>NC_139537.1:15773551-17010604 GCF_965153285.1 Podarcis tiliguerta | reverse complement strand
ATGTAGATAAAAGATCCAATTTTGCATAATCTACACCTAGTCTGTAATCACATGCAAATCGTGCTGTCTGATAAAAGTTCGGATCTGCCAAATTTATGAAATCCTAGAGCCTTTATTCAAGAGGAGCATTTGGATGATAACTCGGTACGTGCCTGAATAAATAACAACCGCTGGTACCCAAATGGGATAACTCTTCGGTGCAATTTCCTCCGATTTTGACATTAGCAATTCCAAAAGTCACCAAGCAGATCACAGCGGCTTGCCACTTGATAACCTCCAAGATAAATCAACCTAAAACGGCGGCATCGCTTATTTTAATATCAACTTCAGCTAGGATTAATTTGCCTATGCCTTGCAGGGTCCAGGAAAATGAAAGGGAAAGTGTTAAGAAGATTTTCAGGGGAGGAGAACATGCAGCCTTCCAGGGGTTGCTGGACTCCAACTCCCATCAGCCCCAGCCAGCAGGCCCAATGGTCAGGGATCATGGGAGTTATAGTCCAGCAATATCTGGAAATCTGCAGGTTCCCCAACTGTAATTTATCCTGTATTGCTCAGCTGGTTAGAGCATGGTGCTGATAAGGCCAAGGTTGCGGGTTCAATCCCTGCGTGGGAATCGGTGATCTTCAGGGTCCCTTCTAATAGGGTTGCCATATTTCAAGAAGTGAAAGCCCAGACACAAAAGTTGTTGAGAAAAATCTCCTCAAAACATGACTTTTTCAAGCTTTCTGGAAATTCGCCAAATAAACCCAATACTTCCACCCTACCTTCCAAGTCTACAATTACAGCGATACCTCAGGTTAAGAACTTAATTTGTTCTGGAGGTCCGTTCTTAACCTGAGGTACCACTTTAGCTAACGGGGCCTCCTGCCGCGCCGCCGCTGCTGGATTTATGTTCTCATCCTGAAGCAAAGTTCGAGGTATTATTTCTGGGTTAGCAGAGTCTGTAACCTGAAGCGTATGTAACCTGAAGCATCTGTAACCTGAGGTACCACTGTATATGATTCTATGATCCCTGAATCTCACTGGAATAGGGATAATTTACAGTGGCTTGATTTAAACTGACATAAGTACCACCCACAAGGTTTATATCCTTAGGATTGCTCTTCCCTTTAACGCTGTGACAGGGTGCCTGCCCCTTTTTGTTTACGTGTGATTGCAGGCCAAGATGAACCTAGTATGTGTAGGCTACAGAGGATCGGTATTTCCTGAACATGGTTCAGTTGCATCGAGGCATTTAATCCAGCACTGTTAGTCTCAAATCAGACAACAGTCACTTCAGAAAGTGCTGTAGCTCAGTCTGCACTGAGCGACAGAGCTCTTCCTGACCCTGCCTGGAGATACCAGGATTGCGCATGCAAAGCACTAAGCTTTCCCTTTAATGCGCCTTTAAGATATATGAGAATCTAACAGAGTCTCCATTACTCGAGTGCCAGCACTTTAACCAAGAGTGTATTTGTATAACTAGAACTGAGCTTCCTCCTAATAAGTCACATTTCAAGAGTACTTACAGAGATCTGCACTTTTGCACTATATTATCCCGTAATGAAGATGAAGACCATTAGGCCTAGCAGTTCAAGGCAAGTTCAGGTTTGAGGAATGGTAATTTGGGGGATTTCAGCAAGGAAGCAATAGTCTTGGTGTGGTCTCTGTGCACCAGTTCTGTTTAATGAGCCTCACAGAGAGCTGGAGCTTGTACTCTTATCCATCACAAACATCTTAGCAGGGAGGCTGTTAGCTAGGCATGATGGTCTAGTACCCTGGCTGGCATGATATGAGAAAGAGGCAGCCTTCTGGGAAAGAGCAAGGGTGTCGCTGGAAAATGAGCTGAGAAGAAGAAGAGTTTGGATTTGATATCCCGCTTTATCACTACCGGAAGGAGTCTCAAAGCGGCTAACATTCTCCTTTCCCTTCCTCCCCCACAACAAGCACTCTGTGAGGTGAGTGGGGCTGAGAGACTTCAGAGAAGTGTGACTAGCCCAAGGTCACCCAGCAGCTGCATGTGGAGGAGTGGAGACGCGAACCCGGTTCCCCAGATTACGAGTCTATCGCTCTTAACCACTACACCACACTGGCAGACAGATGGGAAAGCAGATGATGACAATGATGATTCCTGCCCTGTGATCCTCAGATGAAGGGTAGTATAGAAATTTAACAAAATAATAATCAGTCAATCAATGAGTTAATCAATCAATCAATCGGGATTAGACTAGATTGTTGATATTTTCACCCCTTCCCATTGCAATAATCTCCTGATCTGATGTTTTGAGAAAGGGGGGGGGACTGCTCTTCTACTCTTCCACTCCTGCTTGACTGCCTGACTCTGTGTATAGAGAGAGTCTTATCTATGTAGTGACTAGATGGCTGTGTGGGAGCTGTAACACTCATGCAAGCCAGTAGTTTTGTAGTAGCTATTAGAAATAAAAGAAGCTATGCTTCACAGCTAGCTTCGGCGTTATTTATACTCTGCGGAGTCTGGTGCTCACAATCCACAGTTGTGGGTCCAGTGCACTGGGACCTGTTCTCCAGGACTGGAAGGTCTCTGAAAGGGCTCCAGTCGCCTAGCCCAGTCGGGGCAGAACCAGTTATTGAGCCCAGTCGCTGACATCAGTTGAAAGGCGTACCGACATAGATGACATAGCTTCTGACGTTCACACGAGTATGCCTTACTTCCAGCAAAAAAAACCCCAAAGGTGATTCTAATAAACCAGCATTATTCAAGCTGGGTAGGGGATCGAAGGGGGAATGAGCATTAGCCTTTCGTTCAGAGGCAAAGATGTCGCAGTCTGACCTGAAAGCTCTCCATCTACAGAAAAAGAATGCAATTAAGGACTGAGCCCTAAGGCACCGCGTCACTCATGGCACGTGAAGAAAGGGCACGATGTCTGCAAACAGTAACACGCTTATGTAAACGGGAATTAAATTAAAAGCACAAAGGGCGGGGTGTTTTCAGTCTGGTGTTTTAAATATAGCTGCAGAGTACAGGAAGACAAAGCAACGACATGCTAGGTCTTTGAAAGGAAAGGAAAAAGGCAAGCCTTCACCTTCGACTTTGAAAAAGCAAATTGAAAGATGTATAATAACCATGGGGTGATAATGGTTGCATTGTCTTATTCTTTATTTACTGTGCATTTTATGGCCTGATCCTGTACGCTCAGAGAGCTGCTTTGTATGGAAGGTCATTCAGTGCTTTATTATGTGGCAATGGGGATCAGGATCATACCCATGGCTGCCCATTCCCAGTCTCCGTGTGGTCAGGGTCCCACTTGCAAGAGGGTCTACAACACAGATCCACCCAGACATGCATAGTTTTCATATGTGTGGTCTGCACCACAGAAAATACAAACGGTGTGGTCAACGATGTTCCCACTGTTCTACAAAGTGAAGGATAATGGTTTAATTTCGCAAAATGGGAATGTTGCTTATGATGAATTGCTGTGTATTTTTAGCACACAATGGTGGTGATGATGCTGATGATGATTTTCACTAAGGTGTTTGCTTCTAATGTACATTTACCCCAATATATGCATCTTTGTAAACATGGTTTGGTTGGAGATCTGCATTGCAAAATTCAGATCAGCGCAAATTTTGAAGGCCGGCTGTGTTTTGGTTCTGATTCTGACAGGTTTGGCTTTAAATGTGTGGGTGGCACTGTGGTTTAAACCACAGAGCCTAGGGCTTGCCGATCAGAAGGTCGGCGGTTCAAATCCCCACGACGGGGTGAGCTCCCGTTGCTTGGTCCCTGCTCCTGCCAACCTAGCATTTTGAAAGCACATCAAAGTGCAAATAGATAAATAGGTACCACTCCGGCGGGAAGGTAAACGGCATCTCCATGTGCTGCTCTGGTTCGCCAGAAGTGGCTTAGTCATGCTGGCCACATGACCCGGAAGCTGTACGCCGGCTCCCTCGGCCAATAAAGCGAGATGAGAGCCACAACCCCAGAGTTGTCTGCGACTGGACCTAATGGTCAGGGGTCCCTTTACCTTTACCTCTTATATTTCTGCCCCATCCCTGCCTGCATCACTCTTCTCTTCATCCTCAAAGTTTCTCTTGCCCGGTTTCATCCTCGCAACACCCTGCAAAGTAGCTTCTACTGAGAGGCAATAACTATCCAGGGTGACTCAGCCAGCCACATTTCCAAGGGAAGATTTGAGTCTCCACTGCCCTGCCCAGACCTCTCGTTCTCTGAGCCTAAATAATTCATTTGGAATCAATATACCCTCCGACCATCTCATTGCAACTCAGGGCAAAATGTGAGGCACTACTACCCACAAGTGAGAACAGACCACACATTAAAAAGAGGATGATATAGCGCCAAGCTGGCTCTGGTGTGCTATAAAGAGCAGAACAAAAATTGATCCTGTCGTAGTTTTAACTAGTAGTAGCCACTAGCCTGAGAAAAGTTCACCGTATTTGTTATTTTCCGCAAGTAGCCTTCTGGGGACCTGACCGTTCCTGGCAGTTGTTGGGTTTTTGTTTGTGTGTTGCCAGAAAACACAAGGGACGCTGTCAGCGGTTCCATCAAATTGGCTCCCTCCATTTGACGGGGATTGTCTGGAAGAATGCTGTCCTGCAGACACTTACTTAAATTGTCAGTGCCGGTAGAGAGGGTTGCTTTTTGCTATTATCGGGACTATTCGTGGCATCTGTCACATCACTGTCAGATTAGCCTTCATCTCATAAACTGCCGCGCACTATCTGTTTCTCAGATGGGAGTCAGCGGTAAAGGAGGCGGGAGAAAACCCGATAAACTCTCTGTGGCCTGTAGGAGAAAAACATCATTTTTGGTGGCATTTACACGCTAGACAGTAGCTGGTGAAAGAAGGGCCGGAAGGAGAGGATATTTAATTTATTTATTTCCCCCCTTCCTCTGAGCACCTTTAAAAAAGGGTTTGATGATGCTTCTTTCGTAAATTGGTTTTGCTATGTAACTCGCAGACTTCATCAGAGAGATTGCTCATAGGACAATAACAAATCCCATAGCAATACTTTTGTTTTGAGTACTGCAGGGCCTTTCCTATCCATTTATGACTGACAAGCGTTTCCGATCATCTGAAGGCAGCAGACAAATGAAAAGGCAATCACGGACGGTTGCTTTGCTTTTGATTACTGAGCTTCCGCTTCCCCTTGGCTGCTGGAGATTGTGTGGTTTGCTCTAATTCGTCTCCCTTGTGTGAAAACGGACCTTCTTTGTCAAAAGGAAGAAGCAGCTTCATTTATTGGGGCCTTGTCCCTTATTTTAAAAACAATTAAAACCTTTAAAAGGCTTTGGTCTTGCTTGTGTCTTTATAGTCGTCATTTTACAGATGGATGGATAGAACTACTGTATACCCTAGAAGGACAGATCCTGAAGCTGAGGCTCCAATACTTTGGCCACCTCATGAGAAGAGAAGACTCCCTGGAAAAGACCCTGATGTTGGGAAAGATGGAGGGCACAAGGAGAAGGGGACAACAGAGGACGAGATGGTTGGACAGTGTTCTCGAAGCTACAAACATGACCAAACTGTGGGAGGCAGTGGAAGACAGGAGTGCCTGGCGTGCTCTGGTCCATGGGGTCATGAAGAGTCGGACTCAACTAAACGACTAAACAACAACATACCCAATCAATCACCAGGTTCTGCAGGAGAGAGCAACATGCAGACAGCATCTTATCATAAAGTCCATTCCGTATATGGTTGGAACCGCAAATTCTGTGTGGCAGCATCTGTATCCTTTGGAACTCCCTCCCACTGCATTTCAGACTGGTGCCATCTCTATCGTCTTGTCAGTGCTTGTTGAAGAACTTCTGTTTTCAATGAGTTTTCTAAGTGGAGATTTTTATCCCAGTCTGTATCTGAGTTTATCTGAAACTGTTTTTGTGCATGCAATTGCTCTGGATATCCAGTATTGCTTTCACCATGAATTTCCAGATTCAGCGTAGTAATTCAGATTAGTTATTTTATTAAAGAGCAAACACCCATATATGCGCAACATCCATCAACTGAATTTAACATTCTCTAACTCAACGGCTTGTTTTTTACGATTTTATTCATCTCAAAGATATTTCAGCATGGGGTTTGTGCACACAGGGAGTTGGAGGGATGTAAATGGAGGTAGTCTGTGTGCGAGGGAGAGGTGAAAAAAGAAGGAGGAAAGAGTTGGGAAGAAGGGGTGAATGTGATAGTGGACTCAGCTATATTAGTCAAAAAAACAGCAATGTGAATGTGTTATAAGCATGCAACACCAGATGGCACCAGAGAGCACAAACCTTTCTATAGAGTTTTAACATAGCGGTCTCCTCCCCCTTTTGTTATAACAATATAATTTCAGACTTCTTTATTGTGGGTTCCCCCCCCCCTTCCCCTAGTGTAGATCCACCCAGTGCTATGTGTATTGCAAAAAAAAGGCTGCACAATAGGAGAGGGAATAAAGCAGGGGAATTGTTATCTGTGTGCAAGTGAGAGGCGAGGAAAGGAGGAGGGTAAAGGTGAAAACAAGGGTGCAAAGAAAGGCTGCAGAACAGAAGAGAGAAGTGGCTTCAGAAGTAGGGTTGGGGAGGTGGAAAGCAAGCTTAGTAGTTGCCTGGGGTGGGAAGGGGAAGTTCTAGGAGGTTGATATAGGGGGTTGGTGAGTGAGGCAAGCAGGGTTGCAGTCCCTAGTGTCTATATTCCTTATGGAGAGCGAGAGATGGGCTTAACTTAAAATTCCACTGTGCCCATTTCATTAATATATGCAACATCTTAAAAAGCAGAGACATCCCCTTGCCAACAAAGGTCCGTATAGTTAAAGCTATGGTTTTCCCAGTAGTGATGTATGGAGGTGAGAGCTGGACCATAAAGAAGGAATAACCACCGAAGAATTGATGCTTTTGAATTCTGGTGCTGGAGGAGACTCTTGAGAGTCCCATGGACTGCAAGAAGATCAAACCTCTCCATTCTGAAGGAAATCAGCCCTGAGTGCTCACTGGAAGGACAGATCCTGAAGCTGAGGCTCCAATGCTTTAGCCACCTCATGTGAAGAGAAGACTCCCTGGAAAAGACCCTGATGTTGGGAAAGATGGAGGGCACAAGGAAAAGGGGACGACAGAGGACGAGATGGTTGGACAGTGTTCTTGAAGCTACCAGCATGAGTTTGACCAAACTGCGGGAGGCAGTGGAAGACAGGAGTGCCTGGCGGGCTCTGGTCCATGGGGTCAGGAAGAGTTGGACACGACTAAACGACTAAACAACAACAACCTGTTTTGGATGCCTACACACTGTTTAGAAAAATGACCAGAAGTTACGTTGCTGTTACAAAGACCAAATGAATAGATCAGGAAGACTGTGGCTCTGTAGTTATGGTTTGGGGACATCCTGTCCTAGAGACAGCCAGTTCCAGTTCACTTTAACAGTACTGCATGTGCTCTTAAAAAACAACAACACACGAGGTCTCTTTGCTGCAAAAAACAACTTCATTAAGTTGGGTGGTTTTATTGGATCCCCTTAGGGTGAGGAGCAAACACTAATAGTTGTAATTTAATATGAAAATTACCGAAGCAAGGACGATTGTGCTGAATCTTAAATGAAGCATTGCGCAGAAACTTCCATTTTCAGACAATGAAATATAAAACGGAACACCAACTACCTGGAGAGGTTATCGCACAAATGCACTTGAAGGACTTGCATTGTCTTAATTTAATCCTTAAGTAAAGATATCGAAATCCTAGAGAAATTGTGAACTAAATGCTTGTCTTTTGGACAGGCACCATGAGTCTCAAAGCTTGGCCGTTAGGAAACACACGTGTGCAAATTCCCTACATATGGAGTCCTTTTTAAGCCTTGTTGAGCATAAAATAGCATGACTTAAATAAACCAAAGAAAGATAAAACAAAAAGGAAACTTCCAGAAAACACAACTCTTCCCTGTTTCCTGCAGAACTCTTTCCTACATTTTCCCCCTTCCAAATAATAATATTAATTAATAATAATAATATAATTATTTATATGCTGCCCATCTGGCTGTTTCCAACACATATAAAAACATAATAAATCGCCAAACATTAAAAACATCTCAGTGCGTGGCTGCCTTCAGATGTCTTCTAAAAGTTGTATTGTTATTGATCTCCTTGACATCTGATGGGAGGGTGCCACTACTGAGAAGGCCCTCTGCCTGGTTCCCTGTAACTTCACTTCTCTCAGTGAGGAAACCACCAGAAGGCCCTCGGCGCTGGACCTCAGTGTCCAGGCTGAACGATGGGGGTGGAGATGTTCCTTCAGGTATACTGGGCCGAGGCCGTTTAAAGTTCAGCACCAACACTTTGAATTGTGCTCGGAAAAGTACCTGGAGCCAGTGTAGATCCTTTAGGACTTTGTGTTAGCTCATGGTGTACATGTTTTTCTGTCCCCTTATTATTCTCACAACAACCTTATGAGGTAGGCATGACTGAGAGAAAGAATGGATGGTGCAAGGCTACCCCAGCCAAGTGGGTATTTGACTCTCTTTGGTCACCCTCTAACTGCCATACTGCGCTAGCTACCCATGCTTAAAAGAGGTACAGTGCCACACAAGTAAAATCATTTGAACTGGTTTGTCAATAAGGTTTTACGGAAACTTCTTGACTAGACCACAAGGCCTGGGGATGCCTCCGCTTTCCTGAGCCTAAATGTGGAAGGGAAAAAGTAAGATCTAGACTTGACTAAACATTTGCCATGTGATGACCCTGGGTTTGCTTTGCTTTTATGGCCATGCTGTAAAGCGGCCTAGATTAGTGCTGTGCTGTGTGAGGAGAGAGGGGAGTTAGTTTTCACTAAGACATTCATTTTTACACACAGTTTTCCCCACCCCACCCCTTCCGCAGTATAAGCATTATTGTAAACGTGGTTTGGTTGGAAAATACTGCGAAATTCAAATAAGTGCAAAATTTGAAGGATGGCTATGTTTTGGGCTTCGTATTGTTTTAGAAAGTGCACATTGCATAGATTCAGGTTTAAGTGCAAAGAATTGAGACATGTGTCCCAAGCAAACATGGTACTCTGTCAGCCTGCCTTGCTTTTTCTCAAGAAATAATAATAAATTACTTCTAGCTTGCATTCCCATCTTGAGATGGCATAACTATTGTGCAGGTTTCTTTTGACTGTAGCTCTTTTCTATATATATCTTTTCTGGCTGAGCCCAGGAGGTACAATACTTTCTCTCCTCCACCACTGCCCAGCTCCATTTCTCTCATTTTTTAATTTAGGAGGTGAGCCTCTCAGCTGGGGCCTTTTCTACTTCTGAACTGTGTAGTAGATTTTTGGCTCTTCAACAAATAATAAATGATGGTGAGTCTGGTTACCAGATTTTTTTTTCAATGAATCCGGGGACACTTTTTTGTTTGTTTGTTTGTTTGAAGCTGAGTAGTGACAGGGAGTCGGTAGTGGGGATGGTGAGGCAAAAGACCCTGGAGCCAAGCACACATGCATACAGTGGTACCTCGGGTTAAGAACTTAATTCGTTCTGGAGGTCCGTTCTTAACCTGAAACTGTTCTTAACCTGAAGCACCACTTTAGCTAATGGGGCCTCCTGCTGCTGCTGCGCCGCCAGAGCATTATTTCTGTTCTCATCCTGAAGCAAAGTTCTTAACCCTAGATACTATTTCAGGGTTAGTGGAGTCTGTAACCTGAAGCGTATGTAACCCGAGGTACCACTGTATTACCTTCAATATCAGCAGCAATATCATGAGCGGAACAGTGTTGTCTCTTTGTTGAGTATTCATTTTGATTGGTTTGCGGGCGGTTATACACAGTGCTGTTTTTCTAGAAAAAGAAGTGCTGGAACTCACCATAAACACCTCCCTCATTCTCTTACAATGGATGGGGCGCACTGGGCAACACTTATCTTGGGCCCAATCCAAATCACCCCACCAGAGCTACAGTTAGCCACAGAGGATGAAACACACAGGCAGCTGTTTGTAACTCCAGCCTTGCTTAAAAGCCCAGACCTGCAGCCTCAGCAACCCCATCTCGAAAGAAGTTGAAAAGAATGATCATTGCTGTTGTCGAACTTCTTCTTCTTCATGTTATCAATAAAGCTAAGGGAAGTCCATTAGGTCCAGCTCTTCATTAATGAGCCTCGCAAATCACATTTATGACATATCTAGCGCAGGGCTAGAATGTACCGGAAAGACTTAAGTGTGTTGACACCCTTGCAGGGGTAATTAATTTTTACATGTACGCTGGTGAACCCGAGCAAGGCTTTCTAAGCACATCCGGCCAATTGCATGCGCTTTAGGGCAGCGGAAGCTTTTGCAGTCAGCTAGGCATTATACTACTTGCACAATCCGTGTTTGAGACGCCAAAGAAATCGGCACAAAAATAATTGAATGAGGAGCTGCAGAGTTCCAGAACGAGTCGTTGCGGCTTCCTTTGGTTCCCTGCTAATTTCCTCCGTCTCCAGCCCCACCCCCCGAACGCCGGGTTCTAATATGTTCAGAAGAACTTGCTTTCTTTATGGCGAATTATTAAGGCAAGCTATGTGATCTTCATAACAGGGCTCCGCGTCCCACTGTGTTTTATTATTATTTTCCAAGAGAAAGGGGTTACTTCAGCCTCACGGGGCAAATTTAGACGAGATAGAATTTTACAGATGTAGCAGCATAAAAAAGACAGCATCGCAGCCAGGAGACAGACATGCTGTTTTGTGTCTCTGCTGCTAGGAGTGCAACTATTAAAACTCAGAACGAGTGGTGTTTTGAAAAGAACAGAGAAATCGCTTCAGTTGCCACACAGGCCTAAGCTAGACTGTATACTTCTTTAACATTGAGTCCAGGGATGGGGAACCTATGGCTGTCCAGATATCATAGATATCACAGAATCATAGAGTGGAAGGTACCCTGAGGATCATCTAGTCCAACCCCCTGAAATGCAGGAATATGTAGCTGACCGTGCTGATGGGAGCTGGAGTCAAACACTATCTGGATGGGCGAAAGTTTCCCATCTCTGATTCAGTGCTTAACTCCTGGTCTGTAGGGATCTCCTGCTCCCCTCACAGAGCTACAATTCCCAGAATTTCCTGGGGAGAGGGGTTGGCTGTTAAAACACGGTGAGAACTGTAGCTCTGTGGACGGAATGGGGTCTCCTAACAACTCTCAGCACCCTTTGCAAGCTACATTTCCCAGGATTCTTGGGGTGTTTAAAGTGATGTGATACCGCTTTAAATGTAAAGTGTGGATGCGACCCAAGGAAGGCTTCAGAGGACAAAAGCAGAAACAGAGAGGTGTGAGGTTTATTAAAAATTCTTGCCATTATAGTTTTTTCTTCCTGTAAGTCACAGGTGGGGAACCAGTGGCCCCCTCAAATGTTGTTGGTCTCCAAATCGCATCAGCCTAGTGAGCATGAACATTGTTCAGGGATGATAGGAACTGTAGCTTGACCACATCTGGAGAACCACTAATTCCCCACCCCTGCTGTAAGTCAGCATTTTGCCCCACTTAAGTAAAACCAAAATAGGACTATCCTCTGCCTGTGTATATATTTTTAATTTGCTAATCTAGGTTAATCGTGAGCTACCACGAATGTCTCGTACTGTAATGGAAAGGTGCGATAAAAATTGTTTTAATAAATGAATTCATAAATATTGCTTTTCACTCCCGGTGTGACTCAACAACACTGGTGGCTTGTGACCATCAGCAAACAGTGTTCAAGTTAGCCCAGTTAAAAGCAGGAGTTGATACTGGGGTAGTTCATGTGATGGACTCTAGATGCTGCTGGACTTATCAACCACAGCCAACATAGCCAATGGGCAGAGCTTATGGGAGCTGTAGTCCAACAAGGCAGCAATATTTCTAAATACCTGGAAACCTCAGGAGGGGACCGTGCTCTTAGGTCTTGCTTGTGGGTTTCCCACAGGGATCTGGTCGGTCGCTGTGAGAGCAGGATGCTAGACTATGTGGGCCATCGGCCTGATCCATTGGCTCTTCTTATGTTCTTCACATCTGGAGGGCACCACATTGGCAACCTTTGACAGCCAGTTTCAGCCACATGAGCTTCAGTTAAGCAGCATTGTTAGAGTAGCCTGAGAAGCTTTCTCGTGAGTGAAATGGCTCATAATTCACGTAGCAGCGGAGTTCTTGTAGGTGGGCTCAGTGGCGCACTCATAAAAACCACTGGTGAGATACAGGAAATAATAATGTTTAATGTAGCAATAGATTATTAGCTCTCCTCAGCGTGCAGTTTAATAGCATTACATGGCTTGTTTCAGGGAGGGAGGGACGCCTCGCAGGCATGAAGGAGACGGCAGGAGATCTTTCCCTTCCGTTTTTAACTTCTCTCTCCACCGCTGGGAGACTTTAACCCCACTTCCTCAGTCAGATCGGAAATCGTTTCTATGCCCATGACTGCTAAACCGACTCTTCTCATCCCCGTGACTTGATCATTTCCTCATGCTAATGAACCAATTTCTCAGTGAGGAAAACGCATTTAGTTCAGGAAACATCATTATCCAGCCGGCCCCTGGCAACAATAAAATGGCGTGTTGCCAGAACCCGCTTGCACCGTGCGAGAGGCGAGGAGATTGGATACAACCATGCACTTGTCTTAACCACAGTGATTCTGGAGTCGGCGTGGAAAGTCCCAGCCCCCTAAGTTACAGTCCAACACGACAGCCGCGAGCCAGAGAAACCAAGTTTACAGCTGCAGGTGATCCGTACTCAGTCTGAGGTGAAATAAGCTTTTCCCCTTTTCCTCAAAAAACTGGAGAGAGAAAGCCAAACCTTCAGAGCCTGAGGCGGCCATCTTGGGATGTGGCAGCTGTCTGTTGTTGTGCAGTTTTGAGCTGATAGCATATGAAGTACAAAGCAAGCTCCTGTGTGGGGTGGTCGCTATCCCCATCTATATTTGGCAGGGGCAGGCCATCCCATTTTGTAGCTGGCTGGGCTCGCATAGCTGTCAACTTTCCCTTTCTTTAAGGGAAATTCCCTTATTCTGAATAGGATTCCTCACATGAAAAGGGAAAAGTTGACAGCTATGGGCCGGAGTGATGTGGAGGCGGCTTCTGGCAAGATCTTGTGAGAGATTTTGCAAGAGTTCGGTGAGTTCTCACTGTCAGGAGTTCAGCCTACACTTGAGCAGGACCCTGGCAGAGACACATGCCCGACTGGCATGTTCTCTCCCTCCTGGTCGATCGTTCGGGAGCTGCAAAAGCTTTCTTCTGCCCAAACATCCCAGCGACCAATGCCAACCGACACCGGCACACTTAGGGATCCGCAGAGTTTGCACAGTTGCGTAACAGACCTCAGCAACTCAGCATTTTGGCTAATCTACTTTATTTACATATAAACACACACAGAACACTGCAACATGGCTCCCTCTCTCTCTAGCATTGTAGCCTTTTTAATCCATGGGTAGGAATAATTGTTGCACCCGAGCAGAGACAAAAGGAGCCAAATGACACCAAGGGGTTAATCCAGAGAAAGAGCGTTTTATTCTGCCATCCGGAGGGGCAGAGGCACCTGTGTGATTCAGTTCACAAAAGACAGGCCGCACCGAAAACATTTTACAAGCAGGTTTTATCCTTTTTTTCAAACCCCTTTTCCCTGTCCCCCTTCACAGATTCTTACATAGAATGTTGCTTTTCGTTCCCTGGTTCTGTTCCCGGAAGTATGTTGCAAATCAATGTACCAGGACAAGGTTGCTTCTATCTGGGAACCCGAAAGGTTTTCCGTTCTCAGCTCTAGGTTTGTTACAGCGTTTTTGTTACAAAGAGGACTGCTTAGCTTGTGCTTTTTGTCTTAGAGGAAATTGCAGTTTTTAAAATGCGTACGCCGAGGCCTGGCTGGGGGGGGGAATTCACAAACAGTTTTTAGGGCTTTCTGGGGTAACCCTAACTGTACCCCTTCATTCCATACCTCTCAATTTTGGACAGCCTTTTTCTCAAAAAGGCTCGTCCCAGGAAGGCACAGGCTGATATTCTCGGGTCAGAGCTATAATCTGGGGGCGAAGCATGCGAGAAATCATATTGCGTGTCATTGTATGCAAGCATTGCAGCAAGCAAGGTACAGAAAAGCAAAAAATTAGCAAAATGAAAAGTGGGCCAAGCAGCAGCAAAAACAGGCCTTTTACCCATCCTAGTTTTGGCAACCAGTCAAGCCATGACATGTCCCATCCCTCCCAGGTTTGGGTAGGAATATGGGCCACTGTTTCAAGTCCTGCTGCCAAATTGCGAATGGCCTCACCATGATCAGAGATGTTAAAGCAACAGGCCCCACCTGTGAGATTTAAGGCTGCACAAAAGCCGCCATGTTGCGCCAGGAGAAAGTCCAACGCTAATCGGACTGAGAGAAACGCATTGCGTGTCTCATCCAATTGCGTGGCAATTAGCCTAAGGGCCGTGGCTGTCGTGTTAGCAACAATCTCTACCACTGCCTGGAGTCTGATTATGCGGTTCAAGTTATAGATTGGCCCCTTGCCCCAGAGATTTTCTCTCCCCGATTCCAAGAGGCTGGAGCATAATGGGCCAGTATCCTTTCCGGAGGCCACTGATTTTGGCCCCAATCCTGGGAGCTGCCACCTGCAAGTGTTGCCAGGTCAGCCGAACGCCTCCTTCTAGGGGTTGCAGAGGGTATTTGGTCAGGAATCCACATGGGGGGTATTAAGTAGGCTGGAAAACAGACCCCATACCATCCTCTTGGGAGGGCATGATAGGCCTTTCTGCCACACACCCAGTAAACGTCCTGACCATGGGCAGATATGGTGCCTGTCAGTAAGCGGGCCAGGCATGCAGTCAATTTGGAACCAGAAAAAGTTCCTGTCTTGGACTCAGGCATGTCAGTTGGGGCTGGGAAGGTACGATCACAGTGGGAAGTGCCCACATAGGTCTGAGCGTCACTGGCATCATTTGATTTGTTGACACAAAGGCAGCCAGTGATCCTGTGAACCTGGAAAGGGACGGAATGATTCCATAAAGAAGAATGGTTGCCCAGAGGCTGGAAGGCAACAAGTGGAGTTGTAACCAAGGATTCATTCCAAGGCACAGGGAGGAGTGGCATTCCTCCCAGAGCATCTACAGGGGCCAGAGTGCAAACGGCACAATTGGTCCGATTTGCAGAGAACGCAACCATCTCAGCAACCTGAATCCATTTATTATATGTGTGGTGGGCCCCCCACGATTGCAGCAGTTGTCTGGTCACCTTGAGTGGTATTGGCATATGAAAGGTCAAAGGCAGCAGAAATACCAGCACGGGGACCCACAGTCGTATTTGAGCCATTGTATGCATGTGGAGGGGCTTAGGTAAGTGGGTTGGGGTGTAATTACGCTGAAAGAAAAGACCCACTAGACACCCTCCTCTGCAGGGGTGGCGTAAAGCAAACCAGGCGCAGGTACCTTCAATAAAGTTCAGTTATGCAAAAGGAAAGGAAAGAAAATGTGAAAATGTCCTCTTTCAATCCATGCTGGATTCTTGAGCCATGCAAAACGTCAGCTTCCAGAGTGACGTAAGCAGGGCTGTAGTCTGGTGGGCGTCGGATCATCTGGTGGGCGTTGGACATCTTGGGTCTCTTCCAACAAGGCTGGAGCGATGTCTGGACGTCTGGGGTGAGTCGAAGGGGCCAGTGCAGATCAGGTGTCACAGATGCTGGTGACTTTAACAGCTGTAGAGAAACAGGACAGCCTCTGGCCGGTTTACCTGTCAAGAGAAGAGAAAAAGAAACACACGGCAGAACGACTGTACATTGACAGATAGCATTTGCACCTAAGGTATAGGCCTAGCAAACATTAATTCAAAAGGGTATGCTTGGCAGGAAACTTCGCAAGGGGTTAACAGTTCTGTTCCTTGGGTTTAGTTTTGCCAGCTGAGATTTTTTTTTTAAAGTCTCATTCATGTGCTCTAAATTTCAGAGCTCTCGTGGCCTGTAAGCCATGTTGCAAATTTCAGTTTTCATCTGCCAAGTTTGCTAGTGTCCAATGTGTTCCCTTCCTTCTGGCAAAGTAACAAAGTTTCAAAATTCCTATGTTATGCTGCGGCTCCTTTTTCAGAGTAAAATTGCACCTAAAAAGAAAAACTTGACAAAGTTCACAGAAAGCATTCACTTGCTTTTAAGAAAGTCACTTTCCTCAGGTTAGTACTTTGGGGCAAGGGGGGTGGGTAACCCTTGGCCTTCTGGGTTTTTTTGTGACTGAACCGTAAATCCAGAGAGTGTGGGGTTCAGGGTAGCTGGTTGGTGAGAATGCAGCATTTTCCTCTTGGGATAGCAGCCAAGAGATAACGCTCTGAAGCTACCTCCAAGCGCCTGGCACAAGGGGGAAAAAAAGCTGATGTCCTGTTACTTGCATGAATGAGAAACAGTTAGTTCACTCACTTCTAGCTGCAACAGTCTTTTAGCAAGAATAGAGATGAGAAGAAATCATTTTTGAGAAATCTTATTGTTCCCAGCCTGTGGGGGTGGGGTGTGTCGGGCGTGGGGCCTATGGGCATTCCATTTCCCAATGACCCTCTTGCCTGCAGATGGTGCACTGGTTTCTTCCCTAGGCGTCTTCTTTCCCTCCCGTGGACACCCTCTTGCATTTTTGGCTTTCTGGCTGCTTGAAGACAAACCCCTAATTATTTTGGCTGGGTCCTCTTCGAAAGAAGGATTCTGATTTGGGTGCTTGGAGGTCTGTGGTCCTGGACATCAGATGACTCCAGGGGGTCGTACACTCGGTGGGGTGGGGCCATCAAAGTGGAGTTTTAGCTGCCTCAATTGCAACATCAGTATTGTCCGCTGCCCTGAGGGCATATATCTTGCGGATTTCCTCAATGGTCAGTATTGTAATCCTAGGGTTTTCAATCCCTTGGGTTTAATTGTCTCTCTTTTTTTTAACAGTTCTGTCCTATGCGGCTCTCAAAGCCTTCTGCTCTGTTTCTTTCTGTCTGCCAATTCACATCCTTGCATTGTGCTGCTTCTAGAACCAAGAAGCCACATCCAGCTCACTGTTTTAAACGGTTCTACATACTGGAACACTCTGTCAGACTGCTTACTAGTCCATCTTATCTCTTTATCTAGAGTTCTTCTGAAGTCATCATCATCACAATCATCATCACCTTCCTCTTCACCTTCCTTGCTTGCATCAAAAGGGGGTTGGGTAGGGGGAACCTCATTTAGCCCTGGTGCAGTTGCTGCATATGGTGGTGGGGGGCTAATTATTCCTCCTTCCTCTTCTTCTGGGACTGTTCTTCTGGGACTGGCAAAACTGGTGGCTTTTTAACTTGTAATTGTACTGAACACAGTTTGACTTGGGCAGTCACAATTCTATTTTTCCGAAGCCATGAGGGATTTTGATCCACATTGGCTTTCCAGATAGAAATATAGGGAATCTGGTCTGTGTGGGCCTTGAAAATGTTACTCCATAAAATGCTGACCAAGTTTGGATCAAAGGATCCTCCAGGAGGCCATTCTGGTAAATACGAAGGCCAGTCAACTTCACATAAATGTTGGAGTCTGCTTTTTTTGAGTTTACATCCCCACTCTTCTGCTTTCATGGCACTTTTCCAGTTTTCCAGAAAGCTCTGTAGTGGTGTCTCAAGAATTGTTTTACTGCTTTTATTTCCCATGACTCTGGGATCCTGGGGACACTGGGACACTGGGACACTCAGCCCTCCTAACGTTATTTTCTCTCACTCAGTCACAGCCCGGACGTTGCTTTCAACGTCTCACACACTCAAAACATTCACTGGAGTGTCCCCACACGCACATTCAGAAAAACCCATGCACCTCCCCCAATCCCCTTTCCCCCCCAAAAAATAACCACAACCGGCAGCGTTTAGACTTCGACCGGGGCCCAAGAGCACTCTACTGCTTCTTTTGGACACAAAAAGAACCATAACCGGCAGCGCTTAGACTTCGACCGGGGCCCAAGAGCACTCTACTGCTTCTTTTGGACACAAAAAGAACCATAACCGGCAGCGCTTAGACTTCGACCGGGGCCCAAGAGCACTCTACTGCTTCTTTTGGACACAAAAAGAACCATAACCGGCAGCGCTTAGACTTCGACCGGGGCCCAAGAGCACTCTACTGCTTCTTCTGGGCACAAAACCAACCATAACCGGCAGCGCTTAGACTTCGACCGGCGCCCTGCAGCACCCTTTTTGCTGCTTTTCTGGGCAATACCAAAACCAGTGGCACTTCTTCTACCCTGCTGGCGGAGTTGATCAGACTCTCTTATTGCTCCCACCTATCCCTGTGGAGCTTACCTTGTTCCTCAAGGTACCTTCTTTCTGCACGGCCGTTGCTCTTTCTCTCCGTCACTTGTTGCGTGTCCACTCAGGAACGGGTGGCCAGTCCCTCCCACGAAGATGGCAGGATGCGCGCTGGAACTGTTGACCCAGGATCCTGAGCTGCTCGCCTTGCAGTGACGCCCTGGACCTCTTTGTCCCTCGATCTCGGGGAACGTGCTTATTCCCGGCCAACGCACCAGAAATATGTAGCCTTTTTAATCCATGGGTAGGAATAATTGTTGCACCCGAGCAGAGACAAAAGGAGCCAAATGACACCAAGGGGTTAATCCAGAGAAAGAGCGTTTTATTCTGCCATCCGGAGGGGCAGAGGCACCTGTGTGATTCAGTTCACAAAAGACAGGCCGCACCGAAAACATTTTACAAGCAGGTTTTATCCTTTTTTTCAAACCCCTTTTCCCTGTCCCCCTTCACAGATTCTTACATAGAATGTTGCTTTTCGTTCCCTGGTTCTGTTCCCGGAAGTATGTTGCAAATCAATGTACCAGGACAAGGTTGCTTCTATCTGGGAACCCGAAAGGTTTTCCGTTCTCAGCTCTAGGTTTGTTACAGCGTTTTTGTTACAAAGAGGACTGCTTAGCTTGTGCTTTTTGTCTTAGAGGAAATTGCAGTTTTTAAAATGCGTACGCCGAGGCCTGGCTGGGGGGGGGAATTCACAAACAGTTTTTAGGGCTTTCTGGGGTAACCCTAACTGTACCCCTTCAGCATGAGACAGCAAAGAGAATGAACAAAGGACAATAGTCCCACTTAACGGAACACAGTAACACAAACTTCTTATCTCCATTACTTCCCACTCTGTGGAGTCAAAACATACACCATCATGTGATAGACAACAATCCTATGACTGCAATCATGGATCAGGAATTCTAACACTTACGTGGATGGACGTGGACATCACTTCTCCTCACGTCTTGGCTGGCAGGGTTGGGAGAGCCACCCATGGGATTCCACTGAGGCACCGTCCAAGGTGGCTGCCTCACTACAGCTCATGGGCACGTGACCTGGTCCTTGGTAGGGCCATTGGATTGTTTCTACATTGACTGCCAATGTGATGCAGTGTTCAGGCAATTGGTCTAGGAACTGAGAGGGTCGGGTTCAAATCCCCCCTCAGCAACCAAGCTCACTGGGGCAGTCGCAATCTCTCAGCCTCACCTGATTCAGAAGGTTGCTGTGAAGAGGTGGGCAATCCCACTTAAAGCCCTTTGGAGGAAAAGTAGAATATAAAATGTTATGTACTGAAGTTCTCACCCTGGGCCAGCAGGGGGATACTGTAGATAGTCTTCACTCAGGTCCGCATATGCAAATAAGGAATTGAAAGTGACGTTCAATGATTGGATAGTTACAGAAAGTTGTTACTGTTGTTTTGCAGTTAAGCAGGTTGGCTGAACCCTTGCAGTTCAGTTCTGTTCTAGCCGGTGAATAAACAAGAGCTGTCTGAAGAATCACTGTGTCGTCTGATATGTTCACCCACAACTTAACATAAAGGTCATGGAATCATGGAATTGTGGGGTTGGAAGGGACCCTGTGGGCCATTTAGCCCAACCCCCTTCAATGCAGGGAATGCTGCCCACAGCCATCCCTGGGTGGGCATGAACCACCAACCTTCGGCTGAACAGCCCAGATGCACTGAGCCATTGTGCATTAAATAAATAAATGAATAAATAAATAACTGCATTGAAAGACTAGCCACACTTTGCCCAGCTTCTTGAGAGATGGCTGGAAGGCAGGGGTTTGATTTGTGTCAAGGGCTCAGGGCTCAGCTCTGCCCAGACCTGGAACCTGAGTTCTTCTCAGGGGAGGAGAATGAGGAACAAGCCCTTCCAAATGAATATCCTTGCCCCAGGACTCCTGGTCAACTTTCAGAATTACCTTGCTCTCCAGATTTTACGTCTACAAAAATACATATATACAACCAAATAACATGTACAAAAATACATATATTGGGGAAAGTGTGCATAAAAATGTACACATTTATGAAAATAACATTAAAAATACAGTAAATTAGGAATAGTTGCATGCCAAAAAAAATCTATATATTAGTTAGAACTTTCTTTTTCTCCCTCTTTCCTTCTCCCTTTCCTTCTTCTTCAGTATTATTATTATTATTATTATTATTATTTCTCGGAAGACCAGTTTGTTTTTTGCTGTATTCTACGTTCAAAACTTTTAATAAACAAAATGAATATGGCAAAAACTGCATACAAATAAAAGTTTAGGAGGAGAGATTTGCACCCAGAATGCTGACAGATTTTCTTGAGGATTTTTATTTTTAATCGCACATTCCTGCAGAAATGTGGAAAATTTCCATTTAAGACTGGAAAATGAGAAACGGAAGGAAAACAAAATGGAAAAGATTCATCCACCTTTGCCCCTTGGGTTAATGGAGTTGGAACTGCAGTCTCAGCTTTTTAAACAGGAGGGTTTTATTATTATTATTATTTCATAACCAGAGGGTTGGGCTTTACAAAGAGTTTGCAAAATTTTCAAAACGGCTATTGCTTTCCGTTGCCCATGCACTCAAGGAATGTGATGCCGTATTACAGGGCTGTTGAACTAACAGCATTAAACAGGGAGTAACACAATATGAGGCAGGGGGCTTCACAAAGTGTCGGATCCAGAGAATTCAGAGGCTCAAGGTTCCTATGGCAACGTCCCTTCTGTCCCTTAATTGTGGCTCCTTCAAGAGTCATACTTCAGAGGAGCCAGTTGTCACAGCAACCTTAATTTTAAGCTGCAAGCTTGGAAGATATTCAGTTACAGGGTTAAGGGCGCCTTATCAAAGCTCTTGCTAGCATTCCGAGCGCGCTTTGGAGAAACTGTTCCATCAGGTAAAGGGATTTAAATCCAAATCAGAAACAACAGAGCAGAAATCCTTGCAAGACAGGGATGGGGGAAGCTTTTCAGGCTGAGGGCCACAGTCTCTTCTTGGCAGCCTTGTGGGGGACACTTGGGTGGGGCCAGAGGCAAAAGTAGGAGGGGCAATGGATGTCAATTTTACCTTTGTACAGTTGGACGGAGGACATCCCTCTCTGTCCTCCATCCAGCAAGCAAAAAGCATGTTCAGAATTGAAGGGCACATTCCAGCCAGGCAAAAACACTCAGGGAAGAGGCAAAGAGGGGATGGTGAAAGGTGCGGCCTGGACAAAGGGCCAAAGGCCAAGCAGAGAGGTCTGGAGGGTCAAATTCAGGTCCTGAGCTTCAGGTTCCCCACCTGCCCTTGTTCAGTGCTGGATTAAACCCTGTGGAGGCCCCCAGGCAGTTGAAATCTCGAGGGGGGGGCTTCCCAAATTATCTCCTAATACGTTTTAGATTTTACCAACCAATAAGAGCAAGATCAAATCAATCTTGTTTTGATTCATTGTTGTGGGGCTCCTAAAAGGCATGGAGCCCATAGGCCTGTGCCTACTCTGCCTATTTGGTAATCCGGCACTGCCCCTGTGGTAAGAACATGGGGCCAAAATGAAGGTATGTTGAAGGATTATCCAACATAATGGCTTCCACATGTTGTTGGACGGTAGCTCCCATAATCCCTGACCGTTGGTCACGTTGTCAACTTTGAAATCAGATACGCCCCACACTTGTAAGAAGCTCCTGTTCCACTAGTTTGTCTGTTTATCTGTCTGTCTGTCTGCATGTTTGTCTGTTTGTTTGTTTAATATTTCAGTTGAAGACGGTGATTTTGTGGTTCAGTCTCCAAGCTGGAAGCGGTCGCAGTTCTTGAGACCCACACCAGCTAGGGTAAAGCTATGGCAAAGTCCTGTCATTTGTCAAGGTTATCAAAACAGAGATGGATCTCTGCGAATAGCTTTTGGATTTCCACTTCATCTTGTAGAAAATCTGGAAAAGAAAGAAAGAAATGGAGAATGCCTCGTTCAATCATGTTGCAGATCTATTACTATGGAAGGCAATTTCAAGAGTCAGCAAGTGATCCGAAAGCAGAGCCCTTCTTAAAATACTTTATTTTAAAAAATGAAATTAATTTATATTTTGAAGACTGGCACAAGAGACCACCGTTGGATCTGCCCAGATCGATAAACGTGCGTGGGTGCCAGAAGTGGCAAAAAGAATTAATTTGGGAGCGGAGTGACACAAAAATTCTATGAAACTGAAAAGTTAGAAAAGAAAATGTAAGCTGCTTGGACAGGTCAGTTTACCATCAACCTTCATGGTTATCTAGAGTTGGGTTGCTATCCGTTAAACTAGAAAAGCATTCTTATTGTTATCTATCTATCTATCTATCTATCTATCTATCATCTATCATTTATCATCTATCATCTATCTATCTATCTATCATCTATCTATTCATTCATTTATTTATTCATTCATTCAATGCATTAATCACTTCCACAGAGGCATCTCAATGCAATTTACATTACAACAGTTGGACCAGGATCAGTGTCATATGCTCAAAGTGTCTTGCCTTGGTGAGCAGCCTGACTACTGAATTCTGCACCAGCTGAAGTTTCCGAGCCGCCTTCAGAGGCAGCCCTATGTATATGCGCTGCAGTAAACCAGCCTAGGTAAAGGGACCCCTGACTGTTAGGTCCAGTCGTAGACGATTCTGGGGTTGCGGCACTCATCTCGCTTTACTGGCCAAGGGAGCCGGCGTACAGCTTCCGGGTCATGTGGCCAACATGACTAAGCCGCTTCTGGCAAAACCAGAGCAGCACATGGAAACGCCATTTACCTTTCCGCCGGAGCGGTACCGATTTATCTACTTGCACTTTGACGTGCTTACGAACTGCTAGGTTGGCAGGAGCTGGGACCGAGGAACGGGAGCTCACTCCGTCGTGGGGATTCGAACCGCCCGCTAGTGCCCAATGATAATCATAGCCTCATATTGTCCTATCTGGCATTTTCAGAGTAGGCAGAATAAGCAAAATAATGCTATGATGAACACCAGCATGCATGTGGTTGATGGTTCCTTAATGGAGCAAAGGACTGGCAGGAAATTGGTGCTCTAGGGTGTTCTGACTAGGTGTGTTTCCAGGCATGTGAATCATACTCACAAAATTGAAGAGTTGGGAGAGTTCTGTAGGTCATCTAGTCCAACCCTCTGCTACGCAGGAATCTCAGCTAAAGCATCCATGACAAGTGGCCGTCCAACCTCTGCTTAAAAAACTCCAATGAGTCCACGACCTTCCGAGGGAGACGATTCCACTGTCAAAGAAATAACAGGAGTGTTTGGGGAATGGACAGAAACTCCCAGTTTTCCCGGCAAGAGCCTAGTGATGTGCTCCCTGGCTCCACCTTCTGTATTGCCATTTCCAATATTGTGGCCCTCCGCTTGAGTTGGTGGGAGGGCTTAATTGCTGCAGAAATAGGGAGAACTGAATTTAATGTTGGGAAAATGAGAAACGGAGAGAATCGCAAGTGGCAGATCCACCTCTCCCGGCTCAGAGGGTGTCCCAGAGCCTCCTCAAGCCTAGCAGAGCCATTGCCTCCGCCGATTCTCCACTTGCACATTGGTAAATAAATTCAATGCTGCAGAAGTACTCCAAGCTCCACTGATCTCCCAGGAACTTCTTGCTGTTCAGGAAGTACGGAGCGAGTGCAAAATGCTATCACTTTTTAAAAAAGAATTGCCCTTATTCTTTTTCTAAAGTATATTTTCTATTGCTCTTCACCAGCCCCAGAAGCCCACTTTCCCCCCTCAAGACAGCCATTTCTGAAGTGGAAGGCAGGCTTGATTAAAGCTCAAGCAGACACAAAATTCTTCCTTCACAAACAATTTGGCCACACTCTGCCCATAATTACCAGCAGCCAGGTTCATTTATCTGTGCGTCTGAAGGTCTGGCAATAGTTTCTTATATTAGGAAGTGTGCAGAATTCAGATTTGCAAGTCCTATTAGTGCGAACCTGTGCAATTTTTTTTCTTGGAAAGTACACGTTTATCATGGGAGCATGATCTATCGCTAATGACTGTGTATATTTAGTGCCACCTGTAAATATTTATTTCTTAGAAGTGTGCAATAAAACACCAGGAGCAGAGCTATAAATATCAAAAGCTTATATTGGCAATACTAATGACTCTTTGATAAGAAAGGGCACATCTGCAACGTACATTTAAAGCACCGTTCCCAGAGCTAGAATTCCCAGTGTAGTTTAACAGTCATAGAATCATAGAATTGTAGAATTGCGAGGAACCCCAAAGGTCATTGAGTCCAACCCCATGCAATCCAAGGCAATTCCTCTTCCCAAGGAACCTTGGGGGAGATGTAGATCTGTGTGGGTAATAGGGGGTTCCTAGCAACTCTTAAAATACTGCAGTTCCCAGAATTCTTTGGGGGCAGCTACGTACATTTAAATGTACAAACGTCCAGATAAATGAACCTGGCTACTGGAAATTATGGGCAGGGTGTGCCCTAAGTGTTAAGGAAGAGTTTTGTGTCTGCCTGAGCTTTGATCAAGCCTGCCTACTCTCTGTGGGATGTGAAACACAAGAGCAGTCAAATACAACATTCCTAGAGTGAACATGTGTACACATGCGGAGGAATGTTTGTAAACTTCCTGTTTCCTTCTGGGCTGGGACAGTGTTATGTACTGAGTTGAATAGGATCCAAGCTGCAGCAGTCTGATTGGTCCTAGAACAATAGGATCCAAAAGGCAGCAGTCTGATTGGTCCTAGAACAATAGGATTCAGAATGCAGCAGTCTGATTGGTCCTAGAACAATGCAGCAGTATGATTGGTTGGCAGGAACCACCCAATCATGCTCCAGATAGAAGTGAATCCACAACCTGATTGGCTTACAGTAGAATTCCGGAATTAGCCAATCATGTGCAGCCCATTGTGTAAATAATGTATATAAGGCAGATACTTTGAGGGGACTGGCATTCATTCCTCCTCACCACTATGAGCTGAATAAAGAGCATGAAATCACTTTGCGACTCTGAGTATATTTCACTGGCGACGAAGGTGGGATCCCGCTGAGCTGACTGCCACACACAGCACCGCAGCACCGCCACCTGCCGCACCGCTGCCTCGCACCGTGTATCCAGGCTTCAGCTCCGGGACACAAGGAACTCAGAATGGCAACCAACAGCAGCTTCTCGCCGTTCAACCCAGCATCTGGAGACTGGGAAGCGTACGCCTCCCGTTTCACCTTCCTGCTAGAAGCCAAAGGGGTCACCGATGAAGAAGACGCCAAGAAGAGGGCAATATTCTTCAGCGTCTGCGGAGAGGAGACGTTTGAAATCGCCCGGGCTCTCCTTGCGCCTGAAGACGTCGCTACGGTTCCATACAAAACAATAATGGAGCAGCTGAAGGGGCACTTTTCGCCACAGCCCTCAGAGGTGGCTCGGCGAAATGCCTTCTACGCAAAGCGGCAAGCCCCTGGGGAAACCATAACTGGGTTTGTGACCTCTCTCCGCCAAGCCGCCCGGTTCTGCAACTTCTCAGAGCTGGAGAACATGCTTCGTGACCGCCTCGTCGGTGGCCTGAGGGATGAGAAGCTGCAACGGCGCCTCTACGCTAAGAAGAACCTAACGTTCCAGGTTGCTCTGGAGGAGGCCCTGGCAACGGAAGCTGCCGAGAGGTCGACGCAAGAGGCACGGCCGAGCCAGCCGCCCCAACCGAGGGTCCACCACGAAGACCTCACCGACGACTCAGGATCTGACAGGGTGGAGGTGCACCGAGTACAGCAGCGCACTCAAGCAGCCCACATACCACAGCTGCCTCGACGAGAAGGAGGAAACTGCGCAAGCTGTGGAGAAAGTCACGAGAGGAGGACCTGCCGTTTCCGCAACGCAGAGTGCAGGCAGTGCAGAAAATCGGGACACATCGCCCGGGTGTGTCGGGCTCGGCCCACCCGACGGCAGGCATCAGATGACCAATCCAAGAGCCCCAGGTCCCGGGGCCCAACGCACCAAGGCAACTCAACGGAGCTCACGGACTTCCAGGTATACCAGTTGCCCCACCCCAACGTAGAGAAAATTTATGTAGAGGTACAGATAGAGGGGGCCCCATGCCGCATGGAGCTTGACACGGGTTCAACTCTATCCATAATCTCGGCAAGGACGTTAAGGAAACTGTGTCCTACTGGGGGTCCCAAACTCAGGCCGGCCCCATTCACCCTCCGGGACTTCCAGAAACGTAAGGTCCCCACAATGGGGGTGGGGACCTTCAGGGTGCAATACCGAGGGCGGACGCGGCAACTGGACTTGCTTGTGGTCAAGGGCCCCTACATTAGCTTACTGGGATTGGCATGGTTTGGACCACTGGGGCTAGCCGTCACCGGGGTGAACCACACTAGCTTACAAGTGGACGTGGACGCCATATGCAAGGAATTTCCGGGGGTTTTTGATGGGAAATTGGGACAGTATACGGGGCCCCCCATTGCTCTACAGCTTGACCCCGCAGTACGACCAGTCAGGCTCAAGGCCCGCCGGGTCCCGTTCGCCCTGAAACCCCGTATAGACGAGGAATTGGACCGGCTCGTGGAGCAAGGAGTGCTGGAGCCGGTGCCTAATGCCCCCTGGGAAACCCCAATCGTCACACCCGTCAAGCCTAATGGTTCGGTCCGCATCTGCGCAGACTACAAATGTACCATAAACAAGGCCCTCACGGCCCATGCATACCCAGTGCCAGTGGTCAGCCATGTCCTTGCCACCCTGGCTGGGTCGAAAATTTTTGGCAAGCTGGACTTGGCCCAAGCATATCAACAGCTACCAGTAGATGAGGCCACAGCAGAGGCACAGACGATTGTGACGCACAGAGGAGCGTTCAGGGTAAAGCGGCTGCAATTCGGTGTCAGCGTGGCACCAGGCATATTCCAGAATCTAATGGACTCTCTCCTTAAAGGAATCCCTGGCGTCACCCCCTTCTTCGATGATGTGTTGATTGCCGGGCCCACACCAGAGGAGTTTGAGGACCGCCTCCGCACCGTTCTGCACCGTTTCCAGACGGCGGGTCTCAAGGTGAAGCGGGAAAAATGTCTACTAGGAGTGCCTCAGGTGGACTTTCTGGGATTTATGGTGGATGCAGAAGGGGTCCACCCGACTGGGGACAAGGTACGGGCCATTTGCGATGCCCCAGCGCCCAAGAACAAGACTGAGCTTCAGGCCTTCTTGGGACTATTGAACTTTTACCATTCCTTCCTTCCCCACAAGGCAGCGGTAGCAGAGCCCCTACACAGACTCCTGGACAAGCGGGCCCCTTGGGTGTGGGGCCAGCGCCAGGAGGCCGCATTCCAGGCAGTCAAGGACTTGCTTGTCTCAAACTCGGTCTTGGCACACTTCGACGAGAGACTGCCGGTGGTGCTAGCATGCGACGCCTCACCCTATGGCATTGGCGCTGTCCTGGGACACCAACTCCCGGATGGAAGAGAGGTACCGGTGGCATACTTTTCCCAGACACTCAATGCAACCGAGCGGAACTACTCGCAAATCGACAAGGAGGGTCTGGCAATCGTGAAGGGAGTAAAAAAATTCCATGATTTCTTGTACGGGCGGCCCTTCACCGTGGTGACTGACCACAAGCCGTTGCTTGGCTTGTTTGCCCCCGAAAAGCAGACCCCCCAAGTGCTGTCTCCTCGCGTCCTCAGGTGGTCAATTTTCCTTGCCAGCTACCAGTATGCACTGATTCACCGCCCTGGGAAGGCAATGGGCCATGCGGACGCCCTCAGCAGGCTACCACTACCGGAAACAGGCCCCGACCCAGCACCTGCACAAGAGGTTATGAGCCTGGAGCTGCTTCCCGACCGCCCCATTCAGGCACAAGAAGTTGCACACCATTCCAAGAAAGACAGGGTCATCTCCCGGGTCCTGGACTGGGTGTGGAGGGGATGGCCCAGCAACAGCCCTGGGCCAGAATTCGCTGGCTACACAACTCGCAAACATGAACTGTCGGCCCACAAGGGGTGCCTGTTATGGGGAAGCAGGGTCGTTGTTCCCCAGCCCCTCCGCAAAAGGGTCCTCACAGCCCTACACGAGACACACCCAGGGGTAGTAAGAATGAAGGCCCTGGCCAGGAGTTATGTGTGGTGGCCGGGGATCGACGGAGAGATAGAGGCCTGGGTCAAACACTGCCAGGTCTGCCAAGAATCCCGCCCAGATCCCCCAAGGGCCCCAGTCCAGTCCTGGGAGTCCGCCCGAGCACCATGGTCACGCCTGCATGTGGACTTCGCTGGCCCCTTTCAGGGGAAAACATTCTTCATAGTGGTGGACTCCTACACCAAATGGCTGGAAGTCGCACTGGTACCGTCCACTTCTGCATCTGCAGCCATCCGGGTACTACGCAGGCTGTTTGCAACCCACGGGCTCCCTGACACTCTCGTCTCAGACAACGGGACTGCATTTACGTCAGGAGAATTCCAAACCTTCACAGCGCAGAATGCCATCCGCCACATCCGTTCGGCGCCATTCCACCCTGCCACCAATGGCCAAGCAGAACGCATGGTGCGGACCACCAAGGACACCCTTCGCCGCATGACGCAAGGGGATTGGGAGTACCGCCTTGCCACATTCCTTCTAGCACAGCACAGCACCCCCAGCTCAACGACTGGCCGGAGCCCCGCTGAACTACTAATGGGTCGGCGCCTTGCAATCAGATTGGACCGCCTTCACCCCGATAGAGCTCAGGATGAGGTAGTGGTGGGGGAAGGCAGGAACCCCCGGACCTTCAAGGCCCAGGACCCAGTGTACGCAAAGAATTTTGGGGCAGGCCCTGCATGGGTACCCGCCACGGTCACCAGGGTCACTGGCCCCGTGTCGTACGAGGTGCTAACAGATGGGGGGCAATGCTGGCGCCGCCACTGCGACCAGATACGGCGACGATTCCCGGGAGATAACCAGGAGGCGGCGGACAGGTCAGAGGAGTCCCAAGGGAACAGTGGGGCAGTGAGGCCCATAGAGCAGCAGGGGCCAGCAGGAGAGGCAGAATCAGTAAATACAGAGAGGACCCGTGAGGCCGAAAGGACACCAGAACCAGAACCACGACTGAGCGAGCCAGTTGCGCCAGACCAAACAGCCCCATCACAGCCAGCATCCTTGGAACACGAGCCAGAACCGGAACCCCGGACCAGGGAACACCAGAGGCCGCAACGCACACGTAGGCCGCCAGCGTACCTTGAGGACTATGAATGCGACCTCCCGGGCAGGACTGGAACTTAGAGGGGAGGGGTGTTATGTACTGAGTTGAATAGGATCCAAGCTGCAGCAGTCTGATTGGTCCTAGAACAATAGGATCCAAAAGGCAGCAGTCTGATTGGTCCTAGAACAATAGGATTCAGAATGCAGCAGTCTGATTGGTCCTAGAACAATGCAGCAGTATGATTGGTTGGCAGGAACCACCCAATCATGCTCCAGATAGAAGTGAATCCACAACCTGATTGGCTTACAGTAGAATTCCGGAATTAGCCAATCATGTGCAGCCCATTGTGTAAATAATGTATATAAGGCAGATACTTTGAGGGGACTGGCATTCATTCCTCCTCACCACTATGAGCTGAATAAAGAGCATGAAATCACTTTGCGACTCTGAGTATATTTCAGACAGACTTCCTCTGCATGTGACTAAAGGTGGGCGTGGCCTCACCTGTGCAGGTAATGAAAAAAGCACAGGGTTTTCGTTTGGTTCTGTTTTGTTCCCCTTTTTTTCTGTTTTTTTTGTATGTTCCGTTTTGTTTGTTTGTATAGTATTTTTTTGGATTCAATGTTTGTAATTTTTGTTATGATTTTGCATTGGAAAAAATAAAAATTTAAATAAAAGAAAAAGAAAAAAGCACAGGGCAGGACAGCCATCTCTCTCTCTCTTTGACTACATGAATCAAAGAAGCAACATCTGCTTAGCCAAAGATGCTCTCTTGGCTTCCAACCAAGAGAGGACAAAGGGACTATCTTCTTATGAGATAGTTTCTAGGTATATGCTACTTTTCTAAGCTAAATCTGCCTTCTGGAATCCTATTGTGAACAGAATGATGTGTGAGTAAACCTTTCTATAAAATACTTTTATAGAAGACTGTGTCGTGTCTTATCTTTTATGAGGGAATAAGTGGAAAATACCAGAACAGTTATTATAGAGGCTTTAGCGAGCCTGAGCAAACGCATCCGCTGCAAGTTTAAAAGGGGGGATGTTACTCTGCTAAATTGTGAACTTGTTAACACAAGTTGGAAAGGCTATAATCAGACCATATATCCTCTCCTGCATCTCTGAACATTCCCACACTCTCTTAATATGAATAAGAACAGTAGCCCAGATTCATCTGTAAAATGCATGGCATATATTGAACATCCTTACAATCAAGAACTGCAGGTCTGGAAGAGGCTTTGAGGTCATCCAGGTCAACCAGCAAGCATTTGCCACATTCTGGAACGCCAACTGCATGCTTGAAAGTCACCTGACCAAGAAGAGGCCACACTGTGATGGCCTGGGAATCGGATTCAGAGGCTGAACCTGAGGAATCCCAGCCTGCACAGGAGTCCCTGCCTCCAGGGCCGGCTGAGCCGGGGCTGGGGCTTGAACCTGAAGGGCCCTCACCTGTGCTGGATCCTCAGGAGCAGACACCAGCTGAATCCGCTCTGGCTCCAGAGGTGATTGGGGACCCATTACCTGCAGGTGCTCCACTATCAGCCCTGTCAGGGGAAGGTGAGGTTGCCTCTGGGTCCAGTAATCCTCCAGCCTCTCCTGAGCTGCAGAGGCTCAGGGCAGAGAGGCGGAGGGAACTAAGTTCTCACAGGAGGAGTGCTAGCCTCCAGGCCAGGAGAGGCGAGTCACCTGTATGCCTCAGAGGAGATAAAGGCCAGTCAGCCCAGTCCCAGGTTGCGGGAGCAACATCATTGGTAACCTGTTCCTGCCGGCACCCTGTCCTGCTCTTCCAGAGTTCCTGACCACACTCGGCTCCTTTGCCATCCCTGGACTCAGCTAGACTGGTAAAGAAAAAGTTATTTATATGTGTTGTATGTGCGATATAACATTGTTCCACCAGGTGACGACATGGAATCCCGTTTCTCTCTCCCTGTTTTTCCTGTTTAAATTTATAGCGCTTTAAACTGAAACTCTTCTTTGATGTGTCTAAATCCAGCCCATGCCGGTGTTTCTCAAACTTGGGTCTCCAGCTGTTTTCGGACTACAACTCCCATCATTCCCAGCAGTCAGGGATGATGGGAATTGTAGTCCGAAAACAGCTGGAGACCCAAGTTTGAGAAACATGGCTCTGGATGATAAAATAGGGCACCTTATTTTAAAACAACAGCAACAAAACTCTTATTCGTTATTTTCTGCCACTTGTTGTAGCTGTAGACTTTTCTACCCAGGAGCGGGAAAATACCCTAAATCACCCTCATCCACGCACACAGTTTACTTCCCTTTTGATATCATTGTGCTATTATTGCTTTCCCAGGCTGAAATGTAATCAACTCCTTTCTTTCCGACCTTAAAGTTTCCACCTTCTATTTCAAATAAGCTCCTGACATCAGTGCTACCTAGGCAAGATTAATATGACTTTCCTACTTAATATAAATCTTTTGATTTGTTGCTGAACAGAGTGTTCTCCAGTATTGCTATCTAACTGTGAGGGACAGTGTTGTTTATCATTTTGCCCTGGAAGCAGCCATCCAGATCTGGATATTATAGTCCTTTGAATTTAGAAACCATGAAATATAAATGTGTTCCTATCAGGAATAAGCATGAATTAAATTTATAATGTTGGCTTTACATCTGAAGTACCCTTTTTTATATTTACTTCACGTTTATTTATTTATTAAGAGGAAAGGAAAGAGAGGGGCCTCGAAACAAGCAACAAATTCCAAGTGTTTGGGGGGGGGGGGGAGAAGCTGGGATGGGAAAATACATTCAAGGTAAAGATACTAATGGAGACCCGGTACATCCTTCTGAACCTAGTAGCTCAGCTGGTTAGTGCGTGGTGCTGAGGACACCAAGGTCGCAGGTTTGATCCCCATATGGGACAACTTTAAATTCCTGCATTGCAGGGGGGTTGGACGAGATGATCCTCAGCACCCCCTTCGAACTCTGTGATTCTGATTCTGTGAAGAATGGAGCAAGTCATTGGCCCATTAGCAATTATCAGGGCCTGCCCTACCAACAGGTAAAGTGAGGCAGTTTCTGGCTGCTTCAAATGAGCTCCCCAGACATTCTCTTCTGTTGCCTCACAGCCTCTCCCTGTAGCAGATGACAGTTATGCAGCAACAGTGAGATTCAGGGATCAGTAAACTTTTTCAGCAGGGGGCCAGTCCACTGTCCCTCAGACTTTGTGGGGAGCCAGTTTATATATATATATTGCGGGGGGGGGGGAATGAATGAATACCTATGCCCCACAAATAATCCAGAGATGCCTTTTAAAGAAAAGCACACATTCTACTCGTAAAAACACCAGGCAGGCCCCACAAATAACCCAGAGATGCATTTTAAATAAAAGGACACATTCTACTCATGTAAAAACACGCTGATTCCTGGACCGTCCGTGGGCCAGATTTAGAAGGTGATTGGGCCGGATCCGGACCCCGGGCCTTAGTTTGCCTACCCATGTGCTAGGCTTCTGTAGGAAATGTGTGTGTGTGTATACCATGTCGTCCTTTGCCTCAGGCAGTAAAATGTCTTGGTCCAGACCTGCCAGTTGCTATCATTCCATGCTATCATTATCCAGCAGTACAATCCTGTTCATGCACAATTGGCTGGCTATATATAGTGTTCCATTGGCCAAAATCTGTAACATTTATGTCTGCACACAAGCGCTTAACTGGAATGCAATACCGGGGGGGGGGGATTAATGTAACGAGCCAAAGTGAGTGGGGGCATTAGCGAAATCTAGAACTGTACATTTCCTTTTGTTGTTCGTACAGTGCAATCCTACCCATGTAAGTTCCATTGACTAAGTGATCTTACTCAGACGTCAGTCTCAATAGAAGCAGGTGGCTTTCCCTATTGCCCAGTCAAAGTGCATATTCTCCACTTGGATGTTATGCAATGAATAAAAAATATTTTCCTCTTCCAAAACAACTGGTTACATATCAAATGATCCAACACTAATCATACATGGAAAAAAACGCATTGAAACTGACTTAAGTCCATTGATGTAAGTAAAGAAAGTCTATTTCAATAGATCAACTCTGAGTATGACTTAGTTGGCTATCACCCATTGTGCACCGTTCCCTATTAATATGTGCACATTCTCCAACCCTCCTGGTGAATGTGCACAATAACCATCATTTATGCACATTCCCCAGTCAAGTCGCAATAAGTATACAAGCCCAAAGATTCATTACTGCCAAAGTTCATCTTATAAAAAGAAATGGAGAAAGAGACAGAGAATTTTTTTTCTGGTTTTCCTCACCTTTCAGAGCAGGATCTAGCGAATCTGGAGATTGCCTGCAGCAAATCTGAGCAGCCATTTGCTCTTCTCACTCTGTCTATTTTATCTCTGTCTTCTCGCCATTTCATCCTGAAGCAGCCGCCAATTGCGCTAGATGTGGAACTAATGTGTTGCCAAAGATGGTGTGAAAAGTCTTTTGAAAAACAGTGAGAACTATTAAATTATGCAATAGTCTCTCCCACTTCCATCCCCAAGAGATTTGACGGAAACTTTATTGCTCGGGGAGTTTGAAAGTGGAATGGACAAGAAAATGGGAAAGAAGAAAAAATCGGTGAGATTTTGCTTTTTGAACAACCGTGGGTATGGGTGTGTATACACACAGAGAGACTGGTTGCAGGAGATGACAGGATACGGGCCAAGCTAGATGTTTGCTGTATATGTAGCAAGCAGTGACATGTATAGTTTTTTTATCATTTAATAGGACCTTTTCTTCTCGTAAGGCTTCATAGCTGTGTGGGTAGAGGGGAAGCATGCTATAATTATGCTGCGGAGGGAAGGGATAAGCCCCCCTCCCTACATGCTGCCTTCCCATACAAACACAAATAGGTTCTTCATCATCATCATCATGGCTTTTTTAAAGGGGGAACTCACAGGAACGCAGTTCTGGTATCTCTCAGGTGGGTGCCATTGCCATTCCAAGAGAATGAGGGGGGTGTTCATGGTGAGTTCCAGCACCTCTTTTTCTAGAATAACAACAACAACACAACAACAATGTTTGGCAAATCCTCACCGTGATCAACTCCTGTCTGGAACAAATGTCCCCACTGTGGAAGGACGTGTGGATCCAGAATTGGCCTCCACAGTCACTTACGGACTCACTGTTAAAAACGTGTTTATGGAAGACAACCTTACTCGGCTACGAGTGATCGCCAAGGAAGAAGCAGCATTTGTATACTGCCTTATTCCCATAGATCTCAAGGCAGATCACCACATAAAACCACAATATCGAAAAGACAAAATACATAATAAAAACAAAGACAAAGACAACTCAATAATCTCCCCTTACACAACACATTTTAAAAGGGCATCAAATGTCAATCAGCCAAAGGCCTGGTTAAAGAGGAACATTTTTCTCCTGGCGCCTAAAGGCGTATAATGAATGTACTAGCCAAACCTCCCTGGGAAGAGTATTCTACAAATGGGGAGTCACTGCAGAAAAAGGCCCATTCTCATGTTGCCACCATCTGGACCACTTGTGGAAGAGGCACATGAAGAAGGGCCTACACCAAATTTACCTCAGAGTTAGTACAGATCAAGGATTCTAGTAGCCTAATATTTATTTATTTATTGGCATATTCTTGTTTCTTAACGCTGCTTGTCTTTACACTGGAAGGGCAGGGTATACAGCCTCTTAATTAAAGGAAATAGATGCCGTTGTTAAACAACTGGTTGCGAAGAATGGTGCAGCAATAAGCCTAAGCTGTAAAACGTTTAAAAACCTTAAAAACATTTAAAACAATGGAGCTAGCACCATAAAACTTAACTAAAAGCTGGAGGGTTTGATTCATGCTTGTTCTTTCATCTTGTTTCTCCTATCATCCAAACAACTGGGAATGTAAAACACCCACAAATCATCCAGAGATCTGCCAGGAGATTACAATCTGCCTTCTGTCCACACCTGGCTTACTGCGCTAAAATAATATTCACATCCACTTTTGCCTCTGACCCCCATCACCACTAACGTGGTCCTCAGAAGCTTTCTCATGAGGGAATGTGGCCCCTCAGTCTCAAAAGGGGTCCTCTACTCTGATTTAACGGCAGCTGGAACACAATGTGCTTTGGCAGAAGCTTGCATATCTGTTATGTACTGAGTTGAATAGGATCCAAAAGGCAGCAGTCTGATTGGTCCTAGAACAATAGGACCCAGAATGCAGCAGTCTGATTGGACCTAGAACAATAGGACCCAGAATGCAGTAGTCTGATTGGTCCACAGGAGCCACCCAATCCAGCTCCAGGTGGAAGTGAATCTGCAACATGATTGGCCTACAGGAGAATCCCGGAATTAGCCAATCACGTGGGGCCCATTGTGGAAATAATGTATATAAAGCAGACATTCTGGGGGAACTTCCATTCCTCCTCACCACTATGAGCTAAATAAAGAGCATGAAATCCACTCTCGACTCTATTTCAATATCTCACTAGCCACGCTGTTAAAGCTTTCTCTAAGCCGTCTTCTGATACAAACGGAAGCATCACAGAAGTCACCGTTCGCCTGTCATCTAACATCTTTTCAGAACGTTCTCCTTGTGCAAAGACGACACAGTAACACAGATCATAATTTACTGCTTTATAAGCAGTAATGGGCTTTCGCTTTTCCTGGAAGGTTGCCACTTTTCCGGTGGGCAGAGTTCTCTGTGCCCATTAAAGCCGTTTCTAATACGCAGGCAAAGTTTTCCTAGAAGCCGAGGGGTAGCGATGGAAATACTTTAACCTGGTGCTTTCTGTCTATTTGGCAAGTTATTAAAGTTATAGGTTGTCTGTGGAAAAGAGGTCAGTAACCCTGGCTAGTGCGATGAGATGCAAAGGTGGAGAGGACTCCTTTAATGGTTTGATAAGAGGTTCAGAAGATTGGGAAGAATTTTGTATTGCTATTGCACATGAAGGACCAAAAATGGTAGCAACCCAAGTTGAACGCGCCAGAGCACACTTGTTCTACACAAGAATTAGAGGCACAGGACCGTCTCTATTGCAGCAGTTTTCGCATTTTGTTCCAGGAGCCCTGGAGTTATTGGAAGCTTATCTGGGCTTCCAGGGTAAAGGTAAAGGTAAAGGGACCCCTGACCATTCGGTCCAGTCGTGGCCGACTCTGGGGCTGCGGCGCTCATCTTTATTGGCCGAGGGAGCCGGCGTACAGCTTCCAGGTCATGTGGCCAGCATGACTAAGCCGCTTCTGGCGAACCAGAGCAGCGCACGGAAATGCCATTTACCTTCCCGCTGGAGCGGTACCTATTTATCTACTTGCACTTTGATGTGCTTTCGAACTGCTAGGTTGGCAGGAGCAGGGACCGAGCAACAGGAGCTCATCCCATTGCGGGGATTTGAACCGCCGACCTTCTGATCAGCAAGTCCTAGGCTCTGTGGTTTAACCACAGCGCCACCTGCGTCGGGCTTCTAGGGAGAAGATCACACAAAAAAGCTTCCCCGGGAGGAAATGTGTCTACTGTTCCCTATCTTCTATTGAGTGTGGCTCAAATGGTCTGGTCAATGCCCCGCGTGAGTTTTGTGCGCTTGGATCCAGAATCATTTGCAATAAACAGGGGCTCCTAGACAGACAACATGGAAAGCGGGGTTGATACTAGCACAGTGGGGTTCACTGCTCTGTATGAAGAGCTTAGTCTGCAAGCTCCACAACGGGAAAGGACCATAGCTCAGTGGTAGAAAAGTTCCCTGGTTGAATCGCCAGCAACCCCAGTTAGGGCTGGGAAATAGAGAGCCGCTGCCAGCCAGTTCTGTCAATATTGAGCTAGGTGGGCCCATGCACTGACTCAGTCTAAGGCAGCTATTTGGACATTATAGTGGGGTATAGTGGGGAAAAGTTCACATTGGGCAACCAATGCACCCTTTGGTTTCAGATAGTACATGGGCAGACAAGTCTAAAAAGGAGCAAGTGAGTGCCAGTGGCAGGTATACATATGTGAATATTGTGCACATCTGTTCCCTCCTTTGTCCTAATTTTGGGTAATGCAATGCCACTTGTTATGTACTGATGTTCTCACCCTGGGCCAGCAGGGGGATACTGTAGATAGTTTTCGCTCAGGTCCACATATGTAAATAAAGGCTTGAAAGTGATGTTCAGTGATTGGATAATTACAGAAAGTGGTTACAGTTGCGTTGTAGTGGAGCTCTATATAAGCAGCCTGGCTGAACCCTTCAGTTCTGTTCTGGCCTGTGAATAAACAAGAGCTGTTTGAAGAATCCCTGTGTCGTCTGATATGTTCACCCACAACTTAACACCACTTTTTTAGCAATGCACCTGTTCCATAGTATTAGCAGAGGCCGAAACCACAGCCCTATGCTGTGCGGCAGGAGGGAGGGAAGTTGAATTCAGTTCTCTGAGGCTTACTTTGGAATAAATATGCACACATCACAAGGTCAGGTCACAAGCTGATTATGGAAAACAATGTCTTCGGAAAGCCAGTGCAAGCCATTATACTTTTGGTATCTGGGACCCACTTTGTTTTTATTTTTTTCTGATAGATTTTAGATAACGATCAGGAGGTCCAACAGATCGCCATGCACTTAGGCCACTTCTAAGGGACCAGGATTGCTCCTGTCATCTTTTTGATAAATGCCACATTCTGCCACCAGCCATCGCCTTTGAAAAATGCACACGGGTTAACCTATTTGGAAAAGTGGCACAAAACCATCCGCTTGCCATGTGGTGCGCTCTCTCTCTCTCTCTCTCTCTAACCCTGACACCTGTAAAGCATAAATTATCTCCCACTCACCAAGCTGCTACCAAAGAAGAGGTATAAGTTGCATCGCAACCTATACAATTTGCAAGTTACTTCTTGAAAAATAAATCTTATTGATCATAGCAATCCCCAGGAGGAGAAAGGTGCGAAGGGAGCGACGGCTCTGAGGCAACGTTGTGGCTTCTGGCATTTCCTTAATGCTTCTACACGTTTTTAATTCATCAAGGTCACAATGACCTAATTTTGCCGTCGCCCGATGATGAAAACGTAAGTGGGATGTGTTAATTAATAATCACACCAGCAATGAGCAGGCGAGAAAAGTTGTGTAGAGTTGCTGTTTTCTATGTTTTTCCCCCCTCAGTATGTAGGTTTCATATGCCACCTGCTGGGCAAATCACAGCATATTGTTCCCAACAGTACAAATCTTAATTTTAATTCTTAATACCCCGCCGCCCTTGGTATTACTGTTGTCGATTTCTGTGATATCAGGTTTATTTACGCATGTATACGGACAAGAGCAGGATACGAAAGGTCACAGCACTCATATTCCATCAGACCCCATCAGATTTCAAGAGTGGAGGCACCTAAGCAATAGCTTCGGGTTATCTTGGAGACGAAGCGTTTACTCAGACCTCCGTTTGCCTTGTCGCCTCCCCCAGGAAACCCCACGCTTTGGTGCTGAACAAACAGTAATCAGGTTTTCCACCGATTGCTGTTTGTTCCAATTTAGTGCTAAAGAGTGGGTTCTCCGGGAGAAAGCAGAAGGGCAAGGGCAAAACGGCTGGGACCTTTGCCTAGAAAGCACAAGACAAGCGGAAAGTGGCTCAAAACCATGTTTTCCAGGCACATCACGAGCGGCAGTGTGGATGAGCTCTAACTTAGGTATTTGTGTCACTTTGCCAGGCCAGTTTCAACACTGCAATTAGTTCCCTCTCACCCACAAGCATTTTGCTCACCTCCAGCTGGGGAGGGGGAAAGTAAAAGCATCTTCATGATAAACACTTAGGTACCAGGCAAATACTTGCCTCTTCAACTAGGCCTTTGGCTGATTAACATCTGATACCCTTTTAAATGGGACGTGGGTGGTGCTGTGGGTTAAACCACAGAGCCTAGGGCTTGCCGATCAGAAGGTCGGCGGTTCGAATCCCCGTGACGGGGTGAGCTCCTGTTGCTCGGTCCCTGCTCCTGCCCACCTAGCAGTTCGAAAGCACGTCAAAGTGCAAGTAGATAAATAGGTACCGCTCCGGCGGAAAGGTAAACAGCATTTCCATGCGCTGCTCTGGTTTGCCAGAAGCAGCTTAGTCATGCTGGCCACATGACCCGGAAGCTGTACACCGGCTCCCTCGGCCAGTAAAGCAAGATGAGTGCCACAACTCCAGCGTCGTCCGCGACTGGACCTACCGTATTTTTCGCTCTATAAGACGCACCAGACCACAAGACGCACCTAGTTTTTGGAGGAGAAAAACAAGAAAAAAAAATTTCTGAATCTCAGAAGCCAGAGCAGCAAGAGGGTCTTGCTTTTGTTATGTATTTTGTGTTTTTTATCCAGTATTTTTATGTTGTGAACCGCGCTGAAGGGCAGTATACAAATTTAATAATTAAATAATGATAGTAATAATAATAATAATTCCAGGAGGATTTCCACCTGTTTATTTTCTGTGGCATTTTGTTGCTCTGGCTTACATTACAAAGCAAATGCTTCACAGACCCAGCTAGGTGTATTTTGCAAAACAAAGAATCTGGTTGTGACCATTTTAGCACTCCCTTTCTGCTGCGGAATCCCCTCTTAGGGCTTAAGATCCCAGGACTGAAGCGGACCCCCAAAATCTGTTTAGGTTAACCCCAGTTTCATTATATATCATCCTTGGGAAGAAGATCTTTTTTCAGCTGGAGCTCACCAGAGCTCAGCTCCAGCACCTGTGGGTGCCATTCTAAGAAAACAAGGGAGAAGTTCATGTTGAGCTGCAGCTGATTTTTGTTTAAGTTCTCTTATCCTATTTTTAAATGCTTCTGGTTGTATTTCGTGTTTTTAATAGTTTGCAAACCACCCTGAGGACTTTGGCCATGAGCAGCGTGGAAAAGCAACTAACAAATTATATGTTTGCCTATTGTTTCCTTTTCCTTGCTTTATTTCCTCCCTCCTACTCTCTTGCAGCTGGTCCAGCGGCTTGAATATTTTGCTCCCTATTTCACCCGCAAATCCATCCACTACTAGCTCCAGCCCGCTAACCCAAGTGAGAAAGGAGCTCGTTGCCACTTATTTAAGAAGCAACCTGGGAAAGGGTGCTGCAGTCGAAAGGAAATAGCAGGGTAGCAGCGTCACCGCGCGGCTGAAAAGAGAAAACTCCAAATAACTCCAAATATTTCTCTCTGTCTGTGGTTTTCTCTCAGGGGGTGGAGAGAGCTGCCCGATGCAGACACTGGAGTATTTCAGAATTTTAATATATTTGAAATTGTCCACACCGCGCAGTTTCTAACTCAAACTTATTTTCATTTTGGTTTTATTTGTTTAAATGAAAAAAATGCACCGCCAGTGAGTGCCAAATTCAAGGCGATCTCTTGTGCATTGCCAAAACAAGAAAAAAGAGGAAGTACATAATTCCCCAAATAGGGCACTGATTTGCACGGCATTTGCGCCCACAGTTTTCTAGCTACAGTTCAGGTACCGTGCAAATTTAGGAATGAATGGCTAAAATTCCTGTATCAGGTAATATTGTGCTTTGAAAGCATATTATTATTGTTGCTCCGTATTATTATCTGTTTTGTGGTTGGTTTGTTTTTTGTAATGTGATGTTTTGAACCGCCCTGAGATCTACAGATGAAGGGCGGTATACAAATTTTATCAATAATCGATAATAATATGAAGTAAACCCTGAAACAGTATCCCCCTTTCCTAGTTTGGGTGCTACCTTTTATATTTATTCTTCAAAGGGGCACACCCGTGCACGTTCCCCGTTGTTTGCAATGTTACCGCCGCGCACACACACCCCAAAAAAACCCAGGGGGAAAATGGTTTCCAGTGAGAACCCGGAAGCTTAATCACTGCGTGTATGTGCGCGTCTCTACCATTATCAACTCTATGGAGGGGAGCGGGAAAAGGAACGCGAGCGGGAGAGGCGAAAGCAGGCTGCGCGTCAGCGCGCAAAATAAAAACGTGAGGAGGTGGGGCAGGGAGCGGCCGATCCCGGCAGGGAAGTGCGGCCAATCGCGGGCCGCAGCGTAGGAGGCGGGACCAAAAGAATAAATAAAAAAAATACGCAGTTTGTGGCGTGGGCGGGGCTTTTTAGGGCCCCGCCTCCTCTCCTGTTCGTATGTGCGCGCAGCTTTGGCGCCTCTCAGGTAAGAGAGAGAGAAGGGCGCGCGCGGGAAAAAGAGAGTGAGGGGCGAGAGGCGGGGTGTCGCGCGTGCCGGGTCCGTTGCTCCAGAGCGCGGGAATTCGAGGGCGGACTCTGGCGGGAACTGTCTGGCTGAGGGCGCTGGGAAGGGGAAGCTCAGCCCAGTGTCCATTTGCTTTAAACGAAACCGAAACCAGGCATAATAAAGACCCACCAAATGTCAAAGAGAAAAACAACTACCAGACTTTTAATAATAATAGTTTTTATTTATGCCCCGTCCTCCCCAGCCAAGGCCGGGCTGAGGGCGGCTAACAAACAATAATAAAAACAAGTTGAATGAATACAACTTAAAAACAAGATTAAAAGACAACATTAAACTATTGAAACAGTAAAATGTTAAAATGCAGCCTCATCGCAGGAGGAGAAAAGAAAAAGAAAGACATCTGAAGGCAGCCCTGTTTAGGGGAGCTTTTAATGTTTAATAGACTATTGTATTTTAATATTCTGTTGGAAGCCTCCCAGTGTGGCTGGGGAAACCCAGCCAGATGGGCGTGGTATAAATAAAATATTATTATTATTATTATTATTATTATTATTATTATTATTATAGCCTTCAAGGTGGCGTCTGTAGTTTTAAAGGCAGCCACGGCCAGGAGTGCCTCTGAGCATGTGGTGAAAGCTGAGGAAAGCTGCAAGGGCCGGTACTTCCTTACTCCACTCCCCACAGATTCCCTTATTGTTTTTTCATATATTTATTCCACTGCTTGATTTTTTTTAAAAAAATAGAACCTCAAAAGAGGTTTCCAGAAGACAAAAGCAAGTGAAACCAGCAGAAATTCGCAACCTTACATTTTACAACCCCTTGTGTCCCTAATCTGCCCTGTGTTCCTCTAAAGAAGGGCTGTATAGAAATTTAAGAGGTAAAAAAGTATAAATGTTTTAAAACACACAGAAAAAGTTAACATCCTAAAGCAGATTACAATCCGCTCAGCTTTCTAAGCAATTTAGGTAGGCTTGTCAACAGGAATCTTAGAATCATAGAGTTGGAAGGGACCTCAAGGATCATCTAGTCCAGCCCCCTGAAATACAGGAATCTCAACTAAAGCATCGATGACAGATGGCCATCCAACCTCTGCTTAAAAAGTGTAGGAATCTAGGATGAACAGGGAGGAAGGACTTCTTTTTTGCTTCCAGTGGGATGATGTAATTTTATGTTTTGCTTGTTACAGATGCTTTGCATTTTGGTTGTCAGCTGCCCTGGGGAACTGAAAATGGTGGGAAAGGCAAGAGTATATTAATGCTCTTTTTAAAAAAAATGCAAAAGGCACAGCCAGGCCAAGCTAAAAACCTGACCACGACCCGTTAGGGCTTACCAAGCGAATCTCACAAAGCAGTTTGCATTAATACATGTATAAAAATAAACCATCCGTTTTGAGAAGTTGTGTATAAATCAAACAATGGGAAAATAATTGTTTTGAAAGCAAGGTCATTTATTTAAAGAAGTGGGATTCTGGCTGGGTTCTAGATAGAGTAGTAAATGAAGGTTGAGCTGGAATAATGGTTGTAAGGGTTCAGATGGCCTGTCTGCAGGCCTTAATTCGAACTCCCTGGAGTGGGCTATTGGTGCCGGGACACAAAGGTATAGTGTAGCACCCTGCTTGTGGTTAACGCTTAGCTGGAATGAAATATTCAACGCAGCAATATAGAAATTAAAATAATTTATTTGTCAGACAAATAAATGATAGGCACAGTGGCATATGGTTACCAAAGCTCTGCCCACTCCAGCCCTGGTGGCCAGCACTTATATTCCCTCAGCCCAGCCTCCTTACTCCTCCTTTGGCTGCCTCTGTCCAATCAGCCTGGTTGAAATTCCTATTGGCTGTTTGCTAGAACCAATCATAAAAGATACACCCATTTCCTATTACCTTTTATGGGAGACAAAGAGCTATATTTCCTTCTATCCATAAATGGCAGACAAGTAGCCATATATCTTACATTTGCCTCGACAAGGCACCTTAATTACCAGATCACCTTTTGCCCCTGTTGCCCCTTCATTCCAAAACAAATGGCTAAAACAGATGGCTCATGGTATTAAATTCTATCTTAAACAGAGATCTTGGGTTCACATTCTCACACACCATCAATGAAATAAGAATCTAACATTTCTTACTTTCTAAATCCTTTGCATCATTAAAGCCAACAAATCTCATACATAACATAGATAGCTTTTTAGAAGAAAAGGCCTTTGCAAAGAAAAAAGGAACTCAGAAAAAACAGCTTCAAAGAAGCCTTTTCAATTTACACCCCCCTTTCCCAGCCAGCTGCTTTTCCCATTAGCTCTTTGCCCTTTAACCTTAGGAAAATATGACTAGTCTGATGGGAAGCACATGGTATTATTTTATGTTAAACAATAAATCTTACTATTTACCAACTCTTAATTAGTGTTTTTGCAGCTTGATTGTATTCTGTAATATGTAGGGTCAGTATAACCTTTGCTCCCAGCCTGTAATTCCCTTTTACAACTTTGAGAAACTTGCCTCCTGCTACTGCTATAAATCAGGGGGACCCTGTTCAGGAGGATAAACAACTGCCAAAGTACTTAGCCAGCTGCTTTTCTGCCTGGCATGAAACATACAAACATTTGCAAATATATTTTTAAACTCATTTTAAAATACAGGCCTTGATCAGATGCCTCAATAGTAGCAGAGAAAAGGTTGCCTCCGAACATGTGCAGAGTTCTCTGTCACTGCTGAGAGTCCATAAATGTTGCCTCACATTTTTACAATTGTATATAAGGGCTCTAAGGTGGGTGAAGGCCTTCTGGAAAGGTTTGGGCCTTGGTACTTGGGGGGAAAAGACTGTGCTGTAATTAATTATTTTAAAATTTATGCTTAGTTTATTTTATTCCTCGTGTCATTTGTTACCGAATGTCCCCTGTTTTATCTTGCGAGTTTTAAGTAAGAATTGAGCTGAACTTTAAAAGGAAACGCGTTGGATGTTGTATCGACTGAATGGTGGTTGCAGGGATTAAGAACGTAAGAAGAGTTGCTGGATCAGGCCAATGGCCCATCTTTCCCAGCATCCTGTTCTCACAGTGGCCAACCAAATGCGTGGGAAACCTGGAAGCAGGAACTGAGTGAAACAGCACTCTCCGCTCCTGTGATTTCCAGCAACTGGCAATCAGAGGCATAGTTTCTCTGACAGCAGAGGCAGAACATAGACATTGTGGCTAGTAGCCACTGATACAGTGGTGCCCCGCAAGACGAATGCCTCGCAAGACGGAAAACCCGCTAGGGTTTTCCGTTTTGGAGGTGCTTCGCAGGACAAATTTGCTATGGGCTTGCTTCGCAATACGAAAATGCCTTGCGATTCCTGGGGTTTTTTTCCCCCTCCCAGCCTTTTTCCCAAGCCCCTAAGCTGCTTAACAGCTGTTCGCTAAGCCGCTTATCTGCTGATCTAAGCCGCTAATAGCCTTTTAGCAGCTAATCCGCTAATCCCTTAAGCCTTTAATAGCCACTAATAGCCTTTTAGCAGCTAATCCGCTAATCCCTTAAGCCTTTAATAGCCGCAAAACCGCTAATAGCGCTAATCCGCTAATGGGCTTGCTTCGCAAGACGAAAAACCCGCAAGACGAAGAGACTCGCGGAACGGATTCTTTTCGTCTTGCGAGGCACCACTGTATAGCCTTATCCTCCCATTATTATTTTCCGATCTTCATTCAAAGCCATCCAAGTTATTGGCCATCACTGCCTCCTGTGGAGAGCCAGTGTGGTGTAGTGGTTAAGAGCGGTAGTCTCGTAATCTGGGGAACCGGGTTCGTGTCTCCGCTCCTCCACATGCAGCTGCTGGGTGACCTTGGGCCAGTCACACTTCCTTGAAGTCTCTCAGCCCCACTCACCTCACAGAGTGTTTGTTGTGGGGGAGGAAGGGAAAGGAGAATGTTAGCCGCTTTGAGACTCCTTAAAGGGAGTGAAAGGTGGGATATCAAATCCAAACTCTCTTCTTCTTCTTCCTGTAGGGTCAAGGCACTACTAGGAGAAGGGTTTTCTTCTGTCTTTCCTGAATCTTCCAACATTCAGCTGACTTCAAAAGAACATGTTTTTTATTTTAAAAATTGTATTTATTTTGATATTTAGGAGCTCACGCTTAATAATTACTTAGCTCAATGAAGCATGGAGAGGTACAAAGCGGGAGAGTGACAATGAGTGTGGGGAAGTTTCAGCCATTTTCTGTATTGTAATCAATTTATTTTTTTAAAAAGTATTTTTAATTAGATGTTGTAATTAATTTAATTTGTAATTAATTAATTTCTCTAATCATTGTCCGTTTCTGGCAGGAAATGCCACCACAGCAGCTGATTCAGAACTTTCACTTTGAGCTGTATGGACTTCTTAAAATAGAAGATTTGCATTAACTGAAACAGGCTTCTCAGCACTTTCACCCTTATCTCTTCCTTAATTTTGTGGTCGTGAGTGTGTTTTCAAATATTTGCTAGCTGATTTCACTTGGTGTGGAGAAAGAGGAATCTGATGCAAGGGAGCTCACTTCACAGAGATTTACAGCAGTATAGGTCGGCTGCGACGGTATTATTTTAAAACATTGCTTATAAGGTTCCACTGCCTCAGCAAGATAAAACAGAAGAAATTTTTCAACTTCCTCACAATTTAACTTGTTAAATTTAAGTCTCAGGTTAGGAGAATCGCACTTTCTATTTTTGCGGGGGGGGCTTTATTATCCAAGCCTGCAGTTCCCTGAATTCACAACTACATTTTGATTTGATTTCTTAGTAAATCCTTATGGAATCAAATTCCGAAAGCAGAAGATATGAAACGAGGAGAAATGCAAGAGCAAAAGAACCGGTAGCCAAATCTCGGATTGACTGGCAGCGAACTAAGGCAAGATGTACATTGTTTGATAGCGAGGAAGAGAGTGATGAAATTACATCAGCATCAGAAAAAGAACTTGAAACCAGTTCAGATGATGATTCAGATGAGAGAGCAAAAGGTGAACCCATACACAATGAGGATAAAGATGAAACTTCGGTTAACGCAGGTGGCCTTCCAGATGTTGAGACAGGTGGTGATTGTGCAGGAGGAGAGGACGTAGATGAAGAAAACATCAACCTTGGGAAACGCAAGAGGTCTCGGAGAACCGTACTGTATGACAGCGACGATAGTGACAATAGCAACATTGTTAGAAAAGTGATTGCCAAACGCAGTTGCATAATCGATGAGAACGACTTGTCCACTGAACACACATCACCTGCAGAAAAAGAAGCAAAGAGAAAACAGGACAGGCTAATGAAACTGCAAGAACTGTCCGGACAGCGATCTACTCGAGCTTCCGGCCTCAGTGAATGTCATGAGGTACATTTTTTATTCATTTGCAGAATGTATTGTTGTGCTTGCTGTTCTCGTGCAGATTTGGTGCTCGTGAGAACTTTCATTGGAAAATGCTAAAAGTAAAAAGGAACTGCTGCTACTTATTGCAGGAACTCATACAGTATACTACTAGGCCCAGTCCCTGAACTAGAAATAATCTTGACTTGGCTCTGGTATTGTTATGGCAACAACTTTACTGAAAACAGGAAGGTGACTGCCTTGCATTTTGGCTTCTCTCTACTTCCCAAGCTAGGACAAGTTATCTGAAATTGTACAGGCACCTTTTTACATCAAGGCAGTGATGCCAATTCAATTGTTGAAAGTAGCCATGGTCTATTACTCTACCTTGGGTGGTAATGGGTGTTTGGGAGTGGTTTGCCAGTGCTTTTAAAAGTGTGTGTGTATAAAATATGCTTCAAACCACTTGAAGCATGTGTTGTGTTGAGCTATTTCAATTAATTTTGTTTGATTTGCTTATTGCAGAAAGCTGAAAGTCTGTAAATTTTGTTAATAAATCTGATTTGAATTGTAAAGGTAAAGGTACCCCTGCCCGTATGGGCCAGTCTTGACAGACTCTAGGGTTGTGCGCCCATCTCACTTAAGAGGCCGGGGGCCAGCGCTGTCCGGAGACACTTCCGGGTCACGTGGCCAGCGTGACATCGCTGCTCTGGCGAGCCAGAGCCGCACACGGAAACCCCGTTTACCTTCCCGCTAGTAAGCGGTCCCTATTTATCTACTTGCACCCGAGAGTGCTTTCGAACTGCTAGGTTGGCAGACGCTGGGACCGAACAATGGGAGTGCACCTCGCCGCAGGGATTCGAACCGCCGACCTTTCGATTGGCAAGCCCTAGGCACTGAGGCTTTTACCCACAGCGCCACCCGCGTCCCGATTTGAATTGAGGGTTGTATAATTTCGACTGCAACTATATGAACTGATCTGGACCCTGCACTCATCCTCTGATGCCCTTTTTCATGTGCCTCCTCTGCAAGAGGTCGGGAAGGTGGCAACATGAGAGCCAGCCTTTTTTGCACTGACTTACCATTTGTGGAATGCTCTCACCAGGGAGGCGTGCCTCACTCCTTCATTACATATCTTGGGGTGCTGGGTGAAAATATTCCTCTTCTCCCAAGCCTTTGGCTGATTAAACAATTATGGCCTTTTAAACTGGGGTTGGGGGCATTTTTTTGTTTGTTATTATGTTATATAATTTTGTGTGTTTGTATTCTAAACTGCCCTGTGATCCTTGAATGATAGGCAATATGGAAAGTTAGTTATTAATAATAATATGTTATGGTAACACAAATGAATTTAAATAAAGGATTCAAATAAGCCTCTGCTTCTTAATGTCACTAGGATTCTGAAGAGGATGTGATAATAGAAGATGATTCTTGCCATTCATCTCTCACACCAGCTGAAATCAGTGATGAATCTGAGGTTGACAGCATGAAAGATTTCATAGTTGAGGAGGAAGAGGAAGAGTTGGAACAAGAAAACTCTGAGGAAGACAAGAGCCAGTCCCAAAAGAAAAAGCAAGCTATGTTACGCACATTGCTGCAGAAGTGCTTTCCATACTGTAAGGTTAAAATAAAAATCCTGTAAACATCATTTATGTAGTGGCACAATACAATATTTATTAGAGCTCCACCAAACATTATTTTTCCATGTAGGTAACTCATGTAAATCATCAGTCTGACAACCATAATGATATTTTTATTTCTTACAGTGGCCCATGTTGATCATTTTGTCCATTTCCAAAGAGTTGTAAAGGCGTTTCTCATCAATGCAGTTGACAATAACTTTTTGATGTCATTATATGGTAAGCAAATGTGGATTTTCTTAATCAAAAGGCTTTTTAATCACCTTTTAAAATTATTATTGAAGCAACTAAGTGTGTTACTATATATAGCTTTGTGAAACTAACCAAGCATATGATAATTTGATTTCCTTCTCTTTCCAACAGAGGGGAGAAGACAAAAGAAGTATGCAAAAGAAATGTTGACTTCCCTTCGCTTCTTCGACAATGATTTTGTTCGACCTCGTCTTGACAATTTAGTGGCGAGAAGTCGCTGGACAGAAAAATATACGGTATTGGGGTATTGTTCAATGTTCTTATAAATGACTCTGATGAGGTGGTGCCTTTCAGATGTGCAGATGGCTTGAAGCTGATAGGGATAGCTAACACCATGTTATAGAAGATAGCATCAAAGTGATACTGACAGGCTGGAACACTGGACTGAAAACTGATGGGAATTGGAAGAGGATGTATTAATTATATCTACTTCTCTATAGACCCATGTATGTGGGTTAACAAACAAACAAAGGAATATGACTGCAAACCTGTATTCAAAGTGCAGGGCTTAGCAGACTCTCCGATGGGGAAAACCACTGAGCCTAGGGCTTGCCAATCGGAAGGTCGGCAGTTCAAATCCCCGCAACGGGGTGAGCTCCCGTTGCTTGGTCCTAGCTGTTGCCAACCTAGCAGTTCAAAAGCACGTCAAGTGCAAGTAGATAAATAAGTACTGCTCCGGCGGGAAGGTAAGCGGCGTTTCCGTGTGCTGCTCTGGTTTGCCAGAAGCGGCTTAGTCATGCTGGCCACATGACCCGGAAGCTGTACGCCGGCTCCCTCGGCCAATAAAGCGAGACGAGCGCCGCAACCCCAGAGTCGGCCATGACTGGAGCTCATGGTCAGGGGTACCTTTACCTTTAAACCTTTTCTTTATCCTGTGTCAGCTGTGTGCAGCAGCAGACTCCCTTCCGCCCGTCTGTGCAGTTAATAGACAACACACTGAAATAAGTTTGTAATTTTTTTACTTACAGATCTAAGGTATCAGTTATGCATTGTACTATGTGGCAACAATGGAAATTGCAGACAAAAATATTATTGGGTAGAACTAGAACAATGTTGCTATTGCGAGGCACATCCTCCTTCCATGGCTCGCATTGTGAAGGAAGAGAATGAGGAAAGGAAGAGAAGGAACACGTCACTTCCTCGCAGGGGGTGAGGGGGCAATGACCTAACTGAGCCTACTCTAGGAATTAAGAGCTCTGTGGTCCTTAACCAAGCAGTTGAAATTAAACAGATAAATATATGAATGTTTAGTATTGTTGAATTGCAATAGTTGATTCTGTGGAACAAGTGACCAGCAAAATTTCCAACCGGATATCTTTTTTCCAGAAACGGCTGGATAGTTATCCTGACATCCGCATAGTTGATGGAATTGGAGAGGACCGTTCCTGTCAGGCCTGTGAACTGCAGAGGTACTGTAGGTTCACAGTGATTCTGTCAGGGAAATCATACGATCGTGAGACAATGCAAGTAGACGACTTCATGTCACATGACGAGCAGGTAAATTTTGTTCCCAGGCTACAAAACTGCTAAGAACCAAAAAGTTAAAATGCATTGCATATTTTTTTTTTTTTGTGAGATGTTGATGATAATATCTTTTAGCCTCATGCTTCTTTTTAGTCTACTTTTGGGTAATGGGTTTTTGGCAGTGGTTTCAAAGATTTTTGTTGCTTGTATTAGTGGCTAAGTATATAATACTTGAAAATCCCAGATGGCTATGAGAAATTTCCTCTATAGTGCTTGTTTATGAACAAGCTGATCATTATGATATCCTTAAAACTACATTCTATCAAGAAATATATCGCAAGGTTTACTAAGAATAATTGATGTCTATATGCTAATTAATATACTTGCAAATAATAATCCTGACATAAATTTTTGGGTAATTTTATTTTTTAAAAATTAGATTCATCTTCTCTGTGTGTATCTCTAGATCTAGATATATAGTGTCAACAAGATAGTTCAGGTGGTTAGATCATGGCGCTGATAATGCCAAGGCTGCAGGTTTGATCCCTACATGGGGCAGCTGTATATCCTTGCATTGCAGGGGGTTGGATGAGATGATCCTCAGGGTCTGAGTTCCAACTCTACAGTTCTATCTGTTAGAGAGACCAAGGCTTATGGTATAACAGTAACTTGTATACTTGGCATATTATTTATCTGTGAAAAATTATCCCTAAACCTTGATCTTCAGAATTCCCTATAAATCGACAGTGCTTGGGTTGGTTTGACTATATGTGTAAACTGATCAATGGTTTATCTGACTTCATATATAAACCAAGTAGATAGTCTTAGATAGTTGTACAAATAAGCTAAGCATGGGAACTGAATTGGTGCACTCCAGAGGCTTTGATTTTGCAATGTGAGAATTTTATACTTCCAAGAGTATTCGGTCAAACTCCAGTGGTGTGTTGACAACATCTGTTGTACATATGTGCAGTTTTAACTGGGCTAGTGTACCTGTGGGGCTCCTAATTTCATATTCCCTAACTTTCTCAAGCAGAGTGACTCTTTAGATTTACACTGGTGTGACTGTTCTACTGTATAAACCTAGGCTTTGCAGTGTTTATGTTCTATAACCAGGGTTTTCTTTAAAAAAATATTCCCTTGCAATTCAGCTAGTGTTGAACAGGGTATGCTTTGTGAATTACAGGTAATAAGTGCATACCAACAAAGATTTAATCCTTTTAATTTATTATTTCAAACATTTCGTAGCCCCAGTGGCACCGGTATTAGAACTGATTAAAGCAAGTGATCACCTCTGTGCCTTCCTGAATTGACATTCTTAGGGTAGCAGTGGAAAAAAAAGGGTCGGTTTTCATTTATGCCAGTGATGCCTTTGGAAAAGTGGCGAGTGTGGAAGTTAGATTCAGTTAGATATCGATAAATGTCCTGCTCAGGTTTTGTCATACCTTACTTGTTTAATTGATGAGACTATTGCATTGCCCATTATTGCCCAAGACCTGCCCAGTAAAAGAGCTTTCTTTTTAATAATACAGGCGTTGGAGATTGGCATTGTGTGTAAAAACCGTACTGAAGTTTATCACAACCTGAAACATTTTAAATACAAGCTGTATCAGAATTGCTGCTCTCTAATGACAAGCAATGGATCCCAGGATGCACCAGTCAAAGATACAGTGTACAGAGTTTTCACACAGCAGAATAATGAAGGCTGGATTGATCAGGTACAGTAGAACTGATTGTACATAAATTCTATTGCTTTGAAAGCAGGGGAAATTAATAATCAGTACAGCACTTAGTATTTTGTGGACAGAACTGTAGGCCATTCAGGTGTGGAGGGTGAAGAAAGTAAGAGGGTAAATTTAAGTGCTCATAAAGTGCAGTTTCAGGAAAAGTTGACTGAAAGTAGCTCCTGCTTTGAAATTAGTCCAGCTGTACCTCCTATAATGATAAATGTGATCATATTTCTGCAGGGAATATATTTACCAACATAATAATTACCCAATGCCATGATCCTAGAAAGCAAGCCCTGTTTTTAAACCAATGAGATTTTGTTTAAAAGACTACAGAAGATTCTGGACTTGTTTCCAATATTGTTAGTGTGTCATTTTGTGATTAGGCAGTGAACAAAAGGATAAAATGAGAGAGGGAGCCTTGCATAGAGGTTGCTGCATCCTCTCTGATCCTGGCAACTGTGCCACTTTGTTCAGACTCCTTGCTAGGCTTTATTTAACCTGCTAAAAGTATGCCATCCTGCTGCTTTCACTACTTCAGCAAATTTAAAGACTAGAGTACAGCAGTTTGCTTTTAAAAAAGCTTTCTATAGCAGACAGCTTTATATTATTAAAAGGAAAAAATTCCTAGGGGTCAAGATTACTTCTTTCTGGGAGAATTTTAAGACCAGCTGTAGCAGGTATTGCAAAAGGTATATTTAGATCAATATAGGCAGGTGTGGGATTTGTCTTGCATGAGGCTCATCAATAAAGTTTCCAAGAGAGCATGACTTACATCCCTTATACAAGGCATAATTTTGACAGGTGCAATCTTGTGTGATGGAAAGAAGATGTTACTATCAAAATTGTGCACTGTGCTGCTGTTAAAGCGAGGAATTCATTAGTGATCTGAAACCAATATACTGAAACCAGTATAGAAGCTAGGTTGTTGACTGGGACATCCCACTGCCAACATGCAGTATAAGGTTTCTGCTGAGGGAGCTGCACTGGCTGCCAATAGGCTACCACAGGCATAGGCAAACTCGGCCCTTCAGATGTTTTTTGGGACTACAAGTCCCATCATCCCTTGCTAACAGTGCCAGTTGTCAGGGATGATGGGAATTGTAGTCCCAAAACATCTGGAGGGCTGAGTTTGCCTATGCCTGGGCTACCAGGTGCAATTCAAGGATTTGCTTTTAGTATTTCAACATTTTGGGACCAGATTACCTAAGGGAACACCTTGCTACATCCATCCCTGCCGAGAAACTGCGCTCCTCAGTTGGGGCACTACTAAGAGAGAAGTACCTAGCATTTTGACATTTTTGTGGCTTTTGAAATACATATTTGTTCTAAGAAGGCTTTCCCTGAAGTGTGGCCCAATCATTGTGTGGAATAATAATTCTACAACTGTATAAATGGTTTTGCTGCTTTTAGTTTACTGGGTTTCTAATCTTTTTTATTACTGCACATTGCTTCAGTAACTTTTTAATTGGTTTATAAGTGTGTAAATGAAATTTAAAAGGAACATAAAAAGTTCCACCTTTAATTTAGGTCTGCTAAAATGATTCTTTGTTTTCTTTCGTTTGAAGCAATATTCTGAACTTCAGAAGTACATGGTACGTGCTGAAAACTTCCAAGACGAAAAAAAAGACTTGATGTCATCATTTTATTAAAAAGGCATCTACTTACAAACGTGCTTTCCCTTGACTGGTGATAGTATTTGAATATCATGCTGCGTTCCAGCTGTTTTTCTTTTTACTGCAAGACGATCAATGTGCCTGTATGTTGTTATGGATACTAATAAGTTAATGTGTATTTCTTTTTCATAGTTCATTTTAATTATCAAAATAATCATCTAAGGACATTTTTATAGTGGAAGTCATCTCTTCTGTGTTCTTGAACACCAGGCAGCTCAGCTTAATGATCTAAAATGAAAAACAGTCTCTGAATAACCCGGGTGTTCATTCAGGAAATGAAATTTTATGCGCAGTGATGCCCAGGTGAATTGTGCCAGTGTATGAAAAATGCTTGGCTTCAATTCTTTTTGAAAGAGGAAAGGTCCACATGGTGAGAAGCCCAAAGGCTGAAATATGCATACTGCTTTCCTAGCACAGTGTTTAAAACCAGCTGTAAACCAGGTACATTCCCACCCCCCAGGACACAGGGCAGTAACAAATTAGCTCTCTAAAACCAACAGGCCATCATTGTTTATGCATCCTGGAGACCCAGAATTCATGGACTTGCATTTAGCCGGCTGAGCGGTAAAAGAAATAAATATCTTTACACTGCTAGCAATATCCGTTTTCCATTTCTGTAAAGGGAAGATGCTTTACAAGACTGATATGCAGAGGCTTCTGCTCATTCTGTATGACGTAATACCCAGTTGGGTCTGTTTCCATTTTGGAGTCAGGGAATTTGATGAATGCTCAGTTCATCAGCTTGACACTGACTGTTCGGTAGCAGCTTCAGTTAGACTATTGGCAAGTGGGGTCTGCAAAACAGTCTTAAAGTGTGCAGTGATCGTGCTCAGGGTTCCAGCAATGCCCTTTTCCAGGATTCACGTGCGTATACTATTTTCTGGGCTCCCCCACTCCAACAGCCAACTAGTATTCTATAGCTACTGAGCATGCATAGTCCTCATTGGGCTGTTTCAGGTTTGTTTCCCTCTAGTGTCTTCCCCACTGCCCTGTTCTTTTTTTTCTCCTCCTGAAAACCGTGGACCTTTCCCAAGCCTGCTGCACAAGGATCCACACTTGGAAAATGAATTTGCTCTTAAGTGTATATGGGATGATGGCCCAGTGCATACTTCAGAGTTGTTCAGAGTTCACTCAGAGCACCCTTCCTGTATATTAACTTGGATAGGTGAGTTGGGCAGCCTTGATATATATGAATTACAGATCAGAGACACATCCAGTTTTTGATTGTGGGCAATATGAAGAGTAGGAAGCTCTGGCCTCTAATTCAGACATACCGTAAGCTGGGGTCTTCAATGAACAGGTGTGCTTTCTTCCTCTTCAGTAAGCTGAATAGATGGTGTTTCTGCTCTGTTCATTTCCACTGTGTCACCTGTGTGAAAGGCTGTAGCTCAATGGTAATCTTCTTTTGCGTGCAAACGGTCCCAGGATCAACCCCCAGCATCTCGAGGTAGGTCTAGGAGGCCCCTGTCTGAAACCTTTGGGAGCTGCTGCTAGTCACTGGTGCAGTACTGAGCTAGATGGACCAATGGCCTGACTTGATTTCAGTCAACTTCCTGCGTCTATTATAAATTTGGGCTTCAGATGTGAATGGAAGCAGTGATAATCCAGGAACAAACCTTCCTTTTGCTTGTGGGCTTCCTATTGGCATTAGTTTGGAAACAGAACATTGGACTACCTGGATCTTTAGTCTGATCCTATAAGGTGATTCCTATATTATGTTCATCATCTACTCACCAGGTGAGCCCCAAGTCACCCAAGTGCCACCACAGCTCTTATCAGGTACAGCAGGGCAGCAGCAGTTAAGGGGGTATGAAAGGCGGGGCTAAGGGACAGTGGGAAAAGCAAGTGCACAGACTCTCTGTGTGCAACTCCTTAATGCGCTCAGGTTTATTGCCTGATGAGTAAAAGTCTAAAGTTTGGGTGCAGTGTTAACATTCTTAAGGCTCTGGTTCGCTTTAACAGCTCGGCTGTGCCTGCTGTGTTTGACAAAGGTGTTCATAAGCCCCACCCATGTTTGCACTTGGTAAATAGAAGCATATTAAGTGTAAGGAAACGGAAAAGATATGAATCAAGTTCTCTTCGCATAAACGTGGGAGTTTTCGCACCTTAAGAGAGCAAGCCATCCTCTGATGCGATCAAGTTTCTCCTAGCTTTTGAATTACAGAGGAAAGCTCCCCTTAATTCTTGTCACCGTGTCTTTCTCTATCCTGACATGCTATCTTTTCAAAATCAACCATAACTTAGGCTTGCACTCTACATAAAGCTGTACAATAAACTATTCTTTCACTATGTCCCATCCGTCTCTTGCCTGCCTGTTATTTGTTCCCCTAACCGCTTCATGCATTTGGGGTTGACTTACCAGCCTGCAAGCGTAGCTGGTCAGTTAACAAGGAAGGAGGACAGAGGCTTAACACTGATTGGAAGAGGCTTTTCAGTTCACCTACAGGCACTGTTGAGGCTGGTTGTACCCAAATTGGTTTGGAAAAGGAAAAAACACAAGCCTACTCTCCTTCACAAGTGTCCTTTGGGGGTTAGGTCTTCACCACCACCGAAACTGAGTAGAGTCATGTACTGTGCTTTTGCATTTACGGGCAGCAAAATCGGTTTCTCAAACAGCTTAGAGGTTGGCTCAGTGGATTAAAAGCTACAGGCTGCTTTAGGAAAGCCTCCTACCTTGCAGGTGGAAGGCTTGCTGCTGCTTCGAATGAGTGTTTCTTCCATCTCTTAAACAGGCTCCGTCATCAGCAATATGATATATGGGTGCATGAAAAGTTTTGGCGGAAAAGTCTTTTCAAAAAGCATCTTGTGATTTGTGCCAAACAGCTGAAAAACATTAAATGCTCCAGCGTCTTTTCAGGAAACATATTCTCATTTCAGCAGCCTCCAATAATGGATTTAAAAAGGAATGTGGGTAAACAAGAAGCTTGCTGAAACGTAATGTTAGAAAACGCTATCACTATGCAAACAGCTTGTGTGTACACGTCCATATGCCCACATAATATCATAAGCCCTATAGTTTATGTAATTTATAAAATAATGGCTTCCAATGTTTAAGCACAGTTATCTTGTTTGCTGAAGGTTTGTGGGTTGGGAATTAACGGGCATGGCAGAAAAGTTAACGTGAAATTGCCTGCACCTTTTATCCAGTCTCCACTGCCATCTTCCAAGAGCTTGGCGGAAACTTCGCAAAGGGAAGCCATTTGTGTGCACGCTGCACCTTGCGCTATCCTTCCAGGTGCGTGCACTATACCAGTGTTAACTATGCCCCCAAAGCACCTGGCAAGGTACGATTCACATGTAGAGGAGCAGCCTGCTTTCGAAAAGCTATGCCTGTTTCCTGGTGGCGCGTGGGCTTGTGTCGGGATTTACTTCCAGGGGCACAGCGTCAGCCTTCTGAAATGCACATATATCAGCGCCCCCTGATTTGATCGCGAGTGCCCGAGCATAACGTGGGAAAGCGGGCTTTTTAAGTAAACGGAAGCTCCCTGCAACGAGAGGGTTTGGCCGGCAGGCGTCTCCTTGCCCTTCATTTCGGGGAACGGCGACTTTTTCCGCGCAACGGTGCCAGCCTTCCGCCAGGGCTCCCCGTCAGTCTCATGTTTGCTGCTGTTGCCGCCGCCGCTGCTCAGATTCTATGCGAGCACAATGAAATCCTGTGTATCTGCAACCCCCGCGCCGTGCAGTCGTAGCAGCCTGGCGGCTTAAAGCACGAGACAAGCGAAGGAAAAGGGGGAGAGGGGGGCGAAAAACACTGCAAGCTTTCTGCTCTCTTCTTAAACCGGCAAGTGCAGAGGGCAGGGCGGCAGCAGCGGCAGCGACCACCACCGTCAAGCGCGTTTTGGAGAGACATTGCAACAGCAACAAAAACTCACCAGATCCCAAGTCTGGGAAGGGATGGAATATACAAATTGACCGAGGAATCTCGCTGCATCGGACGGGTCTGGAGGCGGAGAGCTGGAAGTTTGTAAGTTTCGAGCTGGTTTGTGAATTAGCTGATCGTTGGGAGTCGTGATTTCTGCTTTTACTCCCACCAACTCTTCCCCCCCCCCACCCGCCTCCTCTCTCTCTCCCCCGCCGCGTTCCTGGGTGCTTTGCTCAGCTTTTCTGGAAGTAGACAAAAAGGAGCACGAGGATGCGGGGAGGGCTTTTTGCATCGAGATCGGAGCTGGCTTTTTTCCGTGGCACGGGACGGAGGGACACTTAAGGATCGCCCACCCTCCGGAGAAACCATCTGCCGCGTCCGCGTCTCCCAAGCATGGGTTGGATTCATTGGAGAACTGCGTCTGAACTTAATGACACCGGGAACCAGTAAGCCGTCTGCTTTTCCTTTGACTTAAAAGGAGATACTCTTTGAGCAGGAACCTGTGCAAAAACAACACCAACCGGGTTTTAAAGACCGAGGTAGGCGAAAGCGAAAGCAACAAATTTTAAAACTCTCCGGGATCGCTTCTCCCATCCCTCCGGCATCCAGCCAACGCGCCCCATTCCGATCGCTGCTCTTGCGAGCAACTTCAGGGAACCTCGTGTCACGCGTCCACACGGCCCTCCACTGTCGCGCTCACTTCCACGCGCCCCTTTCTTTTTTGCGCTCAAGAGAAGGGTGTGTGTGTGTCTTTCCATACCTTTTTGCCAATTAGCTTCTTTTCCCCTCCCCCCCCAAAAAAAGCACGCTACCCAGCTTTGGCTATCTGCTTATTTATTATTACAAATTCTCCCTAAAATGCATTGCTGTAAAAACTTTGCTGCGATGCTTTTCAGCAAGCCTTAATCAGACCTCGTGGTGGAGGATTTTTTTTAAAAAAAGGAAAGGGGGAGGAAAAATAACCCCTATCAGTGGTTTGCACCGCGATTTAAATGGCTGTTGCTTGCAAGTCTGCAGCCGCCCCTGCTGGCCAGCTTCGCCCCCCGCTGCTGAAGTCTGTTGCTTTGCTCGGGGAACCTGCAAAAAGGATGGCGCTGGCGGCGACTTTGTAAAGAGCCCGCTGGACTAAAATCGGGCAAGCGATCTGCCCCGGTTTGCCGGAGAGAGGAGCGCAAGATTCGCAGCCGTTCCGGAGAGAGGAGCCGGTTTCTGGTTCGCGTGAGAGTGGGTCAACAAGCCCTTTGCAAAAGAGCAGGGGCCTGTGGCTGCGGGGATGGGGGACACGGCTCCCCCCCAAGCCCCGGGTCTCCTGGGAGGCGGCGGCGGCTCGGTGGCGGCGCCGCGGGTGCACAGCGCGATCGTGGAGCGGCTGCGGGCGCGCATCGCCATCTGCCGCCAGCACCACCTGAGCTGCGAGGGGCGCTACGAGCGGGGCCGGGCGGAGAGCTCGAGCCGCGAGCGGGAGAGCACCTTGCAACTCCTCAACCTGGTGCAGCACGGCCAGGCGGCCAGGAAAGGAGGGAAGCACAGCAAGGCAGCAGCCGCCAATGGTCACGGCGGAGGCGGCAGCATCGCGGCTTCGGCTCCTTCCGCGAACGCTGCAGCGCCCCCTCCGGCGGACTACTATCGCCAGCAGCTGATCAGCAACGGGACAACTGGTGGCAGGAGTGGGATCAACGGAGAGCAGCCCGGATCGGCCTCTGGAGGGGAGCAGAGGAACCCCGCGCTCATTGCGGTGAGTCTCGTTCGTTTCCTGGTTCCCTCCAAACATGCTCAAGAGCCAGTGCCCAGCTGAGGGGGCACCAAAAAAATAATTTAAAAACCTATATTTGTTCGGGTACCTACTTGAGAAGATCCGTTTTAAAAGTAACTATACCAAAAGGAATTATTGTAAAAATAAGAAATATTTAGGGGGCGCCAAATTTTGTCCTCGGCTTCATATTAGCAAATTCTGCCCCCGTGGGAGGAGATTTGCAAGGGCTGAGTTTGGAAGGATGAGCCAATGGTCTCTCATGTGTGAGTTTTTAAAATGTCAAAATGTCATTTTGCACCGCCATCTTCCCCCCCACCCTTCTCCATTTTTGCAAGCCGTATCTCTGCACTTAAAACAGCAGCCTGCCATGTAGAAATGCTAATGGTTGTTAATGAGGGGTGCCATTAGATAGGCTATTTTGTTTTGTGCACAAGCACATCGCTGTGTTCTCGCTCGTTTCTGCCATGCCGTCAGCAAGAGTGCAGGTCTCTCCCCTGAGGAGCTTGCAATCTGAAATTTGACATAGGAAATTTGACAGCAGGGGGGAAGGCGTGGGGGGGTGCAAGTGATCCTTTTAGCAGCCTGTAAGTGCAGACAAGTATTACTACCCCCATTTTGCAGATGAGAAGCTGAGGCAGAGAGAATGGTGGCTCACTTCAAAGACACTTTGGAACAGGCATAGGCAAACTCGGCCCTCCAGATGTTTTGGGACTACAACTCCCATCATCCCTGACCACTGGTCCTGTTAGCTAGGGATGATGGGAGTTGTAGTTGTAGGGCCGAGTTTGCCTATGCCTGCTTTGGAAGCTTATTTTATTACGGAGATGCCCACTAACTTAGTTGGCTTTTTAGGAGGGGATTTTGGACACATTAATGATGGGTGAACTGTTTTCATCCATGGCTATTGCCGTGCCACAACTGAATGGAACCTCCACATTCAGTAGCACTGTATCTATGAATACCAGACACGGGGCAATGGCTGTTGGCTTCATGCAATTTTTTTCCAGAGGGATCTGGCTGGATGCTGTTTGGAACAGGATGCTGAACTGAATCTGGTCTAGCTGGGTTTTTCTCACAGCCTCGCTTCCTGCGATTGGGAGAAAGGGAGCTACACCTGTTTACTTACTGCCTGCAGTGTATCTGTGGCTTTGGTCGTGGTGGTGGTGAGATTTAAGAACCCCAGAGAAAAGGATGAGGACCTATAAAGGTTAATTCAGCAATTGGGACCCCTGTGTTGAATGAGTTCCGCTGGAGATCTGGAAACATGGGAGAAACTGCATAATTGATGGAAGAGGAGATGACAAGCCTTATGAATGTGGTTGGGCATCGGGTGCTGTTGACCTAGGCTCTAAGTAAGCATGGTGGTGGGTAAGTGATGGGTGAACTGGCATGGTTTGTCTGCTAAAAAGAGAGGCGTTACTTCTGTCTTGCTGGTCTCCTATATGCCTCTGGTTGACACTTGTAAGAACAGGATACTGGAGTAAATATTCCTTTGTTGAGATCCAGCAGGACTCTGGTTAAGTGCAGCCTCCTGCTTGTGGGTCATTACAGTACTCATCCAGCTCTGGGATAGCTCAGTTGGTAGAGCATGAGACTCTTCATCTCAGGGTTGTGGGTTCAAGCCCCACATTGAGCAAAAGATTCCTGCATTGTAGGGGGTTGGACTAGATGACCCTTGTGGTCCCTTTCAACTCTACAATTCTATCCTTTATTGCTTGTTTCACTGCTGCTTACTTGCATCAGAAATTATTTTGCTTCCGAAGTTCACAAACAAACAAACCCTTCCCAACACAGCTTCATTTTAAACGTAGTATTTGGTATATTTTATCCACTAAAGTCCAAGTTAACTTTGGGGTGTGAGTAGCACTCTTTTCGATCAGTCTTTTTTGTTGATAGGCAAACCACATTACGGGAGAGGGGAGTTTCACCTTGAGAAATCCAGAAGCAAATGTCAACGCCAGGGGTGTAGAATAGCAAAGTTTGCAGTTTTGTTCCATTTCAAATACAGACAATTAATAGCTCTCAGAATAAAGCTTCAGGAGACCCAGAGGGATAAATTAAATGCCCATCGTGTTTTAATGCAGAACAAGTACAATAGGAGCCATACTATAACAGTGACGTGTAAGGCTTGTAGAATTAGACATAGCTTTTCCGCAAAGATACTCGAGATGTCACTGCTCCCGTCTGCAGCCTGTTGACAGTTTGAGTGTCAGGTATAAGATGGTCCCATTGATTGCAACAAGCCACAGACAGGTGAAGTTTCTAGCTGTGGCATGAGTGGAAGATTGTGGCAATACAAGACTCAGTTTTGGAGGCTGTGTGCTGGGTATAAAGTAGCATCTTTTATATCTGCAGCAGGTTATCTGATGTGTGCAAAACAGACTTTGGGGGTTGCAGACATCCTTCCTTGGTACTTCTTGACACTTCTTGAACTGCCCTAATATATGCCCCATTATTATTATTATTATCATTATTATTATTATTATTATTAACCCTCTGATTATTTTGTTTCACTCCATGAATGTGCATATGGCAATATTGTGGCTAACAATGGCTGTGTTCTACCTTGGCTGCCAAGGAAGTATGCTTCTGCATTCTAGTTGTTTGGGGTGGCAAACAGGGAGGGTTCTGCTGTGCTTTGGAGTTCCCCTTAAGCATCTCACCGGTCACTGTGAGAACAGAACTTTGGACCAAATGGGCCTTTGGCGTGATCCAGCAGGTCTCTTCATATATTATTCCATGCCTTCCTGCACCAACATTGCTGGATGTTTTTTGTTCTGCTTCCTGGCTACTCATAATGGCACAGGCCATGTTTTCCATCCATCTTGTGACCGCTACGAGCAGAGTCTTCAGTGTGGTGACCCCCTACACCGAAGACCCTTCCTTGAGAATTCTAGCACGCCCTACCTGCTTTTGGTTCTCAGCATCTGCTAAAGACCTGCTTGTTGACCCAAGCACCCCCTGATTACTGACATCGGTGGGTGCGTTTGTTGGGTCGCTGTGCAGATTATAAACAGGTGTTTTGTTACATTGCTTTTTAATCTTTTGTTGTACAATTTTTATGTTTTGCACACCACTTTGATATTCTTAAATAGTCAGCAATACGTAAGTGTTTTAAATAATGCATAATAACGCAGGGCTGTAGTTTAGGCAGTTCCACTGGTGCAGCACCATAGATGTCATAACCAAAGGTAGCATTCAGTTGCTTTTGCCATGTGTGGAGCTTGAGCAACTTAACTGAATGTCAGTAGCCCATGTGCTTGCACTCTTTATAAAGATTTGAGGAGTGAGGCTATTACCCTTCTGCTATTGTCCATACCAGGTCACTCAACCATTGCTACTGCGTCTTTTCTTCCAGCAGATCAAGATAACAGCAAAAACTGCAAAAAAAAATTAAAAAAAATAAAAATTAGCAGGGGCAATTAGAATAAGATCTATTATTTGATTAACTTCCTAACACTGCTCAGTTTTTTAATCAAAAGAAAGCCTATTGGTTCACCTGTTTTATCTGTGGCAAAAGGACTACCGTATTTTTCGCCCTATAAGGACGCACTTTTTCCCCTCCAAAAATGAAGGGGAAATGTGTGTGCGTCCTATCGGGCGAATGCAGGCTTTCGCTGAAGCCTGGAGAGCGAGAGGGGTCGGTGCGCACCGACCCCTCTCGCTCTCCAGGCTTCAGGAGAGCCCCCACCACCAGCCCCACAAGCTCGGGGGACAGCGGGGAGGCGGAATGCCGCCATCCCGCTGTCTCCCGATGTGGTTTGGAGGCTGACAGCGGGGAGACGCGTGCTTCTCCCCGCCAGCCCCGCAAGCTCCGGGGACAGCTGGGAGGCGCAGCGCGTCTTCCCGCTATCCCTGGACATGGTCTGCAGGCAGGCGGCGGGGAGAAGAGCGCTTCTCCCCACTGCCGGCCCCACAAGCACCTGGGGGGGGGTTTCTTTATTTCCCCCCAAAAAAACTTGGTGCGTCCTATGGGCCGGTTCATCCTATGGGGCGAAAAATACGGTATGTATTAATTCTGCCATTTGTATGGATTGGGATGCGGGTGGCGCTGTGGGTTAAACCACAAAGCCTAGCACTTGCCAATCAGAAGGTTGGCGGTTCAAATCCCCGTGACAGGGTGAGCTCCCGTTGCTCGGTTCCTGCTCCTGCCAACCTAGCAGTTCGAAAGCACACCAAAAAGTGCAAGTAGATAAATAGGTACCGCTCCAGCGGGAAGCCAAACGGCGTTTCCGTGCGCTGCTCTGGTTCGCCAGAAGCGGTTTAGTCATGCTGGCCACATGACCCGGAAGCTGTACGCCGGCTCCCTCGGCCAATATTGCAAAATGATCGCCGCAACCCCAGAGTCAGCCACGACTGGATCTAACGGTCAGGGATCCCTTTACCTTTAAACGTCCAGAACGTACTTTCTATAGCTAACCATCTAGTTCTGTCTTTGGTGCAATTTATTGCTATGGTTGGTGGCTGATGCAAATAAAGATTCTGTCTGTCTTAACTGGAGGCTTCAGATGCAAAGTGTTGTGTGAACCAGTAACTTATACCACCCAAGCTGTGCCCGAAATTGCCAGCATCTGAACTTGGAGAAGTTGCTGTGCCTTTCAGTATACTAGAGAGAAAAAGCCCTACAGGGGCCACACCTGTTAATTCCTCCCCCCTGGCCATATATTAGGGTGATGGAGTCACAAGACACTGAAGACATAATAAAGACAGACTTGATTTGGATTCCTTTGCAGGCAGGGAGTGATTGACCTTGTGCTATCTGCCAGCTGCGTGCATGTGTTGCTAGCTGGCCTCAGCCATTTGGTGTGGGGCGGTTTGCACCGCTGTCGGGGTTGATAATCGCCACCAGGCCTTGAGATAGTGGTACCAACCATGTCAGAGCTTTAATCTGTGTTTATACTGTGTTTCCTCTGTTATGGCGGCAGCATATGAGTTAAATGCGTTTAAGCAATAAGAGGCCGGCTGGTCCGCATTTTTAACAAAGGTGCAAAAAAGAAAAGAAGGTAATTTGATAACCTAACTAATTAAAGTTTTCAGGGCTTAAAAGCCTATGCACAGATGTTTTGCCAAGCAGAACTCCGAGGTCACAAGGACCTACAGTAGCCGAAGACATTTCTGTGCTCTTGGTTTGTTTGGGTTGGGGTTTTTTTTTAAAAAAAGTTATCTAGCATTGACCTTCAAAATAATCCTACTCCCTTCCTTAGTACAGAAGAAGAATGCACTCTTTTTTCTGAGGACAAAGTTTCCTCTCTAAATACTGGAGAGTCTCGAACACTGTAATTTTGCAGGCAAAACTATACCTAGAGGAATTGCCTCATCTGAAATGTGGCTCTCAGGGCCACCTGGATTTGCAAGCAATTACACAGAACCTAGGACTTGCCGATCAGAAGGTCGGCGGTTCAAATCCCCGGGACAGGGTGAGCTCCCGTTGCTCGGTTCCTGCTCCTGCCAACCTAGCAGTTCGAAAGCACGTCAAAGTACAAGTAGATAAATAGGTACCACTCTGGCGGGAAGGTAAATGGTGTTTCCGTGTGCTGCTCTGGTTCACCAGAAGCGGCTTACTCATGCTGGCCACATGACCCGGAAGCTGTCTGTGGACAAACAATGGCTCCCTCAGCCAATAAAGCGAGATGAGCGCCGCAACCCCAGAGTCGGCCACGACTGGACCTAATGGTCAGGGGTCCCTTTACCTTTACTCCGATAGGATGCATTTTTTGTGCGCTATTCTCACCAATCCCTTCATTTTTACACACGCTTTCCCTAATAGAATGCATTTCTGTAATCCTTGGTTGGAGAACTGCATCACAAAATGCAGGGAAATGAGAATTTCAAAGGATAACTGTGTTTTTGGTCCTCAGGTTATTTCAAGAAAGTGTGCTAGTATCTGCTTTAAATGCGTACTGAATCAAATTTCTCCTCCATCCCTACTCCCAAGTAAGTGTGTATAGCAGTTGGGAAGGAGAAAGATGTTTTCAGCTCACTAAACAAGTGCAGCAAATTAGTGGTGTTTCTTCATGTGGCTGAGCGGAACAGATGTTTCCTAGAAGGAGGGCAGAGGGATGTCTGAGGCTTCCAGTTTCTGAAACTGACCTTAAATATGTTCTATCACGGCGAGATGCGTTGCATGAACTCTGAAGAACTTTTTGAATGGTGACACTCACAGATGAGTGGCAGCTGGGAAGACGTCTAGATTCGTTTTTAAAACCAAAAATAAACAAAAAGTGTAGCCAGGCAACGACGACAGTAACAAAATGGGGCAAAAATAATATTATCGTTCTCTGGAATAGCAGTTCTCAAGCTTTTTCTTCCACTTGAAAATCGCTGAGGGTCTAGGCCCGACCACTTAATAAACATCGTTTTTGTTGTTCTGCATATAAAAATGCATATAGAATTTGCATTTTAAAGAACATTGTTTTCTTCAGTGCTGGTGTCTACACCCAAATAGGTGCCACATTAAGGAAACCACAAGGTCTGAGAAGGGCCTCTATCAGTTAAAAAGGTTTAGAACAGTGTTTCCCAAACTTGAGTCGCCATATTTTTTAAAAAAAATTGGACTACATTTCCCATCATCTCTGACCGCTGGTCCTGCTAGTTGGGGATGATGGGAGTGGTAGTCCAAAAGCAGCCGGAGACCCAAGTTTGAGAAACTGGTTTAGACAAAAATTAGTAGGCCAAACCAGCGCCATATTGTGGGGTGGTAGTCAACTACATTTTACTCAGACAGAGTACGTCCATTAATGGCACTAACTTCATTAATTTCAGTGGGTCTGCTCTGAGTAAGACTTCGTTCAATGCCACCCTATGAAAACCATAAGTTCTGTACCAGGGCCTTATTGATAACTAGGCTCTGGTCAAAATGGCTGCCAGCTCCATCATAAGGCAGGGGGCCAGAATCACCCACAGGGCCAAAGGCAGATACATGCAACTCCTCATTTATGCATGTTCAAGGCACACATGACCGTACACATCACCGCGAACCTGGAAGTAGTACAAAAAGGGGCAAAAGCAGCCCTAAAAGAGCACAAAAATGGTGGAAATGGCGCGGAAATAGCATCTAGCAATCCCACAAGGCTTTGAGGCCTCCTGTAGAGTTTGAGCAAGGAGGTTTGGAGGGAGCGATGGTGGTGGAGTTTGGTGGCTTTTTGGTTTTTCAAGGGTTTCCAGAGGGTGTTGGCAGGCTTTTTCAATGGCGTTCCCAATACGATTTCACTTAAATGTGTGGTGCCCTGGAACGCAACCCCTGCATAAATGGGGAGTTGCCTGTTCCACAATATTTCTTTGGAACACCTCAATGGCGTTTGTGGACCAGCCATGGTCTGTAAACCACAGTAGGAGACAATCCAAGGGGAAGTTTTCCCGAGTGAGCCCCACTGACTGGAGTGGAAGCCATGCAATGACGCTGAAATATGAATGGGAGCTGGAGCATCTTCACTATTCATTTAAAAGCACTATCCTGCCACTTTTAACAGTGGCTTTCCCTAAAGAATCCTGAGAATTGTAGTTCGTTAATGGTGCTGAGATTTGCTAGGAGATTCCTAAGGCAAGTGCTCCTTTTTACTATAATAACTCCAGAGGTGGTTGAAAGGTAACGTGTGGTATGTAGTGGTGTTGGGTCACAACCTGTCAGAGAGCCAAGTTCTTGGTTTTTTATTTTTTTGTATAATTTTTTTATTGAGTTTTACTTCACATTTAAATCTCAACATTAAGCATCATCATCAACATTTAGGATTTTCTGAATCCTAGGACACCCCTCCACCCTTCCATGGTTACTATTTTCAATCTTTTTCAACTGCCTCACATATTTTCTCTATTTTTCTTAAATAATCCATTTTTTCCTTAGTTTTTAGTACCTTACAAGCATTACTCAAATCCTGCCAAGGTCTTTAGTTGCTTACAGTGTGCTCTTAAATACATTGCAAATTTTCCCCATTCCTTATTAAAGTTCCTCTCTTTTTTGGTTTCTGGTTTTCCTGGTCATTTTTGCCATTTCGCCATAGTCCATCACCTTCACCAGCCATTCGTCTCTGGTTAGGACTTTTATCTTCTTTCCATATCTGGGCCAGTAGTATCCGTGCTGCTGTTGTCACATACATAAATAATTGTTTTTGCTCCTTTGATATCTTTGCACCTAAAATTCGTAGTAAAAAAGCCTCTGGTTTTTCCACAAACATTATTTTAAACATTTTTTTCAACCCATTATATATCATTTCCCAGAATGCTTTTGTTATCTTGCATGCCCACCATATGTGGTAGAACGCGCCTTCGTTCTCCTTACACTTCCAACATACATTTGAAGCAGTTCTATACGAGAGCTTGGTTCTTTAAGTGCAGTCAACTCACTATCCACACAGACATGATCCAATACCTGGGATAGCTCAGCTGGTAGGTCGTGAGACCCTTAATCTTAGGGTTTTAGGTTTGGGCAAAGGATTCCTGCCTTGCAAGGGGGGTTGGACTAGATGACACTTGTGGTGGGTTCCAACTCTACGATTCTATGATCCTCGGGATTCTATGATCCTTGAGAGCCAGTGTGGTGTAGTGGTTAAGAGCGGTGGACTCGTAATCTGGGGAATCAGGTTCGTGTCTCTGCTCCTCCACATGCAGCTGCTGGGTGACCTTAGGCTAGTCACACTTCTCTGAAGTCTCTCAGCCTCACTCACCTCACAGAGTGTTTGTTGTGGGGGAGGAAGGGAAAGGAGAATGTTAGCCGCTTTGAGACTCCTTAGGGTAGTAATAAAGCGGGATATCAAATCCAAACTAAAATTCTTCTTCTCGACCATTCCATTACTGCAGGACTCTTCCAACCAAAGAGAATGGGGAGTGGGAGAGAGAGAGAGGCTGGGCGTTTGGGCATCCAAGGGGGGCCCGGGATCAAAGGCATGAATAAGCATACTCTCACACATCACAAAATTCTTAATTTGAAGCCTCTGATATCCTCCCAACAGTTTACACAGGTGCAACATTCCTGCTCTCGGGGGTTTGCTCTCGTGCCAGCACATGCAAATGGCTCCGCAGAAGTGCCAGAATCCTCTATGTGGACAAGGTCCAAGAAACGCATAATTTGACGACGGGGAGGTTTCCATTGCAATATCGCCTGCAACGCTCCAGATGCAGGAGCATCCATGATCAAGGTCTCGCTTACTGATTCTTGAAGGAGCCGTCTTAGGAATTCAGGAAGGAGCATAAGGACCGTGGCTTTGTAGTAGAGAGAGCATGCTTCGTGTGCAAAAGGTCCCCGTTTTCAACCTCTGGCATCCTCAGTTCTGAAAACCCTGGAGAGCTACCACCAGCCAGTGCAGACCAAGCCAATGTGGTGACTACAGCTCCCATCTGCTCCAGCCAGCCTGGCCAGTCATAGTGCAGGAACATCTGCAGGGCTCCATGTTTTCTAGCACAGCTGTAGATGGTACGGAGCGAAATGGACCAGTGGTCTTAAAAGCTTCCTAGGAAGATGCCTTCATACCAGGCAAGCCTGAGAGGAACAGTTTGCCCACTGTGGCTGGCTGCCAGGGCCGGCCCTACCATTAGACAAGAGTGAGGCAACTTGTCACATACAGGACAGAGGCACAGTCATGCCTCGGGTTGAAGTAGCTTTGGGATAAGTATTTTCTGGTTGCGCGCTGCGGCGACCCGGAAGTAATGGAGCGCGTTACTTCCAGGTTTCGCCGCATGCGCAGACGTCACGTGGATGTACAGAAGCAGCGAATCGTGACGCGCGGATGCGGGTTGTGTTTGCTTCTGGATGCGAACGGGGCTCTGGAACACCCGCACACTCGGCGAAGCCACAGCCGATTGCATGCACCCCTCGACACTGCAGTTTGAACAAACATACCACCTTCCCCCGCTAGATAAGAGGTTGTGGTTGTTGCTTCCAGGCTGGGTACAAGATGGATCTGCATGCAGTGCTGATTGGCCATCTCTTGTGCCATTTGCAAAGCGGTAAGGACTGTGCACATCGTCAATTGCCTAGCCCTTAATGCTATCCCAGAAGGCCGGCCTACATCTTTTTCTGAAGCAATCAAACAAAGAGGTCGAATAAGTGCTGAACAAACATTTAAAGCAAGATCACCATGCTAGCTGGGGTGGGAGTGGGGAATCCCAAAAGTTAAAGTGTGGAAGCCCATCTGAAGAACAGGGAGGCAGGTTTTAAACTGAAGGCCAGGCTTCCTCAACCTCACCCCTCCAGATGTTTTTGGCCTACAACTCCCATGATCCCTAGCTAGCAGGACCAGTGGTCAGGGATGATGGCAACTGTAGTCTCAAAACATCTGGAGGGCCGAGGTTGAGGAAGCCTGCTGAGGGCCATATATACAAAACTGAAAGTGGGATTAGCAGAACAGCAACCCGCCAAAAAACAACCCTGTTTCCATATACATCTGTACGCAGCCTGAAATATACTCAGTCGCAAAGTGATTTCATGCACTTTATTCAGTTCATAGTGGTGAGGAGGAATGAATGAAAGTCCCCTCAAAGTATCTGCTTTATATACATTATTTACACAATGGGCTGCACATGATTGGCTAATTCTGGAATTCTACTGTAAGCCAATCAGGTTGTGGATTCACTTATATCTGGAGCATGATTGGGTGGTTCCTGCCAACCAATCATACTGCTGCATTGTTCTAGGACCAATCAGACTGCTGCATTCTGAATCCTATTGTTCTAGGACCAATCAGACTGCTGCAATTTGGATCCTATTGTTCTAGGACCAATCAGACTGCTGCAGTTTGGGTCCTATTCAACTCAGTACATAACACAGCCTTAGGTTTTTAGAGAGACCTGGCTTATCCTCCTGTAATGTATTAACCACCCGATGACCTGAAAGAGTTTTGCAGATGATCTTTAGCTGTTGCCCAGGCTCCCTCAAGAGGCCTTGAGCAGACAGAAGTGTTTACACAGCCTGTTCCTTTAGTTCACGTTTTTGATGGAGCTGCCATAGCCTCGTATCCTCTTGGGCACCAAACTTGCACGCGTTCCCCTCTCTTGCTCCCAGCCACGGACCATTCCATCTGCCGGGTCTCTCTTTTGCACCGCTCAACTTTCAAAGTCCGTTTTCATGTTCTGGTCCATCAACTTCTGCAACAGGTGCTTGTGTTGAATTGATGAGTGGTTTGGGACCAGCTTGCCCCAAGCTGCTCTCCAGTATATTGAATGAGCTCGCAGGGTTGGGGCAGGGGGAAACATCAACAGGTGCCTGGAGGATCGGTAGGGGGGCAAGCCTTATAAAGGGGCATGAAGCGGGTTTTCTCAGGAGTGTGATGACAGCCATCGTGAATAAACCGTGCAGGCTGACTTCCATTTTCCCTTCTATTTTCGCCTGGCCCTCCAGGGTGGTGTGCCCAACTTTACGGAGAACAGCCCTCTATCTGAAGGGCAGTCTGGTCTAAGTCTGGTTTAAAGAGGAGAGCAAGGCTCTTGACGTTGCCCATAAGCAATGAGTGTCTGGACAGCAGACTGAGTAAGCACACAGACTGAGTAAGCATCTCCCCTCTCTGACCTCCATTCAGGCCAGCCAAAGGCATGATCAGAGTTCAAGGATACATTCAACTAGGCAGAAACCTTTGGGGGGAAATAGGAGAAGTGATGGGTGTGGCCTTGGAGAGACGTCAAAGGAAGAAGAAGAAGAAGAAGAAGAGTTTGGATTTGATATCCCGCCTTTCACTCCCTTTAAGGAGTCTCAAAGCGGCTAACATTCTCCTTTCCCTTCCTCCCCCACAACAAACACTCTGTGAGGTGAGTGGGGCTGAGAGACTGTGACTGGCCCAAGGTCACCCAGCAGCTGCATGTGGAGGAGCGGAGACGCGAACCCGGTTACCCAGATTACGTGACTACCGTTCTTAACCACTACACCACACTGGCTCCCAGTGGCCATGTGGAAAGGCTGGCCAGGGTCACCTTTGGCCCCCACGCCTGAGGTCTTCCCACCAGCACCACTTTATTTAGCCTGTGACTTATGAAGTATAATTATATTCAGTATTCATTTACTCTCCGCTTACCAGCCCCAGCAACCAGTCTGGGGGGGGAACCTCTGGTGATTTTTATCCTTTCTAAATTGCAAGTGGCGGTTCCTGAGCTGCGAAACACCTCACACACACAGCAACGAACACTGGCTACTTTTCATAACGGCGCTTAACACACATATTTGCGGGGCAGACCAAAATAGCTCCAGGCAAATTGAACGAGTCTGCTGGGTAAATATTATGCGCGGCGAAAGGTTTCTGAAATAGGTAACGCACAGACACACGCAAACATAACACATACACAAAACATTTTGACGCGCTCGTTTGCCTAGTTTGCCCGCCTGGGAGAACGGCTGAAAGAAGTCAACAACAGCACAGGCAATTCAAGAAGAGTATTTAGTAAAGCTGTAGTTTCCAGGACCTCAGATGTGGACAGATCCGCTTGTCTTTGGCGATCTCCAAAATGGACTTTTTTTTTCCAAAGCAAGGAGGGAAATCAAAAGCTGTGTGTATTCCTGCTTAGGAAAGATTTTAAAATGTAGAAACCGTGAAAATGAGCCAAATCTGTTGCTTTGTGATCGTCTGTGAGCACATCTTGGGACTTTAGGAGAGAGTCTCCTAGGCCTACAGGGGAACTCCTTTGGTTTTGGCTCCCCATATCTTCTATGGGAAGAGCAGGCAGGTGGAATAGCTGTGAAATCTCTTTGCTCCATATCTGAGAGAAGATGGTCCTTTTAAATTCAGCTTCTGTGCACGTTGAGGGGAATACTATACAACTTGACTGTGGAGGGAGGGAAAGCAGGCATTTGCTTCTTCACCTCAGGCAGCAAAATGTCCTGCGGGGATTCTGTGGTGCGTGGACAAGGCCACCTCAGGGTGCTTCCAGACTCCTGCTATTTTTGGACGGGTTTCAGCCGCATACTGGCGTATTTGGGTGGCACAATTCCCTGTTTGGTTGGGCGCTCTGCTGCAACAAACCTGCTTCCTCCAGGGAGCGGGCTGTTTGCTGTAAGGGAAGTGACTGGGAAATGCGCCGGAATGCGTGGGGCAGTTCTTGCTTTGGCATAACATTGTCGAACCGGTTGTCTGGAAGCATCTTCTGTGGATGAATCCATGCAAAAACAAAAAACAAAAACCCACATGCAGAGAGTCATGAGGGTAGCAAATTTGCGCTTGGCTCCTGTTTATCTGCTTCCACAGCCATAACAAAAGAGGATCTCACTCAAGTCTACTTCTGCAGTAGCTGCCCCCTCTCTGGAGTCCCATTTCCCGGCTCCTGCCTTTCCCCCCCAGCGGAGTTGATTCCTCGCTTTCCCCTTCCTTTCGGCTTGTGTCACACAGCCTCAGTAATGTGTGTTTTTTTGTCTTCTGGGGAAATGTGAGGCTGACACTGACCTGTTGGGACACATGGCCTCCACATGTTCTCCACATCTTTCTTCCCAAATGGCTTTCTGCCTTTTTTTTTTTAAACCCCTTGTGTTTCTATGCTGACCTTCTTGTCATTCGACTTTTTGGGGGGGGGGGGGCTCCAATTTATTTTGTCCTGCTGGTTGTCTCTCTTCCCCTCCTCCCCTCTCTATCCTCTCTTTCCTGCTGCTGAAAGTCTACTTTGTCTCTCTCCTGTGTTTACCCGGGACTGTTTTACAGGGGCAATTTTCCCACCAGAAAGGGTAGGGCAAATAGCTTTACTGCTACTAAATCACCAGCATCATAAAGAGCTGGGAAATTAGTGATCGGGACAGACAAGGTTGTGATTGATTGGGCATGGTGAAGCCACAATTCAAAGGAGCGTCTGATGTGAGATTATCTGAACAGGGCCCCAATTCCTGAAAATCAGGTTTTGTGATCTCGACTGTGTACCTTAGCGTATACTTAACAAGCATGTAAATAGACCCACTGACAGCAGGAAAGTGGTTGGGTGAGATAGGGAGATAAGTTTAAAAAAGGTATATACACCTTTTTTTATTTCAGCCCCCGACAGACTCTCCTGCTCAAAATCTCAATAAATGTAACTTACAACTGGCTCTTACTTTTTTTTTTCTTGCTTTAGGAAGAAGTCCAGAATGTCATGGAAAGTTGCAGAGGTTTCTGGGATGCTGTCCACACCATACATTCAAAGCACTATTGTACCTCTTTAAACAATGATGGCTCCCATGCCCGAAGAATCCTGGGAATTCCCAGAGTTCCCTGGGAAGATGCATTGGCTATGAAACTACTCTGAAAACTGTAGCTCTGTGAAGGGAAGAGGGGTCTGCAAACAACTCTCAGCACCTTTCACAAACTACAGTTCCCAGGATTCTGGGGGAGGGGGGCATGATTCTTACAAAACAGTATGATACTGCTTTAAATGTATGGTGCAGATGAGACCACTATCTCGGTTTGAGAAAGAAGGGAGCCATAATTGTTTGGTTTTCCTTTTGCACAGGGCATAATTTCTTTTCTTGATCATTCAGATGGTGGGATGAAACCTGGCGAGGTTTTCCAAGGCCCGGTTGTATGCCTCAATTTCAAACACCAGCTCAGCCCCTGCATCTGTTTTCCAAGGAGGGGAAATTATCTTAAGAAGCAAACTGAACTGAAGCATTGCTTCTGAGCGCAGAAGGGATGAAAATAAATGTAGCATTTTGCCTTCCAGTATACCGGTAAATCCCTCTTGCAATGTATTTCCCTGTTTAAAGTCCAGGCAGCCACTCAGTTAACTCACTGAGTCTCCCTTTTATTTGTTTAAGGAGGTGAGAGAAGTAGCAACACACATTTTCGTCTGACATCGGAAGGGAGGCCTTTTGGACATTGTGCTTTACTAGTTTACAGTTTTATCTCACCTCCAAGTTGCTTAGGGAAGTGCCTATCCCATTTTATCCTCACAACATTCTTATAGACAACAGGCTCAATACATTTTGCTGCCCGAGCCAGAGGGCAAGATAGTGCCTCCCAATCCCATGGACAGACTGGATTGGCAATTGATTTTTCTTCCAGTTCTGACAAGGGGATTGTTTCCTCCATTGCACCAGAAGGAAGCGGGTTTGTTATGGGGGTGCCGGACAAGCTGTGCGACCCACACAGCTCTGTCCCCCACCCCACCCCTGCAACAAAAAGGTATCGCCAGAAGATTCAGGAGAAAGAACCATTTGAAGAGGTTACTTCACTCTACCTAATGGTAGGACCGGCCCTGGCTGCAGAGTAGGTCAGACTGATAACAAGTAGCCAGAAGACATTCAGCAAGCTTCATAGCTGAGCAGAACTGATTTAGGCCTAGGCCCAGTATACCTGAAGTAGCGTCTCCACCCCCATCGTCCAGCTCGGACACTGAGGTCCAGTGCCGAGGGCTTTCTGATGGTTCCCTCACGGCAAGAAGTGAGGTTACAGGGAACCAGGCAGAGGGCCTTCTCGGTAGTGGCACCCGCCCTGTGGAACACCCTCCCACCAGATGTCAAGGAAATAAACTACTATCTGACTTTTAGAAGACATCTGAAGGTAGCCCTGTTTAGGGAAGTTTTTAATGTCGGATGTTTTATTGTAGGTTTAATATTTTGTTGGAAGCTGCCCAGAGTGGCTGGGGAAGCCCAGCCAGATTGGTGGGGTATAAATATATTATTATTATTATTATTATTATTATTATTAGGTCTTCCCAATCCAAGGAGAAGTCTGTGCTGCACCTGACAGTAACTTGATTCGTGGTGTGTTATTTATTTATTTATTTATTTCTATGCCCCCCATCTGACTGGGTTAACCCCAGCCACTTTGGGCGGCTTCCAACAAATTATAAAACCGCATTCAAACATCAAATATTTTTTTTTAAAAAACCCACTTCCCTATACAGTAATTATAGCAAAGCGGGAATAGGAGGGGAAAGCACAGCTCAGGGTGTTTTCTTCAGGACAGGAGCAATGACGTCACCCGCAACAGGGTGTAACTGAGGGGCCCTCCTTGTGGCCGGCAAGCGATTGCGGAGATAGCGAGGCTTTCAAGTTTTATTATTTCTTGCGACAGATAAGCACAGGGGAAGCGAGAGAAGGAGGGAGATAATAAAGCAAAGCTTGGGGGGTTTCTTTCCTTTGTGGAGGCTCCTGCTTCCCAAGTAATTAAAAACTGCAGGCTGCATTTCACGGAAGCCAGTTGTTAAAGGCCAACTCTGCAAGTTGGAAAGCTACATTCAATGGAGGTTACTCCCGGAAGAGGTCCATTGACGCTAATGGGGCACCACCCTATCAAAGTCTATCTTCCCTTAGGAAATCCTCATCTGCCTGCCTTTTTACTTTTAGCTGGTCCTGGGGGTTGATCCTGGCTGTCATCGCCTCCTCCTTAGTCTCAGTGTCGGCCTCAGAACTCAGTACAGTGCAAAATGGCTTTCATAACAACAGAACATTGTCAAGTCCTGTCACCCCAATTTCAAAGTGTGTGGCTTTTAGGAGCCCTATGCACCAGACCTGGCAGGCAGGTGTTGGTTGGTTTTGGAGCTTTTGGGGGTGGCGCTGTGGGTTAAACCACAGAGCCTAGGACTTGCTGATCAGAAGGTCGGTGGTTCGAATCCCCGCGACGGCATGAGCTCCCGTTGCTCGGTCCCTGATCCTGCCAACCTAGCAGTTCGAAAGCACAAAGTGCAAGTAGATGAATAGGCGGGAAGGTAAACGGTGTTTCCGTGCACTGCTCTGGTTCACCAGAAGCGGCTTAGTCCTGCTGGCCACATGACCCGGAAGCTGTACGCCGGCTCCCTCGGCCAATAAAGCGAGATGAGCGCCGCAACCCCAGAGTCAGCCGCGACTGGACCTAATGGTCAGGGGTCCCTTTACCTTTTTAAAAGGACCCAAAAATAATAATATTACCAGGCAGCGGCAGCACTGCAGCTTCCAGGCACCTTGTAAAAGGATCTTGCGGGCTCTGAAGCAGAATCAGGGCGAATCTGCTTTGAAACCCTGCCAATCTCTCCTGGCTTCATGATATAACCTGTGCCCAATCAGCATTGTGTGACACTGGCATAAGCGCAGATCGAAGTGATCAAACCAGCGTGTAGTAAGTAGAACATCAGTTTTCTCCAGGAGGGATAGCTTAGTTGGTAGAGCGCAAGGCTCTTAATCTCAGGGTTGTGGGTTCGAACCCTCCTTAGGGTGGAAGCTTCCTGCCCCTTCCAACTCTGTTATATGGGGGGGGGGTGTATTTTTATTTTGGAAGGAAGAATAACCATCAAATACATAAAAATGAGGCAATAATCTGGGAAGGCCATCCTGGAACGCCGCACAGAACAGTCCCGTAAGGAAATCAGGGAGGGCTTATGCGTAGTGTAACAATCTTTTGAATTGCTTTGAAAGAATTCCACCTTGTTGGGCTTTACTTGCGCTAATCCATAAATCAGGCCTGGGCTGTGCATATACCACTCCCTCCCTCCTCCTCCTCCTCCTTAAAGCGAAAGTGTTTATTTATTTATTTTTAAGGCCATAAGGGGGGGGGGGACACATCGAACTATTCAGTGTTTCTATCTCTTTCTCTTTTCCTTTGATCTCTTTTGGAAAGCCGGGAGCTGACGGTAACTTAATCCCTGTCGTCGCTGTCTCTCTTTTCACAGACAATCTTTTAGTACAAGCCCAGGGCCCCGGGTTCAATGATATCCTTTCTCCACCGCCACCCACCCACCCCCAGTGCAAAAAAAGAAAAGAAAGTTGGGGAGGGGGCGGCGGAGAAAGCCCCCCGTAAGAATGGAAGGGAGCGATTGTTTGCTGTGCAAATGACTGCCATGTTGCCATGGAAAAACGCTGGAGACTTCAAGGGGAGTTTGTGTTTTGCTGGGCCCCCAGCCAAGCCGCCCTGACTTATTACAAGCTGTAAGGAGCCGCGCAGAACTGTATCCAAGCGAAGCGACCGAGGGCCGGTCAGAATAAAGCTGCCTTGGGTAGGTTGCGGGGGGGGGGGGGGGAGAGACGGGCCTTTAATCTGGGCGGGCGACTCCCCATTACTAAGTCTGCATTTCAATAGAGATAGGAGCTGGTGGGGAGGAGGAGAAGAGAGAGAGAGAACATTTGCTCACTTGCAAATGCATTTAGTCCTCTTTCATCTGCAGCACCCCTACAAATGTTTGCGGAGCCGGATCAGGGATGAGGAAACTTTTTTTTCTCCACGCAACCCAAGGGCCACATTCTCTTCTTTGCGACCTCTCGGGGGCCGCATGAACTTTGCTTCAGGATGAGAACAGAAATTGTGCCCCGGCAGTGGGAGGCCCCATTAGCTAAAGTGGTGCTTCGGGTTAAGAACGGTTTCAGGTTAAGAACGGACCTCCAGAACGAATTAAGTTCATAACCTGAGGTACCACTGTACAGTGGATGCTCGGGTTGCGAACCTGATCCATGCGGGATGCACATTCGCAACCCACAGCAGCGCATCTGCGCATGCGCGGTTTGCGAATTGGCGCACATGCACAAAGCGCAATTTAGCACTTCTGCATATGCGCGACCGCCGAAACCCAGAAGTAACCTGTTCCGGTACTTCTGGGTTTCGGTGGTCTGCAACTCAAAAAAACACAACCTGCAGCGTTTGTAACCCGAGGTATGACTGTATTCTCCATCCAGGTGTGTGTTTTCAGAGGTATATTCAAGGCAGGTGAAAGCACTCATGGATGTGGAGAGGGTCTTGAGGGGCCTGAGGAGTGTCCTCCTCCCCGGTTTGGATTTACATGAGAGAAGGGCATAACTTCTCCCCCTGAGACACGAAATGGAGGGGAAATGTCTGCTCAAACGCTCTTTAGAATTGTCCATATAAATTCAAGCAAATTGAATAAAATGAACCCTGGCCCTAAAGCAGGAGACTTCAGGCCTAGGGGCCGAATGCGGCCCCCGAAGCTTCTTTTTTCAGCCCTTTAGACCAGCCATCACCAACCTTCAGCCCTCCAGATGTTTTGGACTATAATTCCCATCATCCCTGACCACTGGTCCTGTTAGCTAGGGATCATGGGAGTTGCAAGCCAAAACATCTGGAGGGCTGCAGATTGGGGGCACCTGCTTTAGCCTTCTCCAGCCTTGTTCCTTGTGTGCTTGCGACTGGCTAGGACACGGCCGCCAGAATGTGGTAGCGCCTCTTACTTTTCGTTTTATTTTTCACTTTTAATTTGTATACTGCCTTTCTATATACACAAGGCAGTTTACAAGTTGAAGAAACGACAGAATTTGACCGAAAGGTCACACACCTTGCCTGCCTGGACGCAGAGATGTGTGCTGAACCTAGAAGCTTTCCCTCTTGCACGGCCGCAACAAAGGCTCTGCCAACTTTTGTTTCTGGCCTCACCAGCCGCTGGCACGCTGCCAACAAGGAAATGCCAGCCTTGGGCTAAAGAACATTCCCCATCCCTGGCCTGCAATACAGCCATGTGTTTCTAAAAGCATAGTGGTGATTTGGAAACAGCGGAGGACAAGTAGAGCCGTTTGCATGAACCATAGCCCAGGCCTGTGCCTGCTTGTTCAGAGATAAGTCCAGTGAGTAAAGGTAAAGGGACCTCTGACCATGAGGTCCAGTCGCGACAACTCTGGGGTTGCGGCCCTCATCTCGCTTGACTGGCCGAGGGAGCCTGCATACAGCTTCCAGGTCATGTAGCTAGCATAACTAAGCTGCTTCTGGCGAACCAGAGCAGCGCACGGAAACGCCGTTTACCTTTCCGCCGGAGCGGTACCTATTTATCTACTTACACTTTGACGTGCTTTTGAACTGCTAGGTTGGCAGGAGCAGGGACCGAGCAACAGGAGCTCACCCCGTCGCAGGGATTCGAACCGCCGACATTCTGATTGGTCCTAGGCTCTGTGGTTTAACCCACAGCGCCACCCGCATCCCTAAGTCCAGTGGGTAGGGCTGCCATATTTTGAAGAGCAAAAAAGCGGACACATTTGCCAACTCCTACTTTTAACTATGGATCGCTATGACGACTCTCATTTTACATACCCACAAAAAGAAGGACATGTCCTGGAAAAAGAGGGCATATGGCAAGCCTCTAACTGCCCTAGCCACTCCAGGTGGCTTGCAACACTTATAAGAGTGGCTGGGGAAACCCAGCCAGATGGGTGGGGTATAAATAATAAATTATTATTATTATTATTATTCCATAATAAAGCATTGCACATTAAAAACTTCCCAATACAGGGCTGCCTTCAGATGTCTTCTAAAAGTTGCATAGTACAGGGGCACAGATAATGGCAGAGCCGAAATCTGACTTTTTTTCATCCTGTTATATGGAAGAAAACTTTGACCTATGCTTCCTCAAAGGGTGCTGTGCAAGCTTCTCTTCCCCCAAGATAACCTCACAGCAGTCGTGAAGTAGTTTTATGCTGCAAACCGCCCTGTGATCTTTGGATGGAGGGCGATGTATAAATTTAATAATACTAACACCCCACTCCCTGGCTAGAGGAGGAAACCACACGAAGGTCCAGCAAACAAGTCTTTTAAGCAGAGTAGGGCAAAGCTGGTCAAGATGTGCTCCTATAAACTGACCCCACCAGGCTTGCTGGGGGGCCTGAGCAAGGGGGTTTTGTTCTCTCCTGCTTGGGGGGGGGGGGCAATACAAGCTATGCATGTGCTTGCATACTCCAATGAAAATATGGACATCCTATTCAATACAGTGGACGCTCGGGTTGTGAATGTGATCCTTGCGGGATGCACGTTCGCAACCCGCAGCGTTTGCAACCCGCGTCTGCGCACACACAGGTTGCGATTTGATGCTTCTGCGCATGCAACCGCCAAAACCCGGAAGTAACTGGTTCCAGTACTTCCGGATTTCGGCGGTCCACAACCCAAAAAAACGCAACCTGAAGCGGCTGTAACCTGAGGTATGACTGTAATGTTGTTGTTGTTGTTTAGTCGTTTAGGTGTGTCTGACTCTTTGTTACCCCATGGACCAGAGCACGCCAGGCACTCCTGTCTTTAATAATAATAATAATAATAATAATAATAATTTTTATTTATGCCTTGTCCATCTGACTGGGTTGCTCTAGTCACTCTGGGCAGCTTCCAACATATATAAAAATACAACTAAACATTAGGAAAAAAAACTTCCCTGCCTTCAGATGTCTTCTAAAGATTGTATAGTTAATTATCTCCTTGGCTGGGGGGCGGCTGTCGCATAACATTTGTCAGGTGAAAATAGGGACGTCCTAAGGAAAAGCAGGGCATTCTGGGATCAGATCAGAAACCAGGGCAGCTCCTGTAAATCCAGGACCGTCCCTAGAAAATAGGGACACTTGGAGAGTCTGCGCATGTGCGCGTGTGCAAGCAAAAGGGTGTGCATGCTAATCGGACCCCCCCCCACCAGAGTAAATGGTGAAGCCCTTCAGGAAGGGGGAGTAATTCGGTGTGAGCTTTACACCCCCTCTTCTTCACTGCCGCCACTGCAGTTCCCAGAGCAAATAACTGCATCGGGTTTATTGTCTTATCAATGTAAATCATGTCATAAGGCATCTTTTGCAACAAAAGTAAATAAATATTTGCTAGTTTCGTAATCCTATCAGGTTTTGGAATGCGTCCCGCAGGAGCAGTGGCCACAATATTAGCCATAATAACAAGACCATTTGCTGCAGGGGGCTGTCGCTGGTCTCCTCAAAAGAGCTTGCACGTATAATAGCATGGGATTCTTCTAAAAGATTCTTTGATTCCTTTATTAGGGACGCGGGTGGCGCTGTGGGTTAAACCACAGAGCCTAAGGCTTGCTGATCAGAAGGTCGGCGGTTCGAATCCCCACGACGGAGTGAGCTCCCGTTGCTCAGTCCCTGCTCCTGCCAACCTAACAGTTCAAAAGCATGCCAGTGCAAGTAGATCAATAGGTACCGCTCCAGCGGGAAGGTAAACGATGTTTCCTTGCGCTGCTCTGGTTCGCCAGAAGCGGCTTAGTCATGCTGGCCACATGACCCGGAAGCTGTACACCGGCTCCCTCAGCCAATAAAGCGAGATGAGCGCCGCAACCCCAGAGTCGGCCACGACTGGACCTAATGGTCAGGGGTCCCTTTACCTTTATTCCTTTATTGCTTGTTATATGCCACCCTGAAGGCAAGATAAGTGTAATAATTATATAAGTAGTGAGAGAAGAAGGACTTCTGCAGAAGGACTTCTGCAGACAGCACATAGTTCAACCAAGGAATTCGCTCTTGAAAGAGAGGTTTTTGACGGCTGAACGGACTCCCTCACTAGGTTGTCATGGATGCTCTAGTTGACATTCCCTCACCCTCAGGGTCCCTTCCAGCTCAGCAACTCTATGATTCCATGTAGTGATGGCCCACAAGTTTGGCAGCTTTAAAAAGAGAATTGGGCAGACTCATGAGGGATAAGGCTCTCAGTGGTGATGGGCCCCAATGGCTGTGTCCTACCTCTGTTGTAGTGATTGCTTCCCCCTGAATACCAGTTCTTAATACTAATACTAATACTACTACTACTAATAATAATTTTATATATACCCCACCCTCCCCACCCAGAGCCGGGCTCAGGGCGGCTAACACCAGTAAAATTACAGTAAAAACATAATAGGAAAAAAACCCACCAATTTAAAATACAGGTTAAAATGCAATTTAAAATGCAGCCTCATTTTAAAAGTAGCCCATAGATCAAAACCATAAGGGGAGGGAAACATAAGGGTCAGACTGAATCCAAACCAAAGGCCAGGCGGAACAGCTGTCTTGCAGGCCCTGCGGAAAGATGTCAAGTCCCACAGGGCTCTAGTGACAGAGCGTTCCACCAAGTCGGGGCCAGTACTGAAAAGGCCCTGGCCCTAGTTGAGACCAATCTAGGCCACCTTGCGACTTGGGACCTCCAAAATGTTGTCATTTGTGGACCTGAAGGTCCTCCGCGGGGCATACCAGGAGAGGTGGTCCGGTAGGTAGGTATGTGGGTCCTAGGCCGCATAGGGCTTTAAAGGTCAAAACCAGCACCTTAAACCTGATCCTGTACTCCACCGGGAGCCAGTGCAGTTGGTAAAGCATTGAATGAATGTGATCCCGCGGCAAGGACCCCATAAGGAACGCCAGTGCAGAGAATATTTGTTGCGTTCAGATCCTGCTTCCAGGCTTCTCATAGGCATCTTTTTGGCCTCTGTGAGAGCGGGCTGCTGGACCAGTTGGGACTTTGGCCTGCTCCAACAGGACTCGTTTCTTAGGCAGGAGCACCATTCAGATTTACAGCTACCGCCATCATTCCTTTGCTTGGGAATAGTTTTGCTCGGGGAAATGGAATCCGTAGCTGACCCAAGACTGCAGCAGGCCCGAAATGTAAAATCTGGCTCTGTTAGTTTTAAAAGACAAGAATGCCTTTCTTTAAATAAATAAAGATGATCTAGCAAAATCGATCATAAATCACAGGGCAGTCGAACAAAATGTGGCTTGTTTTCAGCTTGGGAAGAAGCCTGTCCCCCCCCCCCCCCCCGCCCCTGCAAATGGAACAAGCATTTAAAACAAAAAAGCTAACAGCGCATTTATATGTAGGACCCTTCCATTTAATGTGGTTTTCAGTGAAAACTATGTGATGGTTATATAGGTTACAGATGACATCACCGCAGCAAGAGGAAGGGCTGCTTGCTTGCTTGCAGCCGACTCATTACAGAGTTTTTCCAATTTCCCTCCATCCCCCCCTTGCGAGGGAACATGGGGATGATGGCTGCCATAGTATCAGGAGGGGTGACTTGGCCAGTGTCCATCACGTCATCTACAATGGGGTTGGAAAGCTGCTTTTGCCTGAGGGCCGCTTTCCTACGTGAGCAACCTTCCAGGGGCTACATGCCAGTGGTGGGTGGAGCCAGAAGCAAAAATAGGAGGAGCATTCAATATTATTATTATTATTATTATTATTATTATTATTATTATTACTACCCCGCCCATCTGGCTGGGTTTCCCCAGCCACTCTGGGCGGCTTCCAACAAAACACTAAAATACAGTAACCTATTAAACATTAAAAGCTTCCCTAAACAGGGCTGCCTTTAGATGTCTTCTAAAAGTTTGGTAGTTATTTTTCTCTTTGACATCTGGTGGGAGGGTTTTCCACAGGGTGGGCGCCACTACCGAGAAGGCCCTCTGCCTGGTTTCCTGTAGCTCTGCTTCTCATGGTGAGGGAACCGCCAGAAGGCCCTCGGCGCTGGACCTCAGATTGTCCGGGCAGAACGATGGGGGTGGAGATGTAAGCCTTTCTTTTGTACAGTAGGCTACATTCCAGTTGCACACAAATCACAGAGTTTTCTGCGTACATTCGTACCTCCCCTTCCTCCATCCAGGCAAGCAGGGGCCGTTATCATGCTTGAAGGATATATTTCAGCTCGACAAAACCACTTGAGAATGGTGTGGAGCAAGGATGGCCTCAGGTTCCCTTTTCCAGATCTGTTGCGTTCATCTAATGCTTTGGGGACATTAGTACATTAGAATTGGGCCACATTCCCATTCCCACCCTTTACAGCACTATGATACCATTTTAACAGTCATGGTTTCCCCCCAAGAGTTTGTAGAATTGCAGGATTGGAAAGTATCCTGAGGGTCTTCTACTCCAACCCCCTACAAGGCCAGAATCTCAGCTAGAGCATCCATGACAGATGGCCATCCAACCTCTGCTTAAAAACCACCAAGCAGCCTCATGAGGGAGTCCGTTCCTCTGTCGAACAGCTCTTAATGTCAGAAAGCTCTTCTTGATGTTTAGTCAGAATTTCCTTTCTTGCAACTTGAATCCACTGGTTTGGGTTGATTTACTTATAAATAAATTGTTGGGCGGCTCCCAACAGAGTATTAAAAACACGATAAAACATCAGACGTTAAAAGCTTCCCTAAACAGGGCTGCCTTCAGATGTTTTCTAAAAGTCAGGTAGTTGTTTATTTCCTTGACATCTGGTGGGAGGGCATTCCACAGGGCGGGTGCAACTACCAAGAAGGCCCTCTGCCTGGTTCCCTGTAACCTCACTTCTCACAGGCAGGGAACCACCAGAAGGCCCTCAGAGCTGGACCTCAGTGTCCGGGCTGAACGATGGGGGTGGAGATGCTCGTTCAGGTATACTGAGCCGAGGCTGTTTAGGGCTTTAAAGGTCAGCACCAACCCTTTGAATTGTGCTCTCTGGAGCAGGAGAACACAAGCTTCCTCCATGGGACAACCCTTGAGATCCTGTGAGCTGTCGTTTGTGAAGGGTGCTGAGAGTTGTTCGGAGACCCCGTTCTCCTCCCAGAGCTACAAGTTCCACAATCAGTCCCCTCTTCCCAGGGAACTCTGGGAATTGTTGCACTGTGAGGGGTCTCCCAATAGCTCTTGGCACCCTTGACAAAATGCCCCTACCCAGGATTCTTTGGGGGAAGCTGTGACTGTTTAAAGTGGTTTAACACTACTTGAAGTGTATATTGCAGATGGGGCACTGATGGAGAACTGGGGTGGAATGGTGCCAAAGATTGAGCAATGGAGCAGGATAGCACTGGGGTTTGCAAACCAGGGAGAAATCGGAGAGATCAGTGCGAAAACTGCAGCTCGATAGCTTCCAGTGCAGAAAGCAAGGACTCTGCCTCCACCTTCTCCTCTGCACACTCTTGAACTCTGACTGTACTCATAGCATCAACAGCTGGCAGATGTGAGAGTCAGATGCTTGTGTGTGCATTTTTCCCCCTTTCCCAGAAAGCCTGGCACATCTGTTATTTTTACACTGCATCCCAGAGAGCCACTAGCAAGCTGAAAGTCGTATTGGCCTTTCCCTGGAATCCGCAACTCCGAAAGAGAGAGCCTTCTGGAAGATTCCACTGGAGCTTAGCAGTACACAGAACAAGTGATCCAAAGTTATGCCATGTACACACAAACACACAGAGTCCCCTCAAAACTGTTTTTATAGAGTTGCAGGTATATTATGAGTTCTTGGTGCAGAAGTCAAGAGCGGCTGGGAAAACATAGCCAGGTGGGTGGGGTATAAATAATAAAATAATTATTATTATTATTATTATTATTATTATTATTATTACATAAGAAAAGCCCTGCTAGATCAGACCCCAATACATCTTCTGAGCCCACAGATGGGAATTAGAACCTAAGGCCCCCTCAGAAGTTGCTGGACTCCCATCGGTCCCAGCCAGCATTCAGGGATGATGGGAATTGTAGTCTGTCAGCTGTTGTGTTCATGGGTACACAGACCATACACTCATTGAGCGCTACATGTGATAACTCAATCGTTTGTATACCCAGGTACGCAGATTGTCTATTCATTGAATGTAACATGTGAAACACCCTTGAAACCGCTACTGCTTTCATCTCTACCTGTAATGGTTCTAGGGGTTGCTCGTGCGTAAGTTGCCGCTACTCCTGGCTAGGTTGCCTGGTTGAACCCTTTCTGTCTGGACAGCCTCAAGTTCCGTGGCTGCCTCAGTCGCTGGCAGAATCCGTCAGTGGGCGTTTCTTAAACCTCTTTCAGCATAGAAGCTGTTTGACGCCCAGTCTCCTCCTACTCTGCCTGCGCGGAAGTCTTCTGCGCAGGGAGGGTGTGGGCAGCGGAGTACCCGTGCTCTCTCCGCTGGTCTCCGGTGAAGAGTCCTGGAGCCACCTCTCCGATTCCCCCATCTGCCCCCCTTCTCCACTGGTGTTACGCTGATTTCCTTCCCCAGCGGATGGGCTACCTCTCTCCCTACTGGGACCCTCTCCGCCATCCCTCTGGAGCCTTCTCTCCGCCTCCAGCTCCAATGGCAGTTCCCTGACACTACCCTTGCTGGAATCTAAAAATCTTACCTGTTCTGGTTCAGAATATCGTAGTCTGCATGCATGCCTTTGTCATCTTTATTCTTTGCTTCTGCTTGTGAGAGCCATAATGGGATCTGACCTTTTTCAGCTGTGCGCTAACAGAGGCACATATTTAATTTGACTGAACTTGAGATGCTGATTCCAAAGATCTCCTGCTTTTGTCAATCTGCCACTTCACTTGTGTTATTTAAACGGGCGGAAAGGGTGCCTGCAGTGTGTGTCTCTCACAAGAACCCTTACACATTTTGATTTTTTTGCACGTCTCATAAATGACAGTATTTCCAGAAACCAAGCATTTTAAGTAAGCCTAGATCCCAAGATACACGGAATCCTCTGGCACCATCCTATGGATGAAATAAACATTTCCGTCATTTGTTCTTCATGATGACATTCTTCTGCATGGATTTCCCAGAGAAGGGTGGTAAGAGAAAACAAAACCGCTCTTCCAAGGATGGAAAGGTACGGAAAACTATAAATAGTTTAGCTGAAAACAAGAAAATTTTGGGATGTGCTAGCATCTTAACTAAACATAACTCAGGTGTGGCGAACCTTTGGCACTGCAGATGCTGTTGGCCTACATGTGCTATCTTTGGCCACACTGGCTGAGGTTGACGGGGGATGGAAGCCAACAAAGGCTCAGGATCACTGGAAAGGCATGGGTTCAAGACCCAGAGGAGCCAGGCACTGATAACTTGCTCCCTGCTGGTTGGAGGAGGGAACTACAGGCACCTCAATCCAGGAAATACATACAGAATCCTTCTAAGGTGGAAGAGTTGTGCAATCCATGCTACCGATGGCAATCTTGCTACAAGGCTTGGGTGAAACAATAAAGAGTTTCAAGGGAAGCAAACACACACACACACACACACACAAAATAGTTCCAGGAAAAGTAGGGAAACATGTCAGAGATGTGCATGTTTCATTACAATCACCCAGGTGTTGCAGGTGCCTACTGGCTAGTAGCTGTGTTGTCCATCACTGACAAACACCTCTGGGGGGGGGGGGAATCTGTTTTCAGAAATTGTGACTCAGCTCAAATTTAAGTAGCCTTTACTGTGTGCAGCATTGCACCCAAAGAGAACTGTATCGCTGAAGTACTTTTAATACATACAGGACAGTAATTTTCATTGAAAAGAATGATATATACTTTTAAGTACACCTGTATAGGGTTGCACTGCAAACTTCAGGCTTCCTTCAAAACTAGCCATTTTGGGCTTTGCTGAGTGGCTTAGTAAAGAATTTGCTTCACACTGTCTTGAGTAGTTGGATGTTTTCTGTGGGCAGCCTTTTGCACTGTCAGTTTCATTAGGAAGAGGAGGAAGTACTGTAGACAGTTGTGTTTTTTTCTGTAAGATCTCTTTATTTACAAATGTACACATTGGACAAGTGAGGGGGAAGAGTCAGATATGGCAAGCCAGCATCAGCCCTGCAAATGGAACAATGCATGCCATTTGCAAAAGCCCAGGCTACATTCAAAAGCACCAAAGAGTTTCTTTCAGCCCCTGCACCAAAGCAGGTGGGATACTCTTGTGCAGCTAGGAGCCACCAGCAATCAAAGGCCATTAAACAGCAATAATCACCAGCTAGCAATCTGCAAAAGAAGCCCAGAGAAGCAACAAGGAATATCCAAAAAAGTTGCTTGCAACAAATGGGTGTTTTCTGTGCACAGAACTCACTCCTGCAATGGACTGCCATTTGCTTTGGGGAGACCTCCTAAGGATGGGTGTATTTTTTAATGTTTTAACCTGGAAGAATGTCCTGGGAAGAATAAAAGATGAGCCTGGCTGAAGTCGTAAGGTATTTCTTTGAGGGGAGAAAGGATCTGTTTCGCAAACATATGCAAGGAATTACTCCAGAAGGTTATGGAAGTGAGGAATGAGCTGAGCCTTGCTTACTTGAAAGCGGCAACTACAGAAAGGAAGGAAGGAAGGAAGGAAGGAAGGAAGGAAGGAAGGAAGGAATGGAGCTTGGGATAAGTCAAGACCAGGAAAACAGAAAGGTGAGCTGCACGGTGATATTTTCTTTGTTCTTGAAATCAGCCTGTGCTCCAAACAAGGAAGGCGGAAAGAAAATTCTGAAATAACAGGAGTTGAATATGGAGCTGTGAAATTTATGGAAAGGGGTGTCCAGTTCTAGGGCCATTAATTGCCATGTGATTTGCATTTGTTGCCGTGTGACGGAAATCCTGTTTCTCTGGCTTTGTTGGGCATTACGCTCATGTCTTGCAAGGGCTAGAGATTTGAAAGCAGATAAAGTTCATAAAATTCAGAATAGATAGGTCAGTGCGATCTTGTGTATTCTGAATGTTCTTATGTGATGCCAATAAAGAAGAAGACGAAGAGTTTGGATTTGATATCCCACTTTATCACTACCCTAAGGAGTCTCAAAGCGGCTAAGATTCTCCTTTCCCTTCCTCCCCCACAACAAACACTCCGTGAGGTGAGTAGGGCTGAGAGACTTCAAAGAAGTGTGACTGGCCCAAGGTCACTCAGCAGCTGCATGTGGAGGAGCGGAGATGGAAACCTGGTTCACCAGATTACAAAACTACCACTCTTAACCACTACACCACACTGGCTCTCAAGTCAAGTAATAAAGGTTACTTGACTTGACTTGACAATCCTAAAATCAGAAGCAAGTCCTGTCACACCCACACCAGACCTTTTAATGCGCTCTCATGCCACTGAAAGAGTCATGGCTTCCCCCAAATGAACCCTGGGAACAGCAGTTTGCTTAAGGGCCTCGGAACAACTCCCAGCACTCTTAAGGAACTACAGTTCCCAGGATTCTTTGGGGAAAGAAGCCATGACTCACAAAGTGTCTGGTGTCGATATGACCTTAGCTCGATAGAACTAAGTCTTAGGGGGTTGGCAACATTTATGGTCTATGCAAACCAGATAAAGCGTTGTGGGCACCACACACGACCACCTATTCCGTGGGCTTACAGTAGACCGATTCATTCAAGCCTCATTTCAGCAGGAGGGGGGTCAGGGAGGGAAGCTTCTGGGTGTCAAGGAAGGCCTCAGTGGACACACATGCACCCGTGGGGCACCCCCTTGACCACCCCTGCCCTATTCAGTGCGCTAAAGACTGCAGCCTAAATGCAACCTAAATGTTTCACTGCAACCTAAATTCCACGCCTCAGCACCATACGGTGGCAGAATCTGCTTGGCCGTGAGAATTGGTGTAAGCAAAACAGACCCTTCCTCAAATCGAAAGCAGCGCCGCATGCGAGAGATTTTCAACAAGCGAGCGAACGAGGGAAGTGAAAGTTCGCGCTCAGACAACACGGCTACAGATCAGTGCACAAAAGCCCACAGCAGCTGACACCAAGCAGGGGCGGTGTTTTGAGCACAAGGAACGAAACCACAAAGAGCACGGCACATGCTCAGGGGATTCTGATCGGCCATGACAGAATGGTTACTTACACTGTAATCCAGGAGTACAGCCTTCCACACACCCACACCCGATTTGATGCAACCCTTAATCTTTAAGGTGCCACAGGGCTCTATCACTGGAGTGTTTGCTTTAAGAAGAGAACAGCAATCCACCCTGTTCAAAGCAGGCTTGGATCATTGCTGGTGGAGAGAAAATTAAACTGTTTTGCACAGGGATGCTAGAACACTAGAAAATGCAAGAGGAACAAACTAGATGAAGTAAAGGTAGGAGATTTGTTGCTCCGGCAAAGGACCCAGGAACCTCGACCGTTTCCCCTCCTGTATAAAAAGGGAGCCTGCCGTTTGAATGTGCCACATCTGATCTCCATTAATACTCTAGGAAATCTGCGAACAATGTTTCAAAACACTTCTTGGCATCTTGGACGTAAGTGCATATAAAAGGCTCGGGTTTCACCACGGCAGAAATAATTTATTGGTAGCACCATTGCAAGGAGCGTGAGATAAAAAGTTCTAGCCCTGCAAGTCAGAAAGAACACCAGGTCTCAAACTCATGGGTAGGAGGGTGGGAAGAATGTACCATGAACCTGGAAGGCAATGCATCTTGAGAAGCAAAGCAAGCTCTCTTGCTCTTCGTTTGAATTTGTGAATGCTGTATCATCATCATTTACTATTATTATTATTATTATTAAGAGCCTGGCGGGACTAGACCAAAGGCCTGTCTAGCCCATCTTTGTGGCTGTGTACATATTAGTGGCTTAAAACACAGTGAGGTCATTCTCCTCTCCCCACATCACCTACCAAGCTGCGTGCCAAGTCACATTTGCACATTGTTTTTGAAGCTGTGTACACACTACATAACCCACAGTCCATGCCCATCTTGTATTTTCATTCACACACACATATATAAATACATATCTATACATAAATATTTGGGTACACAGGTATATACAACCACCCACGTGTGTATGCATGCATTTCCAAGACTTTATTATGAAGTTAAAATAACAATCCATTAAGAAATACGAAATAAAACAAGCGAAAAAGAACGGGGGGGAACAGTACAAGACAAAACCAGGGTTCACAGCCATTACCTCATAAAGTACATTCTCAAGAGACTATGCAGTGATTTAGATGTTAACAACAAACCCTGACCTGATGCAGAAGTAAATTAAAAAACAAACGTTATGAATACCAAATAAAGCTATATTTCATTGGGTCTTGCCTTGTCATATAAAAAGCAAATCTCCCGCCAGTCAGTTTCATTCGATGGCATGGGTTCTGTTGTTGTTGTTATCTTCAGTTTATAGCTCCTAAAGAGGCCGCATCCTTTGTTAATAATTCTGGCAAGCAAGCCTTCCCTTTCAGCGTTTAGAGTGCTTGTGAACATTCTGCAACACCACAGCTGCCCCGACAAGAGGAGCAGAAAAGCGCAAGGTGACACAGCGGCCAGTTTTTCGTATATCGCGCAAAATCAGCTCCGGCTAAACAGTTAGAAACCCAATGTTGGCACCGCGCAAGGCCATGTTAACTGCCCAGTTTGACCCACGCCACTGCAATTTAACCTCTCTCTTTCCCCCATTCCCCGTTCCCTGCTTGTTTAGTTAGGATGGGAGTGATTTGCCTGCTGTTGAGTGTGATTTCATAGAAGCGCAGCAAAAAGCCCGAAATGGCTTAGGCCCGTAAATGTTTCCAGATGGGGGCATTTCTGGCGAACTTTTTTTGCTCTTCTAAAAGGGAGGCCCTGTTTACATTCCGAACCACTGAACAGAAGACGTTCCTCCCAGAGAGGAACATCTGATAATCGTAGGAATAAAACGGTCAATGGAGATTTTACAATCGGCTTGAAGTGTGACAGGCGCATTTCTCACAGACCCAAATGGCGAAGATTGCGGGGCTCGTCCGCTCTTGGTTTTGTGCCATGATTCTAGGCACAGACCCGGCCTTTACAGGTCCAGCTCTGAGTATTATTGGGTTTTCTGCACGTCGCTCTTTGGTACGATTCAACGGTAAAACAGAGTTTCCGTGCCTAGAATGCACAAAGCAAAAATTTAGTGTGGACGAGCCCTGCTTCACACTGGGCAAAATGAGAAAACAGGTGCCTTAAAATATACATGTAAGAAAGGAAGATCTAATATAATATGAAGCAGACAGTCAACAGAACGTCTTTGAGAACAGCTGCCCTTATCTTAGGAAATTAAAAGGGCATGTCAGTTACTGTTAAAGGGGTAATGACTGTGGTCAGAAAACTTTCCTTGACTTTCAGAAGGCACTAAAAACCTTCCTTTTCACCCCACTTCTGGGATTCCCCTTGGGAGGGTGTTATTTGGTCTGTGACATTATAATGACATTTGTGGATTTTGATATTTTTGATTGTCTGCCAGTTCTGTCCATCCGCCCATCTCCGTAACTATTTTGTCTTCATCTTCTTAGCTGTTTTATTAATTCTAAATCAGCGACTGAATAAATAAGATGGAACTGGATTGAGACGCAGGAAGCATGCGGAAGCGGGGAACCAGCTTCTGCATTGCTTATCTCTCGCAGGCAATATGCACAGGCTTTTGGTCTCCGTCCTATAGAGTCAAACAGGTTTTGTGGGTTTTTGAAAGCACATAAAACCTGCACAGTCTGTTTGGCTGTAAATGATCACCATATCAGCGCAACGCTCCACAAAGCAGAAATCCTCTTTTCAAAATATTTCCAATTTCCTGAGAAATCATCTTCAGCTTTTCTTTTATCCGGAGGAAACCTACCGGTGTAAAGGCACCTATGTTGGCTTGCTTGTATAATCTGTTCAGTCTCCACCCCCAAATTCTCTCTTGGTGGTTCCTTTTAACGTGCAGGCACCCCCCTGCCACGATCCCCCCTTCCAACTGTACTTAGATCTGCAAAACGGGGTTCTTAAATGCAGTTGAGTCCAAAGCGCAGTTCCTGTAGCCACGAGACCTTGACAAATTAGCCTTACCTCTTGGGAGCCGGTTTTGATCATAAAACTCAGCATCCTCCCATCATTCCCCCCCTCCCCCTCCGCCCAACCTCTAAAGCCGATTCTGTAGCAGTGCTTAGCCGCAAATGAGCACCTTCAGGAAGCTATTCTGTACTTCCAGGGATAATTGGGCCGCAGCAGGTAGTTAATTATTTTGGGCTGCTTGGCTACAGCTTAGCACGAGGGCAAGGGAGGGCACGGGCAGCAGTGCTCTGCAGGCAGAACGCACTGCATTGATGTGATCTCTGCTTATATGAAGATCTTCTAAGGCACTTCTGAACATGGTCCTCCTATCCCTCTGCCTGGTGCATTTTTAGTTGTGCTAATTTGGGAAATGCATTTTTTTATAATAATAATTTAAAAAAAAAACAACAACCAGTTTTCTCGCGGTATTATTTCCCAGCAACTCTTCCTGCTGCCCTTACATTTCACAAATGTTCTTGCAGGCTTCTTACAACACCCTGCCTATGTTACTTCTTCTGCGTGTCCTGTTTTGTCATTTTTGCCATGCCTCCGTTGTTGTTCTTTTTTTTGTTGTTGTTTTTTGCATTTCCAAACAGGCCGGAATGCAATGCAGTGATTGGTTGCATTGCAAACTCTACAACACAGAGCCTCTAAAAGCTTCCACTGTGATTATTTAAAAGCAATGGGAGGGTATAAACCTGGGGTGACCACCATGGTAGCCATGGGCACCAAGGTACCCCAATACACTCTTCCTGGTCTCCTGTCCCCCAATTCTTTATTTTAATTGAGAGAATCACCTCTTTTCCTGTTGAGGTGGATTGCCTGGGGGGTTTTTTGGGGGGGGGTGTCTGCATTTATTGGGGGGGGCAAATATAGATGCTCTTCCCTTTGGGTGATTCATTTTCTCTTAGTTGGCAATGTGTAAGTGGCCATCCTAGGGTCCCTTCGCTCTTTTGATTCTTCTAGCAGAGCGGGTTTTGGTTTTGGTTTTTTACAGTAAAAGGGGCATCTTTAAAAATCACATCCCAGCCCCAAGCTCCCAGTATGAAGTGATGCTGCCCATTCTGCCCATCTCAGGATCCGGCCAGCTCATTCCGCCTCATGTGCAGACCTGGCGTCAGTTGTAACAATCGCCAGCATCTATGACCTTTTGCACAGTTCAGTGGAAGTTCAGCGTAAACTACTCCCCGGGAAAGGAGGGTGGGTTTGTAGAAAAGCACTCCTGCATTGGGAAAGCCAAAATGAAATCCATGCCACCCACTCTCAAGTTGTCGGTCGGTTGTTGTTACTCAGTTTCTGCAGTGAGCTCCCAGAGCAAAATGCAAAAGGGAAATGCATTTTTTTTTTTTTTTACAAAAATCAGCAACATTCCATTCACACTCCCACTCGCCTCTGAGGTTCGTCCACTTCCTTCCTGTGGCTTTTTATAGAATCATGTGTGTTTTTCTCACGTCCGGTAATAAAAAGACGTTTTGTGCTTCTGCTGCTGTGGATGTGTATACAACCCACAACTATCACACTTAAAAGTGTAGTTTTGGTTTACGTGGGAGAGCTGAAACGATGTCAAACCTCGAGAAAGATCAAATGCAAGAGAGCTTGGGGTTTGCTTTTGTTGTCCGAGCATTAAAATTTGTGTTGCTGTTTTTTTCTCTCTCCTGTAAGCGCTTCTCGTTATGGATCAGCTGTTTCGTTTTCATTCGCAAATAGCAAGTTCAATTCTCTCTCTCTCTCTTTCTCTCTTGAAAGTTTTTAGCCCTTAAAATGGTGATGATAGGCTCAAACTTCCACATGTGCAAAAATCACCTAAACAGTCAGTGCTGGGCCATGGGCAGCTGCAGAATGAGAGGCAAGGATCACAGATCAGAAGCGAGGCACAGTAAATCACCAATGGGGGAACCTCTACATAGGTAAAAGTAAAGGGACCCCTGACCATTAGGTCCATTCGTGGCCGACTCTGGGGCTCATCTCCCTTTATTGGCCAAGGGAGCCGGTACCGGTACAGCTTTCGGGTCATGTGGCCAGCATGACTAAGCCGCTTCTGGCGAACCAGAGCAGCACACGGAAACGCTGTTTACCTTTCCGCCGGAGTGGTACCTATTTATCTACTTGCACTTTGACTTGCTTTCGAACTGCTAGGTTGGTAGGAGCTGGGACCGAGCAATGGGCGCTCACCCCGTCGCGGGGATTCGAACCACCGACCTTCTGATTGGCAAGTCCTAGGCTCTGTGGTTTAACCCACAGTGCCACCCGTGTCCCAGAACCTCTACATATCATGGGCCTAATTTCAGCCCAGCCATGCCCACCTACCCTGCACTTAATGTCATAACTCAGCTGGTTATCTGAGCTCATGGAGAGGGTTTTGTAAGACTCGACAATCAGGCAATCGTTGGGTCATGCATACAGCCCTTCTCAAGACCTAATGGCCAGTTGGTTAACAGAACTTTGCCCTAATGGAGGTGGCATGGGTCTCGGGGGCTGTGAGAGGGCCTGGGGATGCTTTTCTGGCTAGGAAACTGTGGCCCTGATGGTTTGTCACCCAAGGTGGCAACTCAACAGAAGTCAAAGTACCGCTCAACTGATCAGTGCTGAACGGGAAGCTCAGCTGCCCAGGAACAACCAGGGACTCCCTTTATTCTCATTTTGTAGCCCCACGCATTCCTGCCACACCCATGGCCCTGGTTTGTGGGCAACGACCTCATGGGCCAAACTGGGATCCGTGCTGTATCTAAACAGACTCACTGGTCAGTGGTTCCCTCCTGGTCTTCATGCCAGGGATAGGAACCTGGGACCTTCTGAAGATGCTCTGCAGCCCTCAACAAGGATGCTTGGCCATGTCGGAAAGCGCTGGACCCCATTTCCCAACCTGCCATCCTTCAGAGATCCTGAACTACAGCTAGTTGTAGTCCGAAACATCTGGATGGCTCCAGGCAGAGGAAGGCTGAACTAGGTTTATAATGAAGTCCAGTTTTGTGGTATTTGGCTGTTCTGAAGGCAGTTTGGCTCTTTCGTGGTTCTGCTCAGTTCTTCACTGACGGGAGCTAATTTCATTGACTTTGCAGCTCCCCCACTAAGGCTTCTGAGCTTGGAATCGGAACTTAATATCCACCTCCACCTGTGCCTTATTAATAGAAGCAACTTCCCTCATCAAAAGCGGCATGCGGAGAAGAATATGAGAAATTAGCACTAGGCCATAACAGCCTCTGAGACCTCCGTACCGATTGCTCTGGGAGTAGCCCTGGCGATAGCAGCTCTGACGCAGTGGAAGGGATGAGAAAGATGGCGTAATGGGAAGGAAATATAGCCAGAAGGAAAGTGATGTATATGGCTGGATGCCTTCAGACATAGCCTCCAAGCTGCCAAGCTGTGTGTGAATGCAATGGTTAAACTACTGGGCTGAAACCCTGATTCGAATTCTCCCTGCCTCAGCAATCATAAAACTTACTGGGTATATGACCTTGGGTCAGCCATTCTTTCTCGCCACCCAGATTGCCTTACAGGGTTGTTGCGAATATAAACGGTGGGAGGGAGTACTGTGGCTGCAGCTTACTGGTTTGTGCCCAGTTCTCCAATCTGATACGGTCCTTTTTAATCCTGATTCTGTCTTCTGGGGCTTTAGCTACCCCTCCCAGTTTGGTGTCATCTGCAAATTTGATGAGCATCCCCTCAGTTCCTTCTTTCAAGTCATTTATACAGTGGTACCTCAGGTTACATACGCTTCAGGTTACATACGCTTCAGGTTACAGACTCCGCTAACCCAGAAATAGTACCTCGGGTTAAGAACTTTGCTTCAGGATGAGAACAGAAATCGTGCTCCGGTGGCATGGAGGCAGCAGGAGGCCCCATTAGCTAAAGTAGTGCTTCAGGTTAAGAACAGTTTCAGGTTAAGAACGGACGTCTGGAACGAATTAAGTACTTAACCCGAGGTACCACTGTAAAGGCGTTAAACAACAACGGGCCCAGAACCCTGTGGCACCCCACTTGTCATTTTCCCCCCAGGATGACGAGGAACCATTGATGGGTATTCTTTGGGTTCGGTCAGTCAACCAGCTACAAATCCACCTAACCAGGCCTCATCCAGGCCACATTTTGCCATCTTCTCCACAAGAATACCATGGGGGAGTTTTGTCAAAAGCTGCTGCCCGAAGCTGTGTAAGTGTGTTAGAAAAGATGGGACACGAACTCCGTTTGTGGGAGGTGGTGTCGCTGTGTGACCAGGATTGTATACGGAGCAAAATACTGGCGTTCTTTTGGTGTAACTTGAGGCTGTCTGCAGAACGAAAGGGAGGGTTTGCAGAAGACAGGGAGTTCTTTATACTGGGGGGAGGATCACACGCACGTTTAAGTCTTCGCCGAAATTCCAATCTGTATAATTATTCCTTTGATTGTGCTAGATCTGGAAAAAAGGAGAAGCAGAGGCGGCAGGCTTGTGTGTGACCCGTGGCCTTGTTTCAGTCGGGTCTTAATCGTCAGGGCGAGAAGGGTAGGGAGGCAGTGAGAACTTCCCCGCCTTGAGGACGGCTGTCCTTCTCCCCCTTGCTATTTCCTTGTGCTTTATAAAAAAAACCCCGCTAAAACCAAACAATGCTGCTCTAAGAACAAGCAGACAGTTCAAGGAAGTGCAGTCTGATTTGAAAGAATATCTCCCATGTGAAAGAGGCGTGCTCCTCTTTGAAGGAGGCCCAGCCTCGGCACCTCCGTTTGCCAACTTCTAACGAAGGAAAATTGGCGGCAGACCTGCAACTAATAATCATGAAATTATAGAGTTGGAAAGGGGCCGTGAGGGTCATCTAGTCCAACCCCTTGCGGTGCAGGAATCTTCTGCCCAGCGTGCAACTTGAACCCACAACCCTGCCGTAATACTAATACAGTGGTACCTCTGGTTGCAAACAGGATCCGTTCCGGAGGCCCCTTTGCAACATGAAACGAGCGCAATCTGCAGCAGTGCTTCTGCGCACGCGCGGGTTGCAATTCTCCGCTTCTTCACGTGCACGTCATGTCATTTTGCGTGCATGCGCGAGTGACGAAACCCGGAAGTAACCCTTCCCAGTACAGTGGTACCCCGCAAGACGAATGCCTCGGAAGACGAAAAACTCGCTAGACGAAAGGGTTTTTCGTTTTCTGAGGTGCTTCGCAAGACGGATTTTCCTAAGGGCTTGCTTCACTGGACGAAACAGCCCTGCCTCTCCTGTCATGGCGACGGTCACTGCATGCACGCAAGCTCGCTTCCCCGCTCCTCCGGCTCCCTCCCACCTTCCGGCTGCCGACTCCTCCGGCTCCCTCCGACCTTCCAGCTGATGGCCGACCTTCCGGCTGCCTCACGCCGCTGCCTACCGCCCTCGCGCGCTCCTCTGAGAGAGCCGTTGCCGCCAGCAGCCAGCGTTGCAGCCGGAGTCGCGGTCCTGAGCCCCGCCGCCCTCCAGCAGCCGCGTCGCGTGGTGGCCACAAGGCGGGTGAGTCCGAGCTACCGGCTGTGGCAGCTGCACTGCTTCTCCCCACCGCTCCCCGCCATTCTTAGCTTTTAACTGCAGTGGTGCTTCGCAAGACGAAAAAACTCGCTCAACGAAAAAACTCGCGGAACGAATTAATTTCGTCTTGCGAGGCACCACTGTACTTCCAGGTTGCTGCGGGACGTATTCTGAAAGAACGTACGTAACATGAAGCAAACATAACATGAGGTACGACTGTACTAATAATAAATTTAATTATTTATATGCTGCCCCTCTGACTGAGTTGCGCCAGCTACTCTCTGCAGCTCCCAACAAATACAGCATCAAACATTAAGTATTGATTTCCATCCGACCATATTAATGCAGCCATCTGAGCCTTTCTGTTTGGCCTTTGGAGGCCTCCCCAGGCAACACCCCCTCTCCTCAAGCCACACCCCCCCCGGCTCTGCTTTGCACCCAGAGTGTTCGTGCCTGGCTGAAAATGTGTCATTGAACTCTGATAATGCCTCTTGCATGTCAGATTGCAGAATAGAGAGGTGTGCGAGAGTATGTGCAAACAAGAGACACCTGTACACAGGTAAAATTATTTGTTGCACAACACATATCTCAAGGGCCGCCACATGCAAGAGGGAACAAGCTTGTAGAACCTGAACCAATAGCTTCAAGTAGAAAGAAAGGAGATTCTGACTAAACATCCGAAAAAACTTTCTGACAGTAAGAGCTGTTCAGCAGTGGAACAGACTCCCACAAGAAGTGATGGACTCTCCTTCCTTGGAGGTTTTTAAGCAGAGGTTAGATGGCCATCTGTCATGGATGCTTTAGCTGAGATTCCTGCATAGCATGGGGTTGGACTGGGTAGCCCTTGGGGTCTCTTCATAAATAGGTACTGCTGCGGCAGAAAGGCAAACAGCGTTTCCGTGCACTCTGGCTTCCGTCACGGTGTCCCGTTGCACCAGAAGCGGTTCAGTCATGCTGACCACATGACTCAGAAAGCTGTCTGTGGACAAACGCCGGCTCCCTCGGCCTGAAAGCAAGATGAGCACCGCAACCCATAGCGGATTTCAACTGGACTTAACCATCCAGGGGTCTTTTACCTTTGACCTTTACCTTATGATTCTATGAAACCAGATACAGTGGTACCTCTGGTTGCGAATGGGATCCGTTCCAGAGGCACGTTCGCAACCTTTAAAGAACGCAACCCACGTCTGCGCTCGCATGGGTCGCAATTCGCCAATTCTGCGCATGCGTGGGACGTCATTTTGCGCATCTGTGCATTCACGAGCAGCGAAACCCGGAAGTAACCCTTTCCGGTACAGTGGTACCTCTGGTTACGTACTTAATTCGTTCCGGAGGTTCGTTCTTAACCTGAAACTGTTCTTAACCTGAAGCACCACTTTAGCTAATGGGGCCTACCACTGCTGCCGCGCCGCCGGAGCATGATTTCTGTTCTCATCCTGAAGCAACGTTCTTAACCCGAGGTAATATTTCTGGGTTAGCGGAGTTTGTAACCTGAAGCGTATGTAACCCTAGGTACCACTGTACTTCCGGGTCGCAGCGGTACACAACCTGAAAACGCTCAACCTGAAGCAAACGTAACATGAGGTATGACTGTAAATCCCTCCAAATAGAAGACCATCTTCTGTATGGATGGTTCCCCCTCCGTCTGCCTCCAGCTGAAGCCCTTCCCAAACTGCAAGTGGAATATTTAGAAAGCTTGCTTTGGGGGGTTCTTATGCATTCTGTACATCTGTACCCCTCATTGGTGAGTCAGAAAGAAACCTCAGCACCAGTTGCAAGCTGATGGGCAAAGCTTGACGGCGCTTCTCGCAAACGGTTGTTCGGGCCAGCGCTAAATTCAGGCGCACAGAGAATCAGAAACCCCAGAGGAACATCTCTTGTTTCCGGACGCCCCCTTTGAGAAACCGGAATTATGGCTAGCCAATGTGGGCCTCCTTCTGACAGGAAGGCCTTCCCATTTAAAGCAAGGCGAGGAGGAAGTCGAAAGCCTCTGCAGCCTTGCGCTCCCAATTGGCCAAGAAGCTTAAGCCAGCGAACGTGTTTGCGTTTTTAAAAATGTCTTCCTCTGTCAGCTTGAGATTTTCCAGAATTTAGAAGCGGAAAGAAGCAGAAGACTACAAGGAAGCTATTAGAGGGAGATAAAATAAACTTTGAAAGGTACGAGGGTGGGGGCAGGCGGCACGGGACGAGGAGCAAACCGGCTTGCCGTTTTTCAAGGGAAGTATTGATGAATGCTTATTGCTCCCAACAAAGGCTTTTTTGTCGCGAACAGGAGAAGCAGATGTTTAGAAAGCGGACAGGAAGCGGCTGTGACAAATGAAAGGATTTTTGATTGGATTCATGAGCTGTGCTTCCTGCCTGTGATTTCTTCAACTGCAGGCTACCTTTGAAAAAAAAGAAGCAGCGTAATATTACAACTTAATGACCAACCTTTTCCACATCCATATTTGGAGAGCTCGGAGTACAAAAACCAACCGGCGCTTCTACTTCCGGTAACGCAAACCAGCAAGCTTCTCTGTTTGTAAAACGTGTGACTTCTTCCGGGATTGAAACAGCACTCCTGTCAAATGTTGTATTTGTGGTTATCTGGACGTTCCCTACGGATCTGAGGGTCACTTGCGTTTTCGTTTACTCAAGAGGGTCTCGGAAATGCATTGTTGGGTACGATTTCAACTCGGTGCGTTCTTGACAACCTGTTTTCTGGGAACTCCCTTTTCCCCTTCTGTGCTCCATTATGCCATTTCCCCCACCATCATTTAAAGGCGGATCTGCCTAATTGGCAGCTGCCAAAACAATACGAGAACTGAAAACAGCAGCCAGCCATTGATGTTCTCGCTTCTCTGCGTTTTGCAACGCAGTTCCCCAGCCGTGTAATGCATACAAAAATCTGTAGGTGTGCATAATACAGTGGTGCCCCGCAAGACGAATGCCTCGCAAGACGGAAAACCCGCAAGACGAAAGGGTTTTCCGTCTGCAGAGGCGCTACGCAAGACGAATTTCCCTATGGGCTTGCTTCGCAAGACGAAAAATGACGAAAAAAATCAAATATTTTTTTTGCTCCAAAACCCCTTATTCTGAATCGCTAAGCTGCTAAAAGCATTTTAGCAGCAAAACCGCTAATCCCCCCCCCCCTAAAAAAAGCCGTATTTAGCCCTTTTTTAGCCAATAGCGCTAATAGCGCTACTCCGTCAATGGGCTTGCTTCGCAAGACGAAAAAACCGCAAGAGGAAAAGACTCCCGGAACGGATTCTTTTCGTCTTGCGAGGCACCACTGTACATACATTCATGAAGACAGCAGATGCAAGTCATACTTCAGGTTACAGGCGCTTCAGGTTGCGGGTTTTTTGGGTTATGGACCGCTGAAACCCGTAAGTACTGGAACAGGTTACTTCCAGGTTTCGGCAGTCGCACATGCACAGAAGTGCTAAATCGTGCTTTGCGCATGCACAGAAGCACTGAATTGCAACCCGCAGACACGCACCTGAGGGTTGCGAACGTGCAACCCAAGCGTCCGCTGTATTTATATTAGAGGAAACTGCACGCTGTGGATGGAGAAGAAATTCACACTAAAATTCCGGTTAATTTCTATGAGGGCTCTCCTGCCGCCTAGCAAACAGATGTTGAAATGGGAAGAGCTGAACTTTGAGACTGGGAAAACGAAGAAACTGAGGGGAAACCCAAACTGACAGATTCAACTGTTCCTAGGCCCATGACATGATCTGCAGGCCCCACCCCAAACCTCCACATGTAGCAAGACATCTGAAGTGGGGCACCTGTGCATCTCACAGAATGTGCAGGGGTCAGGGGGTGTGACTTGAGGCCTGGGGGCACGGGGCACAGATCTGCTCCCCACCCCCCATGCAAGCACTCCAGGAGTGGAAGAGGGTGAGGGAAAGTGCCCTTTGCTGTGTTGCGCATTTCCATGCATAAACACACACATGATTTTGGGAAACGCCAAATCACGATGCAAGGAATGGGGGAGGTACACCTGTCCTTTTTGCCCATTTCCTAAAACATCTGAGTCAGGGGTGGGGAACCTCAGGCCCACGACACCAAATGGGGCCCTCCATCCCTCTTTCTGTGCCATGAAAAGTCTCCCCAGGCAACAAAAGGCTGGACTGGATGAATCCCAAGCCAGAATTAAGATTGCCAGAAGATCAACAACCTCAGATATGCAGAAGATACAACTTTGATGGCAGAAAGTGAGGAGGAATTAAAGAACCTCTTAATGAGGGTGAAAGAGGAAAGCGCAAAATATGGTCTGAAGCTCAACATCAAAAAAACGAAGATCATGGCCACTGGTCCCATCACCCCGTGGCAAATAGAAGGGGAAGAAATGGAGGCAGTGAGAGATTTTACTTTCTTGGGCTCCATGATCACTGCAGATGGTGAGAGCAGTCACGAAATTAAGAGACGCCTGCTTCTTGAGAGAAAAGTGATGACAAACCTAAACAGCCTCTTAAGAAGCAGGGACATCACATTGCCAACAAAGGTCTGAATAGTTAAAGCCATGGTTTTCCCAGTAGTGATGTATAGAAGTGAGAGCTGGACCATAAAGAAGGCTGATCGCCAAAGAATTGATGCTTTTGAATTCTGCTGCTGGAGGAGACTCTTGAGAGTCCCATGGACTGCAAGAAGATCAAACGTATACATTCTGAAGGAAATCAGCCCTGAGTTCTCACTGGGAGGACAGATCCTGAAGCTGAGGCTCCAATACTTTGGCCACCTCATGAGAAGAGAAGACTCCCTGGAAAAGACCCTGATGTTGGGAAAGATGGCGGGCACAAGGAGAAGGGGATGACAGAGGACGAGATGGTTGGACAGTGTTCTCGAAGCTACAAACATGAGTCTGACCAAACTGCGGGAGGCAGTGGAAGACAGGAGTGCCTGGCGTGCTCTGGTCCATGGGGTCACGAAGAGTCGGACACGACTGAACAAAAGGAAAAGTGGGACATTCCAGGAACAAATCAGAAACCAGAACAGCTTCTGTAAATCTGGGGCTGTCCCTGGAAAATAGGAACACTTGGAGGGTTGGAGAGTTGACTACTACCCCCTCCAAAAAAAAGTAACTTTACTGGGTCCTGATTTAGGTTGTCCCTTGAAAAATTGATTAGGATGGGTTGGGGGGTTGCTTCTCTGACTTGCTCCTTATTGATTTCTGTTTGCTTGCAATGCCAAGGAATGGTTGTCGCTGAACATTCCCTTGCAGACTTTTAAGCGTGAGGATTTCACAACTTCGGAAGGATTGCCGCAGGAGTAAACAAGGCTGCTACTAGAGGGCTGAGGCTCGCAGAGTGGGCTCTCGGGGGAGCTCCGTGTTCTTCCTGCCCTCGCAGTTTGGTTAAGCAAATAGTTACCAAATGTGTCAGCGAGGGAATGTGATCCTTATCCCCCCCCCCCCCCCATGAGCATTGGGGACAGCTGATATTTTGGAGGCAGGTCCTGAAAGGTTGGAAATTAATGCCATTCTAGGAAAGGAGCAGTGGGAGAGAAAAGCTTGGCTTGGCTTCTCTGCCCCTTGTCATTTTGGAGTAGGCATGGAAGGAGAAATGAGGTTAGCAGACAGGGAATGACAATGGGCCCAGGAGAGCACCCTGAAGCACCCCACTAGTCACTTTTTTCCCAGGAACCACTGGATTCCTTTTGCCTGTGCCAAATTTTCCAGCCTTGATGAATGCGGCACGATTCATGCTAACTTTTCTTCTCATGCAGTTGCCTTGCAACAGCCACCTGGAGAATATTCAGCGGTGGATCCTCTGCACACTCCTTTATTAGCCAAGCCCAGGGGGCTTATTATTCCCAGCTAAGTGTGCGCAGGATTGCAGCCTTTAAACCCACCCCCTGCCCCCAAAATCTGCTCTTAAACTTTCTTCTGAATTTGTAGTCAACCGGCATTTTGTACGAGTGGAAATTTTCCTAGCATCTAACACTGTAAAGGAAAGTGGGTTTCTATAAATATTGAGACTTGGTAATTATAACCAGACATGGTCATTAAAATTCAACAGTCAACTTCTCCTGTGGGCGAAAACAGAACCCCTCCTCGTTCCAGCAAGGGGCATGTTATCAGTGTGATGTTTCAAGGAAGACAGATGCCATCTAATATTAAGTACACATTAATGAGCTCGGTCCCCAACATGGAAACGAAACAGATTGGCCCAGAAGCCAAAGGCATAAAACGGGAGAACAATGACTAGAAAGCGTTTATAGGAAATACTCTTAGGTCTGTGTAAGAATAATATGCATTGTTCTTATGCCAGATACCTTTGCAAAAAGCTGTGCTGTTAGATCTAAGCCAGGGATAGGGAACCTGTGTCATTTCAGATGTTGTTGACCTCCAATTCCCATCAGCCCAAGGCAGCATAGGCAATGGTCAGGAATGATGGGAGTTGTAGTCTAGCAATTTCTGGGTTTCCCATCAATTTTTCTTTCTCCCATTTTTAATCAAACCAAGACTTCTGGGGTTGCCATATTTCAAAAAGTGAAAATCCGGACACAAAAGTTGTTAAGTGTTTTTTTTGTGTGTGTTTTGCAAAATCTTTAAAAGGGGAAGTTTTTGAGCTATTTTTAAGGAAATTCATAAAAAAAAAACACCCAACACTTTTGACGTGGGTTGCCATACGCCCGGGTTTTCCTGGACATTTTTACTGACTTTGCGAAATTCCATCTGGACTCAGCCATGTAGACATAACTTGCATGTTTGCCCAAATGTTTACGAGATACGGAGTCGTAAAAGGCCTTGATGTTTCTTTCCCAGGGAGCAGATGAGCCTCCTTTCCGTAAGTTCTGGACAATATTGCCTTGTCATGCAGTGTCATATATGCCATGGCTTCATTTTCCATCAAGCTGCCTTTTTAACTGGAAAGTGGAAGAAATATCAAGCTTTTCCTCTCTGCCCATTAAGCAACTGCAGCTTTCCCTGCCACGGTACACTTTGTGAGGGCAAAAAGCAAGAGTGTTATCTTGGATCTGAGCCGATTTAAAGTAAAACCACTTGGACCTCTTGTTCTCTGATAGTGCACAAAAAGCAGGTTTCGGGGAAAAGGGATTGAATGGGATGAAATTGCCTTGGAAGGCATTAAGGTACCCCTTCAGTTTGTTGCTCTATAAAGTAGATGTTGCTAACCTGGTGCTGCCCAGATATTTCAGACTGCAACTCGTGGCCTCGGTCCTATATACCTGAAGGAGCGTCTCCACCCCCATCGTTCAGCCCGGACACTGAGATCCAGCACCGAGGGCCTTCTGGCGGTTCTCTCATTGCAAGAAGTGAGGTTACAGGGAACCAGGCAGAGGGCCTTCTCGGTAGTGGTGCCCGCCCTGTGGAACACCCTCCCTTCAGATGTGAAGGAAATAAGCAGCTATCCTATCTTTAAAAGACTTCTGAAAGCAGCCCTGTTCAGGGAAGTTTTTAATATTTAACGCTGTGTTGTTTTTAACACTTGATTGGGAGCCGCCCAGAGTGGCTGAGGAAACTCAGCCAGATGGGTGGGGTATAAATAATAAATTATTATTATTATTATTATTATTACTTCAGCCATGGCTGGCATAGCTGTGCCATAGAAGTTGTATCCGTTTTTCCTTGGCAAAAAGCAGTGGGACAATAGGAATTATGGATAAACTGTCCCATGTGATGATAATTCAAGCAAACATTGTGAAAGCCAGGTGAACAACTTGTTTAGCAGCAAGGACAGCATGTGAAACCTTGCCAACGTATATATTCTTCCAGCTATCCTAGGTTAGGAAGTTACTTTATTATTACCTGAATGTAGTGGCCTAAAGCATCGCATTTGCAACAGGGAGATCATGGTACTGGTGTGTTTTAGAGGGTTGTTGCAATTAATCATTTGAAATGTTTTTATACCGCTCTTCTGTTGAAATACCAAAAATAGAACAATAGCAATAAAATGGTCTTAGGTTCTTCTTCAGTATTATTATGAAGAAGAAACGGAGTGAAGTAGTTCTGAAAGCATCAAAAGGCAGTCTGAAATCGTCTAAAAACGAGAGATGAGTGCATCAGATTGTAGTAGCCACCAACCACCCATTAAAACCCTTGGGATGATAGAATAGAAGATGAACCTATTGGATCAGATCAAAGGTCTGTTTAGTCCAGCATCCTGGTCTCACTGTCGCCAACCAGATGCCTATGCAAAACCTGCAAGGAAAACTTGAGCACAACATCACTCTCCCCACCTGCAGCTCACAGCAGCTAGTATTCGAAGGAGGACATATTCAGGAGAAGGAAAAAGCTAAGGAGTCAACCCTACACAAACTTGAAGTCCCTAAGAGGGTTGAATGGTTCCTTGTACGCCTCCTTCCAGCAACTCCTGCAGCCAAACTGGGGCCAGACGTATTGCTCCGCTTTCCTTTGGACCACATCAGTGATGCTGAGAGAGAGGTCTTGTCGTCTGGGTAGCCCAGGATCTTCATACACAAATGCTCAGGCTTGCACCCCAGAGGAGTCACTTGGGTGCTGCTAATGCAACATGGGAAGCAGCAGTTGTGAGTTGCTAGTCTCTGCAGCCACAGCAGGCACTGTGATTCTCCAGCCATTTGGCTTCACCCCCAGAGGCACACTCCGTTGTCTCTTGAGATGGACAGATGTCAACAGCTGCCTTCAAGAGTGGAGGTAGAACGTAGCTGTCATGACTAGCAGCCAAAGGGAGCCTTATCCTCCATGACTTCGTCTGTTCCTCCTTTTAAGCCATCCAAGATGGCGGCCACCACTACTTCTCGTGAGAGAAGAATCTTAACCTGTTGTTGTTGTTGTTGTTGTTTAGTCGTTTAGTCGTGTCCGACTCTTCATGACCCCATGGACCAGAGCCCGCCAGGCACTCCTGTCTTCTACTGCCTCCCGCAGTTTGGTCAGGCTCATGTTTGTAGCTTCGAGAACAGGTTAAGATACAAAGGCAACTGGCATATCTTAACCTGTTACCTAAATGATAAAACGTTGGTACCCTCCAAACCTGCAAGGAGAAGCCATTCCACCACTGAAAAGCCCTTTTCCCAGTTGCTTCCTGGCTAACTTCTGAAGGCAAAATCGTCAAGTCTAGAATTCTGCAATCGCTAAGCATTTCCGGAGCGTTTTGTTTTGTTCATCTCGCAAGCAGAGCAAAGTGACTTACGCCCATCTTGGGCAGGAAAAACCCAGGGACCTGTTTTTTGGGGGCTCCAGAAGCAAAGCAGTGATTTGTAAGCTCAGGCTGTGAATGGAATACCCATTTGATATACGTCCAAAGGTGAAAAACCAGTCTAGGTGTTTATGGCGTGTCTTGTTGATCTGCCAGCGAGGACATTCATGTGATGATCATCACGTAGGACAGCTTTATGAAACAGGTTAAGTTTTAACACCTGGGCTGCGTTATGTTTTGGAGAACGGTCTTTTGCAATGGTTGAGGAACCCAGAGTGCTGCAAAGGCATACCTGTACTGGAGACAAAGTTCATGGGCCTCTGAAGATGGGGAAACTGCTAGATTTTAGGAAGGGACCTCACCAAGAGAGCTACTTCACACCCTAAGTCGCAAGCCCCGGGGAAGCATGCCTGGCACTGACTTCCCACTTTCTGACACTAGCTGAAGACTTTAGATTTTTATTTTCCCAGGCTTTTAAATTCTTAAGCTGTGGTTTGTACCAGGGTTAGAAACTGAGATGTGAAAGCTAGGATCTAAATGGCACCTTGAGCCTAGGTTATGGGCGCAACAACGGAATGTCTAGTCGTGCTTTTTTAATAACGAGAATACAAAGCTGAAAATGAATGAACTGCAGCTAAAATATTGTGTTCATTTTTCACATGGTCTAGTCCTTCCCCTGCCCACCCCCCTAATATTCTTAAGAGGGTCTCTTCTCCAGTCTTCAGAGAGCAGCTGGAAGTAGGGAGGCAGAAAAATGGTCCTCCTTTCCTTCCACTCCGCAGGTTTAATCTGAAATCTTAGGCGCATTGCTGCACCCAGAGCTCAGAAACTGCTCGCAGTAATGAAATTCCCTGTCGCAAAATGTGCCTAGAACAATGGTGATGGTGGTGATTATATATTGGTTGCTGCTAAAGTTGCGCTTCCAATGGTTCAATTGTATTTTGGTGCTAACATAAAGTTTGAAAGACTGGCAGTGCTGATGAGAATCGTCGGTTGCATTCAATGTAGCATTAGGCAGATCATTCGGTCGGCACAAGGATTCCTCCATGTGCAACGGAACAATTGCTCCCTCTCCTCTTCCTGTGCACCCCCTAATTCTGTTCTGGGGGTTCCTCCAACCTTCCAGAGTAGATTTGAAGGCAGGCGAGGAGAGGAGGAAAAGGCTACATGGATGTTGTTACCTGGATGGTGTTGTTGCTGTTGTTGTTATTCACATCTAGCAGTATGAGCTTAGTAAGACTCCCGAGGAGCTAGATGTATGATGCACAGGTACTTTTATTAGAGAAGCGTGCTAAAAAACAAATTGCGACAGCAGCGTGGACTATATCATGGGAGGTCAGGATGCCATTTTTAATGTTCCCCAGTTGCTGCAGCAGAGATGCGGGTGGCGCTGTGGGTTAAACCACAGAGCCTAGGACTTGTCGATCAGAAGGTCGGCGGTCCGAATCCCCGCGACGGGGTGATTCCCGTTGCTCGGTCCCTGCTCCTGCCAACCTAGCAGTTCGAAAGCACGTCAAAGTGCAAGTAGATAAATAGGTACTGCTCCAGCGGGAAAGTAAACAGTGTTTCCGTGCACTGCTCTGGTTCGCCACATGACTTGGAAGCTGTACACCGGCTCCCTTGGCCAATACAGCGAGATGAACGCCACAACCCCAGAGTCGGCCATGATTGGACCTAATGGTCAGGGGTCCCTTTACCTTTACCTTTAGTTGCTGCGGCAGGGGAATCTCCCCGCCAGACGAAAAGTAGCACACCAGGGAGAAAGATTCTAGCTTAACTAGCAGAATGAGGAGAATATGATTTATTTCGAGGGAGTTTATATATGTCGAAGAAGATTCAGATTATTTTCGACACCCTCTCGCCATTCTAACAGAGAAACTCCTCCCTCTACCCCGTCATTCACAGCTCATTCTGCTGTGCAAAGCTCCAGCCAGGTTTTTTTTCCAAATTTTGAGATTACGGTATCAGAACGGGAATATGATAGAACACGTCAGCCAGCTGTAGCGTGCCATCCGCCACACTAATAGAAATGCTAATGCAAAGGACATTCTTCCCATGCGACGGCAAAAGTTGCAAATTAGTTACAGCCTGCCCGCCCCCCCCCCCCCACGAGTTATTTCTGACGCGGCTCCAAGTTGCCCGTCCCTGCATGAAGCCCCTGGACGGGAAGGAAATGTTCAAACCAGCAGTTGAAGCCCCTGCATAAACAAGGAATTAAAAACGCCTTACGCACCATTAGAGGCCCAGCACGCCTCCCATTGTCAATCCGCTTCCTCTAAGCGCATTCAGACACCTCCAAATTGGTATCTAAGTGGTCAAGAGCAGTTTAAGGGAGCATTGAGGGGCTGAGCATCAGCCGGCCTCCTAATGAGTATTAAGAATTTGCCGGCTTTGAGGGCCGGCAATTAAAAACGGGGGATATTGCGTGGGGCTTTCTGCGGAATGGAGAACTGAAGCGCTAATATTTGCACTAATGAAGTGTGAAGATAACAGCGAAGTTAATTTTGTCCCCTTTTCAAGCAGCTTAATTTGTCTCCCGCCCATCCAGCCGCACAGAAGACGGGGGTGTGTCAGATCAGGCAAAAAGCCATACAGGCACACATGCACACACAGCTGCCATCACTGCAGCCACAATTCACAGACCATCGCTGATATACCGCCTTGTGGCACCCCCGCAAATATAACTGTGTAACCATTGTGACTCAAAAGTAGGAACCCGTTCCCACAAGTGGTTGTGTGTAGGGAAGCCGTTTGGGGACGCGCCAAGCGAAGGAACCATTTTGCATCATCTTTGCAAAGAGTTGTATGGCTTGTTTGTTGCTTTTACTGCATTCCTATCCCGCCTTTTTCTCCAAAGGGCTCAAGGTGGGGTATGTGGTTCCCCTCCTCATTTAACCCCCAACAACAACCCTGTGAGGTAGGTTAGGCTGCGAGGCAATGACTGGCCCAGGGTCACCCAGTGAGCATCACGGTGGATTTGAAGTGGAGTGGGGGATTTGAACCCAGGACTCTCCCAGGTCCTATTCCGACATTCTAACCACTACACAACGCTCCCCATTCACGCACCCTCCAATTTCTGGTTTACAGTAGAAAACATTACATCTTGGCTGCCATAATTGAACGGCTGCCATCAAGAGATCAATTAGGAACAGTACAGCACATTTATACAGCACAGGCCTGCATAACCTAATGCCTCTTGAATATTTGGGGATTGTGTAAGATTCAAGGCCAGCCATTTATGCCTGTGCTTTGTTCCTGGCCGAAATCCCCCCCCCCCCCCATGTCATTTGTCCTCTCGTCTAAAACATACACAGGGCCTGTATTGGACAAGTCTGACCAGAATTATGTGTTTATAACAGTGTCATATCACTTTAAACTATCATTGCTTCTCACAAATAATCCTGGTATTGTGAAGGGTGTCAAGAGTTGTTAGGAGGCCTCCATTTCCCTCACAGAGCTACAGTGGTTTAACCACCAATCCTTCTTCCCAGGGAACCCTGAAAAGTGTAGCTCTGTGAAGGGATTTGGGGTCGCTGTGGGTTAAAACACAGAGCCTAGGACTTGCCGATCAGAAGGTCGGCGGTTCAAATCCCCGCGACGGGGTGAGCTCCCGTTGCTCTGTCCCAGCTCCTGCCAACCTAGCAGTTCGAAAGCACAGCAAAGTGCAAGTAGATAAATAGGTACCACTCTGGTGGGAAGGTAAACAGCATTTCTGTGCGCTGCTCTGGTTCGCCAGAAGCGGCTTAGTCATGCTGGCCACATGACCAGGAAGCTCCCTCGGCCAATAAAGCGAGATGAGCGCCGCAACCCCAGAGTTGGCCACGACTGGACCTAAAGGTCAGGGGTCCCTTTACCTTTAACCTCTCTCCCCACCCTTAACAAACTAGTTCCCAGGATTCCTTGGGGGAAGCCACGACTGTTTTTAAAGTGGTACAATGGTGGCTTCAAATGCATCATGCGGATGCAGCCATAACCGTGAAGCGCATTAGGCCTACAGCCGCCACCAATGCCTCAGTCCCGATCCAAATTCCCAGCGACATTTTTCCATGCTGAAAAACCCACGGAAGATCCCACAATATCTTGTCTGCTTGTTCCGTCCTGTGTGCCAGGATGTTCCCTGTCCCTTTGCTGGGATGCTCCCCACAGTCCCATGTTGAGAACATTGCAGGGCATGCAAGGCAGCTTCCTCCTGGATGAGGTTTGCCAGAGAATTCTGGCAGGATCCCGCTGCCTGCATGAGGCTGTTGGGTTCTGCGGCCTACCAGCCACCATGTGTTCCCACTTTGCAGTCTTTACCAAACACCAGCTGTTTGGGTTCAGTGCATTCTTTCATCTGCAACAAAAGCCAGAAGGAAGCTTCTCGCTGCTGGATCGCTGTAGTTCCAAATGAAAGAAGACCGTTTAGATGCCAACAGCAATGATAATTAAATGTTGCTGCTCGATTCCATCTCTCTATGTACAAGGTGGTTTCGGTCCGCAAGAGCGAAAGTTTATAGCACAACCTAAAGCTACAATAGCCTTTTTCTTTCTTTCTTTTTTGCAGCCATATCACGCTGCTGACTGCTTTTCAGCTTGCTTCCCAAAGTTCATTTTACATCTGTTTTTGACCAGCTAAGTATCCCCATCTCTGTACCCCTGCATAAGGTGATAGTATTGTTTGTTTATTTCCATCAGTCCAAATATCGGACAAGATGCAAGCGCTCAAAGTGGTCACTTGGAATGAAGCTGCAGTTGGGAACTTGCGGTGGAGAGGTGGCCTGGTCCAGTTTTAAATGCTCAGTACCAGAGTACACCGTGAGATAAATGAATTCTTCGTTTCCGGTCCTTGCTTAGTAACTCTTGCAGATGTTAATCTATTCACTTAAGGAACTTCCCTGAAAATCACAATCCCCACCCTTGTGCTAACAGCCAGTGTCGTTTAATATTTCCTTTGGTGGTGATTGGGTGCGTCCCCGGGAAGATTAGAGCAATCTCGTTGGTTCTTTGGTATCTGAGCTTCGCAGATGTAAGTAATCTATGGAAGCTGTGATTTCAGAAAGGACTTGTGTCAGTCTGTGAGTTTTGAAACCGTCCCCCCAAAACACCCCTTTGCGTTTCGTGGCTTCCCCCTGCGCTTTTTTATATTTGCTCAGACACAATTATTGCACATAAAAACAATAATTTCAAATGGAAATTATTGGGTCATGCTGGAACTTTCAGCCACGTGGTTCCTTTGTTCCTGAATGGCTAAGGATCCCCTTCAACCCCCCCCCCTTTGCCCCTTATTTCTGCATGGGATTATCCACAGGAGTTCCGGCATCCACACCAGATAAAGACCTGCCTGCTCAGGATCTGTTTGCCGCAGTGTCCGTGATGGAAGGCAGCTGGGGAAAGGTCTCCATTTATTCTGCTTAGAGGCCAGTGGTCGACTCCCACTCGAAAGGGAATGTTAAACCTTGCCACAAATCAACCCCGAACTGCACAGATCTCTATTTCCACCATCTGGTTTGCAGGCTAATTTTCCTGAACAGTAAATCCAACTCAAAACTAAGGCCAGATTTTTTGGGAGGAGAGGGAGAGAGAGCGTGGGTCGGAGGGTGGGAAGAGAGAGACAGACAGAACACCTGCCAACTTGCCAGGGTCACTTGAAGTTGCAGAAGGCAATAATAATAATAATAATAATAATAATAATAATAATAATAATAATAATAATTAGAAACTGTTGGTAGTTTTTTATTAGAAGCCTTTTACAAATGCCAGAAGCCTGCTTTTGTGTTACACCAAAAATCAAAGGGATAGCTCAGATAGTAGAGTGTGAGACTCTTAATCTCAGGGTTATGAGTTCGAGAGCTGAGCAGAAGATTCCTGCATTGCAGGGGGTTGGACTAGATGACCCTCGAACTCTATGATTCTGTGGTTCTGTTTCTTAGATTAAGAGGTGCTTCATAAGTGATGGCTTCCCCTAAGCAGGTGTTGCGTCAGTGTGGAAATAGCCTCCACCTGTGGAGTTAAGCTGAAATGGGCAATCATTTCACAAGTGTCCCTCTTGAGCAAGGATGGGGGAACTTGGACCCTCCAGATGTTCCTGGACTCATCCCTGAACCTCTGGCCACGCTGGCTGGGGCAGATGTGGAGCTGGAGTCCAGCTGCAACAGGAGGTTCCCCATCCCTGCTCTCGAGGCTCAGTCCCAGACATCTCCAGTTTAAAAAATTATAAGGTGATGGGGAAGGCAGGCATCTGCTTGAGACTTTCCAGAACTGCTGGTCAAAACGGACATTATAAGGCAAGGTAGATAAATGGTGTGGTTCAACACAAGGCTGAGTCCATGCGGCAATAGAAGCAACTATCGCCTTACGCTGGGGTTACGTTTCGGGGATATTGAGTAACGTCAGCATCTCATATACAGTGGTACCTCTGGTTACGTACTTAATTCGTTCCGGAGGTCTGTTCTTAACCTGAAACTGTTTTTAACCTGAAGCACCACTTTAGCTAATGGGGCCTGCCGGGCTGCCACCGTGTGATTTCTGTTCACATCCTGAAGCAAGGTTCTTAAGCCGAGGTACTATTTCTGGGTTAGCGGAGTCTGTAACCTGAAGTGTATGTAACCTGAAGCGTATGTAACCCGAGGTATCACTGTAGTCAAAATACATTGGGTTTGATGCAGGCGGTGTGGGATTGACAAAGTCTTTTTTCCCAGACTCCCACCTCCTTTTCTGATTTATTTATTTTTTGCCAAGTGTGTGAAGCTGGAGGCACATAAGCTAATGTTGTGAGTTACCTGTGTAGGCCGTAGTTAGGTTTCCGACATTGGGATGCACCACCGGCCAAACATAGCGATCTGGTGATGCACCGTGCTGTTGAAAGGGAGGACCTTTATTAATTCAAATTAATAAAGATTTAATGAAAGGGGGGGGGGAGAAAGGGAGGACCAAGCGACTCATCATCCCCAAGGGAGACCCTAGTGCCAATCATTGTAGACAATACTGAGCTGGGTGGGCCAATGGTCTAGCTTGATATAAGATAGCTTCCTGTGTTCTCAATTCCCAGTGGGTCACCTTCTCCCACCCAATGTCTCTTTGGGAGCTCATAAGCGGGGCCTGAAGGCCATGATCCCTCAGGAGCTACGGTGAGAGGCAGGTTGCCTGTGATGCTGGAGATGGCACCACCAGTATCCATGATACTGACAGAATTCTCAATCTCAAAAGTTTGTAAAACTGTTGATCAATGCATTTGCCACATAACGTGGTGAGGAAACAAGAGCTGGCACTCTCAGAGCAGCATCTTATTCAATTTCCGCCAAAGGCCTTTCCAGGCTCGCTTAGCCTTTAGTCTTCATTTTATCCCTGCCTCTACCTCACTTCCTTTGGGTTCCCATATTTCATTTTGTCACCGAACGGCTTGGGATGCAGAAACCTCTGGTTTTCTCATGGCAGAATCTGGGTATCTTTATTCAATCCATATTGTTCCGCGCAGGGGGAGCGTTTACATGTAAAATATCTGAGTAGGCAGAGATAACCTTTGACTCTGCTATATATTCAGTTCCAGGGCTGACAGCTTTTCATGGTGTGTGTGTGTTTAAAAAAAAACCACTTCTCATTCCAGCAGTGTGGGATGTTTGATAAGAGGGTTGGGCTCAGTTTGTGGAGACACATGTTCAAAAACCCCTGCCAGCCATGAAACTCACTGGGTTTTTCCCTTGTAGGGATATTCAGATGATACTTTATTAGCAGGAGATGCTGGGGGTATCTTCCGATCTAGGATTGTCTAGATTGGTCTTGAATATGCAAACCCACAACAGGTACTGGGTTACTGTGATCCATTCTGGGTGCCACATTTTAAGAAGGACATTGACAAACGAGTGTGCCCAGGGCAATGGAACCAAGCCCTTTAAGAAACGTTTGGAAGTTAAAAGGAAACACAGTAGTGGTCTTCAAACAGCTTGCCTTGCAGAAGATGGAGCAGCAAGGAAGCAGATTTCACTTACGTGTTGCTGTTAATTCAATTTATATATCCTGCACTTTATCAAAGGACCCCAGGGCGGTGTACAACATTAAAAGCACATTACGGAACATCAGTGATAAAAATGTAATAAAAAAGCATACTGACAGACAGGTAAATAATGAGTTAGTCAGCATAATAACAGTCCTCTTCCCCACACATTTACAGTGGTACCTCGGGTTACAGACGCTTCAGGTTACAGATGCTTCAGTTTACAGACTCTGCTAACCCAGAAATAGTACCTCGGGTTAAGAACTTTGCTTCAGGATGAGAACAGAAATCGCATGGCAGCGGCACGGCAACAGCGGGAGGCCCCATTAGCTAAAATGTGCTTCAGGTTAAGAACAGTTTCAGGTTAAGAACGGATCTCTGGAACGAATTAAGCTCTTAACCAAAGGTACCACTGTATATGGTAGTGGTTGCAAAGATTATTTGTTCCAAGTACTGGAAGGGAATAGAGATCCTCAAAATTGAAATGTGAGAAAGCAGGTTGCACGAATAATAGATTAACTCACACCCTTTTTTAAGAACTAAAAGTGGCAGGTAAAATATAACCGATATAATGAAAGCGGCAACCATTATTTACACAGAAACAAAACAACAACAACATATTTATGTATTTTAATTGCATTTTATGTATCGCATTTTGGAAGCGTTGAGGTAGAAATTTCCCGTACGTAATTTTATGTTAGGAGAAACACCCTCACAAATTCCTGGAGGATAGGGCCATCACTGGCTGCGAGACACGTTCTACTCCCAGTGCTGGAGGCAGTTGGCTGGGAATCAGAAGGGGCTTCTTGAGCGCCATTGACTTCATGCGCTCATTGCGGAAGTCGCATAAGCATCGGGTTGGCCCCTGTGAGAACAGGATACTGGACTGGATGGGCCACTGGCGTCCAATGGCGTTCTTCTAATAGTAAGAGCTGATCACCACTGGAACAGTCTTCCTCAGGAGGCAGTGTGTTCTCCCTCGCTAGAGTCAAGCTGAGTAATAATAATAATAATAATAATAATAATAATAATAATAATTTATTTGTACCCCGCCCATCTGGCTGGGTTTCCCCAGCCACTCTGGGCGGCTTCCAACAAAGATGAAAAATACACTAAAATGTCACATATTAAAAACTTCCCTGAACAGGGCTGCCTTCATATGTCTTCTGAATGTCAGGTAGTTGTTTATCGCTTTGACATCTGATGGGAGGGCGTTCCACAGGGCGGGCGCCACTACCGAGAAGGCCCTCTGCCTGGTTCCCTGTAACCTCACTTCTCGCAGTGAGGGAACCGCCAGAAGGCCCTCGGAGCTGGACCTCAGTGTCCGGGCAGAACGATGGGGGTGGAGACGCTCCTTCAGATATACTGGGCCAAGGCCGTTTAGGGCTTTAAAGGTCAGCACCAACACTTTGAATTGTGCTCGGAAACGTACTGGGAGCCAATGTAGGTCTTTCAAGACCAGTGTTATATGGTCTCGGCGGCCGCTCCCAGTCACCAGTCTAGCTGCCGCATTCTGGATTAGTTGCATTCTGAGACTGCAAAGCCATCTGTTGCTTCCCTCCAACTCTCATATTTGACGGTTCTGTTGGACGGGGCAGAAGCTGCAGCAGAAAACTGCAAGCAAGCAAGGAGTTAATAATGCACATCCCTTTTTTTCCCCTCTGCTTCCGTTTCCACACAGAAAACCTCGCCTCCTGAAACTGCTGTTCTGTACAGAAGTCAGAAGGCCCGTCAGGGATGTTTTTATATACTGTGCAATCGTGTGTGAGGCGTAGTTGCCTGAGATTGCTTTAAAAAAGTGGTGGGGGGGGGATCAGGCTAATTCATAAGCTGCCAACACCAAAAGGGAAATGATGTCACAGTTTCAACTTCCCTTAAAAACCCATTGTCTGCCTCCAGCCCCACATCCACACCCCAGTCTCCCATGCCTCATTTACAGCTTCCAATCTGGCAGGCATCCAATTTTCCAAGACGGTCAGTGCTGTGTAATGGTTAGAGTGTCGCACTAGGACCTGGGAGAGGAGGGTTCGAATCCCTACCGGGCCCTGAAGCTCACTGGGTGACGTTGAACCTCTCAGACTGCCTACCTCACAGGGTGGTTGTTGTGGGGGTGTGATATGGAGAGCAGGAGAGTCATACAAGTCACCGTGAGCTCCTCGGAGGAACAGTCGGACATAAATGGATAAAATGAAATATATTTTGTTCAATAAAATGAAATGGTTGGGGGCAGGGGGTTGCCAGCTTGGTGTTAAAAGTTCTGCTTTTTTACTCCACGTCACGCCATTTATATTTAAGGTCAGCAACTCTTATTTTAGCTCAGTCTAGGGGTGTGCAAATCCTACCCCTTTATTTTTGCAGATAGTTCCCACTTTCCCTCATGCCCTCCACGTCCAAGTGTTTGGATTCTCACCTGTAGAAGCATTTGACTACCGTATTTTTCGTCCCATAGGACGCTCCGTCCCATAGGATGCACCTAGTTTTTTTGGGGGGGGGATAAAGGGATTTTTTTTCCTTTATCCCCCCCCCCCCAAAAAAAAAAACCAGGTCGGGGAAACCAAACCAGGTCGAGGGACAACAGTATGGCGGCGCTGCGCCTCCCCGCTGTCCCCCGAGCTTGTGGGGCTGGCCGATGTCTGCCCGAAGCGCGGGGCGCGCTGCTGCCGCGCGCTCCGTGCAGCAGGCTGCTATCCGCAGCCTAGGGAGCCCTGCGTGAACTCCCGCGGGCTCCACAGGCTTGCTGATAGCTTCCTGAAGCCTGGAGAGCAAGAGGGGTCGGTGCGCACCGACCCCTCTCACTCTCCAAGCTTCAGCGAAAGCCTGTATTTGCCCCATAGGACGCACGCAGATTTCCCCTTCATTTTTGGAGGGGAAAAAGTGTGTCCTATAGGGCGAAAAATACGGTAGACCTGGGGTTCTGCTCCCAGCATATGCATCCAGGCCAGGTCTCCTAGACTCCGCTCTAGTCCTTAAAAGGCGAGTTCTCCCTGGCCTGCGGACAGGAAAGTACGATGAAGGGGAAGCAACTCAGAGGATGCGGAACCACCTGAGTGGGAAACGGTTTATAGAGGCAGCGAACCACGTGGCACATAGGGAGAGCTGAATGTTTTAACTTTCAAACTACAAAAATGAGGCTGGCTAAAAAGTTGTAACGTGACTTGGGAATTCAAAAGATATTTGGGTTAAATTAATATAGGTTAGTTTTGCTTCGTACGTGAAATGTCTGTAAAACTGTGTAGAAATCGTTAAACATTATTGCCAAGTACTGTACAGTCATATTATATATTAACATAATATTTCAATATTATTATTATTATTAATTCAATTTATACACCGCCCTATACCCGGAGGTCTCAGGGCAGTTCACAACTTTACCAGATATTTTCAGATTAAAATTCTTTTGCTTCCCGAAAACAGTTTAAGTGCTTCTCGGTCAAACATGGACTTTCCAAGCTAAATGTTGTCCAGTCACAAAAATAACAACAGATTCCTCACACCCAAAAATATATTTTTAAGGCCCCCTCGCCCAAGAAATTTCCAGATATTAAGCTTCACCCCTTAAAATGCCACAGGCTGCTGCTTGCAACAGGAAACTAAACAGCACACTGCCTGAGAACTGTCTCAGCCCTGATTATTTGGACTACAACTCCCATCATCTGTGACCATTGGCCATGCTGGCTGGGACACATGGAAGTTGTAGTCCGAAACATTTGGAGTGTTGGGCTAAAGCAGGCATGGCCAAACTTGGCCCTCCAGCTGTTTTGGGACTACAATTCCCATCATCTCTGACCTGTTAGCTAGGGATGATTTGTAGTCCCAAAACAGCTGGAGGGCCAAGTTTGGCCATGCCGGGTAAAGGGACAAGGCAGCTCCCTATGTAGCTTAACTAACACATTGATAGGAGATGCACTACGACTATACAGGGACCAGTTCATATCATCTGCAGAACCTGTTCTTGCTTTGCAGCTGAACTGAGTTGTGTATTTTGAAGCATTTTTGGAGGGCAGATCCCCATGCATTTGAAAATTGCATTTATTTTTTGTGCAAGAGGATCTCGGACCTTTCAGTTGGGGTGGGGTAGATTTTTCCTTTAAAAACAAGCTACATGCAAAGTTTCGGTTTTGCCTGTTCTTAGAGAGAAACTTGGTGCAACTGCTTCAAGCGGCAGCTAGACTGCCCTCATCAAATCAGTGGCATCTCCTCCTAATTCAGGGCAGAATGGCCCCTGGGAATAATGCTATGTCCTGTTCCCAGGAGCGCTGGGCGAGGGGGCCAGCAGGATAGAGATGGCTTCTCCCCTAGCTGCAGTCTTTCAGAAAGCCCTTTGTCTTGTGATTCCAAGAACCGATCTGTCTCTGAGGTGATACCCCCCCCACACACACACTTAAAAAAAAACAACTCACAGTGTTCAGCCCATTCATACCAAACCCTAAGAAGTGACTCAGCAGTTTTTCCTGGTTCCTGAGCTCTTTGAGTAGGTCCTTTTTGTAAGCTGCATTCCTCCTGGACGTCAGACTTTGCCAGAACAGTCTCGCGGGGTGTTTCCAGATTTATTTCCAGGCAGGATTCAATCACATACTGTCAAATTCATGTTGTCCAGTTAATGCTGATCTGGCGCTCTTGGCAATCAATATGTTTCCCTTCTTTTTGCAATAAGTGACAAGAAAATGAACAGGAAAGTTTGGGGTAACAATTCCCTGGCACAACGTTGCATAGCATCCCTGCAAACAAATCGAAATGAATGCCCAGTAAATAGGTGGCATGTCTATCCTTCACCCAATATATTTGCAAAAAATAAAAAATCAGAACGAAGGCTTAATAATCAGGTCATCTGAAAATGAACATAGTTAACACTTATGGACCTTTTCAGAAAAGAGGAATAATTTCCAAATGTTGCAAGCTTCTTTCTCCGTAGTATAAAGGACTGAACTTCCTTGCACTTTTCCTTCTTCATTGTGGAGCTGTGTGGATAGGCAAAGGGATGTTTTCCCCCTTCCAACTCAGGCCATTCTGCAGGATTATTAAAGTCAAAGACATCCAGGCACAATTCAAAGTGTTGGTTTGAATTTAGGGCTTTAAAGCCCTAAATGGCTTCGGCCTAGTAAACCTGAAGGAGTGTCTCCACCCCATCATCCAGCCCAGACACTGAGGTCCAGCTCCGAGGGCCTCCTGGCGGTTCCCTCACTGTGCGAAGTGAGGTTACAGGCAGAGGGCCTTCTCGGTAGTGGCACCCTCCCTGTGGGACAAATGCTCATTTGCCATATAACCACCCCACAAACCTGGGGACGCGGGTGGCGCTGTGGGTAAAACCTCAGCGCCTAGGGCTTGCCGATCGCATGGTCGGCGGTTCGAATCCCCACGGCGGGGTGAGCTCCCGTCTTTCGGTCCCAGCTCCTGCCCACCTAGCAGTTCGAAAGCACCCCTAAGTGCAAGTAGATAAATAGGTACCGCTTTATAGCGGGAAGGTAAACGGTGTTTCCGTGTGCTGCGCTGGTGCTGGCTCGCCAGAGCAGCTTCGTCACGCTGGCCACGAGACCCGGAAGTGTCTCCAGACAGCGCTGGCCCCCGGCCTCTTAAGTGAGATGGGCGCACAACCCTAGAGTCGGACACGACTGGCCCGTACGGGCAGGGGTACCTTTACCTTTACCTTACCCACAAACAAATTGGAACCAATGTGCAATAAAGATCTATCATAGTCTAACCTCTCTGTAAGCTTTGTGCAAACAAATCGGGGATGAATGCTAAATAAATAGGTCCTTTGGAGGAACCCTCATGGATTCCAAGACATATTTCTCCTTTGCCAATGCCCATGCCCATATCCATTTGTTGTTGTTTAGTTGTTTAGTCGTGTCCGACTCTTCGTGATCCCATGGACCAGAGCATGCCAGGCACTTCTGTATTCCACTGTCTCCCGCAGTTTGGTCAAACACATGCTGGTAGCTTCGAAGACACTATCCAACCATCTCGTCCTCTGTCGTCCCCTTCTCCTTGTGCCCTCCATCTTTCCCAACATCAGGGTCTTTTCCAGGGAGTCTTCTCTTCTCATGAGGTGGCCAAAGTATTGGAGCCTCAGCTTCAGGATCTGTCCTTCCAGTGAGCACTCAGGGCTGATTTCCTTCAGAATGGATAGGTTTGATCTTCTTGCAGTCCATGGGACTCTCAAGAGTCTCCTCCAGCACCATAATTCATAATACCTCTGCAATTTTGGAACTGGTGTTCAAAAGGGTCAGAATGCAATTCTTTTAAAGAAGATAAAATCCCAGACTCACTTAAATAACCCATAGGTATAAAAACCACCCTAATTCCAGTGAGGTACATACGCCCAGGTAGTAACCTCTAAAAGTACAATCTGAGAGGCTGCATAAATCCTTCCCCTCTCAAAATTTGTTCCGTGCTATATGAGTTACTGCCTTTGAATAGCAGCGCAGCTTCCTGATCTGACACCAGCATGGTGTGTTTTTCCACTCAGAAAGTGTTCCTTTTGATCACTTGCCTTCCCAAACACATCCACACATATGGTTTTTGTTTGCTTCCTTCGGAAGCTTCAGTTACCTGGTCAACAGCAGCCTCTTGCAAATGCTGCTTTGGCACGCTGCAGTCCTGGAGCAGAAAAGGCACAATTATTTGCAAATAAAGGAAAGGATGTTATCATGGCCCAGTGCAAGTGTAACCCTAAATCAATGCTATGGGCTGTTGTGACATCATAATTCACAACACGGTGGCATCACAACAGCAAGGGGGAGACGGGAAACTCCAGGCAGGACTTACGTTTTGGGCTGTTGTGACATCATCATGCACATGATGACATCATAACAGTAAGGAGTCGGGAAGCGGGGATTTCAGACAGGAGTTCCATTTTTGACAGTTTCCCCATATTGCACATAACATAAAATTCCAATGTCATGTCAAAGACCTCAGTCAGCTCAGGGCTACTTAAAGGATCTTAAATGGTGAATTTGAGGGAGACCTTTGCTTGTGACCTCGGAAAGCCTCTGCCAATCACAGCAGCCAGCACTAGATGGGCCAGTCACATGACCCTATATAAGGCAGTGCCATCTGTTTGGGTGCAAAAGTCTCAGTCAATGGCAGTGCCATTTGGGCTAAAGAAGGAGGAAGAGTTCTATCACTATATAAACTATTATTCATATTAGTAGCTGAATAGTAGCTAAAGAGCAAACACAAACGTAGGCTGGAGAAAGGTATTATTCAGTGTAGGGCTGTTGTTGTTGTTGTTGTTGTGGATTTGAAGCTAGCACTGAAAATAGCCTCCTGCAGCCTGAGAGGAGCTGCAGAATTTACTTCCATTAGATGACTAATAGCAGACAATCTTAAACCTTTCCCTTTAGTATATTGTTTTGGCTTCCTGACAATTCTGTTCTCTCAAGGGACATGTAAATATAAGCTCTTTCTCCAGGAAGATTAACTAATAAAATATCCTGCTAGTTTGCAGAATATCTAAACACACACACAAATGTACAAATTTTATTCAAGCGTGCCCTCCTCCGTATTTTTTTTCTGGTTTTTTGGCACTCTTCTCCCTCTCTCTCTTCCCCTCCCTCTCTCCACACACACACACACACACACACACACACACACAACAAAAATGACCTTCCTGAATCAGAGGCAGTGGCAGCCAATGGCAAGGGAATCATGGAACTATAGAGTTGGATGGGATCCTGAGGGTCATCTAGTCCAACCCCCTGCAATACAGGACTACGCAGCTGTCCCATACGGGGATCGAACCTGCAACCTTGGCATTATCAGCACCACGCTCTAACCAACTGAGCTAGCCAGGCTGCTAAACCAGGAAGGTATTCTTCGCTCATCACATACCAGAATTGGCTCACACAGGATGTAGTGATCGCCACCAGGTTGGAGGGAGTCAATGGCTTAGACAAATTCGTGGAGGGTTTAGCTTCCAGCAGCTACTAGCCGCAATGGCTAGGTTCTGTGTCCAAGTCAGAGGAAGCTGTTTTCCTCTGAAGAACAATTAATGCATTCATAAGCATTAGATTCCCGTTCCTGGCTTCTATATCCTGGTGTTGTTCTTGTTGTCAGTTTTTATTTTATAAAATATTGCCTGTCGTAATTGGATTTTTTTTTTGAGGGGATGGGAAACCTGAGCTTTTGAGGGCAGTGGAACAACCAAGAAACCCCCCTCTGCTGAGCTTAGAACCCGAGAAGATCTGTAGAGAACGAGGAGAGGTACAGCTGACTATCAAATTGTACGAACAAGGGCCAAAGTAATGTGTAGTTGAAGGAAGCTTTTAAAAACCGTAAAAGGCATAGGACTGTACTTGCCACACACTCCCAAGGCCGCTACAGGTTCTTCCTGTACCTCTGAACGCTTTCCGAGGGTGAGCGCAATTGTGAGTGGGATTGCCAATGTTTTTCCCCAGCTCTCCTTCCGCCTTTAAAACATTTTTACTTCCGGGCCAAGCACATGAAGCAGTGATGCACATAAGTTGCAAGTACGTACAGTGGTACCTCTGGATGTGAACGGGATCCGTTCTGGAGCCCTGTTCGCATCCTGAAGCGAACGCAACCCGTGCGTGCACGGGTCGCAATTTGCCGCTTCCGCGCATGCTCGTGACGCCATTTTGAGCGTCTGCGCATGTGCGAGCGGTGAAACCTGGAAGTAATGCACTCCGTTACTTCCAGGTCGCCACGGAGAGTAACCTGAAAACACTCAACCTGAAGCACATTTAACCCGAGGTATGAGCGTATTGTTATTTTTAGTTGCTGTATGTAAATGGCCAGGGATTTTTTTTCTAAAAAAAATGTTTAGGGGTACTCTCATTTTCCTACTCATATTGAAATACTGCCCCTCAATGAGGCTAAACTTGGATTCACAAAATGTTTAGGGGTATGCATACCCCTGTGTGCCCCCAGAAAAAAGCACTGTAAAAGGCAATTTGTGTATTATGCAGCTTGTGCACTTAAGGGAAGCTAATCATCGTCCGATATCTGGCTTTTACATCACACGCTTTGAAAGCATGTCTAATAATTAACATGCCAGGATATGACATGATAACAAGGAAGCAGATATAATGCTGATCATTCTCTTTGGGGCAAGATATATTTGGACAGTGCTTCAACAACAGAACATTAATGTATAGATATCGCGGCATATCCTTTTTAAAAAAATAATTGTAGAAGCTAGAGTAGCTCATTCACCAAGCAAGTACTACTTCCTGTGGTCTATGGAAAACGTATCTGTTTTATCAGTGCTATTAAAAAAAGGAGCCAGATGTTTAAGGGGAATATTTTCCATGTGGAGAGGAGGGCACAGAGCTGTGAAACTTTATTTTTTTAAAAAGAAAAAAAACTTCCAAGCTGCTGTTATGGAGAAAACAGGAAGGCAACTTCCTCTCTGTGTGCCTACAAGGAGGAAGCAGCAGGCAAGTGCTTAATGAGGATGTCAGATAGCTTTCACCCAGTGGTGAAAGGGGCAATTACGTAGTTTGTTAAGGGTGCTGGGAGTTGTAGTTCTGTGAGCGGCAAACTACAGTTCCCATGCTTCTTTGGAGGCAGCCATGTGCTTTTAAATGCGCTTCAAGTGCATGTTGGGTACACAACCCATATCTAACTTCCTGATTGTGTCGATGAATAGATAGAAAATCGGTTTGAACTTTTAGAAGCTTCCAAGGCAAATTCCGCCACGGCTAATATTTGAAGTTTTTGTCTGTGCTCAAATTCCACTTTTGCTCCAACAGAAATCCTCAGCCCACTTATTGGATTTAGTGGGGTTACTAAGGAGTAAATGATATTCGTCCTTTCCTCCCGCCTAGGCCCATGTGTTCAGCTGGCATTTGGAGACATTAGCTGTCTTGAGAATGTCTACACGCTGAAAAGCTCCCACAGAAATGGCTTTTTTAAAAAAATAAAAATTGAAACCAGCTGAACAAATCTGTAGGAAGTTGTACCGGGACAAGTGAAATGTATACTCTCGTTCCTAAGGAAACACAAATATATTTAAAGCACACTATTTCACATGAGAAGCGTTTACAGAATGCACTGTTAGGTCCTAGTTTTCTCCCGCATTTGAGTCCACAAGAAATTCTCTTTCAAAAATGAAGCAACAAATACGTTTTGTGACTTCAGGTTTGGAACAACGGAGAGATAAACATTTTGCCATTCTACGCCACTTAACCATGTACGTGAGTAGCAGACTCATTTATCTGAGTGCCAGAGTTTGTAGCCAAAACAAAGCTATCCATGCACAAGTGGTGGGTGTCAGCAGAGAAACCCCACAATTATATATAGGAATATAGGAAGCTGCCTTATACAGTGGTAATTATTATTATTATTATTATTATTATTATTTATTTCTACCCCGCCCATCCGGCTGAGTTTCCCCAGCCACTCTGGGCGGCTCCCAATCAAGTGTTAAAAACAATACAGCATTAAATATTAAAACCTTCCCTAAACAGAGCTGCCTTCAGATGTCTTTTAAAAAATAGGATAGCTATTTATTTCCTTGACATCTGATGGGAGGGGGTTCCACAGTGCGGGCGCAACTACCGAGAAGGCCCTCTTTCTGGTTCCCTGTAACCTCACTTCTCGCAATGAGGGAACCGCCAGAAGGCCCTCGGCACTGGACCTCAGTGTCCGGGCTGAACAATGGGGGTGGAGACACTCTTTCAGGTATACTGGGCTGAGGCCATTTAGGGCTTTAAAGGTCAGCACCAGCACTTTGAATTGTGCTTGGAAACATACTGAGAGCCAATGCAGATCTCTCAGGACTGGTGTTATATGGTCTCGGCGGCCACTCCCAGTCACCAGTCTAGCTGCCGCATTCTGGATTAATTGCAGTTTCCAGGTCACCTTCAAAGGTAGCCCCACGTAGAGCGCATTGCAGTAGTCCAAGCGGGAGATAACTAGAGCACGCACCACTCTGGCGAGACAGTTCGCGGGCAGGTAGGGTCTCAGCCTGCGTACCAGATGGAGCTGGTAGACAGCTGCCCTGGACACCTTGGTTGTCGAACTTAATCCGTTCTGGGAGTCAGTTTGACTCCCAGAACAATTCGAAAACCAAGGCACGGCTTCAGATTGGCTGCAGGAGCTTCCTGCACTCAATCGGAAGCCGCATCAGAAGTTCGGCTTCCAAAAACGTTCGCAAACCGGTTTGCGGCATTTGGGAACCGATTTGCTCGGGAACCAAGCCGTTCGAGAACCAAGGGACCATTGTACAAAGTAAGACCACTAGTCCATCTGACTGCTGGGGAATTAACCTGGCACCTTCTGTGTGCAAAGGATGTGCTTCACCACTGAGCTTCCAATAAGTAGAAGTTTGCAGATGTAGAAAATCCTTTATTGGGGGTGGAGCTGAATGGGAAACTCCCCCCCCCCAAAAAAAAATGGAGGCGTATTGATTGTGCTCAGTGACTTCAGAATGCCGTCTTGACTTTTGGGAGGGTGGATTGGAAAACCGAGGGCAGGGGAATGGAACGGCACATTCCAGAAAAGGGTACGGCTGGCCGGAAACCTGAACAGGAGCATTCCACGCTGTGGCATTTTGTTGCACATCCACCTTGGTCTGTTTAAAACTCATTATGAAAGCTGCTCTGAGGTCACTTTTGAGTTCTCTCGATTCCGTTTCTAAACTAGTTCCCAGGGCCCCCTAATGGGTCTTGTCATTCCCTCTTCTCGGGGAGCCTTGGGAACTGTAATTCTGCAAATTAAATTTTTATTGATTTTCAGTAAACATGCATACATTTATAAATTACACATATATTTAACTTAGGCTCTATCATGCCTCTGAGTTCCCTCCATTTCTTTGGTAAGTATCAAATAAAATTCTAATGTCGTGCACTTTATATATCATATTATCAACTACACGCTGTAAGAGTTATGCCAACCCTACCAGTGTCTTCAAAGATTTACAGTTGTTTCTTATATACATCAAATATTTACTCCAATTTTCTTGAAACTTCTGCTCGTCCTGATCTCTTAATTTTCCTGATAGTCTGGCCAGTTCTGCGTAGTCCATCATTTTAACCTGCCAGTCCATTATATTTGGTGTTATGTCTGTTTTCCAATTCTGAGCTAACATATTTCTGGCTGCTGTCGTGGCATATAGAAAGAGGTTTTTATCTTCTTTTTTTTTCAATTTCCTTTCCAATCAATCCCAGTAGAAAAGCTTCAGGTCTTTTTGGGGTGGTGATAAAGGAACTGTAATTCTGAAACGGGGCCTTGGGATCTTGAGCAGAGGATCCTAAACAATTCCCAGAATTGTTTGGAGGAAGCCTCTTCAGTAAACTAGAAACAGGTTGCAGGGCAAATATGCCCCCAATTATAGGTTGTAGGGCAGATTTGCCCTCAATTTATGTCCCAGCAATGTACAGACGTCTATTTCTCTTTTCTTGTGCTGAATCCTGGTGTGCTTTGCTGAAAGCTGTGCTTTTGTGATAGGGATATTATCACATTTTTCTCAGTGATATTTTGCGCCGGGGAAAGCCCACTATTTCCCCCAGGTGGCCCGTTCATTCCTGCCGCGATTGCTTTGTGGAATGCAGTTGTGCGAGTGTCACAGAAACCTGCGGGATGTTTTTGTGATATAATTAGCGGCACTTAATACAGCTCTCTCTTTACACGCCAGTACCATTCTGCAAACCATTTAATGTGCCTTTCTTTCTTTCCTTTTTTATCATTGTTTCTTTAACAGCTTTGAGGTTCCCTGCAGGACCAGATTTCTCATACAAAAGTTGTGTTTTTTCTAGAACCGATAATAGCTAGGAAGAGACAGCAAAGCCCCTTCCATTGGCCCGATTTGACCCACATGTATAATTTTCTGCGTTATCCTGAGGTTTTTGAGCAAAAAGAAGGCCGAGCTAGGATACAGGTCTGACACTGGCAAGTGATGTCTCCAGACAAACACTGAATGCATGAAGGATCCTGGTAGGCCCAACAAATCTTACGTCAGGCTGGCAGCACCATTACTTCCAGTTGTCTGCTCTTGTTCCTGTTGTGGAACAGCCCACCTACCACCTTATGAGCCATGTCTGCGATCAGTGTGAACTACATTTCCCAGGATTCCTTTGGGCGGAGGCCATGATTGTTCAAAGCTCTATGATACTGCTTCAAATGAATAATGCAGATGGGGCCACAGTTAAGAAATTCTCTCATCCAGTGACCTCAGAGTTGCCAGGAAGTCCCCTTCAGACTTCGGACGTGTGGATAAGCAGGAAAATTTTCAGATTTCTCTTGAAAAGTCAATAAAGATTATGGCAGAAAGAGAAGGCATTCCACAAATGGGGGGACTGCCAGCTGGGCAGCCCTCAGGGGTAGCATCACCAGCAAGGCCTCACCAGTGTGGTGTAGTGGTTAAGAGCAGTGGACTCGTAATTTGGTGAACCGGGTTCGATTCCCCGCTCCTGCACATGCAGCTGCTGGGTGACCTTGGGCCAGTCACACTTCTCTGAAGTCTCTCAGCCCCACTCACCTCACAGAGTGTTTGTTGTGGGGGAGGAAGGGAAAAGGAGATTGTTAGCCGCTTTGAGACTCCTTAGGGTAATGATAAAGCAGGATATCAAATCCAAACTCTTCTTCTCACCTGTGAATCGTAAGGTCCAAGATGGCTGATACTGGGGGAGCTTCTCTTTTAGGTGCTTGGGTACAAAGCTATTTATGGCTTCATGTGCTACTACTGCTCGTTGAATTGGGCTCGGTAGCACATCAGCAGCTGGTGCAAGACTTTCAGGACATGGTCCCATCAGGCGTCCCCTCTTACCAGCCTAGCTGCCACAGTCTACTCAAGCTGGAGACCGTTTTCAAGGGCAGCCCCACATACGGCGCACTACAGCAGTCCAGACAGGAGGTCACCAAAGCGTGGACAATTGAGGCCAGGCTATTATTTAGCTGCATATCATCACCTATAGTCTGTCTAGATGGGTGCTACTGTAGCATAGCTATCAAATGAGCAAACACTGTTTCTTCGGAGAAGAACATTGCTGTACTTTCATATTGACTATCCTGCTATGTTCTCTAGGCAGTTCACAGCAGGTTAAAAACACAAGCAAATTTTACCAATAAAACGATCTGCCAACTTTATTTCAAAAGACGCGCAGCATAAATTTTTACCTCAGTTACTTGTGTGGCAAACAACTAGCAGGGATTATCAGAAGAAGTTACTTATTTTGCTTCAGCAGTGGCAAAATGCCATCAGGCTGGCCCTAATGTTGGGCATTGTGAGGCCGTTGCCTCAGGCGGCTAATTTTGGGTGTCGTGAAAGAGCAACATATTTTTTAGTTATTTAATTTATTGCATTTTTAGGGACTTCAAAGGGGGAAAGATGGTTCTGAGATTTTCTGCTTCTGTCGAAATAATTTAGCTGGCCTTGGGTGCTCTGCAACTTGACTTGAGGCAGCAAAATGTCTTGGGCGGGCCCTGACAAATTATTGGCCTTTCATCCAATCTATCTGTCACAGAGCTAGGGAATCTGTGGCCCTCCAGAAATTGCTGACCTCGGCTCCTGACAGCCTCAGCCAGCATGACTGGTGGGATATGTAATCCGGCAACAGCCAAAGGACTACAGATTCCTCATTCGTGTTCCATTAAAAGCCGTTTTCTTTCATGTTTATGATACGTCAGGATGAGATGATTGATTGTGTTTAAAAATCTGAGATGACCTTTCCCCCCCATTGTCCTAATTTTTGTTTTGGCTCCGTCATGGGCAATCTGGGAGATGCAGAATCTAAAATGTGTAGAGAGGTGATCTGCAGCTTCATGGAGCACAGCCAGAGAGAGGGGGAGAGAGACAGACAGACAGAAACCCCCCCACTAAGCCATAGTTGAGACATCATAAACAGGGACTCTCAAGGTTATCGCCGAGTGAGCGATAAACAACTCTGGAATGCAGGGTCCGACGTTGAAATACGGCTCAGATGTGTGTGTCACTGAGGCCTTGGAAGAGGCTACGCTTAAAACTTTGCAAAGATTAACTACCCGGCCAATATTTATGCGTGCATGTGGCAGCAGACCTCCTTTCTTTTGCAGAGATGAAGCGATTGAGCAAAGATAGAGCACAAACATTAGTGCAAGTCAAGCGGGAGGGAAAGGAGAATTATGACACGTGACAGGCCCTGATTCTCACTTGCTCTGATTCTCACAGGCTCTGATTCTCACTTCCCCCGCGTAGCAAACTCCCCAAACTTTCCTTTTTTCCAGGGACAGTCCTGAATTTACAGAAGCCATCCCAGTTTCTGATTTGATCCCAGAATGTCCTGCTTTTCCTTAGGACGTCCCTATTTTCACAGGAGAAATATTGGAGGGTATGGAGTCATGCGACCTGACCCCCCCCCCCCCAAAGGCTATCTGAAGGCAGCCCTGAACAGGGAAGTTTTTAAATGTTTTGCTATGTTTTTGTATATGTTGGAAGCCACCCAGAGTAGGTGTCATTTCTGTTATCTTGCATACAACTCTTACTTGTCATATCTCTCTGTATAAAAATGTTACGCGTTGAGCTGCACATAGTAACTCATCATATATTTCTTTAAATAAACCATCTTCTTATGAAAAATTCTTCGCTCCCAAGTCTCCATAAATCTGGACAAAAGGTTAATCCAATTGAAGCTACTGAAAGGTTAATCTCTTTGCAGTTCCTGATGGTCAGATGCAGATTTGTAAACACACAGACTGCTAGGTTGAAACGCATCTGGCTATTGGAATCTGTACTCATGTTTTAAAATCATCTAACCCATTTTGTTTTTAAACATTTTAAGTATATGTGACAATTAAACTCAGAATTCAACATTTATGTGTTATTTTGTAATGTACATTGTTGTTCCTGACATTTCATATTGGTTCTTAACGTTGTTTTCGTCAGGAATTATTTCCCGTTTTTGCTTTGGGGAACCAAAATTCAGAAACTGAGCCAGGAATGCACTCACATTTTTAATAGTTCAGTTATCTGGAATGAGCAGAATACATGGGCATCCCACAGGAAGTGGCAAAGTTTTTCCCAGACCACTTTCAGCTCCCTTAAAAACGACTGACTCTCTCTAGCCTTGGAGTCAAATGTGATATAACTGAGTTGGGGGGCGCTGAAAGGTTGTCTAGTAGTCCAATCCCCGCCTTGAAATTTCATAAAATTGACTACTACAGCAGCTCTTATAGGTAGCCATTCTTGGCTGACTGACACTTATAGCGAGCCCCACAGGAATTGACTACACAATGGTGTCCCAAGTTGAGAACGCCATAGTGCAGCTGATCTCTGCCCAAAGCGGGGCATGCTGTGTCAATTTGCTGATCCGCGTTTACAACAAGCCACACAGCAAAACACTTGTCCAACAGGAAAACACTTGATTTGATTTGTGGTTTGAGTCCAAACAGTGCTGCCTATCAACTGATCAAAACAGCCGCTATCAATTCAAGATATTATGAATTCAGAATATCTTGAATTGGCCAAACTTACAGGTTTAATAAGAAATCATTCTAATGAGAAAATAAGGAGAGAGGGGGAAGTCTTTATAAATTATATGAAGAGAACCGATTCCCAGATTCATACTTAGCTTAGAATAAAAATCGCACAGGTAATTAGAATAATTCTCCAAAAATTTAATCATTACTGACAACCAGTGATATGAGGAATAAAGTTCCACATGGAGTTAGTTGGAAATCAATTTCTTTTTTCTTTTTTTCTTTTGTCTTCTTTTTTTTGGTGTTGTTTTTGTTCTTTTTCCTTTTTTGGGAGAATATAATGTTTTGCATTTTTTATTGCAGATTAGGTTATTATGTTTACATCCTTGTACAGTGGTACCTCGGGTTACATACGCTTCAGGTTACAGACTACGTTAACCCAGAAATAGTACCTCGGGTTAAGAACTTTGCTTCAGGATGAGAACAGAAATCGTGCTCTAGCGGCGCAGCAGCAGCAGGAGGCCCCATTAGCTAAAGTGGTGCTTCAGGTTAAGAACAGTTTCAGGTTAAGAACGGACCTCTGGAACGAATTAAGTACTTAACCCGAGGTACCACTGTAATTTTGTTTTTGCATTTTCTTCTGTTTTGTAATTTTTGTTCGTTTTATTCAATGTTTGTGTGATGAACAAGTATATAAAAAAATTAAAAACAAAAACAGCCGCTATCAAACTGCATGCGCCAAGGAGCACAGAGAGAAATTATGGTGACATCACATGATCAGTAGGTAAGGTGGTCCAGCTCCCACCTGTCCACATAACTCTCAGGGTTTGGGAGAGGTCCACCATCCAAGAAATTTAGGCACCTGAGGCAAACCACAAAATGGCACCTGACCCCTCTGCTATGATAGAGTGAAGATCTACATCGGCCTCTGTGGAGGTGGCACGTGGGCATTGGTGCTGCTGAGGAGGAAACAAATCCAACTTTCTAGGATACACCATGGCTGTTGTTGCCACTGCAGCAGCGGGTGATCCCATTCCTTGGTGACTTGATCTCCTGCCCCTGTGGATTCTGCTGCCTGAAGCGGTTGACTCACCTTGCCTCATGCGTGGGCCGGCCTTGCATGCAAGAGCTCTTTGTTTCCAGAGTAGATACACATAACAACTCTGGCTCAGGGCAGAGCTTTATTACTTTGTTGTCAAAATAATTAGTTTGAGGAATTAAGAATAACTACAGGCAGAGATTGGGATATGTGTCAGTTTTTTTCAAAAAGCCAGCATTCCTACAGAAACGATGGGAAACTGTGACTTTAAGCAACATCTGGCATATAATATATAATTGCAATGCCTTTGAGATACATGCAAGGGGGGGGGGAGAAGTGTTTTACCCTCCCCCCTCTTCGTGATTTTTTTGTACTGAACATATTTGTACTGAGATCACCTTCTGGGCATCCTGCTTTTAAAATTTAGGTGATGTGCGCCAGCTCCACTGTGCAGTTGTGTATGGTACGATGCGTCTCATATGAAGATGCTCTTAATTTTGCAGAGACAGCAGCAATCCGTGGATCCTGTTTGCTGTGCTAGTAGTTCCTGCAGCTGTTTGACCATCGGGTCGCGAATGAGAGCTTGAAGCTGCAGCTTGAAGCTTGATATTTATTTTATTTTGTGTGTGTTTTGATGCCTCCCCCCCAAAAAAATAATAATTGGGGTTTGGATTTTGGGGTGTTAGGAGAGAAAATATCCTTCCAGTCTACCCCCCTCAGCCTTTCTGCTGACCATTTCTCAAGCCTTTTGTCTCAGGCACAAGTGGACTTTTATCCTATGAGACAGGGTCACTGTCCACCATCGGCAAATGATGTGATGTTATCTGATACCCAGCTCTATTCCAGCCCCACCGCTGTAATCCACCCGCTATTTTCAGTATGAAAACCGTTCGCTTCTCAACTTGTTATGCAGTCAGAAATGGTTAAAGCCTATTTCTTTTTAGCAGTCAGAGGGCAACCAAAATAGCCATTAAGAAAAGCTATCTTTGTCGTATTTTGGTTTTTGTTTTAAAAAAGCTTAATTATACTTTGAATCTAAATAGTGTCTTTCGAGCGTTCAGGGCAATTGCACTCAGTAATACTCACAACGGCTCTGCAAGGATGGGCAATGTTATCCTCACATGTTGTTTTATGACTGCCGCATTCCTTCTATCACGGTACTCAAGGTGGCATGCATGGGGTTTCCAGGTGGTAGACTGCTCTTGAACATGGAGGTTTCAGTTGTTTGGATCTAGTGGAGGGGATCGTTAATTGTTGTTGGCATCCGACTGCCTCGAAAGTCAATGGAGTACACATCCAGGGGCCAGTGTTTGAAATCCCCCAGGCACCAGACGCGTTTCACAACTGGCACAGGTCCAGTCACAACTACATGGAGATATCCGGAGCAACCGCAGTTGCCTTAGTCCATAGTTAATTCCATTTCCATTGTGTGTGCTTCTCTTTCTTGCATACTGGGACAATTCTATGTCCAGGGCAGCTGTCTACCAGCTCCATCTGGTACGCAGGCTGAGACCCTACCTGCCCGCGGACTGTCTCGCCAGAGTGGTGCATGCTCTGGTTATCTCCCGCTTGGACTACTGCAATGTGCTCTATGTGGGGCTACCTTTGAAGGTGACCCGGAAACTGCAACTAATCCAGAATGCGGCAGCTAGACTGGTGACTGGGAGTGGCCGCCGAGACCATATAACACGGGTCCTGAAAGACCTACATTGGTTCCCAGTACGTTTCCAAGCACAATTCAAAGTGTTGGTGTTGTCCTTTAAAGCCCTAAGCGGTCTCAGCCCAGTATACCCGACGGAGCGTCTCCACCCCCATCATTCTACCCTGACACTGAGGTCCAGCACCGAGGGCCTTCTGGGGTTCCCTCACTACAAGAAGCAAAGCTACAGGGAACCAGGACCTTCTCGGTAGTGGCTCCCGCCCTGTGGAACGCCCTCCCATCAGATGTCAAAGAGATCAACAACTACCTGACATTTAGAAGACATCTGAAGGCAGCCCTGTTCAGGGAAGTTTTTAATGTGTGACATTTTAATGTATTTTTAATCTTTGTTGGAAGCTGCCCAGAGTGGCTGGGGAAGCGAGCCAGATGGGTGGGGTATAAATAATAAATTATTATTATTATTATTATTATTATTATTATTTAAATGAATTGTAAGCACAAGCTGCAGTCAAGCAATGTAGTTGAGATTATAGAATTGTAGCTTTGGAAATGGACCCTGGGGTCATCTAGTCCAACCCCCTGGCAAATAGGCATTCCTTAACCTTGGAGCTTCAGGTTCCATATCTGAGTTTCTAACACTGCCAGGGACTAAGTCAGACTGCCGGAGAATCACAGCACCTGCTGTGGCTGCAGACTCGTAACTGCTGCCTCCCTTGTTGTTTTTGCTGTGTCCGCAGCACCAAAATGACTTCCCCATGGCACAAGCCTGGGCAGTGTGTATGGAGGTCTGTTCTGCCCAGATAAGAAGACCCCCCCTCCCCCCATTTCAGCCTTGCTGATATGGTCCAAAGGGAAGCAGAGCAAGACATTTGGCACCAGCTTGATTGCAGTAGTTGCCTGGAGCAGAGGCTTAAAAGGCTCATAGAACTGTAGAGTTGCAAGGGACTCAATGGTCATCTATTCCAACCCTCTGCAATGCAGGAATCTCGACGGATCTATCTAGATCAGTATTGCCCACTCTGACTGGCAGTGGCTCTTCAAGGTTTCCAGCTGTATCTGGAGACACCAAGTATTGAACTTGGAACCTCCTGCATGCAAAGCAGGCGCCCTGACCTTCCCCGTGACATGAGAGGATATTTGCCATTACTGTTCTTTTCTGTGACTTCTGGATATGTAAAACAATGAACATTTGGAGAAAGGAGGCCTTCTCTTTCCACTATAGGCCGTTTTCAAGCTTTTATTAATAAACTTTGATTTCATAACCTTCTGGGGGCTGGGGGAGAAGCCAGCCCTCTTAAATCCTGAGGGTTTACGGGGGGTTATTTATTGTTTAGTGACTGACCATTTTTTGCTAGTGAACAGCTCTGGTGGAGAATTGCATAGCTTGGACTTTTCAAATTGCTAGATTGCATTTGGCTGAACTGATCCTTATCTGCCAAGGTTACATTTGGCTTCAGGGAAACTGCTTTGGCATCTCAGCCTCACGCATCTTTGAAGGAGAACTTTGACCCCAGCTTGGTTTCACCATTTACATTTGTTTAGAAAGGCCCATATCAAATCAGAAACAGCCTCTGCTACTGCTTATTGTTGTCGTTCACATACCACTTAAGAAAAATTACGTTTATTGTGATGGACTGTGTGACATCTCTGTGAGGCAGTGCACAAGCAGAATATCGTGGAAATTACAAGAGCGCTGAAATTCTTCAGAATGTGCATTGCATATGTTAAGAAACACCCGTGTGAATAAATGAAGTTTTGCTCTGTTGGTTCCTTCAGCCAAATAATGTTTACTCCAGCATTCCTTATCCTGGTGCTCTTGAGAAATTTTTGGACTACAGTGCTCTTCATTCCCGACCATTGGCCATGATGAAAAGGACCGATGGGAGCTGGATTCCAAAACATCTGAAGGGCACATCTGAAGGTTGGCTAAGACTGGTCTACTCAGCTATTGAAATTTTACATGGGCCTCAGGCAGAGATATTTTCCATCCTCTGCTACTTGATGCCATTAACTGGGGATGCTGAGGAAAGCATGTGCTCCCACACTGAGCTAAAGACTTTCCTCTAAAAAAATATTTGGAAAATATACTGGAGCCTACCTTATACCAGTTCAGACCAAGGCCACGTTTGCAGCCTTCTCGATAGTGGCCTTCTTGGTAGTGGCACCCGCCCTATGGAACGCCCTCCCTTCAGATGTGAAGGAAATAAGCAGCTATCCTATCTTTAAAAGACATCTGAAGGCAGCCCTGTTTAGGGAAGTTTTTAATATTTAATACTTTATTATTTTTAACACTCAATTGGGAGCCGCCCAGAGTGGCTGGGGAAACTCAGCTAGATGGGTGGGGTATAAATAATAAATTATTATTAATATTATTATTGTTGCAACCTACACTTAAAGCACCATGATGCATACCACTAGACAGGCATGGTTTCCCCACTCCCTTGAAATGTTACAGGTGTTAAGAATTGTTAGGGGACCCCTGTTCCCCTCACAGAACTACAGTTCCCAGACTGGCTTAACAATCAGTCCCTCTTCACAGAGAAATCTGGTGGTTGTAGCTCTGTGAAGGGAATAGGGGCCACCGAACAATTCTCAACACCCTTAAAAAACTAGTGAGGCGAAGTTACAGGGAACCGGGCAGAGGGCCTTCTCGGTAGTGGCGCCCACCCTGTGGAACGTCCTCCCATCAGATGTCAAGGAGATAAAAGACTATGCAACCTTTAGAAGACATCTGAAGGCAACTCTGTATAGGGATTTTTTTAAATGTTTAATGTTTTGTTATGTTTTTGTATATGCTGGAAGCCACCCAGAGTGGCAACCCAGTCAGATGGATGGGATACAAATAATAAAATTATTGTTACTACTGTTCCCAGGATCCTTTGGGGGGAAGCCATGACAGTTTAAAGTGGTATCTTACTGCTTTATGAAATAGTGTGCAATGGTGTGACTTTTACCTTTGCACAGTAGAATAGTTTTACCCTACATCCGAGCAAGCAAACACCGTATTTTTCGCCCTATAGGACGCACCGGCCCATAGGACGCACCTATGGGGGGGGGAATAAGGGGGGGGTTATTTTTTCCCCCAGGCACGGAGCTGGGGAGGGGGAAGTCCGAGCTTCCCCCACCTCAGCCCCCAGAACAGGCAGCTCTCCGCAAGCCGTTGGAGGCCACTGCGAAGTTGCGCCGGGCTCCCACAGCTTGCGGAGAGCTGCGCGAAGCCCGCTCTGGGAGCTTGCGGGGCTGGGGGCAGGGGAAGCCCGCCGCCAGCCTCCAAACCAGGTCGGGAGACAGTGGGATGGCGAGTTTGTGGGGCTGGCGGTGGGGCTCTCCTGAAGCCTGGAGAGCAAGAGGGGTCGGTGCGCACCGACCCCTCTTGCTCTCCAGGCTTCAGCGAAAGCCTGCATTCGCCCCATAGGACGCACACACATTTCCCCTGCATTTTTGGAGGGGGAAAAGTGCGTCCTATAGGGCGAAAAATACGGTACATTATCAAGGATGCAAATCATCCAGGCAGCCTGAATAAGATAGGGCATGGCTACAAGCTTGAGGAGAGCTCGGAGGGCCATATTGGCCCCCGCGGCCTACGTTTCCCCACCCCTGACACCCACGATAATAGATTCTAGCTGTGAGAAGGAGCATGGGAATGGCCATTAAATTGTTTAGCTCCATAGAACAGAAGTTGGTGCCTCACATGGCTGTACTAGCGTACATATTTTTTCCTGTTTAGTCTAAACAGGGGCTTAACAGTCTTGCTCCGTGTCAGTGTTTGTGTTTGTGCCGAGCGCTAAGCCAAAGTCAGCACAGTTATCTTCCTCTCCTGTTCCTGGCTTCTTATTTCTCTCCTCAGAGGAAAGGCTTAACATTATGTGCTGAGATTCTCAAGGTATGTCCATCAGGTTTGGCCACTGAGGGAAAATGTTAGCGAGTGCGTGGAGTTTCAGAAATACATATATACATATACAACTTCAAGATTTCTCGTGAAAACAAAACTCAGCCAGAGCTCTCTTGACCAACACTCTGACAGTACTTACTGGCTCATTTGGAGTTTTTCAACCCCTAGATTGTGTATTTGTGTGGAAGAGAATGTGGAAGATGGTGATGATGATTAGACATTGAGTAATATTTAATGGCATTAATGATGATGATTATTTAGATTTCTTACCCACCTTCACTGTGAGCTCCCAGAGCAGCTTGCATCAATTGAAAAAATGCACCTTTAAAAACAGTTTTTAAAAATTACAATCAAGAGAATATGGTGAATCCTAAAATGTATGTCTCAGGTGTCCAAGGCCAGGGTAAAGAGGTGCATCTTCAGCATTTGATTTAAAAAGCTACATAAGGAAGGTGTTGGATGCACGTTAATGGACAGGGAACCCCAAAGCTTAGGGGCCACCACAGAGAATGCCCTGGCAGGTTAGTGTGACTGCAAGCCCAAAACATAGCCATCATTCAAAATTCAAAGTTACCCATTTTGCTGTTCTCCAGCCAAGTAATGTATACAAAATACATATATTGTAGTGTGCATAAAAATGCTGGTATTTAGTGGGAAAATAACATACAAAAAATGCATTCTGGTAGGCAAAATAGCTTTGCAAAAATGGGTGTATTTGGAAAAATACTCACTAGAATGTTGATGAATTTTCCCATGGACTTTTTTCTTTCAGTGCAAACTGATATTTGCTTTTAGTTCATCTGGATCAGCATCCCATTCTCACAGAGGCCAGCTAGATGCTTGTGTGGAGAACTGAATTTAAGATTGGAAAAATGAGAAACCGAGAGATACTGAACTTAGCAGATTCGTCTATCCCAACTTGGGGGCGGCGGGGAGAGTGTAACGCTCTTTATAAAACATGGAGCTTGGACTCCCTGCGTGTAATGTGAGAGGAGCTCAGATGCTCCTCTGAATCGCCCAAGTTGGCAGAACGAGGCTGACAATTTCCTGAGAAATAGCCCTTCTTTCTCATGAGAGTTCTGGCACTCATGCCTCATCTGGCCACAGCTGGATATTTCTGTGAGAACAAATTTGCTCAGAGCATTTTGGAGTTTTCACTTCTAGCTGAAAACAGGAAACGAGAGGAATGTAACATTTCATACCTTCTGAAATCAGAGGCATGAAATTGATTGTGAATTCAGGTCAGATTTATTTGTTTAATTCGCAGCCTGACCTTTTTCTGCATCCATACAGCTCTACTGAAAAGCGCTGCAAATTGAAAGCCAAATGATAGTCCATTGTACACTCTCCCCAGTTTATATTTATAGAAGTGTGTGTGTGTGTGTGTGTGTGTGTGTGTTTCCTCCCACCCCCACCCCTTCAAGTCTGGTGTTAAATATGCAGAGGGATTATTGCTTTGCCTCCACAGATTCCTTCAGCAGAGTGCAGGATCAAAACTCCAAAATTCAGGATCACTATCTCCTGCTTCCTGTCCAACAGAGTGAAGGAGCCGCAGTGAGGAACACAAGATTGCCCTAATGGGAGCATCTGTGTATCTATAGGGAGAAAGGAGCACACAAAGAGCCCTGCTGAATCAGACCAAAAGCCCATCGTGTCCAGTGACCTGTTCTCATGGAGACAAGTAAGCACAAGTAGAGGGAATGTCATTGTGCTTGGATCCTGCCTCTGAGATTCCTGGAGGCCGCAGTGAGCCTAGGATGCTAGACTAGATGGGTCTTCGGTCTTATTCAACAGGGTACTTCTTTTATTTGTGTTTTAGTACTTTGTTTGGACACGGGTGGCGATGTGGTCTAAACAACTGAACCTCTTGGGCTTGCCGATCAGAAGGTCGGCGGTTCAAATCCATGCGCTGGGGTGCGCTCCCGTTGCTCTGTCCCAGCTTCTGCCAACCTAGCAGTTTGAAAGCTTGCCAGTGCAAGTAGTTAAATAGATAATGCTGTAGTGGGAAGGTAAACAGCGTTTCCGTGCGTTCTGGCTTCCGTCCCGTTGCACCAGAAGCGGTTTAGTCCTGGCCACATGACCCAGAAAACTGTCTGTGGACAAACGCTGGCTCCCTGGGCCTGAAAGCAAGTTGAGTGCCACACCCCAGTCACCTTTGACTGGACTTAACCGTCCAGGCGGTCCTTTACCTTTACCTTTTTTTAAAAAAATACTTTATTGAAAGTCACCCAGAGTGGCTGGGGCAACCCAGTCAGATGGGCGGCATATAAATAAAGTGGTACCTCGGGTTAAGTACTTAATTCATTCCGGAGGTCTGTACTTAACCTGAAACTGTTCTTAACCTGAAGCACCACTTTAGCTAATGGGGCCTCCTGCTGCTGCCGCGCCGCCAGAGCACGATTTCTGTTCTCATCCTGAAGCAAAGTTCTTAACCTGAAGCACTATTTCTGGGTTAGCGGAGTCTGTAACCTGAAGCATATGTAACCTGAAGCATATGTAACCCGAGGTACCACTGTAAAATTATTGTTGTTATTATTATTACTACTACAGTGGTACCTCGGGTTACATACATTTCAGGTTACATATGCTTCAGGTTACAGACTTTCGGCATATCTGCAGCTTAGACTTTAACTGGGGAATGGGGAAGAAACATTTTCAGATGCATTCCCTTAATGGATGAACTTCCAAATGTCACGTGGCAAAGGTGGGCAGGCCAAAGGCAAAAGTGGGCAGAGCAAGGAATAGATAACTTTTACCTTTGAACAGAATGCTGATTCCTACAAGCCCTCGCATGCTCCTCCTTCCCAACTTCCATGAACACACGCAAGGAGCATCATCAGAGTTCCAGCCAGGCAGGAAAACCCAGTGCAAAGCAGAGCCAGTGAGGGGTATGGCTTGGGAAGAGGGGAGGGCTGCATTTGGCCCCCAGTCCTTGGGTGCCCCAGGGATGCCGGTGGCGCTGTGGGTTAAACCACAGAGCCTAAGACTTGCCAATCAGAAGGTCGGCGGATCGAATTCCCACGACCGGGTGAGCTCCCATTGATCAGTCCCTGCTCCTGCCAACCTAGCAGTTCGAAGGCACATCAAAGTGCAATCCTGCTTTAACTGGTTCAACCATCTCCCCAGGGAACTCTGGGAACCGTAGTTTTATGAGAGGGGACCAAGTGATTCCTGACAGAATTCTCAGCACCTTCTCCAGACTACACTTCCCAGAGTTCTTTGGGCAAAGCTGCAACAGTAAAACTGGCACAAAGCCAACATGTGTTTGATGGATAGATGTGCCCTTGGTAGGTTATATTGAGAGGTTCCTTCCATGAACGGGAAGGCGCTTTTGCTCGCACAAACAAGGAATGCAACTTGCACAGCCTCCCCCTCCCTGGACAGGCTGCCATGCCGTAAACTAAGCATACTATTCCCAAGGGCCCCTCAGTCTTGAGGATTGGCATTGTGGGGGCAGTGGGGTGGAGCTGCAGCATGGGAAAGGATTCAGGAAAACTCCATTCTGTGAGCAGAACACGGCACACAGTTCTCTGGGTCCAACCCACAGTATATAAAAGCGATTATGAAGTCACCCTCCGTCTTCTCCAAGCTAAACAATCCAATTGTCTTCTGCGTTTCACTTTGCTTTGACAACTTGAGCTGGAATGTTGTTGTTGTTGTTGTTGTTTTTGTTATTATTATTACTACTACTACTACAATATTAGCCATCTTCCTTAGCTTTCCTATTAAAACAAGCTCGCTTAAATCTTCCCAGACGTGTGCATTTCCCAACAGGCCCTCTGTGTGTTTTTGTAATTAGGTATTTTTAGTTTTGCCTTGTTTTACTGCTGCAGGAAGAATCTCATTTGTCAGCACTTTTTCAGCATGGCTAAATAAAGGCTTATTGGCAAACTCCATTCAACTCTTTGATAACGACCCAACTTTAGGAAGAAAGAGCGAACAGACCCTGCTGTGTCGGACCAAAGCCATGGCTCAGCCGAAAGGGGAAGACAATGCCTGCTTTCAGATATTAGAGGTGCTTTGTGTCCCGATAAAAAGCCCAAATTAATGTTTGAAAGGGGTCTTGCTAATTCCCTCTCTTCCCCGCAACATAGCTTGGCTGATTCATGAATCTTATTTAGACAAGATCTCCTACTTGAATTGTCTTCCCCAGAATCCACCAGGCAGTATCAGATGGTTGACGAAAGGTGTCATTGGATAACTTTCTTATCTTTCTCTCTTTTAGAAGGATGTGTGTTATGTGTAGGATATGCAATATAGGGAGTGTTGGGGAGATGATCCAGGACACTGATAGTTCTTTTCTTATGGGGGACTGATCTATACATTCAGAATATTCTCCTGGTACAACTCAGCTGGGACTACATGGCCTGTTTCAGGGTGATCAACCTAGGTGGCTGGGGAAAAGCTGCAATGAGCCTTGGACTCAGCACCTCCCTTTCTCATCTTTCTCCTTCCCAGGTGACAAGGGCTTTAGAATTAACCAGAGTTCCTTGTTGTAGCCATTCTCAGGAAACTGTGGCTTTTTCTAAAGTTAGGTAAAAGAAATTCAGCTCTGAAATGATGGGTTGGCCTTGGTTAGTTTAACTTGGATTGGAGCAAACCACAGTTCTGTGAAAACAGGCATACGTAACAGAGAACTGTGGTTTGTTTTGAAGTGAAAGCAGAAACTTTCACTCTCCTTGCTCACACAAAGAACAAAATAGACAGGGAGGGCATGAACCTAAGGCTCACCACAGTTTGTTTCCAGTCACCTAAAACTGTGGTCCCCAATGTGGCACCCATGGGCACCAAAGAACCCTTGTAAACCTCCCTTAGCACTCACGTCTTTTGCCCCTACATTAAATAAGAGAAAGAGAGAAAGAGAGAGAGGTTGTTGGTTATTGGTTGAAGGTTGTCTTTTTTTCCTGTGCTTTACTTGTTTTCGGATGTGTGCAGGAGTCTTGTTTGTTTGGGTGAGTGGGGTCTGGACATCACCAGTTTTTCTTCTGTGAAATAGATATTTTGTGGTGCTCACGGCAATTTGTTAGATTTTCAGATGTGCCTTCCCAGGCAAAAACAAGGTTAGGGAACCCTGATCTAATACATGTAGCCTCCAGATGTTATTGGGCTACAACTCCCATCATCCCTGGCCACTGGCCATACTGGCTGCTGATGATGGGAGCAAGGGTCCAACAATATTAGTAGGGCCACAGGTTAGCCACCCCTGTTTTGGTGACCACCTGTACTGATCCTATCTCTTCAGACTGCTGTAGGTGGGGACTTGCATGTTTGAGTTGCATGCCCATATTAAATAAGATAAAATTCCCCACAAACACAAAATTGGCACATTGGGGTTGAGGGGGTTGGGAGTAAACTTGGACCTTTCTCACTGATATCCCCATTTTCTAGCAAGGTTTGCAGGATGTCCTGTGGGCACACAAACTCAGACCTGCAGTTCAGTAGAGGATCACATGGTGCGTGCACAGTTTTAGCGGTAACGTTTCCTAAAACCTGGAATAATCCCAATAATCCTTAATGTGATCACTTGCTATTTTGGCAAACGGGTTGTGATCCCTTCCTCCTGGTATCTCTTCTGCTCCTGCATTTTAACTCCTGCTGCATTGTTGTTCCTTTGTGGGGCGGGTGGGGATTCATTGTGCACCCATCCACCTAACTCAGCAATTTGATCCCTGTATTGTTTCCAACTGTGCAGAGTGCTTGTTAACGTTGCAGCCACACAAAGGCATATTTGCAGCTAGGTTAGCGGGAAATCAGGGCCCGCTGCCATGTGAGTACACCCCATCCCATCATGGACACCTCATTGATCTACCCCCACCCACCTACCCAAATGCTGCATTGGCCACCAAGCTTTCTTCCACATTGCACACTGAATTCCCCTGGTCACCCATCTCACTCCTAGTGCCAGTGTGGTAGCTTTGCTCTGTCTCCCTCTAGCTTACTGGGAGAGAAGTGATCCCTACCTCTCCCCCTCCCTTTTCAAAATAAATAAATCCCCCTCCCCATTTACACATTTTCCAGGAGGTGGGTGTTCTGCAAAATGCTGGCTGAGGCTGCTCCAGTTGCCCACTCTTCAGCCCAGAGGCCTTCTGGGAAAATAAAGATGGCGGGCAGCTGGAGCAGCACCATCTCAAGGCCTGCCCAACATAAAATGTACATTTACCTGTTTGTTTGATTCCTTTTATGAATCACTTCCTATTAAAAATGTCTCAGAAGTGATTTCACAGTACAAACAAAAAGCCCAGGAATAAAAGCAATTCCCTGTGTAAAAACAATTCTGTATGTACCAACAATCCCATATACACAATTAAACACAATTCCATACAGTGCATGGAAACAACTAAAAACGGTTTCACGTGTAAAAACAATTCCAAATCCAGTCCAGATACAGTGGTACCTCTGGATGCGAACGGGATCCGTTCCGGAGCCCCGTTTGCATCCTGAAGAGAACGCAACCCGCGTCTGCGCGCGTGCACGGGTCGCGATTTGCCGCTTCTGCGCATGCGCGTGATGTCATTTTGAGCGTATGTGCGAGTGGCGAAACCCGGAAGTAACGCATTCCGTTACTTCCGGGTCGCCGTGGAGCGCAACCCAAAAACACTCAACCTGAAGCAACTTTAACCCGATGTATGACTGTACAGATTTGTACAGATTCGAGCTCTTGCCGTCGGGACAGAGATACAGGACGATGAAGACAAGAACAAGCCGTCTTAAGAACAGCTTCTTCTCCAGAGCGATCTCGGCCCTGAATGGGAAGCCCGGACTTTGAAAGTCATCAAATCTCCTTTGCTGTATTTTACTATATTTTTTTAATTGGTGTTTTATGTATTTTACTATATTTTTTTAATTAGTGTTTTTATGGAGCAACCAAGTAATTTCGTTGTCCCCGAAGGGGGCAATGACAATAAAGATATTATTATTATTATTATTATTATTATTATTATTATTATTATTATAAGGAACTCCAGTTAGAAGGCTTGTTGAAAATACTCTGGTTTCTCTTCAGATCGTATAAATCTTTCGCCTTTTCAGAAGGCTTGTTGAAAAAGGAGGGCCAGAATAACTATGGAGATGGTGCCTATTGAAACGGCATTTCCGTGCGCTCTGGCTTCCATCACGGTGTCCTGTTGCACCAGTAGCGGTTTAGTCATGCTGGCCACAGGGACCCGGAAAGCTGTCTGTGGACAAACGCCGGCTCCCTGGGCCTGAAAGCGAGATGAGTGCCGCAACCCCATAGTCACCTTTGACTGGACTTCACCATCCAGGGATCCTTTACCTATCTTTTTTTTTTTTTTTACATCCTATGCAACAACCTCCTGATGAGATGCTATTGACAGGCATCCCTCTCCTGTAGAGTGCAGTGATGGGTTGGGAATATAATAGGTGAGATGATCTTTTAGATATCTAGGAAATTCTTAAAGGGGGATGTTGTGGCAAATGGCATCAGCCCTGGTGGGCCCAGGCTAGTTACGGATGCCCATCCTGTTTTCTGTCTTGACACAGGCGCATCATTTGCTGCCCTCAAACTATGAAGGGGGTGTTGTTGGTGGACCTTAGCCATCAGAGGAGAGGCGGCCAGAAGCACTTATTTCTTGTTCCCCTTTCTACCTGTGGCAGTACCGATTGCATTTCCACTAGTTTCTATCTGTTGTTCGATGCAAGTTTGAAACAATACCTCAATTTGGTACTGGAATGTTCAGTTTTCCCTTAGGATTTTCATCGGAGAAATGTTGGGGGTGGGGGCTGGTAGGGCATCCCTATTTTCATTGGATAAATGTTGGAGGGTATGGAGTTATGCGACCCACAAGCCAAGGAGATAAGTAACTATACAAACTTTAGAAGACATCTGAAGGCAGCCCTGTATGGGGAAGGTTTTTTTTTTTTTTATGTTTTATATAATGTTGGAAGCTGCCCAGAGTAGCTGCGACAACCCAGTCAGATGGGCAGGGTATAAATAATAAAGTTGTTGTTGATGATGATGATGATGGGCAGGGTATAAATAATAAGGTTGTTGTTGATGATGATGGGTAGGGTATAAATAATAAAGTTGTTGTTGTTAAATAGGATGTCTCTATTTTCATGGTAGGGCATGCAAGCTACAGTGCGGTGAGAAATTAGGAAACTTTCTTGCAAGTAGAAGGGGAAATGCAAGGCTGACTTCTGCTCACCATCGTTTTTGTTGTTGGCAAATTAAGGTAGCCACCTCCTGCAGCTAACGCTGGGAGCCCATGAGAGGGCCAACAATAGCCATTTAATTCATTATTGTTGTATGTGTTACTGTCATGGGTTTGGAAGAGGCACTTGTGGGATTTTCCGCCTTGATTATCGTATGCTTTGATTTGGGATGGAGGGTAGAGCACAGTGTTTTGCTGCTCTGCCTCTGTCAGCAAAATGCCTTTCGCCTTACCTAATTTACCTCATGTTTATTGTGAGAATAAAATACACACACACACACACACACACAAAAGTACATCGCCGTGCATACCCTGGAGGAAGGGTGGGATACAAATGTGATAAATGAATTGGTTCTTAACTACTGCCGCCTCAGTCTTGGCTGTTAGGCTCATTAATCCCTGCGGGTTCCATTTTCTGAGCAAGCGAAAACTTGAAAGCGCCAGGTTTCAAGCCTCAAGAGTTGGACTCCACGTAAGCTGTGTGTGTGATCTTTGGGCTGCTTGTGTTTTAACAGATGTGGTTTGCAAATGGCCTGACCCAACCAAGAGGGATTAGCACCTCGCTGTTTATTCTTCTCAAAGAGAGAAACTGCAGGAAGTTGACACATTTTGCCATATGTCAGAGAAACTGAAATGGAGGGAACACAAATATAAAGTTTCGGTGGAGGGGGTTTATCTCACGGCATCCCTGGCCCTTCGTCCTCTTAAGGTTATGGGTTGCCATAGCATTCGGTCTCGGGGAAAGCATCATCAGAATCAAAGTCCCATGGTTTTGGTTGGTGTTGTCACCAAGCCAATTCTCAGACAACCATAGAACGATACCATATCTATACTTATCTACCACGAGGTGTTGGTTTACTAAAACTAACTAATTTCCTAAATAAAATTAAGTAAATAAAATTACTAAATAATTTACTAAAAGTACCAGCACAAAATGGCTACATCGCTGAAGCTAAATACCTCAGACCTGATCAAATCGCATACCCTCCTACATTTCTCTGTTGAAAATAGGGATGTCCTATTCTATTATTATTATTATTATTATTATATCCAGGCCATCTGACTAGGATGCCCCATCCATTCTGGGTGGCTTCCAACTTTTAAAAACATAATAAAACATTAAAGGTTAAAAAGCTTTCTGATACGGGGCTGTCTTCAGATACTTTAGGGGTTGGATAACTATACCCTCCACCATTTTTCCTATGAAAATAGGGACATCCTAAGGAAAACTGGGACTTTCCAGGATCAAATCAGAAACTAGGACGACTTTGTAAATCCAGTACTGTCCCTGGAAAATATGGACACTTGGAGGGTCTGAAATAATATTCCAACATATTGAAGACTGACCTTTATGTTCCACCAACTCATAAGTGGGACTGTTCTACTCAGGTTTGATAATTGCTTTTTTAAGTGCTTCCCCATGTTCTGTTTGTTTGGTGTGTTTTAAAGCCCATCTCGGGTGCAGAGCTTTCTAGATCCTTTCTCCCTGCTCCGGTATTTTCCACACTCAGGGGCTTCTGTACAATCATACCTTGGAAGTCAAATGGAATCCGTTCCGTAAGTCCATTCCACTTCCAAAACGTTTGAAAACCAAACTGTGGCTTCTGATTGGCTGCAGGAAGCTCCAGAAGCCCTGTTGGACGTTCGGGTTCCAAAAGAACGTTTGCAAACCAGAAGAATCACTTCCGGGAGCCAAATTGTCCGAGTTCCAGGGCGTTCGGGATTCAAGGTACAGCTGTATTTTGAAATGAGAGAGTGTTAAAAAAACACAACAACAATATGACGCCTATAGACGAAAGGGATACAGACGAGCAAGAACTACCACATTGCTAGACTGGGTGAGGAGCTTAGATCTTAGAAACTCTGCTGTGATGAAACAGCTCCCATTGATTTAAACCATCGAAGAGCTTCATTTGTGATTTTTGGAGGATCTGTGCATTAATATGTCTCTCCCTCCCGTGTCCCCAAGGAAAAGCTAGCTTTCATTTACAATAGAATTATTTAGAAACCTTCAGTGACTACGGTGTTTACCGGGATATGGGCAGAGTCGGGGGAGAGATGAGAGAGCTTTCAAAGTCGTTGCTGTTGGAGACTTGGCAGGTCTGCTAGACGTTTGTAGGTACTTTCTGGCCTATAAACATATGAATGTGAGCATACAAGAAAGCAGCGAACATAAATTCCTCCTGGTCAATCCCTACAGGCTGAATCAAGCTAGGTTATTGCGCCCCGTGTTTTGAATTTCACTTTTACTAATTTAATTTATAGGCAATGAACCCAATTCTTTAAGCTTGCTTGCAGAAATCAACCCTGACATGTTGCATTTTATTTGCGTGACTGGTATCAGAAAGGAATCGTTTTCCATGCAAAATTATTTCATCTGTTCGGTTAGTCATGCTGACAGCACGTTCTAAAGTAGATACGTTGGCTTTCTCCACATTTTTAATATTATGTGTTTTCAATAAGTGGGCACCTCAATCCTAAACCTCAGATTCTCTGGCTGAAGCAGAGGTGTCTATCCACTCACGGAGAGGAACTCAACTGGTGAGAAGCCATGTTCCCACTGGTTGTAACCCATGTTTGGTTTTGTGAGTTCAGGGCAGAGACAGCCTCTAATCCATTAGATCCCAAAGCCTCTTTATTATCAGGTGAGACACCAGGATTGTGAACCTTCCTTCCATGTAAGCCTGGAACTGACATAAATAATCCTACCCAGTGGAACCAAATGGTTTTGCTTGTTTTTTAAGAAAAAGACCCATCCCAGCTAGTTGTATAATTTAAAAGTTAAAATGTAATAGTGCGGCCTAGGATTGCATTGCTACTTAGTAAATCAATCTAGGGAAGCCCTCGTTGAGTTAATTTTAACTACCGAGGGCAAAGTTTCGTGAGTTGCCAATTAAAAGGTATGCCCTTTTCAGGTAGTTTTGGTTCTGGTGTGTTACTGTTGTAGGCTATTTTGGCTCCGGTGTGTTTCCATAATAGGAGATGAATAAGAAAATATTTTAAATTTTGCCACCTTTGAATAATTTATTTATCCATTCATTCAGTTTATTTATTTATAGGCATTTATAATCCACCCTTCACCATATGGTCCTAGGGCACAGGTTACATACAGCTCAATAAAGTTAAACCATGTAATAAACGAACATTAAATAGGAGAGATATCCTTTTCCACTCCCAAAAAGCCTGTGCGAAAAACTGCATCTTGACCCGGTGTAAAAATATGAGAATGATAAGGCCAAATGAACTTCGGAGGGCAGGGAATTCTCCAATCTGGGGGCTACTGCAGAATATGTCCTCTACTGCACCACCACACCACAAATTTCACAGGAACTGCCAGCAGAGTTATTGCTTTTATTTATTAAACTGTTTCTCATACTTTCTTTGGTAACTCCGATAAGTAATATATTGAGGGTTAGGTGAAACACAAATTAACTTATATTTCATTGTATAATGAATAGATTAATCTGCTAAAAGGCTGGTGCGTAATCAAATCATATTTTGCTATGTACAGAGGGTCTTCTGGTTTTTTTAATGACGAGCATATAAAAATTCAACCTCCTACTAGGGCAGCCAGATTCAGAAGAGGACAGGGCTTCCTGCCCCGTCCGCAATCATATAGAAAAAGCAATTTCAGCTGGCTCCCTGTCCTTTTTCCTAGGCCACCCAGCCTCAAACCTTCAGCCCGGGGCCTTTAGGAGGCAGACCACAGTCAAGCTTCGCCTACTTATATTCTGTCTGTCAGATATTGCATTGCTGGGTTATTTGGGGGGGGGCTCTGCTCACCTGAAAAAGAAGACAAGATTTGCATGTTGCCCATCATGTATGCACATTTTATGCAAATCCGTGTCCTCCGTTGTGAGTGGGTTGGAGGGCCCAATCCATATGCAGTGTACTAGGCCCAGAAAACACTGTTGGCACCCCCTGCCAAAGTGGTGCAGTCGTGGACAGGCTATACCACCTGATTCTTGCTGTTTGGTCCTAGCAATCCCCCCTTATAAAATAGATTTCGGCTCTGCCAGTCTCCAAACTGAACAAAGGGGAAACAAAGGATGGAAAGCCTGAAGGAACAGAAGAGCTAGGGAAGGAAGTGTAGGCTGGACAAAGGTTTGGTTCATTTTTACAGCCCTTAGAGGGAGAACAATAATGTACAGAAGCTGTTAATGAAGGGCTGGCCTGGAAGTCAGAAATCCCTGCCAAGTTTGAAATGTGTTTTTATTCTGACCTCCTCTCTCAGCTGTCCAGCTTCACAGTGGCAGATCCAGCTGATGTGAGCCCCAAAGGAACATGGGAATGAGCAATGCAAATTATTATTATTATTATTTCCTTCTTTGCACCAGTTTTCTCCTTTTTTTCAGCAGTTTCAACGTTTTGAAAAACAAGCCAGAAGGGTGAACCCGCATTATCAAGTATAGCAAACACTTTTTTTTTTTTTTTAAAGGATGACTATCAGGGAAATATCGAAACATGATGCATTTTGAGCTATGATAACCTTCATCAGTCTATAAAAAGAAATTAAGGGGGTTTTTTTTCTTTTGCAAGTGATCAGATTATTTGCAAATGGATAGTTGAGGATGGTGGACATAGGCCAGCACACATACTGTAAATTGTTTGCAAATAAATATATTATCACAATAATTCACTGAAGAGCTTCTTGGCTCCCAGTACATGTACATCTAATATTTTCAGTTAAAAGGGATTTTCCATACCACTGTTTGAGGATGGGGGAATATACCCTCTTGAAAAACAAAGTTCATCTGTAATCTAGAATCTCGTTTTGCTGATTAAAAAACAGCCACTTTGACTTCTTCAGTGTGTGTGTGGGGGGGAGAGAACTACCTGCAAAGTGCTCCTTTTCCTCGCCAGGCCGTTTTATACGGGTAACTATAGCAACTCCCCCCTTTTCCATGTTCTGAACAATTTGTACAAGCCCGACATGAAAACAACTTCCAGCTACCAGCCATTGATGTTTCATAAAAGAGATTATGGACCTGGCGCGATGTTAACGTCCTTTAAAACAGGCCATAGCGAGGGTTCATTAAAATGTAACAGCAGAAACCTGGGAGACCATTTGGAAAATTCCTATTTGGAACATTCGCAGGCTGCACAGAGGCAAACCAGACTTTTGCCAGCAAGTGAGCTGCGGCCGGTCACAGACCCAGGAGGAGGAGGAAGATGTATCTGCTTGATACAGCTATTTGCATACTTGAAATGTTTTGGGAAAGGTTGAGGCTCGGTGGTTTTCATGCACCTGTTGGTTCCAGGGGGTAACTGGGACTTCTGTTTGGACATTGTAGGAAATAGGTGCTACATCCAAACCATACTTTTAAAGCACACATTTAAGCCACATGGTCCCTCCCCCCCCCAAAAAAAAATAATCCCAGGAACTCTAGTTTCTGCCTCACAGAACTACACTTACGTGGCGAGTTCCCAACCCACTCAGGCAGAAATAATGACACGTGACACAATTATTAAGGTTAATGGGCAAAAAAGGCCACAACTTTATTGGTTACAGGCGATGAGCGGTATTGGCTTAGGCATTGGTCCTAACTGACTACAGTGGTACCTCGGGTTAAGTACTTAATTTGTTATGGAGGTCCGTTCTTAACCTGAAACTGTTCTTAACCTGAAGCACCACTTTAGCTAATGGGGCCTCCTGCTGCTGCCGCGCCACTGGAGCACGACTTCTGTTCTCATCCTGAAGCAAAGTTCTTAACCTGAAGCACTATTTCTGGGTTAGCGGAGTCTGTAACCTGAAGCGTATGTAACCTGAGGTACCACTGTATATCCGACTCCAGCTTGTCTGCTTGAAGTCCGGGAAGGGTTAACCACCAGTAGGGGGAGTCCTGCTGATGCACATCAACTAGGAACTCCCCCAGGGTCACCACTCGGGGGCGTGCCTTAGGCCCTCACCTCCATAGGCTTTGGACAGGGCCACACCCCCTAGAATCCTTTAACGGACTACCCTTCAATATGTGGGGCAGGTGATGGCGCTACCTCCCCTCTTCCATCTACAGAACAATACCAATGCCTAACCACCAATACCCAGAAAGTTGTGACGAATTGCTATGAGGTCAGCGAAAACCAAGTGGCTGGTGCCAGTTTGCCAAGTGGAAAAATTCCTACCAGGCCCCTCAACGGCAACTAGCCAAGGTCCATAGGAAGGTCAAGGAATGAAAACATTATAGGGCGGGAGGGTGGGAAAACAGGAACAGCTGGCGGGCGGCAAAGAGGGAGAGCCCCAGCCGCGTCCTGCCTATATAGGGCAGGCCACGCCCCTGAGCCAGCCAATTGGCTGGGTAGGGGGTGATGCGGCTGGGAATCCCCCCAATTGCGCGGGGCTGGCCTCCACCCACCATGTGCGTGGAGGGGCCATGAAGCCCGCAACTCCACCTCCTCCTGAAGGCGGAAGTGGCTTTCCCAGGATTCTTGTTTGGAAGCCATGTGCTTTTAAATAGATGGCGTGGATGTGGCCAGGATGCAAGACTACCTAATGCTGTATACCAGTGTTCCAAACAGCACAATAGATGCTGCTGCCACTGACCTGTGGCCCTCTCTCACCCAACTTTCCTCCCTTGCTGCCCTCACTTAGTTCCTTTGTGGGAATCACCTCTGTCACTGTCTCCCCAAGTGTCCACTTTAGGGAGGAGAACGAAAGAAAGAGAAAGCGAGAGAACACTCGGTAGATAAATGTAGATCTAGTGATGTTACAGTAAATTCTCAAGAATAATCTTTTGGAGAATATTTTGATTAATGAGAATATTAGAGAATTTTCATTTAAAACAGGAGAATATTATTGATTTTCGTGCATTAAAAATGATGTGATTTTTATGCATTCAGAATGATATAATTAGTTAATCTACATGTTTATTCATGGGTAAACTTGTTCAGATGGCAACCAAAAACTGTACAGATACTTTTATTCAATGGGGCACTGCAGTGAATTCACATTCTTCCTTTTTTTTTATTCTTTTTTATAAAAAAAAAATTGCACCAAACTTGAAATTGAAAATTCATCGTGAATTGCATTGGCCTAGATACTTTAAGTGCATAAAGCATTGAAGCTACTTTCTGTAAAACAACAACACACTGTATGGCCAAGGGTATAGAATTACTAAGAATAAGGTCACACCAAAATAGAAAAAAAGGCTATTAAATTTACCGGTAGTTGAAATATATATGAATTCAAATGTTCATCAAATTAAATGAATAGCATTTTTAAAACTTTTTCTAAAAAAATGTTTTCTGTAGCTCACATTTCAGAACTGCCAATGGTGAATGACACAATGCCCAGTAATGTAACTGGGTCAAAAACATAATTATTCATTACTTACACTGGCAATATCGCAGCTTGAGTTGTTATTTACTAGAATTTTTAAAATGTGGGTTGTAAAACTAGTTCTTACATTAGAATTTACAGTTTGTGGAGAATATTCTCCAGAGAATTTTCTAGCAGAGAATATTCTCCGGAGAATATTCTCACCTCACATCACTATGTAGATCACCCTGTTTGACTAACAAACAAACAAACCTCACATCATTTTCACTGTTTGTTTTTAACTCTTGTATTTCATGTGACTGATAAGTGGAGCATGAAAACATTCTGCATTGGAACTGGGAACTGGACAAGAATCTCATTATAATATTGCATATCAGTGTAAAGCATTGTAGTTAATTATGGAAGTGCATCAATGTGTGTGTGGGAGGGTATTTTGGGAGCTGGAAAACCCAAACTAGACATTGACCGAATCCAGAAAGTGACCAGAGGTGGAAAGTTGGTGGTGGTAGTACCAGCATTTTAAATGATTGTTGAGCCTTCTCACATTCCACATAAAGTAACAGTAAAGGATCCCTGGATGGTTAAGTCCAGTTGAAATCCGCTATGGGTTGCGGTGCTCATCTTGCTTTAAGGCCGAGGGAGCCGGCGTTTGTCCACAGACAGCTTTCTGGGTCATGTGACCAGCATGACTGAACTGCTTCTGGCACAACAGGACACCGTGACAGAAACCAGAGCGCATGGAAATGCCGTTTACCTTCCCACTGGAGCGGTACCTATTTATCTACTTGCACTGGCGCGCTTTTGAACTGCTAGGTTGGCAGGAGCTGGGACAGAGCAACAGGAACTCACCCCGTCGCAGGGATTCAAACCACTGACCTTATGAGCTCAAAGTGGCACACATAGTTCTCCCCCTCCTCATTTAATCCCCAACACAACACTGTGGGGAGGGAGACAGCGAGTGCTCACCCAGCTAGTGGGGATTCGCACCCTGGTCTTCTGGGTTCTAGTCCAACACTTGAACCACTATACCACAGGCTCTCATCCATTGAAAACCTCGGGCTGCACCTCCAGGCCAAAACAAAGACTTCAGGGTTTTGTTTTTCACTTAAAAGCAAACCGTTTGGCTTTTTCTTTTTAAAGAGGGCCCAAAACAGATGCACAACTGCATTTTTGTTGGTGGTGTTGCTGTTCTCTACAGCATTGCCCCATGAAGAGTAAATCTGCAAACTGGAAAGAAATAGCATCTTTTTCTTTTCAAACTGACGCTGTATTTATTTATTATTTTAACAATGCCCTTCTGCCATTTTCCCGCTGCCTTACAAGATTGTGGTTTTTGGTCTGCCAGATTGCATTACTAATTCCCCTAAGAACATGGGGGAAGAGAATAGCCATATACCACTAATCCAGATTGCCTCTCGTCCACCGCTGCTAAGTCCTTAAAGGGCTGCCTTTTCCCTCCTCTTTCGTCAGTTGACAACCAGCTCCGTCATCAATTTATATAGATACGTGAGATATACACTCTGCAATGCAAAGAGTGGTGATCCGAAGCGCTCTCTTTTTTTGAAGTTCTCCAAAATCTTGACAGGTGGGGGTGGTAGAAAGCACACATCCCGTACCCCCAACCCCACCCCACCCCACAACCCATCAAACACCATATTTCAGAAGGAAGTTTCTAAGTAACTCTTGCAGAACAGGGGCTTGACACCACAAATGTTCATTTTTCTTTTCTTTTGCAACCACTGCATGTGGCAAGAAACTCTTACACACACACACACCACAATGTGCTTTTCCCCTTTCCACAACCATGGGGTATTTTGGAGAGCAAAATTGTTGGGAAGGGTTAAGTATGCATCCACCCACCTGCTCTGCACATGCTTCCTTCTCCCCAAACTCCTCCTCGCATCTGAATTACCTGATGTATTTGGAAAATGCATGTCTGCTTGTGTAACCTGTAGTTCTTCCCATACATGTAGCAGTAATGCAGCCTGCTCGGGTGTTCAGTAATGCAGCCTGCCCAGGTGTTCAGTAATGCAGCCTGCCCAGGTGTTCAGTAACGCAGCCTGCTCAGGTGTTCAGTAATGCAGCCTGCTCAGGTGTTCAGTAATGCATCCTGCTCAGGTGTTCAGTAATGCAGCCTGCCCAGGTGTTCTGTCTAGCCAGTATGTGAGCTAGTCCTAGTAGTGGCACAAAATTGCAAGGAACTGTCTCATCATCTGTTCAGGGCTGCATGAAGGGGATGGAAGGGAGGGAGGAAAACGGTACCTTTCCACCGAGCTACAGGCGAGCCCCCACTTATGCAGGGGTTGCGTTCCCAGGTACCCCATGTGTGAGTGAAGTTGCGCGTATTGGGAACACCATCTAAAAAGCCTGTAAACACCCTCCAAACCTCTGGAAACCCTTTTTTAAAAAACAGCTGCACTAACGAGGCACCCTCCAAACCTCCTTTCCAAAACACCAACTCTCCACAGGCCTCAAAGGTCGGTGCAAAGGCTCCTGGTTTCACACCTTTTTTGCAATTTTCACACTGTTTTTGCCCTTTTCGCTCCACTTTTGGGTTTGAATCGAATTGTTTAATTGTTTCACAACACCTTGTGGTGAGTCGGTCACGCACAAGTGAGGAGTTGCCCGTATACTAGGCCAGTATGAATGAAAGCCACTGATGTCACGGAATCCCATCTTGCGTGGACATCTAAGAAGAGGAGGAATTCTACACATCTGAGAATCAAAGCAGAATCCCGCAGTGGGGCTGGGTTCTGCAGGAAGCCCAGATTACAAACAATTTAGCTGCGCCGGGTAATCCCCCTTCGTTTTAAATCTGCCACGCAGGATGTTGAAAAGGCAAAAACCCAAATGGCAGCAGCAAAAAATTTTTAGGATTAGGAGCTTTCCTGCGCACGGCTGTGTATGTGTTAATATTTTAAGCTGACTTCTAAAACCGGTAAACAATTGCGCTGCTTCCAGTGGTGGGTGGTGCTGAGTGACCTCTTTTACATGCCTGATTATCCTGTCAACATTTATAATGCCTTTGATATTTCTCTCTCGTCGGGACGGGATCAGTTAAGCAGTCGCGTTTTGCCTGCACTCAGCTTGCCTTCCTCCTCTTCCCGGCTTTCCCATCCCCTGGTTATATAAATTGACATTAATTTCTGTAGATCTTAGCAGTGAGAGATTTGTTAATTTATTCATGGTTGGGGGAGATCTGGGAAGGGAGGGGAAGGAGAGTTCTCCAGGACGAAAGAGGCGGGGGAAAGAAACATCTCGTACGGCACGGAACACCGATCGTCCGTGCCCGCTTGTTTTGCACAGAGTAATGAATGCTCCATTCCTGATTAACAATTTTGACCTATTTAAAGCTGCACTGTGTCATCGTCATCCCCGCCACCGCCCCCACCATCTTACGTTGCTTCTCGGACAATGTGAGCCACACATTACATTTTACGGGTTCATCAGCTGCCGTATTTGTCTAACCGATATCACTATCGCGTGCCAGCAACTGGAACAGAAGCCACAATGAGAGATTTCTTAGGCAGAGGTTACGGAAATGAATCTTTTGTGCCTGCCATTTAAATTGGGGGGGTGTGCACTGTGTTAATTTAATCTAATACAACAAGGGAACGCCGCTGTGGTTCCAGCGCAGGCCCTTAATTGATCAAATCAAACCAACGTCCTTATTCCTTTCTTGACAGCAGGTTTTGTTTTGGACACAAGTGTTTAAATCATATATATTAATTAACATGCTGGCAAGCTGGTTCAGTGTGCTGGCGCTACAGTGGATTCAATGCATCCGTCCCCTACACATGGGAGTGGGAACCTTCAGCCCTCCCAATGTCGTTGGACCACAACTCCCATCACCCTTGATTATTGGCCCCACTGGCTAGGGCTGATGGGAATTAGAGTCCAACAACATCTCAAAGGCCACAGGTCCCTACACAAACACTTCTTGCAGGAGCTCCCAGACATTGATTCCCATGCTAAGGAATAACCAGGTACCCATTTAATTTTACTTTAAATTATCTTTCTGCTCGAGACAAAGGGAATATCTAGCTTGGAGGGGTGGGGGTCCTGCGGCCTTCCAGATGTTTTTGGGGGACCCCCAAGTGCCATCTTCCCCAGCTAGCATAGCCAATAGTCAGGGAGGACAGGAGCTGTAATTCTCATTAATGATAATAACCCCCATGAGACTGTTTCAGCTAAGTCACAGGTGCGGTCCTTGCACCTGAAGCCATGTATGATGTTAGGTTTGGACAGGTAAAGGCCGAGCCTGAACAAAAGGGGCTTTGCATGCACCACCAATCAGCTGGTCAGTAGTTTCTGCAAGACCCTTTTTGCCCAGTGCTTCCCAAGCTCTGTCCGTTAGCCAAGGCTGGCACAGCCATTAGACGGCGGTGGCATAAGCCCCCAAGTTGGCGCCCCTGCAGACGTCCTACCTGCCCTAACGCCTCCACCAGTAGCAGAGAAGGGACACTAATACCAGTGCCAGTTTCAGGCGAGGTCTTTCAGAGTGTGCAGTACTTTGCCCCAAATCTGTAAGCTCTCTTGCTTGAAACTGGCATGGATGCTGGCAGTGGAAGTGGCAGGGTGGATGGCACTTCCCATTTTGCTTCTGGCGGCGAAACCAGAGATGCCGTCCTTGCTATCGGCTGATTGCCAGTTTGGGAAGCACTGTGGACAAAGCTTCCCAAACGCCAACGATCAACTGACGGTCAGTGCTTAGGTATGATCGCTTGCACTCATATTCTAGGAGAAAATGGAGTATAGAAGAGTCGTGAAATTATGTCAGAGTAGAGCCTAGATCAAGGATTGGAAAGCTGTGGTACCTCCCCTAGAGAGCCACTGCCAACCAATATAGACGAAGTCAGGGCTGGTTGGACCATTGAACTAACTTAGTTAGAGGCCATTTCATATGATAAGTTGATAAAAGGCATTTGAGTGGTGCAGATGGAAGATAGAAGATCACAAGGAGGGATGGAGCCAGCTCCAAGTACGAAGTGGTGTGTGCACGTGGGGGAGGGATGATATTAATCTTCATTATCACTATACTCTCTCCCAGTACCAAGCCATCGAATTGCTTTGCATACCCTAGATAACGTAAAGAACAGCTTGGGTCTAGGAGATACAGTAGTGAAAAGAGAAGTGGCCTGATTGCAGTCTTGGGAATTGCGGTCGATTTAGGCATTTATTTTCACTTAACTCCAAGAGCTCCTGGGATTTTGAAGAGCTGCTGGTTTATTTATTTTTAAAGTAAATTAATGAAATAAAGACTGAGAAGAGCAAAATGTGCTGCCAGGATATGGCTTTTGTTGCCTGGAGACTTCCTTGCTTCACAAGAAGAATGTGGGACTTGGAGAGTGATTTCGGTTTAGCAGAAGGGAGTGCAAAGATAACCGAGAAAAGAAGCAAATGTAGTTTGCCGGGTTTACTGGAAAGAAAGCATGCAGTGGAAGGAATCAACAAAGCCTGTGAATTACCTCATTCTCCTTACGGTTCGAATTTTACCAAGTTAGGTAACCAAGAGTCTCTGATCACTGATATCACCACACTGTTATCTTTGGTTGAATTTAGTGCACCTGAAATCCATTACAGCAAGTCTGGGCAACCTGGGGCCCTCCAGATATTGTTGGACTCCAACTCCCATCAGCCCCAGCCAGCACAATCCATGGTCAGGGATGATACAAGTTGTAGTCCAGCAAATCTGTAGAGCCCCCAGTTCCCCTTCCCTGAATTATAGATAGATTTTGTTCAGAGCTGGACCTACAGACTGAAGGTGACTTTAAAATCTAGCTCAGCTGTGGTCTTACCCATTTACTCCTGAAGAAGTCTTATAATTCACATCACACTGGAAAGTTGGCAGAAATGAGAGTCACTTTCACAACATTATAAGCAGAAGAAATAAATATAGGTTTGGCAATGCTGAAGTGGTATAAAATGGTACAATCTAGTCACAGTCAGGCACTCCTGGGTTTCAATGAGCAGGACTAGGAAACCTGCAGACTTTCTGTCGTTGCTAGACTCCCAGCTCCCATAGTCCTGGCCAGAATGGTCAGGGATGATGGGAGTTGTAGTCCGGCGGCGTTGTGGAATGCTCATGAACATCTTAACTGATCAGGAGTTGAACTGTCGAACATAAAAGGGACAGAAGGGGTTGCGAGCTGTTGGTGGGAAGAAGCATAGAATTCGTGATCGGCTGGTAGGGTGAATATATGGCTTAGGAGATGCATTTGCATGGGCTTGAGGATGCATAACAAACCAGATATTGAGAAACCTGGCTGCCTGGGCCTCCACTGGATTTCCAGACATGTGAGAAAAACATTGCAATATAACATTGCAAGATCCTTACAGGTGCCTTGATAGTTTGCGAGCAGTCAGTAAGACCGCAGACAAGATAATATTTCACTGTTGGATATTTCTAACACAAGATACTGCTGTAATGTCCAAAGTGGGCAGACATTCATGAATTAAACTTCGCCACTGATGTTGTAAGCACCATGTTAGAAGCCAACATGTTGGTTTCATTAATTATGGTGATGTTTTTGAATGCCTAATAAAGAGTCTCCTTGTTCCTTCCAGCTCCAAGGTTCCTTGAAGAGAAAACTGGTGGTGAATCTGTCGCCGGCCATTAACAAGAGGTCCAATGGCATTGCCGACTGCACCTTCCTGGATATTAAGAGGATCCGAGTGGGCGATAATAACCTTTCCGTGGGGCAAGGTGGACACTGTGGCAACAATTGCCCAAACCAGCCGGTGTTGGGAACCTTGACGGCTGAACAAGGCGCTCAGAGGAAAGTCAGCAGCCCAACCAGCAACACCCACTCCAACGCCAACGGGATGTTCAACATGACTCTAAAGGAGGTCAAGAAAGAGCCCGGTGAAACCAGCTCTTGCAGTAAGCACCTGGACGGGCAGGGCTCCCAGGGCAATCCTTTCCCCATGCGATACGGAGAAGACGCAGGGGAACAGTTGATGGACCCGGAACTTCAGGAGCTGTTCAATGAGCTGACAAATATTTCGGTGCCGCCCATGAGCGACCTGGAGCTGGAAAACATGATCAACGCCACCATCAATAAAGACGAGCCCTTTAGCATCGACCTCGGGCAGCAGGTCCAGAGAGCGCCCTCGGCCAGGTCTTCCTCCTTGCAGATGGACAAGATGGTGATCAAGCAAGAGTACTCGCCAGGTCTGAACCAGGCTTCCGTGGGGTCTCCCCAGATGAGGCCTTCTTCCACCGGCCCAGCTTACACCATGTCCGGGGCCGCTATGTCCGCCTCATCGCCGATTCCTTCAGCACCTCAGACTCAGACTCCTCCATCTCAAGGGTCTTCAGTTCCAAACCGGCCCTTGGCCAGCTGGCAGGAGGTCTCCCACGCCCAGCAGTTGAAGCAGATCGCGGCCAACCGACAGCAACATGCCCTTATTCAACAGTGCCAGCAAAGCCAGCCGCCGTCCCCCTGGCCCGCTTTGACGTCCGCCGAGCCTTCTCCCGGGTCCTTCGTCCAGGAGAAGATCTCCAGCCCTCCTTTCCACCAGCAGCAGTTCAGCCCTCAAAGCTCCGGAATGCCTGGCGTCCCCGGGAATGGGAACCAGCCGAAAGGGATAAATAACTACCTTTACCGGCCAAGCTCCATGCCCCAGGGCAATCCCATGAACATGATGATGCAGCGAAAGCCTCAGGACCTCAACAGGGGTTATATAAGCAGCGGCCAGATGTCTCTGGAGGAGCCTCAGAACAACATCAAGCCTTTGTTTCATTTCAACTCGGAGCAAGCCAGCCAGCAGATGCCTTCCGTTTTGGGTTCCCAAAACAAGCCTTCCATTCTGCACTATGCACAGCAGCAGCAGCAGCAACCTAACTCTGCCGCGGTGCAACAACAGAACCAGCAGCAGCAGCAGCAGACACGGCCACCCCAGCCTCTCCCAAGCCAGCCTCTGCAGAGGCCACCGAACATACCCTTAGCTTTGCAGCAGAAGATCCTGCTGCAGAAAATGCTGCAAGGCCAGCCGGTTTCGGGCCTTCAGTATCCTGTCCCGCCTCAGCACCAGCTGGTAAGCTTGCTTCTTCCAACAGGACGGTGCAGTGATTTGTGAAAATTACGTAGTAGGGTTGGGAGGGGAAGGGCTTTCTACAATCCTAGAAGCAGAGAGGAGATGCAGGGGCCTTTTAGCAGGCCACCTGGTTCAGGATATGGAGGCTGTCAACCTACAGTTCCCATAAGCCCCAGCAAACCTGGCCAATGAACAGGGGTGATGGGAGTTGGAGTTGGGCAACATCTGGAGGGCCAGAGGGTCTCCACACTGGATGTAGCCTAACCCCTCCCCTCCTGCTCAACACAGGAAATCCTGAGTTAAGTGTCCCCCAACAGAGGGCCTTTGAGCCATCTGCTTGAAGATCTTCAGCAAGGGAAAGCACACTGCCCTTCAAGGTACAGTGGTACCTCAGGTTACAAACACTTCAGGTTACAGACTCCGCTAACCCGGAAGTAGTACCTCAGGTTAAGAACTTTACCTCAAGGTGAGAACAGAAATCGCGCCGCAGCGGCAGTAGGAGGCCCCATTAGGTAAAGTGGTACCTCAGGTTAAGAACGGTTTCAGGTTAAGAACGGACCTCCGGAACGAATTAAGTTCATAACCAGAGGTATCACTGTAATCGGTTCCACAGTTGGACCGCTCTGACCAGCAAGATATTTCTCCTACCATTCAACAGAAAGCACCCACGTTGCGTTGCATTCTGAATTGTATAGTTCCGAGTGTGTGTGTGTGCCGGGGCAAGGCTGGTGTAATCCAGATGGTGGCACCAATGAGTACAGGTGTTTCGCTCAGTCAGGGCTATTCCCTAAGGCTTCATACCACTCAAATGAGTCGCACATCAGCTGCGGAGATGGTGGCAGCCGCACCAGTGGTGCCCTGCTGGGACCAAAGGGCCCTAGAATTTGCCTGAGGATCCTGTGTCCTGGCGCCAGGCCTGCACTGAGATATTGCTGGGAGCTTGAATGCATCTGTAGCAGACAAAATTAGGAGTAATTGCTGATGGCTCCCAGCACAATTCAAAGTGTTGGTGCTGACCTTGAAAACCCTAAATGGCCTTGGCCCGGTATACCTGAAGGAGTGTCTCCACCCCATCATCCAGCCCGGACACTGAGGTCCAGCTCTGAGGGCCTTCTGGCAGTTCCCTCCCTGCGAGAAGTGAGGTTACAGGGAACCAAGCAGAGGGCCTTCTTGGTGGTGGCGCCTGCCCTGTGGAACGCCCTCCCATCAGATCTCAAGGAAATAAAGCAACTATCTGACTTTTATAAGACATCTGAAGGCAGCCCTCTTTAGAGAAGTTTTTAATGTTTGATGTTTTATTATGTTTTTAATACTCTGCTGGGAGCTGCCCAGAGTGGCTGAGGAAACCCAGCCAGTTGGGCGGGCTATTATTATTATTATTATTATTATTATTATTATTATTATGACTTTAAAAAAAAACCCAGCCTCAAACTTACATGGAGAAATCAACAAAGGGTTGAAAAAATGAGATACTGAGAGAAACTTAGTTGGGCAGATTCGCCATTCAGTGGCTGAGCATCTGTTTTGCATGCAAAAGGTCCCAGATTCAAACTCTGACATCTGTAGCGCTGGGAATGTCACGTGTTTGACACTGCCAGTCAGTGTTGACAGCCTTAAGTTAGACGCATCAGCAGTATGACTCTTCCTTAGGCACTTCCTTAGGTTCCTAAATATGGCGAGGCCGGTAGCAAAATGATAGCCACACAAACATAAGAACATAGGAGTCCAGAGGGAACTGATCAAGGGCCTATATAGTCCAGTACCTTATTCCCACAGTGGCCGATCAGACGCCTGTGGGTTTGTGTCAGGTTTTTGGGGGTTTTTTTTGCTTGAGCTCAGAATTTTCAGACATGTAAACAGAGAGGTGGCACAAGGCGAGGACTGTCTCCTGGCTGCTGATGCCTCAGTGGCTTTTAACTGTGCATTCAGAAATATTCCTCTGTACTCTGAGGGTGATGTTGCATTTGGTGGGATGTGTAAAATGTCTGCACAAACTCAGTCTAACATCTTCCTGTCAATCTCAGCTTTCTGACAGGGTTGTAATGTATTTATATTTATATCAGTCAATAACTGGTAGAGAAGGTAGGAAGAAAACAGAGCACATAAAACACTCAGGAGTTCCCTCTCAGTCATAATAACAAACCATTGTCCGACATTATATGAATAAGCCTCAGGTTTATATGCTGCTCCTTCCTTCCTCCCTTCTTCTCATATGTTCATGGTTTGTATCAAACCACAGTTTCCTGTTTAATCCGAATAGAGGAAACTGTGGTTTGTACAAACCGTATTTTACTAACAAACTAGGAGACCAAACCACAGTCTAATCTTGGTTCATTTCCTGGTTTGTTAACTGTCTTGTGTACAAACCACAGTTTCCTATATTCAGAAAAAAGCAGGAAATTGCAGTTTGCCACAAACCACGAAAATATGTTTTAAATCTCCACCCCCTCAATTGTAAAGGAAGATGGCAGGGTATGGGCCAGCATGCAGGTTCGATGCTCATCTTTGCTTGTGCACATAGCAGCAAATACATAACCATGGTTTGCCATTACGTCTGAGCCGAGTCAGTATCCGTTCAGCAGAAGGAGGTTGTTCGTGACAAACTTGTTCGCTAACAGGCATCTGAAACGTTGTGGCAGAAGATTATTTCTCAGCCACCAGTGCTTACTAAGCAGAGTGCTTTCTTAATAAGCATTGCTACAGAGGCTGAATTGAGGCCACCGTTATTTAAAAAGCAGGGAAACGTAGGCACACAGGTCTCGAAAAGCAGTTGTAGCTCTCCTGTCAAAGAAGGGCGCTGCAACTCTTCCTAAATGTGTACATTGTTTTTATCCACAGCTGATAACCCTCTGTAATTTTCTGGCTCTAAAGTCTCGAAAAAGCACTTTGAGACATGTCTTTATCAAGCTAAAGCTTGCTAAGTGAAAGCACAAGGCTTATTTCTCTGCCTGTCACTGGCGCTTTGTGTCAGGCCACGGGTGGGGGAGGAAAGGATTTTCTAACTTCATGGCTTCTGCCTTTAGGGACTGAGCATACAATTGAAAGAGAAGTGCTTGGGTTATCGAGAAACGGGGAAATGAAGGCAGTAGTTTGTGCCACCGTCCAGGATTCCCACCCTCACCACACCCCGCTTCTTCTGTGTTGAGACTTTCCTCATGCTTGTTCTTCCTTTCTCAAATTTCTACATTCTCTTTTTTTAAAAATAATATTTTTTTAAGATTTTCCAAAACATTACAAAAAGAAAAAGAGAAAAAAGAAAAATACAAAAGTAAAAAACAATTAAAAACAGTTCAATCTTTCATAACATATCTTGCATTTGCTTGTTTCCCGGACCTCCCCACACCTCACCTCTTTGTATTCCAGTTCAATTTATTTATTCAGCAAATCCTTTCCCTCTTTACCTTTATCCTTATCTTGATCTTAATATATTATAACTTTAAATTTTCACCTGTTAACATTCCATTTTTGCATATTCCTTCATAACATTATTACTAAAAACCCCTTAACCTCAATCCAACACCATTCTAACATTCATTAATTTTGCAATATTTCTGTAGATAGTCTTTAAATTTCTTCCAATCTTCTTCCACCAACTCTTCTCCCTGGTCTCGGATTCTGCCGGTCATTTCCGCCAATTCCATATAGTCCATCACCTTCATCTGCCATTCTTCCAGAGTGGGTAGTTCTTGTGTCTTCCAATACTTCGCGATGAGTATTCTTGCTGCTGTTGTAGCATACATAAAGAAAGTTCTGTCCTTCTTTAACACCAATTGGCCAACCATGCCCAACCATTCTCTGTGATCTTCCACATTCCCCTTGAATACCAGTTTAGGTGAGATTTGGTAGCGTTGTACGTGCATGAGTGTGCAGCTGTGTGCGCACACAAACACGCACACATTCATACATGCACATGAAATTTCAGTCCTCTTATCCCTGCTCCCCTTTCCAAAGTGACTGAAGTCGGGGTGGGAAGGGGAGAGAGATTAAGACCACATATTTTAAAAAATGCGTGTGGCATCTTACAATAACATACAAATCACGTGTTCAAGCACCTTTGGAAACTTGCTTGAGAACAATCTTGACCTCTGAGACAAACAAACATACCCCTACCCTATACTATTGACTGAGCTGCTCTGATGTCGCAGTGAGTTATGGGAGAATGACCCACAACCCATTGGCCTTATCAAATGTTTATTATGGGAAGGAAGCAGCGTAGCGGTGATCCTTTTAAAATATGCATTGCGAAAAGTGCAATTGCATGCGTAGAATTCCTTGCAGAGAGGGAGACTTACACACGTGCAGAACAATGGGTTTTTAGTGCAGGTCAATTGTACAGTCATACCTCGGGGTGAATATGCTTCAGCTTAAATATTTTCGGGTTGCGCTCCGCGGCGACCCGGAAGTAACGGAGCGTGTTACTTCTGGGTTTTGCCCCTCGCGGACTTTAATAGTTCATTAAAGTCATATGTGAAAGGGAGGCGGGGAATTAGGGGGGCTGGAATGTTTGCTCTGAGGACCCATAGATTCCACGGAGGGCAGCAGTCCTCAGCGCTCGCAGTGCTTTGATCAAAAAAAGACTGAAGCTAATGAGTCACTTCATTCGTCTCCAGTGCGCTGTGCGTCGTCCATTGGGGCGGGGACCTCTCTGTAAAGGAAAACCAAACAAACCATGGCCAGGTCTGTATTTGTCTCCCAATTAGTGAACCCACCAGCAAGGCAGTGCACTGAGCCTGAACAATAATAACATGGCCCTTCTGTTCTGGGGACAAGTGAAATTAAGCATACGGAGTCGAACACATGGCAGGTTTCTTCGCACATGGCTTCTCTGGGATGATGCTCAGAGGAACGCAGGAAGGTGATTTATGCTGAGCCGGACCCATCGGTCCATCTAGTTCAGTGTTTCTCGACACTGGCTGGCAGCAGCTCTCCAAGGTTTCAGACAGAGAGCCAGTGTGGTGCAGAGGTTAAGAGCGGTGGACTCGTAATCTGGTGAACCGGGTTCGCTTCCCCGCTCCTCCACATGCAGCTGCTGGATGACCTTGGGCTAGTCACACTTCTCTGAAGTCTCTCAGCCTCACTCACCTCACAGAGCGTTTGTTGTGGGGGAGGAAGGGAAAGGAGAATGTTAGCCCCTTTGAGACTCCTTTGGGTAATGATAAGGCGGGATATCAAATCCAAACTCCTCCTCCTCCTCCTCCTCCTCCTCCTCCTCCTCCTCCTCCTCCTCCTCCTCTTCTTCTTCTTCTTCTCCTCCTCCTCCTCCTCCTCCTCCTCCTCCTCCTCTCCCACCCCTACCTAGAGATGTCAAGGATTGAACTTGGAACCAGTGGCAGCTGGGACCCATTAGGCACGGCAGGGTGGTCAATAGAGGGTAGATTCAGAGCCAGCGACAGGCAGATCTGACTGATTGTAAGTTACAAGAGAGGCACCCGGGGCTGCCTGGCTGAGCGCAGCCTGAGCCTGGTGGGGCATCTGCTTAAATGGACCAGCCTCTGTTGCTTGGAACCTTCTGCATACAAGGCAAATGTTCTGCCCCTGAGCTACGGGCCTCCCCCATGCAGGTGGGTCACAATCCTGGCCTCTTTAGGGTAAGCAGTGCCCTTCCATTGAGCAGAATTTTGGCCTTGCTGCTGAAATCTGAAAGACCAAAGTCCGCCCTTGGCTAAAGGTCCATTGGCCTGACCCAGCAGGATCTTCTAAGGTTCTTAGAACTGAATTTAAGATGGGGGGAGTGGAACGAGAAACCGAGAGAAGCCAGAATTGACATATTCGCCAGTTCTCTAGTTCACAAGGCCGTCTCTCTACTACAGCAGAGCTGCCCCTGGAATCAAAATGCTAGTTGTGCAAAAAAGGGCTTTGGAAGGCATGTCCGTGTTGCAGCCTCGAGACCTGCAGGCCCACTTTTAAGGCCTCTGTCTTCTGCCACATCAGAGTAAATGGGTCATGTTGTTCATGGAAATTACGCTGTGTGCATTGAAGCGGGTTTGTGTGTGTGTGAGTGGGCCACGGAGAGGGGAGGGAGGGCGAGCTCAGAATCATTTACTGCATCAAGAACAGGAGCACTAAAGAAACCATATATATCCATCAATCACTTTCTTTGTTGAGACTTCCTGAGAGATTGATGAATAGGCCCTCTGTGTGGAAATAGCAAGTCCGTAAAAGGCCCGTAAATTATAAATTTGTTCATCTCAAATACCGCATGAGCGAAAGGGACTACGAACTATTGACGCTGGAGGACAGCGAGAGCTGGTGATGAAGCCACAGGAGTCTGGAGTCAATGTCACCTAAGGGTTCAAGAGGAGCATTTATTTTATATATAGATATTATACTGTCCTTAAAGGGACCTTGATGGCTTTTTACAAAAAAAAAAATTAAAACAACAACAACAGCATGAAATAATAGTCCGGATAAATCACACAGTATTCAAGTAACCTTCCCAAATCAAAATCAAAATATTTATTTTAATGACATTTATATACCATATCCTCCAATATTTCTCTGGTGAAAATAGGGACGTCTTGTTCCATAATAATGAGAATAATTTTATTGTTTATACTCCACCCATCTGACTGCGTTACCCCAGCCACTTTGGGCGGCTTCCAACATATTAAAAACATAATTAAACATTAAAAAACTTCCCTGTACAGGGCTGACTTCAGGTGTCTTTTAAAGGTTATATTATATTATATTATATTATATTATTACTTATCTCCTTGGCTCTGGTCGCATAACTCCACACCCTGCAACATTTCTCCAGTGAAAATAGGGACATCCTAAGGAAAAGTGGGACATTCTGGGATCAGTTCAGAACCCGGCCCGGCTTCTGTAAATCCGGGACTGTCCATGGAAAATAGGGACACTAGGGGGGTCTGATAATACCTCTTGATTGTAGTAAAATATCTAGTGGTTTAGGAGAAATAATAACCATTAAAACAATGTGAAACTAGCATTAAATTGTAAGCGGAGCTGAAACATCCAGGTGTTAAAGGCCCATTTACAAATAGACAAGAAGGGAGCCAAGTGTACCTTCCCTTGGAAGCACAGTTTGTAAGTATGGGGCCAGCACAGAAAAGACCCTGTTTGTTGTGCCCTGACTAGTGAGCAGGACTACTGTGGTCACTCTTCAGGATCAGGCATGTTGAAGCAGGTGATCCTTCAAACAGCATGGTCCCAAACTGTTTACCTCTTGAAAAATAATCACCACCACCATAAATTGGGCCCATCAGCACATCTGGTACAGAATCAGTGCTGTATTCTCAGATTGCCCAGCCGCCACAAGCAACCTAGAAACTGTATTCTGCACCAGATGAAGTTTGTTTGCTTGTTTAGATTCTCACCTGCCCTTCACCCCAAAGTCCCAGGGTGGCTTACAACAATGAAATACGCAATCATAAAAAAATAAAGCAGATATACCCATAAAGCATGTGTAAAAGACAATTGAAAACGATTCCATATATTTAAAACAATTCAAACTTTATTTAAAAACAATCATAGGTACGCAAGCAATTAAACATAGTTTCAATACGGATAAATTGGGGGATAAAGATCTCCACTTATTTATCTTATTTTATTAAATTTATTTAATAAATTAAATGTATTGAAAAGGCTTGAAAGTAGAAGGTCTTCTGTAGCCTCCAAGCTATCTTCAAAGGCAGCCCTGGAAACAACGCATTTCAGTAGTCTAGCCTGGCTGTAACCAGGTCATGAGGACCTATGGCAAGGTCCGTTTTCTCCAGATAAGGACACAGCTGGCGATTCAGCTGAAGCGGATAGGTACCATCCCTTGAGAGAGCTCCACTGTGCTGTAAATGACGTTCCACGTGAATTCCTTTTTTAAAAAAAGATAATAAACAAGCAAAACCTGTAGCTCTCAGGGTGCAGTTGGACTCCAGCTCCCATCATCATCATCATCATATAATAATAATTTATTATTTATACCCCGCCCATCTGGCTGAGTTTCCCCAGCCACTCTGGGCGGCTCCCAATCAAGTGTTAAAAACAATACAGCATTAAATATTAAAAACTTCCCTAAACAGGGCTGCCTTCAGATGTCTTTTAAAGATAGGATAGCTGCTTATTTCCTTGACATCTGATGGGAGGACGTTCCACAGGGTGGGCGCCACTACCGAGAAGGCCCTCTGTCTGGTTCCCTGTAACCTCACTTCTCGCAATGAGGGAACCGCCAGAAGGCCCTCGGCACTGGATCTCAGTGTCCAGGCTGAACGATGGGGGTGAAGACACTCCTTCAGGTATACAGGACCGAGGCCATTTAGGGCTTTAAAGGTCAGCACCAACTCTTTGAATTGTGCTCAGTAACGTACTGGGAGCCAATGCAGATCTCTCAGAACCACTGTTATGTGGTCCCGGCGGCCACTCCCAGTCTAGCTGCTGCATTCAGGATTAATTGCAGTTTCCGTTGGCCAGGCTGGAGTAGAATTAGATTTCACATGGTCTGGGCATCATGCAACCTGCAGTCCCTCTCAGTGTGGCCCAATTCTCCCAGCCACCTAGCTCATAACCCATCCTCTGCATCAGCCTTGGGCCTCCAGACATTGTACTACAACTCCCATCATCCTTAGCTAGCAATTCCAGTGGCTAGGGATGATGGGATTTGTAGTCACAACAACATCTGGGGACCCAAAGACTGCTCCGTACAGTGGGGAAAACACAGGGGATGGAAATTTTAGCTGCCCCGAGATCATTGTGGAGTGCGGACTTCAACATGTTCTCCCAAGATCTCTGTTCAAGCGTTGAGGGACTTATTCTCCAGGAGTTCGCTCCCCGTTGATGCAGTTATGCAGGGAGGTTTATAGTGTGTGGGGAAAGAATGGGGGAGACAGACAAGGAAGGAAAGGTTGTGTGTCAGAGAGAGAGAGCAGGAAAAGTCGTGATCTCTGGGTGTGAATCAGAGGGTGTGGGGGAAGTTGTATGTCTGTGTGGATGAGGGAGGGGTGCTGCCTCTGGCGCTGCCCACTTCCAGGGCAGCCTGCCCCCTCCCCTCACTGCTTTGTGTAGCCTTTGTGCTCATTCCTGCCTTAAATGTTTATTTGACTTAAATAAAGGGACGCTGCAAAACTGCAACAAAGGGAGTGCCCATCTGAGCAGTTTTACGAGGGCCGAGAAGCAGAAAAGGGGGTGGGGGTCCCTCGTAAGCAGAGCCCCTCGGAGAGTATGAAGATCAGCCCAAGCTGATTGTGAAAATTGAAAAGGTTTTTTTCTGAACTGACTATTATGTGCCCCGTCTCCTGGAGCCACATTTGCTTCATCCTTTATTTGGAGGGTTGTCTCACAAATGATCAAGCTGATTTGTTCTACGGTTGTTCAAATGATAACAAAGGGCACTTTCGCCAAATATTAGGACACTACGGAGCTGTATGGTCTTTTGAGGAAGACCTACCACAGGAGGACTTGGTACGCGGGTGGCGCTGTGGGTTAAACCACAGAGCCTAGGACTTGCCGATCAAAAGGTCGGCGGTTCGAATCCCCACGACGGGGTGAGCTCCCGTTGCTCGGTCCCTGCTCCTGCCAACCTAGCAGTTCGAAAGCACGTCAAAGTGCAAGTAGATAAATAGGTACCGCTCCAGCGGGAAGGTAACCCTTTGTGCGGATTTGAACTGCCAACCTTCTGATCGGCAAGCCCAAGAGGCTCAGTGGTTTAGACCACAGCACAGTTAAAGTGCAAGTAGATAAATAGGTACCGCTCCGGCAGGAAGGTAAACGTGCGCTGCTCTGGTTCGCCAGTAGCGGCTTAGTCATGCTGGCCACATGACCCAGAAGCTGTACGCTAGCTCTCTCACCCAGTAAAGCCAGATGAGCACCACAACCCCAGAGTAGGTCACGACTGGACCTAATGGTCAGGGGTCCCTTTACCTTTACCACAGGAAATTGCAGGATCTCCTTCGCTCAAGGTCTGTAAGCAGAGCTTGGATGGGCTACCTGTCAGGGATGTCGTAATCGTGGGTTTTCCTGCATCGTCAGGGGGCTGGGACTAGGTAACCTCCGGGATTTATGCATCACTCATCCCACCACACTCGGGAGAGTGAAAAATGTGAAAAGATCTTGCAAGCCCAGGTTTTTCCAGTGCAGCACAACGTAGCTGAAGGCAGCTTTAAAGCTTTCTTGTCATTGATTTACTTTTCAGCAAAATGGGGTGGGGGGGTGGACCGCCATGGACATTCCTTTGCTCTGCGCAGGGTGGTTTGCCTCCTCTTGCTGAGGAGAAACGTTTGTGAGGAAATGAGCAAGAACGTATGAGAATGTGGCCATCTAATGTCGAATTCTGCGGAGGGTGTAAAAACGGCGCTTCCTTCCATGGGAATGAGAGCCTCTGCCAAAGTGGGATGCCTGAGTCGTCCCCAGGGACTGGATCCCAACCCTGATTGGTCGAGACGACTGTGAGAAGTCCGAGCAGGCGGCTAGGAAAGATGTGGATCTGTGTCAGTATGTGAAACAGGAGGGAAGCCCCTTCTATCGATGCATCAGTACGGAGAGGGAGGAGAAGAGTGTTTATATACCCAAGGCCCGGATCCAGGAGCTAGCATCTGCAAAACAAAACAAAAACCCAGACACGTTTCCCTGTTAACCTCGCAATCTTTTTCAGCCGTTGTGGTTAAACCACAACGGTCCCGCATAGTAGGAGGTATTCTATGGGAGTTCATTCCTTTTTCCTCTTTGAAAACACCCAAAAGCAGCTTAGAAGAGGACGTGCCGTTCAAAAGAACGAAGGACCCCGCATGATAACCTGTTTGTTCAGCATTCATCCTGGTTTGCTCTTGCAAGGCTTGCCACTGGTTTGATTGCGGCTGCATTTAAAGCGCCGCAACAAGGCTTTAAACACTCATGGCTTCCCCCAAAGGATTCTGGGAACTGTCGTTTGTTAATGGTTCCTGGGTGTTGTTAGTAGACCCCTCCCTCATTCCCCTCCACGGAGCTACAATTCCCAGCGTCCCTCAGGAAAAGAGGGGTTGACTGTTAAAACTGCTTTGGGTACTGTACCTCTGCAAGCCTCAACATCCACACGCACATATACCCCGAACATGCTGATCCCACACTAACAGTCACCCTATTTTTGCTCCAGCCCTGTTGGCACTTGTCCCCAGAGTTTGGTATTAGAGGGAGTTGTTTTGAAATGGAGGGGGTCACTGACGTTCAGAAAGGATTGCCAAAGGCTTCATAGTGAGCTCATTGCTGAGGTGATACTTGACCCGGGGATTTTCTGATTCATCATCCGGTCTTTGAGCTGCTACGCTGCACTTCATTGTGATCTGTTGTTTCAGCAACCAGCTTACAGGATCGAGCTGTTAGTTCCTTGGCTGAACTACACTTCTAACGTGTTTGGGTATTTTTCTCACCTCCATGACAGCTCTAGGAGGTCTGAGTATCATTTTAAGGATGGGAAATTGCCCAAGACAGCCTAGCAAGTCCAAGGATAGACAGAGTTCTAAATATACTCTTTTATTTTTTTTAAAAAACATAATTGGTAATATCCATTACTTAACGGCTTGATCACTGATTAAAAATGGTAATTAATTGTTCCTCAGCATCCCCAAATTTCCACCACTCAAGCTCCTCTTCTCACTCTACAATTCTATGATTTTTTTATTTAACGCTCATGAAAATTTCTACCAACATCTTGTTGCGTGCAATTTTGACTAACGTACGCATTTCTGCAAGCAGTTTCTCTCAGTATAATGTATCTTTGTATGTTTTTTCCACTAATTTTGTCATACATTTACACACTTTTACCTAATATGTGCATTTTTAAAAAAACCAACAGTGGTTGGTTGACGAACTGAATCTCAGCATTTGGATAAATGTGCATGGGGGGGGGGCTATGTTTTGCTTCTATTTGGGGGGGGGGCGTGAATTTGATCGATCTGCTTTGAAAGTAAAACTGAACCAAAAATGTACCAAATCCCTGGTCTGGAGGCACCAGATTGGTATCACAGAGGAAGAGGAAGGGCCGTACTCTGATTGGTGGGTTTCCTCCAATATGTCTGACAAAGGCCTTTTGTGGTTCTCCTCCTCCAACTAAAGAATACAAAAATGAAATCTGGGGCGTTATACTTCCATAAAGCACAGACTCTTAGCCATTGCACAGCTATTGTCTTTCCATTCTTCTGAATGTTGCTTCAAGCCTTGAGGGAGAAAGTATCATTTTCCTTCATCAGAGAAAAAAGGCTCATTAACACAGCAGTTTTAGAAGACTTAATAGCAAACTAAAAAAACGATCCTTCAGATATGTATGTTTGATGTTTTGAGGTAACACTTTCACAAATCCCTCGGGAGGTGTAACCGTGGAATTTCTCTCACAGCCGAAAAGTAGAAACTCATTAACTATTTTGTGTGTGTGTGTGTGTGTACACGCGCACACACACACTTGAGATGAAAGGCATATTTGGTCATTGCTTGGTATAAACACATGTTCTATTTCCAATGGATTATAATTATTTTATTCATGATTACATTTAGATCCCCACTTTCCTCCATTCTGAAGGAAATCTGTGGCTCTGTGTTTTAACCCACAGCGCCACCCGCATCCCAAGGGTAACAGTTATTTGGGGGTGAGGTTTAGGATAACGCTATGTCTTAGCTTGTTTCCAGGCAGCCTGTTTATTGAGCAGTTCTCCCACGATTCTGTAAGTAGTATAACTGTGCCTTAATTGTATGATGTGGATGTAGGTGCTATTTATTGAGCATTCGTTCCGATTAGTTTGCGGGGAGGTTAGATGAAGCAGCTAAGTGCTATTCCCGTCGTAACAAGTTTGTTGTTCGAAACCTCAGAATCGACCGTAAACGCGCAACCTAAATTTGCCAGCGTGTGATTGAATCCCACCTGAAAAATAGTAATAAAATCTGAAAGAACCTTTGAAGACCTCATCTCCTACCTACAGGAAAGGGATGAAGCTACGCCCTGACTCCTCTGCAGTGTCCTCAATTTGAAGGGCTGTCCAGTCCAAGTCTGCTTTAAAGATGTTGTTGTCGTTTAGTCGTGTCCGACTCTTCGTGACCCCATGGACCAGAGCACGCCAGGCACTCCTGTCTTCCACTGCCTCCCACAGTTTGGTCAAACCCATGCTGGTAGCTTCGAGAACACTATCCAACCATCTCGTCCTCTGTCGTCCCCTTCTCCTTGTGCCCTCCATCTTTCCCAACATCAGGGTCTTTTCCAGGGAGTCTTCTCATGAGGTGGCCAAAGTATTGAAGCCTCAGCTTCACGATCTGTCCTTCTAGTGAGCACTCAGGGCTGATTTCCTTAAGAATGGATAGGTTTGATCTTCTTGCAGTCCATGGGACTCTCAAGAGTCCTCCAGCACCATAACTCAAAAGCATCAATTCTTTGGCGATCAGCCTTCTTTATGGTCCAGCTCTCACTTCCATACATCACTACTGGGAAGACCATGGCTTTAACTATACGGACCTTTGTTGGCAAGGTGATGTCTTTGCTTTTTAAGATAAAGCAACCCCAACAAGAGAGAGTAGAGGCCTTGGAATTGCCCTCAGATACTTAGCACCCAGACAGCAGAATGGGCCTGCTCAGACCAGCTCTCAGTGGTGAGAGGCCCTGCATTGCTATTTAAATGACTGCAATTACAAACAAAAAATGCTTCTCTGCCTATAAATCAGCAAATGCAAATTCTATGCAGAACTGTGACCTCTTTCGTTGCCTTTTTGTGGGGATAAGTGGTCACTCTAAGAATTAACAGCTGCTCTTGGTTAAAGCTGGGGATGAGGTTGCCGGCAGTAATGACGTGTGTATATCCTGGAAGCAGCAATGAGTCGCAATTCCTGTATTTGCCAAAAAAATTAATATCAGAAATGAGACTTGGGTGCCTCTAATGCTGGGAGACGCCTGCGCTCCACCCGAGTAGCAGACCTATTTATTTCAAGATCTGCCAGTGCCACCATCGCAATGGGAACCGGGGCTGACTCAGAATTTTTTCAGCTGCTTTCTAGAGCAAAAGGTGCACTCTTCCCTATGTCTTGTTTGCCAGATTTCCCAGTGCTACGCAGGGAACAAGTGGCTCTGCTGGAGCGAAAATAATACTGCTCTGTGGTTCCAGATGCTGATTGGGGGTGTGGGTTCCCAACCTCTTGCCTACTCCAGAGGCAATCAAACGTGGCCCATCCATACTGAACTTCACCTTGAGAAATGTCTTTAGCTATAAATCATTCCGACTCAGAATATCACTTACTCATTCGTGAGCAACACTTATTTCTTGTAAACCTGAATCACTGGTTTGCCTGGCAATTTCTGCCTCCACCTTTTCTTTTCCCACTCCCCCCCCCCTTTTTTTTTTTTAATTTTCCTTTCCTTTCCTTTTCTTGCTTTTACTTCACATGAAATGAGCATACATGGGTCTAAAAAGTTGCCAGAAATCGTTTTCTTTCTAGGACAAAGGAAAGTCGACAAAGCAACGTTCGCTACACTCCTCCTCCATGGCTTCTGGCCAAGGCTGCTGAAGTCCAGGCTTGCCACTAAATCGGAGAAATGAACCCTCTCCTGTCTCACCCCCAGCATTGATAAACGCTGCCAAGACCACATCCTAAGCTGGAACCCTACAGGGAAGATATGTCTCACATGGCAAGACTGCTGTAACTGGAATGCAGCTTTCTTCCATGTCTGTCTGTCTCTCCCCTGCCCCACCCTCTTAGGGGAAGGGACGTATCTCAGAAGCCTGCAGAAGGCTCCCCAACATCTTCAGGAAGGATTCCTTACCTGAGACCCTGGAGACCAGCTGCCAGCCAGTGTAGACATGCCTGAGCATCTTCCTGTGTATCTTCGTGTGGCCTGATGGACCATAGGATTGATTGCTGATGTAATGAACTCAATAAATAGCCATGGAGAACATTAGCAAACTTTCCCAGTGTCCCTATTTTCCAGGGACAGTCTCAGATTTCCGGAAGCTGGATTCCAGTTTCTGATTTGATCCCGGAGTGTCCCGCTTTTCCTTGGGACGTCCTTATTTCCATCGGAGAAATGTTGGAGTATGCATGAGCAGGCTTTTAACGTGTCATAAAATGCAACCTTACCAAATGGGATCACTGTCTCAAGCCCACTCTATTTAGAATCGTAGAATTGCAGAGTTGGAAGGGTCATCTAGTCCAACCTCCTGCGACACAGAAATCTCAACTCAACTCAAGCAACCATGACATAATGGCCATCCAACCTCTGCTTAAAAACACCCAGTGAAGGAGAGTCCACCATCTCCCTAGAGGGAGTCCGTTCCACTGTCAGAACAGTCAAAAAGTTCTTCCTGAGATTGAGTCAGAATTGCCTTTCTCGTAACTTCGGATCCATTTCATTTCACACTATAGGTAGAGAATTTGTGGCGTTCCGGAAGTTTCAGTGGACTACATCTCCCAACGTCCTTGACCATTGGCTATGGTGGCTGGTGGCCTAGAGCTGAAGGATTAATTAATTGAATTCATTTTATAATGAAATTATTTTAGAATGTTGTATTTATTTTACTGTTGTTAGCCGCTCTGAGCCCGGCTTTGGCTGGGGAGGGCGGGATATAAATTATTATTATTATTATTATTATTATTATTATTATTATTATTAGGAGGTTGTTAGTCCAACAATATCTGGAAGGTCATGTCTTCTTCCTCCATGGTTTGCAGTCTGAAGGGAAACCCTGTCTCTTGGCCACTCTCCTCAAAAAATGGCAGGGTGACAGGAATCGCCCCTTGTTCGGTCATGATTTGAAGTCCTCTATCTCCTGTTGATTCTGCTAATTCCCATCACCATCCTAAAGTAGGAGACAGGAGGGAAAAAATTGTTTCGTTTATTATACAAATGCCAACAGATGCTTAAAGACCCTGTTTCAAAACCTGTGGCACAAAACCGTGACATGTTTTATATGGTTTGGCGAAAGCTCTGTGTGGCCAACAGCAGAAGGTATCTATTGATACCTTAAGAGAAATGTGTGCAAAATGTTTGTGCGTGTGTATGTGTGTTTAAAGCCTTTTATGGGTCTGTTTTGATTCTCAATCTGTGCTGATTAAAAAGGATGATCAGAAACAGAAACAAAAGCTACCTCTAAAAGGAGATTTAATCCTCGAGAAAAAGAAGTACTTCATTTATCGCAACTGTACTTATCTCACACAGAGCAAGGGGATTATGTGATAGCTTTTGTGTTCACAGTGATTGTGGCGAGACGGTTGCTAACATAATAGACTTGCTGGCCTGCCGAAACCAAAACATTTTTTTAACAGTCATTCAGACTTTGCATCTGACTTCCAAGGAGTGTGTTGGTTTCAACAAAAAATTGGTCTGCCCTCTTGTTTGAGGAAAGGGGGTGGAGTATTCCCCCATAGGGATGCGGGTGGCGCTGTGGTCTAAATCAGGGGTCAGCAAACTTTTTCAGCAGGGGGCCGGTCCACTGTCCCTCAGACCTTGTGAGGGGGCCGGACTATGTTTTTTTAAAAAAAATAATGAATTTCTATGCCCCACAAATAACCCAGAGATGCATTTTAAATAAAAGCACACATTCTACTCATGTAAAAACACCAGGCATGCCCCACAAATAACCCAGAGATGCGTTTTAAATAAAAGGACACATTCTACTCATATAAAAACATGCTGATTCCTGGACTGTCCATGGGCTGGATTTAGAAGGCAATTGGGCCGGATCCAGCCCCCAGGCCTTAGTTTGCCTACCCATGGTCTAAACCATTGAGCCTCTTGGACTTGCTGATCATAAGGTTGGCGGTTCGAATCCCCGCGATGGAGTGAGCTGCCGTTGCTTTGTCCCGGCTCCTGCCAACCTAGCAGTTCAAAAGCATGCCAGTGCAAGTAGATAAATAGATACCGCTGTGGCGGGAAGGTAAACGGCGTTTTTGTGTGCACTCTGGCTTCCATCACGGTGTCCTGTTGCGCCAGAAGTGGTTTAGTCATGCTGGACACATGACCAGGAAAGGCTGTCTGCAGACAAACGCTGGCTCCCTCTGCCTGAAAGCGGAGATGAGCACCACACCCCAAAGTCAAATTCCACTGGACTTAACCATCCAGGGGTCCTTTGCCTATTAGACACAACATCGATGGTGTGGAGGTGACAATGCAGGCTTCAGCCAGTGGCGTAGCGTGGGGGTGCAGGGGGGGCCTGCCGCACCAGGCGCAACATCTGGGGGGGGGCTCGCACTCGCAGCGCTCTGCCCCTACCTGGCTCACTCTCTCTCTCTCACTGCAGTGCTGGCTGTGCGAATCTGATCCGAGCCGCCGGGTCGCCGTCCACTGTGGAGGGGAGGCTGCCAGGCGTGCGGTGCGGAGAGAGAGCAAGGGACTATCTGGGGGAGGGACAGTGCAGGGGGGGGGGCGCAAATTACTTGCCTTGCCCCGGGTTAGGGGGAGCAAATTACTTGCCTTGCCCCGGGTGCTGACAACCCATGCAACGCCACTGGCTTCAGCCCCTCTCCCGAATGTAGCAGTCTCCCCACTTATGCCTCCACCAGCGGTGGTAGAAGTCATAACCTCAATCAGATGTAGCAGTGCTGCATCTCTGTTGGCCTTCTTCCAATTTACATCGTGCTTAGAGGAGACCCACTGAAACCAAGAGGCTCAATATAGTCCATGCAGTTTTATTTTTGGCAACGTGCAAAGCAGCCACATTGGGGAGACAGCACTCAGTCCGCAGCCGAGAAACCCACTCCGGTTTGAATGCACATCTGTGTGTCAACATTTGTGCTTATACGCAGGCACGTTTGCAAACTGCATGTCAGCCGGTGTCCTCTTTACGGGGGAGCATGGTGTAGTAGGTGAAATAGGAATTATTTGATAAGCAATATATTCTATGAACACATTTCTCTAGCTACATTTTCTAGTACAAAGAAAACACTTCTTCAAGAGGGTACATAAAAATATACACTCAAGCACATTTGAATCAAATAATCAAATACATTTGAAACAAGTGGTTGTAGCATTAAGTTACACTCTCTAGGCGATGAGAGTGGGAGAAAAATACATTTTGATAGAAGATACATTTTGATACATTCAGGAAAAAGATACAGCATTTAGACCAAAGATAGATTTATATATGTTCTGGAAGTCAATGGAAAGATACAACAAAAAGAAGGTGTATTCTTAGTGAACGGCACATTCAGAAGATACGTTTCTTGAAGTCCAAGGCACAGCTTACATTCTTGTAGGATATTAAAGCAGAATACGATATATTTGATATTGGTAGGGTCATTTTCCTTTATTCCCCTCTTTGACCCTGGTTTTCTTACAACATAGGCGACCACCGTGGCGTGGGAAAAGCACTAAATAAAATCAGGTCCTTGGGGCATCCAAGAAGCCCGATTCAGATTCTTTCAGACCAGACTGGAGTGGCTGAAATCTATTCCAAACCGGATTCACTCCCCAAGTCCATTAAAAAATAAAAAAATGAATCCACTTTGAGAAGCTTTCTCCACCCCACCCAAGAAGGACCTCATGGTGCTCACACACCCCATCTCCTCCCTGTTTCCTTTGTGTCGGCACAAAAGAATTTGGCCTCTGGGATTGGCTGGGAAGAGATCAGTGCAGCCATGTGTAAAGTTTGCAAGGCACGGGAGCAAACGTGTCATTAAACATTAGAAGTCATTCAATCACACCCATGTCTTCATTGACTGAAGGAAAAAGGGGGAGAGGGCGAGTCTCCGTACAACCAGGCGCGGAGAAAGGTGGCTCTCTTCAAAGCTGCCCTTTTCCTTTCTGTCTGCAGCGCCTGCTTTCGTGGTGGGTGTTTCAGGAGCAGGGTCTGCTTCTTCCAATTCTGCTTTGTGTTTCCTCCTTCCACAACGATCTAGGTTACATAACCCGCTTCCAGGGAAACTCAGCAATTTGCTTCAACAAATAGAGTGAAAAGGTGAAGTGCCCTGATCCGAACGGTTAAGTCAGCTCCCAGCTATTTTTAAACTTGCGGTTGGCCTTCCTGAATACCTGCGTGCCTGTGATGTCAGCTTAGGCCCAGGGAGAGAAAACTTAGCAGGCAGCGGAGAAGAGGGATGGAAACCAGCGTATTATTGTTTCCGCGCACACAGAGAGAGAGAGAGAGGAGGGAGAGAAAGAGAGAGTCTTTTTTCCCATAGATTAAGTAGGAGGGGAAAAATAAACAAGACGGCAGGAGAAAAATGAACACAGAACAATTATAATAAGAGATGTCTTAATTGCCTCTGGCACAAAATAAGAGCTCTGCGAGATGCTGGAGGCAGGCGCCACCTGCCGGCCGCAAGCGGCGTTTTCGGAAAACATCAGGAACAGAATTGAAAGGAAAGTTGGGCAGCCAGTGTTTGAGCTGGGCAGATGCTCCGAATTTAAAGCGCACACACTCCCCAAGGAATCCCGGGACATGCAGTTCGCTCCTCACAGAACTACAGTTCCCAGTGGCCCTTAATGAACTATGCCGTTCCCAGGGTTCTTTGCCAGTGTGGAAATGTGCTTTGAATGTGTCGTGTTTATGCAGGCCAAATGTTGGGCTGCAGAACATAGGAAGCCATACCCTCCAACATTTATCCGATGGAAATAGGGACATCCCATTCCATAATGATAATTTTACTATTTATACCCCACACATCTTACTGGGTCGCCCCAACCACTCTGGGCAGCTTCCATCATATATAAAAAACATAATAAAACATTAAACATTATTTTTTTAAAAAAAAAACTTCCCTATACAGGATTGCCTTCAGACAGCTCGGGGGGGGGTGAGATAACACCATAGCCTCCAACATTTCTCTAATGAAAACAGGGACATCCTGCCGTACCCTCCAACATTTCTTCAATGAAAATAGGGACATCCTAAGTAAAAGTGGGACATTCCAGGATCAGATCAGAAACTGAGGCAGTTTCTCTGGGACACAGGTGGCGCTGTGGGTTAAACCACAGAGCCTAGGACTTGCCGATCAGAAGGTCGGCAGTTTGAATCGCTGTGACGGGGTGAGCTCCCGTTGCTCGGTCCCTGCTCCTGCCAACCTCGCAGTTCGAAAGCATGTCAAAGTGCAAGTAGATAAATAGGTACCGCTCCTGCGGGAAGGTAAACGGCGTTTCCGTGCGCTGCTCTGGTTCGCCAGAAGCGGCTTAGTCATGCTGGCCACATGACCCGGAAGCTGTCTGCGGACAAACGCCGGCTCCCTTGGCCAATAAAGCGAGATGAGCGCCGCAACCCCAGAGTCGGGCACGACTGGACCTAATGGTCAGGGGTCCCTTTACCTTTACCTTAAGTAAAAGTGGGACATTCCAGGATCAGATCAGAAACTGAGACAGTTTCTCTAAATCAGGGACATCCCTGGAAAATAGGGACACTTGGAGGGTCTGTGAGCTTTCCACTTTAGTCCTTCTAGCTGTATTTTCAGCTAGAAAATACAGGGTTTCAGGCAGGGACAGTTTTCCAGCCCTACCTGCGGATGCCAGGGATTAAATTTGGGACCTTCTGAATGCAAAGCCCCTTCCCCTTCATTTATCAATGCCCTTTTTAAAATGTGACACGTGCACACCAGACCTGGACACAGTATTTCAGGTGCAGCCTGACATAGGAAGATCCCTGCTGGATCAGAACCGAGATCCACCTAGTCAAGAAGCACCACGATTCCAACAGCGATACCCAAGAGATACTTTGGGGAAACCAAAGCCAAGCAGAGCTCAAGGGTGAAAGGCTTCAGTTGGAGGAGATTAGGAATCTTTCTTTGATTGCTTTGGGGATTTGATTTCAGTTGCTTCTTGCAGGGTTCTTCTTCCCTGGTCCCATATATCTAGACTATGTTAGGCATCGTAAATTGGAGAAACGGAGATTAGTGAGCAGGGAGAAGGTTAAACTCATCGCTGAGATCTTTTGGACTTATTGCTTTGTCACCTGAAGGCTACCGGAGTCATTTGTTGATTTTAGCTGCATGCTGATGCTATCTTTTCTGTTGAGTTGATGTACAAGCTTGGAAGAGGATCAAAGCTCAGTGGCGCAGAACGCATGTTTTGCACAGGGGAGGGCCCTGAAAGCACAAGTCGGGGAGCTGTTAACCGACCAGGGATCCCAGGCATGTTGTTGAAAAGCATTAGACATAATTAAACTCATTGAAATAAATGGGTTTTAAACTACCAGAGACATCACCTTGCCAACAAAGGTCCAAATAGTTAAAGCTATGGTTTTCCCAGTAGTGATGTATGGAAGTGAGAGCTGGACCATAAAGAAGGCTGATCGCCGAAGAATTGACGCTTTTGAATTATGGTGCTGGAGGAGACTCTTGAGAGTCCCATGGACTGCAGGAAGATCAAACCTCTCCATTCTTAAGGAAATCAGCCCTGAGTGCTCACTAGAAGGACAGATCATGAAGCTGAGGCTTCAATACTTTGGCCACCTTATGAGAAGAGAAGACTCCCTGGAAAAGACCCTGATGTTGGGAAAGATGGAGGGCACAAGGAGAAGGGGACGACAGAGGACGAGATGGTTGGATAGTGTTCTCGAAGCTACCAACATGAGTTTGACTAAACTGTGGGAGGCAGTGGAAGATAGAAGTGCCTGGCGTGCTCTGGTCCATGGGGTCATGAAGAGTCAGACATGACTAAACAACTAAACAACAACAACAATAGAACTGTAGTGTGGATCAGGGTATTGAAGACCTTGTAGTGCAAGCACCTGTTTGATGAGGAAAATTTCCAGCCCAAGGGCCGCATTTTGTCATAGGCAGCTTTCCAGGGGCCAAATTCCATTGGTGTGCATGGTTGGATGAAAATGTGGGTGGAGCAACAGATACGACTCCTTACTTTTGTCCACTCGGTTGTAGAATTGGAAGGGACCATGAGGGTCAATCTAGTCCAACCCCCTGCAAATGCTTTACCAACTGGGCTATATAGTTCAGCAACGCAGAAGTCTGCACATAGACTCAGTCTCCTGATTGCTTGGGGAAAGCCCTGGGGAGACGGGGACTTTCATTCCTGGCAACTGATTCATGTTGTAAGACTTAGCGGAAATGAGCTGCTGTGCTAAATAGGCCTGACACACAGCCAAGATCATGTTTTTTGCTAACAAAGAGTTAACTCCAGCTTTGAATGGTGTGATTTACTGCCGGCTCGCTCTTTGGCAGGAGAGTCCCAAGAGCCAGGCAGAGAAGCCTGGAGGGCTACACTAGCCCCCTGATTAGGGCCGGCCCAAGGCATTTTGCTGCCTGAGGCAACGGACAAGATGTCGCCCTTCCCCAAGGCACACACAGAAGCCAATTGGACTGGTAGTTGAACCTTACTCCAATAATGTCTTCCACTGCACTTGAAGGCAGCAGGCTGTTGCAGGTGGTACAGGGCTCTCATAGCTCTGGCCACTCCCTGCTCCTCAGCAACAGCCGCCTGAGGCAGCTGCCTCACTCTGCCTCATCGTAGGGCTGGCCCTGACCCTGAGATTCCCTACCCCTGGGCTCCTACCCTGACGATTCAGACCCAGAGTCCTATGTGGAAAGCCCACGTATTGTACCTGGTATCTTCTGCATGAACAGTGGTACCTCAGCTTACGAACTTAATCCGTTCCGGAAGCCCGTTCTTAAACCAAAGCCGTCCTTAAACCGAGGCGTGCTTTCCCCAATGAGGCCTCCCGCCGCCGGTGCCCTTCCACCATTTGGCTTCCGTTCTTAGACTGAGGTAAAGTTCACAAAGCGGGACCCTACTTCCGGTTTTGCGGAGTTCGTAAACCAAATGGTTCGTAAACAGGGCTGTTCTTCAACCGGGGTACTGCCACTGTACTCTCTCCCACTGAATGATTGCCCTTCCCCACAATGCGAGGAGAAAGATGGCACAATGTAAAACCTCTTGGTGCCCGACAGTTACACAGTTCCTAAGAATAACTGTTGCCCCATGTTGTCTTTTCTTTCCTCCCTCCCACCCACCCCTCTTTTTGGATTGCTGGAACGAACCAAGGATGGCCTCAGCAGGACAAAATGTAGATATGATCTCACTGTCAGGCCTTGAGCATGAGAAGAATGTGTAATGAAACGCTGGCATGCATACCTGTGGTTGGGGTGACTGAAAGGAGAGAGGGAAGCGAGCGACTTTTTCTGTTGTTAATTTCCAAACTCTGCAAAAGAGGACAATCACCAGTCAGGCATGTATTATATCAGGCCTCAAATATCTTTTTATTTACTGTAAGGTGGGAAAGATAATTTTACCTCCCGCTTTTCTTCTCCTCCTCCTCCTCTTTTTAAAAGACAATTCCTATAAGCCACATTTTCTCCCTTCCCTGGAAGAAATTGTGCATGATTATGGCAGAGAGGCAGCGTAAATGAAACAACTGAGTCATGCAAACACACATTATTCTTGGCTCGAGTAATCTTTCGTTCTCTATCTCAGTTCCTCCGTGCCGTATAAAAGATTACTTTAATCTCTTAAGAACATGACAGTGTCAGAATATTTTCTTTCTCTCTCGGCTCCTTTCTTGTTCACCTACACACACACACACACACACACACGAGTATCATTTCATTACGTTTTTTTAAATTATATTTCTGTGCTGCTTTTCACTGACACAAATCACAAAGCTGCTCACATGCAATAACAATAATAAGAACACCACAGTTGCAACATGAATCACATAGAATAATCAGCCATCCATCGGTAGTAATTACAAGTCGTCAGCAAAACAACCCCCTTCTATAAAACACTATTCACAAAACAACTAAAAAAAAATAAGCTAAAGAAGCACAACCACAACAAAAGTCATAGTATAAGGTTCACAAAGCACGACAGCACTCATAAGCCACAAAACAATATTAGCGACGTTAACAAACTAACAACAGAAAACAAACCAAGCGTGGCCCTTCCTGTCCTCCACCCAGGCAAGTGAGAACCATAGAATAGCAAAGTTTGGAAGATACCCAGGGGTCATCTAGTCCAACCCCTTGCAATGCAGGGGTTCCAGCTAAAGCATCCAAGACAGATGGCCATCCAGCCTCTGGTTTAAAACCTCCAAGGAAGGAGAGTCCACAACCTCGCGAGGGAAGCTCTGTCGAACTGCTCTTATCATCAGATAGTGCTTCCTGGTGTTCAGTCGGAATCTCCTTTCCTGTAACTTGAAGTTGAAGCCATAGGTTCAAGTCCTTCCCTCCAGAGCAGGAGAAAACAAGCTTGCCCCATCCTCCGTGGGACAGCCCTTGGGATAGTAGAATCATTATCAAGGACATATTCCAGCCAGGCAAATATACTCTCGGGGATTTTGAAGCAAGGCTGGGTAAAGTGTGGCCTGAGAGGTAGCAAGGTCCAGATCAAAATACGTGGAGGGTTTCTTTTGGCTCCTGGGCTTGTGATACTCCTTCACTGGTGCAAACTAGAACAAGAATGACCTTTGGTCTGGCTCAGCAAAGGACCAGTGTTCCGACTCCGCTTTCTATATTCCCATGAGACCCCTTGGTTTTAACTGATCGTATGGTGAAGGTAAAGGGACCCCTGACCATTAGGTCCAGTCGTGGCCGACTCTGAGGTTGCGGCGCTCATCTCGCTTTATTGGCCGAGGAGCCGGCGTACAGTTTCTGGGTCATGTGGCCAGCATGACTAAGCCGCTTCTGGCGAACCAGAGCAGCACACGGAAACACCGTTTACCTTCCCGCTGGAGCGGTACCTATTTATCTACTTGCACTCTGACTTGCTTTCGAACTGCTAGGTTAGCAGGAGCAGGGACCGAGCAACGGGAGGTCACCCCGTCGCGGGGATTTGTACCGCCGACCTTCTGATCGGCAAGCCCTAGACTCTGTGGTTTTGACCACAGCACCACCCGCATCCCTCGATCTTATGGTGTCCTGCCCTGATATCACTCTCAGGTGAGGGGCAGCTTTAAAATATTTGAGATAGATAAAGAAAAGGCATCTTGCAAAAGAACAAAAAGTCTCTAGGGAGGTGGAATTGGGACATTGACTTCCCACGGAGAGGGATACCCAGAAAGCTGGGCTCTCCCCCACCCCACTTCACAGCGCAGTGGGTCTTTCCTTCTCCTGAGTTGGTGGGAGGAACACACCTCAGTTTGCAAGAGGCCGCAACAGACGACACAGCCACACTCTGGCAGCCTCCAGAGGGAAGCTTCTGCCAAGTCAGAGGAGTGACTTTGTAGGGATCACGGTTGGATCTGTGCCTCTTGGAGGCCTTCCCAAACTCAGACAAGGAACCTTTTGGGAACGTTGTCAGAGGTTTCGCAGCCCCCAGATCTGACCTAAAATGACGTTTAGGTCTCGTCCTGAGTTTTTGCTTTAATTACCACATGGTTTCAGTGAGGTTCTTCCTATTGCATATTTTAATTAGGGATGTTTAATGCTTGGCTCATTGAATTCCATCCTTGTTTGTTTGTTTTTGTTGTTTTAATTAAATTTTTATTCAGTTTTATTTTTCATTGGTTACATACACCTCATATCCATAACATTTTCTGTTCGTTCCTTCCTCCCTGCCCTCCTAGGCTTCCCCCAACTTCCGCTTCTGATTTGTTTCTGCTTTCACCCACCTTGCTACCTCCTAAAAGAAAAAATACTAATAGTATACTTACACAATAACATCTGAACTATAAACATAAAAACGAAAATAAGTACACCATGTTATTTCCCTATCTTTGACACATTTTTTAATATAGTGGTACCTCGGGTTAAGTACTTAATTCGTTCCGGGGGTCTGTTCTTAACCTGAAACTGTTCTTAACCTGAATCACTACTTTAGCTAACGGGGCCTGCTGCTGCTGCTGCTGTGCCACCAGAGGATGATTTCTATTCTCATCCTGAAGCAAAGTTCTTAACCTGAGGTACTATTTCTGGGTTAGCGGAGTCTGTAACTGGAAGCATATGTAACCTGAAGCGTATGTAACCCGAGGTACCACTGTACTAATGATGTGAATGTTTATTTAAATCCTGCCATCACGTCTATAGACTTTCTTTGTTTCTGCTTAGAATCCTGTCTTGGTAAGGTAAAGGTAAAGGGACCGCTGACCATTAGGTCCCGTCATGGCCGACTCTGGGGTTGCGGCGCTCAGCTCGCTTTATTGGCCAAGGGAGCCGGTGTACAGCTTCCGGGTCATGTGGCCAGCATGACTAAGCAGCGCACGGAAACGCCATTTACTTCCCCCTGGACCGGTACCTATTTATCTATTTGCACTTTGACGTGCTTTCGAACTGCTAGGTTGGCAGGAGCAGGGACCGAGCAACGGGAGCCCACCCCGCCGCGGGGATTCGAACCGCCGCCCTAGGCTCTGTGGTTTAACCCACAGCGCCACCTGCGTCACAAATGAGTTCCCATTATATACTTTGTGATTAAATTGTGCGTCACCAGCAAACGCAAATGTCATGCAGATCTGCGGGTCCCAGCCGACTGTGTTATACTCAACGTATAAGGGAAAGGATCTGTTATTTGTGTCCATTGCTTTTCATGGGCCCTGTGGTGAGTAACACCGACATTGGCCACAACCCTGTGACCTATGAACTCGTAGAATCGTAGCAGGGGTATGGCATGGGCGAGCAAGAGGAATGGCAAGGGAGTTGAGATTGTGGCAGTGGGTGGGAGCTGAGCAGGAGAGCAGTGTGGCAGTTCAGGCGGCGGCGGCGAGAAAGCTGGGTTTGCAGTGGCTGGGCAGGTGGGTGTGGTGCGGCAGCACAGGTGGCCAGAGTCAATGAGGTATCTGGGCTTGCAGTGGTGTAACAGGTTGAACAATGAGTGGCACAGGTGAATTGCAGAGGTTTGGGAGGGAAAAGGCTTGGGCAAGGACTAAGCGTAGGGGGCTTTGGTGGGAGGCGGTGGTGGAGGTTGGGGAGGGGTTAGCAAGCAAAGTTTGTGGGGGAATCAACCCCTAGGATGTAAGTATGTGTTTATAGATAAAGAGATATACAGCGGTACCTCGGTTCTCAAACGAAATCTGTAGCGGAAGCCCGTTCGAAAACCAGGGTGTGGCTTCCCATTGATTACAAGAGATTCTTGCCCTCAGCAGAAGCTGTGTAGCACATTCGGCTTCTGAAAAACATTCGAAAAAGGAAGCATTTATGAAATATATTCGGAGTCGAGAGTGGATTTTATGCTCCTTATTCAGCTCATAGTGGTGAGGGGGAATGGAAGTTCCCCCAGAATGTCAGGTTCCATATGCTTCAGGTTACATACGCTTCAGGTTACAGACTCCGCTAACCCAGAAATAGTGCTTCAGGATAAGAACAGAAATCGTGCTTCGGCGGCAGCAGGAGCCCCCATTAGCTAAAGTGGTGCTTCAGGTTAAGAACAGTTTCAGGTTAAGAACAGACCTCCAGAACGAATTAAGTACTTAACCCAAGGTACCACTGTATATACATTATTTACACAATGGGCCCCACGTGATTGGCTAATTCCGGGATTCTCCTGTAGGCCAATCAGGTTGCGGATTCACTTCCACCTGGAACTGGATTGGGTGGCTCCTGTGGACCAATAAGACTGCTGCATTCTGGGTCCTATTGTTCTAGAACCAATCAGACTGCTGCATTCTGAATCCAATTGTTCTAGGACCAATCAGACTGCTGCATTTTGGATCCTATTCAACTCAGTACATAACAATTTACTTCTGGGTTTTTGGTGTTCGAGAACTGAAACATACGACAACGGAGGCGTTCGGGAACTGAGGTTCCACTGTAGTGCTATATCTCAAAGTCAGCCCTGTACCCCACAACCTCACTGTGGTTCAGTGAGGAGGGAGATTTTAATTTTCCAATCAGAAATTGCTCTCTGATGCCACCATTTCCACCTGCTGTCTTTCAGGAAGTAGTTGCGTCAGGGACGGGGGATTTTTGGTGGCAAAGTAGTTAAAACCCTCCATGCTTCCTGCACCCCAGTTTGGTAAGAAAGTAAACAGATCATCATCAGTTATAAGCCTGCGTATTGAAGAAGACCCTAAGCAAAGCACATGTTTTGTCTTTTAAGATTTAGGGGCAGCTCACTAGGAGGAACGCAGGTGGCGCTGTGGGTTAAACCACAGAGCCTAGGACTTGCCGATCAGAAGGTCGGCGGTTCGAATCCCCACGACGGAGTGAGCTCCCGTTGCTCGGTCCCAGCTCCTGCCAACCTAGCAGTCCGAAAGCACGTCAAAGTGCAAGTAGATAAATAGGTACCGCTCCGGCGGAAGGTAAACGGCATTTCTGTGCGCTGCTCTGCTTCGCCAGAAGCGGCTTAGTCATGCTGGCCACATGACCCGGAAGCTGTACGCCGGCTCCCTCGGCCAATAAAGCGAGATGAGCACCACAACCCCAGAGTTGGCCACGACTGGACCTAATGGTCAGGGGTCCCTTTACTAGTAGCTTACTGGCAGAGCCTCTGCATTGCATACAGAAGCTCCAAAGTTCAATCTCTGGCACCTCCAAGTAGGGCTAAGAGAGACCCCCTGGCTCTGCAGCCAGTCAGCGTAGGAAATATTAAGGTGGATGGACCAGTCGTCTGACTTGGTACAAGGCCACTTCCTGTATTCCTATGATCCATGCTTTCAGACACTTTTACCCAGAGAAAGTGATGAAATGTTGGCCCACGGGAATTCAGAAGTGTGTGTCGTTGTGGACATTTTATAAAATAAAATAAAATGAATGCAGCCCTGTTTGATGGCGCATGGGCACCCTGTAGCCCAGACAGGAAATATGTCAGACTGCCCCGGCAGGAGGCTGCACTGAGCACGTGCAGAAGCGAACAAGACACCACTTCATGATTCATCACGGCCAACCTTTGTCCGCCTTTCAAGGCTTGACAAGGCTGGTGACGAAGGGCTGCTTTGCCGTTGCTGTTGCTACGTGATCGCAAGAGCAAATCTGGAGCTTAAGGAAGGACGCAGCTCTCTCTCTGGGGTCCCGATTAACTATCCGCCATCTATTTCACAGGCTTCGATATATGTCTTAATCACCAAGGTTTCTAAGCGGTGTACATTAAAAAAATTACAAAAAAAGCATATGCAACGGATAAAATCAATCATCATAAAGAGAGAAAAGGACCTTGAATGCCTACTGGAATAGAAAGTTCTTTGTCAAACACCTAAAATTCAGCAGGGAGTTCGGGGCTGGTTCATAGAATCATAGAATCATAGAGTTGGAAGAGACCACAAGGGCCATCGAGTCCAACCCCCTGCCAAGCAGGAACCACCATCAGAGCACTCCTGACATATGGTTGTCAAGCCTCTGCTTAAAGACTTCCAAAGAAGGAGACTCCACCACACTCCTTGGCAGCAAATTCCACTGTCGAACAGCTCTTACTGTCAGGAAGTTCTTCCTAATGTTTAGGTGGAATCTTCTTTCTTGTAGTTTGGATCCATTGCTCCGTGTCCGCTTCTCTGGAGCAGCAGAAAACAACCTTTCTCCCTCCTCTATGTGACATCCTTTTATATATTTGAACATGGCTATCATATCACCCCTTAACCTCCTCTTCTCCAGGCTAAACATGCCCAGCTCCCTTAGCCGTTCCTCATAAGGCATCGTTTCCAGGCCTTTGACCATTTTGGTTGCCCTCCTCTGGACACGTTCCAGTTTGTCAGTGTCCTTCTTGAACTGTGGTGCCCAGAACTGGACAGTGCCCAGAACTGTGGTGCCCAGAACTGGTTCAGTCTTAGCCGGGAGGGAGCTCCACCAAGTCAGACCCACAATACTGAATATATGGCTTCTGGTGGTTATGAGCTGAGCATCTGAGCCATGTGGAGGAGCAGGGCCAGAGCAGGGCCCAGCTTATATGAAAAAAGGCAAAGTGCGGTAGTTTCTGGAGAAATGAAATAATTTTTATTCCTTCGTTTTGCCATAAACTTCAGAGCAGTGAGTGGGGGACATCTGCGCTGTCTGTGCAAAGTGAAACCAGATGAATCCCATTACCGGATATAAAAAGACAACAATATTAAAGGAAGAGCGTAGCTTGGAAATGGAATGCAAAGCCAATCTGTTTAGCCATAATTTTCCTTTCAAAATACTTTAAGGAGGACGGTAGTTTGCGCAGGACCTTAGCAAACAGCAACCTTAAAATATCTTGCAACCTATGATTATCCGTCACCCACTTTTAAAAACTTCTATTTAACCAATTGCTCTCACCCTTGCTGTGTACCCAGCTGTACTGGTTCCTCTTTGAAAATGGACTTTTCAAATCTGATTCAGGGACACCATTAGATGGAGACAAAAGGAGCCCACTGTTGGTCACTGCTTGGACCAGGAGGTCAGTTTTGTCCCGTTCCATCAGTTTCCCCAGCTGTGAGACATTTAGGGCTCATCCCCACTTCTCCTTGTCCCGTGACTATAAAACACAGGTCTGTCGGTTTCCCCCTGTCGTTCTCCTTTCCCATGGAAAACCCACTCTTTAGTGCTGAAAAACCCTGAATTGCCATTTGTTCCAACTGAGTGCAAAAGAGCAGTTTTCTCCAGGGGAGATCAGCAGGACCCGAGGAAGTGTGGCTGAACCCTTAGTTTATCCCATTGAATTGAATGGAAACCACTGGTAACTAAAGGTTCCTTGACTAGAGTGAGCTGCCTTGTTAATGGCCTAGCCCTGTCCATGGTTCTGTTTCTTGGTCACGGGAGAGTGTGACAGAGATAGAAACTTTTTTTGAGAGAGAGAGAATATATTTTTGTGGTTTAATTTTTTTTGATTTTTAAACGGCTTATAATGTTGTTTTTTAAATTGTTGCTACCTGCCCCGGGATCTTAGGGTGATGGGCGGGTAATTAATTAACACAAACAACAAGCAATGGTACAGGTTGCCTAGCGAAGCACCGGGATTATCTGTTGGGGAAGCCAAAGTTGCATCTTGAGAGCCAGTGTGGTGTAGTGGTAAAGAGCGGTGGACTCCTAATCTGGGGAACCGGGTTCGCGTCTCCACTCCTCCACATGCAGCTGCTGGGTGACCTTGGGCCAGTCACACTTCTTTGAAGTCTCTCAGCCCCACTCACCTCACAGAGTGTTTGTTGTGGGGAGGAAGGGAAAGGAGAATGTTAGCCGCTTTGAGACTCCTGAAAGGGAGTGAAAGCCGGGATATCAAATCCAAACTCTTCTTCTTCTTCTTCTTGCATAGTAGATCCTGCATTGATCAGGAGGCTAGACCAGATGACTTACACAATCCCTTCTGACTCTATAATTCTAGTACTTTTGGGATGTGTTACAGTCTCTGGGCACAGATACACATTGCACCCTAATTTCAGATCCTTGGCGGTGACCATCAAGCACAACCCTGCTTTGAGCTATGTCTGTAGGCCATGCTAGAGTGTAATGGAGTGTTGGCAGAGCTGGGAGGAATACTGGGAAAAGGCTTGAGACAAATACAGTAGTACCTCGGGTTAAGAACTTAATTCATTCCGGAGGTCCGTGCTTAACCTGAAACCTTTCTTAACCTGAGGCACCACTTTAGCTAATGGGGCCTCCTGTGGCTGCTGTGCCGCCGGAGCACGATTTCTGTTCTCATCCTGAAGCAAAGCTCTTAACCCGAGGTACTATTTCTGGGTTAGCAGAGTCTGTAACCTGAAGCGTATGCAACCCGAGGTACCACTGTAATGAGAGAGCGAAAGGATAGCAAATAGACAGATAAGTTCTCCACCCCACAGAGAAGAAAGTTTCAGAAGTGGGTCATGCTGCAGTAACTGTGTTGATGGTTTCTAGTTGATGTAGCCACTGCTATATAATCACACTTATTTCTACAAACAGCTCTGGCGGCTCTCCTTTGAGCTCCTGTAAGCTCCTGTTAGAAAGCCAAGGTTTTCTGCTGCAACCACAGGAGTAGTCCTGTAATTTTCCCTGTGCATCTCTTAATTTCCTCATCCGAGTTTCTGCTGCAGCCATCCCACGGCTGAACGCAGAAGGCCCCGTCTTTTAATCAGCCTCCAAAAGCGTGAGGAAGCCCTGGTTTTCCATTTTTGCTCATGCACATCTTTGTGAACCTTTATCTTCCTCTTCTCTTCTTTCTTCTGCAGGATCAACACTCCGTGCTGAGCCAAAGCGCAGGCCCCAATCCAACGTCAAACGCTTGCACGAATCCAAATGCTGCGAGCAGCTACATGAACTCACCTCAGCAAGCTCTGCTGAATCAGCAGCTGAAGCAACAACTCCTTCTGCAACACCAGCAGCAGCAGCAGCAGCAACAAAAGATACTAACTGAAGCAGTAAATTTTCAGATTCCCTATTTTATTTTCTATGTAAATCGGTGTCATGTAGAATTCAGAAGCTGGTATTGCGAAAACAGCTACTGGGCCATTTTTAGTCTGCCCATTTCACCTGCTCTGCCTTTTATTTGGAGGGTGAGAGAAGCTTGCACAGCAGCAAATGGGAGCTTTTGTTTTCCATGGGAGCTTTTGTTTTTCCAATGGGAGCTTTTTTTCCAACACAGATTGCAAGCGTGGGGTGCCATTTCTTGATCAGGAACACAGTGGGTGGCAGAGGGTTGGAGGCCCACCCCCATGCCCTATGTTAGGGTCCCAATCCAGACTGTTAAAGTGCAAATAGATTCCCTGAACCAATTGCACATGGGAACAATTCCCACAACAGACCCTCCCATGGATTTAGAGTAGTGCAAAACCACAGCTAGTGAGTGTGGATATTGGGGTGTGCTGTCTAGGTTAAACTTCATGCGCAATGCAAAGCTGTCATACTCTGAGTCAGACCTCCGCCTTGTCCTCTCGACACTTCCCGGTGCCTTGTATTTTTATTCTTATTTTTGAAATAATTTTCATTTGATTTTACAAGTATAGAGTTACAACAACACAAAATACATATCCATATTTGGAGATTTCTCGACTTCCCACATTCCCCTCCACGGGTCCTATTATATACCTTTTCAACTGCATATTATTTCAATGGTTCCTCTTCATCCTGGAGAAGAGTGACTAGTGGGGTGCCACAGGGTTCTGTCTTGGGCCCGGTCTTATTCAACATCTTTATCAATGACTTGGATGATGGACTCAAGGGCATCCTGATCAAATTTGCAGATGACACCAAACTGGGAGGGGTGGCTAACACCCCAGAAGACAGGATCACACTTCAAAACGACCTTGACAGATTAGAGAACTGGGCCAAAACAAACAAGATGAATTTTAACAGGGAGAAATGTAAAGTATTGCACTTGGGCAAAAAAAATGAGAGGCACAAATACAAGATGGGTGACACCTGGCTTGAGAGCAGTACATGTGAAAAGGATCTAGGAGTCTTGGTTGACCACAAACTTAACATGAGCCAACAGTGTGACGCGGCAGCTAAAAAAGCCAATGCAATTCTGGGCTGCATCAATAGGAGTATAGCATCTAGATCAAGGGAAGTTATAGTGCCACTGTATTCTGCTCTGGTCAGACCTCACCTGGAGTACTGTGTCCAGTTCTGGGCACCACAGTTCAAGAAGGACACTGACAAACTGGAACGTGTACAGAGGAGGGCAACCAAAATGGTCAAAGGCCTGGAAACAATGCCTTATGAGGATCGGCTAAGGGAGCTGGGCATGTTTAGCCTGGAGAAGAGGAGGTTAAGGGGTGATATGATAGCCATGTTCAAATATATAAAAGGATGTCACATAGAGGAGGGAGAAAGGTTGTTTTCTGCTGCTCCAGAAAAGCGGACACGGAGCAATGGATACAAACTACAAGAAAGAAGATTCCACCTAAACATTAGGAAGAACTTCCTGACAGTAAGAGCTGTTCGACAGTGGAATTTGCTGCCAAGGAGTGTGGTGGAGTCTCCTTCTTTGGAGGTCTTTAAGCAGAGGCTTGACAACCATATGTCAGGAGTGCTCTGATGGTGTTTCCTGCTTGGCAGGGGGTTGGACTCGATGACCCTTGTGGTCTCTTCCAACTCTATGATTCTATGATTCTATGATTCTATGATTCTATGATTCTATGATCGTCCAAATTTTATATCTCTCCAGTTTATCCTTAATATCATCTACATTACAAGTGTTATTGCAACCCTGCTAATTTTTTCATCTGCTTACTGTGGTCTCTCAAGTAAATTATGAACTTTTCCCATTCTTTATTGAAGTTTTGGTCTTCTTGGTTCCTGAGCTTTTCGGTCAGTTTTGCCATTTCGGCATAATCCAACAGCTTAGTTTGCCGTTCTTCCCTGATAGGGACTTTGTCTTCTTTCCATCTTTGTTTTTTTTTTTAATAATATTTTTTATTAGAATTTTTACATAAAAAAAAGAAGAGAAAAATACAAAAACAACAAGAAATAAACAAATAAAAACAATTCCATTTTCATAATATTCTTTGCATTTACTTATTTCCCGGACTTCCCCACACCTCCCCTCACTGTATTCCAGTTCATCTATTAAGTCAGCAAATCCCTTCCCTCTTTCTTAACTTAATCTTTATCTTAAATTCTTAATGTATCTTAATCTTTTCTTAATATCTTAATATGTTAAACCTTTAATTTTACACCTTTTAACCTTCAGATTTTCCATACTCCTTCACCACATCATTGCTAATAACCTTTTAACCTCAATCCGATGTCATTCTAACATTCATTAATCTTATAGTATTTCTGTAAATAGTCTTTAAATTTCTTCCAATCTTCCTCCACCATCTCTTCTCCCTGGTCTCTGATTCTGCCAGTCATTTTTACCAGTTCCATCACCTTGTCTTCTTTCCATCTTTGGGCTAGTAGCAACCGTGAGCCTGTCGCTGCGTACATAGAAAGTCTTTTCTGCTCCTTTGGTTCCTGGCGCCTTGTGGAGTTGCCTGGAGGTCCTTTCAATTGGGGATGCAAAGGAATTAAACCTGCCACACCTTTTGCATGTGGAGCCTGTGTTTGTTTGTTTTTTGCCACCGAATGTTCCAACCTTGCAGTGATTCCTCAGTGCAAGTTAGCAGCCTGACACAGGGCAGTTGGGGAGGCTGTATGTTCAGCCATAAGGAAAGCAGGTTACAGGGCAGCCAAGTTGCTGGCGCACAGCAGCAAAGCTCCATTTCCTTCCTCAGCAGATGCTGGCAGCGCTCAGGGACCACCCATGCTCAGTGCCTGCATACCTTCAGGCGACACTTTCTCTGCTTACTGGAAACCTCTTGCAGACTGCAGAGCTGGGCTGAAAATCCCTTCCTTCTGTAGGAAGAGAGAACTCCTTTTGACAATCTGCTGAGAGGGAAAGAGAGGGAGAGTTACGGCATTTGAAAAACCAGTTTTTAGCCAATTCGTGCTGCTGGCTTCTCCCCTCTCCCTTTTTTTTTTTTTTTTGGGGGGGGGGGAAGCCTTGCCAAGTATGTCAGAAGTAGGCATGGATCTTGGCAGCCAGAAGACCAAAGTCCCAGATCCAGCTGGCTTTCTGGAAGCCACCCTCTCTTTTTTTGCACCCCATCTGCAGGCAGTATGGGGATAATAAGGCTGGTCTACCTTGTAAGGTAGGGGACGCGGGTGGCACTGTGGGTTAAACCACAGAGCCTAGGACTTGCCGATCAGAAGGTTGGATGGCCATGTCTCATGGATGCTTTAGTTTCCTTCATTGCAAGGGGTTGGACTAGATGACCCTAAGGGTCCCTTCCAACTCTACAGTTCCATGATCCCTGTTGCAAAAGTTACTGAAATAATTGTGTGTAGTGTTTAGAACACAATTGCTGGGTATAGGTTTATTATTCTGTCCAGATTTGGCAGCAAGGGGAGTGTTTTTCTAAGGCTAATAATGGCACTGGGGATGCAGTTTTCATTAGAATTGTGATTGGGGGTGGAAGGGTTAAAAATTTCCTCCCCACCCCTCTCTCTCCCTATGTCTTGATGAAAATAGGGAGGCCCACTACATTTATAATTAAAACTTTAAAAACCTAATGTAGTTGGTAACTGTGCCCTTAGAATCACATATAGTTTTGTCTCAAGTTTTGTATTCTCTAGCATTTTCCCTAGATTTGAAGCATACAGCCAACAGTAGTAGTAGTAGTAGTTGTTATTGTTATTATTATTAGTAGTAGTAGTAGTAGTAGTAGTAGTAAAGGTAAAGGGACCCCTGACCATTAGTTCCAGCCGTGGCCGACTCTGGGGTTGCGGCGCTCATCTCGCTTCTGGCGAACCAGAGCAGCACACGGAAACGCCAATTTACCTTCCCGCTGAAGCGGTACCTATTTATCTACTTGCACTTTGACGTGCTTTCGAACTGCTAGGTTGGCAGGAGCAGGGACCGAGCAATGGGAGCTCACCCCGTCGCGGGGATTCGAACCGCTGACCTTCTGATCGGCAAGCCCTAGGCTCTGTGGTTTAACCCACAGCACCACCCGCATCCCATTATTATTAGTAGTAGTAGTTAAATGCCTCCCATCTGACTGGGGTGCCCCAGCCACTCTGGGTGGCTTCCAGCAAAATATAAAAAGCACAATCAAACATTTAAAGCTTCACTATACACAACCCTGATCCTCTCTTTGCTGACCCAACCAGTTCCCTGACACCCCGCCTGATGACACATGGGAAGGCGGCAGAATCTGCACAACAGAAACATCTGCAAAACCTCCCCATGCTTCCTTCTGCGCCATGGCCTTGAAACCGGCATCGCAGGAGTCTCCCCCAAATACAAAAGCCGTTGGAGCTGCGTTCACGTTCAGATCGCTCGCCTTTTGGCTAACCAAGAGAATGGGTTCACCTTCTCTTTTCTTTCTAATCCTGTAGGAGAAAATGACTCCGCAAGATCAGCTGAACCGGCACTCGACAAGGCCCCCGCCAGATTATAAAGACCAAAGAAGGAACCCGGTCAACATGCAGCAAACACATCAGTATTCAGGTAAACACGCTTGAAGGCAGCAGTAAACAAGGGGACAGCTGCCAATGACTCAACTGGTTTTGAGTACAGTTGTACCTTGGTTTTCGAATTTAATCCGTTCCTGGCGTCCATTTGTGTTATGTACAAAGCTCGGATCCTAGAACAATAGGCAAGTAGGATCCTAGAATGCAACAACTGATTGGCTTGCAGGAAAAGACCAATCAGGCTCCAGGAGGAAGTTAATCAGCCTATTAGGCTGGTAGAATCATAGAATGCAACAACTGATTGGCCTGCAGGAAAAGACCAATCAGGCTCCAGGAGGGAAGCAGAATCAGCCAATCAGATGGGACTCATTGTCTAAATATTGTCTAAATAATGTATATAAAAGCATGAGGTTTGAGGGGCAATTAAATCACTCTTTTGCAAGCTGCAATAAAGAGCCTGAAATCACTACAGGACTCCTAGTATATTTCAGTTCGACTCCCGGAACAGTTAAAAAATCGAGGCGGGGCTTCCGATTGGCTGCAGGAGTGTCCTGCAGCCAATTGGAAACCACGCGGACATTTGGCTTCTGAAAATCGTTCAAGAACCGCAACAATCACTTCCAGTTTTTGATTGATTGTGAGCCGAAACATTCGAGTTCAGAGGCGTTCGGCTTCCGAGGTTCCATTGTATTGGAAAGGTAGCCCTCTGCCCCTCTGCAACATCTTTGGGTTTGGGCCAGTGACCCATCTAGTCCAGCATTCTGCTCTCACAGTGGCCAGCCAGATTCCTGCAAGAAGTCCACAAGCAGCACTTGAGTGGGACAACACTCTCCCCTCCTGCTGTTTCAGGGGTGGCAAGTTCCCCCAGAATGTCTGCTTTGTATACATTATTTACACAATGGGCCTCATGTGATTGGCTAATTCCGGGATTCTCCTGTAGGCCAATCAGGTTGCGGATTCACTTCCACCTGGAGCTGGATTGGGTGGCTCCTGTGGACCAATAAGACTGCTGCATTCTGAATCCTATTGTTCTAGGACCGATAAGACTGCTGCATTCTGAATCCTATTGTTCTAGGACCAATCAGACTGCTGCATTTTGGATCCTATTCAACTCAGTACATAACAGTCTGGCTGGAGGATAGAGAGGGATGTGCATGCATGTGTAGAAATTAAGCTACTGTGCAAAGGTAAAATTTGCATCCATCGCTCAGTTCGCTTTTGCCTCTCGCTCCACCCACCACTGGCATTGTCCCTGAGAAGGGCATGCATCCCTCAGGCAGAAGGAGTCTCCCTGCCCCACTTACGAAGGGTGCATGTGACGAAGATCTATTTGCAAACTAAGGGTGCTTGTCTGGAAGCCAGGACTGGTAAACCCTACTCAGACCTTATAAAAATGTGCAGGAATGTTTGCACTGGCTCCATCCCGCCCCACCCCAGCCTCCATGCTTTGGTTTCGTACGCCTTTTCCACCCGAATATACATATGTGCATTTTTATTTTAACTGAAACCGTATTGCAAAATCAACAGACGCGTACAGTCGGATTGTTAGCTGCGTTCCACTCCGTGTGTAAGTCTGGGAGTAGCGAATAAGGCCAATGCACTTGGAAATGCAGACTAAACTAAATCCTCTGCCCTCCCTATCTCGGAGTGGGGGCCCGAGGGGCTGTAGGCCTCACCCCTTGCGCCGATTGTCATTCCTGGGCGTGAATTTAAAAAACGGCACATCCCCCAGTATCACTGACTCACTCCTCTTGGTATCGAAGGTCTGGTAATGTTTTCTGCTCGACACTAATTGGAGTGAAATTTCTCCCCATCTGGTCTAAATCAGTGTGGCCAAAAAAAGGGGGGAGGGTGCTAAAAATAGCAAGCAGTTCAGAGGGGGAAAAGGAAACTTTGTCTTTGGAGTGAGATAGAAAACCAATGTCCCAACCGCGGTGCCCTTTTAGGGAACTCACGTCTCTTCCCAAAGAATATAGAGCTTGCGAGTCAACATGTTCCAGCTTTGCTTCAAGAGACTCCAAAACTCTTTGGTATCTTTTGCTACGTCTGGAAGGTTGCTTCATTCCAATGGCGGAGGAGGCAATTCTAGCCAGAATGGTGTAGTGGGTAGGGTGCCATTGAAGCTCACTGGGTGACCTTGGGCCAGTCACTGCCCCTCATTGGACATCCACCAAAGCTGAACTTTGAAGGATTCAGCTCAGATAAAAGTTAAACCAAGGGTGCCAACTTGAATAAAATATTAGGGAGGGACCAGGTAAGCCCACCATGCATAATGGATCACGTGACGCAGTACACACATGCCATTTGAACTGCAATGCCCATCAGCTTCAGGGTGGCCGTCCCCCTCAAATATTTTATTGGGGGCCCAAAGGGACCTGGGCCCCTAGAAACTGCAGGAGGGGAGAGGGCTCTTGTCCTCAGGTCCTGGTTGTGAGCTTCCCACAGCCATCCAGTCGGCCACAGTGAAAACAGGGTCCTGGACTAGATGGGACATTCACCTGACCCAGCAGGCTCTTAGTACATTCTTATATTGCAATCCCATTTCTTAACCTTTTAGCATATATATGTATGGTGGTGGTGCTGCAGTTGCAGCCCACCTTAGCTCAGGCCACCACCTGGTAGTGGGTCCCAACCCAGCAGCGGAAGACGAGTGCTCTCATTTCCTAATGGGACTGTCAGTTCTGTGTCCAGGGCAGCTGTCTACCAGCTCCATCTGGTACGCAGGCTGAGACCCTCCCTGCCCGTGGACTGTCTTGCCATAGTGGTGCATGCCCTGGTTATCTCCCACTTGGACTACTGCAATGCACTGTACGTGGGGCTACCTTTGAAGGTGACCCGGAAACTACAACTAATCCAGAATGCAGCAGTTAGACTGGTGACTGGGAGTGGCCACCAGGACTATATAACACTAAAGGACTTTCATTGGCTCCCAGTGCGTTTCTGAGCACAATTCAAAGTGTTGGTACTGGCCTTTAAAGCCCTAAACAGCCTTGGTCCAGTATACGTGAAGGAGCGTCTCCGCTCTCATCGTTCTGCCCGGACACTGAGGTCCAGCACTGAGGGCCTTCTGGTGGTTCCCTCACTGCGAGAAGTGAGGTTACAGGGAACCAGGCAGAGGGCCTTCTTGGTAGTGGCACCCACCCTTTGGAACACCCTCCCACCAGATGTCAAAGAGAAAAACAACTGCCAGACTTTTAGAAGACATCTGAAGGCATCCCTGTTTACGGAAGCTTTTAATGTTTAATACGTTATTGTCTTTTAATATTCTGTTGGAAGCCGCCCAGAGTGGCGGGGGAAACCCAGCCAGATGGCTAGGGTATAAATATTATTATTATTATTAATATTATTATTATTATTCAATGTCTGGTGTTTTATTGTGGTTTTAATATTCTGTTGGGAGCCACCCAGAATGGCTGAGGAAACCCAGCCAGATGGGCAGGGTATAAATATGGTGATGGTGATGATGCTTAGGGACCAACACATAATTATCTCGTGTTCCAAGGACCTGGCGGGACGCGGGTGGCGCTGTGGGTAAAACCTCAGCGCCTAGGACTTGCTGATCACATGGTCGGCGGTTCGAATCCCCGCGGCGGGGTGCGCTCCTGTCGTTCGGTCCCAGCGCCTGCCAACCTAGCAGTTCGAAAGCACCTCTGGGTGCAAGTAGATAAATAGGTACCGCTTTATAGCGGGAAGGTAAACGGCGTTCCGTGTGCTGCGCTGGCTCGCCAGATGCAGCTTGTCACACTGGCCATGTGACCCGGAAGTGTCTGCGGACAGCGCTGGCTCCCGGCCTATAGAGTGAGATGAGCACACAACCCTAGAGTCTGTCAAGACTTGCCCGAACGGGCAGGGGTACCTTTACCTTTACTTTACCTTACCAAGGACCTGCCAGGGCTAAGAGAAATGTCCAGAGAGTCGTGCTCCTTTTCCTCCGGTAGGGTTGTGATGGGATTCTGGTGGGAGGGTTTCCCATGGATGCTCTGGCCTGTGCGTCCTGTTCAGAACCTACAACTAGATGATCGATAAGAGATTTTTCTTTCTCCTCCCGCCACCCTTTTCCCAGGTGGATCGCCAGCCGTGAGCGCCAGCTCCAACCTCTGCTTTTCCAACTCAATTTCAACTCCCAGCCTCTCGCCGCAGGCGTCCGGTCTTTTGACCATCACTCACGGAGCCAGAATGCCTTCCCTCCCGACGACACGCCACATGGTCTGCTACGGGAACATTCCTTGCAGCCAACCGAGCGCGTACAGCATGGCTGCATCGGGTGCAAGCCAAGTGTCGCAGCACAGGAACCCGAACCAAATGATCCCCAGCCAGCAAAGCAATTCAGGAGCGCCTCGGCAAGGGCCTCCGGGGCAAGGCAGTAATAATGGCCTGTCAGCGTATGACAGCGGGCCCGGGATCAGCTCTCAGCAAGGCAAACTCAGCTTGAACCAAGGGGCTTCTTCTGCACCAAGGCCTCTGAACGTCATGGTCAACTCCAATTCGGCAACTCAGACCTGGGCCTCACAAGAAACAGGAGCGAAGCAGCAGGAAACACGCAAGGCCGTGGGGTCGCCTTTCCCCACAGGCAGCCCCTATACAAACCAGCCGCTGCAGCGCACACCAGCCCACCAGCAGTTTTCCCAGCGCGCCATGGGGCCTGCTCCTAACCAGCTGGCCGCCCCCCAGATGAGAACACCAACGAGCCAAATGAACCAAACTCTAAATGGGCAAGCGGCTGGGGCGCCAAAATCCCTGGGGGCAAGGCCTGGCCAGGTACGGGCTCAGACAGTGCCACACTTAAATGCACCGGGGGTGAGCATGGCAGCGCCGAGCTCCTTGCCGTCAAACCATTTCCCATCTAGTAGTAGCCAGGCTTCTGCCAGGGCCTACCAGGGAACCGACCACACCAGCGACCTGGCGTTTGACTTTCTGAACCAGCAAGGCGACAACATTGGGCCGGCCCTCAACAGCGACCCGGACTTCATCGATTCTTTGTTAAAAACAGAGCCGGGTAACGACGACTGGATGAAGGACATCAACCTTGATGAAATCCTAGGTGGCCACTCCTGAGGCCGAGCAGCAGGCGGTTGCAAACTCACAGAGCGGGTGGCGGCGGCAGTGGTGTTTGTTTTTTTAAGGCCTGAAAGCCAGGATTGCACTCCACAAAGTTTTTCAGAGGGAACGTGTCTTTGGAGTGTTTTCAAGAAAACCAAACTTTGCTCTCCCGATGGTTGAAGGGGTTCCTCGTGGTCCGCAATGAGGAGCAAAATCAAAAAGGTGTCTCCGTCCGTTCAAAATTTGTAGGCCAATCTTCGTACCTAAAAAGCTAAGCAAGACCGCAGGAGGAGACGTCGGTTGCTTGTCCTACTCTTGTGTAGGCTACAGCTTGTGTAGGTGTTCGCTTGGGCATGCGGACACGCAACCACAAATCTTGAACAGAGAAGAAAAGGTATACCCCAGATAACGTCCAGCCTGAGATTGTTGAGTTAATTTATCAGGAGCAGTTGTGAGGAATCGGGAAAGTGCATTGATCGAGTGCATACTTTTTATAGAGAGGGTCACAGCTTTTATTCCTGCCAGTGCCAGGTAAGGTTAGAATGACCTGCCTGAAACCCTGGAAGGCCACATATTGCCTGTGTAGACAAAGGCAATACCTTGGTTTTCAAACAGTTGAGTTCCCAAACATTTTGGCTCCCGTACATCGCAAACCAGGAAGTGACTGTTCTGGTTTGCGAACCATTTTTGGAAGCTTACCGCAGCCAATCAGAAGCCGCGATTTGGTTTCCAAACGTTTTGGAAGTCGAACGGACTTCCGGAACGGATTCCACATTAACAGTCATGGCTTCCCCCCCTGCCCCCAGGAATCCTGGAAGGTATAATTTGTTAAGGATTCTGGGAGATTCGCCATGGCGAAACTTACGAATTAAGAAATCAAGATAACATTTTTATATATATATTAAAGAATGGAAAAGGTTTATTGAATATTTACAGATAAATTGTAAACAGATAAGAACATTGGCAGGGTTGTTTTAATAACCTGCAGCTTCATAAGAGTGTATATTTAAAGAAGATGAATAAATGAGCAAATTAAGTTAATTGAGATATGCAGAAGATATTAAAAATAAAGGAACCGCAGAAAGAGAAGGAAAGAAGTCAAGCTATGAAATGTCAAAATGATTGTAAAATTAGTGAAATGTATAAACTTGAAAAGTATAAAGATTTTTTTTTAAAGGGAGGGGTTCTGGGAAATGTTAGGAAACACCCACAACCAACCCTTCTTCCCTGGGAACTCTGGGAATTGCAGTTTTTTAGGAGAAGGGGGTCTCCTAAAAACTCTCAGCACTCTTAAGAAACTGCGTTTCCCAGGATTCTCTGCTGCTAAAGTGGCACCATAGATGTATAGTGCAGATGTGGCCTTGGAATGAGGCAGCTCCCTGTGCCAGATTATTGAAATATTAATTCCTCCATCCAAGGCAGCTACCAAGTGGCTTTGCTGCCTGCCCAGTCTCTTGCTTATAAAGGTAAAGGTACCCCTGCCCGTACGGGCCAGTCTTGACAGACTCTAGGGTTGTGCGCCCATCTTACTCTAGAGGCCGGGAGCCAGCGCTGTCCGCAGACACATCCAGGTCACGTGGCCAGCATGACAAGCTGCATCTGGCGAGCCAGAGCCGCACACGGAAACGCCGTTTACCTTCCCGCTAGTAAGCGGTCCCTATTTATCTACTTGCACCCAGGGGTGCTTTCGAACTGCTAGGTTGGCAGGCGCTGGGACCGAACAACAGGAGCGCACCCCGCCGCGGGGATTCGAACCACTGACCTTTTGATCAGCAAGCCCTAGGCACTGAGGCTTTTACCCACAGCGCCACCCGCGTCCCTAGTCCTACTCTTGCTTATAGAGCAGAATAAATACGGAGCACGAAATTGATTGAGGATTAGAGAACTTGAGCCTAAGATTTAACTAGTTAGCTCCAGGGAAATGTGTAATATTCAGCCTCTCCATCCCAACACAAACACACTTGGCTACGTTACCTTTCACCTCTGAAAGCATCCTCTCCACAGCCTTCAGGCTCCTAGACCATGAGCCGTTTTCATGTATTTCCCCACTTTAAACCAGCCAATCAGGGCTCAGATGTGGGGCTGTTCTTTTAGGGTAATCTAGTGGCTGTCCTCTGAATAAGGGAATCCCAGTGTCTCTTTACAAACACACACACAAAATGTCAGTGCCAGGGGTCAGCAAACTTTTTCAGCAGGGGTCCGGTCCATTGTCCCTCAGACCTTGTGGGGGGCCGGACTATATTTTGAAGGAGGGGGAATGAATGAATTCCTATGCCCCACAAATAACTCAGAGATGCATTTTAAATAAAAAGACACATTCTACTCATGTAAAAACAACAGGAAGGCCCCACAAATAACCCAGAGATGTATTTTAAATAAAAGGACACATTCTACTCATGGAAAAACATGCTGATTCCCGGACCATCCGCAGGCCGGATTTATTTTTTTTATTAAATGCTTTTTATTGGTGATTCATTTAATACAAACAAAATACAGTAAAATTCAACCATCATTTACCCACATTCTTTCCCCACACTCTGCTGAGCGTTGACTTCCTTCCCTCCCTTCATCAGGTTTTCTTATGTCAGTTACTTTTCCACAGTTTCTTATTGTATCCAATCCTATCTACATCGTAAGATTTATTTCAGTCCTGCCAGAGTCTTCAAATTTCTACAGTTATTATTTATGTACTCCATAAATTTACTCCAATCTTTTTGGAATTTTGCTTCCACCTGATTTCAGATTCTACATGTCAGTTTTGCTAGTTCCACATAATCAACCATTTTCGTCTGCCACTCCTCTGTTGTTGGTAATTCTGGCACTTTCCATTTTGGGGCTAACAAAGTTCCGGGCTGGATTTAGAAGGCGATTGGGCCAGATCCGGCGCCCGGGCCTTAGTTTGCCTACCCATGCCTTATATTGAGAGAAAGGGGGAAATCAATTTGTTCCTTGCCCCAAAGAATCCTGGGAGCTGCAGGATGTTGAGAATTGTTGGGACACCCTTCATAGAGAGACAGTTCCCAGCACTCTTAACAGACTAAATTTCCCATGGTCCTTTGGAGGGAAGCCATGACTGTGACAGTAGTTTCAGACTATATCCAGCAAAAGACAGTTGGGATGCTGCGGCAGTGAGCCGCCCACCATATTTATTATCAACAACGCTCCCGTAGCGTCGTTCTGGGGCATTGTGGGTGAGCAAAATGATGAGCGTCTCTTAGCCCCAGCCACCTTTTTAACACTCCGGTTGCGGACCCATAGCAGCTCAAAGATGCTAGCTAGACAACCGATTCTGAGCATCTGCTTCTGAAATTAACCAGAGTTGTGGAACTTCCACGGGCTTGTGCCTCTTTCCATTTATTTCAGAGTGACACGTGCGAGAAAAGTTACCCCTTGATGGCACCTTCGTGATCATAACAGGGAAACACTGGGTTTTGGGTTTTTTTAATGAATTGAAAACAAAGTCAAACCCTGCAGTTTTTTTATACCGTTATATATCTTCTTTGTATCATTACAGTAAAAAATGCACTACCCTTATATTTTGCATTATTGAATCAGGAACTCTTCTCAGTACTGGGTTGTAAATATATAGAAACTTTTTGTAAACTTTTGTACAAAACAAAATGTAATATTTTGGTAGGAATACTGAAATCATATTCTTTGGGTTATATTTATACACATGTGGAATAAAAGTGTACTGTCCAAACTTTGTATTTTATACAGAAAAGGGAAAAAAAATGCTTACCTTTTGTATCTTAATATACAATGTTGTTGGTGGATTATTTTTTTTCTTTTTGTATGATATAATTGTTTTATTTTCATTCTGAGACTTAAGAAATGGCTTAAAAGGAGGCAGGAGGAGAATCTCAAAATAAAAGTTGAGGATTTGATCTCTGGCTTTGTAATGGCACCTCGAACACTTGCCAAATTCCTTAAGTGCGCAGCTCATTCTGAGAAAGCAAATAACACTGTAGAAATCTCTGGGGAATTTGATTTGGTGTTCCAGATCAAATTTGCATCAGGCTGCTTTCTCAAGACCTGTTTCCTCTTTGCAGCACTTGACCATCTTTCCTGGAGCTGAATGAGGGCTTCTTCGCACGAACTGTTAACATTGGAATAGCCCAGTGGGGGGGGGGAGAGTTTCAACCCTCCCACAGTGGATTCCAGGGATCCTCAGGGCCCCAGTGGTTCAGAAAACACTGAGTGAGCTCTTCACTCAAATAAGTTTAGGGCCCTTCTCATCTTCAAATCTTCCCCCATTAATCCCTCAATCACCAGGTGTGCAAATATGTTAAGTTTTCCCTCTGTGACTCTCCACTTGGATGGCTGGGCCCAGAATTACTGCTATCTCCTTCCTCCCATGCTGTGTCCTAAGCCGCTTTGGTAAAGATTGACCCTAGCCTAGCACTCTCCCCCCCCCCCCTTTTTTCTGCTACTCCTGCTCTCTCCTTATGTAGAACCCCACTCTAAATGCTCCACCCACCATGCCTTTAAAGGTAAAGGGACCCCTGACCATTAGGTCCAGTCGTGGCGGACTCTGGGGTTGCAGTGCTCATCTCGCTTTATTGGCCGAGGGAGCCGGCGTACAGCTTCCGGGTCATGTGGCCAGCATGACTAAGCCGCTTCTGGCGAACCAGAGCAGCGCACGGAAACACCATTTACCTTCCCGCAGGAGCGATACCTATTTATCTACTTGCACTTTGACGTGCTTTCAAATTGCTAGGTTGGCAGGAGTAGGGACCGGGCAATGTTAGCTCACCCTGTCGTGGGGATTCAAACCACCGACCTTCTGATCGCCAAGTCCTAGGCTCTGTGGTTTAACCCACAGTGCCACCCGCATCCCTTTACCATGCCTTTACCCTCTGGCTAATTGAGCATCTCTTCTTCTCCAGTGGGGCTGCCCTGGCTAGTGGAACGCGGGTGGCTCTGGGGTCTAAACCACTGAGCTGCTTGACCATGCCGATCAGAAGGTTGGCGGTTCAAATCCCCATGACGGAGTGAGCTCCCATTGCTCTGTCCCAGCTCCTGCCAACCTAGCAGTTCGAAAGCACGCCAGTGCAAGTAAATAAATAGATACCGCTGTGGCGGGAAGGTAAGCGATGTTTCTGTGCGCTCTGGCTTCCGTCACAGTGTTCCGTTGTGCCAGAAGTGGTTGAGTCATGCTGGTCACATGACCCAGAAAGCTGTGGACAAACGCTGGCTCCCTTGGCCTGAAAGCGAGATGAGCGCCACAACCCCAAAGTCGCCTTTGGACTTAACCGTCCAGGGGTCCTTTACCTTTACTTTTACCTGGCCAGTCTCTTGCAGTCTGTCAGTCTCCATAGCTGACTGTCCAGTGGAGAACTCTTGTACCAGCTGCTCCCAACACCTTGGTTTGATTCTACCACCAGCTGGGATGCCAAAGTCCTAGTATTCCTACAAGGATACAGCTGTGCTGAGTGAAGGCACCTGAGCAGGATCTAAATATGTTCAGCTGAACATCTGTTTGGAGTTTATACATGTATCGTTTTCTTCTTCATTAATGTCATATGCCACCCTTTATCCCTAGATCTCAGGGGGTAAACATAAAACTCCAATATACAAAATACATAATAAAAACAAGAAACAAAAACAAACCCATAATAGCCCCCTGCACACACAGCACGTTTAAAAGGGCCTTAAGTGTCAATCAGCCAAAAGCCTGTTTGAAGAGGAACGTTTGTGCCTGGTGCGTGAAGGTGTATAATGAAGGAGCCAGGCGAGCCTCGTCAGAGAGAACATCCCACAGATTGGGGGCCACTGCAGATAAGGCCTGTTCTTGTGTTGCCGCCCTCTGGGGCTCTTGTGAGGAGGCACACAAAGAAGGGCCTCAGGATGATCTCAGGACCTGTGTAGGTTCATAAAGAGCAGAGGTGGTCCTTGAGGTATTGCAGTCCAGGTGAATACCAGTTGCACTGTGCCCCTGAAATTGAGGGTGGTGGTACCACGCAGCGCACCTTTTTTCTGCAGCAGTGCCAGGCTTGCAAGGCCAAGCACCATCTTTTAGATGCTGGCCAAGTCTGACCTTTTCACCTGAGCCTTTAACAGCAATTCAGATCAGTTGCAATCTATCAGCAAGTCGTCCTGCCTGCAATTGTTTTTCCTGTTATTTGTAACACTGCTTGATTAGCTTCCCGCTTATCGCCAGTTATTTCTGGTTCTCATTTTATGTATATTTTTAAACCCTTGTCGCAAGCTGCCTTTCATTTATTTAACCGGGACTTTTTGAAACCTTGATCACATCACAAATGCTTTTTTAAAAAAAAAGAAAATTCTGCTCTTTCTCCTGCTGGTTAAGCAGTTGTCGTACAGTGGTACCTCGGGTTACATACGCTTCAGGTTACATACGCTTCAGGTTACAGACTCCACTACCCCAGAAATATTACCTCGGGTCAAGAACTTTGCTTCAGGATGAGAACAGAAATCGTGCTCCGGCGGCGCCGCAGCAGCGGGAAGCCCCATTAGCTAAAGTGGTGCTTCAGGTTAAGAACAGTTTCAGGTTAAGTACAGACCTTCGGAACGAATTAAGTACTTAACCCGAGGTACCACTGTATTGTACTTTGTAGTTTGACTGATTTTGATGAAAGCTGCCTTGAGTATTTCAGTTTTTCTCTTAAGGCAGTGTTTCTGCACTTAAACACACACATTTTTTGTGGGAATAAAATCAACAATATTCACTTGGGTGCACAAACATGTGAGACTCCAAAGACATGTATTTTAGCCGAGATGGATGAGGGCCTGGTGTAGTTGACCTTTCCCCCCACCTACAAAAAAGGGTCCCCTTCTCCCCCAAGGAATGCATGAACTAAATAAACCTTATTTCATTTTAAAAATGAATGAATTATGCATATTAGTATATTACAACACATGGAGATGAAGGGCTGAGGCACACAAGGAGCAAAACAACAGGCAATGAGGCCTCTTCGCAGGTCTCAACCCCAGGTACAATTGCTTCAATTGCTCCATCATAATCCAGCCCTATTTTTAGCATCATGCATGAAGATATCCTCGGAGCATCTAATAATATAGGGCACCAGGATAATGAAATTAATATTTGAGAATCTGACGGTGAGAAGGGAAGTCTGCACAACTGCCAGAAAACCAGAAGACTCTGAAAAAACCAACAGTGAACAGATTAAAAAATAAATAAAGTTGTACTGGATGCCTAGTTCAAATCAAGCCATTTTGAACTGGGGCTGGGTGCAAAACCAGGCAAGGCGGCTCTCTGTCGCCCATCAACACTGAGGACCTGGGCAGCAGTCTGAGAAGCCACCCAGAAACCACCTGGTCAAAGTCTTGTCCCCCCAGAGGTACTGGGTGTCCCACTTAAATTATTGCAGCTATTTCTAAATTTGCATCTATACATACAAATTAATATGTGCGGATTTGTGCCACCTTTATGGTGATGCATTTTCGGGACTGTGGCGATCACTCAGGGTCCCCGGACGTTTCACCGTCTATTGATCCCTGTGCCACCACTTTATTTCTTGCTGCCACCACCCAGGCCCTACCTGGTACAATACTGAGTCCAGTCAGGGTTAAATCAGAACACAAGTTTCTGTTTATTTATTGCAGTTTAACAAGCGTGCGGTTTCATAAACAGTTCCATTACAATCATGGGGTGCCTATCCAGTCCTATAACTTCCACTACCTGCTCTCACTAAACCACCTCTCAGATATTTATCTGTCTTCTAAGCCCCTAACTATTCCTGACTCAGCTTATTTCACTACACTAACTCAACCTCAAAATCCGGGACGCGGGTGGCGCTGTGGGTAAAACCTCAGCGCCTAGGACTTGCCGATCGCATGGTCGGCGGTTCGAATCCCCGCGACGGGATGAGCTCCCGTCGTTCGGTCCCAGCTCCTGCCCACCTAGCAGTTTGAAAGCACCCCTAAGTGCAAGTAGATAAATAGGTACCGCTTTATAGCGGGAAGGTAAACGGCGTTTCCGTGTGCGGCTCTGGTGCTGGATCGCCAGCTGCAGCTTCGTCACGCTGGCCACGTGACCCGGAAGTGTCTGCGGACAGCGCTGGCTCCCGGCCTCTTGAGCGAGATGAGCGCACAACCCTAGAGTCGGACACGACTGGCCCGTACGGGCAGGGGTACCTTTACCTTTAGCTAACTCAACCTACCCACAGACTCTATACCAATTCACTCCCACTCCAACCAACCACCCAACTCCCAACAAACTCCTCCCTTCGCCCTTCCCAGAGCTGCTTTTATAGTCCCTCTGACTCCACCCTTCTGGGTCCTGATTGGGTAACCTGTTTAACTATTTCACCTCCAGCACTCTCACATGTTAATGTCACAGGGACTATATTAGCATAAGTGCAAACGCGATGCAAAAATGTGACTTCTTTCGGGTGTCCCCCAATGGGTGGCCATCCCAGAATGAGTCCAAGGTACTAGTACATTTGTGGCACACAGCAGCCAAACCACCTAGGAAGCCTTGTGATTCAAAGTCCTCGGGGACAAACCAGATTTTGTCTCATTTCTCCCCACCTCTCCTCATCCTTCAGAAATACTTCAGGATGGGCAGAGATGCCCAACGGGAGCCTAAGAACAAAGGGCATCTAACTCCAGCATCCTATTCTCATAGCGGCCAACTAGGTGCCTCTGGGAAGCCGCCTGCAAGGAGGGTCTGAGTTCAACAGCTCTGTCCCTGCTTGCAGTTCCCACCCAGAAACTGGTATTGAGAAGCAAACAGCGGAGGCCGAACTCCTGGCTTCCCCTTCAATGTCTGCATCCTTTATTCACAATGCCCGGTTTCCTCCTCCTCCTTTCCACTTCTCCCTTTTGTTTCCTGACAATTCTCCATGGAAGGGAATTGTTCAAATGTTAGAACGACAGGTCTCATCCCGCTATTCCACAGCCATCAGCATTCTGGAGAGGGCCAGCTGCGTGGCAGTGAGATTTTCCATGCACAGGCAGACTTGTCTGCATGGGGGAGGGGGGCAAGCTGTGTGAACCAAAGCAGGGATCCATCAAAGCGACTGAACCATACGAAACAGATTTTGTATGCAAGTTCCTAGTCCTTACCATTTATCCCACCTTCTCAGTGCCAATTGGCCAGAACACAACAGAAGGAAGCAGGGGCGTCTTACCCATAGAGGCTAGTGGCGCGGGACGCCAAGGCGCCAGGTTCTGGAGGGCGCCAGGGAAGAGGCAGATGCTGGATGTGGCGCCTCCTGGCATCAGCCCGCCGCCCTCGCCCACCTCTGCCTCTTCCCCGCCAGAGGAACCGCCCTCTAGCCGCTGCAAGCCTCCTCCAGCCGTGCCATCCTCCCTAAAAAAAGGTGGACAACTCTGGGGAAAGGGGGGAACCACCGGAGGGATTTTTGCACCACGGCACCGGATATGCTTAAGACAGCCCTGGAAGGAAGCTTCCTTCCTATGCCATGGCTCTCCAGAGTTTCAGGCTCTTTATACCCAGTATACCTGAAGGAACGTCTCCACCCCCGTCGTTCAGCCTTGACATTGAGGTCCAGCTCCGAGGGCCTTCTGGCGGTTCCCTCCCTCTGAGAAGTGAGGTTACAGGGAACCAGGAAGAGGGCCTTTTCGGTAGTGGCGCCTGTAAAACGCCCTCCCATCAGATGTCAAGGAAATAAACAACTACCTGACTTTTAGAAGACATCTGAAGGCAGCCCTGTTTAGGGACGTCTTTAAAGTTTTATCGCTTTTTATTATTAATATTCTGTTGGGAGCCGCCCAGAGTGGCTGGGGAAACCCAGCCAGATGGGCAGGGTATAAATTATTTGTTGTTATTATTATTATTACAGTGGTACCTTGGGTTACATACACTTCAGGTTACATACGCTTCAGCTTACAGACTCCACTAACCCAGGAATATTACCTCGGGTTAAGAACTTTGCTTCAGGATGAGAACAGAAATTGTGGCATGGCGGCTGGAGGCCCCATTAGCTAAAGTTGTGCTTCAGGTTAAGAACAGTTTCAGGTTAAGAACAGACCTCCAGAACAAATTAAGTACTTAAGCCGAAGTACCACTGTATATATATCTGTTACCTGGCACTAAAATGCCCTAGGGACACAGGATCTCCTAGAAAATTCCCTGCCAACATGCACTGGGGCCCTGAACTGTGCATTTAAACCTTCTCGTCCCATCAGCTTCTGTACTAAACTTCCTCCATATATCCAAAGGCCCATTCTAAGCCAGCATCCTGTTCTCATAGCAACCAGTCAGAAACACATCATGCCTGCTTCCCCAGTTTTTTATCAGGAGCAGCTAGCAAGACAGAGTCACATAACTTGCTTCAGGGGCTATCAAGCCATCTGCTTGGAGGTGGCAGTGGTGGGTAAGTCTGGGCACCATGGGCATGCTAGACTGGTTCCACTGGCGTCCCCACACCACCCTGCCTTCTAGCCAGCCAGGTAAGCTGAAGCAATCCTGCTGCCAGGAGGCCAGCGCTGTCACAACAGCTCCTCATCCTTTTGCTTCCCAACAACTTGTACTCGGAGTCTTATCACCACTGACACTGGAGCCAGGGCGCAGCTAGTACAGCCTTAAACTCCACAAAGCTTCCCAGACCCCTTTAAAGCTGTTCAAATTGGTGGCCATTGCTGCATCTTGTGGCGATGAGTTCCGCAGTTTAATCCTGCGCCATTTACCGTAGATCAGTAAAGATTTTGGACCCCCAGTTCTTCAAGCACCAACAGCAACCAAACGGTGACCCTGTGGGCATGGGCATAGCCAAGATTTATGCTGGGAGGGCACCCGACTGCTGTCCTCATCCTCTGTATGGCTCTGTCTAACACAGGGGTCAGCAAACCTTATCAGCAGGGGTCCGGTCCACTGTCCCTCAGACCTTGTGGGGGGCTGGACTATATTTTGAAAAAGGAAAAAAAAAAGAACGAATTCCTATGCCCCACAAATAACCCAGAGATGCATTTTAAATAAAAGCACACATTCTGCTCATGTAAAAACACGCTGATTCCCGGACCATCCATGAGCCGGATTTAGAAGGGGATTGGGCCAGATCCGGCCCCCGGGCCTTAGTTTGCCTATCCATGGTCTAACAGATTCGGAAGGAAATAGTCTCAACGACAGCTGTCTTCAATTAATTTCTTTTGACCCCGGACATAGCTCAGTTGGTTGGAGCGTGGTGCTAATAACGTCAAGGTTGCAGGTGTGGTCAGCTGAATATTCCTGCCTAACAAGGGGTTTGGGCTTAGGGTGGTCCTCAAGATCCCTTCAAATTCTTTGATTCTATGACCCCAAGTGCTCAGAAAGGTGTGTCAAAATCTTTCTACGAGTATTTTTTGATTTATTTACTTGATTCGTTGGGGGCGGGGGCAGCCCACGCCGAACAGAGCTCAATTCCTTAATTCCAAGACACACAAAAACCAGAGGCGGCCGTTTGGGACCAAAATGAAGACGATGATGGTGACAAGCGGGTCGTGCAAGCCTCTCCGCCTCCTCCTTTTCCCGCCCTCCCGGGCGCAGGAGAGATGCAGATTCCTCCTCCTCCTCCCTTAGGGGGTGGAGGGACGGAGCATCATCCGCCCGGCCGTGCGCACAGCACTGTGGGCTAACATGGCAGCTTCCTTCGCCACTCTCGGCTTCCCACTCCTTTGACAATCCGCTCTGCTCTTTTGATTTCCCGGGGAGGGGATTCCTTTCCCCCCGCCGGCAACACACACACACACACACACACACACACACACAACCTCTGCAAACCCTAAAGGAGATCCAGCATGGAGAGGAGCTCCAGCTGCGAGAGCATCGCCTCCAAGGAGGCTCCGCCCGCCACCCGCCAGCCCAGCCCGGATTCCCTCTCCAGGTAAAACCGCCCTTCACCCTCCAGGGTGGGAAAGCCCTGGAGGAGAGAGTAGGGGCGGGGGGGGGGGGTTGTTGTTTGGCGCTTTCGTATCTCTAGGGTTTGGTTTGTTTCTTCTGCGGGGGAGGAAGCGGACCCCCATATTCCCTCCTTCCCCTTTCCATAACCTGCGCTTCTAACTGGCACAGGTCAGTGCTGGAGAGAGAGGTGCGCTATTACGCACACACTGCGCCCGTTGCACCTGGGTGGCTTGTGGTTAAATCCCAGGGCTGGGTGTGATCGGGGAACTGCACATGCTCAGAGGCACTCTTCTTGGTAAGCGCACCGGGGGTTCCGTGGGGTTCCAGGGCATCCGAGGCCGAGCGCGCTCCTTGCAGCGGGATCCTCAGCGCGCTTTGCACAGGAGCCCATCAACCCGCGGAGGAAGCGCCGGTTTCGGTCCCCTGCGCTCGGGAGCGCACCCTGTTTCCCCACCCCTCCCTCGGCGAGGCTTACATCTGAGTAAACACGCAGAGGAACGAGCGCTGAATAGAAAGGGCGGGGGCGGATTCCAAACATTTTAATGCTGCAATCCCGTGAGTTTACCTGGGAGTAAGTGCTACTGAACACAGTGGGGCTTGTTCCCGAGTAAATGCGGAGAGGGTTGCGCCCTGTGAGGTGTTGGATACTTGGGCCATTCACCGTGCTGCGCTATTTCGGGGTGGGAAATAGAGGACAATGCTTGTAGGATTGTGTGTGTGAGATTTTTTTTATCTCTGTGTGTCTTTGCTTTATTTTTATTTCGTCCTTAATGGAAGTGTTTGTATATCTTTATTTCTTTTAATTTATTCCATCAGAGGACATTTTCTTATTTTATTTATCACTTTAGTATTGCCTCCTTTTTCCTGACCCGACTACCTTGCAAGGTTGATCACATCCTTGATTTGGAACGCTGAATTTCACCTATCATATTTTAAGGCAGGGTTGTGCGTGAACTGGCAATCCATCTTGATTGTGGCCCCATCTGCACCAGACATTTAAAACAGCATCATACCACTTGAAGCAGTTGTGACTTCTCCCAAAGAATCCTGGGAACTGTAGTTTGTTAGAGGTGCAGAGTGTTGTTAGCAGACCCCTATTCCAACCCACCCCCCAGCTGCAATTTCTAGAGTGGCTTACCAGTCTCTCTTCCCAGGGAATTCTGGGAACTGTTTTTAAAAGACACCTGGAGAAGGGCCTCAACAAAATCTCTTCTGCTCCTTCAGGTACTTAGGTAACCTGCCAGGGATTCTCCAGGCAGAGAATCTACCACCTACTTTTTCAAAACCTAGAGATGCCAGGAATAGAAGCTTTGACCCTTTGAGCACAAATTGGGTCGTCCACCACCGAGTCATGATCCTTTCCCCATAAACCTTGGTCGCAAACATACCATACATTGTAAACACAGTGTCCCCTACTCCCCCAAAATCTTGGGGACTCAGGTTTGTTAAGGGTGCTGGGAAGTGTAGCTCTGTCAGGGTTAAACTACAGTTTCCATTGTAAAAAAAGGTAAAGGACCCCTGGATGATTCAGTCCGGTTGATTTGGGGGGGAAGATGCCCGTTAAAGGGGCGTCAATGTGCTTTAAATTGATGGTTTATTTCCTTATTTCCATGCGTACATAATTTTTTTATTATTATTTTAGACTGATAGGACAGTTTATTTTTTTCCATCTTTTTTTGTATTTTTATTTAGATTTTCCGTCACACAATTAAATTAAAAAAAGAGAAATAATACACAACAGAAAAGAAACATTAAATCATTACACATTAAATCATTATACAATATCCAAAAAAGAAAAAGAAAAAACATAAACAAAATAAAATAAAGCCACCACCCTGTTTAACTTCCCTCCACCGCTACTCGTCTTCTCTAGAATCAATTTTACCCTTATCATTGCATTCTGATTGTTTTTGTTTTCTCAATATACATACATATGTCATTGATTATTTATTGTTTTCATGCATTTACATTCTTAATCTAAGCATATTAGCATGTCTTTTTTCAGCAATATAATACATAATTTTATTTTTATGCCGCCTCTCCATAGTTCAAACCATGCTCAGGCAGCTTGCAACATGACAAAAGTCCATAATCGTAACAAGGCAAAAGTCGCCATCAGCCATAAATAAAGCATTAAAAAAAACACAACCACACTGAACAGATTCCGCCTAGTGATGTAGAAAGTCAAATAGTTGTGCAGGGTATTCCTGCCTGACTCTGAGGCTGTGTACGCATTATTGTATACTCTGGCTCCTGTGTGCTCCCACTACAGGTGTTTGAAGCTGAGTACACAATCCCTAGGTGTTCTACAGCTTCTTGAGAAATGCTGCTGTTTGAATTTCCCCTCAAACCAGCTTCTAACTTGAGGTGTGTACATCTAAGACCACAGCAGCACATGCCTGGATGGCAGTGCACACGGAGTTTCACTGGCAGCAGGGCCAGATTTAGGTTTGATGAGGCCCTAAGGGACGCGGGTGGCACTGTGGGTTAAACCACAGAGCCTAGGACTTGCCGATCAGAAGGTCGGTGGTTCAAATGCCCGCGACGGGGTGAGCTCACGTTGCTCGGCCCCTGCTCCTGCCAACCTAGCAGTTTGAAAGCACGTCAAAGTGCAAGTAGGTACCGCTCGGGCGGGAAGGTAAACGGCGTTTCCGTGCGCTGCTCTGGTTCGCCAGAAGCAGCTTAGTCATGCTGGCCACATGACCTGGAAGCTTTACGCCGGCTCCCTCGGCCAGTAAAGCGAGATGAGCGCCACAACCCCAGAGTCATCTGCAACTGGACCTAATGGTCAGGGGTCCCTTTACCTTTACCTAAGCTACTGAAGGTAATGGGGCCCTTTATATGTCCAGCTGTCCTTTGTCAACAACAAATTGTCACTGTTTTTTGTATTGAATATATGCTGTATGGCAATTTATGGACCTAATAGCCATTTGTCACTGTTGGGTGGAATGTTGAACCTCCATTATCTTTTCCCCCTGTGGCTGGCAAAGCAGGTGGCGTGGGAAGAAATTCTGAGTGCACCCTGCTAGCTTGGAAAATGCTAAACTCCACCTTTTTCCCCCTGACTTCTTTTCCTTTATGAATACAAAGCAGTTGCAAGTGGCTTAAATCACTACATATATATGTGTGTGTGTATAGTTTAGTCTTGAGGTTCTTCCCCCTTCATCGACTTTCAAGCTTGCCTTCCATAGCCTTAAGGTCTAGAAACATGCTATTTTAAAAAAAGAAAAGAAAGGGAGAACAAAAGATTCTCGGGAAGCCGGGTTCTATAGCCAAAACCAAAGGGTTGCACTCCTAGAGAGGCCTTTTGGCTCATGAATGGCCTAATTCACTGGAGCCTGAGGATTGTTCCATAGGAACACTGTATTGCATTTCAATGCCTGGTTGGCTTTCTGTTCTTCGAGTGGAGCAAAAAAGGAGCAAACAATTCAGGCTTTGTTTACCAAGCGCCTTACACAAGCTGCAGGAATTCTGTAATTTAGCTTCCCCCACCCCACAAAATCCAGTATTAAAAAAAAAAAAAGGTCTAATAGTGTATGACTGCTGCTTGGGATACTGTAGGCTATTGTGTGATCATCGAATGGACGCAGCCAGAAAGAAGCTCACCCATGGTCCGAGTCTAGGGCACCTTTCTCAATTTGCTTCTGGGAAAATATATCCTACAGATAAATTCCGCCAGGGTAACTGTGTTCATACGCTAGAGCCTACACGAGGAAAGAGCATTGTGGTAGCTTAACAGATTTATTGTGGCACAAAGATTTTGTGGACTGATCTGAACCTGGGTTGGGACATCCGTTTTGCAGAAGGCCTAATCCCCATCCTCTTCAGGTAGGGCTGGGAATGTGGAGAGCTGCTGCCAGCCAGTGTAGACAATATGGAACTAGATGGGCCAATAGTCTGACTCGGTAAAGGGAAGATTCCTATATTGTTATACCTCAGCCAGTTACAGCATGATGCTCATAGTGACAAGGCTATAGTTTCTAACCCTGCAAAGGACAACAGCATATTCCTACATTGCAGGCGGTTGGTCTAGATGACCGTCAGGGTCCCCTCCAACTCTATGATTCTATTATTGTTACAGTTTTTTTTGGGGGGGTCCCCCTAAACCAGGGGCCAGCAAACTTCTTCAGCAGGGAGCCGGTCCACTGTCCCTCAGACCTTGGGGGGGGGGCGGACTATATTTTTTTTGGGGGGGTGGGATGAACAAATTCCTATGCCCCACAAATAACCCAGAGATGCATTTTAAATAAAAGGACACATTCTACTCATGTAAAAACATTGGCCGGATTTAGAAGGTGATTGGACCGGATCTGGCCGCTAGGCCTTAGTTTGCCTAAGGTAAAGGTAAAGGGACCCTTGACCATTAGGTCCAGTCGTGGCCGACTCCGGGGTTGCAGCGCTCATCTCGCTTTATTGGCCGAGGGAGCCGGTGTACAGCTTCCGGGTCATGTGGCCAGAGCAGCGCACAGAAACGCCGTTTGCCTTCCCGCCGGAGCAGTACCTATTTATCTACTTGCACTTTGATGTGCTTTCGAATTGCTAGGTTGGCAGGAGCAGGGACTGAGCAACGGGAGCTCACCCTGTCGCGGGGATTCGAACCGCCAACCTTCTGATTGGCAAGCCCTAGGCTCTGTGGTTTAGACCACAGCGCCACCCGCATCCCGCCTACCCATGCCCTAAACCCTAGAAATTAATAATATGGTAGGATTTTGATTATTTGTGAAGAGAATATTGCAGGCCTGTGGGAAAATACAGGTTTAAGCTTCCTTTCCAAGGCAGGCCTCACCTGAGATAGAGGCCTGCTGTAAGATCTGGACTCCCTCCATGCAGATTGAAGGTGTCAGTAGGTGAATAAATAATATTTCTTAAGGCTACCACAGTCTCTGCCGCATGTTCAGTTCTCCAAAGAGCACAGGGCGGCTCACAATATAAAAATACCTTCCATCGGCAGGTATCCGTGCTAAGATATAGCTGTAAACAGTGGATTCATATTAATCCATAGCCCCTCTGCTGTCCCCTACACACAGAGGCTAAATGTGGGCAGGGGCTCTGCAAATATTGGCCTTCTCCCACCCCCCTGGTGTCGTCATGCCCCTCTGGCCCTCTAATTTCGACATTAAACAGGATGTTTGAAAAGCAGCCGTTTGAAAAGGCTTCCTGTGTAGACATTCCCCACACGCTCAGGAATCGCAGTTGTGTGAGATGATGATTTTGGATGTAACATATAACCATCATCATGGGTAAGAAAGAAATGCTTTCTTTTGTCTGTTGTTCTCATTCGCCACCCGTCCAGCTTTATCTGATGACCTTGGTTCTAATATTATGAGAGAGGGAGAAAAATGCCTCCCTATCCATGTTCTCTACAGTGTATATACCGTATTTTTCGCTCTATAAGACGCACTAGACCACAAGACGCACCTAGTTTTTGGAGGAGGAAAACAAGAAAAAAAATATTCTGAATCTCAGAAGCCAGAACAACAAGAGGGATCGCTGCGCAGTGAAAGCAGCAATCCCTCTTGCTGTTCTGGCTTCTGGGATAGCTGCACAGCCTGCATTCGCTCCATAAGACGCACACACATTTCCCCTTACTTTTTAGGAAGGAAAAAGTGAGTCTTATAGAGCAAAAAATACGGTAATTTTGTACACCCCCCAATCTGCTGTTACTCACCTTTATTCTAAACGAAGTAACCCCAAACAGGAGCGGCTGGTGTGGAAGACTGGCTGGCACGGAGGGGAGGCGCTCCTCTGCCCCCCGACCCCAGCAGTGGCATTGCTGATTCTGAGCAGAAGGATTGAATTCTACCTCTAGAGCAGCCTTTTTCAAGTTGTTGGACTACAACTCCCATCATCCATAGCTAGCAGGTCATGGACGATGGGAGTTGTAGTCCCATGACATAATGGGGACCCAAAGTTGAGAGCGGCTGCTCTAGAGTTCCATTACCCTGCCTGCATTCAGATGTCATTATAACAAACCATGGCTTATCCTGACAGACTCTTCCTTTGGCATGGCTTAGAAACTTTTGCCTCCAGTTTTCGATTAGTCGCAGCTTGTTGTGTTGTATGACCGCAACAAACTGATTAATCTCTTAACTGTGGTTTGTTTGAAACAAACCTACTTTAAACTGTGGCTTGCGAAGCTGGGTTATTTCATAGTTTACATCGCTCGGACGTAATACTAAAATCTGATTAATTTCCTCTAGACTGCACCAGAGGAGATATTCACGAGCCTGGTTGGAGGATAGGCTCATTCCAGTTCTGATAGGCTACGGTTTATTGTGACGTCCAAATAAATTGTAATGTTTGCTCCTTAACCATACCCTCATGTTACGGCCTAATGAACTTTCTTACTTTCTCCACCTCAGAATAGTTAAAAGACTAAGCACCAAATGTCCTTGGGCCTCTTGATCACAGCAGACCTGTGAAGAAATTTCTCCAGAATGTACAATACTGCAACACCAAACAACTGTCTTTATCCCCCATCCTTCTCCCCCTCATTCCTCCTCCTCTAGCGCTTCCACCTCTCATTCAGATCATTCGGCGCGTACAAAATCTGCTTCTGTCGTCTCATCGGATTCCGTCTCCACTTCCACAGAAAATTTTTCTCCGGATCTAAGGGTAAGCCAATCTGCATGTGCAGCAGCGGAGTCATGTGATCATTCATTTTTATTTTTATTGAATTTGTAGTACGGTAATGTTTTGTTAAACTTTAGACAAGAGAGCTGTGAGTTTCGGGGCTCCTCCTTGAAGAAGAACTTTCTGTACGTAGAAAAATAGTAGTACAAAGAGGAGGCTACAATTAGATTAATTATCTCCTGATGTATGTTGATTAATACATGAGACGGCATGTTGCTATATTACCAAAAGTGAAAATTCAGAGAAAAGTCGTTGAGGAGTTTTTTGTCTCAGTTGTTGAGAACATCTCTCCTCCCCCCCCCCCCAAAAAAAAACACTATTTGGGGGCTTTTCTGGGATTCTAAAACAATACTTTTTTTAAAAAAACCACCCTACTTGCCATACGTCTAGGTTTTCCCGGACAATTTGGCGATTCAGCAAAAATCCGCCCAGACGCCATTTTCAAGCTTGTTTCCTGGCTGTGTCCAGGAAAATCTGGACGTATGACAGCCCTATATATTTCCCCACAGAAATTCTGAATTCTGTAGTCCGGAAGTGGGAGAGGAGAAGCAACGGGATTTGCTGCATATGTAGAATGGCTATTCATCTAGTATTGCCATCTCAAGATATATCTAAGAGAGATGCCTGCTTAAAACCTTGGAGGGCTGCTGCCAGTCAGTGTAGACAGTATTGAGCTTGGCAGATCGATGATCTGATTCCGCATAATGCAGATTCCTATGTTCCTGTGTGCTTCCGCAAAATGCGCTCAGGAGATTGATCTGCATTCTAGAGTAGGGGCTGGCAGGCTTCAATCCTCTTTGAAAGGCCACCCAGGTTCATGGCCATTACTTGCTCCTGTGGGAGGGAGTTCCACAGTTTAACTAGGTGCTCTGCAAGAAGTGCTTTCTTTGATCTGTCCTGATGTCACAGGAGCGGCAGGTGTGGAGGAAGGAGGTCACTTACTGGGGCAGGGCAGCGGCAAGATCACAGCTGCACCCATAGGTGCTCCCACGCATCTCTGACCTCACTGACACCCTTCCCAGCCCCACACAATCCAACGATGGTGCTGTCACGGGTGGAGCAGATTAGTAGTGCCCCTCTGCACCAGACACTCCTGCAGCCCAGGCAAGGAGGAAGTTGCCTGTATGAACTACATTGGTACCATCTGGGAGAGGGTCAGCACAGGCCGCTGTTAGAATTCCTGCTCTATGATTGCAGTCATGGGATTGTTGTCTATCACATGACGGTAAATGTTTTGACTCCACAGAGTGGGAAGTGACGAAGACAGGATGTTTGTGTTACTGTGTTCCGTGAAGTGGGACTGTTGTCCTTTGTTCTTTTTCTCTTTGCTGTCTGATGCTAGAGAGAGACAGAGCCATGTTACAGTGCTCCGTGTGTGTTTACATGTAAATAAAGTAGATTGGCCAAAATGCTGTGTTGCTGAGGTCTGTCACGCATGATGCGCAAACTCTGCGGATCCCTAAGTGTGCCAGTGTCGGTTGGCATCGGTCGCTGTGATGTTTGGGCTGAAGAAAGCTTTTGAAGCTCCCGAATGATCAACCAGGAGGGAGAGAGCATGCCAGTCGGGCATGTGTCTCTGCCAGGGTTCTACTCGAGTGTAGGCCGAGCTCCTGACCCTGTAGTGCAGAGGTGGGCAGAAAGGAGATCCGGATCCACTTATGGTGACTTGCAGTGAGATCTGCAAGGGTTTTTGACTTCCAACGTTCATAGAATCACAGGGTTGGCTGCCATTGGGGTGGCTGACGTAACACAAAATGGCTGCCATTGGCCGGGTGGCGCAACACAAAAAGTGGCAGGAGCACAACGGTTAATTGGTGCCAGTGGCGGAGGAAGCCTCTTGGGCACCTGGGTTGGCATGCCCGGGGGCGGGGCAAACCATCCATAGGGGCAGGGCAAGGCACCCATAGGGATGGGGCATACCGCAGGGCCTCAGCTGCCCTACAGCTGGGGGGGGGGGGAGTTAGCAGGCGGACAGCGCAGAGCCTGCGGGTGCCGAGACACGTGACTCGTGTGCATTGCAGGCGAGTGCCGCCCGCTATTTTGTCAACTCCCCCATCAGGATGGCACCTGGGGTAGGCCGCAACCCCCCCCCCCCCACCTTCCTACGCCCCTGATTGATGCCCATTGTTAACTTTTTAATATGTTTTTTACTGTACGGTTTATGTGTTTTTGTTAAAAACCACTTTGATAATCTTTTTTATGAAACAGCGGTCTATTTTATATGTGTGTGTGTGTGTGGGTGTGTGTGTGTGTGTGTAACTAATACACAGCATATAAATCAATGGAGCAGGCATGCTGTACCCCACATCAAGTACCCCCTGCAATAGGGGGTGAGGGAAAATAGGTGTATTTTAGCCATTAATGTGCTCACTCACAGAGGGGTGGCTCTTTGTCTCTCTCCTCTGTTCAGAATTGAAGGGGAGAGGCATATCAAGTCCTGGCATCCATTGAAATGTGGGCAGGTTTAAGGGTGCGTGTTCAGTGTAGGAGACGCTGAGGCAGCGCAAATAGGAATTGAGCAGCAAAAGCAGGCCTCTCGTGCAGTGCGTATTTTTGATGGGATATTTACTGCCACCTTTCTCCGGCACTGTAGCTTAGGTGTATTTCAGTATTTGGCTTCATTTCTAACCGCATTGTGACAGCATTTCGGTTTTCCCCCCTCACATGGAATTGTGCCCCAAAATGTGGGCTTCGCTTCAGACCAGCTGTGCTTCAGCTTTCTAGTGGCAGCAGCGATGTCCCCCTCAATGTCACCTGAAATGGGCTGAGACTCTGGCCACACTCACTCCATACGCTGAAAGCGCTTTAAACAGTGGCTTCCCCCAAAGAATTCTGGGAGCTGTAGTTCGTTAAGTGTGCTGGCAGCTGTCCTTGTTCTGCTCACATATACCAGAGCTCACTGGAAAGAGGGGTTGGTTGTTAAATTACTTTGGAAAGTGTAGTTCTGGGAGGGGAGCAGGGGGTCTCCTAGCAATTCTTGGCTTCCTTGGCAAACTATAGTTCCCACAACTCTTAGGGTGAGATTATTCTGCTCCTTTCCAATTGGTTCATGTCCTTTATTTTCCCCACTGAAATCCAGTAACTTTTCGTGCTGCAAGTGGTCTTTTTTTGCCTCGCTTTTGTTGCGCTATAGCCCCCTCCAGACAGTAATAATGTCACTGGGGAAACATTGCGGAACAACTAGCAAAACAGAACAAATCCAACGCTAACGCACTATTATTGTGCCGAAACCTAGAAAACAAAAATAAAAACCCCACCCGTCTAGAAGGGCTCATTGTTTTCACTGCATGCCTCCCTTCTTGAAAGGGCATTCCATGGTTGTGGTGCCACAGCTAACAAGGCCCTGTCATTCATGTTTTTTGTCTGCCCCCAGTTTCTGAAGGCCGAGGAACGGGTGGGGGGGGGTGGAGTTTTACAATACTGGCTTGGGTGCATGAGGACACACGTGTGCTGCCTCATATTTCCAAACATGGAAATGCCCTTCAGGAACCGCAATAACCTGTGTTGGCAATGCAGGAGCTTCTCTTTTCTGCATTGTCTGAAATGACCCTGACAGGAAGGAAGGTCGTGCAGCAATTTCTTTTTAACTCATCTTTTTTCCTTGGACCTTGGCAAGCCTAGCTCATCCACTGACTCTGCCTTCTTTCTGTGTACTTTCTTTTCCAAAGAAAGCTCAGCATTACCGTTTCTCTTCTGTCAACCCCCACCCCAATTGTCTCCTGACAGGGAGGAATTCTGCTTATTTGAGCAGGATTCGCTTTTAATACCAAGTGTCCTTTCCCCCTGCCCTCTATTTATAGCTCTCTCGTCATAGACCTGTCAAGGCCCAGGTTACAATATATTGATTTAGTGCAAATGAGATCAGGGAGAGCCAGACTCGGTCAATCTTCTGTCTCTGAGGCAAGGGGGGAAGGAAGTGCCTCTGGAGCATGTTCATGTTTCAAGAGACAGCCAAAGGAGAAGGTGATCTTAATAATGTTCAAGGTCCCCTAGATGTTTGCATAGGCACTAAATGTGCCGTGCGGAAGCCGCCCTGAAACTATTTATGATTGTCATTCGCGAGGAGCTGAGCGCTTAAGGGAGGTCGCCCCTGGCCTTGGGATGCCCTCTTGGGACGTGATCCGTTATTTCCTCTGAGGCGTCTGCCTGCCTTCCTACCACGAACCCTTCTTCAGACCCTTCTTTCCTTTCCTTTTTTTGCAATGTACAACGGGGTAAGGGATTTTCTTCTTCTCTCTTATGAGTCTGAAAGGCAATCAGTCCGAGTTGTGCTTTAGCTTAGGTAGCCCTGCCGAGCATCTGAAGAAAAGTAGATGGTTAATGATTACTATTATTATTGCCAAATATGCGTGGGTTTTGGGTGCCTTCTTGATCGAGAAAGGTTCTCGTTCTTTTTGTCAAGGAGGTTTGTGGCTGTGACGTTAACATATATGAGAGAGTGCTGGAGGGGAAATACCGTATTTTTTGCTCTGTAAGACACACTTTTCCCCTCCTAAAAAGTAAGGGGAAATGTGTGTGCGTCCTATGGAGCGAATGCAGGCTGCGCAGCTATCCCAGAAGCCAGAACAGCAAGAGGGATTGCTGCTTTCACTGCGCAGCAATCCCTCTTGTTGTTCCGGCTTCTGAGATTCAGAATTTTTTTTTTCTTGTTTTCCTCCTCCAAAAACTAGGTGCGTCTTGTGGTCTGGTGCGTCTTATAGAGCGAAAAATACAGTAGTTAAACAGGTTGCCCAGGCAGGACCGGGGGGGGGGGTGGAGTCAGTGGGACTATAAAACCAGTTCTGGGAGCAGTTCGTTGGGAGTTGTTGGTGGGTAGCTGGTTGGTTTTAGTGGGTTGGCTGGTTGGGAAAGGTAGTTGGTAATAGAGAGACAGTTAGGGCCGTGTGGGGAGGTAGAAGAGATAGAGGAAAATAAGACTAAGAAAGTAAAGAGCAACCACGTTTGGAATGCCGTAAAAGTTTGTTTGTGTCTGAAATAAAATACACTCTTCTTTATTAGTTGAGCAGCTGACTGAGACTGAAGTAATTTTACCAGGGAGGACCTGGTTGGTGGCAGCGGATTAGCGGTGTACGGGTCAATAGTCCATGAGACGACCGGGGGCTCCGTATGAACGCCACAGTGGCTCGCTTTTGGAGCGCGCATTTTGCACGCAAAGCTTGAATTCCAGGCATCTCCAAACAGGTTGGGGTTGTTAGACTCCCCTTCTGAAACCCCGGGGAGCTACTGCTAGCTAGTTCTGACAATTCTGGGACCAGTGACTAGGTGTTAAGTCAGCCTCTGATGGAAGCCCGGTTTTCAACTTTGAATTTTTAAAAGAGATGCTACCGCTGCCTCATATTTGCAGCTCCAGGTTTGTGTCAGCGATCAAAATTCCCACGTGAAATTCATCCCTGGGTGATGAAGCCAGTGCTCCCATCATTTGACACAGTGGCAAAGACACTTTACTTTCCTCCCACTCCACTTCCTTTTTTTGTGGTTGGGGGCAGCTCTGATGAACTAAGGTTATTGCAATAGTTTTCCCTTGGCACTTCCCTTCTGCTTTGTTTAACTAACAGCTAAAAACAGGGGTTTTCGGTACCGCTTATTGGCATGCTGTAGTTAATTTAACAGTGGTGTGAGAGGTGGGTGCAGTCTGAACAATTTTGGGGGTGTTTTCGGAGGAAGAAAATGTATGTCGTTCTATGAGGATAATGTTAGAATGAATGGGAAATGGACGAAGATCTGTATCGGGGGGAAAGTCAGTTGTCTGAGGGAAGAACTAGATAGTGTGAGCTTTTCTGTCCTCCTGCGTTAGACGTTGCCACTATCTTCCTAGATCTGATTTAGGAGAAAATGCTTCAGGGGAGAGGCTGCTCCAAGGCAGCCAGAATTGACATTGACATCACCTGTAACTTGAAGAAGTGTAACTTTTAAGTTACCTCTCTTCCCACCTTCAAAGAAAGGACTAGGTGTGGCCCAGGGGAAGGTGGAGTCTGAGAAAATATGGCAGAGGTAGCTTTGGCAAACCAACCAAAACAGATAAAACTAAGGTTGCTTCTAGGCAACCTGTTTATTGGGCATTCAGCCTGATTTGGTTGCACAAAATTTATGGGGGGGAAAGCCTGCTATTCGCTGAGCATTCGTGCCCATTTGTTTGTGCGATGTTGTGTAGACCAACTGTTATCCCATACTTTCGCCTGCAATTCCCCACCACTTTCCTTTCTGCAAAAAGTCAATCATTGTTTTTATAAGTGGGCTCGTTGCGCAAGACATCACTTTTAATGATGCCACACAAATTTGCTGGTATGCTACTAAATCCAGCGGTAGTCTGTAAGCACCCTAAGTCATTGCAGGAATGTTGGGGTTCCTATATCCATGAAATGTGGTGGACCGAGGTGTGTATTTTTTATTTTTATTTTTTTCTTTACTCTCGTGTTTACGCCAAACTGGAGTTTGGGGTTTTAGTAAACTGAATGGGGCAATTGCAGGAAGATGCCGTACAGTTGTGCGCTGGGTAATGCTAGCTGTATACACACACACACACACACACACACACACACTCCCCTAGCTGTTTGTAGATGATCTTAGCAAACTTTGCAAACATTCAAGTAAGAAATGCTGTGTCCGCCCTATCAGGCTCTTGCACTATTTATTTATTTTTCAGTCCACGTTGCAGCACTTTGCAGAAAAAAGCAGCAACAACATAAGATTCTATGAATGACAACTTTCTGTATTTCAAAGCAGGGTGCCAACTTAATTCTTTATGTCCGGTTTGTAAGCAAAATGGGATGCTGTGAGATGATCTGCAGAATCGGATTGGCTGGCAAGCCTATGGCCTGCCGCTTGATTGGCTGCCTAGTCTACAGCATGCCTCCAGATTTCTTCCATGTGCATCATCATAAAACGACCCATCTGCATATGGTGTTTCTGCATGATTTTATTTCCCTCCTTCTCCCCCCGCTCTTCTAAAAAGCCAAACGATTAAGACACAAGGCTTTTCCATGGGATTAGTGATTTTGCTGGCTGCTTAGATCATTCTGACTTGAGTTATTCTCCCCCACCCCACCCCACATCTGTTTATTTAATCCCCAGAAAAAGCCCCTTTCGCCACCATAATAAAGCAAGGCGGTTGGCTTTTTGTTCTGTTGTTGTTGTTGGGGGGGGTTTTGCAGCAGATCTATTGTGTAGAAAGTTGCGAGAATCCTGTGGTGGTGCAGTTTGATAATTCTGTGCAGGTCCAAATATGCAGCAGTTTACACGTAAGTAAAAGAAAAGTTTTTTCGGACACGGGTGGCACTGTGGGTTAAACCACAGAGCCTAGGACTTGCTGATCAGAAGGTCGGCAGTTCGAATCGCCACGACGGGGTGAGCTCCCGTTGCTCGGTCCCTGCTCCTGCCAACCTAGCAGTTCAAAAGCACGTCAAAGTGCAAGTAGATAAATAGGTACCACTCCGGCGGGAAGGTAAACGGTGTTTCCGTGCGCTGCTCTGGTTCGCCAGAAGCGGCTTAGTCATGCTGGCCACATGACCCGGAAGCTGTACGCCGGCTCCCTCGGCCAATAAAGCGAGATGAGCACCACAACCCCAGAGTCGACCACGACTGGACCTACCGTATTTTTCGCCCCATAGGACGCACTGGCCCATAGGACGCACCAAGTTTTTTGGGGGGGAAATAAAGAAAAAAAATTATTTCCCCCCCCCAGGCGCTTGTGGGGCCGGCAGCGGGGAGAAGCGCTCTTCTCCCCACCGCCCCTTCAGACCAGGTCCGGGGACAGAGGGAGGCGGAACGCCGCCATCCCGCTGTCTCCCGATGTGCACCACAGCGGGATGGCGGCGTTCCGCCTCCCTCTGTCCCCCAACCTTGTGGGGCTGGCGCTGGGGCTCTCCTGAAGCCTGGAGAGTGAGAGGGGTCAGTGCGCACCGACCCCTCTCGCTCTCCAGGCTTCAGCAAAAGCCTGCATTCGCCCCATAGGATGCACACACATTTCCCCTTCATTTTTGGAGGGGGGAAAGTGCGTCCTATAGGGCGAAAAATACGGTAATGGTCAGGGGTCCCTTTACCTAAAAGAAAAGTGCAAAAGGAGTAACTCCAGCAATTGATGCAAGATGTCCTTGTTGTCAGTATCTTGTTTTTAAACACACACACACACACACACACACTTACTTACTTTAAGCCAGGGCATTGTCAATGCTGGCTGGGCAATCTGGAACAACCTTTGGAGGGTAGTAGGCTCCCCACCTTTGCCCTTATGGAGACAGGTTTCTCACAAATTGCAATCTACATGTACAATTTGCTGTGCAGGTCCTACAGAGAAGCAACTTTCAGACAGGAATTGTGTGACAACTGAAGCGAATCAGCTGCCTCGTGTGACTGATTTTTGGGCACGTTGAAAGAATGGCAGCAGACTGTCCATTATTTCATTTATTGTGCATCCAATTATCAGTGGGTAATTATAATTTTTTTCACGAATGGAAAGAGTAAAACTTCAGATGGGTTGGTTTATGAACAAGCCTGGTCTTTGCAACTGTGGGATTTAGTCATTCCTACCCCCACGAAGAACTAACGAACTGCACAAAGGAACACCCAGAAGTCCGATAACTTATATGATTCAGCTTGGCTTAGTTTTATTTCATATACTTTTCCAAAAAAGTACATTAATGTGGAGCTCCCAATTCATGTGGAGACTTTTACAGGGTGAGTCTTTTAAAAGAGGCACCGTGGATACAGAGTACAGTGGTGCCCCGCAAGTCGAATGCCTCGCAAGACGGAAAACCCGCAAGACGAAAGGGTTTTCCGTTTGCAGAGGTGCTTTGCAAGACAAATTTCCCTATGGGCTTGCTTCGCAAGACAAAAATTGACGAAAAATTTTTTTTCCGCTCCAAAACCCCTTTTCGTGAAGCGCTAAGCTGCTAAAAGCATTTTAGCAGCAAAACCGCTAATCCCTTAAGCCTAAAGAAGCCGTTTTTAGCCCTTAAAATGTCAATAGCGCTAATAGCGCTAATCCGCCAATGGGCTTGCTTCGCAAGACGAAAAAACCGCAAGACGAAAAGACTCGCGGAACGGATTCTTTTCGTCTTGCGAGGCACCACTGTATACATGTTCCACGGGGCCTCTTTTAAAAGACTCACCCTGTAGAAATATACTTCTGTGTGATGGGCAATATCGTTTGTATTGTTTTATTATGAAAATCAGTGCTGTACTTCTTTGAGAAGGCGCTTGTTCATCTTGCCATTACCTGGAAAACAATAAAATAATCTTCTTTTTCAAAAGTGTTTAACACTGATGTAGCTGATTTTCATCTTAGGTTCTCAGGGAATCTAATAAATTGGCTGAAATGGAGGAGCCCCCGTTGCTACCAGGAGAAACCATTAAAGACATGGGTATGTGCAGATATTTCTCTTTGATGTTTTCCCCCCGGGTAGATAGCACTGGGTTACACATACATAGCTATGACAAGCAGACACAATGGTTTAATATCAGATATTCCTTTATTTTTCAGCATATTGTATGTTAAATCAAGACTGAGCTCCTATCATTTGTACTTCAACTGACCTCCGTCCCCCAACCTTAATTGTACTCCATTTATTTGTTGCTTTTGTTGAAAAATCAGTTTTAAAAACCCATTTATTTATTTATTCAAAAGGAATATAAGAAATGGGATGATGCCACTTTTTCCCTTTTAAAAGAGAGAGAAAGGAACACGTGAAGTCATTTCTCGGAACAAAACACACTGTTTCTTTTATTAGGATTGAACAGAAAGCTCTCTCCCTTTGTTGAAATTGCTTCTGTGTTCAGGAATGATAACCAGCTAGTAGATAGTTATTTAAAACCCTCGTGTATCTATGACTACGGATGGGTTAGTTAGTTGTTAAAGAACTTCAGAGGGGTTTTTTGGTTTTTTGCTGGGGGGAAGGGACAAGCTCAAAGCACGTTTGGCCAAGATGTTCAAGGAAAGCCAGAAAGGGTCAGCATTTTCATTATCTATCCATAAAACAGTACTCTTAGGCTGGATAGATATGAACAGTGTTATATGATGCTTCTCCCATATGCCTGAGCATGGGTATGAAGTGTGAAATTCCCTTTCTTTAGTCGTCGTTTACATTGCCGCACCCACTTCTCTTGGTGAAACTGAAGGAGAGCCACTGAGAAGAGGCTTTTAAAGTTTTTTTTCAGTGGCAAGAAAAAGCACAAGTTGAGCTGATTTCACCTTAGAGCAGGAAACCATTTGGCCCTCCAGGTGTTGCTGGACTATAAATCCCATCAGGCCCAGCAAACAAGACCAATGGCCAGGAATTGTGGGACTTGCAGTTATGGTTATTACTATTACTATTATTGTTCCATTTATTAAATTTGTATACCACCTTTCATCCGAAGATCTCAAGGCGGCTCATGGCATTAAACTACAAGATAAAAATGCAAAATACAGAACGAAAACAAGAGCAAAACAATAACCTTCACACCCACAACATATTTAAAAGGATAGCAGTGGTTCTCAAACTTTTTTCTCTGGGCCACATTTTCGGAATAAAAATTTGCTTGCGCCACACTGAATTTATATATATATATATATATATATATATATATATATATATATATATATATGAAATAACTCTGGAAAGCAAAAAGAAGCAACTCCTAGCTGTGTTTGGTTTTGAAAATATATCTCTCCATATTCTGCAAATTTGAAAAAAGTCAATGATATTATACTATACTGCGCTGAAATGTTTAAATGCTTATTTGATTGCCCTTGAATCTTCCCTCAACACTTAACCATCCTCTCCTGCCTTTGAGAACCACTGGGACAGAGGCTGTTCATTCAGCTCCGTGTCCAGAGGAGGGCAACCAAAATGGTCAAAGGCCTGGAAACGATGCCTTATGAGGAACGGCTAAGGGAGCTGGGCATGTTTAGCCTGGAGAAGAGGAGGTTAAGGGGTGATATGATAGCCATGTTCAAATATACAAAAGGATGTCATATAGAGGAGGGAGAAAGGTTGTTTTCTGCTGCTCCAGAGAAGCGGACACGGAGCAATGGATCCAAACTATAAGAAAGAAGATTCCACCTAAACATTAGGAAGAACTTCCTGACAGTAAGAGCTGTTCGACAGTGGAATTTGCTGCCAAGGAGTGTGGTGGAGTCTCCTTCTTTGGAGGTCTTTAAGCAGAGGCTTGACAACCATATGTCAGGAGTGCTCTGATGGTGGTTCCTGCTTGGCAGGGGGTTGGACTCGATGGTCCTTGTGGTCTATTCCAACTCTATGATTCTATGATTCTTGAAAGCTTCCTCCTCACCTGCTTTGAGAGACATTGAAAGGTGTTCCAAACCTCGTTGCAGCACCTCCATGTGGAAATACATATAATATGTATATATGACATCTTTCTTTCTTTCTCCTAGCAAAAGATGTTACTCACATCTGCCCATTCACCGGCGCCATTAGAGGAACTCTGACAGTTACAAATTACAGGCTATATTTTAAAAGCATGGAAAGGGTAAGGCTCGAATTGAGCAACTTTTCACTGGGTTTTTTTGGGGGGGGGGTACCTTATTTTTTTCAAGTGCAAGCTGGGAAGGGTAGAGAGGGTATGCTTTGAAAGAATTGGGTAGCTGGTCTTGGGGAATGACCTCTGCGTCCCACTTTACAGAGGATGGTCCTTTTTTGGAAGCATCCTGTTCTTTGGGCTGCTGTCTCATCCAAGTCTGGTTTAAAGAGAAAGAACCCTAAGAAGCAAGCGCCCTGGCCATAGTCTTCCCCAGTGTGGTGAGGAGTCTTGTTGGTTGGTTGGCGTCCATTTGTCTTGGGAGAAAATTGAGGAGTGTGCCTTCAGGTGAAGTACAACTACAGTGGTACCTCTGGTTGCGAACGGGATCCGTTCCGGAGCCCCGTTCGCAACCTGAAAGTAACGCAACCCGGTTCTGCATGCGTGCGGGTCGTGATTCGCCGTTTCTGTGCATGTGCGTGACGTCATTTGCGCGCAAGTGGCGAAACCCAGAAGTAACCCTTTCCAGTACTTCCGGGTTGCCATGGGACGCAACCTGAAAAAATGTATCATGAAGCAAACGTGACAAGAGGTATGACTGTATAGTCATTGAGTAGTTTCCAACTACCATATTTTTTGCTCAATAGGATGCACTTTTTCCCCTCCAAAAATTAAGATGAAATGTGTGTGCGTCCTATGGAGTGATTGCAGGCTCCTTGGCTTCAGCGATTGTAACGCAAAGCCTCCGAAGCTCAGAGGGAGCGCTCCCTCCGCGCTCCGGAGGCTTCGCGTTGCTTTCGCTGAAGCCTGGAGAGCGAGAGGGGTCGGTGCGCAACGACCCCTCTCGCTCTCCAGGCTTCAGAATAGCCGCCTGAAGCCTTCGGAGCGCAGTGCGAGTTCCCGCTGCGCTCCACAGGCTTCAGGTTCCTTTTGCTGAAGCCGGGAGAGCAAGACTCTCCTGGCTTCAGCAGAGAGGGAGAGCTGCGCAGCGCCCCTTCAGCCAAGCGGGAGGAGAAATGGAAGGGGCTCCGTTTCTCCTCCCGCTTGGCTGAAGGGGCGCTGAGCAGAGAGGGGGAGAATATATATATTTTTTTGTTCTCCCCCTCTAAAGCAAGGTGCATCCTATGGTCCGGTGTGTCCTATAGGGCGAAAAAAGGGTAAATATATCCCCCAGTGGAGGGATGTCCAACCAGTAGATCACAATCTGCTGGTAGATCCCCAGCTGATCCTGGTAGATCACAGGATCCTTATCGTAACAAAAAGTTACGGGGGGAAAGCTGAAAAACTCTGTGCAATCCTCCCACCCCACACACGCTCCTCCTCCAATGACAATGGGTAGATCACTGCCCTTTTTTTATACTGGGAGTAGATCGCATTCTCTTGGGCGTTGGACATGCCTGCCTAGTGCAAGGATTTCCACTTGCTCCATGGAATTTCTCCCCCCTTGTCCGCATGTATGGCCTTGCTCTGAAGGGTTTGGTTTGGTTTCCGAACGTTTTGGAAGTTGAACGGTACGGCTGTACTTTGTTTTAGGAGGTTTTAGACTTTTCACTAACGCACTACATTTCTTCCCCAGGACCCTCCGTTTGTTCTTGATGGTCCTCTGGGAGTGATCAACAGAGTGGAGAAAATTGGAGGCGCTTCTAGCCGCGGCGAAAATTCATACGGCCTTGAGATTGTGTGTAAGGTAAAGCAGATCCATCTATGGTTGGTGAATTTTGGGTACGTTCTTGTCCCACAGCAGTGGTCTGTTATGTTCCTAAAAATCACATGTTTTTTAATTCCTCTTTGCTGACGTGAAATAGAGCAGCCCTGCAGAAAGCTGCCATGTAGGACTTGAAGCTGAGTTGGCTAAACCAAGAAGAAAATACTGTATTTTTCCATGTATAAGACCATATTTTTCCCCAAATTTTTTTAGTTTAAAACTGGGAGTTGTCTTATACAGTGGACCCTCTGGATACAAATGTAATTCGTTCCAGGGGTCCGTACGTACCCCAAAAAATCCGCAAGTAGAGGCGCTGCTTCTGTGCATGAGCACGTGGCAAAACCCAGAAGAATACACTTCCATGGTTGCCGTATTCACAACCCAAAAGTTATGTTACCCAAGGGTAATGTAATCCGTGGGCCCACTGTACACAGAATGCTGCAATTATTTATTCCTTAATTTTGGGGCTCAAAAAATAGGGGTCCTCTTATAAATGGGGGCATCTTATACATGGAAAAATACGGTATATTTTTCCCCCAGTGCTCTATATTGAAACCTCCATACACACTGCCCAGGCTTGTACCCCTGGGAGGTCCTCTTGGTGCTGCTAACACATCGGTTTGCCTTCACCCCTGGAGGCATACTCCATTGTCTCTTGATACAGATAGAGGCCAACAACAATAGTACTGAGGTTTCAGAAGATGCACAGAAACATAGCAAAACCAATCCCAAGCCTTTTAGACCTTCAGTCCATCATGGGAACGACTCATCTGTTTCTGTCGTTGGCATCTGTTCTTATTTGAACTGAAATATGAGGCCCTTGGGATGCCAAAGAAGGCTCTACTCTGCACCGTAAAGTCAAGTGTGAGATGTCTGATCCTTAAAGTCATGTAGGTGCTCTTCTTGCTGTGTCTAACTCTCCCCTTCAAGATATTGCAGTTCTACTTGGGGGTAAGAAAGAGCCCCCACCAGCGTAGCTAGTGGTCAGGAACGATGGGATTTGTAGTCCAGTGACATTTGGAGGGCACCCGATTGCAGAAGGCTGGTCTGCTGAGTTTGGCCTAACATTTTTCAGGATGTCCGGAATCTCCGGTTTGCGCACCGCCCCGAGGGCCGCACGAGAAGGTCCATATTTGAGAACTTGACAAAATACGCTTTTCCCGTGTCAAATCATTTGGTAAGTGCTTTTCTCTTGCTCTTGTGGCGCACATGGTAAAATCGACATGAATTTAGCCATTCTTAAGAGATAAATTACCGTATTTTTTGCTCTATAAGACTCACTTTTTCCCTCCTAAAAAGTAAGGGGAAATGTGTGTGCGTCTTATGGAGTGAATGCAGGCTGCGCAGCTATCCCAGAAGCCAGAACAGCAAGAGAGATTGCTGCTTTCACTGCGCAGCGATCCCTCTTGCTGTTCTGGCTTCTGAGATTCAGATTTTTTTTGTTTTTGTTTTCCTCCTCCAAAAACTAGGTGTGTCTTGTGGTCTGGTGCGTCTTATAGAGCGAAAAATACGGTACTTTGGGTCATAGTGGATGACAATCTTTCATCAGTAAATTTTTTTAAATTAATTTTTCTGCTTTACAATTTCAAATAAACATTTTACAAATTTTAAAATATCCAGCAACTTCCCTTCTTCTCTTTCCATGGTTCATTTTGCATATCTTGCATCCCTGCATATTTTACAATAACCATTCCAATTGGTTTTCTACCACTACATCCATCAAGAATTATTTACTCTGTTGAATTTATCTTAATGCTTCCAGCGTTTTCAGCTGTACACCGTTATTTTCCACATACTCATTAAACGTTTTCCAGTCCTCTTTAAACATATGTTCTTCTTGCTCTTTTAGTGTATGTTAAATCTGGTACACCGTAAAATAATTCCCAGTGGCTCCGGCTTAATCTTGAGCTGGGAGACCTGGGAACTTTTATTCCCCAAGCTTCCCAGCAGCAATTTGGAGCATGTTGGGGGAAATCTACTGGTGCTTGCAGCCTTAGACTCGGGCAGAAACCCTCCAGGTCATCACTGGTTTAGCTTACAGCATAACTGCACACTGTCATCCAAACTGAGGCAGTTGAGATCCTGACACCCTCGCCATTTCTGAGGTGAAAAATACTGGTACCACCTCTGATTGTAACCTCCTCATAGCGCACCACAAAACATGATCATCCCATGGCTGTTTTTGGTTTTAAAAAGCCAGGATACTCGTAAGGTGAATTAATTTTGAATTTTAAATTGTTGTAACTTGCCCTGAGACTTGCTGGTGAAGGGCAGGTCATAACTTTAATGATAATTAAAGTTTGTAGGACTCGAACCAATGGCTTCAAGTTAAAAGAAAGGAGATTCTGACTCAACATCAGGAAGAACTTTCTGGCAGTAAGAACTGTTTGACAGTGGAATGGTCTCTGTTGGAAGGTTGTGGACTCTCCTTCCTTGGAGGTTTTTAAGCAGAGGTTGGATGGCCATCTGTCATGGATGCTTCAGCTGAGATTCCTGCATTGAAGGGGATTAGATTAGATGACTCTCGGGTCCCTCCCAACTCTACATCTCTGTAATTCTATCATTCTAGAATTATAATTGTGCTCTGGGTGCTGGCACAAAATGGCTGCCATAGGCAACCACCACAAAAACGGAATAGGTGTCAGCCATGTGATGTTGCCTTGAAAGACTGCTCTGTATTTACACTGCCAGAAAAATTAATTCTTTTCACACAAAGTCCCTTTTCTCCCCAGCCCCCTTTTCTCCCCCCCTTTTCACTCCCTTGAAGATTTTGTAGGTAATAGATCAGAATACAAAGGAATATGAAGAAGTGTACGCCGATGTGTTAATTACAACGTACAAAGACAGTTTCTTTTCGTTCATGCCTCAGTGTTATAGAAACAAAAAAGACTGTGCAGAAATTGTTATTGGAGATGCCTAATAAAATGGAAAATGAGCTGAAAAGAACTGATTTTTTCTCTCTCTCTCTTGTTTTTAAGTCTCTTTTTGCATTTGAATACAAAGAAGTTTTCCCAGAAAATGGCTGGAAGGTTTATGATCCTGTTGTGGAGTACAGGAGGCAGGTAAGCACCTCCATTCTACCTCTGATTTACACTCCTTCCTGTATGTCAAAATTGTATACTATTGATTTAGGCTTGAGGAACCTCTGATCTGTAGGTGAACTTATTAACCCAAGTCCAAGCTGGGTTGTCCAGTTACAGGGAACCCGGCAAAGGGCTTTCTTGGTAGTGGCGCCTGCTCTGTGGAACCCCCTCCCACCAGATGTCAAGGAGATAAATAACTACACAACTTTCTGTACACATCTGGAGGCAGTCCTGTATCGGAAAGTTTTTAATGTTTGATGTTTTATTGTTTTATTTAAATATTTTCTTGGAGCCATCCAGAGTGGCTGAGGCAAACTAATTGGATAGGCAGCGTATAAATATTATTATTATTACTATCAGCGTCCTGTTGGATCAGTTGGGACATAAGCACTAAACCTTCTTCTGCTGTTGTTCCCCAACAACCTGCATTCCTCTAGTATATTTACTCCCTTTGTCTCCTGTTACATTTTAGGCAGGTATTGATGTAAGCGCTTCCATTTCCGTTTCCGAGCACAATTCAAAGTGTTGGTGCTGACCTTTAAAGCCCTAAACGGCCTCGGTCCAGTATACCTGAAGGAGCGTCTCCACCCCATCATTCTGCCTGAACACTGAGGTCCAGTGCTTAGGGCCTTCTGGCGGTTCCCTCGCTTGCGAGAAGCCAAGTTACAGAGAACCAGGCAGAGGGCCTTCTCGGTAGTGGCACCCGCCCTGTGAAACGCCCTCCCATCAGATGTCAAAGAGAAAAACAACTACCAGACTTTTAGAAGACATCTGAAGGCAGCCCTGTTTTGGGAAGCTTTTAATGTTTAATAGGTTATTGTATTTTAATATTCTGTTGGAAGCTGCCCAGAGTGGTTGGGGAAACCCAGCCAGATGGGCGGGGTATAAATAATAAAGAATTATTATATTATTATATTCCATTTGAATGATGGGAACGGGAAGCCCAAACATCTCTATCTCTTTCCAAAACAGGGGATTCCAAATGAAAGCTGGAGAATTACCAAGGTGAACGAGCAGTACGAACTGTGCGACACCTACCCTGCCCTCCTGGTGGTTCCTGCCAACATCTCGGACGAGGAGCTGAAGCGGGTAGCTGCATTCCGGTCCAGGGGACGCATACCTGTGAGCTTAACGTTGTCTCTTACTGTGGCCACAGCCACACCATGCCTTTAAAGCACCGCGGTACCGCTTTAAACAGCTTCCTCCAAAGAATTCTGGGAGTTGTAGTTAAAGGCCCGTATTCCCCTCCCAGAGCTTTAATTCCCAGAGTTCAATGTGAAGAGAGATTGATTGCTGAACCGTTCTGGGGTTCTAAAAAAATCCTCGAAAAATTATTTGAGGCCTCCTAACAACTCACAGCATAGGGACGTGGGTGACGCTGTGGGTTAAACCGCAGAGCCTAGGACTTGCTGATCAGAAGGTCGGCGGTTCGAATCCCCGCGACGGGGTGAGCTCCCGTTGCTCGGTCCCTGCTCCTGCCAACCTAGCAGTTTGAAAGCAGTTTACAGTCCAAATATGCAGCAGTTTACACGTAAGTAAAAGAAAAGTTTTTTCGGACACGGGTGGCACTGTGGGTTAAACCACAGAGCCTAGGACTTGCTGATCAGAAGGTCAGCAGTTCAAATCGCCACGACGGGGTGAGCTCCCGTTGCTCGGTCCCTGCTCCTGCCAACCTAGCAGTTCGAAAGCACCCCAGGTGCAAGTAGATAAATAGGGACCGCTCCAGCGGGAAGGTAAACGGCGTTTCCGTGTGCTGCTCTGGTTTTGCCAGAAGCGGCTTAGTCATGCTGGTCACATGACCCGGAAGCTGTACGCCGGCTCCCTCGGCCAATAAAGTGAGATGAGTGTCGCAACCCCAGAGTCGGTCACGACTGGACCTAATGGTCAGGGGTCCCTTTACCTTTACCTTTAACAACTCTCAGCAACCTTAACCTACAGCTCTCAGAATTCTTTGGGGAAAGCCATGGCCGTTTAAAGCATCGTCGTAGTGCTTTAAATGTATGGTCTGTTTCTTCGACCTTGTATTTGTTTTTATTTTGAATAAATAAAGCCTTCTTTCTCCTCCAAAGGTTTTGTCCTGGATTCACCCGGAAAGCCAAGCCACGGTCACGCGCTGCAGCCAGCCGATGGTGGGCGTGAGCGGGAAACGGAGCAAAGAGGACGAGAAGTATCTGCAGTCCGTCATGGACTCCAACGCTCAGTCCCACAAGATATTCATCTTCGATGCCAGGCCAAGTGTGAACGCTGTAGCCAACAAGGTTGGATAATCGTGCCTTTCCCAGCAGCAGGAGTCAGGAGCCTCATGCCTGGGTACCAGATGTGGCCCTCAGAGCCCCTCTGTCCGGCCCTCTGTTCTCTTCCCAACCCACTCAGTGGACCTGGTTTGGTTTGCCTGAACTCTGATAATGCCTGGGTGTATAAAGGTAAAGGTAAAGGGACCCCTGACCATTAGGTCCAGTCGTGGCCGACTCTGGGGTTGCGGCTCATCTCGCTTTACTGGCCGAGGGAGCCGGCGTACAGCTTCCAGGTCATGTGGCCAGCATGACTAAGCCGCTTCTGGTGAACCAGAGCAGCGCATGGAAACACCGTTTACCTTCCTGCTGGAGTGGTACCTATTTATCTACTTGCACTGCATGCTTTTGAACTGCTAGGTTGGCAGGAGCAGGGACTGAGCAACGGGAGCTCACCCCGTTGCGGGGATTCGAACCGCCGACCTTCTGATCGGCAAGTCCTAGGCTCTGTGGTTTAACCCACAGCGCCACCCGCGTCCCGCCTGGGTGTATAAGTGTGTGCAAAAACTCACCTGGTGTGCAGAAGTAAGGTTTTCCTTGGTTTCTGCACCCTCTTTTGGCACTGGCCCTGCCTGCCACTGGCATGTGGCCCTTGAAATGTTGCCCAAAAAGGGGAATAGAAGCCCCTGGCTGTAAAAGGTTCCCCATCCTTACCCAACTGTGTTGAGGAATCTGAGTAGTAATCAAAAACAAACGAACCGAAAACCTGATACTGTATAAGATTCTCCCTCCCTGTTTCCTCCCAGAAATGTTCTCTGGAGGGTTGGAGGTTCCAGATAAGTGTGGGAGATTGTTCTGGAACTTGAAGAAAGGAAAGGAGGAGGAATTGATCAATAATTGTTCTTCTTCTAGCAGGTGCCTTCGCTGGGGCTGCAAAGAATCCTGGGGCCTGTAGTTTACCCCTCACCGTGCTGCAATTCCTAGTACCCTTAACAAACTACAGTTACCAGGATTCTTTCGGGGGAAGCCATGTGCTCTGTGTATATATGCAGCCGGGGTCTTGAGCCAAGAAGGGCAGGCTTGGATCTAGCCCAGCAGAACACTTGATTAAAAATACAATTAGAAAGGGGCAGTAGAGTTAAAAGAGTGGTAAATCAAAGCAGCATTTTTTAATGTAGCACTCCTTCCCCAAAAGGCATTCTAAAAAGTTGGATGGTCCTATCCCATAAGCCACATCTGTTGAGCACCACAGATTCCCTCTCCCTGCCGTAGGGCAACACACTAGGCGAAAGTTCAACCTGCAGGCTTAGGGTCTTACTCGGGACAAAGGCGGTCTAACCTTCATTTTCTTCTTCAGGCCAAAGGAGGAGGTTATGAAAGTGAGGACGCCTATCAGAACGCAGAGTTGGTTTTCCTGGACATCCATAATATCCACGTTATGAGAGAGTCATTGAGGAAGCTGAAAGAGATTGTCTATCCCAACATAGAAGAGACACACTGGCTGTCTAATTTGGAATCCACCCATTGGCTGGAACATATCAAGGTACGTTGATGTGTGTGTGTGTGTGTGTGTGTGTGTCTGTTTGTGTGTGTGTGTGAATGGCAATGTGTGGGTTCTCCTACCGGTGTGGTTTCGGCAACTTCCCCCCATCCTTGGCAGGTTGCAGCACCAGCAAATTGCAGCGTCAGAGATGCAGAAGCCTAGATATTCTGTGACCTTGCTGAAGCTGCTGTAAGAGACCATCGAGAGTGGAAGCTTAATTCATCTGAGTGTTTTATGTAGGAACCTGGCTGCCTCTTCAAAAGAAGTCTCTCCCCCAGCCCCACCTTTTGAAAGAGGGAGGGAGAAGACAAAACTGAAAAATATGTGGTTTGTTAAAGGAGTGTGTAGATGATGAGCCTTAGGAGCAGGAAGTCTTGAAATGCTCACAAGTTGTCCCTTTTGAGACAGAAAGCAGCTGCCCCTAGCTGGAACGGTGGAACTCACTCCCACAAGAGGTAGCAATGGCCAACAGCTTTCGGAAAGAACTAGAGAAATTCATGCAAGATCAGGCTATCAGTGGCTGTGTTGTGTCTCCATTTTCGGAGGCAGTGTGGCTCTGAGTACCTGTTGTGGGGAAGGCTGCTGTTGCCCTCAGGTTGTGTTTGTGAGCTTCCGGTTGACCACTGTGAACACAGAGAGCTGGGCCAGATGGGCCATTGGCCTGATCCAGCGGGGCCCTCTGTGTGCTTTTATATATTGCTGAATGCACACATACGCGTTGGACTATAATTATACATACTTCATCAACCTTCTGAGAAAAATACAAAACATTAAACAAAGCCACAAAGACTTGCAAACTACCCAGCCTAAAATGAACTAATGTCTGGTTTCAATAGATTTTTCAAATGCTTAACTCAGTTTTTTAGATAAGTTCATGACGATACCAACAAAAGGTAATTTTGGTGATATTCACAATACCGAGAGATGCTAGTAGAGTTGTAGATAGATGTTAATAAAGTTGTAGACAATGAAGTTGTAGATGACAGGGTGCTGGCTTTTTGCACCTGTTTCGCCCTGGCAGTCCAAGTAGTCAAAAGGCCGCTGTTCGCCCCCAATGGGGCCCTTTTACTGGGGCTTGCAGGTAGCACACTCCCAAGATAGTTTTCCGGGCTTCTTCAGCAGTCTAATCTCAAAGTCTTGATACGTATATTGATATTCAATCTTATAGAGAATACTCTTTCTTGGCTTAAGCTTAAGAGACTGATTTGCTTAGCACTACTTCCATCAGCAGCACAGGTTGCATTTTTCTAGCATGAATGCACACATCCAGCATTCGAAATTTGCCAGGCGCGTTTTGCACCTTGCTATTGTCCACTTGCGACCAAGTGAAGATGTCCCTGCGCCAGCATGGCGCCTGATGTCTCCAACCTCTGGAGGTGCAGGCCTGGGGGTCCTTGGATCTTGACCGTTTTCACACACTAGCAGCACATCCTATAGAGTTCTATCCATTTTATTCCATCTTCACAATCAGAATGAATTTCAGCAACCCAAAAGACGTATTATCAACAAGAAAATCCTTAATAAAATAAATATTTATTAAGAATAAAAAAAAAAACCCTCTCTACCATCTTAGCTAAGACTACCAATTTTTATTTTAATGCAACTTAGCAGCATTAGTTGGCATACTATTTTATGCTGTGTATGCTGCCTGCAATAAAATGTAAGTAAACATTTCTTTCCAAAAAACAAACAAACAAAAGACGTATTATCCGGCCCCAAAAAGGGAACCAGGCATTCCGCTTTGGCGAATGTAACCCTGGTTTAAGGAGCTGTCGGGCGCCTAGCTTATGTACCTGAGTTTCTAACACGTGCAGGTTGCAAAATTGTAAAAAAAGAAGAAAGAAAGACGTGTGATCGCTCCTTGTGGAACATCCTTTCTCACTCGTTCGGTCCTCACCTCTGTAACCTGGCTATGCAGACAAAAACCCAAGACTTTGTTCCCATTCTCAATTATAATTGTCATGTATGGGGAGGGGGGAGGCTTTATGTTGTCTTATGTCAGGCCATTCTCTTTTCTCCCCAGTTGATTCTCGCCGGCGCTCTTCGTATTGCCGACAAAGTGGAGTCGGGCAAGACTTCCGTGGTCGTGCATTGCAGTGATGGTTGGGACCGGACAGCCCAGCTCACCTCACTTGCCATGCTTATGCTAGACGGCTACTACCGGACAATCCAGGGCTTTCAGGTGCTGGTGGAGAAGGAATGGCTGAGTTTCGGGCACAGATTCCAGCTGGTGAGTCGCCAACCCCTGGAGTTACCAAACTGACTGCTGAAATTTAGGGTGTGTGTGTGAATTTTTCAGCTTTCGCATTCCAGGAATGAGGGGTGCTAAAAAGTTGTAACATGACCAGGGAATCCAAAAGATGTTTTGGTTGAATTAATATAATTTTGTTTTGCTTGGTAAATGGAACGTGTGTAAAAATTGCATGGAAATCATTAAAAACGATTGCCAAATACTTGCACTTATATCACTAGTATTAGTAGTATTAGTATTTAGCATTACCTGACACTTTCAGAAGGTAAAACTAAAATTCTTTCATTTCCCAAAAGAAGTTTACGTGATTCTTCGTCAGACAAAGACTTGCCAAGTTAAATGTTGTTCAAACACAAAAATAGCAGCAGATTTGAATTCCTCACACCCAAAAACATATTTTTAAGGTCCCTCATTGAAGAAAAGTGCAGAAATTAAGTTTCACCTCCTAAAATTACATGCCTCTCTGCTATATCTTAAATCAGTGGTTCCCAATTAGCTAAATACTTCAGACCCCCTATTTTTCAAAAGCCAAGCCAAAGCCAAGACTCCTACTTTTGAAACTTTTGATATCTTTATGGTAGTTTTTGTTGTATGAATTGTGCCACAGACCCCCCCTGGGTGGGTTATACAGACCCCCTGAGATCCTCAGACCACCCATTGGGAAACCACTGTCTTTAATGATTTAAGAGGTGGTTTAGGAGGGCAGACAACTGGGACACCGGCTCCAGGGCTGTTGGCAAGGAATTGGTGGAGTTCCAAAAATGTCTACGAAAGGGAAACAAGGCAAGGAAGTTTGGGTAACAAGTTTAATGCTATATGCCCAGTTTTCTCAAGGACTGGAGAAAACAACAACAACAACTTATTGTTCTCCAAACAACTTATTGTATTTTTATATACGTGTATAAGACTCCTCCTATTTTGGGGGACTCAAAATTAAGAAAATGGGGGCGGAGATTGTTGAGCTTTTTCGGGGGGGGGGGGGGATTGCCGAAAATCGCTCACCCGCCAGACAGACAATGCTACTTGCACGCCTCGGAAAAGCCACCTATCCTCTGTCAATCACCCACCCAGTCAACACCAGCCCTTGCCGCAGCCACCAATAACAATCTCCAACTCTATCCATGTGTAAGACACTACACACTATCCATGTGTAAGACAACCCCAATTTTTAACATGATTTTTGAATAAAAGAAACTTGACAGATACATGGAAAAGTACAGTACATTTAGGCAGCAGAAAGTATTGGAGTATGCGGATATAGCAAGGCTAACTGGAAGAATCCGACAGCAGAACGATGAGACATCCCAAAAAGAATGGTCCAAATTTATGGTATACTTAGAGAAAACTGTATATAAATAAAGACACTCACAGGACTGAAATAAAACTCAGAACGTTTATTGTAAGCATTTGGTTAGACCATAAGATGTAATGCTGTAATATAATAAGGATTGTATGTTTAAAGTATAATACAAAAAATTATTAAGGAATTATAGACATTTATAGAATGTATATATAGTAAACACGCTTAAATAAGAGCAATGTAGAGAAGCCAGAAGAGGGGTGGAGGGAAGTTAATTTGGATAAGATATAGATTTTAAGGAGAATAATATTGTTAAGCTGAATTGTGTTTAAGATATTTGAAAAAAAAATATTAAAAATTATTGGAAAAAGAAAAGTATGGTACATTTAAAAGCATGAATATATTATAACATAGAGAGAATAAAAATACGTTATGGAACAGAAATGGTAGGAAAGTGTACATCCATGCCTGTCAAATGAATTTGTATGTCACTTTGTGTCTGTTTATGCTCTCCTCTCGCATTTAGGGCTTAATCCAGGTAAGTCATCCTCAGAGTAGACTCTGCACACTGGTGATTTGCCCGATTTAATCTGTACGACTCCTATTTCTATAAACGATACTGGTTTTCAGATACACATCCTGTGGCCTCTCGTTTTGTTTTAGAGAGTCGGTCACGGAGACAGGAACCATGCAGATGCAGACCGATCTCCTGTTTTCCTCCAGTTTGTGGACTGTGTCTGGCAGATGACAAGACAGGTAGATTTCTAGGGGTACATACGGGGCTTTTGTTGGGACAGAGCTTGGGATTTTTATTGTGTTTTTTTAAAATAAGGGGCTTTTATTGGGACACGGGTGGCGCTGTGGGTTAAAGCCTCAGCGCCTAGGGCTTGCCGATCGAAAGGTCGGTGGTTCGAATCCCTGTGGCGGGGTGCGCTCCTGTTGTTCGGTCCCAGCGCCTGCCAACCTAGCAGTTCGAAAGCACTCTTGGGTGCAAGTAGATAAATAGGGACCGCTTACTAGCGGGAAGGTAAACGGCGTTTCCGTGTGCGGCTCTGGCTCGCCAGAGCAGCGATGTCACGCTAGCCACGTGACCCGGAAGTGTCTTCGGACAGCGCTGGCCCCCGGCCTCTTTGAGTGAGATGGGCGCACAACCCTAGAGTCTGTCAAGGCTGGCCCGTACGGGCAGGGGTACCTTTACCTTTACCTTTATTGGGAGAGGATTCGAATTACTTAGGTACAAGGGTGGTGTTTGGGGATTGTTGCTTTTTAAAGCACAAAGTACGCATATGTAATTTAAGTTGTGGAACTCATTACCACAAGATGTGATAATGACCACTCCATAAATGTATGAGAGAGAGAGAATAATAGTGTATAAATAGTTTTGTTTTGTTTTGTTTTTTTTTGTAAATACATAAAATAGATTTGAGATCTCTCAGTGGAAACCGGTCAATAAATCCTGTAAATAAAATTCTTAACTGGGTGTCAAAAGAGGGGTGGTCCATTTCTCCCTTCCCTCCCTTCTCCCTCTCCTCTCATCGATATTCCCCAGCCCCATATTCTCTTGAGTATAAACACTTTGCAGGAATAATGTTTTCATGTCCCGTTGGGGAAGTGTCCAGTGAAAACAAAATCTCAACCACTTGTCTTTTGAAGTTTCCCACCGCCTTTGAATTCAACGAGTGCTTCTTGATCACCGTCCTGGACCACCTGTACAGCTGCTTGTTTGGGACGTTTCTGTGTAACAGCGAGCAGCAGAGAGTCAAAGAGGTAAAGCAGCAACAACCATCCGCAAACCCCATGGGCTGCTTTAAAAAAAAAGAAAACATTTTGCTTTCCTACCTACCGTCGTTGGGGCCCGCGGGTTACACACACATGAGGGTGGATGGAAGGACCCCAAGTGAGAGGCAGGGAAGAGCTCCTAAGGTGAGACCCAGGTGAGATCTGGGAGGGTCTACCACTTTCTGGGTGAGACAAGATTTGAGAGCTCCTTTTGAGAGAGGACTCTGCGTTTTCTTTTCTCTTTCTTTCTCTGCTTTGGTTTTTATTGAGATTGGTTCCTTTTATCTTATTGTATCATGAAAAGGCTTTAATAACATCTTTTTAATTTATTAATGCTTTATTGGTTTTAAAACTGTATGACAGAAATAATCAACACACAGAATAATTACAGACAGAAACTCAATCAAAACCTGGATTGATATTTTGACAATATTCTTTTACATAAACTCTGTAGGTGTCCCACACTCTGGTAAATTTTTCATCTGTAACGTCTCAAAACCTTGCTGATAGTCTCACTAGTTCAGCGTACTCTCTTAATTTATTTTGCCAGGCTGGTTTGGAGGGGGTAGCTTCTCCCAATCTTTTGCGATTAGAATTGTGGCAACTATTGTAGCATACATAAAGAATTTCCTGAACCTTTTTGAAAGCTCCCTGTGAAGAGAGATTGATTACCCATAATTCCTAGCAGGAAGGCTTCAGGCTTTTTAGGGAAAGAGCATTTAAACAGTTTCTTAAGTTCATTATAAATCGTTTCCCAAAACTGATATTTTTACAGTTCCACCACATGTGGATCCATGTTTAAAGGCTTTAATAAAATCTTAAGGGGGAAAAGAAATAAATAGAAGATCCATGCCTCTTCTACAAAGCAGGCAGTAGACAACATGGTGCCCTCCAGCGACTCCTGGTCAAGGATAATGGAAATAGTAGTCCTAAATCTGCAAGTTGCTAAAACTCCCCAGAACTGTGCTAAGGCATTCTCCTAAAGTGCCACCAATACAGTAAAGCATCCGTCTTCCCTCCTGTTTTTCAGGGCCTTCCCAAAAAGACGGTTTCGCTGTGGTCTTATATAAACAGCCAGCTCGAAGACTTCACCAATCCCCTCTATGCCAGCTACACCAACCACGTTTTGTATCCCGTGGCCAGCATGCGCCACCTGGAACTCTGGGTAGGCTACTACATCAGGTGGAACCCGCGGATGAAGCCACAGGTAAGGTGACTGGGAGGAGGAAAGGGGTGAAAACTGGGGAGGTCAAAGTTTCTCTGCATTGTATGCTCCTCAGAGCCTGAGCGCATGCTTGGGCTGAGAGCCGCTGGACAAGAAGCTTGCTTGATCCATAGGTTCGCGCCCTTGCCAGACATGATTAACTATGGAACGCAGGTGGGTGGTGCTGTGGTCTAAACCACTGAGCCTCTTGGGCTTGCCGGTCAGAAGGTTGGCGGTTCGAATCCCCGTGATGGGGTAAGCTCCTGTTGCTCTGTCCCAGCTCCTGCCAACCTAGCAGTTCAAAAGCACACCAGTGCAAGTTGATAAATAGGTACCACTCCGGCAGGAAAGTAAACGGCGTTTCCATGCGCTCTGGTTTCCATCACGGTGTCCTGTTGCACCAGAAGCGATTTAGTCAGGCTGGCCATATGACCAGAAAAGCTGTCTGCGGACAGACGCCGGCTCCCTCGGCCTGAAAGCGAGATGAGCACTGCACCCAATTTGCCTTTGACTGGACTTAACCGTCCAGGGGTCCTTTACCTTTTTTAAAAAAACCATGGTTTACATGTTATTACTTTGCTGTGTTATCTCTTTTTTCTTCTTTTCTTTGTGTTGGAAAGTTTTATTGAGACTTTTCATACTGCATTGCAGTAATTAAAAAAACTAAGCCAAAAGAAAAACATAAAAAGAAAAACACAAAGTCTTCTCTCCCAGGTAGATCTGAACTCTTATCCCACAGAGACAGAGCTGGACCCTCCCAGCTCTCTCACCTGGGAACTTTCCTTTCCTATCCCAGTCTCTTACCCTGGGAGGTCTTCCCTTCCCTGTCTCTCACACAGGGTTGTTTACCAACCATCCACTACCTCGATCTGTGTGCAGTCTCCTTGCTAACCCAGACTGGCTTATAAAAGCAAGAGCAAAGTAAAAGAAGAAGCAGCAAAAATAACAGAAAGATAGAAATAATAAAGGGATGGAAATGTTTTGTTTTTTTAAAAAAGGAAGAAGAGAGAGAGAGAGAAAGTGGGAAACAAAATTTAAAAGAAAAACATTAGAAAAATTTCCATTCGCTGTTTACATTAAAAAAGCAAAATACGGTTGTTTAAAACTTTCAAGCTATGTACTTCGCTGGGTTCTGGGCCTTAGTTCTGGCGTTGAAAATAGCTTAGGGCGCCAAAAATAGCTGATCTCTGGTCCAAATGAAGCTTCTATCTGTGGTTATCCTCCATCTCCCAAGACTTGAGTGTGATGCTTCCTGTCTTGCTGTAGGAGCCGCTGCACAACCGCTACAAGGAACTCCTGGCCAAACGAGCCGAGCTCCAGAAGAAGGTGGAAGAGCTCCAGCGAGAGATCACCAACCGTTCCACTTCCTCCTCTGAGAGAGGCAGCTCTCCTGCCCAGTGTGCCACCCCGGTCCAGACTGTGGTATGACGCAGCTTGCAGAATCTTCGATTTGTCATCTCTCCAGAATTGCGCGATAATGGCAGCTTATCCAGAAATGGAACCTTCAAAAAGAGAAAACTTTGCGAACTTAGAAAGCAGGTCAGACACACTATTTATTACTCTACGTCCCTGCACCAGGGTTTATTATAATGTTTATTATTATTAAGGATGTAACGCTACAGGAAGCGAAAGCCTTTTTTCTTTCTTTTTTTTTGTTCTGCTTATTGTCGTTTAAAGGCGTCATATATAATTATCTTACTCGGGGGCGCTAGTTACAAGGAAGCTTGCTGGCACAGCCTCCCAGGACGAAACCAGGACACTTGTTCATTGAGCTCAAGTTGTGAAAGCGGTGGTGTTGCTTTGAAATGGAGAACGTTGCTCTCACACTGGAAGCTGCAGACTTCAAACAGTAGTATGACCACAGTGCAGCTCGCATCATCCTGTCCCCTCCCTCGCCATCTGATGAGCTGCTCCCAAAAACTCAGAGGAACCTAAGCAAATGGCAACAACAAAGAACTACATTCCAGAAAAGGGAAGAATTAGGAAATCTTGGTCTGCACGCAAAAGCAGTTGTGCTCATTGGGTTTCCGGACACTGTCGACAAAGGAGCTTGTCCCATTATTTGGGAGGAAATCCCAATCTCATCATGTTCTTAAGGCAGTCCTTTGCAGCCTTTTTGTGCCGCCAGTGATTCCCCAAGCAAAGGTGACAGCAATCCATCTGACGCACGGAGTGCCATCTTTGTATAGGTATGAAGCAGAACACAGTTTCTGTGCCAGCTTTTGTATGGCAGGTTCTGCTCCTGCACGGCCACCATATTTGCTGAGGGATTTTGTAGCCACACAAAAACCACTGCAGGCAGCTGCAGTCCACGGGTGGACCATGAACAACAGTTTGCTTGCCTCCGCTTCAAGAGGCAACATCAACAGCGAGCAAAATTTATCCGTTGGGGGTTGTCACCTGAAAATTAAACTCCCTCTGGATTTGGAAAAACAAAGAATGGCTCGCTATAAACAGTTTAATTCTCATCATTTGGGTTTAAACAAAACAAAGCAGGGAGCATCGTCACGAAGCTTTAGAGCTTGACAATTATTAATATCTGGGTACTACTTGCTAGCAATTTGCTGTTAAATATAGTTAACCACGTTCCAGTGCTAAAGCAATGCCTTACTTAATCGGAGTAGAAATGTCATGTTATTTGAAAGTTCCGTTGAAAAGTGTTTCCATGTTGCGCCCGCGCCTGCTTTCGGGACATTCTCCAGCCCCATAAGTTGGGGGACATTCTCCAGCCCCGTAAGTTGCAGCAGCAAGAAAGCCATCATTCCCTATGACACAAATGTCAGCACTGTCCTAGGGCAGGGATGGGGAACCTGTGTCGTTCAGATGTTGTTGGACCACAATTCTCATAGTCTGAGCACTGGCCATACCAGCTGGGGCTGATGGGAGTCCAACGACATCAGGAGGGCTATGGGTGCCCCATCCCTGAACTAAGGGGTGCCAGTGACCCATAGTCTTCCAGTTCTCCTCTGGTTTCCATTGCTATTGGCAAAGGGGACATGGGGAGCTATGAAGCTTGCCAAGAGTATGTGTTTTGTCTTTCCTGACATCAGAAAAAAAGAGAATAAATCATATACTTTGGGGAAAGAATTGCACCCACACACTGACACACACACTATGGCAATGGTGTTGGATAAGGTCTCCTTTCTGCATGAAGGAAACGTACTGGGAATCGCATTGTGAAGTGTTAGGCTGTGGGTGATGTGACGTTGATTTCTGATGGTGGTCTCTGTTGCTTGGGTTCTATCGCATTGTTCCAGTGACTTGAAAAGGGATTGGTGTATTTATGTGTGTGTGTGTGTATGTGCTGGCACACATCCCAGTCGTACTGCTGCAGCTGCCTTGTGTTCAGTGGTGCATGTGCAAACGGGCATTTCAAGACAACAGACCAGAGGATCGTGAAGTCCCAACTCCGGCACCACAGATTGCCAGGGTGGTTTCTCTGCTGTGTGAGAGAGACACCGCTTGCCATTATTGTGCCGATGTCTTGGTACCGGTTTGGTAAGGTGTGTCTTCAGCCGAGCAAACAAACTATAGGTTTTTGAGAGGGAGCAAAAACATCCCCAAACTCAACTCTGTGGAAGCTGAGCCTCACCTTTACTAATTTGCGGGTGGGCGCAAAACGTAAGTGCTTCACTTAGGGACACCACGGCAGTGTGCACTCCCCCACTCTGGTCAACGTGGCCTTTAAAACAAGGATGGGGAATGCGTGGTCCTCCAGCTGCTGTGATCTTCAGCCCCAGAGGGCCCAGCCAAAGGTTCAAGATGATGGGGTTTGGAGTCTTGCTCTCTTAAGAATTCCATTTAGGCATGCAGGGTGCCTTTCTCGGCCTGCACAGAGACCCACGGCAGCTCCCCCAGGTCTGTGCAGCATACACACCGGCTCCCTCTTCCCCCTTGACCGCGCATAATGCTGGACATTCTGCTAAAAGCACTAAAGGGTCACCAATTGCCTCTCTGCCGATGGTGCTGTGAGCAAGAAAACAAGTGATTGCATTGTGATGGGCAGATGCTTGCTGCCTAAACCCCCAACCAATCTTGAACCCATTTTGTTTCCTTGCTTTTCCTCTCACCTGTCTGATGCCTTATAAACAGGTGAGCTCTGCCAAGCCAATTAGCTTTTTTATCCTCCATGCTCTTGGAACAAGCCGGCGTGTCCAACTCTTGCTGTTGTGCCGGGGTGAGGAGCCCACGGTCTTTCCGATGTTGGACTAACAGCTCCGTCACCCATCCTTGCCGATGCCCCTGGCTTGCCATAAATCATGTTTCACCAACCTTGGATCCCAGGTGTTAGGTAACAGCCCACATCCTCCCCAGCCAGCATGGCCAATGGGTGGAGATGGTGGGCATTGTAGTCCAGCGATACTTGGGGAGCCATGGGTTCCCCACCCCTAAGCAACAGCAGCAGTTGGGCATGTCCACATCTTCAGGTTCAAGCAAGACTGTGATGTGTTTCCAAGTACAGTGGTACCTTGGTTTAAGAACAGCCCTGTTTACGAACTATTCGGTTTACGAACTCCGCAAAACCATAAGTAGTGTCCTGGTTTGCGAACTTTACCTTGGTCTAAGAACGGAAGCCGAACGGTGAAAGGGCACCGGCAGTGGGAGGCCTCATTAGGGAAAGTGCGTCTTGGTTTAAGAACGGACTTCCGGAACAGATAAAGTTCGTAAACCAAGGTTCCACTGTACCTCTTGCTAGCTGGTTGTTATTTCATGTTCTAAACCAGCGTTCTGCCTTTCCCAGGATGGATACGGCAGAAATTATGGAGGGGACACCACATTTATATTTCTGGCAGTGTCTTCTTCATCAGTGATGGAAGCGTTTGCCTGGGTTTAAAAGGCTCGGGAGAAGGGGGAGCAGGGATGGTAGACCAAACTGATGTAATCCCCATGTTGCCAGACTAGGCCCAACCTGGAACTGCTAAAAGCAAGGCTGATGGGAACTGGGAGCTTGACATCTCGAGGTCCCCAGGTCCCCATTCTAGACTTTCTTAGCCATCATGCCTCTACTTTTACTGAATGTTCCCAAGTGTGCAGTTTACATGCTGAAAAGCACACCCTGCCTGTAACCCAAATGTGTCTTCAGGATCTTTCTGAAGATGGCCACAGCAAAGTATGGCAGCGCTCTGACTTTACAATGTAACGTAATCCTGTTCCTTTCTGTTACTTGCCGGCATTGGTTTCTGTTATTTGGAAGCAAAAGGGTGCAATTATTTATTTGTGAACGGACAGTGGACGTTGATTATGACAACTTAGGGCACTGCAGTTTGCCTAGGGTTGGTGCATACCTTCAGCTGAATGAGAGCGGATTCTCCCACTTCAGACCACAGGGGAGGGGGGGAACAGGATAATTTTCTTCTCAATATAAAGCTCCCTACAAATGACAAACTAGCGAAATATGGGGGGAATAGGCCTAGCTCAGCCCTTGCTGTGCTAGGGTTTTGTTTTTAAACTCTGGTTGCGTTTCCATACAACAGAGCATTTAAAACATGCCATTTCCTTCACCTGTGGTCTGAAGTGGTACAGTCTGTTCTACAATTCTGTTCTCTATTCGGACCAATGGTGATAAGGGGGACTCTGTGCCAGTTCAAATCTTCCTGGACTCCAGTTCCCATCAGCCCCCGCCAGCACAGCCGCTGGTTGGGGGTGATGGAAGCCGTAGCCAAGCAGTAGCTGGAGGCCACGGGTTTCCGACTCTTGTGTAGACCAAAACCTACTCTGCAGGCCCTTTGACTGTATTAGGTTGCCCTGGGTGGCGACTTTCCTGTGTATTGCTATTTTTAACATGATTATCGACTATGTATTGTCTCAAACGGAAAGAGCGATGATAAACAAAGTACCAAAATGTTCTCTTGCCGTTTCTTGGTTTCAACTGTTTATATGGTCAAACTTGGAACGTACAAGAACAAGCATATTTGCAGGGTTCCAGCCCTCCCAAGGGACTAACCAGCAACTGCACATTTAAGACTGGTGTATGATTTAGGTTTTTATTTTTTAGCTTTAAAATAGCGCCTTATATTTACTTATGCATCAGTCTTCCGTGGGGCTGCTTGTGGTGTCCTTTCCAAGGGATCAATCAACATTCAGGTGCTTCCAAGTCGCTCAAGGACAAATGATCATCTGATGTCACCACTAACATGACTGTACAGTACAGCTGTCACTTGTTCTGGACATGTGGGCATTTGCTTAAGGTAGGTACTTTTCATATCTGAGCTCAATTGGTGGGGAAACGAAGGTAAGGTGGAAGCAACTTAATTGCAAATATATCTCAAAGTTGGCACACCTGGTTTAACATTTTGCATTCCACTTGCATTGCCAAAGAGAGACTGACTTGCTTAAGGCTTGAAGGGCCAAGAAGGATTGGGACACATCTCTTGACAAAAGGAAGGGCATATTCAATTGCTTTCAATTTGCTGTGGCCTTGTTCCAGTTCATGCAAAGGCAGTCCTTTGGCATGACGCAGAAACGGCTCAGGGAGACCCAGGTGACGCACGACACTCCCTGAGCAGTGGGTCCTGCTGCTGTTCCTCAGGGCATCTGAGCAGAGATGGCAAAGACAGCAGTGCCTTGCTGTCTGCTCACAAAGGAGGGTGAGGGAGGGGAGCTTGCAGCAGGTCTATAGAAAAAAACAGTCAGGTGTCCTTGCTACCTTGTTTTTGCTCTAGCAGACAATGAGGATTTTGCATGTACTGTCCAGGTTGCATGCTGGCAAGTCTCACTGCAGGAAGCACAGGCTATACTTAACATACCCAAAAGCATCAATCTCTGAATGCAACCGGCTTTCCAGATTTGTTTAGAGCCTATGGATCCCTGAGTTGCATTGGTACTTGTAAAGTGGAAAAGTTCAAGAGAAGCTGTTTTCTGCCTAATTTATTCAATTGGCAAGTTGCCTTTATTGGATCCCAATCAACCCTCAAAAAGCACAATTTTTTGAGTCATCATTCCATTCCAATCATTGGAAAGACTTTACATTATTAATGTAATAAATAATATGTCTCTGTGCATGTGTGTGTTTATAAAAATCCATAGTACCACAACAGCCACCAGATCTCCTAGTCCAGTTAAGGATAAAATTATTAAAAGCCAAGTTAAAAACCAGCTGCCAATACCAGAACAGCCATGATCGGAGGTGCTGTTGCGTTTGTTTTTTTTTTTTTTTTTTAAATAAACACATTGACTTCACTCTTCTGCAAGGAGAAAAAAAACAAGAGAGAAGATACAGACAGCTGTTCAGTTCCTCTTTGAAACCACATTATTAAGATTCCAAGGATGGAAAAACACTGAAGGAAGCATCCTTAATTATAAGCTGAGGTAAAAGCCTTTAGGTAGTCAACTGAATATTGAAGAGGTCACTCCTTACAAAACTTCCATATTTTGAAATGAGAACGTCTTACTGAGAACGTTTGAACATCTGAAGTGGAAAATACCCAACACCACACATAAAGCAATTTTGGGGGGAATTGCAGGAGAGGGAGCAGTTTAAGGCTGAAGACAAAACAATGCATTTTAGGAGAGTTGAAAGGTAATGTAATAACACCTTTTTTGTGTCTTTCACCCCACTGGTCAAGACGGCAGTGGACATTTTTGAAGCAGGGCAAAGGCCTGCAAAACCTGCGTACCGGAGACAACTATGCCTCCATCATACCCTCTTCTGTGGAGGGGAGTGGGGAAGAAAATCACTATTGTCTGCCTCTAGGCTTAGAAAAGAGTCGCCCCTGGTGAGCAATTAGATTAATTGCCTGAGTTGTAGGGTAAGGAGAATACAATGGTTCACAGCAAAGGGATTGTTGACGTGCTAAAAGAATAATAAGGGTTATCTTATTTCTTCCCTCCCCACCTCCTGCATCAGGATTAGGGGCTGTAATCTGATCAGGCCCACAGATGGGGAATGAGGGGCTTTTGTTTAGAAAGTGCAGGGAAGGCAGCTGAGATTGGAGCCAGCAAGCCGGAAAAGGTGCAAAAAACAACAACAATCACACACACAAGACGCCTCAGTAGTCCCAACTGTTGTCATCTTTCTGAAGGGAGGTCTGTATGCTTTGCATTTCCCTCAGCAATTGCAGACTCTTCTTGCCCTGCTCTCCGGGTCTCCTCTTCAGGCCGGCGTCTTTCACCCGGTTGACCTTCGTTTTCGCTTCGCAGCCTCTGCTTGGCTGCTGAGGACAAGAGAGCCTGCCTTCCCTCTTCTGCTTCGCCAGCTGCGAGGTCAAAAAAGGAGAAGGGGAGAGGGCATTTCAGAATGGCCTGCTTTTTACCTCAGGAATATTCTTCCTTCCCTCCAATCCCCTTCACCAACTCTGCGGGGAGAGAGGTTTTTCTTCTTCGAGAAAACTATATTCTACAGACCTGTTATGTTCTACAGTTATTCTACCATAACATGTTTTCCCCCCTCATAGGTTGTTCCAGATGTTATTTTAATAGGAAGCTGCCTTATACAGAGTTGGACTCATTGGTCCATGTAGCTTAGCACTGTCAACAGTGACTGGCAGCAGCTCTTCAATATTTCAGTGGTCACAGAATTGTGGAGTTGGAAGGGACCACAAGAGTCTTCTAGACCAACCCCCTGCAATGCAGGAATCTTTTGTCCAATGTGGGGCTCGAACCCACAAACCTGAGATTCAGAGTCTCATGCTGTATGTACAAAATGAGCTATCCCGGCTGTTCTACCTGAAGACTGGTCCTTGTGCATGCAAAGCAGATGTTCTACTGTTGAGTTACAGCTCGAAGCCACCCTGACATTCATTTTTAGGTTTTATTTATTTCGCAAAAAATTATATACAGCTTAATGGAAAGACAATTATGTGGTGCATATTAGTGTAAAATACTCATCAATGGACCAATTCACACTTTGAAAGGTGGAATAGAAGTGCATTAAATCGGAGAAGGGGAACCTGCAGCCCACCAATGGTGGAATCAAACCCAGCCAGCATGGCCAAGCGATGGGAGTCTGAAAACATCTGGAGCTGCTGCTAATCAGAGTAGAGAGGGTGGGCACCTGTGGCCCTCCAGATGTTGCTGGACTACAGCTTCCATCACCCCAGACCATTGGCCATGCTGGCTACTGCTGTTGGCAGTCCAACATCTGGAAAGCCACAGCTTCCTCCATCCCTGGATGAGAGAGTACAAGCTCAGGTGCACCTCCTTTATCTGTTGTACAGGGATGGCCAGCGGGGCACTACATAATTGTTTGCCACCACCTATTATAAAAAGCAATCGAGCTGCTCAAAAGTTGTGGCATTGTTGTTCAACCTGCGGTCCTTTAGAGGTTGTTGGACTCCAACTCCCATCAGCCCCAATGGCCAGGGATGATGGGAGTCGTAGTCCAGCACCATCTTGCGGGGAGTGACTGTAATGATTCCTTCTTTCAAGGTGCCAGAACTCAGGCAGCAGGGCAACTCACCCGCGCTCGATGCCTCTGGATTTTACAGATCTGTTCTGCCTTGGCTTCCATCTTCTTCACCAGCCCTTCCAGCTCCCTCTCTAGGTCTTCTCTTACGGCAATCGTTGGAGCCTCATGGATGAGTTTTACCAGCTGCTGGTGATCGCTTACATGCAATAAAAAGATTCAGGGCAGGGGGCGGATTAAACTCGCTTTTTGCTCGCTAGGAACATGTTTCATATACATTTTCAGAGTCGCTTTGCAAGTAGAGGAAACAACCCAACTTCAAAATCTAGGGCTGTTAAACCAGTGACAAAAAATATTATTTTTTCGACAGGCAGATGAATAAGCACATTTACCAACATAAAGGGTGTTTGCGATAGATCAGAGGAAAACAGAATTGGTGGATTAAGTTGTCGGCTATCCATCATTGTTAGGAATGGCAGGGAAAGAGAAGAGGCTACAATGTGACCAAGAAGCCTGTCTTTAAGTGCATTTGCATGGGGTGGGGAGGCAAAACCCCAGACAGATGCTTTATCGTAGCAAAGCTACCATTTAAATAGGGGTTCTTCTCAGGGGCAGAATGGTCCTATTCTATGATTTTAGTCAACTTTCTTGCAGTAGCACGTCACTTGGGGCATGCTTTTCTTCTTCGGGACATCACTATTTGCTTTGCCCCCTCTCCAGTTCCAGGAACCCAATAAGAGTGTCTCTGAGTATGTGCAGAGTGCCTTTTCTTCGTCAGCATATAGTGGCCCTTCCCCCCAAACCATGCCCACCTGCCCTACACGTGACATCACCTGTGATGTCGTAATGGGTAGGGACGCATCTGCAAAGGAACAATCGGAAGTCTTGAAGCGTGCTCCCGTTATTCCTTGCCAAGTGGGGCTCGCTATCAGCAGTGACAGCAAGCCCCGGAAGAACTGTCGATGCTTTGGAGTTCCCCAAGCAGGGCTTGCTGCGTGCACAAATATTCCTTTGCATTGCCAAGCTTGATTTCAAGTGCAAAGCAAGGCTCTTCCAATCCAGCCTGCTCACAAAGGAAATAATGTATTTGGGGTCATCTGGGATCAATGTGATGCCTGGTGATTGGCAGGTGGGTAGCCCCACCCAGCTGTCAAAACGGCCCTAGCAGTTTTCTTTTGACACTCCAAGGTTGCAGTCCAATGCTCCTCCCCCTGAGAGTAAGCAACACAGACTTTGCTTCCAACGACATTCAGACAGAATTGTGAAGGATGACCTGCACTTCTGCTCAGGGGGTCTGTGGGGCGGCTACCGGAATCGAGAGTCACACAACGGAACACGCTCAGAAGATCCGCAAGGCGCGCAAGTGTTTTGACTCACAAGCTCATCTGCCCCAGTTCGTCTTGCAGCGTCAACAGCACCTCGGAAAGGTCTCCCTGGGACGTGGAAGAAATGGAAGAGCCAGAGTTCCTCCTTCCTCTGCCCATCGGCTTGCTCAAGGGGACGTTGCTGACCACGCGCTCATTGCAAAGGGCTTTCGAATGATGCTTCATCAGGTGCAGCACATGCTGAACGTTGGCTCCCACCGAGTGGCTGGGGCTTGTGGACTGAAAGTAAAGGGAGGGGAAGGGTGAAGAAGGCAGAGGCGACCTGGGGAATTGAACGCTGAGCAAAAGGTAGCACGGATATGCATCAGCACATACAACGCTGGCTTATACAGTGGTACCTCTGGATGCTCCATTCCGGAGCCCCGTTCGCATCCTGAGTAAAACGTAAGACGCGGCTGCACGGGTCGCGTTTTGCTGCTTCCACGCATGACGGCATTTTGAGCGTCTGCGCATATGGCGAAACCCGGAAGTAACGCACTCCGTTACTTCCGGGTCGCCGCGGAGCGTAACTTTAAAATGCTCAACCTGAAGCACATTTAACCCGAGGTATGACTGTACGGAGTTAGGACTTTGGGACAGGAAATTAAGGGGAGCTGCGATAGCAGTCTTCCAATATCTTTGTACAGAGCCTAACTCAGGGAGGGTTTGAGACCCACAGCTGGGCGCCTTCATCTGCCCCAGCTGCAACAAAACATGTCTCTCCCACATCAGTCTCTACAGCCACAGCAGGAGCTGCAACCAGCCAACAGCTTGACTTCACCTCCAAAGACACACTCCTCCACCATCTCTCGAGACAGATGAATGCCAGCAACATGTTGTGCAGAAAGTGGAGAAGAACCAGTGGGTGGAAAGGACAGCCGATTTCAGCTGAACATTAGGAGAAACAGCTGTTTGCCTATGGAAGAGACAGCCTCTGGGGGTGGCAGGCTCTCCTTTGCTGGAGATGAGGCCTAGGTTGAGCAGCCAGCTCTCAGGGATGCCATGGTTGCAAGATTCTCTGCCCTGAGCAGAAGGTTGGACCAGGCGGCTTCTAGGGTACCTTGAAACCCCATTTCCTAGTATTGTCTCTGAACACAGAGCCCTCCATTCAGTTATCAGGGCTTGGGAAGTCATTGATTCCTTACCTTTCCCGCAACAAAAGGCACATCTCCCAGCCGTAGCCTATAGTGAGGCTGTGCGTGGCAGTGAACCATTCCAGGGTCATTCTAAAAAGAGAGAAGAGAAACACTCACATTAGGAGAAATTAATCAATCAAGGGTGACAACAAATGGTGGGAGGAGCGAGAACTGATGATGGGCGAAACTACAGCCAATAAAGAGCAGAGTCTGCAGCACTGGAGGGTTTCACAGCTGTCCCTCACCCTATCTAGGAGGGCTGTGTGAAATCAGGGCTTTATGTGGATTACGGGCCACAGCTAAACAGGGATGCGATCTAAGCTCTTTTAGCACCAGTGATGTACCTTTTCCAGCTGCTTTGCTTTCTTCTTGATCTTCTTTGGTTTCAACGGTTCCACCAACACCACAGGCTGCGTTTGTGCTTCCAGCAACTGTCTGTTTTTCTCCAAACCAGTCTGAAGCTGCCAAGATAAGCCTGGGGATTATTATTATTATTTTCTTTAATTCAAAATAATAGAAGATGAAGTCGGGGGGCGGTTTTGCCAGCTAAGGCACAGCCCACAGTTGGGTCACCCCAAAGATGTTGCAGGACTCCCAAGTCCCATTAGCCCCAGCCAGTATAACAATGGTCGGGGGATAGGAACTGTAGTCCAACAATATTACAAGGGCTGGAAGCTCCTCATCCCTGACACAGTCCAGAAGTGCTAAACACATTCAGCCACAGGCATCCATTTGTTGAGGAAAGTGTTAATTCCTCCATTAGCTGGTAAGAATGTTCCTTCCTAGAACGCAGCTGCAGAGGGCTTGTGATTCCTTATCTCTGCTGCTATGCAACACGGCATGTAGAGCCGGCCTACGTAAGAGGCCCACTATTCAGCATTCCTGCATGGAGACGAATAGGGGAGAGAAACTGTGGAGATGTGCAGAGATACATTGAAACTGCTGGGAGAGAAACTGAAGATCCAAAGGCTGTTGGAAAACTGGACGACGGACAGTGTAGTTGCAGGACTTTGGCAATCAAGACTTCATTCTTGCTTTGTGGAATTGGTCCAAGCAAAGATTCTGAAAGCTAAAACCCTCTCTGGGCTCAGAGAGAGAGGGGACTTCTTAAGGCAACTGTTTATAGGGTGTGTATAGTGTGTCTTGTGTTCACTGTGCAAAGCAGTATTATTAGATATTCATCCCAGCCCTGGTTTTCCCCATCAAAAGTCTAGCCTGCCCTTGGATGGTACCAGGGCCTTATATGGGAACAACCCAGAGCTGCTATCCAAACTCCTGTTCCTTTGCTTCTGTATCAAACTTCTCCCGACCTGCTGCCGTCCAGATGTTGTTGGAACTCCAGCTCCCAGCAGCTCAAGCCAGCATGAGCAAGTGTCAGGGATGGTGATAATTGTAGTGCAAATTCAGGCACTAGGCTGGAGAAGTCTGCTTTGTGATGGAGGCATGGAACTGATACACAAATCTCTATATGTATGTATACCTACTGCATGTAATTGGAGGCATTTGCATTAAAGGCTGGAGATGGGGGAGTTCTATCCCAACAAACTGGATGTAGGTTTTCAACTAAAAATGTTTGCAGTGTCGTAAAATTAATAATAATCGGCAGACCACAATAACTGGCCCACCAGCAGGCCTGCAGAGAAGACCTTATGCTACCCAGCAGCTTGTGTCTGGACATATTCTTGCAATCTTCTGAAAATATATTCTACCATGACTGTAGCCTACGCACAGAATGAAGTTTCTGATCATTCCATGTTTCTGAAAGGAGGTCTCAAACGCATTACAAATCCTACACGCCCTCAGGAGTTCTTTCCTCTGCAGAGAAATTCAGGCCACAAATCGGAAGGACTTGCCTCTGCCGCTTTTTCCTGCACCCGTTTCCGCGCTTGTTCTTCCTCCAGGAGCTTCTCTTCCAGCTCTTTCATTTTTTTCTAGTTTAAACAAAAGCAAAACCTAAGATCACCCAACAGCCAATTGAGTCTTGCCGCCTGCCTCCAGCAGGGTGTCCCGTAGGCAAAGATCTGTCTGGGGATAGGCTGGGTCTAAGCTCACCCTTTTTCTTTTAAAGGGAAGAAATAATCTAGCCTCCATTTAGGGTTGCTGGGGAGTAAGATCTGCTCTGACCTTTCCGGAGTAGGATACAAAGGCAACGAATACATAATAGAAACAGATCTGGAGGCTACCAGAGCCACAGCTCACAAAAATAGGAGACGTGGCTATCTATGCAGTTATATTCAACCACTAGGGGGATCCAGAAGAGAACTAAATTTACCAAAATCAAAATAGGTGGCACAATGGTGGTGGTGGTAATCTAAATATGAGTGTAAGGCACACACCATATTAAGCTAAATAAATGTGGCATAGCATAATTTTGGGGCTGAGCTAGGTTTTCTTAGAGCAGAATTCATGTTTTATTGGAGCAGAATTTGGGATTCAGAGGTTCTCATGCAGAAAACTACAGCAGCAGAAGAAATCTAAACATTACCCTATTTAGTACGGCTGCCAACTGATTGAAGAAATACTTATATCAACTCATCAAATGAATTTAATTGATTTCATTTGCATATGAATAAAAGAAAGGATAAAACATATCCTAGTTTTTAGAACACAAAACGTGACATGCTTACCTTTGAAATAGCAGAAGCACCTGCAACTTTCAGACTGTTAACTCTATACATGGTTTTCTGGGAGTGAGTCCCACAGAGGTCATTTATATATCTCTGCTCCAAGTTCCAGTATAAAAATTGAGTGGATTCAAACACCAAGGAAGCCCTTCTTGTATCAGACCAATAATGGCCAGCCAGATCTCGTCTGGAAAGCCCATCGGGGGGCACGATGACAGGGATGTAGAAAGTTGTGACTCTCCCAGCCAGCATGGCCAATGGTGAGGGATGATGGGACTTGTAGCCCAGAAACATCTGGGAGGTCACAGGTTCTCCATCTCTACATTACAAGAATGCTGAGCATCCACAATGAGCACAAACCTGGTCTCGAATGAACACAACCTACCTCTGCATGAGACTGCATCGATGTAAGCCTTTCATATTCTTTTTCAAGTAGATCCAACCTTTCCAGCTTAGAGGTCACATGCGATTGATCAAGGATTCTCTCTCTTTCTAATGTGGCCTGGAAAGAGAAGGAGGGAAGTTATTCATGGCGTGGAGAGGCAGGAAAGAAGTGACGGGAAGAGCTTCACCAGCTGAATTTCTGCCTGCCACTGAAAAGCACAGGGGTCGCCAACAGCAGTAAAAGTCTGCAACCCTAGTCAACTGCAACATCTCACTAAAAAACAGCAACGTAATGGGAGAAAAGTGAAGCAGAGTGTGTGTCTGTGTAGCTCACAAGACTTGTGTCAAACCTTTTAATTCTAGGGCTGAATATTGTGACATTTGAGACTAGGGCCTATATCATGTCAACAGCAGCCCCCAGCAGCAGATAGGGTGGCAAAACTGTTCAATGAAGGAGAATATAGTTTTCAAGCTCCGCAGGATGGCAACCCAGGCCCACAACGTAACCTAATAAAAGCCTGGTTGGGTTCGACTGATGGTCCACCTACTCGGCCATTCAGTTTCCCACAGAAGCTGACCAGATGCCACATTTGAGGAAGCCCAAATGTTGGACATGAAGAGGAAACAGCTCCTCCGGTTAGAATTCACCTGCAGTTGATGTTCAGATGCACTTCGAAACTGGAGGTAGGGAATACCCACCAGGACTACGACGTCTTCTCTGAAATTTGTCTCACTCAGCTTTGAAAGCCATCTAAGCTTATGGCCATCACCACATCTTGCGGCACTGAGTTCCATAAGTGTTTGTGTGTGTGTGTAGCCCAGGTGTATTATGGCTGTTGGCAACATTCATAGAATTTGCAATTAAGAAGGCCAGATGACACCAAGGCAGACAACATACCTGCTTCTGCAAGACAGTGGTCTTTTCGAGTTCCGCCTGTGCAATCATTTGTTTCATGTAATCCAGCTGCTTTTCCAGAAGGCTGCAGCGAGTCTCGGCACCTGCCAGCTGAGCTGCCAACTCTGAAGGGAGGGCAATGAGAGATGGCTATCACATCTGTGAATTTCCAGTCCTAGGAATATGAAGGGGTGTACACACTGTGGGTTAAACCACAGAGCCTAGGGCTTGCCGATCAGATGGTCGGCAGTTTGAATCCCTGCGACGGGGTGAACTCCCGTTGCTCGGTCCCTGCTCCTGCCCACCTAGCAGTTCAAAAGCACGTCAAAGTGCAAGTAGATAAATAGGCAGGAAGGTAAACAGCGTTTCCGTGCGCTGCTCTGGTTCGCCAGAAGCGGCTTAGTCATGCTAGCTACATGACCGGAAGCTGTACACCAGCTCCCTCGGCCAATAAACAAGATGAGCGCTGCAACCCCAGAGTAGGCCACGACTGGACCTAATGGTCAGGGGTCCCTTTACCTTACAGCCCCAATGCTAATAATGGACCCCATGAGGACTATACAGGTTGCAAGCTATGGGGCATTGCCAGCTGTATTCAGGGTAGACTCACTGGTGGGCCTAAGTTTGTTGTGTCCGTCAATTTAAATGGGTCCAAGTGGGACTAACAATGGATACACCCCTACTGCTCAGATTAAACCACTAAAACTTCAGAAAAGTCCAACCTAGGTCCATTAATTTCAATGGGTTTGCTCCATGAAGAATTTAGTTGGCTACAGCCCTAAGCGACTAGTAGAGTAGGCCTAGGCAATGTATTGATATGCTGCCTGAAGCCAGTTTAAATTTAAAATCACAAAAGCGATTTCAGAATTTCTGATCAGGCAATGTGCTCACAGCCAGCACAGCGCATTTCCCTCAGGCACCTGATGCTCATCCACTCCCTCCCTCCCCAGCCTAGCCACAGGCCTCGGGAGTGGGGTTTGCCTGCCTGCCTGCCTGCCAGCTAACATCTTCATTTTCTTTCTCTGGCTGCACGAGCGCTGGCAGGCTGCCTCCTTCCTCCGTTCTTCCTCGCACTGAACTGCGGCTCCTGGTAGCCACTGCTTGCGCGGTGAGACACTGTCGTCAGGGTGAGCCATGGTTGGCCGTTCCGGGGAGGCCGGCGTCATACCATGCAATACAACAGCTGATGTGCGCCATCCAGGGCAGCGCCACCTATCCGACCTCGCCAGGAAGAGGCAGAAACTGCACACAGTGATGCCAATTGTCTCCGTGGCCAGCAACTACCTTCTTCCTCCCTGCCTCCTTTCTGACATCATAATATACCGCCGTATTGGCAGTATATTACCATGCTGGGAAGCAGATATTGCCCAGCCCTACAATAGAGCAAGGACAGGCTCTTCAAAATTCTAAATGGCCCAAGAGATGGAGTGGAGGAAGAACTCATCTGAACACCAATGGGGTGGGTAAGATGCCCTACGTACGTGCGTCAGATATATACTATGCAGAGCCCAAAGCTGAGATACTCAGACCACCTGAAGATGTGCCTCAACACAGAAGAAGCGAGCGGAGAACAAGCAGCAGCTGAAGCACAGCCATACTCCCAACTTCAGCCGTACGCTGACAATGGGAGCCATACAAAGACATCTGTCAGTTCCACACGAAGTAAGAACAATCAGGTATCATGGTAACTGGAATTTTTTTTGGAACTGGGCTGTGCATTCTAATTCCATGAGGCTACCAATACAGGCTCCTGGATTTATCTCTTCAACCTTGCCTTAACGACACCGATTCTCCAACACAAGGGTTTTCAAACTGTGTTTCAGGGTGATCCGGGATTCCTTGGAAGCTTCTCCTGAAAGAGGAGATCTCAAACGGCAGGCAAGCTCCCCTGAAAGGCAGCTTGCTCATCACAACTGATCCTCCCCTCAAATGTGCATCCGTGTGGTTGTGTAAGATGAGCTCAGCATGCTGAGCTGGGTTAGGCATCCTGGTGCCCCTCAGAGGTCCTGGGCTACACCTCTCTTCATCCCTGGCCACTGGTTATGCTGGCCGAGGACAATGGGAATTTATAGCCCAGAAGGTCTGCATGGCACTTGGCTGCCCACCCTTACTCTAAGTGAACAGCTGCTACTTGCAGAATAATGATCTTTTTGGATCTGAAGAAGGCCATGTGCAAAAATAAATGGTTTCCCCCACCTCTTTCAGAGCATCTCAGCTTTAGGCATCACATAGCATACATCTGGCCCCGATAGAGTTGGATCGTTGGAAAACACTTCCACTGCCAGAATCCTCTACAATGCACCAAAATGCTTTGGACTGTAGGTTTTTGGACATTAACCTGTTTCTTCTACCCCTTTGCTTCTTGCTTCTCCCTCTTACACACATGCCACAGGGTGCATAGAGGATCCTGATAGGCTCACATGCTGTCCAGATGCACAGATTTGCAGGGGGCGTGTTTCACTTTGGACAGCCTACACATTGGGTCATGGGAAGTGACCTCACTGAATAACTTAAGGGGGCTCATCCAAACACCCCTAGGATTATTAATTTGTAGTTGAGCAAAGGAGACATTTGCACACCTTCGTTTTTCCTTGACACCTCAAACTTTGTCTGCTCTTTTTCCATCAGCTGTTCGCCCAGCACTTTCTTATAGTCTGAGGTTTCCTTGGCCAGAGATTTCACACTCTCCTCTGCTTGAATCCGTTCCAGCTCCAGCCGCCGTATTTTCTCTTGCAGGTTCTTCAGAGCTGAGAATATTGCTAAAAACAACAACAAATAGAATTACCGTATTTTTCGCTCTATAACACGCACCAGACCGTAACACGCACATAGTTATTAGAGGAGGAAAACAAGAAAAAAAATATTCTAAACAAAATAGTGGATATATGATTTTTGTGGTTCATGCTGTGGCCACAGACATGTGATCTGACAGTGAGTAGCCCAATGCAAAAATCCTGAGGATCCATGTGGATCCATGAATTGTAACCACATAGGAGGGAAGGAAGGGGAACCATGGATCCTCTGCTCACGACTGCAGCAGATCCCCCCCGCCACCCGCAGGCATTCGCTCCATAACACACACAGACATTTCCCCTTACTTTCTAGGAGGAAAAAAGTGAGTGTTATGGTGCAAAAAATACGGTAGAACCCGCTATTAATGAGCTAGCGTGATGCAGCAGATACAGGGTTGGATTTAAGACTGCAGAAAGCTGCATTCAAAGACTGTTCAGCTGTGTGTGGACCTGAGCAAGTCCCAAGCTCCCTCCCTAACCTATTTCACAAGGATGGTTGTTGAAGCCCAAATGGGATATGCTGATATATGTTGTTCCTAGGCTATACGTCTGATGGAAGTTACAACAAAATCCAGTTTTCTGTGAATCTTAGATAGTGTGGTGTGTTTCGTTGTGCTTACCTGATTGGTGTGGTGGTTGTGAGGTGCTTATGAGTACCCCTTATTTTATTCTCCAAATCATCTCCCCAGTACTCTGCACCCTGCAGCCTCCCTGGGTGTCCGCTCTCCAATTAAAGGTGGCTCCTCCCATTGCGCTTTTGTCAATCAGGACGTGTGGGCAGTGAGGGAGGCTTAAGGAGTGCTGGAGAAATGGTTACTGGAAAGGAAAGCATACATACCACCCTTGGCCACCTTCCAGCAACCAGGTAAGCTCAAAACACAACACCCACCCAAATTCTAAAGGAATGATAAAGTACTTTGAAAATGAGGCAGAAAAAGAGGAGAGCTGCTTTCACAGGGGAAAGAAATTTTTGGATGGATATTGGCACAGCCTTACATTTGAAATGTGACCGCTGAACTTTTGGCACTAAAGCTTGCCCTCAGCAAGACCGCCCTGATATTATATTGCTATTGCTCCTTCCCCGGAAATTTTGTTAAGGCAATGTTTCTCAAACTTGGGTCCCCAGCTGTTGTGGGACTACAACTCCCATCATCCCTAGCTAGCAGAACCAGTGGTCAAGGATGATGGGAATTGTAGTCCAACAACAGCTGGGGACCCAAGTTTGAGAAACACTGTGTATATTCTATGCTTTTTAAAGTATAAGTATCTGGAACTGGACTCCACATTCCCAAATCCCAATCACATTTGAAGCAGTACAGGCCCTGAACTTGAGAGTCAGCATCTAGCCACACATACAGCATCAACACCATAAAATAATTCCCAGAGAAAATATTTGAGCAAACGGACCTTCTGCTGCCAAGGAGGAAAACAGAAGGCTACCAACACTGTGTGAATACAGTCCCCCAGGCTCTGACATCTGGCAGAGCTGAAAGGAAGCCTCATCAATAATTAGCAGACCCACTTCTCTGTAATAGCCGATGGAGCTCCTTGCCAACACAAACCACATTTAACTAGCAACCGCTTCAAAAAGGAAAGGAGGTTTAGATCGCACAGGGTAGTTTTAAGCTCTGAGTTTCTCAAATGCTATCTTCACCTACTTCCCCAAGGTCAGGGAACCTGTGATTTGACTATTCCCACATAACTGTAAGAAATGAGTGGACAGGCTGTTATGTCTGAGCCAGAGACAGAAATGGGAAGAGTGATAAGTATGAAGGTTGCCTTTGTACTGTAGCCTCGTTTCTTTACCCTCACATACCCTCTGCCCTCCATCCAATCAAGCCAGAAGCATGATCAGAATACAGTGACACATCCTGGCCGGTCAAAAGCACTTAAGGAGGGTGAAAAGCTGGGAATGTGTGGGCTGCGGCTCAGTAAGTATATAGCCTGGACAAGGGGAGTCCCAATGGTCATAAGACCACTGACTGTCCACGGACTGTCTTGCCAGAATGATACACGCTCTGGTTATCTCATGCTTGGACTACTGCAGTGCGCTACCTTTGAAGGTGACCCAGAAACCACAATTGATCCAGAATGCAGCAGCTAGACTGGTGACTGGGAGTGGCCACCAAGACAACATAACACCGGTCCTGAAAGACCTCCATTGGCTCCCAGTATGTTTCTGAGCACAATTCAAAGTGTAGGTGCTGACCTTTAAAGCCCTAAACGGCCTTGGCCCAGTACACCTAAAGGAGCATCTACACCCCCATCGTTCTGCCTGGACACTCAGGTCCAGTGCCGAGGACCTCCTGGCAGTTCTCTCACTGTGAGAAACAAAGTTACAGGGAACCAGGCAGAGGGCCTTCTCAGTAGTGGCACCCGCCCTGTAGCATTTCCTCCCATCAGATTTCAAAGTAATAAACAACTATTGGGCTTTTAGAAGTCATATGAAGGCAGCCCTGTTTAGGGAAGCTTTTAATATTTGATGAATCATTGTATTTTAGTATTCTGCTGGAAGCCACCCAGAGTGGCTGGGGAAACCCAGCCAGATGGGCAGGGTATAAATAAATTATTATTACTGTATTATTATTATTATTATTATGGCCTGATGGTTTGCGTTTGGTCTCTGGGCCTTACATTCCCCATTCCTAATATAGATGCAACAGCAGATTCACGTAGGACTCCCAGAAATCTTCACAAGCGAGCAGAAATGACAAACAAGCAGGCCTGACAAATCTCTTTCCGCAAACCAGAGCGAGCTCTGCTCCAGAAAAGGGCTTGCTCCACAATATCCACATGCTTCACTTCAGGGGGGGGTGGGGGACATGGAGCAAGGCCTCCCAAAGTCACATTGAAAGAAGATATGGTTTACTGGTTGAAGTAACCCAAAGATGCTGCTTTCCTTGGCATTAGGAAGTTGGAAAGCAAGGATTGCATAGGAAAGAAGGGCCAAGAATAAGCCTAGGGGAGAAAGCAACCCATTGTCAACTGGTTCTTAAAAACCCACAAGGACAGTGTGTGTGTGTGTTTTTTTTAAGGTTTATCTTGATATTTTATTAAGGATTTTCTTGTTTTACAGAAGTAAGTGTAATGCCTCGTTGTTGTTTTTCCATGTAACATTTTTACAAATCCATTTCATTTGTTGAGGCATTAGGGGGAGAAGAAAATAAAAAAAGAGAAAAAAAAGAAAGGGGGGGGTGGAGAGAGGGAAGATGGAAGGGGGTGGGGTCGGGTGGCGGGGTTTCTATTATGTTTAATGTATGTAGAATTTGGGGTCAGCGTTGTTTGTGTTGTTCACACAAGGACAGTGTTTTTACGAAGCCACCGCATTTTAAAACAACCCACCTTTTAGTTTTCTTCAGATCAGCTGATAAGATTTCATAAAAGTCATTTTAAAAAAACCACACACACACACGGGCATCCCACTCCCTCAACAAGGGTAGTGCTTTCACACTGATTAGAGGGTTGTGAACCTTCCAGACAGACATACAAACAAACCGCAAACTTATTCCCAACGCTACCCCAATTCCTCCAAGTCAAATCGTTACCTCTGCTGTTACTCTCCGGATATGCAATGACTGGCTTGGCAGGAGGTCGTCGCAAGTCAGCGTTAATGAAAGGTTTGTGCCTAGGGTACTCCGTAAACGATGCTGCTGAAAGCCCATCTGTGAAGGATGAGGTCCTGTGACTTGTAAGGAAAGCAGCACCCTGGAAAGAGATGGAGATGGTCAGTTGAGCTGTCCGATAGACACAGAATTTTGAGCTCCTTGGAGGAAAGGCAAGATAGCAGAGATAAGAGCTGGCCAGGAACATTATCCTGAGTTCCCCGGTGACGGGGGAAATGCAATCAACAAACTTGACCCATGCTATGACTGTGTCCCTCAGTCCTGCCTGTTCAGAAGTGTCCAAACAACTTCAGATTGATTCCACGCTGGCTTGTAGGTGGCCAAATCTGATCGCCTCTGATAAATAAGTGTCTAGTCTAGGTGATCAAGCACAGAAGAGTTACAAAAAGTAGGTACTTCTTTCTTTTGGACTACCAATGAGATACATGTGGATGAACGGGCTACGAAGCCCCTCTTAGTTAGTCTCATTTGCAAGTATGACTGCAATTAAACATTAACAGTCAAATTGGGCATGGCTACAATTGAGCTGCCATGATCACGCTTTCACTGTAGCTATTTTTCAACCCCTTTGCCTGCCTCCTACACACCCTCAGTGAATGGCTTAAGCCACATGGCAGAGGGCAGCACATGCATCTTTTATGGCTTATTGTCCATAACCTGAGTCCAGTTTAAGTGATAAATGCTTAGTTTCCGTATGTTGCTCAGCTGGTCCCTATGCAACACTGTCACCAAGCTTCTCTCCTGGAATACGAAACTGGAGACTTAAAAGACAGGGGGTAGATGAGAGAAACTAATCAGAATGATTCATTCTGCAAAAGCACTCAAGTGAATCCCTGAAAGCAAGCAGACAATACAAAGAAAGAGGTAGGAGGCTGAGGACTACAATATTAGAGATTCCAGAAAGGAATCAAAGGAAGCATAGCTCTCAGCTAATATATTTAGAGCATGGACCCATGGGCCAACCCTATGAACACTTACTTAGAAGAGCTACAGTGGCTAACTTGTGGCTCTCCAGATGTTGTTGGACTCCAGTTTCCATCGGACACAACATAGCATGGCCCACGGTTAAGGCTGATAGGAGCATAGCTATCAACGTTTCCCTTTTTTAAAGGGAAATTCCCTTATTCCGAATAGGACTCCTCGCAAGAAAAGGGAAAAATTGACAGCTATGGATAGGAGTTGTAGTCACTCTGAGCCAGACTGACTGCAAGAATAAAACAGGTGTGGCCCTGAATTCTAATTACTGGAAACCACAGGAGATGAAAACACTCTTGTGCTAATGTTCTGCTCACTGGTTTCCCACAGACATCTATCCGGTTGCCGACTGTGATAAGAAGATGCTGGACTAAATGAGCCACTGGCCTTTTTCTTTTAATTTTTAATTAATTAATTCATTGAATTTTATATACCACCTTATACCCAGAGGTAACCATAGTTTAACCATACTGTAGTTTTAACATTTTCTATTTCGACTCCCTCCTCCCTCTTTCTGCGGTTCCTTACATTTATAAGGGCTGCTGGCCAGACCCAGCAGATTCTTCCTATGTTCTTAGGGACATTTGTAGGGCAAAGTGCAAGTTTCCTGGATAGCTCAGTTGGTTAGAGCGTGGTGCGGGTAGCGCCAAGGTTGCAGGTTTGATTCCCGTAAGGGACACCTGCACAATCCTGCAGGTAAAGCAGCATCAGCCTGCGATTTTGAAAGACTAGGGGATGGCCCTCTGTGGTGCAACGGGTCAATGCTGTTAACCAGAATGCAGGATTCCTGCATTGCAGGTGGTTGGACCAGATAACCCATCTCTACAATTCTATGAGCACCTATGCGATGGGTGGACCATCTAAAACGAACAGTGAGGGCTTCTGAGCACGCAGGAAGCTAAGTGCAGAGTGTGATGGAGAGAACTTGGAAGATATCCAAAATGCGATGTGAGATGCTGTGTAAGAAGCTGCGGAAAGGCAAAAGTTCAGTGTTAGAGAGCAAGGGACCTTCTGAAGGTGAAGGTGTCCAGTACAGTGTCCCACTACAGTATACCCAGTTATGGTGAGGAAAGATCTCAAATACCAGGCCTGGAAGTGGGTGCTTAATGCCCTGCAGAGCCCCGACTATTGACCTCTGTCAAATATTGCGACCAGGGTTTAAATCACTCACTTGGGTGGCCTTGCGCGCCAGTCACACTTTCTCTCTCAGCCCACCCTACCTCACGGGGTTGTTGCGGGAATAAAACCGGGAGGAAGAGAAACTCGCCCGCCGCCTTGAGCTCGCGGGGAGAAAGGCGGGCTACAAATGCAACAAAATGAATGCCGTCGAGAGCTGAAAGGGCTCTGGGTGCGAAGATGGGCTCGCTTGGAGATCCCTCCTTATACTGTGCCAGCGCCGAGGATCCGCGAAGTTCACCCTCACGGGCGAACGTGCCCCTGCGCATGTATAGAGCGCCTTCATCTCCGCTCCCCCCCCCCCCGCGCGGACGTAAGGGAAACCAGAGGTGGTTTCAGGGCCTGCCGCTCCATCAGGCTCTCCTCCGGGCTCACCGTGTTCTCTAGGTCCCCCGCCACGGCCATGTCGCAAAAGGGCGCCCGCGGAGGGCGCCTGTCCCTTTAAGGCCAGCGGGGCCCGGAGAGCGGAGGCTACTGCCACCTCCCGCCTCCTCCAGCTGCCCCACAAACACCGCGGCCGCGCCAACAAGGCCACTCTGTTGAGTGGCATGTGAAGCAGCCAACGGAACCGAGCCTCGGCCTGCCCAAGAGCAACATGGCCCCGCCCCTCCCGCGTTGCCTTCTACGGCGCGCTTGCGTCACAGAGCCGCGGCGGTGATGGACGCCCGGATTAACCAATCAGAGTTGAGAAAGAAGAAGTAGGGTGGGAAGCAGCCACAGCAGGCGCTCGGATTTATTTCCTTATTATTGCCTTGGGGTTTCAAGAGCGAGCGAATCAGAAGCCACGGCGAAGCTACGCTCCGGATTTGTTTTGTGGAGCTTTCGGAGGGTGGCAGTAGGAGGAAGGAAGCGAACTGCTCTTATGTCCCTTCTGCGCAGGCGCAACCTAGCGAAGGCGGTTATTGCTGCGACTTTCGTATGGAAAAAAGGGCACCGGCGCCCGGCCAATGAGAGGCGGCGGCGGAGAGCGGGTTCCGCCTTATTTTATTTTTCTAATTGGTCTGGTCTTATAAATCGTGACGCAAGCACGGCGGGCGTGGGACGTCGCGCGGCTTCCCCCGCCTCCTCATTGGGCGGCGAGGTTTGAAGGCGGCCTTGCCGCGCCGCGCTGATTGGCCGAGGGCGCCGAGGCTCGCGCTCCGTCGGTTTGCTCCCTGGCTCGCGCTCGGCCTCTGTTTGCGTGAGGAGAAAGGAAGAGGAGGAGGAGGGGGGAACGGAAGGGCCTCTTGACGCGGATGCCGACACAAGGAGGAAAGCGGGCCTAAGCGGAGGAAGAAGCGGCGGCGGAGGAGCCGAAGGAACCATCAGGCGCGCGGGGGGGAGGGGAGAATCTCTCCTCTCTCTTTCTCTCTCAGTCGTTCGTTCGCTCCTGCCCGCCCGCCCTCCCGCCGGTGGTTGGTTCCTTCCCGGCTCCTTCGGCGCTGTGAAGGGAAGGCGGATGGCGGCAACATCCGGGGCCTCCGGGGTGGCGGCAGCAGCGGCCGTCGTCGGTGGTGGAGGTGGGGCCGCCGTCGCCGCCGCCCCGGCACTCTACGCCTGCACCAAGTGCAACCAGCGCTACCCGTTCGAGGAGCTCTCCCAGGGACAGCAGCTCTGCAAGGTGCCGCTCCCCGGGGGCTGCGGGGGAAGGCCGGGAGGCGACGCCGAGGGAGGGAAGGGCGGCTGCGTGGGGTGGGGACGGCAGGGCAGGGCGGGCGGCCAGAGGATATCCGGCTGTTCGGCGGGACGCGCCCGCTTCCGGGGCTGAAGTGGTTTGAAGGGACGGGGCGGCCTGGAGCTTCGTTAACCCCGAAATCTCGGGGCCCCTCTAAAGCTTTTAGTGGGGCTCCCAAACTCAGTAAGTGATACATCAAACGGGGGGTCGCTGTTAACACCCAGAAAACCAACGTCCCATCCACTCCAAAGTTCTGTAGAGCCTAGAAGTGCAAATCCTGGTTTTGTAGGTTCTTTCTCTCCCCCCCCAACAACAACTAACTCGGAACCCCTAAATTTGAGACACCCCCCCCCAAAGTTCTCTAGAGCCTAGTAGTGCAAATCCTGCGTTTTGTAGTTTCTTCTCCCCAACAACAACAACTAACTCGGAACCCCTAAATTTGAGACCCCCCTCTAAACCGTTCGTAGGGTATTGTAAGGGAAAACCCTGCATTTTGACCCCATGAAACGTCTACAAAAACCCTAGGAAAGTTTTGGGGTGGGTCCGAGATTCCGGGGTTTGTAGTTAACGAAGGCCTTGGAATTGCGAGGGGGCTGACCAAGCAGAGGAGTGAAGGCAAGGGAAGGGTTTAGCTTCAAGGACACAACGCTCCTGATAAGCTGCTGTGTGGTTTCTTTTTCACTTGGAACATTTATTCTGCACTTTTTCAAGCGAAGGAAACATCCCTGCTGGCATCTGGTGAAGCTGAACATTGGAAAGCTCAGGAGGGATAACAGGAAGCACTTCTCTTCCATGTAGCACATAGTTAAAATTGTGGGGCTCTCTTCCTCAGGGAGACAGTGATGACCACCAACTTGCATGACTTCAGAAGAGGAGAGCACTATTGAAGGCTACTAGCCATGATGGCTATCCTGTGGTTCCACAGTTGGAGGCAGCAGCAGTTCTTCTGAGTACAAGTTGAGGATAGGTCAGGTGCTCTTGCGCTTGGATCCTGATTGCCTAGCTTCCCACAGACACCTTGTTGGCCACTGTGAGAACAATATGCTGGCCTGGATGGGCAACTGGCTTGTCCCAGCAGGCTCTTTATATGTTCAGAGAAGGTGACATAGATCAGTCGCAAAACAGGCCTCGTTTTCAGGGTTACAAAGGGATGAGGAGAGATTATATATGTGTCAACCCCAAAAGTTAGTCTCATTTGAGTTCAGTGATACTTGCTCTCCATGTGCCTATATGATTTCAGCCTTAGTGACTAATTCCAGGGTGATCAGTTCTTTTCAGATTACTCAGTGAGAGGTGCCAGTCTGCCACCCAAACTGCCCTGTGATGTAGGTGTTGTGGCCCATTTGTTATGCCTGGCATGATAGTGCCACCCAGAATGTCATCACTATGAGATTCTTCCTTCTATATCATGTCATCATATTTTGCATTTGCTCAAACCCCATTCTGAACCATAGTGGATTTCCCTCCCACTGTCAGACAGTATACAGCTTTCACTACATGGTGATGGGATGGGGCTTACTATTTTCAGTGGCAATCCCTCCTCAGGGTAGTTCTGTCCTGAATTTATTATACATATTGGAAAATTTTGATGACTTTTACATTTTGACTTGTTCGTTTTGAACAGGGCAGAACCTGCAGCCCTCCAAATGATGGTTGGGCTGTAATTCCCATAGTTTCTGTCCATGGTACCTGGAGACTTAACAGCATCTGGAGGGTCTCATGTTTTCCAACACTGATTCATTACATCTTTGTCACACATTAAAAAAACACCTAAATGTGTTACTTCATCCCTTGCTTGCTGTAATGAAGAAACACCCGTTTTGGTTTTCTTTTTAAAACAGGCTGTAATACTCTTTGAGCTAGCTAGTCTTGTGGCACAAGCTTTCATAGGCAATCAAAGTCATCATAGATCATTGCTTGTTACAGCAGCTATGTGACAGATTCTACTTGCAGGAGTCCACAGTAAAGATACTTAGTTTTGCAGCATTAACAGTCAGTGGGTTTTTAATTAGTTATCTTAAATTCCATCTCTTAAACCCAGCTTATAATCAAGCAATAAAGCACTTTATATTGCAACCTTATGATGGTGACATAGACTGTATAATAAGTCAGATCAGGAATTCTCTTGCCCTGTAGTTTGCAGCCACATATGGAAAGCCAATGTGACTTGGAACAACTGTAACTTATACATGGGAGCACCATGGAATGTCCACAGAGCAAATAAGATAAAACGAGATGAATTTATTGTGTCAGTAGTTTCTCTATAGTAAAACAATTTTGACTTTTTTTGTCTAGGAATGTCGCATTGCACATCCCATGGTAAAATGTACTTACTGTCGATCAGAGTTTCAACAAGAGAGGTAAGTCTTTTTCATGTTATTTCACACTTGTAAACTATCAGCTATTACTTGAAAACTGTTATTTCACACTTGTAAACTATCAGCTATTACTTGAAAAATGTAATGCTGGTCAGTCAGATTCCACATGCAGTTTACCTTGAATTATATGGCTAAAAGTCACCCACGTATTGGGGAAAATGTTGTCTGCCTACCCTGGTCCCATGAAGGAGGCAAAAGAGCAAGGCAGAATAAAGAAGAGCCTCTGGTGAGCAACTTGTGCCACCTTTTTGGAGAACTAGAGTTCTTTTAGAAGAAGAGTTTGGATTTGATATCCCACTTTATCATTACCCAAAGGAGTCTCAAAGCGGCTAACATTCTCCTTTCCCTTCCTCCCCCACAACAAACACTCTGTGAAGTGAATGGGGCTGAGAGACTTCAAAGAAGTGTGACTGGCCCAAGGTCACCCAGCAGCTGCATGTGGAGGAGCGGAGACAACAAACCCGGATCACCAGATGACAAGTCTACCGCTCTTAACCACTACACCACACTGGCTTTTAAGGGCCTGTCCTGAATATGGGTACTTCTCCTGTGTAACTAAGTATTTGAAAAACTGAATTTTATTTCCTTTTCTTTTAGCAAAACCAACACAATATGCAAGAAGTGTGCCCAAAATGTAAAGCAATTTGGAACGGTGAGTTAATTCTGGATCTTTTTTGTGACTGGGCTGCTAAATTCATAGTCAGGCCTACAGAGACTTATTCAAATTTGGATTTAAGAAAATAATAACAACTATGACATTTTATTCCACACTGGTTGAAGCTGCCTTTGACTTTGCATAAAGTTTTAAATATGTACGTGCTGAAGAGTGGAACCCCGGTATTCTTGAGAGCTACAGGCTGTGAAGAAAACCAGACTTGAGCGCAGGTCTTGCTCTAAGGTTGACAGAACACTGGTTATGACACATAATTGTACCTACCATGTGGCAGTATGGGCAGCCAGGAAGATGCACTTTGCAGCCTCCATTGTATCTTTAAGCAGCTGGCTGTAATAGCCTTTCTGGATAGTCTAGAGATTGCTTACTTTCACTGTAGGAGAAGGGTCCACACAAGAAGAGCCTATTGGATCAGGACAGTGACCCATCTTCTCCAGTGTCCTCACAAAAGCCAACCAGGTGCCTGTGGAACTGAGCACAAGAGTACTCTCCCCTCTTGCAGTGTTCAGCAACTAGTATTCGGAAGCATTCTGCCTCTGACCATAGAGGCAGAGCACAGTCATTGTGCTTAATAGCAATTGATAGCCTAATTCACCATGAAAATACATTGACTCCATAGCTGCAGTTCCATAATTATAACGGAAATGCTCTGCATTACTGTTTATTTTTTTTATTAAGCAGTTTATACATTTTCCTAAATAAAAAGAAACAAATTTCAGTTAGCAAAATAATATTTTCCCCACAGCTTACATCAGGAAAGTTTAAAGAAACTTTGAACCAGTTAATAAAATGTAACATAGTTTCAAGCATGTAACTACTAAGTGAAGTCTGTCTAAATGAGCTTGTATAAAAGCAGTTTTACTTTTTCTTCAGTGACTCCAAGTCATTTTTGCATAAAATGTTGACATACTGAAACAAGGAATGGCATTCTTAATTTGTTGTTCTTTTTCTTCAGCCGAAACCTTGCCAATACTGTAACATCATTGCAGCGTTTATTGGCACAAAATGTCAGCGCTGCACAAACTCTGAGAAGAAATATGGACCCCCTCAAACATGTGAACAATGCAAGCAGCAATGTGCTTTTGATCGCAAAGAGGAAGGAAGAAGAAAGGTATAGCTTTGTCTTGCTGCTACTCATACTTGGTCTCAAAGTGGTAACTTGATTATGAACAACATCGTATTGTTGTATTTTGAATCGCACTTGTAGCATTTGTGCGCACTCCCCCACCTGCCCTACTTGTCCGGCAAGACCCAGCTGAGAGAGAGAGAGGGGTGCACAGAAGCGTTTTCAGAACACAAAACAAACAGTAGTTGCTGCCACCACTTCCTTATCTTAGAACAGCCCAGAAAAGTAACCTAAGGAAGGAGATTACTCTTCAGCATTTCTGGGCTGCCCCACCCTGCGTCGCTTTACCATGGCACAGACAGAAATCCAACAGGTAGGCGACTAAGTGGTCAGGTGCTGTTTAGCTTCCCCGACAAACATAAAAGTTTGCACATCTCTTACAAATCCCAAACAGACAATAAAAACATTGTTTAGTATAGCTAACTACAGAACACACTCACAACGAGAACCGGCATCAGGGCAGGCCCTCTCTGCATGACAATGGTCTCACATGGCAAAGTAGGTTAGGTGAGGCGGCTGCGAATTGCAAGTCGGATTCCTAAGGTTTTATCCCCTTTGAACCCGCGTGAATTCCAAATTCAAAGGCCAATCGGATCTTTAGATTAATTAGCAATTCGCCAATGGTTACATAGAAGGACGATAACTTAAACTTGTTAGGGGAATTGGCAGCTGAATCCTGTTTATCCCAAGACCTTGAAAACGAAAGGGCATCCTCCCTTATTCTCAGACACACACCAGATTCCCCTTCTTGTTGTAATAAGGCTCGATGACCTTGTTCACACAGAAACGGCATCTCAGATAGCCAGGTGTCAAGACTACAAATCAACTATGAGCCTCCCTCCTGCAGCTGGAGAAGATAACTTACTCACACTCCCAAAGACACTAAGTCTGCATTTAAAGAAGCAGACACACATTCCCCAGTGTTTGGCTCTCCCACCATGCTCTTCTTAGGCATCAGCCAAAGTTTTAACTTGCTAAGATTTCCCAACATCACTATAGCACTAATGGTCTATCAGAGTGCTGTTCGTTGATCCCTGAAACTGTAAACCACATGTGGAGAATGGGGTCCCCCAACTCAGGCATACTTTGCTCATGAGCCTTTCCTCCAGGAAACACAGATCCCACTTCTGACACCAGTGTTGGTCTCAGAATTTGAGCGGTGTGAGAGTCCAGGGGTACCAGGCACACTTACCTAGGGTCCGTGTTTACTTAAGTCATGTAAGGGGATGCTCCCTGCACTTCTGGCATGAGGTGTTCTAGAAGAAACCTTTAGTCAGTTTTAAGTGAAGGCTTCCAAATAATTATGGAGAAATAGAATTTATATTATGTATTTGTATTACTCTTCAATTACCAGTTAATATAGCATCACTTGACTGCTGATCCATGAAAAAATTCGAACTCACAAAACAGTAAACAAGATAATTGAAAGTATGCCTTTTGATAGTTGTTTTCAGAGGCTATAAAACACTGGCATCTAGTCTGCCCAGTTGTTATTGATGGAATATAATAAATTATCATTTTTATTTCACCATTCTTTCATAATCTTTTGTAGATTATCAGACAGTCTCCCAGCTTAGGCACTGACCAGTCTCAGACCTAGCTATTTCAGCATGGTTGCTTGCCATCCATATTCGGACAATACCCCATTGTTGCTGCAAGTGGTCTCTTAGATTGCATTTATTTTATTACAGTATAATGAGTATTCATATATTAGAGTTTAGAGTAGACTCTTGGATAAAGCCTACTGAGAACCTTTTCTTCCAAGATGCTAGCTGGCAACCAGTTGGGATGGTGGATCCTAGATAAATCATTGGCCAAGTCTGAGGAGAGCTGTGGGGTAGCCTGGAAATTGGGTGAAAGACAAAACGATACAGGGGAGATACATCCAACGTCAGTTATAGTCTAGATAGATCCATTGAAAGTTCATTGATTTCAGTAGGTCTACCACTTGAGTATGAAATGATTGTGTGTTGGATCCTAATACCCCTTGAGAGGGCTTTCACTCCTGACACTCTCTTAACGGAAGAGGCAAGGCAATTTTTACAGATTCCTCTTTCCCTTCCAGCTTCTGAAAATAGAAACCTTGAGAATAGTGTGGGACACGGCACTGCTTGATAAAGGTTATGGGAGTTTTTGCAAAAATGTTCTTTTCCCTTCCTTTATTGGGGCCTCTGCTGGATCAAGAGCCCTTCTGTCCATAGAAGAGGCCTTTTATATCTTGACAGGTGTGCTCACCTAAAGGAAATAGGTTGCAATATTTTTCACCCAGTTTTCAGCAGAATGTCCGGTATGCTTAATTTTACATGCTGCTGTTCTGTACTATGCATTTTTAACTTGTTTGTATTAAGATGTGTGCAAAAAGAATGACAGCAGAAGTATTTGATAATTTTATTTTGGCTGTTGTATGTCTTTTTAGCACTGAGTACGTGTAACATAACTTGCTGCGAATGATTTCCCAAAAGGTTGATGGGAAGCTGTTGTGTTGGCTCTGTACGCTGTCCTACAAGAGAGTACTGCAGAAGACCAAGGAACAGAGGAAGAGCTTAGGGTCTTCACATTCTAATTCCTCCTCCACATCACTTACTGAAAAAGACCAGCATCATTTGAAACACCAGCGCCATCGCCATCACCACCACCGTCACAGCAGCGGCCATCACAAGTAAGTCTTGTGAAACTTGTGGAATAGAGGCTGTAGCTGTATTCTCTGAAACTAAATCAAGATACAGTAAAAATTTTGCTGCTAAATTGGTAGATTTAATCTATTGCACTTAAAACTTATTTCTGCTATTAAAATTTCCTTAGGTTGAAAGTGTGGGATGGCAGATAGGGACTTGGGTGTAAGAATGTTTCTTTATATAGGCTAGGATCCAAGGATCTGCCCAACTGGTTCCAATTGTCCAAGGGAGCTGTGGGTTTGTTTTCTTGAAAAAGGAGCTTCCCACATAGCAAATTGTTTTGCAAACCTAAGAGAGGTTTCAAAATAACAGGGCCTGTTATTCAAAGAAAGTCACATTTCCGATTGCGCAACATCCTGCCATAACTTTTAGAGACCGTATGTGTATAGCTGGGAGTCTGTTGTTTTTGTAGAACACAAAACCTATATGAAACAGTAACAGTTTAGAAACATTTGAGTTGCAAGCTGAACTCTCACTTCTAATGCTGTTGCTAATACACATAGCTAGGCATGGCCCCTTTCTGAATGAAGAAGAGATGCATAAATGCACCAGAATCATAGAATTGTAGAATTGGAAAGGACTCCAATGTTCACTTAGTCCAGCCTCCTGCAGTGCAGCAGTATCAGCTAAAGCATCCATGACAGATGGCCATCCAGTCTCTGCACATTCCAAATAAGAGAGATTTCACTTGTCATGAGAAAATGCAAATGCTAGCTCATTGTGCTAATAGACGTTGCCCAGCGGCTTCCATTTTCATTCTGCTGTACATCAGCTGCTTTCAATACCATCAGTATTTTATTTATTATTTTATTATAAAGGTACCCCTGCCTGTACGGGCCAGTCTTGACAGACTCTAGGGTTGTGCGCCCATCTCACTCAAAGAGGCCGGAGGCCAGTGCTGTCCGGAGACACTTCCGGGTCACGTGGCCAGCGTGACATCGCTGCTCTGGCGAGCCAGAGCCGCACACGGAAACGTCATTTACCTTCCCGCTAGTAAGCGGTCCCTATTTATCTACTTCCACCCGGGAGTGCTTTCGAACTGCTAGGTTGGCAGGCGCTGGGACCGAACAACGGGAGCGCACCCCGCCGCGGGGATTCGAACCGCCAACCTCTTGATCGGCAAGCCCTAGGCACTGAGGCTTTAACCCACAGTGCCACCCGCGTCCCTGTCATATTATTTTATTATACTTGTATCCTATTGTGAAACTTAAGGTAGTGTACCTAGTTTTCCAGGAAGTCTTCCATCCAGGCACTGACCCAGACTTAGAGCTTCTTGGCTTCAGCCCCCCACTTCCAGCTATTCACCCTCTCTCTGCTTGTCAGATGAGCAGTCTCATGACCAGGGAGAAGGTGATTTGCATCACCACAGTGCAGTGACTGTGTCAGTGTTTTTATTTTTGTTGCACCATTAAAATCGGAGGGGGTAGTGGCAAACAAATTTGTTTGGGACCAGATCAGGGGTTAGCCTTCCCTGATTTAGGGTTTCAGAAAATGTTCCTCTTCAAAAGCTTTTGGGAAATTAGTGTGCTTCCTTTGGTCTGGGGAGTCTCCATGCTATTCTTTAGCTTCATGAAACTGCTTGAAAAGGTTATCTGGATGAGTGAAGTATGGTGCCATCCCAACTCTCCTTCTGATTCCTCAAAGACAGTGAGGAGGTTGTTAATCCACATCCAGCACATCACAGTATGATAATTAATCCAGACAAGACAGAAGTAACTAAAAGACCAGATTCATGGGACTACTTCTAGACTTGCCGCTGCTCTTGGAAGGTCAAGTGATTGTGGCCAGCAGTACTTTTGCATAGCTGTGCCTGGAGTTCTGCTTGCAGTCTTCCCTGGAAAAGACAGGTTTGCCCTTTGTTAGGCAAGCTTTAGTTGCATCCATATAGGATTGCAGTGTGCTATTATATATGTGGCTACCTCTGAAGAATATTCAGATCTGGTAGCCGTACATAAAATAGGGCTTTTGCTTCTTTTTCCTTTTTTCAAACCATGATTGAGGTGGCCATTCTTAAGCCTATTGCACATTCTGCATTTCAGAATCAGCAGTCTGAGTCCAGAGCAAGATCAGGGATTGTGGAAACAGAGGTAAATGTTGACTATTAAAAAAAAAAAAAGAACAATTTGTAAGTCCAGCCTGCTCCTTACTTTGTCAAATTATTTAGAAATCTATGTACATGCTGTTTTGTGTAAATGTAGATGTATAAGTCATACAGATTGTGTTGGCGTCTTTTCAGCCATAAATCCTCTGCAGCTATTCAGAATGAAACTCCAAAGAAAAAGCCCAAAATGGAATCCAAGCCATCTAATGGAGATAGGTAAAAATATGGCCTTCCTTACAGTTTTTCCCATTGAAATTATTGTTCGTTTTCCTTTCCTTTTTCATTTTATTCTGAAAAAGTCAACATGACTTCATATTTTGGCCATATGCCTTGGTGTAAAGTTTAGTGGAAAATGATGGCTCTACATACCTTATTCTGGAGGTTTTGGGGGTAATCAACTAAAATATAGCAGAAGGAAAACAGACCTGAGCAACAGTTCAGTTATTTGTAGCTATAAACCTGCTTTGATTTGGTTCTTACTGACAAGCTTTGTTCCATGTGCATCTTGTTAGATGAGAGAGATTGTATACAACAGTCTCTGACAAACAGTTGGAATTTGTGTAAAAGGCTGCTTCATTTAGAAAGTCAGAAGCTAATGCTTAATTATATTTCTGCAGGTATTGATAATGTTTGCCATTAGTAAGCTAATTTGCTAGTTTCATCTATTTCTGTCAAGTACTTTTTTTTCCATTAGGATGTTTGTGAAACTGATTCAAATACATACAGTTCCCCCCCCCCTCATTTAATCACAGCCCACACTTTTTGTTTTACAGTAGTTCTATAAATCAGTCAGCAGACAGCGGAGGTACTGACAACTTTGTCCTCATTAGTCAGCTGAAAGAAGAAGTGATGTCACTGAAACGCCTCTTGCAGCAAAGAGATCAAACAATTCTGGAAAAAGATAAAAAGGTAAAAGCCTCAACTCACAAGTAGCTATTTTGTAAATGTTCTAGTTCCAAATGAAATCAGCATTACAAATATGAATTAAGCAACCCAAACCCAGAGTTCATTTGGAATGCATTTTGGTCATATGTTACTCGAAATAATTATATTTAGATGAACTTTTTTGTCCACAAGGGGCCAATTTTATCATCTTCCTCCACAGTATGCCCTCCTCCCCAGCTGGCCAGAACCTACCCTGGCTAAGGTTTGATGCTGACAAAGGGTAGGAGTAGTTGAGGCCTCCAGGTTATAGGACAGTATATAAATTCAATTAATAATAATAATTAATAACAACAAGCTAAACCCGCACACATAATGCTGTATCCTCATCATTTCTGCCCATCAAACAATTGCTTTTGGGGGAAAGGGAGGGTGAGCCATCGTGGTATTAGCCAGAGGTAATAGTTTCCCCAAGTACACCTGATACATTGTAACATATTTGTAGTTTATATGGGTTACTCTGGATGCTTTGGAAGTCCTTCTCTCTCAATCCTTTCCCCATATTGAGCTTGCGTTCGTTGGGAGGTAGGTTGGAGTTTACACTCCAAATCCCTAGTCTCCACCATTTGGGGGCATCTTAACTGCTCTCTTCCCAAGAGAGAAGTGTAGTGCCTGGCTTACAAGTGTGTTGTGAAGGAGGTGATCTCTTACTTGCACATCTGGGAATAGCTGCTGTCTGGTTTGTTTATTTTTTCTTAACTCTGTATGTAAGGACAATAACCTGGACTATGCCAAGTAAAAATGTTTAGACAACATTCTGTCTTACGGATATACTCGGCTTACTTTCTTTGTGCGGATATAATATTTCATGCTATGCATTGTTTTCATTACTAGTCTTCAAATCAGTGGAAGAAATTGCTTTTTTGACTTTTAAAAAGTTCATCTGACAGACACCAGGAATCTGTCTTGTTGATGTGAGGGTTATCTTTAAAGGAGGCCTGGAACAGTATTTTAAAGATCTCCATTCTTTTTCCTAGTTGACAGAGCTGAAGGCAGACTTTCAGTACCAAGAGTCCAACTTGAGAACAAAGATGAACAGCATGGAGAGAGCTCATAAAGAAACTGTGGAACAGCTACAGGTAAGCACCGCAATTGTTCACAGGCAACATTATTGGGCTAAGGACTTGGGGAGCAATCAAAACCTAGGATCTACTGGGATGGGTGAGTTAGGATTCAGTTGCTCTCCCAGTGTAAGCACCACATCCAAGCTTAACTGGAGACACGCTGGCATAATTCGTTCAGCTGGGGCTCAGCTGACTGAACCATGTTTTTACACTGACATAAGCCCTGAAAAAATGGGGATTGGTGAGGGTCTGCCAGGCAGGGGAGACATATGAAGGATCCTAACTGTTTAGCTTGCTCACACGACCTGGCAGAGCTTATGCTGGCAAAAAGGGAGGTGCAATTCAAACACTCTTTTTATGACTTGTTTTGTCCTCTTCGAGGCTTAGGCCGGCTCAGTGAGTAGTAGCACTGCTGAACAGAGTTTGGAATTGGGGTAATTTATGCAAGTTTAACCAAACTGCGGGAGGCAGTGGAAGACAGGAGTGCCTGGCGTGCTCTGGTCCATGGGGTCACGAAGAGTTGGACACGACTAAACAACTAAACAACAACAACAAATGCAAGTTTAACTTAAGCTGGTGTCAGTTTAGTCAGCTTCCTATGCTTATGATAGTTCTGTTATATATAATTTATATAAGTACAAATGGTCACGAGATAGGCACCTTTTGAATTCAGTTCACTCTTCTTGAACTATCAATATCATACCCCAAGATAGCATTGAATTCTGGCATCACACCAAGAAGAGGAACCCACAGGCCTCTGCAGATATTGAACTTCACAAACTGGATCTCTAGTCATCCCAGCATTGATGAAGAGTAGATTGTAATTGATCGTCGTAACAATGTTTGCAATTTTTTTATCCATAAACGCTCAGCAGTGAAATATTTAGCAAGGCTTACATCAGTTGGGAAAGATTGGGGGCACAAGGAGAAGGGGACGACAGAGGACAAGATGGTTAGACAGTGTTCTCGAAGCTACAAACATGAGTCTGACCAAACTGCGGGAGGCAGTGGAAGATAGGAGTGCCTGGCGTGCTCTGGTCCATGGGGTCACGAAGAGTCGGACATGACTAAACAACACATCAGTTAGGTCCCATTGATTGACTTTCAGTAACGGGTCTAACTTGAACAGGATTCATCATGAGATTTTGATATGTTTTACCAGTTGTACTAAAGTTGTTATTCCCCATTTTTGTTTTCAGCTCTAGCAACTAAAGAAATTGGCTTGTAGCTAGCTAGCTAGGAGAGCTGCTTTGGTGCAAATCTGTTTCACCTGCACCTTAAGCGTTGTACACAGCCGTGTCTGTGTTTTATAGAGAGGGACTTGGTTGTGATGAATGGTGGTCATGTTTGCCTGGATAACTTCCTAGGCTTCTAGTGCTGAAATAGCCTCTGCTTTTTAGTGTGTTTCTTTAGGTGAAATCAACATTCCAGTGTCTTCACACAGTGTGAAGCTCCAGCTGACTCTCAAAGAATCACAAATTAGCCAAATTATTAAACTGGGCTGGGGGGAAGGGAGAGAGAGCTTTGGACAATGTCATGTTGAGATAGCTTTCCATTTAAGCATCCGTCTGTCTGAAAATGTGCTTTAAGGCCCTTCTTTAAAAATATCAAAATGAAAGCTATCTAATAATACAGTATTTTTACTTCAAGATCTAATAAATGCTCTTGACAGGGTTCCAAAAAGGACTCGAGACATCTATTTCTCAAGCATCACCTCGTCATACCAAACAGTTTGCAAAAGGATTGGGGCGGGGGAGGGACTGGAGTACCAAAACCCTTCGGCCGGGGGCCGAAGCTTACATAGCTCTTTGGATCCGTGGCTTTGAGCCCTTTTCAGCAGCACAAGTGTTCGTCTACATGTGTTAGACATTTCTGCAACTACCATGGGAATAGTGCAAAGAGGGAAGTGGAGCATTTTCCAACATTGCATGGCAATGTATGTACGATGCAACCTATAGAATTATAAGGCGTGTGTTGTTTTTTGCAGGCAAAAAACAGAGAACTCCTCAAACAAGTTGCGGCTTTATCAAAGGGCAAGAAGTTTGACAAGAGTGGGAGCATACTCACATCTCCATGAAGTGCTGGCTGTTTGCATGGGTGTTAATATTCAAAAGGTAAATGACTCTGTGGAAACTCCTTAGAAGCCTGTGTAGTGGAAAAAAGGAATATTTTTGCACACAGAGTAGTTGGCATGTTTCCTACACCTTTTTGTAACTGATAATGCAGTGGAACTTTTTTTTTTTCCTTTTTAAGTTTAAGCCATTTGGATTAAAATACTTCAGCTGGCTTGAAGAATGCTTTTTAAAAAGAATTTATACAGGAGAGGACTTCTTGCCAGTTACTGGTAATCAGTAAGAGTGCTCTTATTTTTAACCACATCATGCAATAACATATGCAAGGCAGCAGTTTGAGGGAGCAGTCCATCAAGTATGGCTATTGTGCAGAATCATTAATCTAAATTGGATTTATGCAGGACACCTAGGCAAAAGCAGAACTTGCCCAGGAGCTGGGCAGATCCACATCAAGAAAAATAATGGTCAACCATATCAGTATTCCAGCAACAACTAGCTTGGAAACAGAAACTGGAGCACTAAATGCCCGACAATTGTGCATTATCTTTTGGTCAAAATAAGAGTACGTTGAAAGTCTAAAATCATGGTGCTTTTATGACAAGAAGCTTATTACCTATAAATATGTAAAAGAATTTTAACAGTTCTATTCTTAGTGATAACTGGTGTTTTACATTTCTTGTGATAGAAATTTAAAGAGATATTCCCTATTGTAAGTATCTGAACAAAATGTGTTTTTTGAAAATTTACTGTAGACTTTTTCTCTTGCAAGTGCCTTTTCTCCTAACTGTTTATTATTTATAGGAATGTTGGTATTTTGTATATAAAGTTTTTCTTTTTTAAAAAAAAAAATCATGTTTAAATGTTCCTTTGTGGATGTATATAAATAAATGTATGTACAGAATAATCAGATGTTAAGATCAGAGTTGTTTAGGATGCTAGAGAAGGTGTTAAGATCTGGCAGGAAAGGAATATTGGCTGTACATAATTGTAACAGATTTGTCTGTGTAGAAGGTGTTTGTCTTAACTCATGTTGTGCCTAACTTAATTTTTTTTCCTCCCACACACTAAACTGTAGGGCTTCTAAAATATATTTCACCTTTTATCTCAGTGCTAATTTGCATAATATTCCCTGTGGCATGTTCTAAATTGAAAGACACAGGAACAGTATTTCTGGGGAACCGGGTTCGCGTCTCCGCTCCTCCACATGCAGCTGCTGGGTGACCTTGGGCTAGTCACACTTCTTTGAAGTCTCTCAGCCCCACTCACCTCACAGAGTGTTTGTTGTGGGGGAGGAAGGGAAAGGAGAATGTTAACCGCTTTGAGACTCCTGAAGGGGAGTGAAAGGCGGGATATCAAATCCAAACTCTTCTTCTTCTTCTAATGTAACTCTTTGGCAATTTCTTTTAAGAACATTTCATCGTACTATGCCTTTTTAAACTTCTGGGAGAATATGCCTTTTTATTTCTCAAGAGTGAAACAGCCCCCCCCCCCACACAAACAGCTTCACATTGCTAAGGGTGCAGTCACACTGTTTTGGGACAGGTTACCCAGGAGCCAAAAGAAATGGCCCCGGAGAAGCTCTCACATGGGACAAAAAACACCAGCCCCATGGCCCCTCACTTGGCTTTGCTATCTGTGGGCCAGCCATGTAGTCAAGTGGGATCAGTACAGGATGAAGAATCATGTACCCAGCAGGAATTGGATAAATCTCTTATGACAAGTATCTCATTCCTCAATAAAGAGCCAGATGCTGGCATTCAGAAAGTCCTATGGGAAGCTGCAGGATTCCATGGAAACATAAATAATAGCATACAAAGTTCTCTGAAAGGCGGGCAGCTTGCTCATCACTACTGATCTCAAGCTGCAGGAAGTGTATTACATGTGCTCTATATGTACTCCCAGTTTGTTCCGAGGAATTAAGCCCATAAAGTCTGGTCAGCATTGCACAAGCCCAACTGTGCATCCCTAGAACAAGTCCCAGGATTCTGAATAAACCATCAGAGTTCAGTAATAGACAGGCAGACATCCCTCAGCAGAATGTGGAAAGCAATACCCGAAGGTAGGAAGTTTCAGGTCCCTGTCTTACATTTCTTCAGATTTTTTTTTTTTTTAATGTTCCCTTTGGGAGTTACGATATGAATTACTATATGATATGAATTCATTCCAGAAGGCATGGTCTCATCAGCTTAAAAATGAAGCTGCTTTTCCATAAAATGGAAATCCTATTTGATTCAAAGGTGCTCAAGTTACTATCAAGTTACTTAAAAGAATAACTTGTGCTTCAGCTAGCATTAATGTGTTGTTTTTGGACCTCCAGCTACCTGAAGATTGGGAGGATTTGTTCCCAACAGACTACTGAATAATGTAATTTGAAAGGGAAAAAAAGCTGCTTTCTACAATATTGAGGATTATTTTTAATTTTTTGTATACTAGACGAACTTTGTAAATTTATAAATACTATTTGATTATCTTACATGATAAAACAGCGAGGGTAGAATATACTGCTGCTATCCTATTGGACTGTTTAATCATTGAGGTTTTTTTTTTCATTATTTACTTGCATTTCAGAGTATTTTGATACTTTTTCCAGTCAAATGACTACCTGTCACTGGTAGATTTGGGTGGTTTTTTTAATACAAAAACCTGCCAGAACTTTTACCATGAATCTGATTCACTTTCTGATCAAATCATTCTCATTGAAACCTGCTTATGCTGCAACAGGAACATTCTAGAAAAAGAGACCCAGCATTTTAATTTTTAACTGCCAGAGCTGTACAAATCCTAGTATGGACTCATTTAGGGACTTTACAGTGTTTGAAGAGAAATCACTCTGGTTTTATAAGTTTCATACCCTCTCTTCACTTGGGAGTTTTTAAGGCTAGGAACTAGCAAATGAAATCCTGGAGTTGTAGCTATCTTCACAATGAACTTTTTAATGTAGATTTTGAGGGTGATACATTGTACTATAATGTGCATTTAAGTCAGTTTTCCAATTGTTAATTAGCATTGAACAAAACCTTTCACTTGGGCTTCAGTTATTTATGTATTTTAAGCCTGTGAATATTGCAGTTTCTTTTTAGTTAGAAAGTATGTCCATTCTGAGGTGAAGCTGTTCAGCTTGCTACATGTGTATATACTGTTGAAATTCTGTACTGGCACACATTTGACAGTTGACATTTTTGTACTTTTTTTCTAAATCCAATATTTCACAATAAAAGCTTGTTAAAACATCATGATGCACCTCTTCTATTTTTTATTATTTATTTTTATTAAAGATTTTCTTGTTTTACAAAAGTACATGCCTTGTCTCTTTTTCAGATTGTACGTTCTCTTACAAATCAATTACATTTGTTGTGAGGCATTAGTGTTAAGGTTGGGGGAGAGGAGAGGTGGGGTGTTTAAATAATGTACATGTGGGGTTTGGGGTCAGCATCAAGTGGGTAGGTTCTCTTTCTATTGGTTTATTACATTTCCTTGGTAGTGAGAGGTATTGTGGGGCAGGATGTTGGTGGTTGGCTGCAGTGAGGTTGGTCTGCATTTGTTGGATCAGGTAAGCCAGAATGATTCGTATGCTGTCAGCGGATTCTTCTTGTTGGGCTGTGTATGTGATAAATGGGAGCCAAACTGGGGTCCTCTTCTATTGGGTACCATGTCAGTTTCAAGTTTATTAGCTAGCTTTTCTAGTAAGGCCATTTCTCATACAATTTGATACCATTGGTCCGTGTTTACTGTTGACAGATCTCACCAATGTCTGGCTGTGAGGATTCTGGCTGCTGAGAGTAGGTGGGTTATGAGCCCTATATAATGTGAGTGGTCATTATGATCTTGGAAGATGTTCAGTAGGGCCAGTTGTCGGGTGAGTTTTAAGACCTGTTTAGTTAGTTTTGCATGTCTCTTACAGGACTGCTGTCCAGAAGGGTTGGATTTTAGGGCATTCCCACCACATGTGGAGGTATGTGCCTGTGGAAGTACAGCTTCTCCAACATCTTGGTGAGGTTCCTGGGCGTATCAGTGCCAGTTTCTGTGGTGTTAAGTACCACCTGTAGGTGAGTTTCAGAGTGAGTTCCCTTCTTTTGGCTGATAAGGGAGGTTTAGACCACCTTCTAGTCCATTGGATGGGGTTAATCTCATAGCCTATGTCGTGCTCCCATTGTTCTTTGATGGCGTCAAGGGGGGTTGTGGGATTTTGGAGCAGTATTTTGTATATTGCGGATACCATTGCTTTGCCATGTCCCTCTGCTGTCGGGAGAAGGTTTTCGAAGGTGGTCATGGGCCTAGTGGCTGCTGATTTTACTGCTGGATTGTTTAAGAAGGCATGTGTTAGCCAACGTATTTGGGTGTCCCCTAGTTTGTCTTGTATTTCTTGTGTTGGTATGGGTTTGTTGTTTTTGTAGAAGTATTTTAGACAGTGTAGGCCTTTGGCTTGCCAGGTTTTTATCTGGAGGTTTTGTTAACAACATTATTCACTGGTCCATTGGTTCGAGGTGGTTTCTTGGTGCTTCATTTGGCAATAGTTGTTGTTGCAGGGTTGTCAATCTGTGGTGTGTGGGTTTAGCTGAGGTTGGTTCATAGTCTTGTGTTGCATTTTCTGCGGGGCTGTTCTGTGAGTGGTACTTGACTGTCTTTGCTTTGTCACGTCGTTTCTGTTGTTTCTTCTTTCTCTTGTTGACTGTCGTCCAATCGTTTGCTGTATTTTCGTCTTGGTTGTCGTTTGGTGGGTGATGGTTGCTATTCTGGTGAAGGGTTAAGTGTGAGGTTCTCCAGTCGTTGCAGGGCTTCAGGTATGTTGGTGGCTGTGTGCTGTGTTGTGTCAGTTGTTACAATGAGGCGAAAGGGAAGTCCCATCGGTACTTGTAAGAAATTGTATAAACTACTTAACCAAAACATTCCCTTAAACTTCTCTACATAAAACAATATGTAACATCAGTAAAATACAGAGCAACAGAATTCAAAAACAACTATAAAGGTAAAGGGACCCCTGACTGTTAATTCCAGCCTCGGACGGCTCTGGGGTTGCGGCGCTCATCTCGCTTTACTGGCCAAGGAGCCGGCTTTTATCCAAAGACAGCTTCCGGGTCATGTGGCCAGCATGACTAAGCCGCTTCTGGCGAACCCGAGCAGCGCACGGAAACGCTGTTTACTTCCCTCCGGAGCGGTACCTATTTATCTACTTGCACTTTGACGTGCTTTCAAACTGCTAGGTTGGCAGGAGCTGGGACTGAACATTGGGAGCTCACCCCGTTGCAGGGATTCAAACTGCCGACCTTCTGATCGGCAAGCCCTAGGCTCTGTGGTTTAGACCACAGCGCCACCCGTGTCCCTTTAAAACAAGTATACATGCCTGAATTATGTCTGAATAAGCTTGTCAAAATAAAATTTTCAGCAAGCACCGATAACTGAATAATGAAGGTACCTGCCTAATGTTAATGGCACATGTCCCAAGCACAGACATTACTTCACTAAAATACTGACTTCCTACAGATGAGTGATGAATACTAGTAAGGATTAAACGTGAAATCTTGTTCATGTTTGCCTTGAACCCGCATCAAAATACAGTTTTTACTACATTGTTCTGAAATTCTTAATTAGAAAAAAAACCACCATGGAAATATTATACGGCCTTAATTTATGCACGCTCTAAACTGAACGTACTATATGATGATGTAAGAAAAATTGGCACAGATGTTTCACACGGTGTGTCTAATTTTTAGTATTCACCACCAACTATTTACCAATAACTGCCTTTACCCAGTTGGCCACCAGATGCTGCTTTAGTCCCACGTACAATATTAGAAGCATTCCTATGTAAAGTGTCTTCTGACCCAAAAGTGTGTGTTACTAGGGCATAACCAGACCCAAGCTGTTTAAAACATTTCCATTTTCAGGTAGTACCACATAGTAACAGCTGGAGAATGGGTGGATAGGTGGCCTCTTGGTGAGGAACCAGTGGTGCTTTAACTATGAGGAGATCTCTCTGCCAAGTGGCAGCTTATTCAAGAGTTTATGTGACACTCATGCTTAATTATGAATGGTGCATATCTCTTTAAATGCCCAGGTTTACTTGCAATAAACAATGAACAATTGAGGTCACTTTGCTGCCATTGCTTCTCTGTGTACTGTACAGAAACATTGCCATTTAAACATATGTGAGCTGATGGCATCACATGTGCATTTTCCTGTTTAAAGTTTGGTCCCTTTTTGTGAATTTGCTCTTGGGGTTTGGACTGAACTTTTGATGGGGTTCAGAAGGGAATGTAGTTCTGAAACTGAGGGCTGGTAATCGGGGAAAGTTCTCGGGAGTGATTTCTGTTCAAAATTGTCATTGTGCAGTTGCCAACAAAAGAGAAATGGCATGAGAAAAGGAGGCACAGAGTTGAAGCTAGTATTGCACTGTGAATCTCAGCACCGCACCTTGTATTGTGCTTGGAAGAGCACACACACACAAAAACATCGTTTGGATGTAATCTCTAAAATTACCATGTTCTAGCCAACAAGTCCCAAGCAAGATTCAAGGACGAGAACAACTACTTTGTAAATGGATAACTAAAAATTAGTGGTTTGCTTTGCCCAGCGTGATCACCCAGGGGCTCAGTGTGCCAAGCCTTGAATTGTGGGGAAGTCAGTTTTGTACAGTTGCGGCATGGGGCAAAGCAACTCCAAGGTTTACCTTTAAATTTATAGCCACAGACCAAATGCAGCACAAATCTGATAGGTGGCAATTCCAGTGGTTTGGTTTCAGGCAAAAGAAGCATTCCTAAACATTCTGACTCCCAGGTAAGCAGATATAGGATTGCAGTCTGTTAGTTTTATTGTTTTCCTCTGTATGATTGTGACATAGGAATTGATTGCTTGGGGATCTGAGCAGTGGCTTCCTTCTCTTCTTGAGATCACTCAAGAAAAAATATTCCAGATTACCAAGAAATCAAATTCCTTGTACATGATGCAAATTTCTGTGGCATTCATTGATTGTAACTCATACTTCCGAAGGGAGTCCTCTGCAATTTTGCTGCCATTGTCCATGCCCTAGTATCTCACAAGTACCCACACCCAAGGAGTTGTTCCGAAGTGGCTCTGTTTGGACCCACAGCCTGCATCCACTCATAGTCCATAATGTTACAAACTGCATTAAGCCACCGCCCCCCAATTCCTGCCTGTATCACAGGAGGAGGTTCACTCCGTTGATATGCCTGCTTGACATGTCAAAGCTCCAATCAGCATCATTCAGCTTCGCAGAGGGAGCCAACTGAAGACTCTGCCATTGTGAGGAAAGGGCCTCCTCTTTTGAGCTGGGGAGAGGCCCCACACACAGCACCCGCAAATGGGAGCCCTTCTTTCCCTCCCCAGCCCAGTGGTGGCCCCCTCCACCTCGGCTCGGCTGCAAGCTGAGATAAGAACAGTTAATGCTGGGAGTTTCTGCCCACTCAGAATTCAGCTTCACTTAAATGAATGTTGCTCCTCTTCTGACCTAGATGTGGAAGACAAAACCAAGTTCAAGCCAAAGGAGCTGAAACCAGACTCTCTAACCTCCGCCATCTCTGCCCACAAAAAGGCCATTATGCGCCTCTTGCCTTGAAAGGGAGAATTCAGAAGTTTATAACTCGTATCAACAGCAGTATTCTTTCCAACTTTTGGGAAGCCATAGAGCTTCTTTTCGTCTCATGAGTGGACTGATCTGGAGCAGAGTTCATCGCCTGGAAGATTTAAAAAAGAAGAATCATCAATTAAATGTTTCTATCAAAAGAGGATTGTCAAGGGCAAAGGGAGTGAGGGGGAGTGGTGAGCCCTGTCCTTCACAGGCCACTTCCAGCAGGCTTACCTACGCTGCCATCTTAAATTTCCCACAATGCCTTTGACAATGCATCATTCCAGTGCACCATGGAGAACTCAAATGGTAGCTCCAAGTTGCTAAGTTTTGGGGTGGGGAGTCCCAGGGGGTTTAAACTGCAGCAGCTACCCAAGGGTGTTTGGGTGTGCAGATGTCTGGCCCGGCATGAGAATAACTTCTCTTTGCACCCATGGCCATCAGTATCTACCTATTCAGTATTAGGCAGAATGTTAGATCATTCCTGGTGAAAGCATCATCTGTGTTTCACCAGTAGCATATTCTCAGCCATCTGCATTGCCTCCCACTCGCGCTCGCTTAATCAGAGCACACAAACATACCTTCTGCTGAACTTTAGAAGGTGGTTTTCTGCTCATAAAGCTCATTAGCTTTGTAGCAGCAAAGGATTCTTCAAAGCCTCTGCTGGCAGCAGCAAGGGTCTGTTAATCTGGATTTACTGCCAACAGGAGCCCAAAGGAGGCAGCGACAACAATTAGGTTGAATTATTTATTTTCACTTGAGATTCAGGAACATTTGGGGGCAGGCTTTGTGAATATCTTGCTTGATGAGCATAGCTTCCCTACAATGGTGAGATGCATTGCATTTCTCTTTAAACTAGTAACTATTTCTAAATTACTAAATTTAAACTTCATATAAATCAGCATATGCAAACTTCATGCAAATCTGTCCCTTTCATGGGGGACGGAGAGGTAGGAAGGTCTTTCCTCTTTTTGGCAAAGCATACGTGGCTGGTCTGGAGGGGAGCATTTATTTCCCCTCGCCTGCCTGCCTCTTTCCATATTCCTATAATGCCTCCCACGTCCCGTCCACTCCACTGAACTTTGTATGCGACCAGAGGAGGCATGCACATAGACATATGAAACTGATAGACATCGTGGGTTGTATCCAACATAGAGTCTCATGCTCTATGTAGAATTTTGTTTCAGCTGCTCATTCTTTTTTGATTGGATTGGACTTTCACCTTCAATGATTGCTTCTTAAATGCAGAGGTTATAATAACTATATGAATAAAAACAGAAGGGCTGCTTCCCAAGTCAACATTTTTACGGAGGTGAAAAAGTGGATAGATAGATAGATAATCAATCTGGCTGCTGTCACAATTATATTACAGCCCCTAAGAATATTTTAAAGGACACAGCAGTTCTGAAAACATAACACAGAAAAAACCTTTTCATATTACATCATTAATACAGCCAGTAGCATTGCTCTTAGGAAGCCTTTGCAAATCATACTTACAGCTGGGTGAACATAGATTGCTACTTTTTTCTCCTTGTCCTACAACACGGGTGTCAAACACAAGGCCCGCGGGCCGAATCCGGCCCACCAGACCTCGTCATGTGGCCCGTGTAGCCACCGCCAGCCTTCACCTTTTATTCTTGCTTTTTTTTTTGACACAAGAACGCCGCCTCTTCAGCGCATGCGCGGCAGCCTACAAGCCAGAGAACGTCTGCCCTCTAGCGGCAGGAAACCTCCACTTTACATGCATTCAGGAAACCTCCACTTGTTTTTATTTATGATAATAAAGAGTGGACACATAGTCCTACAGATACAACCAGCCCTTTGAGGGTGACCAAACTGCTGATGCGGCCCCCGATGAATTTGAGTTTGACACCCCTGTCCTACAACAACAAAAGAACACATTTTCTTTGTTGTGGATCAAAAGCCTAATTTAGTCAACAAGTTAGAAATGAAAGTGGAGTTGGAAGGATGTCCTAAGGAAAAGCGGGGCATTCTGGGATCAGATCAGAAACTGGGACAGCTTCTGTAAATCTGGGACTGTCCCTGGAAAATAGGAACACTTGGAGGGTCTGCTACCTGAATCCCTAACGGTGGGAGGTGTTTGACTGAAAGCTACTTGTTGAAATGCTCCAACATCAGTCTTGGGGGGGGGGGACCCAGAGACCCAGCCTAGTATGGAAGAAGGTAGCTTGGACTGAGGCCCACCGCAGTCCAACACAGGAGGAAGATGTCAAAAAGAAAACAATTTCACTGGAGACCTTTTCCAAAGTCTGTTTGTTTCTAGAACTGGACAATGAAAGGAAATGGAGTTTATATGTTCTGTCCCAAGGAGTTCATAGTTTACTCTTTAAAAAGATAGGCTGGGCCTTGTGTAAATACTTGTCCCCAAAATATATATCTGCTATTTTATAAGAAAAACAAAATGAATGAAAAGACCACCTTAAAGTTAAGGAAGTTTGTTTTATTTTTACTCATTCATTTCTGTTCCACCAACAGGGCTCCAAAGAGCAGCTATTAACTGCAAATCTATTCCTGACAAACTTAGATATACTCCCAGATTAACAGTTTGATCCTAGCCATGTCTACTCAGAAGTAAGTCCTGCTGAATTCAATAGGGCTTACTTCCACGTAAATGTGGTTAGGAATGCAGCCTAAGTGGATTTTAATGGTGTCACACTTAGGTTAACTGCATTTGTGGCATGCGTGATTTTTTTAAAAAATAGTGCTTGCTTTTATGCTTAGCTTTGATTCTGCTGTGAACGGCTTGGATTCCTTTGCAGGTTAAAATAATATAGACACGATTAAGTAAATAAAAAAGGTGGGCGGGGGGGGTGACTCCTTTCATCTCTCCCAACCTTGTGCTGCATCTTAGAAACAGGTTTGCTAGTTTTGTAAGAACTAGAACTTTCCCTGCCCTGTGTTATGTTTATTTTTCACACCAGATTTTTCACATGCAGCCAATCTCAGGGCAACAGAAGGCAGACCAGGGCAACCAGAGCCAGAAATCTGAGAGAATCGCCTCAGGCGGCAGAGGCAAGGAGAAGCTTCTGGAGGGGTCTCCTCCTCCCCACTCCGAGGTCCAAGGGGGTCTCCCTTAGGGCAAGGCATTTTGGGTGAAGAAGAAGCATGACCTCAGGCAGGGTGATCTCTGAAGAGCGCCACTATCTCAGGGGCGCTGTGGAAAACAAATATGGTCTGGTGGCCTGAAATATACTCGGAGTCGAGAGTGGATTTCATGCTCTTTATTCAGCTCATAGTGGTGAGGAGGAATGGAAGTTCCCCCAGAATGTCTGCTTTATATACATTATTTACACAATGGGCCCCACGTGATTGGCTAATTCCGGGATTCACCTGTAGGCCAATCAGGTTGCGGATTCACTTCCACCTGGAGCTGGATTGGATGGCTCCTGTGGACCAATCAGACTGCTGCATTCTGGACCCTATTGTTTTAGTACCAATCAGACTGCTGCCTTTTGGATCCTATTCAACTCAGTACATAACATGGCCATTTTAATTTCCCACACAGTGTTAGGAACAATGCTCTGAACTCTGGAGCGCTGTGGAAAATCAAAATGGCTCCCAGCCACTGCTGAAAAAAACAGGTGATCCCATTTGTTGGTTCCCCGCCCCAAGAAACGGGAACCGGCAACAGGCATGCAGCAAAATAGGATGGCAAAATGGGCTGGCGGCCCTTGAGAATGTGGATGGAGCGTGACGTCTTTTGAATGTTCCCTCGAGTTTAATATCTTTCCCGCAAACAGAAAACCAACAGAGCAGGCCAAGTTCTGGGGCCTAGTACCTTTCCCCCCCCCTTTCTATTTGCAGGGAGTTCCTTGTGCTTTGGATTTAACGCTGAAGGAACATTTGGCCGCAGGATTCCCCCGTCTGTAGCTTGGGAGCGGTGCAGGCTTCCCTATCACTTTCTTTTGCGTGCCATGCTAGGGTAGAGTGTGACGTCAAGGGTGTGACCAAGAGACAGACCATCGGGAAGCTGCCTATTTTAGACTGATCGTGAGCAGCCATGAAGCGGGCTTTCTAATTATGTTTCTCTGCAGACATTTATCTGGCAGGTGACCAGCTTTCCCCTTCTTCTCCCCAGCCTCAATCTGCCAGTTTTGATGAAGTTAACAGAAGGATATTTAGGGAAAGTTCTTGCCTTTCTGAATAAAAAAAAAAGAGGAAAGGTTTGTGTTTTGTTTTGTTTCCCCCCCAGGAGGAGCTAAATGACCTCAGGGAATATTATTTCCATGGCTGTTTTTCGGGATAATGCATTGAGCAATGGTTTGGTAGTGTCCTGACTTGCTGAGGCACCTTCCCGTATTTGCAGGGACAACAAACACACCCTGTAAATGCTGTCATTAAATGGACACCAAGCCCCTGGAAAACGGCTGCACTTCAATTAAGAGGACGGCACGCCTTTCCAGAAAGGAGCTAATGGCTCACGTAGCTTTGAGTTGCGGGCGCAGGCCTTCGCTCCTGCCTCGTAAACATCTGCATGGCACTGGAATCCAGGGAGCCATGAGGAGGAGAGGAGGCCCCCACAGCAGCCAACCCGCGAGCACCAACTCCCTTTGGCCACATCTGGATGTCACACTAAACCGTGACTGTGTGCCACGTAAACAAACTTAGGCCCCGTCTGCGCTATCCATTTAAATATCACAACACCACTTTAAACAGTCCTGAGGGCTCCATTGCAGCTTAGCTCGGTCGGTTAGCATGTGGTGCTGATAACGTCAAGGTTGCAGGTTCGATCCCTGTGTGGGGCAGCTACGTTTTCCTGCATTGCAGGGGGTTGGACTAGACGATTGACAATTCTATGATACAGTGATACCTCGGGTTAAGAACTTAATTCGTTCCGGAGGTCTGTTCTTAACCTGAAACTGTTCTTAACTTGAAGCATCACTTTAGCTAATGGGGCCTCCTGCTGCCACTGCTGCCGCACGATTTCTGTTCTCATCCTGAAACAAAGTTCTTAACCCCAGGTAATATTTCTGGGTTAGCGGATTCTGTAACCTGAAGCGTATGTAACCTGAAGCATATGTAACCTGAGGTACCACTGTACTCCTAACAGTATATATAAGCCAAACCTTCAATATGGTTCACAGGGGCAAAAGACATTAGGGCCCCAAACAGTCAAATAAGCATTTATCATTCATTCATTCATTGCATTTATATCTCACTTTTCCCTCCAAGGAGCTCAAGGTGGCATGCATGGTTCTCCCCACCCCCCACCCCCGGCTCCTTGTTTAATTCCAGCAAGAATCCTGTGAGGTTGGTTGGGCTGAGAGAGGCAGCGACTGGCCCAAGCTTCATGGCCGAGTGGGGAATTGAACCCTGGTCTCCCCAAGTCCTGGTCCAACACTCTCAACCGCTATACCACACAACCATACCACTTTAAACCATTAGGGCTTCTCTCAAAGAATGCTGGGAACCGTAGTTTGTTCAGGGCGCTTAGAGTCGTTAGGAGGCCTCCTAATTCCCTCGCAGAGTTCTTGGAACGGTTTCTCAGTTTTTCCCTCTTTCCAGGGAACTCTGGGAATAGTGTGAGGGGAACAGGTACCTCCTAACAGCTCTCTTGACAAACTCCACTTCCTATGATTCTTTGGAGGAAGCCATAACTGTTTAAATTTGGCACAATGCTGCTTTTCATCGATAGTGCTGATGGAGCCCTAGCATCAACCCAGGCTCTGAGACCATCCTGAATTTTCTCTGCCGCTTTTCCTTAACCGCTGTTTCCCACATTGTCCAAACTAGGAACTGGTTAACATTCACCACAGTTAGTATTCACAAGCCGGTGTCTTCCTGCTTTCGACTGTGGACCTACTTTCCGCACTGCCATGCCCTCGGCCCACTAGCGTAGCCCTTGACAAAGAAAAGAGTCCTAACCTTTGTCTTATGCAATATACACGTGCATATGTGTATGTACATAATTTGCATTATTCATCTAGGCTAGTTAGCACAGAAGAGCAGAGAAAAGCTGTTTTGGATTTTTAGAAGACAAAAGGAATTTTGGACAGTTTTGAGGCCTAGTTGGGGGGGGGACTTCGGGCCTAGGTGGGGTCACCTGTCCTCACCTTCCTTCACTAGGAGAGAGTGCAGGGAACAAGCTGCTTTCCCCCTTTTCTTTCTACTTTTTTGATGCATACTAGTCAGTGCCAATTTGTTCAGAGCAGAACAGACCCAGTCCTGAGGCCTGGGAGAAAATATATTTCATGGTTACCTCTGCTTAACATCTCAGGCGCGGAGCCAGGCCAGTTCTGGCACCCATCCGGACCTGTGCAAGCCCCACCCACCCAGATACACAATTCTGTTAGAATCAACAGTTGCATGAGAACTCCTTTTTTGCCTGGGGGCGTGGGTGGACTCAGGAGAGGTGCTACATTAATGTCAAGAAAAGAAACAGGAAACAACCAACGCAGGGCCCCACTTCATGTTTTTGCAAACTGTATACAGGACTATTTGCTCGCAGCGACTTCTGGTTATAAACAACCAGTCGCCTGCATTTAACTTGTTTGTTTTAAACACGTGCGTGCACGGTTGTTTCTTAAAATAATAGGAGTAACGTTGCACTAAGATGCAAGGTCTTTTCCTTCGTATTCTGAAGAATCTATGCAAATATAAAACTTATCCGTTGATTTTGGGATCGTCTTGGGATCGCAAAGAAAAATCATAGCAGAAGAAACCCCCCTGCCTGAGAGGAATAATAAAGAAGTGGACAACCTAAAAATAAAATTTAAAAACATTAGAAGAAAGACAAGCAGCTTAGCTGTCTGATCATTGTGAAGCAAAAGTCGTAATTTGAAGGCTGACTGCTTCTGGGGGGCCGCTAGCAAACCAGCTGTTATGGGCTACAACACTCTTTTTCCTTGACCACTGGCCATGCTTGGGAGTTGGAGTCTAGCAATACCTGCAAGGCCTCAGGCCTCCCACCCATGCTTTTAACAATTTGCCTATACAGTGGTACCTCGGGTTAAGTACTTAATTCGTTCCAGAGATCTGTTCTTAACCTGAAACTGTTCTTAACCTGAAGCACCACTTTAGCTAATGGGGCCTCCTGCTGCTGCCGCGCCGCCGGAGCACGATTTCTGTTCTCATCCTGAAGCAAAGTTCTTAACCTGAGGCACTATTTCTGGGTTAGCGGAGTCTGTAACCTGAAGCATATGTAACCTGAGGTACCACTGTATGAGGAGGCAGTGAACTGGATTGGGTCCGTGGCCATTGTAACTAGTTGGTTCTGGGGGTGCCGTGGTTCTGTTGCGGCTTCGTCAAAGGAAAACCTACGCGACGGCAAAGCACGTGTGAGAAACGCCGTGGCTACTTTGGCCCCAAAGGTTCAGATAACTGCCTGCAGCGTATGTCTGTCACACGGCTGCAAATGAAGGAGAAGGGGAATGGAGCCGCAGTCCTGCAAACTCCAGCAAGCGCTTCCCATGCAGAGAGCGCAGGGTTTTGCTTTGTTTCTGGCTCAGCCAGCGTGTTGCTAAAGTAATTATGACATTACCTCATCCTTGGCTCGCAGCCCTGTGTTATCATGCTGAGCAAGTCTTTTTGGGAACATCTTGAGTGGGCTAAATGTTTACAGCTCAACAACAGTTAGTCATTGAAGCAGCCTCTTATTTAAACCCATCTTTCATACTGCAGCTTTTCTCTCTCTCCACCCCCCCCCCCATTTTTTTTTTGCTGTCAAGGTTTGAAAATTACTGAGAAGGAATTTTTAATATAAGGTGGGGGGGGGTGGTACAGGCTGTAAACAGCAAAAGCTGGAGCTGAAGAGCAGGGCCAAGGGTGGGTTAGTGAGGCGACTTAGCAGATGATGATAAGACATTGGCTGCCATCCTAGTAACCACTTAACTGAGAGTATGTATCCTTGAACTTAATGGAGTTAATGGAGCTTACTTCTGAGTAGAGAAGTATAGGATTGCACTGTTATGGTGCCTCCTTAGAATCATAGAATTGTAGAGCTGGAATGCTGAGGAATCTCAGCTAAAGCATCCATGACAGAGGGCCTTCCTCAAGTCTCATTCCTTCTTCAAGTCTAATTCTTCAAATCTAATTCTTGTTCCCAAGATGGTGCTCATAGGTACGGAAACATAGAATAGTATCTTAAAGAATCAGAAGTGTAACCCTAAAGTCACTTACTTTGGAGTAAGCCTCACTGAACTTCCCAACCCAGGTGTAGACCCTGCAAAACTTCTCATTTACAACATCTGCAAGGGCAAAACATTGGTAAAATGTACTGCAAATATTTTGCAAGGCAGACATAGGATCATGTACAGCATTACGAATGCCTCATTTTTGTAAAATAGTTCCGAATGCTTTTATGCTGGGGAACACTTTAGCAGCAGCTGTAAAACAGTGTTTTTGTTGTTGTTTTACTGTTTCTGGAGGCTTAAAACATTACTACATCTCACATAGTGCTTGTTATTCTTACGAAATTGTTCAAAGTCATCTTTCAGATCATGTTTGATGACCTTGGAAGCTGGTAAAATGCTTGACACTCCAACCAGATATGGTTGGATTAGATGTCGTATTTTCAGTGTCTCCAGCAGTAAGGGTGAGTTTCCTCGACTTCTCCTGATTATCGGAGGAGACAGGCACATTGGAGAGTGTTGGTAGAGCAAGAGAAGAAGGCTCTCAATGCTCCTTGGCAGATACTTGAGGTTCATTAGCAGGGACGGATGAGAGCCCAGCTGCAAATGGCAAAAAATATATTTTAGGCAGAAAGGCTGTACAAAGGATTAGTAACTGAAGCTACCGGGTTAAAAGAAAGCAGGATAAACCCATTAACATACACGAACGCACCCCAATTTGTGTTTCTGTGCTTTTAAATTGTAAACCGCCCTGTGATCTTTATATGAAGGCTGGTAAAAAAATTAAAAATATAGTCATAATAATCTCACCCCAAAATAATACAGTGGTAACTTGGGTTACAGACGCTTCAGGTTACAGACTCCGCTAACCCGGAAGTAGTACCTCGGGTTAAGAACTTTGCTACAGGAAGAGAACAGAAATCGTGCTCCGGCGGTAGCGGGAGGCCCCATTAGCTAAAGTGGTGCCTCAGGTTAAGAACAGTTTCAGGTTAAGAACGGGCCTCCGGAACGAATTAAGTTCTTAACCCGAGGTACCACTGTATGAGAAGGGATAGTATCCAATGACATCTCCCTTTTTTCCCCAAGCCACCCTTCCTTGCTCGCTTATTTATTCCCAACATTCCTGTCTCTCTTTCTTTGTAATTTTTCTTCCCTTCTTTTCTCATTTCCCCTTCCGTGCTGTTTTTCATTTAGTAAGAAAACGTTCGAACCGGGGGCATGTGCCACTTCCTTGTGCGGTAGAGGGGGAAATTGTAGAATAACCCCTGAATAGGGAGGGTGGGGTCTGCTTGCAGTGGGTGTTGCTTGCCTTGATTTCACAAACAAGAACCTGAGCTCAGAGCGGTCCTTGTTTATTTGAGCAACACTCCTTCCAATCCTTATCCAACCCACAACTGGTGTATATTCCCATACAAACACAGTGTTCTGCAAGGGCCCTGCTTGGCTGATAATGTCTTCTGGTCTAGAAGTATTATTACTGTGGTTGCAAGAATGTTATTTGCCCAAAAATGGAAAGAAAAAGAAGTTCTGAAGAGAGAAGAATGGATACAGGAGGTAAAGGAGTATGCAGAAGTGGCAAAACTTAAACAGAAGAATGAGAAATCAACAAACTTTTTAGAAAGGAATGCAAATGTTTTATTGAGTTTTTACAAACAAGTTGTAAACAAATGACAACATGGGCAGGATTATTGTAAAAGCCTGCAGTTTCAAAAACGTATATGAGATATACAGTGGTACCTCGGGTTAAGTACTTAATTCGTTCCGGAGGTCCGTTCTTAACCTGAAACTGTTCTTAACCTGAAGCACCACTTTAGCTAATGGGGCCTCCTGCTGCTGCCGTGCCGCCGGAGCACGATTTCTGTTCTCATCCTGAAGCAAAGTTCTTAACCTGAAGCACTATTTCTGGGTTAGCGGAGTCTGTAACCTGAAGCGTATGTAACCTGAAGCGTATGTAACCCGAGGTACCACTGTACATGGGAATAAATGAATGAAAGAATAAGTTAAGATAATTCAGAGTATGCAGGAAATGATGAAAAAAATGTAAAGAACCACAGAAAAAGGGGGAACAGAGTAGAAATCTGAAATGTTAGAATGTTTGTTGAATAATTGTTGTAAATGAAAATTATAAAAACTGTGTTGTTGTTGTTGTTGATGATGATGATAATATCCCACCTTTTTCCCTGACAGGGACTCAAGGTGGCTTACAGATAAAACAGGAACAGCTAAAAAAAACAATAATTAAAAAACAATTTTATACAATTAAAACTATTTATAAATACAAAAGAGAAGAATTCAAGGCTATGTGGGCTACTGGTTTGTCCCGATGAAGCCGGCCTTCTCTGCAAAATCCTCAGGCTGGCTGCCTTTGATGCTGCTGCTGCTTTGCACTCTCCTGCGCTGTGTGGTTTTCCTGTTGTCACACTTGTTTTCTGCCCTTTGCTGGGAAATCAGCCATGCAACCTGCCGTCTTGCTGTCTGTTCGGAAAAGGTGCCAAGCCGAGCATTTGCTTGGGCCCACGTTAATGGCCCTCGCAGTCCACAATATACTGACTCCCCGCTCAAGAAAAACAAAGGATTGCAGGCATACTCTGAGGACCCTTTCTAGAAACAGTCCTGTGGGAGCAAAGTCAGGCATGGGCTTAGAAAGAGTGCACTCTCCCGAGGGATATGCCTCTCACCTGGCAGTAGCAACTTGATCCATGGGGTGGAGCAGCAGCACTATAGCAGCCCAGCAGACCTGTGCCTCTGCCACTCTTCCAGGAGATGGGGAGATGCAAGGCAGCAGGGAAGTTGGAGCAGTGTGGACTCACCAGCAGGATCCTCAGATTGGTTCCTCTGGTGCGGCTACCTCCGTTTAAGGCTTTATAGGTCAAAACCAGCACTTTGAATTGGGTCTGGGACCTACAGTGGTACCTCGGGTTAAGAACTTAATTCGTTCTGGAGATCCGTTCTTAACCTGAAACTGTTCTTAACCTGAGGTACCACTTTAGCTAATGGGGCCTCCCGCTGCCGCCGCACGATTTCTGTTCTTATCCTGAAGCAAAGTTCTTAACCTGAGGTACTATTTCTGGGTTAGCGGAGTCTGTAACCTGAAGCGTATGTAACCCAAGGTACCACTGTAATTGGCAGCCAGTACCGCCAGGCCAGGACATGGATGGCGCTGTGGGTTAAACCACAGAGCCTAGGACTTGCTGATCAGAAGGTCAGCGGTTTGAATCCCCGCAACGGGGTGAGCACCCGTTGCTCGGTCCCTGCTCCTGCCAACCTAGCAGTTCGAAAGCACATCAAAGTGCAAGTAGATAGATAGGTACTGCTCTGGCGGGAAGGTAAAACGATGTTTCCGTGCGCTGCTCTGGTTCGCCAGAAGTGGCTTTGTCATGCTGGCCACATGACCTGGAAGCTGTACGGCGGCTCCCTCTGCCCATAAAGCGAGATGAGTGCCGCAACCCCAGAGTCGTCCACGACTGGACCTAATGGTCAGGGGCCCCTTTACCTTACTTCCGTCAGGCCAACGGGATTCAGGATGTCAGAAGTGCACTCTGCCACCCCCAAGGATGTTCAGCCTCTGTTTTGAAAGGTGACACACTCTACAGACGGGGACACACACACACACACACCAATCTGTTGTTGTGTAGTAGATTAATAGATGGCCTATTCAGTGGTATCTCAGTTTACGAACTTAATCCGTTCTGGAAGTCCGTTCTTAAACCAAAACCATTCTTAAACCGAGGCGCTCTTTCCCTAATGAGGCCTCCTGCCACCGGTGCCCTTCCACCATTCGGATTCCATTCTTAGACTGAGGTAAAGTTCGCAAACCGGGGCACTACTTGTGGTTTTGAGGAGTTCGTAAACCGAATCATTCGTAAACAGGACTGTTCTTAAACCAAGGTACCACTGTACTGAACAAAGAGAGTCTGCAAGAAATCAAAACCATGTAGTTGGGCCCTTTTGCAAACTTTGCTCAGAGAGCTGTGCCTAAGCTCTCACAGAAGCAGGGCCTGAGTTAGGAGCATACGATTCAAGAAGGATGAAGGTTTAAAGCTATTTGCTGTGATTAAATAGGATTATGGGGCTTGAACACAGGCTGGAACGCCAGTGAAGTGAAAAAACAAAAATGTCTTCTAACCTCCCCCCACCCCATCCCAAATGCATCTCAGGCTGAGGGACCAAGCAAAATAGCAGAGGTTAGAAGGGCTAAGCCTGATCTTCTCCATATTTATTCAGAAGTAAGCCCCACTGATATCAGCGGGACTTGCTTGCAAGAGAACATATGCTTAGGATTGCATCCAAATGGCACTTTTGCCCAGTTAAGCATGCCCGATCACTTATTTTTGCTGTAGTGTGATGCTGTCACGAGGCTTGATAATTGTGCCATAGATTCTCCACTCAGAATATATTTGGAGGAGCAGGGGAGAGATATTTGGCCCTGATGCGGTTTGCTGATTTATTTTATATCTGGCTAGATACATGTTTCAGAGCAAAAGGGGGGGGGTGTATAATCACTAAAGAAAATTACAATTAAACTGAAGAGCTCCTGAGGAACGGCAGCTACGCAAGGCATGAGCAGATCCAGAGTTCATCAAGTAAGTGGTTCACCGTTTAATTCAGCCCCCCAGTACGGACATTAACACTCCAGTAGATCTTGCTTCCCTATTAAGTTTCCAGGGAAGACTAAGGTTTGGTTCCAGCACAAAGCAAGGCAAGCCTCTGTGCCTCTGGTTTCCAGCATCCACCAAAACTCTCTCTCATACAGCTCACCTTTAGCCTATGGTTCTCCCTCCTAGGATGGCCTGGCAACCAGCCAGGTGATGTGGGAATGGACCCATCCATTTGTTTATATGGCAATAGGGCAATGTTTGGGGACAGGTAAGCTGCAGTATTTAGGGATGCGGGTTGCGCTGTGGGTTAGACCACAGAGCCTAGGACTTGCCGATCAGAAGGTCAGCGGTTCGAATCCCCATGACAGGGTGAGCTCCCGTTGCTCGGTCCCTGCTCCTGCCAACCTAGCAGTTTGAAAGCACGTCAAAGTGCAAGTAGATAAATAGGTACCGCTCCGGCGGGAAGGTAAACGGCGTTTCCGTGCGCTGCTCTGGTTCACCAGAAGCGGCTTAGTCATGCTGGCCACATGAGCTGTACGCCGGCTCCCTCGGCCAATAAAGCGAGATGAATGCCACAACCCTGGAGTCGGTCATGACTGAACCTAATGGTCAGGGGTCCCCTTTACCCTTTAAGCTGCAGTATTTAACTGGCCAACTCAGGCCATTTAACAAAGAAGCTGATTTGGCAGCTCTTATAGATTCTAACCTCGCAGATTCAGAAACATATGCTTGGAAGGGAACCACAGACAATATCATTCAAGCCAACCCCCTTCCCAATCCTATAAGAATATACTCTCCATCAAGGTTTTTGAAAGTCACAATACAACTGAAAGTTCTGACCAATTTGGACCTTCTCAGCAAATTATAGTTCCTAGTATTTTTTTTAGGAGTGGGATACTTAGATTTAAATAAAGGAGCCCACATCCTGTATGAGTGAATTTGTACAGACCCGAATCTCCATTCTTATTTTATTCTTATTTATTGTTTACATTTTTTCCCAACCAGCCCTCCTCCCTCTTCTAAGCTCCATTCAGCCTTCACAACAATCATGTAAGGTAGGCTTAACAAAGAAAGAGCAGCTAGCCCAAGATTGTACAGTGGGATTGATGGTTGAGCAGGAATTTGAATCCAGGACTCCTGAGCCAAGTGTTTTACTAATTTAAGCTATTTATACCACTTCATTACTGCAGTTTCTAAGTGGTGTGCAAAAATTCCAAAAAGCACAAAGTGGGTGAGACAAATTAAAATTAATAGTGAAAACAGAAAACACTCTTTCCACACCAAACTGGATGTCATTATTTTTACTTTCTAATTAAAAACCCTAGAGATCTAAGGAACAGGTGTGAGCTCTCTTGAAGATGTGACCTAGAAAATGCAAGTCACTTGAAACTGCAGGAATCTAGTTTTACCTGTATTCTTTTTCTTTCTTTTTTTAAAAAAGCAGTAAGCCCTGGAGCGCTTAGGAGGTTGACAAAAAGCTAAGCTGACAGCCTGCCACATAAAAGGCCCCTTTAGAAAAGAGAGAGAGAGAGAGAGAGAGAAATGTTGTATATTTCTGAAGAGGTTTGACTTCTTCGTGATCTTCAATCCTGAATCTGCCCCTGTCCATAAACAGCTTGGGCTGGTCCAAGCCCTCAAAATTGCAGGCTGGGTTTTGCTCCTGGGTTCCTTTTGGGTTGAGCCACAAATTTGCTTACCCCGCTCCCTCTCCCACCACCACAGGAGTTTATTGAAGGGCCTAACCACAAACAGTACACACAGCTGCCTGTTTACTTTCTTGTCCCAGTTTTTTGTAATGAATAGCATCCGTGGGAGTTTCTAAATTGGAGGAAGGGCAAAGGTGAACATGGTGGGAATGGCTTATATCACGGGTGTCAAACACAAGGCCCGCGGGCCGAATCCGGCCCGCCAGACCTCGTCATGTGGCCCGTGTAGTCTGGTCTATATATATATCTGTGAGGGAAGCTTGGGCTGCGGTGCGCGCGCAGGGCGCCTCGGGTCCCTTCTGCGCAGGGGCAGGCGCAGGCCTCCCCCTCCTCCAGCTACCTAGCTGAGACTTATTTGACACGGCGAGGGCGGGGTTGGATATGGGAGGCCGCTGCTGCTGCTCGCAACTTCTTTTCGGGCTCGCCGGGGTGAAATAAGTCCTGGCGGGAGTGCAGCGCGCCTGCGCGAGGTGGAACGCGGAGAAGGGCAGAGCCGGCTTCGCGTGCGTTGGAGAGAGGGAGACCGAGAGCGCGCTTGTGTTTCGGGAGCGCGCCCTGTGAATACTCGGGGCGGCGTGCTTTTGCTTTGCTTTTCTTTATTTATTTCTTTAGGCGCGTTTCCGCGCTGCCCAATGAACAGCATCCTCCGCCTCTGGGGATTCGTGATTCAAAAGCAAATTCGATACGCAAGTGCATGTTTTGTAAATAACGTCAGGCGCGGCTTCCGCAGGGTGTGCGTTGCAAAAATTTATATATGGGGGGAAAGCTGATAAGGAATTGGTTTATTTTTTAGGGTATTTACACATCATGCAATTTTTCCCTCAATGTTATTACAGGGTCCGGCCATCAGTTCCCACCCTCCTCAAAGGTTTAGGGTAGGTAGCAAAGGGGGGGAAATCCAAACAAATGCTCGATTAAAAATTGGGGAATGAGAAAAATTAAAACCTGCACATCTTGTGTAACTTAAACACCAAGCCAAGCAGGAAACAATTTTTATGTTCATATATGTATTCAAATGAAATCAAGGTGTAGTGTTCCATGAGCCAGAAGCTTTGCATTACTTAATCCAGCTGTTAAAGGTGTCATGGGCTTTGAAGACACTCGAACTCGAACCAGCCCTTTGAGGGTGACCAAACTGCTGATGCGGCCCCCGGTGAATTTGAGTTTGACACCCCTGGCTTATATACTTGGCCGTATTATTTTGTGTGCAGGAAGCTGGCTTTTACCAAGTCAGACCACTGGTTGCTTGCCTTGACTGTCACCGGCTTCCAGACAGGTGTGTCTCTCCCAGGACTACCCGGAGATGCCAGGAATTTTAATTTGGGGACCTTCTGCATGCAAAGCAGATCACAGAATCAGAGAATTGTAGAGTTGGAGGGGACCCCGAGGGCCAACTAGTCCAACTTCAATGCAGGAATCTCAGCTGAAGCATCCATGACAGATGGCCATCCAACCTCTGCTTAAAAACCTCCAAGGAAGGAGTATCCACCACTTCTCGAGGGAGTCCCTTCCACTGTCAAACAGCTCTGAGTGTCAGAAGGTTCTTCCTGATCTTTAGTTGGAATCTCCTTTCTGCTAACTTGAAGTCCTACCCTCCAGAGCAGGAAAAGACAAGCTTCCACGTGACAGCTGCTATGTTTGAAGATGGCTATCATATCTCCTCTCAGTCTTCTCTTATCCAGGCTAAACATGCCCAGCTCCTTCAGCTGTTCCTCATAAGGCTTAGTTTCCAGACCCTTGATCACCTTGGCCGTCCCCGTCTGCACACCTTCCAGGTCAAGAGAGGATAATCTTTATGGTCATCGTCCCATACAGAACAACGAAATTGGAAAAAATCTACATCAGACATTCAAAAACCAACAAGCCTGCTATCCCAGCTATCCCAGCCTGGTTAGCCCCCTAAAAACTCTGATACCCCATAATTAAATGCAATATACACCCATAGAGACTACCCTTAAAACCAAAATCGCATTTGGATAGAAACTGTTTCTCAGGCGGCTAGTCCTCGTCTTTATAACCCTGTACCTTCTTCCAGAAGGCAGAGGCTGAAAGAGATCATTTCCAGGGTGTGCACTATCCTGCACTATCTCTGTAGCTTTCTTATGACACCTGGAAGCGTAGATTGGATCCAAGGTGGGAAGAGTGCAGCCAATTATTCTCTCCGCAGATGCTCACGTATGCTGTGCTCTGCTCCTTGGTTACATTAGCAACAAACCAGGTTCCCCGTATATACACCGTTGTATTTTCTCTTGCAGTTTCCAAGAAGTAGAGAAGTAGGTTAGAAAGTTCACAGGGGCTGTGTTCACGCCTTACACGGAAAACAGGTTACTGTATGGCCACAGCCATCACAAAGTGTGGAAGGGAGGTGTGGGTCAGAAGCATTGGGGAATATCTGGTGGCAGCCGTCCCATCAGAGCATGAAGGTGTGCAGGCCTTGAGGAGCTGGCGGTTCTAGGGCATGTGCTGTGGACCCCTGGTCATGCTTGAAACCTCCGCAAGCCTACCTCTTTCTCTTTATATATCAGGGCTCTCACCATATACAGGTCCACCTCTCCCTGCAAGGCAGTATGGTTCTCATCAAAGAAGAACAAAGGGGAAACTCAGAAAGCCACTGGCAATAAGCCACAGCTTGTTTGTTTTCCGACCCAACTGCATTTTTTCACTGTCATTTTGAACGTGACCTCCTGGAGACCCACTCCTCTGGCTATATAAGGCAAAGAAGTCGGGCCCCACATCAGATTTGGGACCGAGAGGCCTCGAGTTTCAAAGACCATGAAAGCAGCTGTCTCCGGACATACATTGGGACAGACGGGGAAATCAGCCAAACTGGCCAGAGTCTAGATTTTCAATGAATAACTCAAGGGCAAAATTCTTTTATGTGCTCACATAGCTTCTTTCTTCTTTGACGATCACTCGTAGCCAAGTATGATTGTCTTCCATGAACACAGTCTTTACAGTGAGGCCGTAATGCCTGTTTTGTGTAAATATGGTGGCGGGGGATCTGGGGTGGGAATGGAAGCAGCTATCGTATTTTGAGAGGCAGAGATTGTGAACAGAATATGACATCCCCACATGAGGCAATCTATGGCAGCACATGAGAGTGACGCAAATCATTTGACTATCCTTGAATTGGCAGAAGGAGACAATGTCCACGGACTCTAAAGGCAGGCTCCCCTGACATGCAACTTCTTCTCACAACACATGAGATTATGCTAGATCCAAAGTATAGTATAACTTGTTGGTGATCCTTGATGATAGTTGATTTGAGAGAGAGGGGGAGAGAGAGGACTCAGCTAAAGGTTAAGGGACCCCTGACCATTAGGTCTAGTCGTGGGCGACTCTGGGGATGCAGCGCTCATCTTGCTTTACTGGCCAAGGGAGCTGGCGTACAGCTTCCAGGTCATGTGGCCAGCATGACTAAGCCGCTTCTGGCAAACCAGAGCAGCGCATGAAAACGCTGTTTACCTTCCCGCCAGAGCAGTACCTATTTATCTACTTGCACTTTGACGTGCTTTCAAACTGCTAGGTAGGCAGGAGCAGGGACCGAGCAACGGGAGCTCGAACTGCGGGGATTCGAACAGCCAACCTTCCGATCGGCAAGCCCTTGACTCTGTGGTTTAACCCCCAGCGCCACCCCCAGCTGCAAATAAAACATTTTAAATGTGCGGTAAAGTGCATACAAATGTGTGGTAAAGTGCATACAAATGTGGCACTAGATGGTGACAGCAAGCTATGCAAAATTCGATGTATTTTTCAAAACGTTTTTTAAAAAAGCATTTCCACAGCGTTTTTTTAATATGTGTATAGATTCCACCATAGATATGCCATCATAGTTTTGCTGGGACTAGAGAGGACTTATAATATGTTGTTTTATAACTCTCCTAACTCTATATAGACTCATCATTAAATCATTCTCTGCGTGTATTTCAGGCATAGGCAACCTCGGCCCTCCAAATGTTTTGGGAGTACAATTCCCATCATCCCTGACCACTGGTCCTGTTAGCTAGGGATGATGGGAGTTGTAGTCCCAAAGCATCTGGAGGGCCGAGTTTGCCTATGCCTGGTGTATATCCTTATGTAGCTACCACACGTTCGTTCCTAAGTGGCAAGTATAAGCAGGCTTGGGGAACCCTGAGATTTGTATAGGTACAAAAAATATCTAGGGGGAAAAACCCCAAGTGGGCAGGGAATCCAAAAACATGAAACAGAGCATACTAAGTGAGCTCTATGTGGTGGGAATAGGACAGAAGAGCCAGGTGGGAGGGGGATGGAATGGAGTATCCTGAAACAGGGCATGGCTGGTTGGCTGGAAGCCTGATCAGGAGCCCTGAAACATTTTCTAGCACGTTCCACTTATAATTCTTAACACTGGGAGGAATTCAACGTAGCGCCTAGGAGATCATTCCATCACTGCAAGCATTTTTGCTTGCCCAACCAAACAACCTCCCCTTTCCACCCACTGCACTGGGGGTTTCTCCAGACCCACCAGAGTGGGTTTGGGGGTGCATGGAGGGAACGGAGGGAGGAAAGGTTGGAGGAAAGCTCCATTGTGCTAGGACTGGCTTCGTCTAGCAGAATGGGGTAGTTGAATCTAGCCCACAGAATCTGACACACACACACACACACACACACACACACACACACACACGTGTCCTACACATTTAGCTGATGCTTCCAGTAAGTTTTCTGTTATGCTCAGGGATGCTTCCCTCCCCACCCCCAGTTTCTAGGAAGCAATACCTTATTTAAAACACATCAATACATATGTGTGAACCTAGGATGTGTGTTCCGGTTACATATGCCTTTGAACTTTCTCGGAGTGATTTCTCTAGAGTCAGGTTTCAGATCTTCCCATGAAAGTGGCAAGATGCAAATATAACAACATTTTAGCTAAGCCATTCTGCCTTGTTCTTCTTAAATGGCTGGGGAGGGATTGTTGCTATGCTGTGAAGACTCAGCAAATCACTTCTCATTCTCTTTGGGTTAACTTGTCTTCTGGGTATTTAAGCGGGGAGGTAAATCGGTTTTTGAAAAGGAGGATTGGATCCTCAGATTCAAGTTGTTGCAGAGCTGAAAAGCGTCATTATTAAAAAACAAATAAACCCCTTTCTAGTAAATCTCCCTTTGTTTTTAAAGCTTGCTTGCTTGTTTAAATGGATTACAGCTCAGAAGCTTTGTTCAGTGTATGTTTTCATCTCCTTCCTTGGGCTAAGCTGCCAACCATTTTGCTTGTTGACATTGTTAAGTTCAGAGTTTGTGCCTTAGGGCAACGATCCTCAAACTGTGGTCCACCCACAGACCACTAGCAGTCCTCAAGCTGTGTTCAGGTGGTCTGCAGAAAACTGTGGAGCAAATGTGATTTTACATCCATGTTCCTGGATGGCCACTGGAGACTAACCATGATGTAGTGGTTAGAATGCTCAGCATGGCACTAACTGGCGGGTGGGTTGAGGTTGTTCACGAAACTGAACAGTGGGCACTTATGTTCTTATGAGGACTGAGCTGGTGTGCCACATGAGCTGCCGTGTGCTCCTCTAAGTTAACCTGCAACCCACAGGTTTGATGCAGAGTTGAAGTATTGTGGAACGAAAGAAGCGGCCATTTTGTCCTTTCCCTCAGGCAGCAAAATGTCTTGGGCCCAGCCCGGCCCTACTGTTTGACACCCCTAACAGGTGACAGCAGGGAATCAACCTGAGATCTTGTGTGTACAGAATATGGGCTCTGTCACTGAACTATGGTTCATCCCCTGTTTATTTACGTCCCCCTTCCCTCCCACTTTATCACAATACAAAATGATACTGAGGCAGAGAATCTGTGTGAAACATGACGGTGTTGAATAGTGGCTTTTCTTATTTTTTGTAAGCATCCAATGAATTGTATGTCTACCCTGTAATGGAGATTACTGGCTCCCTTAAGTAGTTTGCAGGGGACTTTTGTACTTTCTTAAGTAATCAGGATAAATAATTTAGGGTGGCGCATAAATAATACACCAAGCAAATCTTCTTGCCATTCTGCTTCCCCTTCCATCCTCCTCAGCTTCGTCTATTGGGCCGCTTGAAAGAAGACTAAAGAGGAGCCCATCTCTGGGGGAAGTGCTGTGTGTTTCTGACAAAGACCACTGTTCCGCCCATCGCTGAATGAAATCGAAAACACATGGTGGCTCTGGGAGGGAGACATTTCTTTTTATAGGCCCTCCTGAAAATGTCACGACGCAGCTTGTTTGTGACGTGTTTACAAAGCCTTAGGAATTTTGATCTACGCTGGGCAGGACTAGAGCCAGCAAAGACATTTCTGTGCCCATTCACAAGGCTGTGTGGGTTAGAGGTTGCTTTTCTCCCTGCTGGTTTTAAAAACAATATTCGCTGGCATGGCTCGACCAGCTCACACTTTGTATGACTTTGACGCTTCCAAGAAGTCTCTTCCCCGCCGGTGTCAAAGTCTGGCAACCACCTTTTTTCATTAGAACTAAGCTGGTTTCGGGGCTGTTGTTGTTTTATCACTCAAGATGCTTTTCTCCTCTTAAGCTAGAAGCAGAATTGCAGTTGACATTCCACGCTATTAGAGAAAACGTATTTCTTCTGAGTGTAGCTTGGCCTTCTCCATCCACACAAGTGGACATCGCATAGCTCTGTGGAGGGGGAGATCCAGTTCAACTGAGCAGCCATTTTTTAAAAATCAGTCATAAAAATTACATTTTATGAAACATCACTACGTATGTGCTGCGTGAAGAGCAAACTGATCCAGGACATTTTGCTGCTGAGGGAAAAACAGAAAATTATTACAAAAAATTTTTGGGTGGGGGGAAGCAAGCACTGAGTGTGGGCGTCTTAAATCCTGGATGTCTTTGATAAAAGGCGCTATCTTGTTTACTGAGCATCAGATAGCTCCTGAATAAGTTTCATCACACCCAAACCAACTACTCTTTGACTGGTGGTGGGGAACCCTGCATTTTATCAAGATTAGCAAGGGAAAGGCTTAACCATTTTTACTGTGGTACCTGTGGGAACTTGCCGGAATGATTATAAAAAGGAGAGTTAGAGCGAGAGAAGAATAAATAAGGAGATACAGTCACGCTCTGAAATCCCTTCACATCTTAGGAGATAAGCAGTGTAATATGGCACATCATTTACCACACGCACAGCAGAGCGTTAAGCTCGTAAGAGCGCCCACACGACCCTCTCATACCAAAGCAACTGGCTTAGGGTGCCAGGCGTGGCCAGCCATTTTGCAGAAACAAATTCAGCAAGAGATATGAGTGTGGCGTCTCATTCCACTGCTGTAACAACACGGTGTTGTTCAAAGGTAGTGGTTCTAGATAGGTTCTCACAATTTTGCTAGCACATTGCACATTCTGCGCGCGCACACATGCATCTATGCACACACACAAACTTTGTTCAGTCTGACTTCACTTGTTAGCAGTTGACGGATGCTTCAAAACGACCTGTTTATTGAGCCTTCACCCAGATTGGTTTGATAGGAGATTAGATCATCATCATCATCACAATTAAATAATTGACTATTTAATGAGTGTTCATCTGTTTCTCTATGGGGAGATTAGATGACATTGCCTCAAGCAAGTGTTGTCCCACACTTTCTAGGGTAATGAATGAATGATCCGTTATGGCCACAGACCAATAATACACTTCCCAGTGCATTTCCCCATCACTTTCCTTACTGCAAAAAGTCATATTTTGGAGAAGCTGGTTTGTCATGCAAGAGCTCCCAGTCGATGATAATCTTGCAACCTGAACTCACCAGGATGTGACTGAATCACACCCAGAAATGGCAACAGTCTCAAGGCACCCTTGGTCTCCTTTGCTACTCTGCAACTGCGCAAGTGGTTCCAGGAAAACTTGCGCAAAGCCACCTCCCTTGCTTCTTCCAAATCCCTCCTCAAAACCCACCTTTTCCTTGAAGACACAACTCCCTCATTCACACAGCCCACTGTAGCTCAGCCTTTGGCTTAGCCAAAACACCTGCATTCAAAACAGCCACATCATGCTTCCTTGTTGACCCCTGCCTCTAGTTCCTCTCTCTCTCTCTCTCTCTCTCTCTCTCTCTCTCTCTCTCTCAGGGCCAGTGTGGGTGTAGTGGTTAAGAGCGGTAGTCTCGTAATCTGGTGAACCGGGTTCGCGTCTCCGCTCCTCCACATGCAGCTGCTGGGTGACCTTGGGCTAGTCACATTTCTCTGAAGTCTCTCAGCCCCACTCACCTCACAGAGTGTTTGTTGTGGGGGAGGAAGGGAAAGGAGAATGTTAGCCGCTTTGAGACTCCTGAAGGCGACTGAAAGGTGGGATATCAAATCCAAACTCTTCTTCTTCTTCTTCTTCTTCTTCTTCTTCTTCTTCTTCTCTCTCTCTCTCTCTCCCTCCCTCTCCCTCTCCCTCTCCCTCTCTCGAATTTTAGCTTGCAAGCTCCTCAGGACAGGGACCTATCCATTCTGCAACCATTGCGGCGTAAAACACCATGCGCACTGGTGATGTAATAGAGATTATTGGCAAAAGCAGTGCAATTTGTAAACCAGTAGGTTCAGCCAGTCTAGGCTTTTTCTTCTTCATTTTAGTGAAGCGCCTTCACTTAGAAGTAGAGCATCTGACTTGAATGAAGTAGATGTGAGGTTCATTCCACAGCATCTTCAAGCAGGGCTGGGAAAGACTCTTGGTCTGAAACCCTGGAGAGCCAGTGCCAATCAATCAGCGTCAGAGGCGCCGAGTTGTGCCCAATATTGAGGGGGTCTGGCGTGCATCATGCATGTGTGATGTCACATGAGCGTGAGATCACGAATGTGACCACATAATCCACAGGAGGCCGCTGTCATGCCCAGCCTGAGGAGAAGGCGCCCCTGCCCCCACCCTAAATGCTCCTCTGTCTTCCTTGCTGCTTCTCGGCTAACTTTGCCGGTGCCTGCTCCTTCCTTCCTTCCTTCCTTCCTTCCTTCCTTCCTTCCTTCCTTCCTCTGGAGCTGCCACTTCCTGCAGCCATGTGTGGGGAATGTGGGCTGCCTCAGATCCATTCAACCTCCCCACCTCCCAGGGGGGCAATTCAGGCAACGGAAACCCCACAGTGTAGTGTGGTGTAGTGGTTAAGAGCGGTAGATTCGTAATCTGGTAAACTGGGTTTGTGTCTTCGCTCTTCATGCAGCTGCTGGGTGACCTTGGGCTAGTCACACTTCTCTGAAGTCTCTCAGCCTCCCTCACCTCACAGAGTGTTTGTTGTGGGGGAGGAAGGGAAAGGAGAATGTTAGCCGCTTTGAGACTCCTTCGGGTAGTGATAAAGTGGGATATCAAATCCAAACTCTTCTTCTTCCACAGCCTCGGCTGATGCTCCTCAGCAGCACTGTCTCCCTGTCCCGCCAGCCACCTGAGAGGCTTCCTCCACGAACCCTGGCTCCTACTGCTCTTTGTTCACTAAGAGCCGCTTCCACCTCTTCCCCCCATTCTCAGCTCCCTCCGTCCCCAGGCCCAGCCCCCTGCTAACAGATACTGAGAGGGTTGGAGCCACCTCAGCCCTATAAAGTTGGCATGCCTGATAAATGCAGGGGTGGAGGAAAGCAGGGGGTGGTCCGCCCCAGGTGTCACCACTGAGGGGGAGTGACAAAATGCCGGGCAGCACTCACCACAGGGCCTGCAGCGCGCTCGAGCCACGCATCTCTCCTGGGAGTGACGCTGTGGCTTGGGCGCCCGCAGGCCCCCGTGCTGCCCCAAACGGTCTGCCCACCGCCTGCCCACTCCCCCTCAGCTGTAGGGCAGCTGCCTGGGAGGAGGCAGGCAAACTCCTCAGAGGCCCCACGGAGCGTCCTGCCCTGGCTGCCCCCCAGGCGCCTGATCAGCTTGCTCCACCGCTGGATCAGTGCAAACACAGAACTAAATAGACCAATGGGTCTGGTTCAGGATAAGGCAGGTTCCTACGTTTCCTATCAGTTTTCTGTGGGCATGAAGAAGCGAATGCGCAGGAGAGGCCAATTTAAGAAAAAGGTGGAGCCCGCTAAGCTGGAAGAGGTCCGAATTTACCAAACCCTCTGGGCTTTCTTGCAAAAGCTAGATTCCGAAAAGTAGATAAATCTTGGATAGACTTGAAAGCCACCTCTGCAAAGCCTCTAAACCACCGTGGAGTGCGATTGCAGTCATTATGTTTTGGAAAGGAAATGGTTATAATCTTCAGTATGTCATCCTATGTTCCTTTCCCGTTGAATTTTCCTGCAAACGGCTGCTCACTTCAAAAGATGCCGACCGAGGCCCATTATATTGTTCAGCTATACGCAACCAGAGAAAAGAAGCTTTGAATTAGATAAAATTGTTTTAATTTCCCCTTAATTGTTCACACACATACACACCTCTGCCAGCTGGAAAACACTGAGGTGTGGGGTTATTGCAAATCACTGAAAACACTGATAACAATCCCCATTTGGCGTATACTGTGGGTGCTCCCAGGTGGGTATTTTTGGTGATATTCAATACATTCATTTTAAAAATTTAATTTTTTTGCAATGCCCACATTATGTTGCTGGCCTCAGAATGCTAGCCTGTATTCCCCACCCTATTTGATCTGGATTTATCCTCTCTGGGAAAGATCTTATCTATCATCTATCTATCATCTATCTATCTATATCTTTCTATCTATCATCTATCTATCATCTATATCTATCTATCTATCTATCATCTATCTATCTATCTCTATCTATCTATCATCTATCTATCTATCATCTATCTATCTATCTATCTATCTATCTATCATCTATCTATATCTATCTATCTATCTATCTATCTATCTATATCTATCTATCTATCATCTATCTATCTATCTATCTATCTATCTATCTATCTATCTCTATCTATCTATCATCTATCTATCTATCTATCATCTATCTATCTATCTATCATCTATCATCTATCTATCTATCTATCATCTATCATCATCTATCTATCTATCTATCTATCTATCTATCTATCTATCCATCTATCATCTATCTATCTATCTATCATCTTGAAAAAGCACTCCAAGAAGGGGTGTATGTGGAAACAGGCTCCCCTGAGATGGTATACAACAAGTACACCATCTCCTAGGGGCCGAGGCATTTTCAGCACACCCAAAATATTTTTTGAGGGGTCTGAGCCCCTTCAACATTAAGGGGGCTTTCTGCTCTGCCCCCTGGCTCCTTGCAGCATCGCGTGTGTTGCATCAGAGAGTTATGCAATGCCGCACACGAGCCCCCTCAATCCTCTTAACAAGATGGCGCCTCTGGTCTACATCCTGCCCTTCTGCTCTTGATATTTACAAAGCTATTGGCAATTTTGCTTGATGCAAGCTATCTGATGCGTTCACAGGAATGTCTTGGACACTGTGTAGGAGAGAGATTGTTTGGTACACATTCAAGCAAAGAGTTGTTCTGGTTTTGTTTTGAATCATAGAATCATAGAGTTGGAAGAGACCACAAGGGCCATTGTGTTTTTTGTTTTTTCGTTCTGAAGACAAACACATGAAATCTGATCCATTTGTGTTCCAAAATGACTGTGACATCCTTTTGGCCTTCCTATTACCTCAGCTTGAATTAAAAACAGCCTGCTCAAAGGCACAAGGGTGGCAGAGTTCACATAAAGAAGAGAAGTAACTAAAACATGTGGATTTAGCTGTGATGGTGATTTCAGTTTGACATAAACTTTTGTGTGTGTGTGTTCATTTATATATTTTCACATATTCTTTGAGTACGCATTCTTTTTTGGACAAAATGGTACTGAACAAGAGTGGAGTATGACCAGACTTAGGGATACCCCAAGGTTTGCAGAAGACTCCCCTGAAAAAGGATTCTGTGCCAGGCAGCACAGAAATTCAATTCAGTTTGCATTCAAACACGTATTTATTCACACTTTCTGAAACAGTCCGCAAACGGAAACACTCTGTGTCGGTTCTTTCATTGTCTTGGAAAATGAAAATTAGATAAATTTGCTTTTAAATGAAAATTTATAGTCCAGAATACTGGTTCACGTCTAGGAGAGATAGAGCTTATATTCAGAAACCAGCACACACTTAACCGGTGCTATTCTATGCAGATAAATAAGCACCAGTATAGGAAAAAATAAATATTTTTGCATTTTTGTCTTGGGCTGTGGCCTAATTTCCTTGTTCTGCTGGCATGGTCAGGTCTTGTCTGGATGTTTGTGAATGTACTGCATTGTCTGTTCTGTCTGTGTATGGGGAAAAACTTGTTCAGACTACAAATATTTCTTAGAAAGCAAGTCAAACATATTCTTCGTTGGATTTAGGGCACCATTTTGAAGGTCAGAGGAAGCCACGAGATTTTTAGCGGGTCTGGGAAGACTCCCTCACACAGGGAGGCATTCACCACCCCACAGAGCCCACTGCCCAGCCTTGCCTGGTTTGCTTTTATGAGCCAGGATGGGCAAGGATCAAGGAGACAGGTGGTCGGTTTCACTCTTCCAAGCAGCCTGTCCACATCCTCGGAGGCAACAGGTTGGAACTGATCCCATACAACTTGACTAGACAGGACTCTAGCACTCTCCTGCCCCAGCTCTGCTACCACAGGTCTTTCCAAATCCGAGCAGAGCACTCTTCCCAGAGTGCTCTATGTTTAGCCTGGATAAGAGGAGACTGAGAGGAGATATGATAGCCATCTTCAAGTATCTCAAGGGCTGTCACATGGAAGATGGAGCAAGCTTGTTTCTTCCTGCTCTGGAGGGTAGGACCAGAAAGGAGATTCTGACTAAACATCAGGAAGAACTTTCTGACAGTAAGAGCTGTTCAACGGTGGAATGGACTCCCTCAGAAGGTGGTGGTCTCTCCTTCCTTGGTGGTTTTTAAGCAAAGGTTGGATGGCCATCTGTCATGGATGCTTTGGTTGAGCTTCTTGCATGGCGAGGGCTAGAAGACAACCATGGTCCCTTCCAACTCTACAATTCTATGATTCTCCATGCAAAGAGAGCGATAAGAATTGTAGCTCTTTGAGGGGAGTAGGGGCTATTTTATAGTCTGTTATTGCAGCCTATTATTTTGTAGCATTCTCTCAGCTTAACCTACCTCACAAGGTTGCTGTGAGGATGGAGGCGGGGGAAGCACGGGCACCATATTGAGAACCTTGGGAGGGAAAGTGAATATACAGAGGTACCTTGGGTTACATACGCTTCAGGTTACAGACTCCGCTAACCCAGAAGTAGTACCTTGGGTTAAGAGCTTTGCTTCAGGATGAGAACAGAAATCGTGCGGTGGCGGCAGCGGGAGGCCCCATTAGCTAAAGTGGTACCTCAGGTTAAGAACGGTTTCAGGTTAAGAACGGACCTCCGGAACGAATTAAGTACTTAATCCGAGGTATTACTGTACAGTGGTACCTTGGGTTACAGATGCTTCAGGTTACAGATGCTTCAGGTTACAGACACTTCAGGTTACAGACTCCGCTAACCCAGAAATAGTACCTCGGGTTAATAACTTTGCTTCAGGATGAGAACAGAAACCGCGCGGCGGCAGCGGCGGCATGGCGGCAGCGGGAAGCCCCATTAGCTAAAGTGGTACCTCAGGTTAAGAACGGACCTCCAGAACGAATTAAGTTCTTAACCCGAGATACCACTGTAAATGGAACGATACAATTTCTTTTCCTGACAAGAAGTCATAGCTCAAGAGGGAAGCCATCCCGCTCAATTAAGCAGAAATTAATTGAGAACTTCACAAGAGCCACAGCGCTGCAAGCATGGGCAGGAAGTATAGCTGGGCAGGAAAACAAGCCAATTCGATACACTACTCATTTCAAGGGACTACATGATTAATGCCCTCCAGCAAGGATGCAACTGTTTCTTCAACTTATATACTAGAGAAGCATTCTTTTTTTTAAAAAAGTGTTCATAACTGCTCATTATTGCAACATTCTCCCTTTTCTTTCTTTCCATATACGTCTCCGGGAGTTTTCTTTCTTGTTGATTATCCTCCAGTGCCTTTGTTTAGCTTCTTTTCTTTTCCACGACTTCCTCCTTTATGGATCCGTTCTTAGGCCGATGCGCATTCTTCACAACATCACGCTGAGAAACTCAGGATGTTGTTGTGCTCCAGTACATGGAGCAACACCCGGCTGGCAGATTCCTTTTGTTGGTTGTTGTGCAACTTTTGAACCAACATGCAATGATCAGATGTCAGGTCACGAAGAGTCAGATTCATGTGACTTTTCAACTGGCGGCCAAGGATGGGAAAACATGGATTCTCTCTGTTTCTCATTTCTCTTTAGTTTCCATTCTTCACACGTGCATTTATATATGCATGCTTTACCCTAGTATAAGGTAAAAAGGTAAAGGTAAAGGACCCCTGGATGGTTAAGTCCAGTCAAAGGCGACTATGGGGATGCGGCGCTCATCTCGCTTTCGGGCCAAGGGAGCTGGCATTTGTCCACAGACAGCTTTCTGGGTCATGTAGCCAGCATGACTAAACCGCTTCTGGCACAATGGGACACCGTGACGGAAAGCAGAGCGCATGGAAATGCTGTTTACCTTCCCTCTACAGTGGTACCTATTTATCTACTTGCACTGGCGTACTTTCAAACTGCTAGGTTGGCAGGAGCTAGGACAGAACAACAGGAGCTCACCCCGTTGTGCGGATTTGAACTGCCAACCTTCTGATCGGCAAGCCCAAGAGGCTCAGTGGTTTAGACCACAGCACAGTTAAAGTGCAAGTAGATAAATAGGTACCGCTCCGGCGGGAAGGTAAACGGCATTTCCGTGCGCTGCTCTGGCTCGCCAGAAGCGGCTTAGTCATGCTGGCCACATGACCCGGAAGCTGTCAGCGGACAAACGCTGGCTCCCTCGGCCAATAAAGCGAGATGAGCGCCACAACCCCAGAGTCAGCCACGACTGGACCTAATGGTCAGGGGTCCCTTTACCTTTACCTTAGCAGCATTTATGGTTAAACATAGAAGCACACATAGAATAATAGAGGTGGAAGGGACCCCGAGGGGCATCTGGTCCAACCCCCTGCAATTCAGGAATCTCAGCATGCAGTCCCCCATTCTACTTGAAACCAAAGCAGCCCTGCTTAGCTTTGCAAATGTACTGGCAGCTTTATTGCTGCACCACTAGGAAGTATCCTGGGGGAAGGGTACAGGTACCTTTGCCCAGGAGGTGCTTGCTTATTAAGGTTGCAGGAAGCCACCTCAGCTGCATAGGGAGCTGCCTTAGACTGAGTCATGTCATTGGTCAATGTAGCTCCATATTGTCTACACTGACTGGCAGCGGCTGTCGAGGTTTTCACACAACATTCTTTCCCAGTCACACCTGAAGATGCCAGGGTTGGAACTGGGACCTTCCGCACACCTGTGCTGTGTAGGGATGGACAAATGTGTCCCCTTGGGTTTGTCTCTGCTTCTTGTTTTCCCAATCTTAAATTCAGTTTCATGTTTCCACATCGGTTTGCACACACACACACAACTACTCCTGAAAGCTCATCAGCATTTTAGTGCCAATTTATCCTAATACAAAGGGACGCGGGTGGCACTGTGGGTTAAACCACAGAGCCTAGGACTTGCCGATCAGAAGGTCGGCGGTTTGAATCCCTGCAACAGGGTGAGCTCCCATTCCTCAGTCCTTGCTCCTGCCAACCTAGCAGTTCGAAAGCATGTCAGAGTGCAAGTAGATAAATAGGTACCTTTCCGGTGGGAAGGTAAACGGCGTTTCCGTGCGCTGCTCTGGTTCGCCAGAAGCGGCTTAGTCATGCTGGCCACATGACCCGGAAGCTGTACGCCGGCTCCCTTGGCCAATAAAGCAAGATGAGTGCAGCAACCCCAGAGTTGGCCACGACTAGACATAACGGTCAGGGGTCCCTTTACCTTTACCTTTATCCTAATACAGTGGTACCTTGGTTTACACAGGCATGTCAAAAGTCTGTTTCGGGAGCCTAATCCAGCCCTCCGATCGGTTTAATCTGGCCTCTGTGGCAGTTTAGGGTGAAATCCTAAGAAAACCTCAGCAACTTCAACAACTTTGGTCAGCCTTTTGGTTGGCCCTCATGGCCCTTCACTTCATCAAATCTGGCCCTCTTTGAAAAAAAGTTTGGACCATAATCTGTTCCGGAGGTCCGTTTGTAAACCAAAACAGGTTGTAACCCAAGGCGCGCTTTCACCAATGGGGCCTCAAAAAAAAAAAAAGTGTTTGCCATCCAAAAAAATGGGTTGCAATCCAAAAAAAGGTTGCAAACCACGGCACACACTTCTGGGTTTGACTTGTTTGTAATCCAAAACATATGCAAACCAAGATGTATGCAAACCAAGTTACCACTGTATACACATTTCTGTATGCAATTTTGCTTAATATGCCCATTTTTGCACACAATTTATTCTAATACAGTGCATTTCTGTAAGTTGTTCTTGTTAATATACACACGATTACTTAGGTAAATGCATTTCTGTACACTTTTTGGTGGAGAAGTACACTGCGAAATTCAGAGAAGTATTTGGGATTCCATATTGTTTTTGAAAGTGTGAATTACGGTAGGTATGTTCGTCTTTAAATGCAAGCTAAATCTAGTGCTGAGAGTTGTCTATCAGCTGTCTATACCAAGGAACATGCACATCTGGATTGCTGGGGCAAAAGCTGGGAAAAAGCATATCCAATTCCCCTTTTTAAAAAATAGCACTCTGAACGTGCTATTACTAAAGGGGTTCAACTCGTACAATGAGTTGTACCAATAATTCATCATTTTGCCAGGTCACGAATCTGCAAAGTGAAACAACTGCTTTCTGAAATCAAACGAAGTAACTCTCTTTGGAGCTTTTTCTAACAGTGCACAATTTCAAAGGAGGAAAATCATATAGGGGAAACCAGTATTTAGGTGATGGGAATGCCAGGAAGGCCAGTGTCTCACAGTAATAGATGAGGCCGTAAAACTGAATTACTGTTCAGACTAGTAAGAGAGTTATACAAGGAGACAAGCTGGTTGTAAAGTTTAACAGCATCGTCTAGCGAAGCGAGGAAAGGGCCACAGACTCCACTTGAAAAAAATTATTTTTAAGAGGCTTCGCTGACACCAGATGAGTAATAGGGTTAAATAGCACCTTGTGCAACATGGGGCTTACTTAAAATGGGCAGCCAGAGCCAATATGGGCATTTATAGTGGGGGGAAATGGGTGGTTTCAAGAGAAGATTTGTGCAGTTCGAAAATTCAAGTCGTGCAAAAGTTGGATTATGTAGGTGATGTAAAAAGTGACTGGCATCAATGTGAAAAGTAATTAAGAAGAGCTTCCTGGATCAGGCCAATAGCCCATCTAGTCCAGCATCCTGTTCTCACAGTGGCCACCCAGATGCTTGTAGGAAACCAACAAGTAAGACCTGAGCACAATAGCACATTTCCCTTCTGCTGTTTCTGTTACGATATTCCATTCCACCTTAACAGATATGTGGAGTTGTTCCATGTCACATGTCTGTTTACATTCCAGCACAGCTTGCTGGGAACTTCCGTTCTGTGTATAGCTTTTGCTTATGCTTCTTGTTTGGACATGAAGGAGAGCAGACATGTTTTCTTTGTCCTGATGCTGAATAAAATGCGCTTTACACAGCCTCTATCTGCCCTTCTGTTGCAGAGTTTACTCTGCTGGCTTGTGTGTTCAGCTTCTGAAGGTTTCTGAAGCTTGAGCCACAGTTACATGCTGATCCAAGGACCGGAGATCGCCCGGTTCCCGGCCGGTGGGCTGGAGCCAGCTAGGGGTCTGCCAATTGCCCCCGTTTCCTTGGACGCATCCCAACAGTTTCCAGCAATTGGTGTTGAGAATCATTACTGCCTCTGACCATGGAGGCAGAGCATAGCCACCATGGCAAGTGCTCATTGGTAGTGAGTTTCTCTTTTTAAAGCCATCTAAGTTGGTGGCTGATTGAGTAGTCCAGATTCTGCTAAAAACCCAGACCCTCCCCAGGCATGGCCTACTATTCCTCCCCCTGCCGAAGACGCTCCTCACAGACTTCACTGCCAATGTCCATGACGTTTCTTGGGTGAAAGTGGACTGTAATGTTTCTCCTACTCTACGTAGACTTCTAAATGTCACAGAGTGCGACTCTAAGTAGGAAATCCTGCATGCACACATGAGGGAAAATGCACCGCACAAGCGTTTGGTGCAGGAATTACAATTGCACACCACCAGGCAGTTCTGAATTTTCCTTCGAAAAAGCACTCTAAAACCATAGCCGTCAACTTTTCCCTTTTCTCACAAGGAATCCTATTCGGAATAAGGGAATTTCCCTCAACAAAAGGGAAACGTTGATAGCTATGTTTAAAACAGTCTGCACAAACATCATCTGTATAGCGAATAACAGTGTAACAGAACCTCAAAGTTTCTCTATTTTCCATGGACAGTCCCAGATTTATAGAAGCTGTCCCGGTTTCTGATTTGATCCCAAATTGCCCTGCTTTTCCTTAGGAAGTCCCTATTTGCATTGGATAAGTGTTGCAGGATATTGGGTAATACTGTTCCTCATTGTCTGGCACCAGTCATCTTCTCTTACTTGTTTCCTTTCTAAGAAAGAGATTTTGTCAACCTCTGCCCAAGATGTTTTAAGTGTGTCTCAACATACTCTTCAACATGTGTTTGGGATATGGAACTTTTTGCTAGTCTAGCTGAAATTGCCTTCCTTCTTTTAAAATTCCTCAAATGTTTCTTCTGAGGAAGAAGGAACTCCACACAGACATTATGAATTTCTTTGTAGACAAAATCTGCTAACTGTAATTGAACTTCCTTTGAATGTGTCTCAGCCAGAGCCATCTTTCCCATTAGGCTTACTGGCGCATTGCGCCAGGGCACCGGCCTCTCATGGGTGCCACAGCGAGTGGGGGAGCCGTGCGGCTTTCTCGGCGGCCTCCCCTTTCCCTCCTGCACACCCACCAGCTGCGCCCTGTCAACCATATGGCTGGCGGGCATGCAGCTTCCTTCCCAAGCCTCCGCGGGAAGAGAATGATCCCCGCAGAGACTTGGAAAAAGGTCAACAACTCTGGGAAACGGGGGGTGGGGCACTGGAGGGATCTTTGCACCACGGCGACGGATATGCTTAAGATGGCCCTGGTCTCCGCTATCTTACTTCAAAATCATTACCCACCTCTGTCTTAGCAGTCACCAAGACTTGCTCTAAGGACGACTTTTGGTCTGCACACTGGCACCTTTAGTTGCAGAACAGAAGAGGGGTGAGCTGTTCTCCTCCTGCCATGTTCTCCAGGACCCATTTCTGGACAAACCAATGAATATTTTGTCAGGATGCAATTACATGCCACCCCAGACGCTGGAAAAATACCAAATGAAGGTTAAGCCATCATTGACTTCCTCCCAGTGGTGGGCAGTCCATAAGTCTGCAATTGTCAGCCTGGAAAAACAATAGCCTTGAACTCTTGCTCCCTGGTGGTAGGATGACGAGGATTAACCTTGGAGCCTCCTGCTTTTCAAAAGTCACGAGGCCCTTAATTGACAATAATTAGCATTAGTCTTTTGAGAGCAAAGCACTCAAATTGAACCAGAGATATCCAAAGGCAGAGCAGAAGAAGAAACAGCAGAAGAGAAATTTGAGGGAAGAAAAAAGTTGTTATTTTAAGGTCTCAATTCCTCAAAGCGTTGGTGCAGGAAGGAAGACAGGTTCCCACCTTCATCCCCAAAAACATACCCTCCAATATCCCACTGATCAAAATTGGGACGCTCATTTTTCCATCCTAGGCTCTGGCGTGAGTCAGCTGTTTCGTGCAAAAGTGCAAGACTGAAAAACGAGCGTATTTTTATGGTCTGGCACTCTGACGTGAGCCAGTTGACTTGCACCAGAACGCCGAACCAAAAAATGGGAAATTCCAGGATCTAACCAGAAGCCGGGATGGCTTCTGTAATTCTGGGGTGTCCTGCTCAAATTGAGGCAGTTGAGAGGTATTTAAATAGCCCTTAATTTCTAAGATGAGAAATTAAACGTCTGCCTAAAAGTTGTGGAAGCTGGAGATGGTTACCCCAAGGGCACAGCCTCTGAAAGAACTTTGCTGAAGCTGAGGAGGTCTGGGTTTGATGAATGCCTAGGTGGGAGTCTGCACTGGACCAGTTGCGAGCAGGAAGGCAAGCAGGTGGGGCTGCCTACCAACCGACCTAGGCTGGTGGGACAGGCCCTCATTTGCCATACCAGACCAGCCTCCACCCATGTCAACTCAAAGCAGCCATCTTAGAAGCACCTAAGTGAATGAGAGTGACCATTAGCATTAACATTCAACTGGTTGCCCCCAAAATAGTCTCAGGGCCGAAACCTAAGCTATGGCAACTTTACCTATTCTACTGTCAGGGGATCTTTAAGATCCTGATGTAGTCATCCAGCTGTTCACCACAGAAACAACAGACTGGTATTCTTTTGTGTGTGTGTGTGTGTGTGTGTTGTTGTTGTTGTTGTTGTTGTTGGTCTCGTGGAGAGAACAACAGAGCTGCAATCTTCTTTATTTTCATCCCCCCCAGAGACAGGTATATATGATGGTTGGAAGAATTTATGAATTATGATGAGCTAACGGTTCCTGTTCCTGTTTTGTTTTGTTTTCCCCATTCCTACAGGACTGGGCGGCCCGTACAGCTGGCTCACAACACCAGCTGCATTTCCTTTATAAGTCCCCACAAAGCTGTTGTGCTGCCCTCAGGACCACAAACTGGCTCACGTTCGTTTGAGGCCTGTGAAAATGGGGAACGTTCTCGTTTCTCTTTTAAAACAAAATATTTTGTGTGGTGGCTGCCCTTTTCAAGAGACAGAGGTTTTGATATACAGATGTGTCAGCCAAATGGCAGTTTATTCACATGCTGCCCCAGCTGTGCATTCTGTGAGGGGAATGAAATGTATGGATTGGAGATGATGGGAATTGGGAGTGCAGGACATTTAGAGGACGCCATTTTGGCTGCCCATGGTTTAAATCATGGGTAGGCAAACTAAGGCCCAGGGGCTGGATCTGGCCCAGTCGCCTTCTAAATCCGGCCTGCGGACGGTCCAGGAATCAGCACATGAGTGGAATGCTTCCTTTTATTTAAAATAACTTGATTGGGCTTGGATACTATCTACTTAGGTATTTGACTCGGGTGGTGGTGGGATGGTGCTGGCACTGCTTGCTACCCAACCTCAGGCAGCAAAATGCCTCAGGCCATCCCTGCACGGTAAACAAACAAACAAACAAACAAACAGGCCAGACAAGTTTCTCTGTTCCTCACCCTCCTCTTTTTCCTTCTGTGCATGTAATTAATTAACCACAAGTCTCCACCACATTTACTGTGAGGTTCACTAGTATTGTAGGCTTATGCCCTTTACTTTGCCAGAGAATTGCTTACCCGCGTCCCCAGGACCGAGAAGAGAATAAAAAAATTCCAGGAAAGTTTCTTCTTTGGAGAAAAGAGTTTTATTGCAAATCTGTGCACAGAGACAGTCAGCAGAATATAGTTTCTGAAATCTGACTGTCCAGCAATACGCATCTGCAAGCCTTCTTATACTTTAGAGTATTTACCCACCTCCCAGACCTCCCCCCAAAACTTCCCCAATCAGCTGGCAAGTTTCCAACTTATTCCTTATATGGCACATCTATATTTGCTGGCTAAGGCTGCTAGCTAAGCACTTCTTCTGCTGGTTAAGCATTTTCTCTGCTCAGTAAGCACCCCCTCCCACCTCCTTGTACACGTGTATTCTTTTGCTAGCTAAGCATTCCCTTCGTATCTCTTCTTATCTTGCATTACTTAAAGCAGAAGCAAAGCAGGAAACATCTTGCTAGTGGTTTTTAGTTGACAGCAGTTTTTGGCTAGGCAGGAAACGACCTTCTGACCTGTAACTAACATCAGCAGTTTCAGATAGCTGGTTAGACAGGAAACGGCCTCCTGACCTGTCTGATTTAGACTTTGCAAATAACTGCATTTTTGGGTTTGAGCTTGTGTAACCATCCTAGCAGAGTGCCGGAATTTACTATGTGTAGATAATATTAATGATTAACCGTTCCCCTCTCCCTTCACTCCCTCCTCTTCTTCTGAACAACCTAATACTTAGGTTCGTTCTGGGGTATGGGCCTATACTCCCTCATCACAGCGATGACTGTGGGTCCTAGCTTCCGTGACAGGAGTCTTTGCATCATTTGCTGCAAGCATTGCAATAAGCAGGGGATACAGAGGCAAAGAAGCAAAAGGATTAATAGAGGTCCTGCTAATAATACTATAACATTCCTGAGCCAACTGCCATCAGGGAGCCAGGAATACATCCAACCCCATGCATCACTCCCTGTGGCTTTCAGCGGGTTTTCAGCTATCATTGTTTCCATGTGGTTGATGGTGGCTGAAATATTTGCTGACTGGTCTGAAATGTACATGCAGCAATGGGAATGAATTAAGGCACAAACTCCGCCCTTAGAGGCAAGGACTACATCCAAAGCGTAACGATTTTGAAGGACTACCTCCCTTATCTCTGACATTTCCTTATTAATTGCTTTTAAGGCCGAGATGGTGGAGTTAAACAAAGCCTCGGTCCAGTTTGCCAATCTATGCAGATCCCGGTAATTCATGGCTACACCCAAAGGGGGTAGAAGGGACCTAGAGATGGCTGTGCCGGTATACTGGTTAATAGGTGATTTCGCGTCCCTTTTGTTACGCAGACGGACTGTTGGGAGCTTATCCATCTTATACACCAGGGGTACGACTACTCCTAAAGTACAGGTTCCAGAAAAGGCAGAGGGGATTTCTTTGTAGGCTCTTGTGCCGCAGAGCAACCACAAATCAGACTGGAGCAGGCAGTTAGATCTGCTGCGCGCCGTCATCCAGGTAAACCAAGTATAAAAATCGACACACATAGCATCATAAATGGAAGTACCTTTTTGGAAGCAGGAGGATCCGTTAATATACTCATAAGTCCAATTGCAATATGGATAGTGACCTAAAAAATTGCTGCTGTTATGATTGAAACGGAGACAACGAGGTGCCTGTTCCATGAGTGACAGAAACACTGGGGGTGAATAGGTGCGACCATCTGACATAAGATTACTAATTCTAAATGACTCATTTATTGGAATACTATGCAGTAGTATGCCAGGCTTCTTAAATTGTGGAGGGATATGCATACAAACCCAGCATTCAGAAAGATTAAGCATAGAAGAGAAACGATCTATATCTCTAACATAGGTATTATTACTCCAAATCTGATGATAGGGCTCTGACCGGCCGGTTTTCCGTATATGTGAGTCATCTCCCAGACCCAACCCAAGTAGGGCTAGTACCAGAAGGGTCAAGGGGATGGGGGCTGGTTGTTCCCTCCCACAAAATCGGTGACGCTCATGCCAGCAAAAGAAAACACACATCCATATGACAAGAGCGGTTGAGATAACCCCTATCCACCAACCCCAATCCTTCCATGGTTCCTCCCACCAATATTCAGGGGGTGTGCTCATTGTTGAAGAGCTCACTGATATTTGTGTCCGACTATCTGTTGAGCCTCAAGGATGAGAGTCCACTGGTGAGCTGATGCTCCCACTACGTGGGTCAACTTTTCTGCTAACCCTGATGGGTGGATTGAACCACTTGTTTAGCAATTTCAATGCACACCTGGTTAAGGCTCCCACCCCTGCAATACTTGCATTAAGATAGGTTCCGTCCCATCTATCGCCTGCATTAAGAGTAGGATCTGGTCTATCAAATGAGGTTGGTACAGTGCTCTACCTCCCATATAACAGTTGACTACCCTCCCACAACAGCAAAAGCGGTCCAGAACTCGATAGAGTTCGAGCGTCTCTGCAACTTCCCGTATGAGCACGATCCACGCATGCCGGACAGTGGTGTGGGAGAGGAGCCACAACGGGGCAGTGGGGTGTTTTAAGACGGCAATCTCATCAAATCCCAGTTTCCAATAGCCATAGAGCACACCATCTCTTACCACCGGTAAGACGAACCAGTCGTAGCAGAGTCCATCAGGCCAATAAATGCGGTATGGCTCAGTGGGGTCAGGGCTGTGGGACATAAAGCAGATAACAAAAAGAAAAGAGAAAGTCCCTATGGAAATATTAAATGTCCTGGTGAGCTTCCTGGGTTAGTCCTGGCACGGAGTTGGGGACGCTGCCCGCGGGCGCCCCTCCCATCCAATTCTTCAGCTGTGCGTTGAGATATCAGCTTCCGGTGTGATATCAGCAGAGCGGTCGTCTGCCAGGCGTCTGGAGATGGTCAGCCGAAGGGAGTTCTCTGGATCTGGTGTTACTGTCCAATCCGAGATGGCTTTCTTCACTCGAGTATGGTGGACCCACGGGGTGATGCCGGCAACCTTCACAGCAGTAGGAGTAGAGAGTAGCACGGTGTATGGTCCCCTCCAGCAGGGCTGTAGGGGGGCTCGCTGCCAGTCTTTCACCCACACTTCATCACCTGGCTCGAACTGATGGAACGGTTCAGTCAACACACATGGGGTGCGAGCCTGGGTCCACCTGTTGAGATAAGAAAGAACTCGGGAGAGTGACTGTACATAATTATTCAGTTGCACATCTTGGCTAACATACGGATTTAACATTCTAACATATGGGACGGGTCTCCCAAACAGAACTTCAAAAGGTGACAAGTGGGTCCGTTTTGACGGAAGACTGCGGACCCTGAGTAATGCCAAGGGCAACATGGCCACCCAATTAGACCCGGTTTCCTGTGTCAGCTTGGACAGCTGATTCTTTAGAGTTCTGTTCATTCTCTCTACTTTTCCAGAACTCTGGGGTCTATAAGCAGTATGCAGCTTCCAGTTGATCTGGAGCGCTTTTGCCAGCCCCTGTAGGATTGCATGAACAAATGCTGGTCCATTATCAGATCCTATGGACCTTGGCAATCCATAGCGAGGGATGATTTCCCTAAGCAGGCACCTGGTTACTTCAAATGCCTTTTCAGTCTTTGTGGGCCATGCTTCGACCCATCCGGTGTAGGTGCACACTGCTACCAGCAGGTAGCGGTGCAGTCCACAACGGGGTAATTCAGTAAAGTCCACGACAAGATCTTCCATAGGTGCCGTTCCACTGTGCTGAATCCCTAGGGGAGCCAGTGGTCCGGCTCTGGGATTATTCTTCTGACACAGCAGGCATTTCCTGGAAATCTGGGCTGCCAGTTGGTAGAGGTGGGCTATATAGAAGCATTTTTCCAGCTGCTTGGTTGTAGCATCGGGTCCTATGTGGGTTGAATCATGGTACCTCTGAATTATTTGCCGCGAAAGAGACTCTGGAATCCATATCCTGTCATCAGGGGTAAGGTACCATCCTTCTTTGGTCAATGTCAGTTCCTGGGCGTCTGCAGTGTCCTTTTCCTGCTTGGTATAGGCTGGCTTGTCAGCGGTGCTTAAAATCTCTTCTGGGACTAGTGCTCCGATAACCGGGATGGGGGCTAGTTCCCGAGCTGCTTCCTTGGCCACTTTGTCTGCCAATCGATTTCCTCTGGCCACTTCCCCTGGTCCAGTTGTGTGTCCATAACAATGGATAACCGCTACCGCTTCAGGCTCCCATACAGCATCCAGAAGGTTCAACAAAGCTTGTGGGTGGGCCACCTGGTTTCCTCTGGAGGTAAGCAAACCTCTCTCTTTCCATAAGGCTCCGTGGGCGTGTAAGGTCAGGAATGCATACTTAGAATCAGTATAGATGTTTATCTTCTGTCCCTTTGCCAGGCTCAGGGCTCTGGTAAGCGCAGTTAGTTCTGCCAGCTGGGCCGATGTTCCAGGCGGGAGTGACTTTGCTTCGACCACCTGGTCGTCCAGGGCTACCACTGCATAGCCTGCTTTTCGCTGCCCAGCCTCGACAAAGCTGCTTCCATCCACAAACCATGAAAGCCAGTGGGGGTCTGCTTTGTCTTTGAGATCAGGCCTGCTGGAATATACTTCGTCCATTACTTCAATGCAGTCGTGCGTCTGCTCCTCACCTTCTCCTACCGGCAACAGGGTAGCTGGGTTGAGGGCGGTGGTGACCTGGAACTTCAAACGTGGGTGCAACAATAACATCTGACACTTCCTCATCTTCGCTTGGGAGAGGAAATAGGTACCCTTCATGTCAAGCAGTGCTGGGACTGCATGCGGAGTCACACAAACAGTGTCTTGGCCAAAAGTAAATTTGTCTGCTTTGTTCAGTAGGGTGGCTACTGCCACAACTGCTCTCATGCACGGCGGTAAGCCTTGTTCTGTAGGCGACAGGCGCTCAGATAGGTATGCCACGGGCTGCTGCCAGCTTCCCAATTTTTGGCATAGCACTCCCTTTGCTGTTCCCTGGTCTTCATCCACAAACAGGGAGAAAGGCTTCTCAGGATTTGGGATACCCAGCGCTGGTGCTTGCTGCAATGCCCTTTTCAGATCCTTGAAGGCCTGCCGTTGCTCCTCTCCCCACACAAAGGGGTCCTTTTCAGTTCCTCTGGTTGACTCGTGCAGAGGCTTGGCAATTGTGCTGAAGTCAGGGATCCATATTCTACAGAATCCTGCCGAGCCCAAGAAACCACGAAGTTCTCTGCGATTCTTTGGCTCTGGAATCTGGATAATGGCTTGCTTCCTTTCTTCTCTAAGGGTCCGTTGCTGATGGGATATATCAAATCCAAGGTATTTTACAGTGGGTAGGCATATTTGGGCCTTCTTCTTAGATACCCGGTATCCTGCTTCAGCCAAGTGATTCAACAAATCCTTGGTGGCTTTCATACACGTGTCCTCGTCTGAGCAGGCCAAAAGAAGGTCATCCACGTACTGTAACAAGACCCTGTGTGGGCTGGTGGGGAAGCTAGACAGGTCCGAGGCCAATGCTACCCCAAAAAGGGTTGGAGAATTCTTGAAACCTTGTGGAAGCCTCGTCCACGTATATTGCACCTTGGTGCCTGTTCCTGGATCCATCCATTGAAATGCAAACAGGGGCTGACTTTCCTCTGCCAGACGGCAGCAGAAGAATGCATCCTTCAAGTCCAGTACCGTGAAATAGCAGGCAGTAGGAGGTATTAAACTCAACAGTGTGTAAGGATTGGGCACATTGGGGTGGAGGGTTTCCACGGCTTGGTTGACCAATCGGAGGTCTTGGACCGGACGATACGAGTTATCTTCCTTCTTCACCGGCAAGAGTGGGGTGTTCCACTGAGATTGACACTGCCTCAGGATGCCATGGCGAAGTAACCGTTCCAAATGTACCCATACTCCTTCTGCAGCTCGCCGGGGGATAGGGTACTGGTTCACAGCCACAGGGTTGGCGAATGGTTTGGGCTTGACTATTATAGGTGGGATGTTCTTTGCCATTCCGGGCGGGTTGCCTTCTGCCCATACACCAGGGTTTACTTTTTGCAGGAGGTCTTCTGGAATAATCCCCTCCTCTTCTTTTACCATCATTAAGCGCCAGTGTTCCCTTAAGGGTACTTCTAAGGAAAGCTCTCCTGTTTGCCCTGTAGTCATTGTCACTTCTCCTGTCGGTTGAAAGGAAATCTGGGCTTGCAATTTTGATAGCAGGTCTCGGCCCAATAATGGGATGGGACACTCTGGTATATATAAAAACTTGTGTTGGACTACTTGGCCACCCAGGCGACAGACAACAGATTGCAGGAATGGGGCTCTTTGTGATTTGCCTGTAGCTCCTATTATGTTAATTGTTTGCTTGGTGGGCTTGGACACTGGTACTGGCAAAACAGAGTGGGCGGCTCCTGTGTCAACCATAAAGGGGATAGTTTGGTTCCCTGTTTGTATTTTGACCATGGGCTCACGGGAACCTAAAGCAGCTGGGCCCGGTTTGTCCTAGTATTCTTCCTCCTCTCTCAGGCTCATCATGCCGGGCTGCCTTTGGGCTGAGGGGTACCAGGGAGGTCCTTGTCCACGTCCTCTACCCCTGCTGGCATTTGTCGATGACCAAGGTCTCAGTTCCTGTCCAGGTCCCCTGGGGGTTGGGCCTGGGGCTCGTTCTCCTCGTCCTCTCCCTCCTAAGTGGGCCTGTGGGCATTCTCCTTTCCAGTGCCCTTCCTGCCGGCAGATGGCGCACTGATTCCTCCCCAGGCGGCCTTGCCCTCCTCCCCGGGCACTTCCTCTTTTCTGAGGGATGGGTGCGGTGGCCTGTAATGCCATCAACTTCTTTGCTTGATACTTCTCCTTTTTCTTTTGTTCCTCTTCTTCCCTCTGATTGTAAGTGGTTTGAGCCAGTTCTAACATCCACTCAAGGGTGTGGCCCATGAACCCCTCGTGTTTTTGAATTTTTCGGCGGACATCGGGCGCTGCCTGAGCTACAAAAGCAGCCTTTACAATAAGGGCGTTGGCAGCCTCATCTGGGTCTACAGGAGTATACTGACGGTAGGCTTCCTTCAGGCGTTCCAGGTAAGCCCCTGGGGCCTCTTCATTCCCCTGCACTACCTCTCTGACCTTCACAAAGTTGGTGGGTTTCCTGGCTGCCCTTCTCATACCATTTAATACGTTCTGGCGGTAGGTAGTGAGGGTTTTCTGGCCATCAGCAGTCTGATAATTCCAATTCGGGGTACTATCAGGGTATCCTGTTATAATGTCTGGATCCGGTGTTCCCTGTGCTCTCATGTGTACTCGAGCTTCAACATGGATTCGCCTAGTTTCTTCTGTGGTTAGCAGCGCATCCATCAAATACTGCACATCATCAAAAGTGGGATTATAGGTTTTAAAAATCCCTTCAAACAATTTTATAATTTTAGCTGGATTCTCCTCAAAGGAAGGATTTTGATTTCTCCAATTACAAACATCTGCACTTGAAAAGGGTATATGCTGGACCGTGTAGGTCCGTGGTGCCTCCGCCCCACCAGGCCCTGGAGGTCCCGGTGGGTCATAAACCCTTCGGAGGGGCATTACTCCGACCCCACCCTTTTTCTGTGCCTCATGGGACTTATGGAAGGCTGCCCTGGTTGCTGCTTCTATCCATTCCTTCTGCCATTTCTTCCCTTGTGTTGAGGAGCATCCTGCTGCAGCCAACACGTGGGGGCTAACATCCACTTTTTCCGCATAGGGTTGTACATACTGTTGCAATCTCAAAGACTGATACTGAGTCCACTCTCTTCCCTTCTTTGCTAACTCAACCAATCCCTTTACAAATTCCTCATCATCCTCTTCTTCCTCTTCTGATTCATCAGCCTTGGGGGGTTCAGGCTGGGGGCTAGCTCCTCCCGGTGCTTGGGGACCTGGGCCTGGGGGAATTGCTAGAGGGGCAGTTGGTGGAGCATAGGGTGGTGGCGGTTTGATGATTTCCCCCTCCTCATCTTCTGGGTCTGGTATCACCGGGGGCTTTTCTGCCTTCCCTGCCGGTCGAACTGTACAAATTGTATTTCGTGGGGCGTCGCCTTGGCAGGCTTTCAACCACGGTGGATTCTTTTCTACATTGGTTTTCCAAGTAGAAATGTAAGGGATTTGGTCGGGATGGACATTCAATATGTTCTGGTATAATGGGCTGATTAGTTGCAAATCAAAGCTTCCTCCTGACGGCCAATTAGTTTGTGCGGGCCAGTCAACTTCACATAATGTCCTCATTCTCTGTTTTCGCAATCTGATTCCCCAATCATCATGCTTTGTGGCCGCTTTCCAGTTCTTTAAAAAACATTCCAGAGGACTACATTGGCTTGCCCCAGACCCCATTTTTTTTTTTTTTTTTTTTTTTTTTTTTTTTCAGATACTCCGCACCTGACTGGGCTGTAAATTCTTTCACAGTTCACACGATACAGATTGTGGTCTGCACGAGGTCGCCCTGGCAGAAAACGCACAACCCTGCAATCGCTCGGCCAAGGGGAACGCTAGGCCCCGACCCACACTTGACAACAATTCAGTCACTGGAGTATCTGACATGCAACATATAACATACAAATCACACCATTATAATTTCAACATGCAACACACAAAACACACCAATACAACTTCCCCTCTGTTTCCCTTTTACCCAACCTTACTGGCGGCAAACTACTGCAATCGGCCAGTTCTCCCCTCTGTTTCCCTTGTACCCAACCTTACTGGCGGCCCTCTGCACAACCAGGTGAGGCTTGATCAGACCTCGCCCCCCTTTTCCTTGGGGCCCACGCCCTGTCCCTTGGGCTTACCGTTTTCCGCTGCGGATTCCCTCCTGGCCAGTCCTCTTTCCTCCCTCGACCGAGGTCCCTACTCAGGAGCGGTGTGGCCGGTTTCCCCCACGAATCAGTAGGGTGCGCGCTGAAGCCTGCAAACTCCGGTCCGAGCTGTTCACCTGGTCGAGCCTGGCTCTTCCCGGCCCCCTTGGGGTGGGGCAATTCCCGGCCAACGCACCAAGCTGTAGGCTTATGCCCTTTACTTTGCCAGAGAATTGCTTACCCGCGTCCCCAGGACCGAGAAGAGAATAAAAAAATTCCAGGAAAGTTTCTTCTTTGGAGAAAAGAGTTTTATTGCAAATCTGTGCACAGAGACAGTCAGCAGAATATAGTTTCTGAAATCTGACTGTCCAGCAATACGCATCTGCAAGCCTTCTTATACTTTAGAGTATTTACCCACCTCCCAGACCTCCCCCCAAAACTTCCCCAATCAGCTGGCAAGTTTCCAACTTATTCCTTATATGGCACATCTATATTTGCTGGCTAAGGCTGCTAGCTAAGCACTTCTTCTGCTGGTTAAGCATTTTCTCTGCTCAGTAAGCACCCCCTCCCACCTCCTTGTACACGTGTATTCTTTTGCTAGCTAAGCATTCCCTTCGTATCTCTTCTTATCTTGCATTACTTAAAGCAGAAGCAAAGCAGGAAACATCTTGCTAGTGGTTTTTAGTTGACAGCAGTTTTTGGCTAGGCAGGAAACGACCTTCTGACCTGTAACTAACATCAGCAGTTTCAGATAGCTGGTTAGACAGGAAACGGCCTCCTGACCTGTCTGATTTAGACTTTGCAAATAACTGCAATTTTGGGTTTGAGCTTGTGTAACCATCCTAGCAGAGTGCCGGAATTTACTATGTGTAGATAATATTAATGATTAACCGTTCCCCTCTCCCTTCAGTATAAACCTCTTTACATTCCTCAATTCTGATCTGCTAATCCCCAATAAATCACCCTTGATTTTCTCAACCAACTCAAGCTAGAGTGAAGATTTATGCCTAAAGGATTTATCATTTCCCACAAGCCTTAATCCTGAATCTCTCTCTCTCTCTCTCTCTCTCTCTCTCTGTGTGTGTGTGTTTTGAAGGAACAGAGAGGGGAGAGAGAGGCCCTGTTCTCTACACATCTTTAAAGACAATCTGGACTCCCAAATAGAAACAACAACTCTGAACCACAACTTAAGTGTTCTGTGACTTCAGCGTTGTGACTTGCTTATGAGTTATTGAGAAGCATCTGATAGGCTATTGAGGGAACAATTTCTGGTTTTGGCAAAGGGCAGAAACAATAAGATTTTTGTGGGTGCGTGGGGTGAAAATTTGAAGACCCACTCTTGGATATACCGCATTTTTTGCTCTATAAGACTCACTTTTTCCCTCCTAAAAAGTAAGGGGAAATGTGTGTCCGTCTTATGGAGCAAATGCAGGCTGTGCAGCTATCCCACAAGCCAGAACAGCAAGAGGGATCGCTGCGCAGCGATCCCTCTTGTTGTTCTGGCTTCTGAGATTCAGAATATTTTTTTTCTTGTTTTCCTCCTCCAAAAGCTAGGTGCATCTTATGATCTGGTGTGTCTTATAGAGCGAAAAATACGATACATATTCAAGAACAGTAGCCACAAACTCAATGAGTTCTTAAGTATAACATACTGTGGGGCTTTTAAAACTGAAAAGCAAGAAGCTCATAATAACTACATCAGCATCGTTTATCAAAATGTTTGTATCCCAGCCTTTCAGCCTCACAAAGGCCCCCCAAGACAGCTAACAAATATCACTTATAATAAAAGGCACAATTGTATTATAGACCCCTGCAGTGATGCTGGTGCCCATTATGACTGGTAGGGCAGAATCCAATAAGGTCACTGGTAGGTGGAGCCACAGCCAATCACAGGCAGATCTTCCCCCTGATTGGTGGTAAGTAAGAAGACAGACTGAGATTGGTGGGGCTGTGCCCCTTTGCTTTAATGAACCCGCCTCCACTGGAATCCTGGGAACTGTAGTCAGACCCTCCAAGTGTCTCTGTTTTCCAGGGACGTCTCTGATTTAGAGAAGCTGTATCGGTTTTTTATTTGATCCTGGAATGTTCTGCTTTTCCTTAGGATGTCCCTGTTTTCACTGGAGAAACGTTGGAGGGTATGGAGTTATCCGACCCCCGAGCCGACTGAAGGCAATCCTGTATAGGGAAGTTTTTTTTAATGTTTAATGTATTATTATGCTTTTGTATATGTTGGAAGTTACCCAGAGTGGCTAGGTCAACCCAGTAATATGTGTGGGGTAAAAATAGTAAAATTTCAGTTATGGAATGGGACGTCCCTATTTTCATCGGAGAAATGTTGGAGGGGGTGCTGTAGTATCACGCAACAAAGACCTGTCTTATGTTGTTATAACTAAGAAAATAAGACAGGCAGGTTGTAGAAGGAAGGCGAAGGAACCCACAAAATGAGCTGAAAGGAGGATTGGGGGCCTGTCCACTGGTGTGCTGAGCTGCCTGCTGAGAGAGAGAGAACATAGTTTTTAATAGGGAGCTCTTCTCATCTGAGAACAACATAGACACACTAAATGATTCCAATACAACTCAGTCCAGTGCCATCTAGTGACTAAACTACATAATGACACTATCCACGCAAAAACCATTGGGGCCATAAGTGGCGCTACACAAGTGTGCGTGGATGCTCAATGCAAAAGAGCATGGATTTTGATTGGGCCCACAGGGAGAGAGGGAGAAGCAAAGGATGAGCAACAATTTCACTGGCGCGGTCAAACTGAAAATGGCCTCCGATTTCAGCATCAGCAATGACTGAAAGCCAGGTCTAAATGCTCTATGTTTCATAATCCTAATGACTCATAGCCCAAGGGGGAAGAACGAGCCTAGACAGTCAAACCTATTGTTCTACACGCAACAAAATAAACAAGGTCATTATTCAACATGACCATAAAAATGTCAACAAATCGGAATCTGTTTTGCATGTTAAGAAAAGGCAGAGATGTGCAAATCGTTGGGAACTGGGAGTCCCTTGGATAGAAGGAAAATATCGAGCCATGTTTTATCACCTAAGCTCAGTACAGTACTATTACCCCACCACACGTATCATGCATTTTAACATGCAAATTGTTGGACAGTCTTAATTTTCATCTTCACAATGACTTTTTGAGACTCTGCTGGCTCCAGGATTTTAGGATGATGGTTCTCAGTTTTTTCAGCACCTGCTAGCCATCGTTGCTACAACCCACCCCCCCAGTTCCTCTAGGCCCAATCTCCAACACCTACCAGAGGGTAGTGGCAAGGTGGCAGAAGCATAGCTGTCAACTTACAGATTTGAAAATAAGGGACCAGCAGCCTCGAAAATAAGGGATCAGCAGCCAAAATAAGAGATTTTAGTCAACCAGCAACCAAACGAAGCCTCAAGTGGTGATTCCCACAGTGCAGCAACCCGGCAAAGGGGATGCAGCAATGAAAACCACCGTCCCCTCTCCACTGGGAAGCGCTGAGCAAAGGCGAGTCCCCAGGCAACACGCCCGATTTGATTGGCACAAAGCATGCAAGCTCCACCCCCCAGTCATTCTTAGACTCCTTATTGGGTGAGCAACGCAGCCAAGCAACAGAGTTGGAGCCTCCCTCCTCCCTGGCCGGCAGGGAGGGAGGGAGAGGAGCTGCTTCCTTTGAAACCCGGGAAATTTAAGGGACATCATCAATAAGGGACAGCAGCGGGACTCGGTGCAGGGGTAAGGGACTTTCCCGCTAAATAAGGGACGGTTGACAGCTATGGGCGGAAGTTACTGCTCTTACTCCTCTCCCTAGTTGCTCACTCAGAGACAGCGGATGAACAGGCAACAACAGCGAGGAGCAAAGCTAAGCAGTGGGCCCTTTCCAGGGGTTTGGGCCTTGGTAAGTGCCTAATTCTGGAGCCAGGTCTGATTTGAGGTCAGTCAACAGTATGACGTCAGGCATCAACATGGTGCCCTTCAGGTGGTATTGGACTCCAGCTCCCATCAGCCCAACAGTCCAGAAAAACTCTATGAGGAAAGCTTGCAGAACTTTTTGTGCCCTCCAACATTCCTCAGATGAAAAAAGGGGTGCTGGTCTGGGCTTTGAGGCGCAGCTTTTTCTCCCGATGCAGATGCCCAGATCCACCTCCAGCAAAACCACTTTCTCCTGCAAGGTCACCACCTCAGCGCCAGGGAATTCGGAACTCTGTGTGACAAAGTGAGAAGCCGTGATGGCTTAAGGGTTTCCGTGGCAGTACCATCATTTTCGGGGCAGTTGAAGACTATGGTGTTTTTCTTCAGAGTTTGCCCGGCAAAACGAATCGAAAATGCTGGGGTTTTTAGAGGACAGCAACAATTAAACCTCTTTTGTCGCTTTTAAAACACTTCACCGGATTTTCCCAATGTGATATACCCCACCCTCTAGGAAACCCTGTTTGTATCCAAGGTATGCCGCAGAAGTACTAGGGGATCAGAGGGAAAAGAGGTAGATCCAATCCGCCCCTGTCCCCCTCCTTGTATTTTGTGTTGTTCTTGCCCCCAGCCTGCTTGGCTAGTTTATTCCTTCTCGTGCACTTTTTAATTAAAGCCAATTGCTGAACATTCACAAAATACACAATCACTGTTCTGATGAATGCAGAGAGATGTACGGCCCTGTTGGGTTTTTTTTTCTGCACGATGAAAGAAGTTCCACCAAATACTGCAGCGTCTGGTCTCGTTTTTGTTCTTTGCATTTTGATACAGGCCTTTGTAAGGTCAATGACTCTTTTAAAAGTAAGGAAAACATGGATACATGCCCAGCTTATATCCTGCTGACAGCGCAGTTCTCTGAAGCATGTACAGGACATTGCTGAAAAAAAGAAACCAAGTCCTGCAATCTATTATGCTGTATTTAATGGTACAGTTGAACCTATAAGCCTGATCCAAACTATATTTAAAAAAATGCTGGATGCAGCAATCATCTTCTTCAACAACATCATAAACTACATAAACGTGGGTCTGGTGCCTATGCTAATGAAGGCGCTCCCATTTCCTCAAGCTGGCCACAATCTTCAAACCACTTTCTCCTGCGTAACCCCATTCATGTTATTCGGACAGAAGACCAGCAAATCTACTATCCCATTGCACAGCTCCAAGTTTATCAAAGTGGTTCCCAACTAGCTGAGTAATGTGGACTCCCTGTTTTTCAAAAGCCAAGCCATGGGCTCCCTACTTTTGAAAATTGTGAAATATCTATGGTAGTTTTATGTTATGTAAATGGTGCCATGGACCCCCTGGGTGGTTTAACGTGGACCCCCTGGGGGTCCGTGGACTACCAGTTGGGAACTATCGTTCTAGGGCAAAGCATGGGGCCCACGTCAAACCTTTGCAATGTTCTGTTCTCTCTTGTTCTAAAACAGAACATGTTTCTAGTCCTGGTGGAAATTAAGGTTACTAGTTATCAAAATGCATCGCATTTTTCAGTCAGTGTGATGCTTGTGAATTATTATTATTTCTCCCCATTCTAATTTGTTCCGTTCTAAGTTCCAGCCTCCTCCTCCTCCTCCTCCTCTTCACTATAACAATTAAGTCTGCCCCCAGAGCCACGTGGATGTGACTACCCAGTCCAGAAGCTGAATTAGTACGCAATGTGTGTGTGCACATCAGTACATCTCATAGCTGCACATCAGTTACACCACATACCAAAAAAACCACACCTTTGTTTTTGGTTTAATTCATCCATTGGGCTTAATTAATCCATATAGCCACTTCCACTTGGTTCCCTACTTCCCATAATAATACATTGCAACAGTAAACCTGTAAACAGTAAACAGCAAACCTGCTTTCTTGGAGGTTTTTAAGCAAAGGTCAGGTGGCCATCTGTCATGGATGCTTTAGCTGAGATTCCTGCATTGCAGGGGGTTAGACTAGATGATCCTTGGGTCTCTTCCAACTCTAAGATCCAATGATTAGGACTCACTGTTTCAAGTACCCTTTAACCAGTAAGTTATCAGCTTGAAGGTTACAATCCTATACAGTCATACCTCGGGTTACAGACGCTTCAGGTCGCGCATTTTTGGGTTGTGCACCGCGCACAGTGTACCGGAACAGGTTACTTCCGGGTTTCAGCACTTGCACATGCGCAGCAACACTAAATCGCGCTTTGCACATGCGCAGAAGTGCCAAATCGCAACCTGCGCGTGCACAGACGCGGCGGGTTGCAAACGTGCCTCCCGGACGGATCATGTTTGCAACCCGAGCGTCCACTATACTCACCTAGGAACAAGCCTCATTGAACTCAATGAGACATTTGAGTGAGCATATAAGAAACTGGCAACAGCAAATTTCAGGCACTCATGTCCTTTTTATGGCCTTGTTGCCCATTGTGTGTGAGAATAGGGTGCAGGATTGATGGGCATTTGGTCTGATCCTGCAGGGCTCTTCTTCTGCTCTTACATAAGGTTTGTTATGATAATTTATGCAAAAGTGACATTTAATATAAAAGGCATTTTTGTACACAATGCATAGGGTTTCATCCATATAATACCCCGCCCCCTCCCAGCCAAAAATCAAGCAAAAAATAAGTGTAATGGCAAAGTGCTTTCACGGATGCGAAGTGCATACTGACAAATAACAGACGATCTCTGAAAACAAGGAATCGGAGTGATGAAATCTTGCATATGGTCTCAACTATTAGATGCCTGTGTTGGGGGGAATGAGAGCCAGGTTTGAGACAGCTGAGAGGCGGAGATCTTGCACAGGCATATGTCCAAAATGGCTTGGATGACAATAATATGTATTTTTTAAAGACCCAAATCCCAGCGAAGGGAGGGCTAGGGAAGGACCTGTAAGCACCAAAGGGTTGTCTGCCCCAGTGGCGTAGCGTGGGGGGTGCAGGGGGGGCCGGCCGCACCGGGCGCAACATCTGGGGGGGGGCGCTCGCACTCGCAGCTCTCTGAGTGCTAAAATCCATGGGTTAGGGGGCGCAAATTACTTGCCTTGCCCCGGGTGCTGACAACCCACGCTACGCCACTGGTCTGCCCCATGTCTAGTTTTTGCCTCTGAACCGTGCAGAATGGAGAAACTTCTCATGTTGTGGAAGGTTCCTGCCCCACAACAAACCCACCAAGAAAAGATTCCCACACAGGGGGTGGGGGGGTGGAAACAGCATCTCCAAGAGAAAGATAGGCTAAGTCAGGGTTGAAAACCAAGGCAAATACAACAGGAAATGGGAACAGAAGATACGGTACTGGGTGCGAATCAAAGAACTGTGGAATATTATTTTGATATATGATGACAGTGGAAATATGGACAAAGATGGACAAAGATGGAAAGACTTATTATTGTGTTAAGGGGCAGGAATGTTGTTGAAGTTATTGGAGACAAAGCTGATACATGAAAGCTGACTCGCACAGGGATTCTTCCCCATTTTTGTTCCATTTACAGATAATGCATAATGTCAGCTTCTCATACTGGACTCAAGTAAGACATGTCATCATACCGAAGTCAATATTGTATCTTGTTAGTGGTACCAAAATTTCTTAACAAACCTGTGGATGGGCATATGTTTTTATACCTATGCAGTTTGTTTCAACTCGGACTCTCAGACAAGTGTTGGTAATATGCAAATGTATCCCCATGTAATCAGGTAATCAATTAGTTGTATGAATGCCAGATAATGAATCCAGTGGTGGACCTACATTTTGGGGGCCCTGAAGCCCAAACTGTTATGGGGGCCCCTTCACAACCAGCAACGAGGCCTGGGTAATATTATTCAGTTACGTTGTTCCATGACAGATCACCACATTTCATTTCATTTTTTAATTAACTACTACAACTCGGGTTTTGATTGAAATTGCTAATACTGGGTTATCTCACCGTTCAAAGTAAGTCACTGCTGTGAATAAATAGTTCCTATGCCTTATCATTTTCAAGTTATGGTGGGGATGAAAATTAGGGAAATGTTATATACACACATGACTAAAGTCACTTCTGGGGCCCCTCTGGGACGCGGGTGGCGCTGTGGGTAAAAGCCTCAGTACCTAGGGCTTGCCGATCGAAAGGTCGGCGGTTTGAATCCCCGCGGCGGGGTGCGCTCCCGTTGTTCGGTCCCAGCGCCTGCCAACCTAGCAGTTCGAAAGCACTCCTGGGTGCAAGTAGATAAATAGGGACCGCTTACTAGCGGGAAGGTAAACGGCGTTTCCGTGTGATGTCACGCTGGCCACGTGACCTGGAAGTGTCTCCGGACAGCGCTGGCCCCTGGCCTCTGAGTGAGATGGGCGCACAACCCTAGAGTCTGTCAAGACTGGCCCGTATGGGCAGGGGTACCTTTACCTTTTAATTTAAGCTTCTTCAGTTTCACAGTAGATCTGCCCCTAAATGAATCAACTTAAAGCTCTTTATTTGGTTGGCAGCCATGCTGGTAACTCATTGTGGACTCTTTTTCTGTGTGGCATACCTCTTAAATATCTCTTTTGGAAGCCTTATTGATATTCTCCTAGGTCAGCCTGCAAGATCTATCCTGAAAGTGATTTGAAGTCTGTTAAAAGTCAAGGGCAGTTTTACTGCTGACGTTCCCCATCTGCCTAAATTCAAGGAGGATTGCTCAAGCTAATGAGGTCTGATTTATTTATTCACTGTTGCACTGGCAGATTTGCCACGGAGATCTCTCTCCCCCCCCCCCCCCACTTCTTCTCCCATTTATATTTTTAGCTCTTTCTGCCACTCACTGCTGCCTGGTTATCAGAAGCCTGATCTGTAAAACAAGCCCCTGTTTTGCTAACTGTGAAAAACGAAATTCCAGTAACCCGGCAAAAGGGTTACATTTCCAGCATTGGTGCCGTCAATATAAGCTTCCAATTTCAAGCAGTTCTCTCAAGGGCTAATCATGCTTTGCTACAGTCAATATGGTTTTTATAAAACCACAATTCTTCCTTCAGCTTTGTGGAGAGGGGACTGGGGAAAGGAATCGTTACAGGACAGTCTGTACATAATGCAGATAGCCTCATACATTCAAAGTTTGTTAAAGTCTCAAACCTACTTTGTAAGACAGAGGTTTTCAACCTTTTTGGGTCCACAGCTCCCTTGACCAACTACAGTGGTACCTCGGGTTAAGAACTTAATTCGTTCTGGAGGTTCGTTCTTAACCTGAAACTGTTCTTAACCTGAGGTACCACTTTAGCTAATGGGGCCTCCCGCTGCCACTGCACCGCCGCCACGCGATTTCTGTTCTCATCCTGAAGCAAAGTTATTAACCTGAGGTACTATTTCTGGGTTAGCGGAGTCTGTAACCTGAAGCGTCTGTAACTGAAGCATCTGTAACCCGAGGTACCACTGTACATTCTTTGTGTGGCACCCCTGTGGGGCTCAGGAGCCCAGTTATGTCACCCCTTGCCTGCAGAGCGGGCAGCCCCTCACCATTTTTTGAACACCCTCCCTTGTGGAGTGTTCCCTCAGCCTCCACACCCCTCTCCCTTGGGGGTCCTCTGCTGCTCTGGTATCTGAGCTGCCCCCTTCCCTAAAGAGAGGTGCCTCCTCACGCTGCCCCACAGGGGCCTGGGAAGCACACAACCCCCCCCCCCCCCGGCCAGCCCCAGAGGCACCATTCAGCTGCGGAGCTTGTAGCCAGGGCTGCTGCAACAAACAGCTGTGCAAGCCTTTGGGAGGCAGAGACGGGAGAGGGCATCCGAGGAGGGAGGGAAGGAAAGAGGGACTGCGATAAGAATTTTAAAGTCTTAGATATATTATAAATGTTCATAAATGTACCAACCAAGCACGTACATAGATCAGCACAGGAAGACCGACCTGAAACCATTTTTGATTCCCAAACTGACCAAATGTTTTCTCTGCAAGGTCAAAGGAAAAAGGAAAAGCCTCCCCCATTGTCTTTTCCTTCACAAATCCTCTCTTAAGGGTATGTCTGTGTTTGAATAGGGTGAGCCTGTGACCTGGCTCAGGAACTAAGTATTTATCATTACAAAAGACTGGCCAGGCTCAACAGGGTATCCAATCAAGTGAGCATTAACAGGTAACCTGTCAGACGAGATAAACAACGCACTCAGGTTTCTGCTGTAGACCGCCTTTTCTGTGATGTATGTATGATGTATGGAGGGGTGGTCTTGAGCTCCAGGGCCGGGAATTTAAAATGTCTATATAAGGGCAGGCACACCTTGTTTCTGGGTTCCTCTTCCTTTCCTGTGTGTGAGGGAAGCATCCTGTTGCAACAGATCAATAAAGATCAGGCTTACTAGCTGCTTTGCTTCTCAATATTCTCTGGTTGGCCTCTGTTATTTTCTCCTACCAATAGGGAACCTACGTAAGGACTCTTTATGGGCTCTTGGATACCCCATAAGGGGGAAAGGGAAGATTTTGTTTAGAACAGGACAGAGGCCAGTGTTGCCCACGGCACCCCTGACCATCATTCAAGGCACCCCAGGGTGCCACGGCACACTGGTTGAAAACCACTGTTGTAAGGCATTGGCCCCACTGAGCTCAAAGGAAAGATGTATAGGATTGCACTGTTTTTTTGTTTGCTTCTTGATGACTAATTGGACAGCAGTTCTGGCCCCGACCTTCCAAAACAAGTTCCCAAGCCTGGCATGTAGCAGAGAAAACCCCCTCTTCTGTTTTCTGCCCTGGCATCAGATTACCATGTGACCGAGAGATTTGCACAGCTCCCCGGTGCTTGCTGGTTGTCTCTTTAGCTTCGATTCTTCCCATCGATGCCCAGCCTCCACCTTGCACAACAGAGAAAACCGTTGGAACCTCTTTGTGTAGCAGGAAAACCCCAAGGTCATTTCAGTATCTTTGCTCTTAGACCAGACAGCAAACACCAAGGCCCCAGAGCGTCAGTGTTGCAATCTGTTGCAAATGGACTAAATTACGCCTCATTTGCATACCGTTGCCTTTGGTGTTATTTCTTTTTCTTTTTCCCCTAGTAGAGAATTCGCATTGAGTGTGCACAGAGCATAACAGGCCCGGCTGCAGCTACGGAGAGCCGACTCTCTTCCTAGGGAATTAATTAATGTTTGACTTGAGCTTCAAACAAAGTGAAGCGCTCGTTCCTAACGCTTTTGATAACCTGTTGAGATTGCTGAATACTGTTATTAAATTCCTGCTGAACCGGAGTATAATTCATACCAATGCTTGAGGAGTATAGCCAAACAGGCTGGACTCAGCGTAAGGTTTTTGCTTTTGCTTTTTTTTTTAAAAAAAAAGCAGATATCTGATGTCTCAGTTCTGCTTTGAGCATCATATCCTTTGGGACTTTTGAAAAGAAAACGAAACAGAAAAAGGCAGGAGAAATGGTCACAGCAAGAAATTATTCTTCTTTTTTTAAAATCCCCTGAGCAAAGAACTAGGCAGAAAATGTTATTTCCTACACTAGTACACTAGAGATATTATTGTACAACAAGCAGTATTCACCAAGTTACTTTCTGCTTTGTTTCTGTTTCCCCTCCATAAAAGATGCATTGAAATGAATTAGATAGTTCATTATGTCACTTTTGGCAATAGCGGATAGTGGGACAAATAACATAGGTTTTAGCAGAAGCAAAACTGTAGCAGAACGGAAACAAGGCTGGTTGGAATGGGCACGAGATGGAAATTGCTACCTCCTTGCATCCTTACCCACTGGTGTTTGTGGAGGGCCAGACTACCAGAGCAAACCTAGAGTACCCTTGATCTAACCCTGGAAAGGGGGGGTGGGGGTGGGGAAGAAGGTCACCACCCTTTTGGCATCTGTGTCTGACAAAGAGGAAAACACACGGGCAAGTGAATGACAGTTGGATGGAATCATATGAACCATTCATGCACACCAAAGGCTTTTTCAATTACACAGGAGGAAGATTTAGGTGTCGTGGTGGACAGTTTTACAGAGCAGTATCGCTGGTGCTCTGTGACAATCAAACGAAGCAAGAAAGGAGCAGCTAGGGTGATGGGTGGCAGACAGTTATATAGATCAATTGTTTGACCTCGCCTTGGAATCTGTATTCACAGGCCTTTGGCGAGGACGTAGGAAAGAGGTCTCATCATTTGATGGCTTTCGCCCAAAGGTGTGAACTGGTCTGCACTGAAATATAAAGTTGACATGTGAAATACGAAGTACATGTGAAAAGGATCTAGGGGTCTTAGTACACCATAAGCTGAACATGAGTCAACAGTGTGGTGCAGCAGCAGCAGCAGCAGCAAAAAAACAACAACCCTTAATTCAATTCTAGGCTACATCAACAGAAGTCTAGCGTCCAGATCAAGCGAATAAGTAGGGCTGTCCTATTCTGCCTTGGCCAGACCACACCTGGAACACTGTGTCCAGTTCTGGGTGCCACAATTTAAGAAGGATATTGACAAGCTGGAACATGTGTAGAGGAGGGCGACCAAGGTGATGAAGGGAAATGTTGAAGGAGCTGGGTATGTTCAGCCGGGAAAAGAATAGGAGATATGAGAGCCATCTTCAAATATCTAAAGGGTTGCCACTGTTGAAAAATTCATGGAACTGTTGCGTGTCACATGTCTGTTTACATTCCAGCACAGTCTGCTGGGAACTTCCATTTGTGAATAGCTTTTGTTTTTCTCTGTCTCTCCAAGAAGACAGAGAGAGAAAGAGAGATGACATGTTTCTTTGTCCTGATTTATGATTAATAAATCCGTAGTTGTAGTATGCTTCCACAAGCCTCACACCTATTCTGTATGTGCAGTTTGCTCTGCTGATATAGTGTGTCCTGGCTTTGAAGCCTGGGTCACTGAGCAGAGGCCGGTGGGTCTTCGCTGCGGGACGGCTGGAAGGAGACGACCCAGATGGGGCTAACTAGCTGGTCTTGAGATCTTCTGCATGCCGACAGTCACATGGAAGATGGTGCAAGTTTGTTTTCTCTTTCTCCAAAGGGTAGGACCTGAACCAATGCCCTGTCTTCGACTATTTACGCTTGGACTGCTGCTTCAAGTCTGGATAGCCTTGCCCTTCCTGTCACCTAGCCTCAGCATAGTGACTCACTACCTGTTGTTGAGCCTGTACCTATTCTCTCCTCAATAAAGAGATCTTCCTTGGTCTTAGGTAAATGCCTCTGTTGTCGTGGTCTGAGTGGGAGCCAGGACAAATAAACAGGTTGTCTGGAAGTGACCCATGTCTGCTTTGGCCCCAAGTGCAAGAAACTGTCGGCATTATTGCAGGAAAAGCAGATGATAAACAGCAGTCTTGAAAAATGTTTTTAACAGCCCTCCACCTACTAGGGATGTCAGAGAATTCTGGCAGAAATGGAAATGGCCAGTGTTTGCTTATTCATCCCCTCTCAGGAAAAAAAATAATTCCAGCATATTTACTCTTGTCGCTGCTGCAAACGACACAGAACTGATTACGTTTCCTCCCCAATTGCACCATATTTCCTTTTTGCTGAAATCGACAGGGTGGAACGTGATCGCAATGTAACTTACACAATTAATTGCATACATTACATAATTTCGCCCCGGTGTACAGCGAGACGAATAATGTAGCTTTTGGTGGAAGACGAATTGCAGCAGAATGGAAACACTGCTGCGTGCAACAGGTACAGGGCAGAATGGAAAATGATAGCTTCTTAGACTCCTACCTGAACTGCTTACAGTCATTATCAACGTCTTCATTTGTATTCTGGCTATTTTCCAGTCACACCACCATCTTGGCTCGCAAGATATTTACTCTTGGTGATAAAGCTGCAACAGCCACCCTTGTAACTTTATGTCCTTCCTCTCCAGAGCCTGCAAAGCATGTTTGTATTGATTTCCTTCATTCCCTTTCCTTTTTGCATATACTCTGGAACACAGGAAGATAGGAAGCTGCCTTATACCAAGTTGGACCACTTATCATAAGAACATAAGAAGAACGTGCTATTCTCACAGTGGCCAACCAGATGCAGAACTTCTGCACCGGAGCACTCTCCCCTCCCCTGGTTTCTATTCAGAAGCATACTGCCTTCAACCCTGGAGAAATAGCATAGCTGTCATCAGTGGAAGATTAATGGGCATGCACAGGATGCACAGAATTAGGCCCTCCACCCCTGCTGCAGCTGAGAAGCCCTCAAACGATTAGTATACATTGCTAACTGAGAGGATGCCTTTGAAACATGGCAATGAAGAATTGCCATTGATGAATTCTAGCACAGTGGTCCTCTGGTTACGAACTTAATTCATTCCGGAGGTCCGTTCTTAACCTGAAACCGTTCTTAACCTGAGGTACCACTTTAGCTAATGGGGCCTCCCGCTGCCACCCCTCCCTGCCCCTGCAAGATTTCTGTTCTCATCCTGATACGATATCTTTATTGCCATTGTCCCATACAGAACACTGAAATTGAAAAATCTACATATGACATTTAAAACCCCCTAAAAACTCTGAAACCCAATTTTAAAATACAATATACTATAGAGACTCCTTATACTGTGTTTAGAACCAGAACTGCATTTGCGTAGAAACTGTTTCTAAGGCAGCTAGTCCTGGTCTTTATAACCCTATACCTTCTTCCAGAAGGCAGAAGCTGAAAGAGATCATTTCTGGGGTGCGCACTATCCTGCGCTATCTCTGCAGCTTTCTTATGGCACCTGACAGCATAGATTTGATCTAAGGTGGGAAGAGTGCACCCAATTATTCTCTCTGCAGTCTTTACAACCCTGGACAGCATTGTTTTTTCCCTGAGATAAAGTTCTTAACCTGAGGTACTACTTCCGAGTCTGTAACCCGAAGTGTTTGTACCCGAGGTAGCACTGTATTCTAGTTGTGTTGTTTCCACCAGCCAAGTGCACATAAAGACCTTTATGATAGCTCAGACTCTGAGCGATCATTAAAAAAAAAAAAAAAAGTAACCCTCAGGAAAGAAAGCTATGAAGCATTATGTGCAGGCAATCTGACTTTGCAGCACAGACCACTTTCCGGAGTTGGAAGGGTCTGTTGTCTTCCAGCTTCAATTGGCTATGATGTTCACTTCGCCCCTCCTTTCTGGGGGTAAGGATTTCGCCTGGGCAGTTGTTGTGGGACAAAGCTGGAGAGGTTGCTTGTAAACGTGTGTAGATCGGACAAAATTGCATACAAAAATGTATATGGCAGAAAAGATGTGCACTGCGATGCTGACAACTTTTCACAAGGACTTCTCCCCCCTCCCCCCCCAAAATTAAATCACTAACTGATGTGGAAATGTGGCAAACTGAACTTAAGCCTGAAAAAAAATGCATAACTGAGGCTAACCCCAAAATTGCCAGATTTGTCTATCTGAGGGCCTTGCTTCCAAGTAGAACTTATTTTCCAAGTAGGCCTTGCGCATGAGCATGCTGTAAAACTGTGGAGTGACAATACCACACCGCTAGGCCCCAGAGCTGGCTCATACAGTATTTCATTGCTGCTTCCTATACATTGTGAGCCTAGTCACTGGATTATTTTTCCACGTCTTCTGAAGCCATTCAGTATTGGAAAGATTCCAGATCTGATTAGCCAGAGAAACCTTGGGCCCATCAACTGCAGTTTGTCTTTCTACATCTGTTTTTGGTAGTGCTGTCTGCTTGTTGTGGTGAATAGCTTTTTGCTATTCCCCAGCCAGTCAGTTTGCCAGTCCCTAGCAGCTTGCAGAAAGTTTGCTTTGTTTTGTTTTTTGAAAAAGACAACCCCAGTTGGGAGGGTGGATTAAAAAAACCCAATTTTTAACACACCCACACCCTTTCTTCATCACCTCCCTTTCTGTGATCGCGTTGTTGTTGGTTGTTGCCTGTTGCTGCTGATCCTTCAGGTTCTGGCAGATTGGGGCTGGGGGTTTATTTTATGAAAACACAATGCTTCAAAACACACACACACACCACACACACACACACACACACACACACACACACACACACACAGTGGCTGAAGGAGAGGAGGGAGGAAGTGAGATGTTAAGGTTGCAGGGATCAAAGGGACAACCTTTGGGTTGAAATTGTTGAGGATTTTACCTCAGGAAATAAACTGGATTAAACCAACAGGCGGAAACGGACTTTTGACATGCCTTCCATAGGCACTTCAGGCTTCCCGACTGCTCTTCTTTGAAAAAAATGAAGAAGGGGCTGCAGTTCTGCTTCAAGCAGCTGCTTCCTTCTCATGTGTGTGTATTGCTCTGCAGGGTCCTGCAGTTTAGCAGCCTTTGGAGGTAATCAGAAAGAGAGATGCATACACACATATATATGGAGCCTGGGCACACTGGCTAACCAGGTCCATGGAAAGGTCCTGCTGGGAACATTAAGGGGACTAAGCTAGTCCCACTACTCCACGGACCGCATGCCACTGATCTACAGATATTCAATTAACTTCTCTGACTCCTTCCTCTCATTTCTTTCTGCTTCTGTCTGCAGCATCTTCCACACACAGCCCATCTCCTGCCAGGTATATAGCTGTGTTTTGACAGCGGTCATAAAGCTCTTGACGCACCACCACTCGTTTTCTCTGTATGGCCAAGCCAGTTCGCAGCACTGAACCAGTTGCAGAAGCAATAAGTACCATGGTCTCTGTAGGATTGCCAGCTCGTTGGTTTTAACCCAGCTCGAGTCCTCCTGACCTAGATCGGTTGCCTCCCAAGGGGTTTTATTTTTAGTTCAGGACCTGTGCAAGTCGATGAGGGATTTAAAATAGTGAGCGCCCCTGTGTGTACGTACGCATGCAAGTGCCACAGAGTAACATTCAAAAAACTTCTGATTAATTAACGGCGCAATCCTAAGCGGGTTTATTCAGAAGTAGGAGAAAATTGATGCTGTTCTCACTGAAAGGCAAACCTACCTAAACTGTGGTTTCTGACCACACACACAGGTTCTGTGTCCCTTGGGAGAATAGAAGACACAGCGGAGACTGTTGTTTAAGAAATATGGTTTATTCACTTATTTACACCTTCAGTCTGCATTGAGGAAGTCCAGACCTTACGGCATGGTCCTTGTGCTTCCCTCACCAAGATGGATCTCTCCCCCTCTTCCTCCTCCTTCCTCCCAGAAAACCCCTTCGCCCTCCCCTACAGCAGTTACCCTGGCAACCTCCCAAATCCCCAATCTCTGTTCATACCTGGGGGCAAAAGGGAAGTTCCCGTGTATTGTTAATGGCCACTATTGTTCTCTTGATAGCCATAGCTTGTAGCTTGGCCAGGTTGGTTTGCATAAGCCAGCCCAGGAATTCCCTGTCTGGCACAGTTCTGCAGTTTGTGTTTTTAATCCCTACTCCAATTAATAAAAATCCTAGCATTTATTCATTGCTAGGGTTTGGGGGGGACCCCCCCCCCAGTCTATAACAATATACTGTGTAAAGTGTGCCTAAAAATGCATATTTCTAGTTACAGGTAGGTAGCTGCGTTGGTCTGCCGTAGTCGAAACAAAATAAAATTATTAAAAAAGAAAAATTCCTTCTAAGTAGCACCTTAGAGACCAACTAAGTTAGTTATTGGTATTACTGAAAGGATTTTTTTTATTTTTTTATTTAATTTTATTTATTTTATTTTGTTTTAAAAATGCATATGTTAGTGGAAATAACATACCAAATTGCACTGCATATGGGGAAATTGCTTTTCAAAAATGTGTACGCTAGTATATTGGGAGAAACTCTTGCTGTAATATTGATGGGTTTTCTGGAGGGCTTTTAACAAGGAAATAAATTGCAAAGTGATTGTGGAAATGTGGAGAACTTAACTCAAGACTGGGGGTCGGGGGAAGAAAGTGAAAGAAGTCAAAATTGATAGACTTACTCAGAAGTAAGACTCTCTGTGTTGAGTTATACCTACTCACAGGAAAGTGAGCATAGGGTTGCAGCCTTCAAATGTGAAGCTTATACATACATATCCCTGGTCCTATTTTCTTATCATTAGCGGCATTTGATAATGCTAATGACACCAGTGGCAATTGATAATGACAAAGGTCTCAATGCTAGCAGTCAGGTATCTTTGACCTGTGAGTCAACCAAATATTTAAAGTGAACTCTGAATCAGATGAGGTGCTGGGTATATTTGCATGACGGATTTTCAGTGATATGTCTGTCACTTCACATTTTTTTAAAAATGCATCTGAAAGTGCTCACAAATTTGTCATTTGCTATTTAGCATGTATTTATTCAGGGTTATGCAACTTGTTTTTGTGCCTTGCGGTTGGTTCGCAGAATGGTTCCATGCGACCGTCAGTCATGGTGGAACCAAAGGGATCCGCTGCAGCTCGATGTGGAACCTTAACTGATCCGAAAGACTGGTGTGTTGAGTTCAGTGAAGCTTATCACCATTTAGGATGGCAGCCATAATAGAGTTAGCTCCAGAAGGTCTCAGATGCAACACCCAACGCCCCCAATTAAAAGGAGCATGTTGCAGGAGATGGAAAGTCTTCTGCTGGAGATTCTGGACAGCTGCTGTCACTCAGAGTATTCAGTACTGGCCTAGCTGGACAAATATTTCAAGGCAGGAGTAAGGAACTGGCTCCAGAAAGCAGGCCAGATCCTTATGTCTCCACCCTCTGTGGCCAAACTTTGACAGGTGGCCAGGACCACATACCTGTCCATCAGTGGATATCTAAGTTACAGTTTTATAGGGGCAAGGAGGACCAATCAGGATAAGGACAGTCATCTTCCACCTTCAGAGTGGGGTTTTGTGCCCACCCCACCCTTGCCATCTGTTCTGGGGGTTTCCCTGTCCTCCAGAGCAGAGTTAAGGGGGCACATGGGGCGAGGAGAAGCCTTGCTGCTCAAGGTGGAAGGTCCTTGTGCCAATGGGCCAACTTCATTAGACGCAGCCCTGCGTGTGTTAGAGATGTGTGGATCTGTCCGTTTCTGATTTTCTCAGTTCTTTATTTTTCAGCAGAACATAAGAAGAAGAGGAGGAGGAGGAGGAGGAAGAGGAGGAGTTTGGATTTGATATCCCGCTTTATCACTACCCTAAGGAGTCTCAAAGCAGCTAACAATCTCCTTTGCCTTCCTCCCCCACAACAAACACTCTGTGGGGTGAGTGAGGCTGAGAGACTTCAGAGAAGTGTGACTAGCCTAAGGTCACCCAGCAGCTGCATGTGGAGGAGCAGGGAAGCAAACCTAGTTCACCAGATTACAAGTCTACCGCTCTTAACCACTACACCACACTGGCAGAAGAGCCTGCTAGATCTGGCCAAAGGCTCATCTAGTCCAGCTTCCTGTTCTCACAGGGGCCAACCAGATTCCTGTGGGAAGTCCAAAAGCAAAGCCTGAGCACAAGACCACTCTCTCCTCCTGCATACCCTCCAACATTTTTCCGATGAAATTTGGGATGTCCCATTCCATAATGACAATTTTCTATTTATACCCGACACATCTTATCGGGTTGCCCCAGCCACTCTGGGCAGCTTCCAACATGTATTAAAACATAATGAAACATGAAACATTAAAAGAAAAACACAAACGTGCTTATACAGGATTGCCTTCAGACAGCTTGGGGGTTGGATAGCTCTATAAAGGTAAAGGTAAAGGTACCCCTGCCCGTACGGGCCAGTCTTGACAGACTCTAGGGTTGTGCGCCCATCTCACTCAAGAGGCCAGGGGCCAGCGCTGTCCGAAGACACTTCTGGGTCACGTGGCCAGCGTGACATCGCTGCTCTGGCGAGCCAGAGCCACACACGGAAACGCCGTTTACCTTCCCGCTAGCGGTCCCTATTTATCTACTTGCACCTGGGAGGTGCTTTCGAACTGCTAGGTTGGCAGGCGCTGGGACCGAACAACGGGAGCGCACCCCGCTACGGGGATTCGAACCGCCGACCTTTTGATCGGCAAGCCCTAGGCACTGAGGCTTTAACCCACAGCGCCACCCACGTCCCTACAGTAATTTAAGAAGTGTTAATTTATAGAGGTGGTTTTGGTACAATTTACATATTGTTTTGCGAACTGCAAATTAGGCAAGTCTGCCTTTCGAGGCGAACGAGATCAAATTCCTCCCCTGTCGCTGGTGTGCGAGTGTTTGCGTTTCAGAGAGGGTGAGTTTTTCATGCGCCTCCTAATGTGAAAGGATTTGTATCCTGAAAGACAGGCTATAAATAACTGCAATCAACAAACAAAGGAACCCGGGAGAGAAATAAGGTGTGTTTGGACTGAACATAACAGGAACAGCTGTTCTAAAAATGTTATGTGCGCCTCGACTAGCTTAGTGACACTTTCTCCACGGCGGCTGTGACACAAGGCACGGGACAGGTGTTGCTGATGGGCAAAGGTGGACTTAAGAGGACATGCAGGCAGTCTGGGCCTACAGGATGGTCCCTGGCTGTAAAGAGGAGAGATTGGTAGAAGACTCTTCGCTTGCAAGCCCTTTGTGATAAGCACACTATGAGCATTGGCCACAGCTCAGTGGTAGAACATTTGCTTTGCATGCGAGAGGTCCAAATTCAAACCCCAGCATGTCCAGGTGTCAGGGACTGGACTGAGGAGGAATGGTGGGGACCGCCCCCCCTTCCTGCACCTTCCCAAGAAGAGGACAGTATAGATTTAGAACAGTGGTCTGCAGAAGGTCAGAGTTCAGAGGCTGCAGAGGGGAGAAGCTAGGAAATAGTGGGAGAGCAGCAGGAAGAAGAAGGACCAGGGGAGAGACAGCTAACAGACTCAGTGTCTCTAGAAAGCATTCCTGACCCGCCCGCCCCCCTCTCAGGACCAGGCATGCCTTGAGTGTGGTAGAACAGAAAGCTCAAAGGCAGAAATCACAGGTCAGTCGGCGCAGGGGTGATGTAGAATAGGAGGGGTGGGACTTTACTCGGAGCCAGTGCCGAATTTATGCATAAGCTAAACAAGCTATAGCTTTGGGCCCCACTCTCTTGGGGCACCCCAAAAAAATTAAAGGGGAAAAAACTGGATGTACATTTCCAAAATATAAGATAAAAAATAAATAAAATAAAACCTGCATACAGCAACAGCGTTTTGTGTAAGAAAATACATATTTTGTTATATGCAAATGGCTTTAGATACCTATTAGGTCCATAAATTACCATATAGCATATATTCAACACAAAAAACAGCGACAGTTTGTTGTTGACAAAGGACAGCTGGACATATAAAGGGCCCCATTACCTTCAGTAGGTTAGGGCAGGGGTCAGCAAACTTATTCAGGATGGGGCTGATCCACTGTCCCTCATACCTCATTAAACATAAATCCAGTCCTACTCGGAGCAACACCATTATCTAAGAGCGTCCGCATTCCTTCATCTCTCTCTGTGACTATTGAATAAACTACTTGGTAAGAACTTTTCTTGTTTATATGCTTCTTGGCATCCCACGTGGGGAGGGATAGGATTCCCTGAAGCCACCGAGGTGTATGATAACCTTGGACATTAGCAGTAGATTTGTTGGGTATCCAATGAATGTTGTAGGATTCAGACACATAAAAAAGAGTAAAGATAAAGGTAAAGGTACCCCTGACCGTTAGGTCCTGTGATGGCTTGGGATTCGGACTCGGAGGCTGAACCTGAGGAATCCCAGCCTGCACAGGATTCCCCACCTCCAGAACCAGCTGAGCCAGGGCTGAGGCTTGAGACTGAAGGGTCCTCACCTGTGCTGGATCCTCAGGTGCAGGCACCAGCTGAGTCTGCTCTGGCTCCGGAGGTGATGGAGGACGCATTGCCTGCAGGTGCTCCACTATCAGCCCCGTCAGGGGAAGCTGAGGTTGCCTCTGGGGTCGGTAACCCTCCAGCCTCTCCTGAGCTGCAGAGGCTAAGGGCAGAGAGGTGGAGGGAACTAAGTTCCCGCAGGAGGAGTGCACGCCTCCAGACCAGGAGAGGCGAGTCACTTGTGCCCTATGCCTTGGGGCAGATAAAAGCCAGCCAGCCCCAGTCCCAAGTTGGGGAGCAACATTGTTGGTAGCAAGTTCCTGCCTGAACCCTGTCCTGCTAGAGCTCCTGACCTCACCCGACTCCCTGCCTTGGACCCAGCTTCAGCTTTGATGGACTGCCTCCATCCTGCACCCTCGACCTCGGACTGGACTCGGACCTCGCTTCACGGTTAACCCACAGGACTAGCACAGGTCCAGTCGTGGATGACTCTGGGGTTGCTCGCTCATCTTGCTCTATAGGCCAAGGGAGCTGGAGTTTGTCCGCAGACAGCTTCCGGGTCATGTGGCCAGCATGACTAAGCCACTTCTGGAGAACCAGAGCAGTGCACGGAAATGCCGTTTACCTCCCGCTGGAGCGATACCTATTTATCTACTTGCACTTGACCTGCTTTTGATCTGCCAGGTGGGCAGGGGCTGGGACCGAACAACAGAAGCTCACCCCATTGTGGGGATTCGAACTGCCGACCTTCTGATCGGCAAGCCCTAGGCTCTGTGGTTTAGACCACAGCGCCACCCGCATCCCTATAAAAGAGAGTACTTATTTACAAATATGTGCTCTCCGAAGCCCACATTCCTAGCATGTTCATGCTCCCGTCTCAGCGACGTCTACGCTGGCTTGGTCCTGTCCACAGAATGGAAAACGGCAGGTTCCCCCAATATGTGCTCCACAGGGAGCTGGCTTCAGGCACCAGACCAACTCTGTGTTACAAATATGTCTGCAGACAAGACACGAAGGCTGGCAACGTCAACCCCACCGTGTGGGAATCCCTTGCAGATGATCGCAGTGCCTGGAGACAGACAGTCAAGTTGTGTATCTGTAGCAGCAACTGGAGGAGGAATGGCCGTTGGGAGGAGCACAGAGAGAAGAAAGGCCATGGTGCATCTGCAGAAGCTCAAACCGGACGCCTTCATCTGCCTCAGCTATAACAAAACATGTCTCTTCTGTATCGGTCTCTACAGCCACAGCAGGCACTGTAACTCTCCAATGGTTTGACTCAGTGGCGTAGCGTGGGTTGTCAGCACCCGGGGCAAGGCAAGTAATTTGCGCCCCCTAACCCGTGGATTTTAGCACTGATTTTAGCACTGTGAGTGCGAGCGCCCCCCCCCAGATGTTCCGCCCGGTGCGGCCGGCCCCCCTGCACCCCCCACGCTACGCCACTGGTTTGACTTCACCCCCAAAGCCATGCTCCTCCGTTGTCTCCTGAGAGAAACACATTGCCAGCAACGTAGTTAAACTGTGCAACGTGTTCCCACGGGGGCAGTGATGGTCACCCAGCTTTAAAAGAAAATGGGTCATGGGCCTGATCCAGCAAATGTTTTTTAATGTGCTTAACAACAAAAATAACCATGACTGGAGGGCAGCAGCTTCGTCAATATTTTTCAAGGGCCTGGGAATAAGATTAATTTGCCAGGAGTTACATCATATGGTTGCTGAGGGTTTGTTTACAGGACAAAAGCATTTAGAAGAAGCAACTGTTCAAAGCTGATGTTCGTAAGTTTCTATATCGCTGTGGTTTTGGGAAGGTTGGTATTGCCAGGAAAGCTATCAATATTTATCTTACGAGCACAAACTCGTGTGCACATATGCGTGCACACAAACACACACACACACACACTTGTTTCTTTGACTTCATGCAAATGTTATCAAACAGTGGCTGGAGACATCCTGTCTGTGCAGCAAGTGGAAAGGAAGTGCAGAGATCTCCCCCCCTTCCCCCCTGCTTTGCACTTTGCAAGCAGCTCCGACTTTGCTAGGAAACAGCCTGGGTGAAATCTCAGCAGTTATCTGATTCATTCTCCCTGCTGATTGGTCACTTTCCTTTACCACTGACATCATCTTGTTACCAGGCTAAAAACATCTGAAGCACAACCCTTGATGTTGTCTTCGGTGAGCGGGTTCGGAAAATGACTCTGTTGAGCTGATTGTTTTTGCAGTGGGGGAAAGAAATAGGAAAATTAGACGGTCGCCTAGCAAACAGCTTAGGAAGTTAATTGGCAACCTGCACTTTCTCAAACAGTGGGATGTGTTGTTGTTGTTGTTGTTTAAATGAATACATTAGCTACATTCTGGTTTCAATTGTTAGCAACACCTTAGACCACCATCTGTGGTTATAGCATTGCAACACTTAAACTTAACTCAGGCTGCGTACATTTTAAAGCACCAATTTTTTTTTTTTTTAAAAGAATCATGGGAACTGTAGTTTGTTAAGGGTACTGGGAAGTGTAACTTTGTGAGAGGTAAACTCAGTGGCATAGCGTGGGGGTGCGGGGGGGGGGGCGGCCGCACCGGGCGCAACATCTGGGGGGGGGGGTGCGCTCGCACTCGCAGCTCTCTGCCCCTACCTGGCTCACTCACTCTCTCTCACTGCAGTGCTGGCTGTGCGAATCCAATCTGAGCCGCCGGGTCGCCGCCCACTGTGGAGGGGAGGGTGCCAGGCGTGCGGTGCGGTGAGAGAGCGAGGGACTATCTGGGGGAGGGACAGTGCAGCAGGGGGGGGCGCAAATTACTTGTCTTGCCCCGGGTTAGGGGGCGCAAATTACTTGCCTTGCCCCGGGTGCTGACAACCCACGCTACGCCACTGGGTAAACTGCAGCTCCAAGGATTCTTTGGGTGGGGTGCTTTATATATATGGTGTGCTTGCAGAATGAGATAGCTTAGTCGGAAAAGCAGGAGACTCTTCATCTTGGGGTTGTGGGTTTGAGCCCCATGTCAGGCAAAACATTCTTGCACTGCAAGGAGTTGGACTAGATGACCCTCATGGTCCCTTCCAACTTTGCAATTCTATAATGCTACGATTCAAACCTCAGCCTCTGATTTATTTCCATGGTGAAGGGAGTGAGTGAATTATTACTTCTGAAAAGTACAAGCAGTGCTATAGCTGCATGATAGAGATTCACTTTGAGCTAATTTGCATGATCCAAAAACAGTCCAGGGCCTATGCTTGCATTGCAGAGATCTTGCCCAACCTCTTAATTTTTTTCCTGCTAGCCCCCTTAGGTACTGTTTTACAGGAGGGATTTCTTAAAAAAAAATCTCCCCTACCTCTTTTCAGTGACCCCCCAGTATCCCCCACTGCAGCCCACGCCTGAACCTCTTCACCCTTTATTTCTGTGGCTGGATAAGTCTGATCTCTCCAGCTCTGCATGACTTTGTTTACTTGGGCTGCTGATCCAGAACCACCCATGGTCTGTTTCCAGGCCAGGATCTCTCTTTTGTTAGCTGGCTGCCTGCCTGCTCTCTTTCCCTGTGTACTTGGCTCAGTTGGATAGAACCTCCTGTCAATCAGAGGCGACATTCATGCCGTACATTTGAAGCACCATGATACCAGTCTAAACAATTGTAGCTCCCTCTCCCCTGCAAACAATTCTGGGAGTTGTAGTTCACTCATGTTATGTACTGAAGTTCTCGCCCTGGCCACCAGGAGTATTGTGTATGTAGTTTTCACTCAGGTCTACGACATTTATTTTAGGCGGGAAACCCTGGGTTGTTGTTCCTACATTGTCGACAGCCGGCTGCCTATAAAAGCAGGCCGGCTGAGCTGTTTGCTGTTCAGTTCTGTTCCAGCTTACAAAATAAAGAGCTGCTTTGGAGAAATCGCTGTGTCGTCTGCTATGTTCGCCCACAACATAACAACTAAAGAGCTGTTGGAAAGCCCCTATTCCCCCAGAACTACAACTCCCAGGGTGGTTTAACAGTCATTCCCTCTTCACAAGGGAACTCTGGGAATTGTAGCTGTGCGAAAGGGACCGGGGTCTCCTAACAACTCACAGCTCAGTTCCACGGGGGAAGCTTTGGTGTGAATGTGGTTTGTTTCCTGCAGCAGTCCAGGAGCCCAGCCATCACAGAGCCTAGGTCAGAGACGGAGGAACTTCTTTTTCCATCTTGGAAGGTCACATCCATTCTGGACAGGCAGTGATGGGCAGAGACAGGAACAAAAGCAGGCGAAGCAAAGAATGCCAACGTTACCTTTATACAGTGTGCTAGCTCCTTCATGCATTCGTACACCTTTCTCTCTGTTCTCCCTCCCCGGCAACCACTGCCAGAGTCCAAGGACACATTCCAGGAAGGCGTATTTTTATTTTATTAAAAAAAAATCCACTCGAGGGCATGAAATAGGATTGGCAAGGGGTGTACCCTGAGGATTGGGTGTGTGGCTGATGAGAATATGTTGGCTGGGGGAGAGTCCTAGGAACCAGACAGAGAGGCCAGGAAGATTGCGTTTGCCATCTCCCTGGGCCAGAGTTTCCTCTATGGCTGAATGAACTTTCAACCCTAGTGGAATTAACTCGTCTAAGGCAATATCAAGATTCAAAGATTCCAGGCTCCAAGAGAGGGAGCAGCCGGGGACTGTGAGGAGTCAGTCCCAAATGGCAACAAGGAACTGCACAGAGGAGGGTTGGATTTTGTGTCTTGCGGGTGGGGTTATTCCATACCCACTAAGTGTCCCTACAGTGGTACCTCGGGTTAAGGTTCTGGAGGTCCGTTCTTAACCTGAAACTGTTCTTAACCTGAAGCACCACTTTAGCTAATGGGGCCTCCCGGTGCCGCTGCTGCACAATTTCTGTTCTCATCCTGAAGCAAAGTTCTGAACCCAAGGTACTATTTCTGGGTTAGCGGAGTCTGTAACCTGAAGCATCTGTAACCCAAGATACCACTGTATTTCCCAGGGACAGTCCCAGAATGATGAAAGCCAATCCAGCTTCTGATGTGATCCTGCAATGCCCCTATTCCCCCTATCAGTTCCACTGCTGCCGAGTTTTCAAAGGGATTTGGGTTTAATGGTTTGGTTTATAAAGAGTGTTTTTCCTATACGCCAAAGGAGGGCAAAGGTGCAATATGCGGTAGTAGCAGGCTTTGTGCTTCCCTCCAGCGGTGCTTAGTACAAGATTCACATGTGGCATGTTGCAAAGTGGGGTAGATCGTTGTTGTTGTTTAGTCGTTTAGTCGTGTCCGACTCTTTGTGACCCCATGGACCAGAGCACGCCAGGCCCTCCTGTCTTCCACTGCCTCCCGCAGTTTGGTCAGACTCATGTTTGCAGCTTCGAGAACACTGTCCAACCATCTCGTCCTCTGTTGTCCCCTTCTCCTTGTGCCCTCCATCTTTCCCAGCATCAGGGTCTTTTCCAGGGAGTCTTCTCTTCTCATGAGGTGGCCAAAGTATTGCAGCCTCAGCTTCAGGATCTGTCCTTCCAGTGAGCACTCAGGGCTGATTTCCTTCAGAATGGAGAGGTTTGATCTTCTTGCAGTCCGTGGGACTCTCAAGAGTCTCCTCCAGCACCAGAATTCAAAAGCATCAATTCTTCGGCCTTCTTTATGGTCCAGCTGTCACTTCCATACATTACTACTGGGAAAACCATAGCTTTAACTATATGGACCTTTGTTGGCAAGGTGATGTCTCTGCTTTTTGGTTCCCAATTAGGCAAGTACTGCTAGTTTTTGTTATGTGAATGGTCCCGCCATACCCTCCCAACATGTCCAAGCACAAAACTGGGATGCAGGGTTTTGGCTGCTGGGATCTCGTGTGTTTTGGGGTGCTGTGCTCTCAAGCAAAAGCATGGCCCCTCAAAACAGAATGTATGTCCCAGACAGCTGACGGTTATGTGGATCCCCTGGTGTCTGCGCCCCCCCCCCCCAGCTTGGAACCACTGGTATAGATCTCTAGTCTTAATGGGTCCTGATAAGGTCTCCTTAGTCCTCTTGCACTCAGGCCTTCTTGTGAGCTTCCTGGAGGTGTCTGGTGAGAACAGGACATGCTGGGTTCGGTGGGTGTTTGGCTCGATCCAACAGGCTCTTCTTGTGTTCTCATAATGCATGGATGCTATTGTTTCAACAGCTGGCTTTGCGGGGCTTCCTGTATGGTGCACAATTCCTCTATGTCCAGGATATGGAACTTGTAGTCCTTCAAATATTCTTGGGACTATACCTCTCATCATCCCTGACCACTGACCATGCTAGCTGGTGCTGATGGGAATGGGAGTCCCATAACTCTTGCTTGGTGGGCTTTAAAAAAGCCAATTAAAACTGTGACCTGGGTGAGGCTTTGATTAGACGGGAACCAGGTAGTGAGCAGGATGTGTACACATTCCAGAGGCCCCATGTCTGGTGGGGAAAGGGTGGGGACCATTCTGCTGTAGTTTTCAGCGAGGAGCCTTGCTCTGCATTTGGATTTTGTCCTGTGCGGCTAAATCCTCCCTAGCCTTCCTTTACAAGCAAAATAAAATGCAAACAGAAGGTGCTGGGGGAACACTCAAAATAGCGGAGGAATCTGCTAACTTGTCGACATTCCTTTTCATAATCCTTAACTGACGTTCCCTGCACTCAGACTCCATGCATACCATTTGAAGCATATGACATTCCCCACAAAGAATCGTGGGAACTGAAGTCTACCCCCTAACAGAGCTATAATTCCCAGCACCCTTAACAAATTACAGTCTCCATGATCCTTGGGGGGAAGTCATGTGCTTTAATGGTATAGTGCGTGTGCGGTCTCAGAGTCAAAGGCTATCCACAGTGGGCCCTTTGAACAACCTCAATCTGGACTTGTTCATCTGGGTGTTGGTGGTGCCACAGGCCCGGTAGATGAAAAAGCTGGGAGACAGGAGACTTGGATTTGGTTGTTTGCGGTGCCACTGCTCAACCTTCTGGCCTTTGGCAAATCGCTTTCCCCTCTAATTACCCTACCTGCAAAATGGGGATGATGTCCAGCATGCTCACTAGTGTCAACATTGCATGTGACACTATGTCTTGGCATGAGAACTGGTGCTTGTCATGACAGGTGTTGAAATAATAATGCACAGACAGTCCCTCTTTTAAATTGCTTCTAACCACACAATTATCATCCACATCAGGAGTGCAAAAAATCCATGTGACCTCGTCAAGTTCCTTCTTTTAAAAAGCTTTTTATAATCTTCTTTTACAATCTTCTTTTCATTTTGTGTTTTTCCCATCTCCCTCTACTTCCCTATGCGTTTCTCTGCCTTTCTGCCCTTCCTGTTGTGTCATACAGTTTTAGACTCAGACAAATGCTCTCCTTTCTTTGCTTTTCTGCAGGTCCACTGGTTTAGGTTTCGTTTCATTTTCGCAGTTTTGAACATTATGATTTTGTGCAGCCTGGTAATTCCAGTTGCTTCACTAAAAACGATTTTTTGAAAGAAAATATTTGACTGTTGTTGTTAGCCATGGCCTAGCAATGATAGAAAACCATTTATTAACTAATTAATTAATCATATACAATCCATGCTCTAATCATTCCATGTGAGCTTCCCTCAGTTTGCATATTTTCCTGGCTGAAATGTATCCTTGGATTCCGATAATGCTTGTTTCCTTCCTGGATGGAAAAGCGTGTCCTTGCTTGTGTGTACAAAGGCAAGATTTGCACTCATGGCTCCACCCACCTTTACCTATGTCTCCGCCCGCCACTGCCATATTGTCCTCAAGAGGCTGCCTAGAATGGAACTCAACCCTTATTTTTTATTTCTGGCATTGTATCTTTGTAGACGGCTCAGGGACTACTGTAGTTAAGTAGTATATAAATTAGTTTATTATTTCCACTAAAGGCCATGACAAACTTGTAGCAATAGTATTAATAATACAGAACATCCATCCATAATATAAGCCAACATCCATGATGTAAGAGAGGGAAGATTCCAGAGACACCAACAAGATTAAATCTACCTTGATTTTGGACTTAACCTCTGAGTCACAAGAACACAATTTCACCAAACTCCTTTTTCCTTATTTTTGTTGTTGCTGTTGTTGTTGCAGCCAGTGCATAGAGGGCCACTTTGTGTGTTACGAAGCTGTTATTAACACCCGAAAGAAACTAAACCTGAAGTTGATCACAAATACAAAGTCTGTATGCGTGTAGGACCTTGTTGTAGCATCCATCCAAGACTGCAGTGGGCATCACTTGGAAACACAGCTAAAAAAAGGCATTTCTTAAGGAAACTGATGAGAGACTGGCCAAGAAACATGATATACAAAGGTGAAGTCAGAATCAAAGTTAGCAAGGCATTTGTCTAGAATTGGGATCAATAACAAATACTCTTGTGGGGTTAGCTCTGGAATATGACGACTTTTCAGGCCCTAATATTAACCTGCAATAGCATGGTTTTACAGATAACCAACAACAACAACAACAACAACAACAATAATATTTCAATTTATTAGCTGCTTGACACATATGTAGTCTCCAAACAACTTATTAAATTTAAAAGTATAAAGGATGGCGTAACATCAGAAAAAGAACAATGCATTAAAACCATACAATTATTTGTGAAACAAAAACAGAACAGCAGCTTAAACACACAATCAACAGACAGTAGAAATAATCACCACCATCTGTGAAATGCCTGGGAGAAGAGATCATTTTCTACTTGGATGTTAATGGTGGTGCTAAGCGGGCCTCACTGGGGAGAGCGTTCTACAAGCTAGGAGCCACAACTAAAAAGGCCCTTTCCCAGGTAATGGGCAGCCGGCAACTGTAATGCAGGGATAATTCGAAATGCTACCTCCCTCCTGCAGTTTGAATTTGTACAGTACAGGGAGGACACAGCCACACATGAATCACTTCTCACCAGAGTTCTTGGGCTAGACTTGGGCCTTAGAAGTCCTACTGTTCATAAGAGAGAGAGAGAAAGGGAGGGGAGGTGGCCTGGAAGGGCAAAGGTGAGCCATGGGTAAAATATAATCATTTATTTTGCAGGATACTATTTACAGTATATGTTGCAGGCTATGTGCAACATTTAAAAGGAGAAAGGTGGAAATGGGCTTCAGTAATAAGAATCCTTAGAATGGTAAGAAGTAGCTTCTCATTTTCTTCTGAGTTGGAATATCTAACAATGCTCCCCAGATTAGTCTGTATAGTGTGTGTGTTTTTTAATCTTTCCTGTACAACAGTAAAGGAACTGCTCAGCTTCGCAAAAGAGAATGAAACAGAAGTATGGGGCTAGCTGGCTTTGCACATCCGTGCAGAAAAGCCAGCTAAACACATTCCACTTCTGGCTAACTCAGCCAATTCTGCATTGGCCTGCTGGAATCCCTCAGTTTCGACGACTCCTCTGTTTGAAGGGCTATCCACTCCCATGTCCAGTTTAAAGATTTATATTAACCCTAAGAAAGGAGAGCAGAGCTTCCAACATACAGTGGAGCCTCGGGTTGCGTTACCTTTGGGTAACATAACTTTCGGGTTGCGAACGTGGCAAACCCGGAAGTGTATACTTCTGGGTTTTGCCGCGCACACATGCGCAGAAGTGCTCAATTGTGCCATGCGCGTGCACAGAAGGGCGCTTTCAGTTATGAAGATTTTGGGATACGGCCGGGCCTCCGGAACGGATCCCGTTCATAACCGGAGGTACCACTGTATATTAAAACATAATAAAACACCAATACCTATACAGGGCTGCTTTCACATGTCCTCTAAAGGTTGGATAGTCGCTTATCACCTTGGCTCAAGGGTCACATAACTCCATACCCTCCAACATTTTTCTTATGAAAATAGGAACATCCTAAGGAAAAGCAGGACATTCTGGGATGGAATCAGAAACTGGGATGGCTTCTGTAAATCCGAGACTGTCCCTTGAAAAGAGGGACACTCATCTGGAGGTTCTGACATAATGATAGTTTCTATATAGTCTATTCTAGGGGTCAGCAACCTTTTTCAGCAGGGGGCCGGTCCACTGTCCCTCAGACCTTGTGGGGGGCCGGACTATATTTTTTGGGGGGAAATAATGAATGAATTCCTATGCCCCACAAATAACCCAGAGATGCATTTTAAATAAAAGGACACATTCTACTCATGTGAAAACACACTGATTCCTGGACCGTCCGTGGGCCGGATTGAGAAGGTGATTGGGCCGCACCCGGCCCCCGGGCCTTAGGTTGCCTACGCCTGGTCTAGTCCACTGATGAGGGGCACTGAATTGGCTCTGTGGATAGCCAACATACTTGCAAGCAAATGCCGATGAATTACACCTCCCATTGTTCCTCCCATTGCTAGTTGGAGCTGGAGCTGAACAACATTGGGAGGGCACCATGTTAGCCATCCTTGCACTGTAGAACATAAAAATTCGCCTCCGCCTGGCTCGGTGGACTTGAGCTCTGCCTTCGTCCTAATTATATGCTCCGTCTAGCTGTGCATTAGCACAGAGACAAGTAGCCCTGACTCATCGTTTTTTCACCATCCTCGCGACCCGAGGCAAACAGACTTCGCTGCGCACTCTCCAAACAGTCCCAACTTCCCCTTGAGCAAATATCTAATCTTGTCCTGCCTTGCAGCACAGCTGTCTTGTTTCTACATGTGCAAGCAAACTATCCCATCGCTGGGGCTATTAATTAATTGTTATTATTTTTTTGCTGGGGGCAACGGCTGTCCTCCTGGAGGAGCACCCCAGCGACAGTCAGCACCGTGTTTTGCAGACGTGTGTACGACTTATTTTCCTTCCACCTTGCAAGGTAATTGGCCTTTTGCAGCTGGATGTGGCGCTGATGACAGAGCCTTGAGTAGGAAGATGAAACATAAGATTGCCTGATTCTATGAGCTACTATAGAGCCTGCTAGGTAGACTACTTAAGCCCTAGAAGGGTTGTGCTACAGCTGTGAGCAGACGACAAAATCTCTCAACCAATGGAAGCAAGGCATGACCCCTCACCTCGCAAATACCAGAATTTTGGTCTGTTACTAGTAATAAGTGACTAATTATTAATAAATATTATTCATTATTACATTATTAATAAATCTCAAGGAGACTTGGGGTGTCGTGGAGAGGTGAAGGGGGAAATCCTCACCACACACACCCACACACCCAAATTGCCTCCAGTTCTGGTCCCCCGCAAATAATAATACCAGTGACTGCATTACTAATTATCCATTGCACATGATAATGGTGTCATGTGCTATGGGGAGGTGAGAGAGACCAACAGCATCCTGGTAGCCTGGGTTGTGTCCAGTTTTAGTTATACTCAGAGTAAACCCATTGAAAGTCAGGGAGCTTATTGGTTTGGTTTTATTGTGTGGGGTCTTTGGATGAAGGATACAGATTTAATAAAGAACAGAAATGTCAATCACTTTATAAAAATATTTCTGTACCTCCATATCATACCGTATCATGGCACTGTACAAAAACAAAACATCGTTCAAACAAGCGATCGTCAAAGTGTCTGGCTGACCAGTTTAAAGAGTTGCAAAGGCCTGTCGCCGTAAAAAAAAAGAAAAGTTTTTAGGAGCCGTCTAGTGGAGGCCAGCCTCATCCCATCTGCTTCCAATGCCAAAGGTGGGTCCTTGTGTTGAGCTTTTACTCATCGCTTGCTAAACTGCATTGCAGACGGCAGATATGGTGGCAGCACTGGCTCTCCAGTCCCACATTGTTCCCGACATTTTTATGTGTGACATGAACAAAAGTACTTCAGAGCTATCTGCAGGCCATGTGTGCAAAGGTGTGAACGCAGTTTTAAATTAAGATAGAATGCAGAAGATGAGCATTTCAAAACCATATATGTATCAAATTATTCCTAGACTTGATGCTTTCCTTACAGCTGTGGAGGGGGGGGGGGTGAGGGGAGTGACTAAACTCTGGAACATCATCTGTGAAAATGCCCTTTTGCTTAAGCTCCCACATTTGAATTGGATCTGAAATGTTGAAAACACCCTATTTTATTTAGTTATTTAAACCATTTTCCAGCCCACCCTCCATCATTTCCACAGGTATCTGGGTGGCTACTGTGAGAACAGAATGCTGGGCTGGATGGACCATTGAACCCTGATCCAGCACAGCTGTTTTTATGTTCATTGCTGTTCTGGGGGTACATAATGAAAAGCAGATAATTAAAAACAACAGGCCAACTGATTAAAATCCACAATAATGTAGTAACAATGGAATACTATGTGTGCACGCACTCGTAAGTTTCCCTGTGTTTCAGTGGGGCTGCAGTCCTACATTCACTTACCTAGGAGTAAGTTCCACTGCACTCAGTCAGACACATCCAAACAGTATTATATTATTATTATTATTATTATTATTATTATTATTATTATTATTATTATTATTATGTTAATTGCTTTCTCTTGAGCAAAGCAACCCAAAATAAACAAACGAAAAACCCCACATAGCTACATTAAAACCAAGGGAGGAAATAATGCATTTTAAAATTCCCACCCACTTCTAGAAGGCCACATATAGCTAAAGGCAGACCTGGTTATAGAGAAAAGTATTTGCACCAGACAAGCCTCTCTGGGGAAAGCATCCCACAAACAGGAGCCGCTGCAGAAAAGGCCCATTTTTGCCTTGCCACCCTCTGGACCTCTCGTGGTGTGGTCACACAGAGAAGGGCCACATACAATGATCGCAGGGTCCGGTTCAGTAGGCATGTATAAGGTTGCACATTGTTGACTGTTCAGGGTCAGCGTCTTAAATAGCATATAGCAAAGCAAGAGGAAGTTATGTGTTTTTAAATACTGGCTTTCCCTTTCCTGCTGGTTTATGGAGGGTGTTTGCAGAAGAAGAAATGTAAATGTAAAAGCAAAACCAGTTAATAATAATAATAATAATTTTTATTTATACCCCGCCCTCCCCAGCCAAGGCCGGGCTCAGGGCGGCTAACAAGCAATAATAAAAACAAGTTGAATTAATACAACTTAAAAACAAGATTAAAATACAACATTAAAATATTGAAACATTAAAATATTAAAATGCAGCCTTAATAGATTAATATTTTGGGGGGTCCTGGGTCCCGGCCCCCCATTGGGCAAAAATATTCCAGCATTGCGCTGGGTTGGACTAGATGACCCTCGGTGTCCCTTCCAACTCTACCATTCTATCATTCTGCCTCCCTTTCCTGCGCCTTCCAAAGCAGCAGCAGCAGTAAGCACTGAGAGACGGGGGCGTGACCACCTCGTGGGTGCGTTTCCCCCACCTCCAGCCCATGGACATGGCCCGCGTCCCATTGGCCGAGGGAAGCCCCGCCTCGCGCCACCTGGCCCCACCTCCTCCGACCCTTATAGGTTGCCGAGAAGCTCCCCTCTTCTCTCCGCCCCGTTTGCGGTACGGCCCCTCCTCCAACTCAGAGACTGCCCGGAGATGGGGAGCTGGAGAACGCTCGGCCGATTGGCTGGCTCTGGCCGGCGCCTGTGATTGGCCAGCCGGGGGTTGCGGGTAGGCGTGGCCGCGGCGCTTCGATTGGCCGCGGCCGAGGGGTGTGCGCGCGAGGGAGAGCCGCGGTTGGTGGGCGGGGCGGGGATGGCAGCGGCTGTTCCTGAGCGGCTGAAGCCGAAGAGCTTCCAGGGGGGCGGGAGGGGGAAAGAGGAGGAGGAGGAGGGGAGCGGCGGATGGGGGCGGCGGCCGGAGGCGCTGAGCGCTGAGCGCAGGCAGCCGCTGCAGCCAGTCGCCTCCCTCTGCCCCCGCTGGCTCCGGCAACCATGAACAGGGGCGCCGCTTCTTGCCCTTCGTCCGTCCCCGGCGGCAGCGGCCACGGAGAGTGCCGGAGGGTCTGTAGCAACTGCCGGAAAGTCCTGAGGCAGGTGGGTGTACGTCGACCCCCGTCACGTTCCTCACACAAACACACACATACACCCCTCCGCGCGTGCGCGCGGTGCTGTGGAACGTTGGGGAGCAGCGCGCGCGGGGATCGGGCGGTTGGTGGGGAGGCGGGGGGAGCCCGATCGGAGGAGGCGACTTCTGCCCGAAGGCGCTCGGAGATGCTGCTCGCCTCTCCCGATTGCAGACCGTTGGGCTGCTGCGCTCGGGCCACGCCCCCTCGGCCAACTCTTATAAAGGGGGGGGGGAGGCGCGCGCCCCGCTGAGGTTGGGGGGGGGGCTCTTTCACCTTCGCGTAGGGCTGCTTGTGTACGTGTGTCAGTCAGTCAGGGTTATCCCAAAGCATATATAATGAGGCGTTATATGTGTGTAAGTGTGAATTCTGGTGCGCCTGTGAGTTACATTGGTAGCTCGTGTTCTCCTCAAGAGTAGACCCACTGAAGTCCCATGGGCATGGCTGACTTAAGTCTGCTGGTTTCGGTGGGTCTGCTCTGGGGAGCAGTTAACTGGGGTACAAAACTGTAGCCCTCCTCAGAGTAGACCTACTGAAGGCTCATGGGCATGGCTGACATGGGTCTCCTGGTTTCAGTGGCTCTACTTGTGAGTAGAACTTGGACAACGAGGGGTTGCCTGCAACTAACTTCTAGGACCCTCAGAAATGAATGTATCCAGATTAGCAATATCCATTAATTTCAGTGGGTCTGCTCTGAGCAGGACTTAATTTGGATACAACCCTATCTCTAAATACATATGTATATATCAAGAGAGCAGTTTGTGTGTTTTCCTATCCAGTTGTATAAAATAGGTATGATTTGCATAGTACAGCTGTATAAAAATAATAAGAACCATATCCAGCTGGATGTAGACTTAACTGCAATCCTAACCATTTTTTTTGCTCACAAGTAAGTTGTGCTGGTCCCAGTGGGGCTTGCTCACAGGTAAGTGGGGTTGGGACTGCAGCCTTAAGTTAGCCATGCATTAGCCCCATTGCAGTCCATGGGACAACTGACAGTCCTGTCACCACATTTACTTGGGACTAAGCCCTGTTGAGCTCAATAGGACTTACTTCTAAGTAGATGTGATGTGGTTAGGCTTGTGCTGTTAATTACGACTAAGAAAAGTCCAATCATTTTTAATGAGGGTAAAGCGTGGCTAAATTAGTCTGGAGCCAGCCCATTATTTTTATATTACAAAGTGTATTGGGCTGGCTGCTTTTAAGTGCTAGCTATATTAAGGTTATTTGGTTGTTTTAAAAAGTTTTAAAACTGTGTTCTTTTGTTTATAATGTAAGGTTGTTTATAATTGCATAGTAAAGTAGGATAATACTGTACATATTATATGTATATATTGTATATTAAAATTGCATAAAATATGCATATCATTTTAATACAATGTATGCATAATTTATTATTTGTTCATGTGCTTTTAGTGTGACTTGTTCTTGAAAGGTGCTCAGTGTGGTTACAGTTGGTACTGAACCACTTAAACAAAAGCATAATAATAATAATAATAATAATAGCAATTGATAAAATTGTATACAGCCTGGCAACATCAAAAAATAGCCAATCATGTTGTCACAGTAAAAGAAAAAGGGGTGGTTTGGTGGTGGATTGGTTTCACATACCATCTAAATGAATATAGTGCAATAGGGTGTGTGTCTTTGTGTTTGTGTATAGAATATGGGTGACATCTGATTTATACAATTGCCCATTGAGTTTTTAATGGGTCTCCTCTAAGTATAACAAATACAAATTTGCATGTTTACTTGAAAATAAAGCTTCACTGAGATCAGTGGGCCTTACTTTCCAGATAAGAAAGTATAGAATTCCAGCCCTGGGGAATGTTGTCTTCTGTTTGTAATCATTGTATTGAAGAAAAAAAAGGTTCAGTGGGATATGTCAGAAAATATTTACCAGTAAATCTCAGAGCTAACCTAATTGCCTTAATTAGGTTATAATATGCCTATATATTTCCATTGCTTAGAAGTAAATGATGTGCTAATGCTAAAAACGCAGGTTAATGACTTGCACATTTCTGACATTTACTGTGGGCAGTCCTCCAAAAATCTTAAGAATTGCTAGTAAATGCTAACATTCACTAAGTCTGACACTGTAATAAGTGTATACTTTTCTTTCTCTGTGTGATCCTGTTAAAACAAGTATCTTTAAACAGTATGGTAAAGATAATCACCTTTAAACAGTGTGATCCTGGGTGGGCAGGGCTGAAAGGAAGGGAACTGAAGGCAGTTCATCTACCTCCTGGGTTCTCCAGTGCCCTGAGAACAGAGGACGGCTCTTGCTCACCTTTGTCCTTTTCTGTTTTTTCTACACCCCCCAAAACCATTCACCTCCCATGGGAAATAAAGGGAATGAAATTCACTGTTGTCTGTGTGCTCCTGGTTTGGAGGTGTGCCAGGGGAATGGGAAGGCGTTGGATCTTTTGGATCCAAGCACACCCTTGGCATGCCCACCCCCTTTTTTTGCTCTGCTGAGATCCGTTCTGACAACAATAGAGGAAGGGCTGTGGAAGGTTCCATAGCAATGGCGAGGTGGGATCCAACACTGGATCTCCCTCTCCAAGGTTGAGGAGTTTTCTTTCTGTGCTTATAAAAGGTGCTGCAATGATTCCTATGGCCCCTGGGATATCCTTCCCAGGGTTTCAGTGTCTAGTGAAATCAGTTAAAGGGGCTTGACTTTGGCAGGGTTGTGCTCTCTGTACTTGATGTGGTATGTGTCTGTATGAAATTCTTATTTTGCTGTACCTTTGCCTTCTGTATCACTACTTCACTTATCCATTGGAATGTTAAAAATATGTCTTGTCCCTGAAGTCTCAAGACCTTCAAAAGAATAAGAAAAAACACTGTCTAAATTCTATATTTGGTTTGTGCACCCTCTTTCCAAAGGCGAGAGGAAGCTAGAATGTGGCTGAAGCTCAGTGGTAGAGCATCTACTTGTCCCAGGTTCAATCCCAGGTGTCTCCAGGTACGGTTAGGAGAGACTCATGTCTGGAATTCTAGGGAGCCGCTACTGGTCAGTGTTGACAAAACTGAGCTAGATGGATCTGACGGTCTGACTCAGCAAAAGGCAGCTTCCAGGTTGAGCTTCCTCCTGCCACCCAGAAGATGCTCAAAAAAATCCCACTTTAATATCAAGTGTAGCATGCATGTACTTTAAAGACAAATATTTATATGTAGGTGTTTTCATGTGTTTCTAGTTTCTCTCCTGCTTTTTGCTTAATCTTAATTGAGAGGTCTTGTTTTACTTCTAGAAGAAATTAAGGTTTTGGCTGTGGTGTAACTTTGTGGGAGGCTGCAAAACTGATGCGTGACTATCGAGATGATTTCTCCTTGCATTACTGCCCATCAAAATATTTAATGCCTAAGCTTATGATGTTGACTGAGGACTGGAGTAAATTGAAGGATAATGGTGGTATAGTTGATGGTAAGGTCAGACTGACTGAGTGGTTTATCCTCCTGGATATTGTTATCAGCGCAAAGCCTATGGGATAGTTTGCAGAATAAATATAAATTTTATTTGTGCCGTAGACTTGACAGTCTAACTCAAATTGCTCTCCTCTTTATTTATGACAGCTCTGTCCCTTCTAGTTAAAAAAAAGTGAGGGGGGGAATCTTGCAATTCAATGACCTAACTTAGTCATACTTGTTTTTTCAGTGGGTCTGCTGGGTGTAAAACTTAGCTATCATAGCCCCCCCCCCTGTTACCATGGAAATAGGATCTTTGCCCCAAGTAATCATTGAGCCAGACTAGAACCCTTTTTGGGGGGCTGGGGGATAGATTGTAACTAGACACATATATCAGACAGACACTGAATATGCTTCATCCTGTAAGATTGCAGCCAATACCAATGATGTCACTAAGCAAACCAGGGTTTTCATTGGTTTCAGTGTTGTCAGACTAGAATGCAGAGAATACCCTCCAGCCTTAATGTATGATTGAAGCAGAAACCTCCTACCTTCTAACTATTTCTCCCTTTTGTATTGATATTGATTCCTGTTGGTTTTGCCTCTGCAACACTAAGCCTCAGTTCTGCATATAATATCTTATTGAAGACATGCTGCAGGAGAGAGAGAAAAAGAGATGGACTACATCTCATCTTCCTTATCTCCACCCACATCTGACACACATTTTTGCAAGGAGCACTGCCCTCTTCATAACCTTGACTTCAGTGTGTGGGTCTGCTATGAGGGTGAAGAAAGACAAGGGGAAGGAAACTTTTATCTTTTGAACTGTATCCTCTCTGTATATGTAGAGTATGTCAAAATAAATGCCTCCCAACTCTATATAATCTCCCTGCTCTTTTTTATGCTTACACTTTCTGTAGCAGCTATATCTGTATTGTGTGTCTGATTTTAGATTTTGTCTCCATGACAAATCTCTTATTATTAGATCCCCCTCCCCTTTCTGTATATGAACATCATGTCTGTGTGTGTACTCAGAAAATCTGGCTTTCTTGGAAGCTTATTGGGGGTTCCTCAGTAAAATTACTACAGTAATGCCAAGCAAAATTCTCTAGAAGATATCTTGCCCACATCTTCTGTTGAGTGCTGGGTATGTTTTACTGGCAGGGTTTTTCAAACATGGGATTCCCCTTCTAACTGCTCTCTTCCTCCTGCCTTCTACCAGTAGGCATCTCTTTGGTAAGTGAATGAATGGGGGCTCCTTGCACACAGCTACATGCATGCAGTAGACCGGAGCAATACTCCAACGCTGGCATTAGAAGAGGCCATTTCAAGCTTCCTTGTGAATCCAGCCAGCCAGGGTACAAAACAGGAGTGGGAAGAACACCTTTAACTAGAAGCTCCCATGTGCTGCCTGCTTCTCTGCAGCTGCCATACTTAGCAGTTTGAGGGCTGCAAGCCAATCCTCTGTTGCTGGGTGTGAAGCATCTTTGGCCCTACTTGCTGCAAGATTAGCTCCCTGCCTAGAACTTTGCAGTTCCTTCACCTCAGTGTCTATGTCTCTTCCCTTTATGGAGGGAGGACTGTACTGTGGCACAGTGTGCATTTATACTGGCCAAGTGGCACCCAGCAAGGGATAGGGGAGAAATTCTGTTTGCATTTTAATGCAAAACTACCTTATTTGTACTTCCCGCACCCCTCCCAAATGTGAATCCAAATGAAGCTATCCTTCAAAATGTGCACTTTTCTGAATTTTGCAATCAGATAATGTGCACAAAAGCATGTGCATAAAAATGTATATATTGGTGAAAATAACATAAAATATGTTGGGGTGTATTAGGGAACAAAATTACAAGCAGAAATGTATATATTAGGAGAAACGTACAATAAAATGCTGACAAATTATTGTGATGACTTTTTTTAGTCCCAGAATACCAAGTGATGTGTGGAAATTTTGAGATGGATATTATTCAGCAGATTAATTGATGCACTAAGGGTTACTGGATGATGGAAAAAAGTGGTATGTGAAAGATACAATACCCCAATTCTTTGCAGTTTTAAAATTATGTAATAATGTGCTCAAAAGAGGACCAAATCCTGCTGGTCGCATAATCTGATGCTAGAATCATGAATCATTGTCTGTATGTAGGAAGGCTCCCTTGTTAGTGAGAATCTTGATTCCTAGTATGAATTCCTTAAAATGCAGTTTTTAAAAAAATGGTGTATGGATGCTGTTCAGATGTAATAAGTAATATAAACATGGCTGTTTTTGCCTATATAAGGATGTTGCAGAAAGTAATATTTCTAGAATGAACTCCTACTTTACCTGGGAAGTTGTGTGTTTGGGGTGATGAATGAGTATATTTTCATCCTTGGATCCCTTTTTTAAGGAATAGTTTAGCTATTTTGTACTGTTGAGGTGATTTCTGATTTATTGAGATGTGGGTAAGTAAATTCCTATGACAACACCTCTCTGATACTTGATCTCTGTGTCATGTACATTCTGTTTAAAAAGATCAATATTTATTATAGGCTGCCATTCAGGTGTTAAACCCTTCCCCAAGCTTCCCACAACATATTAAAAGCATAAAATTCATAATGTGATTATAAACTGTGAAACCACACAATCCGTAAAACACTAAAACAACTAAAAATATTATAGCAACAGCAATAAACAGTATAAAAAAACAAGTGGCACAGCATAAAGAGTTTTAAAAGAACAACAGCTGTGAAATACAAAACAGCTAAAATAGCAAGTGAAAGCATTTTGCAACAAAAAAGTCTTCAGGCTGTTTTACAAGCCATCAACATAGGGGCCATATGAATATGCCTAGGGAAGGGGTTCTGTTAACATGGGACCACCTCTGAATCAGTGGTACAGTTAGCATCCTGAGAATATCGTCCCTCTCTTTCTTGAGGTGTGGTTCCTAGCCCTCATGGCTGTGAATAAGAGGTTAAAAATAAGCTGACTGTGTTTGGAAAATAAGCCAAGAATTGAATAGAGGCCAGTTGGCTACCTGTTACTCCCCCTCCCGCTTTTCTGTGTGTATCCAAACTGAATGATGCCTCCTCCCTTTTCCTACGTGCCTTGCTTCTGCAGTCTTCGTTACCACTGTATGAGTAGTCAACAACATGCTCCTTTGCCTAAAAGGGGGAAAAAGTATTTGAAAACCTTCAAAGCCAATGCAATCAGGCAAATTAAGTTAGTTTCCTTATTTTGATGGGGGGGGGGGGAGAAATAGAGGTTGACTAATGATTTGGGTGCAGGTCACGCACAGCTACTTTTCCTTACTCTCTTGTGGCAAAGTTATCCATGCATCTCTTGTCACAGTTTATTTTATTACACAGTTTATTTTATTACATTTTTATCATGCTTTCTACCCCTGAGGGAGATTTGAATTGACCCTAAATGCATATAAAATTCATAAAAAGATGAAAAAAGAGTTTAATATAAATGCCAGAATCTTGGCAGCAGCATTAATACTGCTAGTCTTTTTGGCATTAAATAATAAAATAATTTAAATGGTTTTCAGAAGGCAGATGAGGACCTTTCCTCATAGGAAAGCTCTTCTGAGAAGAAAAGTGCCATATCTTAGAAGGCCCTGCTCCCAGTGGATACTGGCTTTACTTCAGATGGAAGTGTTTCCTGGAACAAGACCAAAGTGACTGAAGAATGGGAAGGGGTCAATATGGGGGAAAGCGTTCCCTGAACTAGTTTTAGGCTTAAGCCATTTAGTTTTAAGTGAAAGAGCCAGCAACATCTAGAAAACATGTTTTTTATTTTCTTAAGACTGTACCTCAAAAGTGGAATTATATGTTGCAGTGAAGATGAGGCTGCTGCTGAAGACAGCAGTTGCATGTTGAATTTCCCACTACCTTCCATAATAACAGCTAATTCAATTCTCCATGTGTGCTGACATCCTTATGAAGAAGTGTGTTGCATTGCCCCGCCAGTAATGGCAAGTGATTTGGAGGGGGGTGGGTTAAAACACTTCCTAAAAATTGGGACACATGGCTAGTGGGTTGAAGGGATCTGGTCCTGGCTTGTTAAATGACATTAAACCAGATTTCCCTGATTCAGTCAGAATGCAGAATAATGCAAACCATAAACTAAACTCCAAAGTGATGTACAAGGAGAGACGATGCCTTTTAGATAAGCATTTGACTGCAACGCTTGTTCACCACGTCAAAACCTTGGTTTATGGAGCCCTAAGCCGAACCAGACACATCTGCCACTATTTCTAACAATACTAGCTGTCCAGCAAGCCACCCTTCAGGAATATTCTGATTGGTTTGCCTCCACTCTGTACATCTGATTAACTGAGTTGCCTCTTGTTTGTCCAGCGCAAATGAATTAAAACTGCTGAGCTGGGCAGATCTATCAGCTTGGAGCAACTAAGGCAAATGCGCTGTGTATGTGTATGTTTGGCAGCCTCTTTCTAATTATATCTTTGTACCAGGATTTTTTCTTGTAAATATGAAGAAAGCATGTAAGTCATTGCGCTCAAATATTTGCACTCTTTGTCCCAAAGCTGTTTTTCTTTTTCTTTTTTTCTTCCTCTGTGGGTCAGGCCAAGTGCCAATCAAAGTTGTTTTTCAAGCCATGCAGTGAAATTGTAGAACAGCTCCGCCCCCGCCCCCCCCGCCCTGCTGTCTTCCAAAGAAGGGTTTGGCTTTTGGAGAACTGGTGTGGGGGAGGGCTGGGTAGGATAATACACACTTAAAAAAAAAAAAAAGTTGACTGTCTGTAGGCTTATAAAAATGTGTTTTGTGCTAACAAATGTGTATGTTTGGTACGTGCATTTATTTATCCCTCTCCTCCCCCTCTTCTAAGCTCTTGGATCATATTATACATCATACTTGATGTTTCTTCCTGCTTTCTAATCTGTGAGAAGTTTCATGGATTTGAGAAGCACAGAGCAATACCATTGGATTTAACTGTTGCATTTCTGGGCCAGGTGTTCCTGTTGGGTGAGTTCTCCCCATCACTCTAGAGAAGCCTTGCTCAACATTGTGTTCCCAGGTGTCGTTGGACTACAACTCCCAGCATCCCTAGCTAGCATGGCCACTGGTCAAGGATGATGGGAGTTGAGAAAGGCTGCTCCAGAGTATTGTGGTTCATATTAGTTCTGCCCCATCCCCAAACATGGGTTTTGCAAGAGGGTGGAAATAAGTTGTGAGCCAGGGAAAGTCTTGCTTACTAGCTAGATGGTCTTATGAAGGCCCACCCTTACTATAGCCCTGTCCCAAGCTGTAGTTTGGGAAATACAGTGCTGCGTTAATTGGCAGGGTTGTTCTACAGATCACAGAGTTAATGGGAACAAAGTGATCTCAAAACTCCCAAAGCAATATATGTTTTCTAAATAGTGGTGTTACTTGATGTGATCAAACCCGTCCTGGTATATTGTCATCTATTTTTGTGGGCATTTCTAAGTCACGTCCACACCATGTATTAAAGCACATGGCGTTCCCCAAATAATCATGGGAACTGTGGTTTGTTAAGGGTGCTGGGAATTTTAGGCCTGTGGGGATAAGCTGCAGTTTCCAGGATTCTTTGGGGAAAGCTGTGACTTTTAAGGGGTATGAATGCACTTTCATACTGGCTTATAAATGCCACGGTTCCAGATTGAAGACTCCTTGGATGTGGAGTGCTGTGAAGTGTTGAGGCTATTCTTAGCACAGAATTCCCAGAACCTTCACAAAAGCCATAATTCCTCAGGGATCTTTCTGGGAAGTCTTTTTTGTGAAATTGGTTCTAAACTGCTTTAAGATGTGAAGTATAGATGTGGTGGTCCTGTTTGTCACACTTGGCTGGAAGCCCTGAGTGTGTTTGCTTAAGAGTAAACCTCATTAAACTCAGTAGGATTGGCTTCTGTGTAAACATGCATAAGGTAGGTTTGCACGTATTGGCCAACTTTATAGTTGCATAGTGAGAGCTTGCCTTTCATGTTTCATTTCTCAGCTTCTCACTTAAGTAACCTGCAGGCCACATTGGGCTTTCTGAAGTCTTTGCATCTTTGTCACTCCCTAAGCCATCAGTCCAGTCTGGGCTGTCAAGTTTTCTTGGGATGCACTGAAGATCTAGAAAAATCATACATGTATGAATGGGGCAGTAACAGCTAGTGTGAGCATCAGTTGCGGGGAGTGACCGTTTTAGGCACGTCCGATATATGTGTGACCGTGCTGAACCTGAAAGTGACCCAAAAATGTCACAGAAAGGGGCGGAACGGGGTGTTTGCTGGTATTTTCAATAGTGTTTCAAATATACATGGTACTTTGGAATGTTAAAGGTAAAGGGGCCCCTGACCATTAGGTCCAGTTGTGGCTGACTCTGGGGTTGTGGCGCTCATTTCGTTCTACTGGCCGAGGGAGCCAGCGTACAGCTTCTGGGTCATGTGGCTAGCATGACTAAGCTGCTTCTGGCAAACCAGAGTAGTGCACGGAAACACCGTTTACCTTCCTGCCGGAGCGGTACCTATTTATGTACTTGCACTTTGACGTGCTTTCAAACTGCTAGGTTGGCAGGAGCAGGGACTGAGCAAGGGGGATTCGAACCGCCATTTGGAATGTAACCCCTGTGTAAATTGGGAGTTGTCGCTACATACAAGTTCCATGCCCCATCCCTGCACGTAGAAGGGTTAAAGTCATCTCCCATTGGGTGATGCATTGTGAGTTCAGGTTCCCATGGGGAACTTGATCCCACAGCTGATCCCTGCAGAAAGCAGCTATGTCAGCCGTATGCTTGGGAGCTGAGAAGTGCTGACCACAGGGCTTGCAAAGCACTTTGCACAGTGCTTCCCAAATTCCCGACAACCAGCTGGTTGCCAGGCGTTTGAGAGTTGCTGAGCAAGGCCAGTGCTCAGAGCTTCTGAAGTGCTGGGCGTAGGACAGTCAAACCCCCTTGCTCTGTAGTTCCCAATGTTGTCGGGAGCTTGGGAAGCACTGCTCAAGGGGACTCTGCCAGGTAGGTGAGGCATCACGTGATTGATGCGTGGGTTGTCCCACCCACCTGTCAGAGTTGACCTGCAGGAGTGGCCAGAAAGGTTCCTCTTCCCTGATCTGAGGAAATCACAACATACACGAACGGGGCACTAGCAACTAGCGTGAATATGGCTTGATTCACAACTCACCTGCCATTGTAAGCCAAATTATGGTTTATTGGGATCGTGTTGGCAAGTGGCTTCCAGAGAGGTTGCTTTGCTCCTCTGTTTTTACTCAGCATGTCATGGTAGTAAAGAGGACTGGGGAGGAGGTGGCTAAGGGCTTCTCAGCAGGAGCCGGCGTGTTCACACGGTTCCAGGAAGCCAGAATTAGGCCTGGTTCACATGCCAGTGTAAGCTAATCCGTTGCAGGGGAGAGTGGCAATCTCCAGAACAGCGAGTCAGGAGTCAAGGTGCAGTTAATCTGTGGGAGTTGGGAAATTCCCAGCATTGCTGTTGGGAGGGGTGGTAGTGCAAAAGAGGAAGTACCTCAGAGAAGAGGTACTTCATAATACTGGGGTATAGAGTCACTGTTGTGGTCTTTAGCAAGTACAGTCGTACCTCTGCTTACGTATCCCTTACGTATCTGCAAACCCAAAAGTATATTTCCGGGTTTTTGCCGCAGGTGTGCGCGCAGAAGCGGTCTCTCCAATTTTGAAAACCTCAGGATCTGGCCGTACCTCTGGAGCGGATCCTGTCCACAACTGGAGGTGCCACTGTAGAAGCTTTACCACTCACCTAGCTTATCCACGTGGGCTAGGATGGGGATTAGTGTTACAGTGTTACAGGATGGGGATTAGTATACAGTGGTACCTCGGGTTACAGACACTTCAGGTTACAGCCACTTCAGGTTACAGAGTCCGTTAACCCAGAAATAGTACCTCGGGTTAAGAACTTTGCTTCAGGATGAGAACAGAAATCGAGCGGCGGCACGGGACACCCCATTAGCTAAAGTGGTGCTCCAGGTTAAGAACAGTTTTAGGTTAAGAATGGACCTCTGGAACGAATTAAGTTCTTAACCATAGGTACTACTGTATAGATTGTATGTGACTAGGGTTCCTAACTCAAGAGTGCAATACCAAACCAGAGAATGCCTGCAGGTAACTTTTTATGACATTAAAGACCAACCCAAAAATTTATTGCTCGGAAGCAAATCTCACTGAAATATTTAGAAATTCTGAGTAAATAGGCTTCAGATTGCTCAGTGCTATATGTCCTGGTGATGTTATAGTTCTGAGCTGGGATTTGATGCCAGGTTTCAACAATTGTCTTTTTTGGTGACCCTGAGCAAGCTGCTGTTGCATTTGTTTTCCAACTGCAAAATATCAGTAATTGTGACCTCCCTCACAGGGTTATTGTGAGCATAAAGGAGGTGATGACATATTTGTACCCACCCAGTGCCTTGGGGATAAGGCATGCTATAAATCTAATTAGTGAAATATGTTTATTTGCTCCAGAAAAGTAGGTTATATAGAGTGGGACAAACATGGGGTGACATGCAAGTTCTAATAAACTGGTGTTTTACTCCTGTCCAAAATTAAAATTAATTTTATTTAGATACTTTATTGCCTTAATATAATTTGTACAGCACCTAGCACACCATCTGTACTGTACTTTAGTAATAGTAACAATAGGAGTGTCTCCACATATAATTTTAGCAGTAGTTTGCTTCTAATTCAGACGATGCTTTGACTTTCCCAGGGACTATTTATGGATTGCTACGCAAATTACTGCTGTTCATGCAAACCATTGGAGGGTTATGATTGCAGGTTGGATTGCAGTGTGCAATGTCTTTTTAGTTACCACATTCCAGGTGACACAATTTGTATAATATGGAAATCCTGTATTAATTATGCAAAGATGTGCTGAATTGGCATCCTGATTTCCATGGTTTCAATATGCAATTCTTCTATAGTTCTGCCAACTTCCAGAAGTAGGGATGGCTGTTTTATACATTACCTGGCTTTGCCTCTGACCATACTCTCTACCAGAAGCCATAGCAAATCCTGGCTGTCTCTAATCGTGTGTTAGATGCATGTTTTCAGCTGCTGGTTTGTCACATTCACACTTTATGGTTGCAGCTGCTGGCATGAGACTTAGGTTTACCCAAGTATGTACCTTAAGCATGTGTGAACAGGCTGAGAGAGAGAGGAGATTGTGGAAGGATTTCTTGCTTAATCTTTGTTGCTGCTGGGAAGAGGGGATTCTTGAGGCCTTGCTGCTCTACTTTAATGGCACAGCAATGTTTGCTGAAGGTGTTGGTTGGTTCAGTCCCCCCCCCCCTATTTTTTCTTTACTTTCCCACAGTCCGGAGTCCCCCACCACCCACCCCAGTCTCTTCTTGGGCATTGAGTCTAGCTGAGTATCTCCTCAACAAGCTTTGTTGAAGCAGTAGGGTGGGCTAACAGACTGTTCAGTGTCTGGTGAAAACTGATAGGCTTTTGCAATATTCATAGTGGTGGGAGATCGACACTTGATCTCAATCCCATATAATCTTCTTAGGCACACACACACACACACACACACACACACCCAAACCTGCCTTGAGCGCAATCTAGGAAAGCTTATTTTCAGTTACCAAGGACCTGGCAGTTACAAATATAGTGGTACCTTGGGTTAAGTACTTAATTCGTTCCGGAGGTCCGTTCTTAACCTGAAATTGTTCTTAACCTGAAGCACCACTTTAGCTAATGGGGCCTCCTGCTGCCGCTGCACCGCCGGAGCACAATTTCTGTTCTCATCAGCAAAGTTCTTAACCTGAAGCACTATTTCTGGGTTAGCGGAGTCTGTAACCTGAAGCGTATGTAACCCGAGGTACCACTGTACTGCTTAAGTAGCATGGTGGGCAGAAACACTGGGATCTCTGTTTTTTCATCACGAGGCCTTTTGAATGGTTGATCAAGAAAGATAAGACATTCTATAAGGATTAACTGATTGAATTTGCCTGTTCAGAGTAGGCTGTGTTTAGAATGGGGAATTAAGAATGCTGCCAAATATTTTACTGTTTGGCCACCACCTCTGTCATCAAGGGATTACATGATATACTTTGTTTTAAATGTGCCAGGAATTCAAAGTGCTGCTGAAATCTAATGAAAGCTTAAATAATTAAGTGTTCACCACTAACTTTATTGGTCGTCTTCATGCCGCACACCTGATAAAACACCTATGGCTTCTTTGACTGGAAAGTTAGTTGTGAAAGCTTCTAAGATGCTTTTTTAAAAGATATTAAAATAGGCCCATGTGCATAGATATATCCTTGAATTGATATGTACATAACATTAACTGATAGGGTTTCAGTGAAACTGAGGAACTTCCTGGTTCAAGCAAAATAATGTGTTCTTACTGATAACCCGTGGTGTGCTCTGTCAGAAAATATAGTTGTGATCATTGGTGCAAATGCAAGATTTCAGGTCTTCCCAATGTATTGAGTATTGGACAATGGGCAGCATTTGCATCCTACCCCTATTACTGCACCTGGGACTGCCCACTTTTTGAGACAAGGTCCTAGCAAGATGAACAGCTGATTGGACTCAGTTGGACGTTGCTGAAAACATCAGTTTGGTAGAACAACAGTATAGAGAATTACCGTATTTTTTGCTCTATAAGACTCACTTTTTCCCTCCTAAAAAGTAAGGGGAAATGTGTGTGAGTCTTATGGAGCGAATGCAGGCTGCGCGGCTATCCCAGAAGCCAGAACAGCAAGAGGGATTGCTGCTTTCACTGCGCAGCGATCCCTCTTGCTGTTCTGGCTTCTGAGATTCAGAATATTTTTTTTTCTTGCTTTCCTCCTCCAAAAACTAGGTGCGTCTTGTGGTCTGGTGCGTCTTATAGAGCGAAAAATACGGTACATAGTTGATAGAGTACTGTCTCCAAATAGTGTATTATCCTCATGCCCATAGTGAGCCACTTTGAGACTCAGATGTGATGAAAAGTGCAATACAGTCTACCTTTTAAAAATAAAAATAAAAATTAATGACACCAGGCAGCTGCTATTATAAACTGCTTAGAGGTTTTATTTACAAGTAACCAGTACACAGAAGCCCTTGTATCATTGCTCTCAAGAGGACCATGGGATGCAGTAAAAAATAAAAGAAAAGAAATCTGCCGCTTATACAAAGGCATTCTTGACTTCATGGAATATTTGACGGCAGTCAAGTAATAGGCGGTCAATTGACCAGCATCTCAACTCTAAGTTATAAATAGATTTGCAGTTTATTTCAGGCCTTTGGTCAGAATCTATATCTAGCATGGCAGAATAAAAAACTGTTTTCAAGTTTCTTGTTTGAAAAGTTTTGAGAAAGTATACAAGACTTTCTTACCACTAGGGCCTTAGCTCAGTAGTAGAGTATCTGCTTTGGGTGCAGAAGGTCTCAGGGTTCCATTTCCAGGTGGGACTGGGAAAGACCCATTTCTGGAATCTTGAAGAGCAGCTGCCAGCTAGCATAAACAGTGTTGCGCTAGATAGACCAATGGTCTGACTTACAAATTCTTTATTCTGAGCATGTCTGTTTGACACAATATGGCCAAGCTGCCATTGTACCATAAAACCCCTTAACATACCTATAAAGCACTTCTTTTATTTTCTCTCTTTTCTACTTGATTAAATAAATGAAAACATAATTTAAATATAGTTGATTTAAATCATCCCAACCTTGTTGATTCTCTGCTGAAAATAGTGGCTGGAACAGGATGAGAGAGTAGAATGATCCGCCTCATTATATAGATGGGCCATTTCCTGGTTCTCAGGAGTGAAAGAGAAAACTTTGCATAGTTCTCAATGGGGAATTTAGAAACAATTTTAGTTTCTTACTACATTTGTGCCCCACATTTCCTCCAGGAAGTCCAAGGCTGTGTTCATGGCTTTCTTTCCCCCCTTCCTTTTTATCCTCACAACAACCCTGTAAAGTAGGTTAGATTGAGATAGTGAGTGCTCCAAGGTCTCCCAGTGAGTTGATGGCTGTACTGGGATTTGGACCTGGGTCTCTCCAGTCCAAGTGCGATACTCTATAACCACTACACCGGGAGATTTGCCCGCTGAGTAAAGAATTCATGCAGCTGGGATTGGGCACAAGTCTGTCCAGTGCCCACCCCCTTAAGTAAGGAAGAAGAAACAAACTCCAAAACAGCCGTGAGGATGAAGCATGCACATTGAGCACAGAATGACTGGAGAGGAAGGGAAATGAGGGGGTGGATGGAATGAAGTGGCTAGAAACCTGAGCCAGAAGCACTGCATGCTGCAACATTTTGTTGTTGAGTGATGCTGGTGTCTCTGCATGCTGGATACTGGGGACAGATAACAGAGGAAGGCTTACTGACTTCATGCCCTGGTTTTAAGCTTCCCAGCAGCATATGGCTGGTTGCTGTTCCAAACAGCATGCTGGATTTGAAGAGCTCGTAGTCGGATCCATCTGGGCTCTTGTTATTTCTTAAACCTCCCAACAGCCCTAAAAGACAGAAACAGCTGGAAAGGGATCGGGTTGGGCTGGGCAGTGTATCTCCACTCTACCCTCCACCAGCTACTAATGGTCTCACCCAGGGCTCTTTCTCTCTCCGACCACAGACTGAGGTTCCGAAGCCAAGCAACTTGAGCTGAGCATTGGGAGAGCCAAGTTGAAGGCAGAAGAGGGGTAGACACTGCCGTAACCAATCAGCTCCTCCTTTCCCAGCAAAGCCTCTCAAGGTTCCTGAGCCAAACAAGCACAAGCCCTGTTGTGGTCTGGAGAAGGTGGGTGTGGGTGTCTGCACCATTCACCAGCCGTTCCCAGATTTTGAGTGTCTGGGACATAGAGATCAGACCATAGAGATCTTCCGTGCCTATACAGCCTGGCTGAAGCTAGACAGGTGGGAACACTTTATGGCACCAAGCCTCCAATCTTCTCAGGCTACAATAGCAGAATAACCTCCCAGTTAGCTGTAGCATTACTGCTTCGCTGTGCTTAAACAACAAAAATTATGATTAGCACACCCAGTTAGTGTTAAATGAATATTAAAAGATTAACTATATCATTCTGTCCCTGCCTTTTGCCGCTCCTTTGTCACACCCTGCCCTCTCCATATAGGTGTTACCCATCGGCATCCATGCTAAGTTAAACCCTAATTTCCCAAGGCAGGCCGAGGTATGGGCAGCAGGCCAGGCCTCCGTGCATCCTCCATTTGCTGCTTTGCTGCTGCCTCCTGTGCCAATTCAGCTACTTTGTTAGACTGAAAAGGAGGAGGAATAATCACACTGTCATTGCTAGGCAACTCAGTGTGTGAGCCCACAACCAGGTTTGGTTTAGATGAGGGATGTTGCAGGGTTCTGGAATCGATGCCAAGAATCTGGCAGAAGCATCAACCCACCCAGAGCAGAAACTCAGTGTGCTAGAATCTGGCAAGGCTCTTCAGTACCTTCAGTGTCTTCTCAACCAAAGTAAATCTCTGATGCCTTTGGTTCACTGTAGGGCAGATTATTTAATTGATCCAATGCCACAATGAAAGCTGCTTACATGGACACCAAGGCCTAGCAGGTTTTTGGGTGCACTAGAATTGATCTATTTTGGGATCCAACCACATTTACCAAAATGGGACTACGAATTGCTACCTGGCCATAGAGGTGACTCTTGTGTTGCATATTGTGGTTTCTTTTACTGCCATTTTAGGATTAGCCATTTCTCTGTTTGGTCCATGAGGTCCTCATGTGCTTTACCAATCTTAAATCCACAGAATGTTTGTACAGCCCCTGGGATACTTGGTTGGTTGTAGTCAACCAATGTTTACTCAGAGTAAACCCATGGACCTAAGTTAGTCATGCCCATTAATTTCTGCGGCTCTGCTCTGAGTAGAAGTTAGTTGAATGCAACCCATTGTCGTATCTGAATGAAGAAAGGTGATCATTATGTGAGAACAAGAACAATATTGCTTTGTACCCAACATGTTGCTTGGATGAAGGAAGAAGGGATAATTTTCTATGTTACACCGAAGCAACACTGAGTTTCTCACAGTGTGTGCACTCAGTAGGGAGCTGGATTCAGTCGTGCTTCTGGGCAAGTGTATATGTGTATGGTATGTACTTGAGAAATTACATAGGGCATTTACATAAGAGGGCCTTTTCAGTAGTGGCTCCCTGTCTGTGGAATGCCCTGTCCAATTAGGCCTGCCTGGCATTGGCATTACCGCCTTTTCAGCACCAGACTGAAAATTTCCACCCAGGCACCTGCCTGTTATTATTTTTTCTTTCCTCCTATTTGACAGTTTCTTTCAGTCTTCTGTTCATGGTGATTGTACGGAAAGCTAGAATTGGGAAGTTTGAATTTGTGTATGATCTTTTCTCTCTCTCTTTTAGTGTTGTGTGTAGTATTTTGTGGTTTTGGTTGCCTTGAGATACTTATAGTATAAGGTGATGCACAAGTAAAGTGGGAAAGAAGGTAATATTTCTTGCACTCATCCTTTGGTTCAGGGCTGGGGAACTTTAGGCCTGGGGCCAAGTGTGGCTCTCCAAGCCGATCTGGCTGTTGGGATTATCCCTGCCCCCTAGGCCTGCCCTTCACTGGCCCTGTTTTGCACCCTCCTTGAATGCTTTTGCCTGGCTGGAATCATAGAATTGTAGAGTTGGAAGAGACCATGAGGGTCATCCAGTCCAGCCCCTGCACTGCAGGAAACCTTTGCCCAATGTGGGGCTCGAACCCACAACCCTAAGCTTAAGAGTCTCATGCTCTACCAACTGTGTTCTTAATTTCTGACAATGTCACTTGCTTGTCAGGAGGAAGAGTGTATGATTGTATTAGAAATCAGCCTACAGAACACAGGTGAAATTTACATTCCTTGTTCCTCCTGCTTTTGCCTCTAAACCCTCCTGCCACAAGGGATGTGCTCCTTGGACTGAAAAAGGTTCCCTATACCTGTTTTATCTATATACCTGAACCATGTTTGATGTACAGCAAAAAGGTAATGTTTGAGTGGCACCACTTTCTTCCTTTATTAAAAAACATGGCAGCCTGGTGATTGGATGCACCGTGGTCTAAGGCACCCTGTTTCATTTTGATGCATACCATATCTTTTTCAGTTGCAAACCGGTAAGGAAAGGGTGCATACACAGTCTTTGGGTTTTCTTTATCCAAACAAGCTTTGGAGGGGGGTTGGGCTCTGACTTCTGCTTCTAATTTCCACAGAGGATAGGAGTAAACAACTGCAAAGGGATGCTGTCGTCTGACTTGATGGGCTGAAAATCTGGCTTTGAGTGGGTGGGTCAACATGTCTTGCCTGGAAGCCTGCCAAGCTGAGCACAGCAGCTCACAACCACCGAGTTCCCTTTTCTTCCATCGCGTGCCTGTAGAATTGAGAAGTCAAAGGAAAGCGGCTATAATGCTTCTAAACTTCCCCATTCTGAAATACCCATGTGTGTATTTTTCTCTCCCCTCTTCTTCTCAATGCAGCGGAACCACATAGCACACCCTAGGTTGTGTCATGCTTAAATTTTAAGTTACTTACATTTAAATTTATGACTTACCATTGGATCTATGCTCAACCCTTGAGGCAGTTTAAAAGTCCAGCTATGATGACATGAAAGCGAAACAGAAATAATAGTAAAGAGTTACAGGAAGGAAAAGTCAGCATTCTGTTATTCAACCTAAATTTTTCCTTGAGAAATGAAAATTTGTTAAATTCAACTTCTCTGGGGGCAGAGTTGTATTGAGAGCCTGCCACAGCAAGCAAAGGTGGTTCATATGAGAATCTTATTGAACTTAGTAGGACCTAAACCTGAGTAATAGTCTACAATTTAAGTTCATGTGTCAGGATTTATACATCAAAGTTCTGAAAACTGATGGTTGTAGATGTTCCAGTTAGGGATTGGGGAGAAATTTGATTTGGTTTGCATTCAAAGGCAAACCTACCTGATTCAAGCTTTTTGAAGCAACGTGCGATCCAGATCATATCAATCCTTCGAATTTTGCACTTCTCCAGATTTTGCAGTGCAATTTCCAGCCACCTAATGTGTACATAAATGCATAGGGTTCAGTGTGCATAAAAATGCATATATTGGTGGAAATGACATACAAACATGCACTTTATTAGAGAAATTTGCTTTGCAAAAATGTATATTAGGCAAAAATAGTATGGAGAGAAATTCATATTAAAATGCTGGCAAATAAGGGCTTTTTTACCAAGTTGCAAATTCAGGTGGAAATGTGGAGAGCTGAACTTGCCCAGGGAGAATAATAGCAATCTTAGATAGAGAGATCTTTCTGCAATTTAGGTACACCTGGTAGAACAACCTGGTAATGTTGCCTCTTTGCCTTCTAATTACACTCTGGATGGATGGATGTCTTGAGATCACAAAGGAATCTAATTTTATATCTTAAGCAAACACCAAACAAGTAACTCTGCCAAAAGAAACAAATATGCTTATTGAAAAGTGGTTGTCTTAATTATGTGGATTGTGTAATTGTTAGTTTCTGTTTCTATGGTGATGGTGCGGCTTTTTTAATGTCTTACCTACCTCAGATTTTCTAAAGCAGATGTTTCTCGCAGGTTTTCAGTGTCCCAGAATGCTGTTGGGGTGTGACACTGGGTGAGTGATCTTTCTGGGGAAATAAGCTACCATTAGATTCATCAATTGTATTATTTGACTATGTAAAAGACCTAGTCCTATCTGAAGAAATGATAATAACCTCTTGAGAGCAGCAGGTATCACAGTTCTTGCAAACTGGGAAGCAGGGGAATTAACATTAGAAGAGTGGATTTTAAGGATCTGGGACATAGTTTATATGGTGAAGTTAACTAATACGTTAGGAGAGAGGGCAGGCAACTAAGCAACCTTTTTATTGAAAACTGGAGTATGTTTGTCACATATTGATGCAACAGAATTCAAGAAATTATAGTACCATAAGCATTTTGGGGTCCACTTTAATAGGACCACTGTTATCTCATACTATTATGTTATATTGTATACATCTGATACGTAAATTAATTTTAAAAGCAGTTTAACCTCTATGTAAACTCTGTGCAAGCAAATCAGGGTGATCACTCAATAAATAGATTGTCAGGGGGCCCCTATAGAGAGGTGGTGTTAAATGAGAATGAATTGGCACCTTGTAGAGAAAAAGACTGGCTGCACTTTCTGTAGCCTGCCTGTTTGAATTAGGGTATAGTTTATGGATTAAGGGTTCAGTTCCCAAGCACTGCAACAACATGCTGTTCTATGCTGAGTGTGTTGGCAAACCTCTTTTTTTTCTATGGTGGTCCAACATTCCCAACCAACAGGACCAAAGAACCACAACAAAGGGCATTGACTAGAAGTTGTGGATGCCTGGGCATGGGGCATCTTCTGGGAGTCGTAAAGAGGGCACAGAGACTTGGGGCAATGTTGCCAAATGTACTCTAACCATTTCAAAAACACTTGGTTTCAAACCTTGTGTGGTTAGCATTGCTGCTGACACTGCTTAACCACAGGCAAGACCAGCTGCAGGAAGGAGGGAGGTGGGAAGGTGCAATTCTGCAACCATAACCTAGGCATATCTACTTGTGATGTTTGCTTGCATGAATGCTTTCACAAGTGTGGCCTTGGTTATGTTTTTCTCTTAAGCTGGAAGCTGCAGTCAGGAATGCTCGCTGCCTGTGGGTCACTTTTCTTAGCTGCTTTTTGCCATCTTGGGAAAATGCAATTTTTGAAGAGTTTTGTTGTTTTTTTTAAGTGAAGAACAGTGTGGTTGGAGAGTTGTAGCCTGTCACCTGTCTGCTTGACCATTGCCCATCTTGGCTGGTGAAATCAAGCTACATGAGAATTGCTAGTTGGGTCCAGAAGGCTTTGACTGAGAGAGGGAGATGTTCTGGCTGCCTTGAAGGAGGGAGTAGTGAGGCCTTCTCTGGACCTGTTGATTCAGCCAGCTATAAACCAGTAGTTAATCTTTCTTGGCTTTTTGGTGATACAACATTTCAGTAGCTTGTGGCTGTTCAGCTGAAGGCATTGCTGGACAGTACATATTTGTTTAGACCCATTTCATTGCAGCTCCCAGCCTGATTTGGGGGCAGCAATGGCTTGGGTCAGCCTAGTGAATGACCTTTGCTGGGAGAGCAACAGGAAAGTGCTTCCTTGCTGTTCTCTTGGACCTTTCTGTACTGTTCAGTAGCATCAGCCAATGGTATCCTTCTGGGTTGCCTGCCCTAGATAAGGTTGGAGACGCTGTCTAAAAGCAGTTACACTCCTGTCTGATAGGTCTGTTCCAGAAAGTGGGACTGGTGGGCTGGTTCAGCACAATGACTATTAATCCTGTGATGTACCACAAAGTTCCGTGTTTCTATGAAACCACTGGGAGAGGTCATTGGGAGATTTGGACATGGGTGTTGTCAGAATACTGATGAAATAAAGTCTTCTTCTCAACATTAGATCCTGGTGTGTTCACATGGACTAGGTGAGGGCTAATCATCATAAGCAGATGTGCTCTTGGTGAACAGTCCATCAGTACAAGGGACTGGATTGTGCTAGATGGAGAGTCTCATTCCCTCTTCTCAGCAATTTACAGTTGTGAGTTACCATAATGTACTGTGTGTGCCACGCAGTTCAGGCCCTCATCTGTTCCCTCACCGTAGGTCACTTTCCCCTCTCATTCCAACCTTATTCACTTCAGGCACTTTATTGGTATTGAGGTGGATTTGAGGCTTGTGGTAGTGTGGTCAGATGGGTGGGATTCAGGGATAGAAACTGTTTGCAAGAGAGTAAATGGCCACAGAATGATCTGCACATAGTTGCTTTGATATAAAGTAGGGGTGGTGAAACTCAGGGCTGGGGCCCAAAATTCAGCTCTTCAAAACTCTGTCTGGACCTCAGGAGTCTTCTCCAGGCCATCTCCCCTACCATCCCAGCTCCACACCTTTTGAGGAGTTGTGCCTGACCAGAAAGTTTTCTTGAAATGTAATGATGCCTCTTTCTTGCTTGTATGGAAGATGGAGGGGTTTTGTGTGTTTGTGTGCATGCAAACCTCTGACTTTTTTGTGCCTAGAATATAGCCTACTGTACAAACATAAGAGTCATACTCCTTGCTTTGCCCACTTTTTCCTGTTTCCCAATCCACCACTGGCGTGCGGTCCCCAGAAGGTTGCCTCTGAGGGAATATGGCCCTCAGGCTTAAGAAAAAAGTTCCCCATCTCTCATATAAAGCCATCACTGTTTTATCCCTTTATCCCTATTACTGGGGATAGAGTACAGTTCTTGAGTTTCAGTTTGCTCATACTTAAGTTTCATGTTTTTTCTGTATTTGTTACTCTTGAAAGAATTAGGATGGTGATCCTGCTACTGGTGGACTTGTGCCATCAGACATCAAGGAAGCAAAGAGGAGAGGGAGCTATTTTCACTGCAAGCACTCAAGACTTGTCTCGTACTCTTTAATACTGTTTTAATTAAAATGCTTGAAAATGGCAAGTAGAGAAACATTGCATGTTATGAACTTGGCCCTCGAGGTAAGGCTGAAGATAGGTGCATGTCCTAGAGTCACTCAACCAGTCCATACACCTTGTGTTAATATAGCAAATGAAGAAAATGAGTGCAAAAAACATAATAATGCTTGAGGGGCTCTCCCTTTTTTAAAGCAAAGCAGAAAGAAAAGTTTAAACACTGCAGTGGTGCAAAGAGAACAGCATTGCCATTCTCTCTATGTGGCTATTTTTACAGCAAAAATGTTCTGTTAAATACATTTGTTTTTAAAATGCTTTCAATTCATTGTTTTTCACTGTTTCTATTGATAACTCTAATTGGAGGTTCTTAAGCAGAGGTTGGATGGCCATCAGCCATGGATGCTTTAGTTGAGATTCCTGCATTGCAGGGGCTTGGACTAGATGACCATTGGGGTCCCTTCTAACTCTATGATTCTATGAAGCTTGGAGGCTTTGCTACAAAGAAAGAGAGCCAGTGTGGTGTAGTGGTTAAGAGCAGTGGACTCGTAATCTGATGAATCGGGTTCGATTCCCCGCTCTTCCACACTCAACTGCTGGGTGACCTTGGGCTAGTCACACTTCTCTGAAGTCTCTCAGTCTCACTCACCTCACAGAGTGTTTGTTGTGGGGGAAGAAGGGAAAGGAGATTGTTAGCCGCTTTGAGGCTCTTTAAGGGGAGTGAAAGGCGGGATATCAAGTCCAAACTCTTCTTCTTCTACTACTACTACAATCAAGCAGAATATATGTTTTGTTAAACAGAGAAATTCAGCAAAGGTGGAGCATCAGTTCATACCCCCAGCCCATTTTGAGGGGACAAATTAGGTTCTCTGTTAATACAGTGGTACCTCGCAAGACGAATGCCTCGGAAGACGAAAAACTCGCAAAACAAAAGAGTTTTTCGTTTTCTGAGTTGCTTCGCAAGACGGATTTCCCTATGGGCTTGCTTCGCAAGACGAAACGTCTTGCGCCTTTTTTTTTTAAACCGCCAATGCATTCCTATGGGAAACCGTCAATACACAGTGGTGCTTCGCAAGACGAAAAAACTCGCAGAACGAAAAAACTCGCAGAACGAATTAATTTCGTCTTGCGAGGCACCACTGTATGAAGGATGGCTAGTGGGAGAGCATCATCAACTATGAGTGGTACTTCATGATGGCATCAAGGGAGGAATGGTAGTAATTGAGGTTCAAATGTAGCTGCTACGTATTTATAACCTCCCACCCACCCCCAAATGCCTCTCACCATTTCACCACTGATAGAAGACAGAAGTTCCATTTTGGCTCAGCCCTACCTTCTGAGACAACCGCTCCACACGATGCTCTTCATACACTCTGTGACAAACCAGGTGCTGTTGTGTTTGCTGTGAAATGGTCCTTAATTACAGTTCAGAAAATATACTTGGGGTATTTTGCAGTGGAATACCTGGCTAGTTTATCTTTTGGATTTGACATTGGTTTTAGCAGAAGGTGTGGAAAGCAAAGAGAGCTGTTGTAGCAAAGCTGAAACGATCTGTTGCCGTTTATAGGGGATTATATGGATTATGTCGTCTTTATGATCTTTTCCGTTGAGTTTTACTGCTGTGATTGTTTTGTTTTTGTTGACTTTTTGTTGCTAGCTGCTGTTGGGTTTTCTTTAAGGATCCATGTGGTGGGTTACACATTTTAAGTGCAAATTTCGCATTTTTCAAATTAGAACTATTCCATTCATTGCACAGCAACAAGCCAAGGGTTGCAGCTCTGTGTGTGTGTGTGTGTGTGTGTGTGTGAGAGAGAGAGAGAGAGAGAGAGAGAGAGAGAGAGAGAGTCTGGCAGTGAGATGTAATAAATCTTGGCTCTCTGATGAGTGCACCTGTATGATGATGCACGTTTTCAGTGTGTATGTCATGCTTGCATGACATATGCTAGATCTTTGCTTGTTCAATGTTGAGACCTAATTCCATCTTCCTTTCCTGTATTGAAGGCAGGGGAGGCGTTGGAATCCTACCTTTCTGAATGAGACATGGCATGTTTGCATATAACGAAGGGCCCAATTACTGTTTCCTTTCAAATGAATATATATTTGTTTGTTTGTTTGTTTGTTTGTTTGTTTGTGGCTTTTACTAGCCCACCTAACTTCAGTGCCGTGGCCCCAACTGGTGCTTCAGAATAGAAATTGGCTTTACACAGGAAGCAGCAAATGGGTACAGTTTTGCCCTTTCATCAGCAGCCAGTTAGACAGTTTGCAGCAGAGAATGTGACGGCGTTTCCTCGCTCCGTAAAAGTTGGCTCTGCAGCTGTGGCTATGGGGAAACTGGTTTTCCTTGGGGTGGGGAATACTGGCCAGCATCCAAAACGCAGGCAGTCTTCAGATGTGGCTGTAACATGTGTTCTTACTCTTGACACTGGCTTGAAAACAAGAAGCCGTTTGTCTCGAACAGCATTTTGGATCTCTGGTATCTTTTTGATTAAAAGCCGAGAAACGAAAAAGTAGACTTATAATATAGGACTAAAGAAACGGCAATGAGAGGATCCTTTTTCAGAGGAGACTTGTAGGATTTGTTTATCAAATGCTGTGATCAGCTTTCTCAGCGCCATTTCACTCATGGTTTTCCCAGGAAGTCTGCACTTCACAAATTTAATACAGTCGTACCTTGTTTTGAGACCGGGATCTGTTCCGGAGCCCCGGCTGCTAGTCGAAAAGGATGCAGGGCAAAGCACCACGTCTGCACACACGCATGGAGCAGTTTGCGCTTCCGCACATGCGCAAGTGGCAAACCTGGAAGTAACCCATTCCGGTACTTCTATGTTTGCCGCGGACGTTCGCCGGAATGGATGCTAGACAAGGCGGACGTTCGCCGGAATGGACGCTAGACGAGGCGGACGTTCGCAGAGGTAATACTGTAAACAAACAAAACTCTCTCTCTCTCTCTCTCTCTCCCTCCAGGGAGCAGCAGCAAACTGGGGCTTCCTGATAGGATGCTCAAGTTTAGAAACACATATTTGTAGAAATTCCGCTTTACATTTTTAGGTGTGTATTTTAGGTGTACGCCTGAAATATTTAAAGATGAGGAGTGTTTAGATCTAGGGAAGGGCATTTGCCACCCAGGTGACCTTTCAGGTGCCGGTAGGGGTTGAGGCCAGAGCCAAAAGCAGATGGAGCAATTTTACCTTTGTGGAAAGACTAACTTCCTACCCATGCACACACTTTATCCTCCATGTAGGCAAGCAAAGAGTCACTATCCGAGTTCAAGGACACATTCCAGCCAGGGAAGAACACTTGAGCAGCATTCAGGGCAGAGTTGCTGTGGGCCGAGGTGAGAGAGCTAAGTGACAAGACAGTGAGACCTTTGGACTTCAAGTTCCCTGTCCCTAGTCTTAACGTTTGGCTGCCAAAGTGATTTGTGGCAAGTGGGGGAGAGATGTTCAACTTGTATCCCCATCCTAAGCATGTTTCCTTGAAAATCCCTTTAATTTCAAGGAGGTTTTTCCCAGGTAAGCTTGTTTGGGGCGCAGCCTTAGGATGGGGCTACAACGGTACCTCAGGTTAAGAACTTAATTCGTTCCGGAGGTCCGCTGTTAACCTGAAACTGTTCTTAACCTGAGGTACCACTTTAGCTAATGGGGCCTCCCGCTGCCGCTGCACAATTTCTGTTTCCATCCTGAAGCAAAGTTCTTAACCTGAGGCACTATTTCTGGGTTAGTGGAGTCTGTAACCTGAAGCATCTGTAACCCGAGGTACCACTGTACTGTGAAACAAAAACCAAGACTACTGCCTCACACTGCTGCTTCTGTCGTTACATTACTCTAGAGAAAAAATCAAGCATTACAAAAGAATTCTGAAATTACCTGCAATGTAAAGCTCAGCCCTTCCTGTGACAACTAAGCCAGGTTTCTGCTGGCATAGACAAAATAGGCTGAGTGTGTTGGGAGAGTTCTTAAATGTCCGTGCTCTAAAATCAACTTTCAAGATACTGAGCAGTCTACACTCTTAAAACTTTTTGTATCTGTTTCCTGGAGAGCTGCGTAAGCATTCTGTGCAGTGTTGGTAGTTGCTGAAACAGCTTTAAAATAATGAGTCTTCTGAGTTGATCCAGAAGCGCTTAACTATGGCTGTCATACAGCATAACTCTTTCTCTTTGCAGTGCTCCTGTTGCATCAGTTTTGTACTGTTAAAGGGAGATGGGAAAGGTTTCTCTCAATATTTTATTCTGTTGCTCTCAAATATTATCTACACATAGTAAATTCCGGCACTCTGCTAGGATGGTTACACAAGCTCAAACCCAAAAATGCAGTTATTTGCAAAGTCTAAATCAGACAGGTCAGGAGGCCGTTTCCTGTCTAACCAGCTACTTGAAACTGCTGATGCTAGCTACAGGTCAGAAGGTCGTTTCCTGCCTAGCCAAAAACTGCTGTCAACTAAAAACCACTAGCAAGATGTTTCCTGCTTTACTTCTGCTTTAGATAAGAAGAGATACGAAGGGAATGCTTAGCTAGCGAACACGTGTACAAGGAGGTGGGAGGGAGTGCTTGGCTTAGCAGAAAGACAGGAATATTTAGCAAGCAATAAAATGTGTTAAGCAAGCAATATTTGCTAGCCGATTGGGGAAGTCTGGGGGTATAAGAAAGTCTGCTGAAGTGTCTTGCTTTACAGCCAGTGTATTTCTAGGAACTAACCAGCAGGCTGTCTCTGAGTACAGACCTTGACTCTGTGCTCAGATCTCAATAAACTCTTTTTCTCCAAAGAAGATTCTGCTTTCCTGGTACTTTTGTTCCCTCCGAGGTCCAGGGGATGGCGTGGCTAATGGATCCCTAGGTAAATAAGGCTTCATTTCTTTGGGGGCTCGTCCGGGATCAGCCCCCTCCCCAAATACGGACCGGAGGGCCAGGCTCAACCAAGGTGAAACAGCTCCAATCGGCGTTCGCATTTCCGGTGCACACCCTGCCAGTTTGTAGGGGGAGATTGCCACACCGTCCTGGAGCGGAGACATCTAGTTGAGGGAGAACAAGAGGACAGAACGGCGCCGAGGGGACAGGTCCGCAGCGGAGAAAGGTAAGCCCGAGGGAAAGGGCTAGGGGCCCGAGGGAAAGGGCCAGAGGCCTGATCAGCCTCACCTGGTAGTTGGCAGTAGAGTGCCCGGCAGTAAGAATGCCACCAGGAAAGGAATTGGTAAAGGTTTGGGAAAGGGAATGGGGCAGAGGGAATTGAGTGTTTTGTTGACATGTTGTGTGTCAGATACTCCAGTGACTGAATTGTTGTCAAGTGTGGGTCGGGGCCTAGCGCTCCCCTTGGCCGAGCGATTGCAGGGTTGTGCGTTTTCTGCCAGGGCGACCTCGTGCAGACCACAATCTGTATCGTGTGAACTGTGAAAGAATTTACAGCCCAGTCAGGTGCGGAGTATCTGAAAAGAAAAAAAAAAAAAATAGGGTCTGGAGCAAGCCAATGTATTCCTCTGGAATGCTTTTTTAATAACTGGAAAACAGCCACGAAGAGTGATGATTCACATTGAAAAAACAGAGACTCAAAACTTTATGTGAGGTGGACTTGCCAACCCAGAGAACTGCGTGGCTTTGATTTGCAATTAATCAACCCCCTGTGGCAAATCAACCCCCTGTGGCAAAATATATTAAATGTCCACCCAGACCAGATCCCCTATATCTCTACATGGAAGACCAATGTAAAGAAAAGAATCTACCATGGCTAAAGTCTTGCTGTGACAGCAACACACAGAACAGGATTTGTACAGTGAAGCCTCTGGTGTTAGAAGACCCAGAAGATGAGGAGGGGGAGTGATTAAGCCACCACCTTACACTCCACCAACAGCCCCTCCAAACCCCCCCCCCCCCCCAGGCCAAGATCAAGAAGCACAGGGAGGTGCTGGTGTAGGGGGGAGGAGGACCTGCGAAGGAGGATAGTGAGACGGAAGAAGAGGAAGATGAGGAAGATAACGAAGAGTTTAGGAAGACACTAGATGATATGAATCAAGGAAAGAAAATGTGGACAGAAAGACAGAAAAAGAGACTAAAGGAGTTTGTAAAGCCATTTGAGGAAGAAGTTGGATGTAAGCCCCTTGTTAGTTGAGGCAGCAGAATGCTGCACCCCTGAAAAGAGGAAGAGATGGCAACGTAAGTGGGGACAGGCGGCGAAGAGAGTTATGTCTCACAGATAGTATGAGAAAACCAGGAAGGATCAGGCAACTGGAGAAATGCCCCTTCAGAGGGTTTATGATCCACCAGCCCCTGTCCCAAGCTGAACAAGCGAAGGCACCACAGACCTACACGGTCCAGCATATACCCTTTTCAAGTGCAGATGTTTGTAATTGGAGAAATCAGAACCCCTCTTTTGAGGAGAATCCAGCAAAGATCGTAAAATTGTTTGAAGGGATTTTTTTTTTTTTAAACCTATAATCCCACTTATGATGATGAACAATATCTCCTGGACTCACTACTAATTACAGAAGCATTGCTTGGCCCCTGCATGAGTCAACTAGGGAATAGAGAAGGATCCTTTTATATGGGGCAGGGAACAGCAGCAGGCTTTTCAGGATCTCAAAGTGACAACAAGCCCCAGTGCTTGGCATCCAAACCCCAAGAAGCCTTTTACGCTGTTCATAGATGAAGACCAGGGGGTAGCCAAGGGAGTCTTATGCCAGAAACTGAAAAATTGGCAGCAACCCGTCGCATACTTGTCAGAGAAGCTAACCCCAACAGAACAGAGATTGCCCCCCCCCTGTATGAAAGCGATTGTGGCAGTGGCCACCCTACTCACGAAGGCAGATAAAATTCACGTTTGGACAGGACACCACCTGTGTGACTCCACATGCAGTCCCAGCCTTACTTGACATGAAAGGCACCTATTTCCTATCACAAGCGAAAATGAGGAAGTGCCAGATGCTGTTATTACATTCACGCCTGAAGTTTCAGGTTACCACAGCCCTTAACCTAGCTACCTTATTACAGGTAGGAGAAGGTGAACAAGGGAGCTGCCCACTCAGTCTTACCTGTGCCTGTAACAAAACCCACAAACCAAGTGGTTAATATAATTGGGGCCACAGGTAAATCACAAAAGGCCCCGTTTTTTGCAGTCTGTTACCTGCTGCCTAGGTGGCCAAGTAGTCCAGCACAATTTTTTGTATATACCAGAGTGTCCCATTCCTTCATTGGGCCAAGACTTGTTAACAAAATTACAAGCCCAGATTTCCTTCCAACCAATGGGGGAAGTAATGATGACAACTGGACCAGCAGGAGAGTTTTCTTTAGAAATGCCCCTGAGAGACCATTGGTGCTTGATGATGGTAAAAGAAGAGGAGGGAATCCTCCCTGTTAGCCTGCCTCATGATGTTGACCCTGGACTATGGGCGAAAGATAAAAACCAATACCCCATCCCACGACAGGCAGCTGAAGGAGTGTGGGTGCATTTGAAGCGATTGCTTCAACATGGAATCTTGAAACAATGCCAATCACAGTGAAACACCCCACTGTTGCCAGTGAAGAAGGAAGATGGTGGGTACCGCATATAGGCCCCAAAGTTCTGGAAAAGAGGAAAGGATGAACAGGACTTTGAAAAAAAACCATTGACCCAAGAAACAGGGTCTAATTGGGTGTCCATGTTGCCCTTGGCTTTGCTTAGAGTCTGTAGCCTCCCATTGAAACGTATTCACTTGTCACCCTTTTGAAGTGATGTTTGGGAGACCAGTTCCTTATGTGTGCATGCTTTCACCTATCCCTGCTCAAGATGTGGAATTGAACAATTATGTACAGTCTCTCTCTCGAGATTTTCTCTCTCAACCCAGGCCCGAACTTCTTGCATGACCAGTTTGAGCCAGGTGACGAGGTGTGGATGAGACTGGTCCCAGGCACCACTGCCGCCGTGCTGGAAGGGCCCATCTGCTCTCCACACCCACAGCTGTGAAGGTCGCTGGCACCACCCCTTGGGTCCACCACATAAGAAAGCTGCTTCAGATTGGACTGTGTCTCAGCATCCTGAAGATCCCCTCCAGTGACGACCGCCTTGCTGATATCTCTACGCACGGTGAAGAATTGGATGGGAGGGGCGCCCGCAGGCAGCGCCCCCAACGTAGACATTTGTTCTCCAGCCAATTTAGAGGCACCACCGGGACTTTTGATATTGGTACCAGAACTCACTCCAGACGATGTGGAACCACGTTACACCCTTGATGAACAGCAGTGGACCAGCCAAGAAGGAGCAACGCTCCAGGAAGGACCGGACAGCCGTGTTTTTGTGCCCCAACATCTGGCCAGCACAATTGTAAAGAATTACCACGAGTCCACCCATTTGGGAGGCCCAGCTGCTAAGGCGCACCTTGGGAGAATATTCTACCTCAACTAACTGCTGCTATAACTAACTGCTGCTATATCCCAAAATGTGCCCTGTGCGCCAACCAAGAGACTGAGAACTATCACCCTTTGAACTTCTATATGGCAGGCCAACCCCTTTCGTCCGAGGCATCCCCGCCGGTTTGGACAGATGGGAGATCACATCACCCAAGAACAAGTGCAATCCCTGTGTTTGTTGTGTGTGTTTGCTTTCTTTCCAGGTATTCCCTCAAGCGTACACCTGCAGTCCCGTGGCAGTCTCGCTGAGCCGGTTCACCAGTCCCTCTGAGTGACAGCGTCTGGCGACCCCCTCATCCCTAACTGCAGTGAAAGTAGTCGAGGTGATCCCCTGGGTACATCACACGCATCTGAAGAAGGGTGTCTGGACTTGCAAAAGAAATCCCGCTGACCCTCTGAAGTTGATCATCACCTTGTGTCTGACGCTACCAGGAAAAAGCGTTAGGCCACGGGCAACGAGATCCTGCGACTAATCATCACAAGGACAGTTACAAAGACTTTCTCTTTTCTCTCTTATTTTCTTTATTGACTTGCTCTATGTCTTATTGCCCTGACCCTACCGAACCATACCAACCCTATTGGCCTGCTGGCCTCTGCTACGACTGGTTCGTCTTACCGGTGGTAAGAGATGGTGTGCTCTATGGCTATTGGAAACTGGGATTTGATGAGATTACCGTATTGAGACACCCCACTGCCCCGTTGTGGCTCCTCTCCCACACCACTGTCCGGCATGCGTGGATAGTGCTCATACGGGAAGTTGCAGAGACGCTCGAACTCTATCGAGTTCTGGACCGCTCTTGCTGTTGTGGGAGGGTAGTCAACTGTTATCTGGAAGGTAGAGCACTGTACCAACCTCATTTGATAGACCAGGTCCTACTCTTAACCCAGGTGCTAGATGGGAGCCTGAGCCAGGTGTGCATTGAAATTACTAAACAAGTGCCAGTAAGAATTGCCACCCCAGGATTTCAGCTTCCATATGCTCTGGTCACTAGGGAGGCAGCACGAGAGTTCAATCCACCCAACAGGGCTAATAGAAAAATTGACCCACATAGTGGGAGCATCAGCTCACCGGTGGGCTCTCATCCTTGAGGCTCAACAGGTAGTCGGGCACAAATATCAGTGGGCTCTTCAACAATGAGCACACCCCCTGAATATTGGTGGGAGGAACCATGGAGATATTGGGTTTGGTGGGAAGGAGTGATATGTACCGCCCTTGTCATATGGATGCTCTCGTATTTCTGTTGGCATGAACGGTATCGTATTTGTGGGGAGAATAGGCCCAATAATGCTTCTATTGCTTTTCTGCTTCTGTATACCCTGCTTAATGCAATGCCTGCAACATATGATGAAAAAGATGATGTCTCGCATGATGGGACCTCGCGTGATTGCTGTAATGAGAGAATATAGACCCCTACCCCAGAACGAATCTAAGTAATAGATTGTTCAAAAGAAGAGGACGGAGTAAAGGGAGATGGGAAAGGTTTCTCTCAATATTTTATTCTGTTGCTCTCAAATATTATCTACACATAGTAAATTCCGGCACTCTGCTAGGATGGTTACACAAGCTCAAACCCAAAAATGCAGTTATTTGCAAAGTCTAAATCAGACAGGTCAGGAGGCCGTTTCCTGTCTAACCAGCTACTTGAAACTGCTGATGCTAGCTACAGGTCAGAAGGTCGTTTCCTGCCTAGCCAAAAACTGCTGTCAACTAAAAACCACTAGCAAGATGTTTCCTGCTTTACTTCTGCTTTAGATAAGAAGAGATACGAAGGGAATGCTTAGCTAGCGAACACGTGTACAAGGAGGTGGGAGGGAGTGCTTGGCTTAGCAGAAAGACAGGAATATTTAGCAAGCAATAAAATGTGTTAAGCAAGCAATATTTGCTAGCCGATTGGGGAAGTCTGGGGGTATAAGAAAGTCTGCTGAAGTGTCTTGCTTTACAGCCAGTGTATTTCTAGGAACTAACCAGCAGGCTGTCTCTGAGTACAGACCTTGACTCTGTGCTCAGATCTCAATAAACTCTTTTTCTCCAAAGAAGATTCTGCTTTCCTGGTACTTTTGTTCCCTCCGAGGTCCAGGGGATGGCGTGGCTAATGGATCCCTAGGTAAATAAGGCTTCACTGTTTTTGGCTAGAAGTGCCTACAAATAAGGCTCGGGTAATCCTGAGCAATGTGTTGGGTTGGGTGGGTATGCAGCCAGCACCTTATCAGATCTTTTGAGCTGCCCAGTTGGAAACTCTGTAATAGGACAGAATTGTCCTGGGTTTTCTTTCAAATAACCAGAACATGAAGGTAGGTTGCGCCCAAGGGCCTAGACATACTACAAATTTTTATTGTTCTTTTAGTCCTTTTCACAGCTTCTTCCAAAGAATTGTAGGAATTCTGGTTGATGTCTTTGTTTTGATGGGGAAGGGTGATTTTCTATGTGGAGAAACATTAACATGGTGTTGCAGCCATGCTGAAGGGTTGAGCCCCCTGTCTAGACCTTGTTCCTCACTTTTATTCACTCTTGTCTTCATTTTGTTTTTTCATACCCTTCAACATTTCTCCAATGGAAATAGGGATGTCCTATTCCATAATGATAATTTTACTATTTATACCCCACACACCTTACTGGGTTGCCCCAGCCACTCTGGGCAGCTTACAACATATATAATAATATAATAAAACATTAAACATTTTTTAAAAACCTTTCCTATACAGGATTGCCTTCACACAGCTCCGGGGGGGTGGGGGGGATAAGTCCATACCCTCCAACATTTCTCTAATGAAAATAGGGACACCATAAGGAAAAGTAGGACAGAATGTCTTGTCTAAATTAGGGATGTCCCTGGAAAATAGGGACACTTGGAGGGTCTGCTTTTTGATTGTGCTGACAAAATCCACAGTGAAAGTGAGTTAAAGGATACCTTGGAAGAGCTGCATGAATGAGCCCTAATGGAGAGAACGTAATACAGGTATATTCGGAAATAAGTTCCCAATAGCTGCTCCGATTCTAGAGGGAAGACTGTCTGGTTGGGGATATCTTGCCTTTTTAAAAATAGCTTGCAGGGTGAGTAGATCTGGCACAATGTCGAGATTCGCATTCAATCTGTACTGTTATAAAAAGCAAGAATTCTGAACTTTGACCCACTTTTTTTTTTAAGATCCTCATGTGTTGGCTGCCCTCTAGCCAGCCTTGTACAACTTGGCATGGATCTCAGTCTGTGGTGCTCAGGACTCGCACTGAGAAAAATATTGACTATTGAGTGACTTGCTCTTCTGTGTAGAGAACCTTAAGGACACAAGAAACGCCCACCCCGTTTCCTGGTGTAGTTAATTTAAAAGCTGTAAAAATGGTAACATGTCGCTTTATTCTTCCAGCTGCTTTATTACATAGGAAATGTCAAACCAAGAGGCGGCAAATGGCTTTGATGGGTTACCTTTAATTCTGTGGCTTAGTAGTTGGAGAGACTTGTTGCCAGCAAGGGGAGCTTGCCTAGAGGCTAGGTTGCATTTTTCTTCCTTGGCTAATGTTAAATGCTTACTATTACAATCGTACCTTGGAAGTCGAACGGAATCCGTTCCAGAAGTCTGTTCGACTTCCAAAAAGTTTGAAAACCAAAGCGTGGCTTCTGATTGGCTGCAGGAAGCCCCGTCGAACATTTGGCTTCCAAAAGAATGTTCAAAATCCAGAACATTCACTTCCAGGTTTTGATTGTTTGAGAGCCGATTTGTTTGGGAGCCAATGCGTTCGAGATCCAAGGTATGACTGTACTGGCCCTTTCTGTGCTTTCTAGAACTGAAGGGCATTGTCTTTTAACTGACCCAGAATAGTATAAAACCTCTCCAGGACGTTTATTTGGTGCTGTTTCAATGCACACTTGGTACCTCACATTTGAACTCAGAACCCCCTGTCTTCCCACCTATCCACAGGTGCAGATTGGAGGTCAATTCATGGTTTGGCTGTAAGGAAATGAGATACCTGCACCCATGCATGGCTCTTGCACAAGTGTGCAGCTTTCCTGAAAAATCAGGATTTCCTTTCATCTCACACATTGGCCTTGTTTGCACATAACACATAAAGTCATGGCTTACAAATAAAGGTTTGATTTAATCATCCAAACCTTCCCTAGTGTCTTAACCATAGTTTAGCCACAAATAAACCATGCTTGTGAATCAAGCATTACATGCAAGCTCAGCTCTTGTTGACCTAGATTTGAAGCATTAGTAAAACCATATAAGAGCAAAGGAGGTTGTTAGAATTGAGTAAATGCTCCTGCTTATGCATTCTGCAGTGAAGCAAAGCAATCTTCTTTTTAAGATGTTTACTTCCATGTTGCTGCATTTGGCACCTTGTTTAATCTCTTTGAAAATAGTTGAAATGATGTGCTGGTTAGATTTAAAACTTTGAGGCTCTGAAAGAACATAAAGCAGATTTTTGTTTTCAGCTCAACTAACAAAGAGTCTTGCTATGAGCAAGGTGATTAGAAATTAAGAGAAACCGATGTCATGCTTTCCTTTTCTAAATGCACAAGCACTGTTTCATGGTTGGAAGTAACCTAGCAATTTCCTACATGTTATTGAAGGATTACCGTATTTGCTCGAATCTAATGCTCGCCTTTTTTTGCCACATTATGTTGTGAAAATCAAGGTGTGCATTAGATTTGATGGCACATTTACATTCAGCAGCAAATACTTTTTTTGATTTCAAGGTTCTGAAAATTGAGGGGCCTGCCAGATTCGATGGCGCATTAGACTCAAGTAAACATGGCATTTGAAGCAGTTTTGGCTCAGAATAAGTTGGATGCCTTACAGACTGCTTTCACAATCAAAAATGCTGATTCCTATAGAAATTTACAGTTCATCAATGAATGTATGGTATGAGTTGCAGGTCAGGTTTCTGTTTCAGTTGTTAAATGATTTCTCCTTGCTGAGCTCTCTCTCCCTCTCCCTCTTCCTCATAACACCCTGTGCAGAATATCATCTCCCACACCCACCAAGCTCTGCCAAATTCAAACTTGGACAGGCAAAACAACCTTCCAACATGACTGAATTCACTGAGGCTAAAGGAAAAATGCTCCTTCTAGTCTATCATTTATTTTTATTATTTGAAAAAAGCTATTTTTCAAATGCCTTCAGGGTGCCTAACTGAACATTTCACAATTTAAAAAGGACCAAAAATAGGAATTACCCATGGATTGCAAGATAAAGTATAGATTTGGCTCACAAATATTTTTACTTCGGTTGTTTACCAATCGTGTAATGCAGCTTAGCTCTTCTAGGGCCCTCCCCAAACCCAAACCTGAGGTATAAAATATTTTCACAGGCTTAGAAATGTGTGCATGTACAGAACTGCAACAGTAAAACAGTTTGGGGTCGAAGAAAGAGGGCCTCTAAAATGTCATTTCTAGAGCACAACAGACAAGGATTGCATCACAGGATGTCATCAACTCCCATCCCTATTTATAGTGTTGCTTTTAAATTAACCCAGAATGAACAACCATATAGTTCTGGGTCTGGAGAACCGATCTATAAATAACTTCTTCCTTTTTTAAAAGAACAACTTCTCTTGTAAGTTGAGTCACCTACCCAGGGATTCTCCCAACATACAGAGGAAAATGCAGAATTGGGGACACTTCTTGTGTCCTTGGGTGAATCACTGAGATATTTTCCTGCGCTTTATACAGACTGAGGGGGACAGAATTCTGGGCTGTGCCACTTCAGACTAGAGATGGACACGAGGGTTGCATTTCTGAATGCTCATAAAGTAGCAGACCAGGGAAAGAGCCTCCTTTGAGTTGCCAGTTCAGTGCATGCAGCAAACTTTAATGTTACAGAAAGAGTTCAGTAGGTCTCTGCTCCCCTGCAGTCTAAGGTGCAGGGAAGCATCCTAGAAGGTGCAACCCAAAATCTTGTCAGTTTAGTCCATGGGTAGGCAAACTAAGGCCCGGGGACCGGATCCAGCCCAATCGCCTTCTCAATCCGGCCCACGGACAGTCCGGGAATCAGCGTGTTTTTACATGAGTAGAATGTGTCCTTTTATTTAAAATGCATCTCTGGATTATTTGTGGGGCATAGGAATTTGTTCATCCCCCCCCCCAAAAAAAAGTAGTCCGGCCCCTCACAAGGCCTGAGGGACAGTAGACCGGCCCCCTGCTGAAAAAGTTTGCTGACCCTTGGTTTAGTCAATACAATGTCTAGAACTGTTCTCTGCCTCTACCGTCTTACTTCAGCAGAGTGATGCCAGTAAGTGGTGCACTGCAATACCCCAAAGGTAATGAGAGACTGGGCATACAGGAGGAGACTATCTTACAGCTCCTCCTCATGATGGTTTCATTCCTGGAAGCGTGGGCAACCCTAGTGTGGGAGTTGAAGTAGCCTCCTGTTGCTCCTTAAGGTATTTGAGCATGGCAGGAAGAAGATCTATCTGCCAGTGTGGTGCCAGTAGTGAAAGTATTGGACCCGAACCAGTGAAACCTCAGCCACCAAGCTCACCCAGGTAGCCTTGGGCCCATCTCTTGGTCTAACCCTGGGTTTCCCAAACAGGGGTCTCCATCTATTTTTGGACGACAAATTCCCATCATCCCTGACCACACTGGTCCTGCTAAGCTAGGGATGGTGGGAGCTGTTGTCCACAAACAGCTGGAGACCCAAGTTTGGGAAACCCTGGTCTAACCTCACCTCACAGGTGTGGTATTGTAGATAAAATGGGGTGGGAAAGAACCATGTGCACTGCCTTGAACTCTGAGGAAAGGTGAGATGTGTATGTACAGTAATCCCACAATTTATGCAGATTTAACTTGTGCACATCAGCTTGCATGCATTCAGCTTTACGTGTTGGCAAAAAAATTTTTTAAATTGAAAGGGGGCTGAAAGGGGGTGGGCATTCGGGGGGGGGAGACATTTGTATTCCCACTTGCCAGTGTGTTTTGACTATTTTGGCTTCAGATACGAAATGTAACCCATGCGTAAATTGCAGGCTAACTGTATTAAAATAAACTTCTAGGAGCCACAGGTACATCACTTCCCTGATTGTCTTTAAAAGCATGAAAAAGCATCTGGGCGGATGGATGTTAAATGAATCAGCAGTTCAGATTGATCTTTACTCCAAAGAAACCTGGCACATCGTGGCTGGAGCAGGTTCCTTTTAAAGCATGCTCAAGCAAAGGCCATCAAAGCAGATGGTGATTATTGAAGTAAAATAATTGCAGGAGAGCTTCATTTGGGGGAAAAACAGATAAAGCAAAAAGAAGTTGGGTGTTACGGGAGCTAAACTGGGAATAATTTGCAAACATGCTTGGATTTGTTGACTGTAATAATCAGTCTGAAGGGATTGACTAGGTTTTTTAAGTTTATAGAACTGAAGATTCTTGGGACAAAGTCCTCCGTCTGAACTTATGCATAGCTTGGATGACACACAGTCCTTTTGGCAAACAGTACAGTCACGTTTCAGAGTTTCTTCTCTTGAGTGGTGCGGTATGAAATTTTAATGCTGAATTGTCTCACTGAGATTGTGGAAGTTTCCACAGCAAGAAAAAATTTCTTTTTCTGTTGCAACCAGATATCTCCCCGTTTCAAGCTACTGAACAGAGGCAATAAAACAGCAGAAGTCAACAAAATAAATTTGAATGTATTCTTTGCTATTGCTCCCGAGCTGTGTATTACTGTAGAGGCTGACTTGCAAATGCCTCTATTGTGCCAAGGTGGTTTGTGCATGGAAAAAAGTCCTGATTACTGCAAGGACTCTTAGAGGCGGGTGCAGTTTATTTCCAGCTCTGCCCCAAGTTGGCATTGCTCTGCTGGATCCTAGTCTGTGAGGGCTGGGGCGCTTGTGTCAGGATTGGATAGTAAGGTGCTATAGGGTTTTGGGGTTCTGTCTCTTGTCCATACTGCAGCACTATCCCAAAGGGCAGCAGTTGACTTTTCCCCATGTGAGCAAATGGCAATCCTTCCTTTATGGGGCAGCAAGGAAAGGGATGCATTTAGGACACTTGGAATGAGGACCAAACCTGTTTTCTGGCCCAAGTAAACCCCAGCCAATGAGAGTCAAGCACTTTCTCCCCCTCCCAAAAGCTTTATCAGTGGTTTTCATTGGCCACCCTACAGCATGGTAGAGAGTTGCAAACTGGCTTTTAGATTCAAGTGGGACCAGAAGCAAATTGCTGGAGTGTGGGAAGCATGAGAACAGAAATCGTGCTCTGGCGGCAGCAGGAGGCCCCATTAGCTAAAGTGGTGCTTCAGGTTAAGAACAGTTTCAGGTTAAGTACGACCTCCGGAACAAATTAAGTACTTAACTTGAGGTACCACTGTAATTTTTGGTACTTCTGCAAGCTTAGAGTTCCTCCACATCTCCTTTGTGTGTGAATGATGCCATTTGGACTACACAAAGACCCATGTTCAGAGCTTGCTATGCCTTATCTATGATTACCTTGCTTGAAACCATTGGTTCTTCAGAATATTCCTCCCAAATGCTCCTCTTTTATTGCACCTCTTGGTTGTCCCTCCCCCCACCCCTTCTTTGACATCTTTTCTGCCTCTTTGTTTTTTGTTTATGAAACCATGTTGGGAATAGTGATCCCGCAGTCTGGAGTCACATGGCCAGAGTGGTGGCGCCGTCGTAGCCCGTCTGCTTTGGTTATGTAGTGATGCCATGAAATCAATTCAAAGTTGAAGGCCGTGTTTCCTGAAGTCCCTCTGAATGGGCGGCTGCCTTTGCCCATGTGTGTAGTGTCCTGGAAAAAAATATATGTAAAGGAGGGTGCTTTTTATAGGGGAGGGAGTTTGTGGTAAGTACCCAATATCAGTTTCTCCTCAGTTTTTAAAGAAAGAAAGGCAGCAGTAAAGACAAAAACACAACAATGTTTAAATGTCACAAGTTAATGTACTCAGTACTCCATGTCGGGCTGGTGGGTGGGAAGGTAAAAATGATTTCTGGACTTGAGTCTGGCAGTATCAGACCTTCTTATAACTTTGGTTGACACATGGATTCAGCTGGCCAGGAGAAGACTCATCAATGCCAGGAATTACATTTTGAAAGTGGATGAATGTGCTGCAGAAAGCATAGCCAAAAGGCAGATGGCTCTAATCCACCATATACACGCAAACGTTGGAAGAATTGTTCTTAATTATGCACATTATAACTTTCAAATTAACTTCAGCTTATATGTTTCCAGTGCAGTTCTTTTGAGCAAGACAGCCTGCCTGTGTCTGCTAAAGAGCCAGCATAGTTTGGTACAGTGGTTTGAAACTTCTTGGGCCAGGGGGCAAATTTGAAATTTTTAAAGAATTTTGTAGGCACCAGTCACAAAATGGCTACCACAAGATGGCGTGGCTTGACACAAAATGGCTGCTGTGAGGGTGTGGTTGACACAGAACTGGGAGTACTAGTATTCCTAAATAGCAAAGCATCAACTGATTGGGAGACCAGGGAAGGTTAAAATCTCTGCTTGGTCATGAAGCTCATGGGGCAATTTTCCGTCATTCACTCTCTTTCAGCCTAACCTACCTCATTGGGGATAGAGGGGACGGGGGGAACTATGAATGCCAGCTTGAGCTGCCTGGAAGATATAGTTGGCATGCGTCTATCTCGAGAGACAATGGAGTGCGTCTCTGGGGGTGAAGTAAAACCACTGTGTTAGCAGCACCGAAGTGACCTCCCCAGGGCATAAGCTTGGGTAGTGTGAACAGTCCTGAGACCTACAGGTATACAGTGGTACCTTGGTTTAAGAACAGCTTAGTTTATGAACAACTTGGATTAAGAACGCTGCAAACCTGGAAGTAGGTGTTTTGGCTTGTGAACTTTGCCTTGGAATAAGAAGATGTTTTGCTTCCTGTTGAGTGTGTTCCATTTGTAAATTGAGTCCCCCGCTGCTATGGGAAAGCACGCCTTGGTTTAAGAACGCTTTGGTTTAAGAACGGACTTCCGGAACGGATTAAGTTTGTAAACCAAGGTACCACTGAAAAGGCAGTGTAAAAATGTAATTAATAATAATAACAACTTGTTTCTGTCAAAATGTTTAAAAAATTACCCTGAACTTCTCACCATTCTCATTAATGATTATTATTCGCACGTTTTATGCATCATCTCATTTGGCCCATAGGCTGTCTCTCTGCCCTTGAAGGGTATTTCAAGATGGGCAGCTTCCTGTGCTTTTATTTCAACAACATGGAAAAGCAAAAAAAAATGGATATTAGTTTGGCCCTGCAATTGTGGTCTATGGAACAGATTGGCAAGGGCGGGAGTTGCAGCTTTGTTCACGCTAAAGGGGTTGGGGGTGGCCTGGGGCACCGATCCATCTTCCCCCCCCCCCCCACTGCTGTGCGGATGACCCTTACCCAGACAGGAATGCCAGATCTCTGTGGTTAAAATAATAATGACTTGAATGGGACACGAAGGGCCCATTTTCTTCTAGGTTAAATGTGGATGTTTATGATCTCTGGAGCATTTGCGCAGATACATTTGCACGTATCTGAAATAGCTTTCTCGAGCAATAGCTTGTTTAGTGCTGCCATCTAATGAGCTCCCTTCAACCGACTTGCCTGCAGAATGGCTGATTCTCTTCTGTGCTGCCTGCCCAGCAGTCCTCTGTTTCTTGCCTAAACCTGCCTGAAGGCAATGTCGTTCTAAGGCTCTGTAATGCCACGTGCCTTGTAGAAAAGCACCCCAACCAAGTTTGTGGTTCTGTTTCTGCCAAGGTGCCGTTCGCCTTCGGCTTGCATAAAGGCAGGGAGACCTAGAGTCTGCAGATGGTGTCTTATAGATTATTTATTTAAAAACAGGATGGCACAAGGACTCTAAGAGATCATACCTTGGCTCCTCCCCCCATTTCATAAAATGTCTTGGGATATTACAGTGGTGCCCCGCAAGACGAATGCCTCGCAAGATGGAAAACCCGCTAGACGAAAGGGTTTTCCGTTTTTCAATGCGCTTCGCAGGACGAATTTCTCTATGGGCTTGCTTCGCAAGACGAAAATGTCTTGCGAGTTCCTGCGATTTTTTTCCGCTCCCCACCCCCTTTTTCTAAAGCACTAAGCTGCTAATAGCCTTTTAGCAGCTAATCCCTTAAGCCTTTAATAGCCGCTAATAGCCGCTAAACCGCTAATAGCGCTAATCCGCTAATAGGGTTGCTTCGCAAGACGAAAAAACCTCTAGATGAAGAGACTCACGGAACAGATTCTTTTCGTCTTGCGAGGCACCACTGTATATTGTGCACAGCACAGTGTTCCTCAGGGAAGAAGTCTGTATAAGGCAGGGTTTGCCGAATATGCCCCTTAAGAATAATAGAATTGTAGAGTTGGAAAGCATCCAGGACAGATTGACAGAGTACTGGTCACTATCACAATCCCTTGGTGCCAGCCCCATAGTGGGGAGGGACTAATGGCTGTGGCAAACGGGATGTCCTAATAGCCCACTGGGGGGGGGGGCTGGACTACCATTTTCCATGCACTCCTCATGTGCCTCCGCCTCCCATAAAACTAGTTCTAAGTCCTTTGCAGACTAGTAAGGCACCAGGTTAATCATCTGATTTCTCAGTCCACCCCCCCCCTCCAGATACAGTCGTACCTTGTTTTGCGACCGGGATCCATTCCGGAGCCCCGGATGCTAGACGAAAAGGATGCACAACAACGCACCACTCTGCACATGCACGCAGAGCAGTAAACCAGGAAGTAACCCGCTCTGGTACTTCCAGGTTTGCCGTGAACGTTTACCGAAATGGACGCTCGACGAGGCGGACTCAAAACGAGGTACCACTGTACTTACTGTCCATTAGGTCACTTAGACCATTAGCTGAATAAGTGTTGGCATTTCATGCAGCAGAAAGCTGCAGTTCCTACAGCTCTGTGATGTTTTTCCACTATTTCATTCAGCTCTCTAAATAATAAACACTCTCAAAAGGCTGCATTTCATTAGTGGGGGGGGGGGGACTATTCCTACTTCTTTTCCCCAACCACGACTCGTAAATGTACCTAATTCATAGGAACTGCACCAATTCATATTTTCCTGGAACAATAGCAATCAGAGAATGGCTCAAGCCCAGAGAATGTATCTGGAGTTGTCTGATGTCGTTCCATCTCTGAAGATATGCAGGTCTGAGCCTGGCTAGTACCTGAGCAGGAGACTGTCTGGAGGAAAGGTGGGATTTAAAAGGAAATACTTTAAACACACACAGCACTTAGTAGCCAAGCACCTATTTTTTGATCAAGTCAATAGTGGAAGGTCACTTCTAAGAAGTAGGGCTTTGAGGGACTGCTGTCCTGCCTCTAAACTGACCCTTATCGATGCAAAGTTGGGAACTGGAGGATGGAGGAAATAAGGTAGCGCTCATTTAGAGGCTAAATTTTGCACATAGGTTGCCAGTTTCTGCTAACCCCAAACATGGATGAAAGCTGCACCTCCGAAAGTAAACTTCCACCTGAGGTTGAAATTTTATTTTCACACGTGTTATGTTCCAATCCCTTCTCAAGGGCACATAGACAATGTTTCAATTAAACCAAGCCTCAGATATACAAAATTATTGCATGGCACGCCTTCTTTTTCAAAATCTGACAAGTCGCAAAAAAATAAAAGAAAAAGCCCTTATTGTTTTGACCCAGGCTTGAAATCTTGTTCCAGAGAGTATCTTGGAGCTCAACAGAAATCCCCACCTCCAACCACACGTCTTCAGTTTCTGACCACTGGCTCCTCTTCTCGTTTACAGAGTGGAGGCTGCGAGGGGGAGATTTTCAGTGGAGAAGTGGAACCGTGAGAGAGGAGGATATGTCATGGACACAGAATCATAGAATCTTAAGAGTTGGAAGGGATCCGAGGGTCATCTAGTCCAGCCCCCTTACAATGCAAGAATGTCAACAAAAGCATCCATGGCAGATGGGCCATCCAGCCTCTGCTTAAAAACCTCCAAGGAAGGAGAGCCCGCAACCTCTCAAGGGGGAAGTGTTTTTGTTTTGTTTTAAAAGTAGATTTGCTGTGCTACAGCAGCAAAGCATTATTATAATAATAATAACCATTAAGAAATTATATACCACCCTTCTTCAAAAGGCCACCTCTTTTTTTTTACAGCATAGCAACATAAACCACCTAATGCAAATACATAGCATAATCTTCATTAAATACAAAAAGCATAATATATAAACACGGTTCATAATAATTAGCAATGTATAATAATGCATAATGCCGAAAGAATACTTAATAGTACATAATAAGCATCAGGGTCAATTTTTTCACCCTGTCAACTTTCTTTGGGGGGGGGGAATTGGTGGTGTTTAATAAATGAGTCTGCCCAGCAGCAAACCCTAGAACTCTTCCCCCCTACAAACACAAGAGCCTAATAACATCGGAGGTTATTATCTTCTCATCTCAGGTACAACTAATTCACTTTAATTGCCCAGATCTAAGTTTCTTGTGTGCACTTGAATCCCTCCCACAAAATACTGGCAGTCTGAGGTTGATGCCAGGATCATGCGGAGGCAGCGGAACACAACGTGAGGTCCCCAGCTCTTGGAAACCCATGAAGGGTTAAGAAGAACGACAGAGTTAGTTCGCTGTGCAGTGAGATGAGGAGACATCTACTCGCACAGCCAGGGCAGCGTATTACTCAACGTGTTAATTAAATTAAATCAGAACTTGTTTTGAATTGAGTGGGAAAGTATCGGGCGAAGAGAACTCGAGCCATTCCTGGCTCAGTTGTTGCAGAAAGAAGCTATATAATCGGGTGGCCCAGCCTACAGCTTGCTGTTTTCCCAGGCAGCAAGCATTTGGTTGTGCTTTTCTGTATGTTTCCTCGTCCAAAATCTTCACCACTTGGGAAACAATTTGCATTAGTTCTTCATGCGTTTCTGCCTTTTGTGTCCAAGAAGCTTGACATAACTTGTGTGTGTGTGTGTGTGTGTGTGTGTGTGTGTGTGAACTTGGCAGAGCTTCACTTCCTTCTCTGCCCCCCCCCCTTTCTTTTTGGAACTTGCTACAATATATTTTTCTGATAACTTTCCAAGAACTGCAGCGTTGTTAATGACTTTTGGAGCCCTTAAACAAATTGCTTATGTGTGTAGAATGTGCTTCTCTGCCCATATGTGAAAGAAACAAAAACCCTTTGGGTTCTTTTGCCCAGTCTTACAGCAGGCTTGCAGATGGCTTGGTCACCTGTGGCGAGTAGGATTGCTTTCAGGCAGGGGCGTTTTATAAACATATTGTTTTGCGGAAATACTAAGGCGAAATTGCGTACAAATAACTATTAAGGGGAATTTGCACTAAAATGTTGATTAATTTTCATGGGGGCTTTTTTTTTAAAAAAAAAGCTATAAGCGGCTGTGGAAATACAGTTAAGTCGATTTAAGATTTGGAAAAATGAAAAACTGAAATAAAGCTAAATGGACGGATTCACCCATCCCTAATTTACACAGCGTGGTTTTGTATTAATGGTGTACAATTATCACATCTCTCTGTAAATTGCATTGGAGTAAACATTTTCCTAACAAACAAACAAAAAAGCGTATAAAAACAGATATTTAAAAGTGAGTGGCTTCTTGCTGGGATCATTGTTTTGACCATGCTGCAAGCTACATAGTGGGGAGCTTGCTTGGCAAGCTGGACTGGTTTCCAGCATCCTAAGAATTCACAGTCTTGCTGTTGCTCCTCCTCTGGGTATTTTCCAAGCTCTGCCCTCTTCTAGCACCACCCATTCTATTCAGTATGTCATACCTGATGAGTTGAGGTAGTGCTGTTTGAAATTGACGTGCTGTGGATGTTCTTAGAGGTACTGCGTGGTAGGTGAATCTTTGCCCCAGCCCCACAACAGGAGGAGGGGCCAGGCCATATAGGTCAGAATCTTAGAATCTTCGAAGGGACCCAAGAGTCATCTTGTCCAACCCCCTGCAATGCAGGAATCTCCATGACAGATGACCATCCAACCTCTGCTTTAAAACCTCCAAGGAAGGAGAGTCCACAACCTCCCGAGGGAGACCGTTCCATTGTCAAAAAGCTCTTACCGTCAAGAAAGTTTTTCCATAAGTTTAGTTGGAATCTCCTTTCTTGTGGCTTAAAGCCATTGGTTCGAGTCCTACCTTCTACAGCAGAAGAAAAGACGCTTGCTCCATCTTCCATGTGACAGCCCTTGAGACATTTGAAGACAGCTGTGGGTTAAATCACAGAGCCTAGGGCTTGCCAATCAGAAGGTCGGTGGTTCGAATCCCCACAATGGGTGAGCTCCCGTTGTTCAGTCCCTGCTCCTGCCAACCTAGCAGTTCGAAAGCACATCAAAGTGCAAGTAGATAAATAGGTACCACTCCGGCGGGAAGGTAAACGGTGTTTCCGTGTGCTGCTCTGGTTCGCCAAAAGCGGCTTAGTCATGCTGGCCACATGACCCGGAAGCTGTACGCTGCCTCCCTTGGCCAATAAAGCGAGATGAGTGGCGCAACCCCAGAGTCTGTCACGACTCGACCTAGTGGTCAGGGGTCTCTTTACCTTTATCATACCTTCTCTCAGTCTCCTCTTTTCCAGGCTAAACGTACCCAGCTCCTTCAACCATTCCTCATAAGGCTCGGCTTCTAAAAGTGTTCCGTCTCTTCATACAGAATTCAGTGAAGACACAACCTTGCCCATTTTGCCTGGGAAGGGCTGTAGCATCTGCTTTGCATTCATAGGATCCCGGGTTTGATGCCTGGCGCCTCCAAACAGGGCAGGAAATGTCCCCTGCCTGAAACCCTAGAGAGAGTTACTGCCAGTCAGTGGAGGCAGTACTGAGCTAGATGGACCAATGGTCTGACTCAATATAGGGCAGGCTTTCTAGGCCTAATATTTTGAAAGCATGCTAATTTTTGCATCTGCTATTTCTTCTGCAGGAAAAGAAAATCAGAGTGTCCCTGCCTTTGACAAGAGGACCAAGTGCCTTTATACCAGAAAAGGAAGTAAGTTTATTTCCCGCACCTTAAATGTGCAGTAATGATGACGGGACAGATTCCTGTTGAATGATGTTCCCCCCTGCACCCTATGTTTCTTCCTGAGTGTCTAAACAGCTTTGACCCCAGGTTTATATCAGGCAGGTGACCGCTTGGCTTAAATTTCTTGGATGAGAATTCCAGAAAGGAAACTCACCTAGGAAACTCGCCTGTTCAGCTCAGTCACATGACCTGGCAACCTGGCATAGAACACTGATTTAAAGGCCTGTTTTCCCTCTGCCAGGCTTAGGCAGAGCAGTAGCCCCTGTCCCTGCCGCTGAACGGGGCTTGGATCTGGTGTAAACATACGCTTACACCTGCGTTCTTTATGCCAGCTTCTTGGGCATGCAAGCATGCATTCTGTTGTGTGTTTCTGCGGGCTTTAATTTCTACTGAATGTTTATTTGCTAAAAAGATTTCTGGATGCACGGAATTGTTAAAAACCCTTTAATAAAGTAGGCTGTGATTATAGAAGTTTGTGCAACAGTAGATATTCTGTAGAGGCCATCTCACCAACAAGTTCTACAGAGATGGAGTAAACCACCATTTGAACTTAGTTTGTGGTTGTTATGGTTGTTGTAGTTGTTTGTTTTTGGAATGGCCATAGCTCCTCAAGGGTCTCATAAAAAAGGTGTTGAATATAATAATAATAATAGTAGTAGTAATACATTTATTGTCAATGTACAGTCTGTGTACAATGAAATTAACCGAGCCTCCCCCCCCAAACACTCAATTTCATTGCACTCTGTGTGCATGTCGCACAACACACCAACCCCAAAAGTCAGTTGCACTATATTATTTTCCATTCAGCAGCTTAACAGCCCACAGATAGAAACTGTTTTTTAGCCTGTTGGTACGACTGATTATAGTACAGTATAGAGGTAAATATAAGTATCCTCCCTAGCTAGCTTGTTTTGCTTATGTTCCCTGTAGGTTATCCAAGCCAACAGTCTGAATGAACGCATGCACCTGCTTGTGGAAGAATATTCTACATCGGGCCGCCTAGACAACATCACCCAGGTCATGAGCTTACACACTCAATACCTGGAGTCTTTCCTTCGCAGCCAGTTCTATATGTTGCGTATGGACGGGCCTCTTCCGTTGCCCTACCGGCACTACATTGCAATCATGGTATGTACTCAGAAACTCTACCTCTTATTGTTTCCTTCCCGGTTGTAGTTGACATTTGTATCCTTTCCAGCGCTTCTGCAAATCGAACTAACATTTATTTGTTTCACTTTGTGAGGGTTTAAAAAGAAAAGAAAAAGGGTGCTATCTCACAGGTCTGGCATTTTTAAGAGCTTTAAATTCCAGCAGCTGGACTTGAGGCAGGATCGAGCCTGGCTTCAGAAGAAAGGCACCAATCCCAGAGTATTAAGGGATTTATACCAGAGCTTGCATCCCAAGGTGATTGACATGCAGCCATAAATGAAATTGCTTCCCTGCGATCAATGACATGGACTATGTGCTGGATATGATTATAGAATATATATTTCACATGCAGGAACACTCAGAGCTGCACTCTGAATAAGTTATATGGATTTAGTTATTCAGTAAATAAATTTTATTTATTTACAGAATAAATTTATAAATTCTCAGCAGTGATCTGCTTCCCTTGGAACCTCAGGCCCAAGGCAGAATGTGGTTCCCCAGGCCTCTCTATCTGGCTGTTTGACCTCTCCTCAGAGCACTCCCCTCATTGGCCTTGCTTTCCACACCAGGTGTCTTTGTGTTCTTGCTTGGCTGGAATATGTCATGGCTCAGTAAGGATCTGAACTTAAATATCTCCAGTCCAGGCCCAGCAGTTGAGCCACCACACACCACCTGCTCCTCTTTAAATTTCCATTTAAAATAAATAAAATGCAAAGCATAGTCCTTAAATTGCCAAATCCTGCAAGTAGTCAAAATATATTACTTCGCATTCAAATGCTGAAAGTGTTTCACATATATTAGTCTGTCAACAACAATCTATGAAGTCCTGTAAAAATGAATCAATATTCTTATCCCCATAGTGCAGATGGGAGGACTGAGGCTGAAAGCTGGTGCTTTTCCCAAGGCCACGTTTTGAATTCATGGCAAAATTTGAAGTAGGGATTTGGCTGGAAGTGTCCTGGCTGCTCTGCTAGGGCATTCTTGCAGACGTTCAGTATGCACATTTATCGCTTGCTTGGTTTTAAAAATCATGCTTTTCTAAACAGGCTTCTTGCTCTATCATCTGCCTTTCTGTCAGAGAAAACGAACTGGAATTTCTTGCACATGTGTTCAATGCATGGTTCTCCGCCTTTATGACAATGCCTTTTTCTCTCTTGTGCCTGCGCTCTCCTCCTTTCCTCAAGGAGAGCAGGCAGGTTTCGATCAGCTCACTTTCATCTTTGTTTCCGACTCCAGGCTGCTGCCAGGCACCAGTGTTCCTACCTTATAAACATGCATGTGGATGAGTTCCTGAAGACTGGAGGGATCCCAGAATGGCTGAATGGCTTGGAATACGTTCCACAAAGACTGAAAAACCTGAATGAAATCAATAAGCTTCTTGCACATCGACCCTGGCTAGTTTCAAAAGAGCACATTCAGGTATTTACTACAAATGAGAAACACTCCAGTATTTGCATATGTGTAAATTACTACAGTGTCTATGTGTGCGTTGTTGTTTTTTAAAAGGAATAAGATCTGGGAAGGAGGGAATCTCATTCAAACGTCTTCTTTTTTAACCTGGTGAACTTGGCTTGGGTTTGTTTGCTTGAGTTTCTTGGAGCCAATTTCTTTGTAGGGACTTTCTTCTGCAGTCGGCCTGCCTAGGAATCCTATTTAAGCTTTTTTCAGAAGAGTGGTGTAATGGCTAAGTAATTTTTGCTCAAGCAATAACAGGGGGAGAGAGAGAAGTCAGCGATTTTTTAAAAAGAGCATCCAGGATACAGAAACGGCCACTTACAATCCTGGTTAAAGGCACAAGAGCCCATGGGAGCATAGGAAAGTGCCTTAGGCCAGTGGTCCACCTTGGTATATCTAGCTCAGTAATGCCTGCACTGGCTGGCAGTGGCTCTGCGATGTGTCAGGCAGGGGACATTCCCAGTCCTACATGGATTTGGTACAGATTGACCTTGGGATAATGTGTATACAAAGCAGATGCTCTGTCACTGAGCTATGGCCCTTCCCATCTGTTGTCCAGAAAAAGGCAAGGGTTGGGAAAGGCTGGTAGTGCCTAAATAGTGCTTACTTGTGACTTTTAAAAAAATGTATTTTATTTGTACTTTTCAGATATATACATTTCACTGATTTTACAATATCGTCTGCATATCCAAATTAACATACTCATTTATCTTCTTTATATATATATATATATATACACACCCTTATGTAGCTGCAGGTTATTACAATAATCATGCCAGTGTTTCTATTTGTTTACAATATATATGTAAATATTCCATAAGCCATCTCTATTCTTTTATAAAAAGTTTGTTATCTTGATTTCTTATTCTTCTGGTAAGTTTCGCCATTTCTGGGTATTCCATAAGTTTTTGTATCCGTTCTTCCTTCGCTGGGACTTCTTCTTCTTTCCATTTTGGGGCAAGTAACATTACCGCTGTAGTCGCATACATGAATAAATTTCTATACAATTTAGGTAGTTCTATCCCTATAATTCCCAAGAGAAAGGCTTCTGGGGTTTTTTTTTTACAAACGTTATTTTTGACATCCTTTTCATTTCATTGTATAACATTTCCCAGTAACCCTTAACCTTCCTACAAGACCACCACATACGATAAAAATAACCTTCTTTCTCTTTACATTTCCAACACTCATTTGATTTAGTTTTATACATTTTTGCAAGTTTACTTGGTGTTAGATGCCATCGATATATCATTTTCATATAATTTTCTCTTAAACGGTAGCATGCTGTACATTTTATATCCCTTGTGACTTGGCAGCCTTCTGGCATCGTTTGATACTGAATGCTCCCAACTTACCCCTCTCAAAATGGAAACTTGGAAGAGACCAGATAACTGTTGCCTTCCTGCCACTGGAATATTCCGTCTCCTTCCTGTGTCTGCATCTAACATATATGCATATGTCTTCCTTTTTTCATCCGTTTCAGAAACTTGTCAAGACAGGGGAAAATAATTGGTCTCTTCCGGAACTGGTGCATGCTGTGGTCCTCTTGGCACACTACCATGCCTTGGCAAGCTTTGTCTTTGGTAGTGGCATCAATCCAGAGAGAGATCTCGATACCTCGAACGGCTACAGGCTCATATCAGTTAACAATTTCTGTGTCTGCGACCTTGCCAACGACAACAACATCGAAAACGCATCCCTCATAAGTAACAACTTTGGGGTTAGTCTTGCCAGATTTCTTTTCTTTAATTCCCATTTTGCTTGTCCCACTTTTTTTTCTTACTTTTTTTGGAAGGGGTTTGCAGGGTGGACAGGAGGTGCGTTTACTGCTTTGGTTGGGTTGAGAGATTAGCTTTTTCCTATGTTTGTCAGGGCTGGGAAATAGGGAGCTGAAACTCAAACCCCAGAAGATTTGGGATCTGAGTTGAGTGGGGTGTTGCAGGCAGATCCGAAAGAGAGGTCAGTTGAGAGGCAAGCTAGCTCTGCAGGACAGAATCGAGATGTCCGTTTCAGGGGAGGGGAAGCAACACTGGACTGCAAACGCAGCACTAACATGAAATACATTTCTCTTTCGCAAATCGTAAGTGGTGCAAACTCTCACCGGAACACCACTTTGCTGCTGGTGGTCTATGGCCATAATAAACTGATTGAACACTACTTCGCTCCTCCCTCCCGGTCCCATTTCCCCACACCTTGGTGTCTTCACTGGAGCCAGCAAAATGACAGGCAGTCTTGAAAAGAGCCTTATTCTGTTGCCCAGGCAGTGTCTGAGGTTGCATCTGAAAGCACTTAATAGCCATGTGAGGTCAGGAGGAATCAGTGGGTTGCTGGGAGGGGCAGACCCATGCCAGAACATGGGAGGATCATGTTACTCCTTTCTTCTCTGTTGCTCAGTTCTTCTCCTCCCAACATCTGGATGATCATAAACATTTTCACCCTCATCCTTAGGGTGACCAAATTCTTCTCTGCTACCGTTTTTATACCAAGTGACAACAGTCTGGTTCCATCCTGTTCCAACCAGAGCCCGCCCCTTTTGTACAGCCCTAAATAGCAAACCTTTCTAGAGGAAGGAGCTACAAAGAGCTCTTGGGTTCTTCCAGATGACTAAAAATTGCCTTTTCTAAGATGGCTTTCGCATTCCTTACCAAGGATTCTGCTGGCCATATAAATCATGCAATTATGTTTATGAAACGTCAGTAGGCAGAGGTAACGAATGGTTTTCATGCTGTAATAGTGACTTACTTATGAAATGAAAAGTGGCTTTCTCAAATGATGTGTCACAACTTCTTTGGGATACTAAAAAGGGGGGATAAGATATCATTGACTGGCTTAGAGTAAAGTGATAGGGGCTCTTAGGGGCTGAACTGGCAAATGCACAGCAGCATATTGGACTGGAATTTGCAAAGAAGAGCCTGGCACAAAAGAACTAAAGGAACGGGGTGGGTATGGTCAGAGCTTGTGGGTTCTGCAGCTGCATTTCAAACACAGAAAGTGATTCTAGACCCAAAAACAAGCTTCCGGAGGTTCTCTGCTTTCATTTTAAAACAGAAAGGAAGTTTCTTTCTCTTAACTGCTTTTACAATACACTTAAACATCTGTGGGCAATGCCTGCTGAAATTCCATTAGCCAGAGGAGCGGCTGGATCAGATTGGTAGGATTTTTTAATGGGCCCCAGGAACGTTTGCATGATTTAGGCAGCACACAAAACTTGCTTGGCGCAATTTTAAATCTGTTAGTGCATGCAGTGCACAGACCTGAGCGTCTCCCCAAAAATGTTGTGTATGGAACTGGGGGCCGGAGAGGGAATGATCTGTATTTGATCCTGAAGGATGTGATGTGTTTCTAGATCTCAGATTCTTTAAGTGAGCTGGAGGCCCTGATGGACAGAATGAAAAGGCTGCAGGAGGAGAAGGAGGACGAGGAGGCCTCTCAGGAGGAAATGGATACTCGCTTTGAAAAGGAAAAGACCGAGAGCCTCCTGGTTGTCACTGAAGGTACTGCTCCTTTTCATTTTAGTTGCTTTCGTTTAATCCAGTTTTCAGAGGTTTTGCTGAAGAGCAAAGAACACACACAACCAAGTTAAATAAAAACAGATGGAAAGGAAAACAAGAATTCTCCACTTTCTGATGTTTGATTGGAGCCAAGTTATACATGCAGAGGAATCCATTTTCTCTGGAATAAAGCTATACACTAGGTCAGAGGCTGCCTGTTTCATAGTATCATAGAATTGTAGCGTTGGAAGGGACCCCATGGATTATCTAGTAGTCCAACCCCCTGCAATGTCCAATGTGGGGCTTGAACCCACCAACCTGAGATTGTAAAAGTCTCATGCTCTACCAACAGAGCTATGATTGCTCCCCTGTTTAAGAACAACAACTTGCCCATAGAAAAGTAGCTTGACAGCCTCTAGCTTAGCCTTCTTTCTGACATGTTACTGTTAAAAAATGAAATAAATTTGTGGAGAGTTTTGGAACATTCTTCAGCCTGATTAACCACCTGTGGCTGAAGCAACACAATATCTAGAAGGCTAATCCACAGGGCCTTCTTCTGTAGGTAAATAATCCTTAGGAAAGAGGTTTATTTGGGACCTTGAGAAGATTTCGGAATGGCCTTTACACACTTGACATGAATAACTGAACCATCTTTGGTGACATGTATGCCTGTTTTAACAGCATTAATATTTGCTTTAGATTCCCCAAGAGCTTATAGGGTTATGTGCATATAGAAAATACCTTTTTCTTACTGCATTCATGCTATAAATGTTTAGAGAAAGAGAACTTGTCAGAGCTGCAGGCAAAATGCCCATAATTGTTCAGATGTTAGTGTCTGAAGTAGAATGGTGGTTTTGACATCTGGTTCAGGTGGAGTTGACATTTATTAGCAGAACATTTGCTGGGTGGAGAGTTTGGCCTTGAATTTAACACCTTAGAGCACTTTCTCCATCACACTTCTGTGCTGTTTGAGTCCCGTTTTTGCAGGTGAGTCCCAGTTCAACCCAACACAGGGCCAGTTGAGTGATGCATTAAAATGCTGTAGCCATAGAGGAAGGTGGCAATCTTGGGGAAACCAAAAAGGTTGGCAGGCAACTGTTGAAGACCAAAATGGCACATCAGCTCCAGACAATCTTATGTTGGAGCCAATCCAGGCACACATGATGCTTGAAGAGTTAACTTAAAGATAACACAAAAGATTTTAGATTTTGAAAGTGACTGGTGGCTAACACAGCCTAAGAAACTCAGTTAGAAAGTGGTCCGTTTTTTGTTTTGTGAACTAAAAATTTCCTTGTGCCTCTTAGAATGGAAGAGTTCAAAAGCAAGCAAGGAACTTTAAGGTGGAAATTATTTCATCCCTGACGGTCAGCGTCTAATAGCCTAGTCATTAAAAGAAGCAGAAGCAGGCATGGACCTCCTTTCTGCATTAGTTCAAAACAGATTGCAGGAACCAGGAAACAAAGGATAAGCCCAGGCTCAATAGCTCATTCTCCCCCCCCCCCCCCCACTGCACTGAGGACCTATTTGGATGGTTGCCAAGCTGATTTCTTCCCACACAGATTTATGTTTTGATTGGCTAATGAGCCAGAAGGGAGGATAAAGGCAGCCTTGTGATTCTTGGATCAACTGATTCCCCCCCTCCCCCCGGGTAGTGATTTTTCTAGCAGTAGACACAGGAGACTTTCCCCACCCAGGCTCATTAGGGCTCCTGAAAGCGAGCCAAGCTGGACCATCAAGGTCAACTGCAGTAACTTTGCAGCAGTCAGCTCTCCGGAAGTGTGATTAATGCGCTCAAGCCGCTTGGCAGACAGGAGGCGACGAGGTGGAGATCATCTCTGGATGGGAGCAATTGGCCTTCCTTAGTACTGGTGTTGCTGAAGTTCTTCCATGCTGCTTGGTTACATAGCCATAAATCAACTTGCTGAACCCTTCCGCTCTAGCCAAATGGCTCTAATTTAAAGGGTTGGGTCGCCTGGATTTCTTTTTTCAGTGCATCTGATATCCCACAGTACATGACGCCAGGGTGGTTCATGATTGTCCCTTACTGATTCAACAGGGCTACCAATGATTACTGCCAGACATGCTCAGGCTGTGGCATCTCTTGTCATGTGCGTGGCTGGCAATCTTGAATTGGCGTCATGAGAAAGGACCTCTGTCCTTCTACAGGGGCTTTCCCCCTTCTTAAAGTGAGCCCCAGGGCTTAGGCGAACACCCCACTACGATACACAACCATTGCTGTGATTTGAGGCTTATGTGTGTATATGCCTGTTCAAGTAGCCTCTTTTTAGCTGGTCCCTATCCACCCCCTTTTCTGGACTTAGGTCTGTTTTATTAATTAAATGTATATTCCAGCTTTCCTCCAAGGAGCTCAAGTTTGCATGCATTTCTCCCTCCCTATTTTATTCTTGCAACAACCCTGTGAGGTAGATTAGACTTAGACACTGTGACTCGCCCAAAGTCACCCAGTGAGCTTCATACCTGAGTGAGAATTTGAACCTGATCTCCGAGGTCCTTTCTAATCATCGAGGAGCAGGGCTTCCTTGCCCAGGCGTTGTGTGCATAAGGTCTTATTCAACTGTAAGGTTCTGTGTGCAGTGTGGGAGAGCACAAGACCCCCAAGCCTTGGTCCCATACCATTGCATGTATATACTGCACAGTATTCCTACTAACCGAGTATAATATTTATGATCACCTGGTTCTTAAATTTGACTTAAAATTTGACTTAAAACAGTTAAAACAATGTCTCTTAGAATAATAGAATTCTAGAGTTGGAAGGGACCCCGAGGGTCATCTAGTCCAACCCCCTGCAATTCAGGAATTTTGCCCACAGCCATCCCTGGGTGGGCTAGAACCACCAGCCTTCAGGTTGGTAGCCAGACAAACTGGCCCGTTGCACCACAGGAGGGCTCTTCCATTCTTGATTACTTTGAACATCTCCAATCTGTTTCCTAGCGGCTCCTTGCCTTGCCTCAGGGTTAGTTAGTTAGTTAGTTAGTTAGTTATCTCACTCCTCAGATGTCTCAACATGATGTACAGAATGCAATGAAAATGCCAAAAAAGAGAAAGTTTTAAACAATATAGCACGATAGGTAGGTTTAAAAGCAATACATAGTAGACACTCATGGCAGAAGCCACCTCGCTGGGAAAACTTGTTGGAACAAAAGTGTCTTTGATTGTTTTCAGAAGACGCAGCAAGTGGGTATCTATTGTGGTTCTACAGAAATGTTACTGCTCAGAACAGGGACAGCCACACTATCCAATTCAGGCCCTATTCATAGTTAGACCCATTGAAATTAATCCACATATGTTGGTCATATTAATTTCAACGAGTGAGTAGGACTAGCATTGGATTCAGCCCTCAGCCTCTATTATGTGTGTTCAGTGGGGAACAAATCTTCAGTGGTCTCGTTGTTGTTTTGCCTGGCACTGACCTTTAAAAGGTCAAGCAGCTAACCCAAATCAGAGCCATTGCTTTACTTCCGTATGTAGAAATAGTGCCAGGAAGAATAAAATGGAATGCCACTCCAGAGAATACTTCCCATTAAGTACCTTATTGTTTATTTTTAATCAACAAGATTTATATACTGCTTAATTGACAAAAGAAGCTTCTAAGTGGTTTACACCTTGGAGGAGGAATGAGAAGAGTACACTTAATTGGCTTCAATATTTTCCTTTGGCAGCATTTGACGATGAAATAGTTTCCACAGCCGACGTTTCGCGCTATGTTGAAGATCCTGGCTTTGGGTACAAAGACTTTGCCAGGCGGGGTGAGGAGCATCTTCCAACTTTTCGAGCCCAGGTGCGTTTAACATGGTGTAGCTTACGTTTGTAACCCTCTGAAAAACCAGGTGGTTTATTGCATGAGGTCAGAATGCAAAATTTCCAGATAGCATACTCGCTACGCAGTGGCTCGGATCTAGAGATAAGTGAATTTAAGGAAGTTTGTGGGACTTCTTCCCACCTGCAGCCATGCATGTCCCCCCAAAAGCCTCAAGGGCATGGGGACATTCCCTGAACAATGTGGAATGGGGCATGGGGGACTTCGAGGGAGTGGAGAATTCATCCCAAATCAGGCAGATATCCACCCAGTTTGGGGCCACCCATGATCTGATTGAGTTCAGTTAAATAAATATCACCTTGGAAGCTTCAGAAGTTCCTGGCTGTCTTGCGATGCCTTGTTAACAGTTAACTTGGAAAAACATAAGAGCCTTTCCCCAAATTACCCTGATTTGCTTTGTAATTCAAGGTACAAACAAGGCCAGTGCACACCCCTATTATCTACGTGGGTTTAATGTTCACTCTTAATATACCTGTCACAGTTACCACAGCTGAAAAGTCATTTTCCAAAATTAAGCTGCTCAAAACTTCCACGTAATGGTCGGTGCAACTTAAAGTTGATTCGAGACAGGCTTTCATGACTCGCTGTTCTTTCAGTAGAGAATAAGCAAGTACATCAGTTGGGTATTCCCAAAAATCACGACAAGTTTGCTCATCTCAGAGCAAGAAAGAGGTTTTACATTTGAATTCAAAAGTTATTGATTTTTTTTTAAATAACAACAATAAATTGATTTTCATATTCTAATATAACTTCATTGTGTCTATTATTATTACATATAAATTTGCACTTACAGTTTATATACATTTTGATGATACACGGTTCCTACTTAATTCAATTTCTTCTCTTGATAATGCTTCACCTTAAATCAGAAGTATGCATTTGGATACAGGTGCATAATCAGACTAAATTGGGACCCCCTTGCCCAGTGCATTTCACACAAGGGCACACAACAAATTGTGACCTCCACTGTTTTGCTTCAGCAGTAGAACGGCATCGTGTGTCTTCAAAACCATTCTGCAGTACTGCTCAAACATGCCATGTACAAATTGGTAGTCTTTGTGCTTTTCTGCAGGACTATACCTGGGAAAACCATGGATTCTCCCTTGTGAACAGGCTTTATTCCGACATTGGGCATCTCCTGGATGAGAAGTTCCGAATGGTCTATAGCCTCACGTACAACACTATGGCCACACATGAAGATGTTGACACAACCATGTTAAGAAGAGCTTTATTTAATTATGTTCACTGTATGTTTGGAATCAGGTATGTCACCAACTGATCTGGCTAAATAAGTGCACTTCTGGAGGTGTTCTGTGATTGGGGTGCTGCTTCAGGTTCAGAATGCAGCTATGGCTTATATTAAAGAGGCTTGTATGTCCTTGGTTTCAGGAATGAAGTTGAGGGCTAGGATTGGACCAGTGGTTGCATTTTGCTTAGCACAGGCCTAAGCATTCACAATAGCATGTTTCAAGTGGAAGGGAGAAAGAGTGGATAAAAGGGTAAAATCATTTGTCTTCCCTCCACCCTGTAAGGTGTTTGCAGTATTTATCAGCATAAATACAGGGACAACATGGGTGATGTTGGGGTGGGCGAAGTATTCTTCAACCAAGCAGAACAGTAAATTTAGACACACTCATGCAACATGTGTTCTGGAATCAAAGACCCTCGAGTGATTTCTCTAGGGTGCATATAAAAATCTGTTGGCCAGTTATTTGGAAATTAATTGAACAGTAATCTTCTGGGTTCCCCTTAGCTGTTCAAAATGACTTCCAGGAAGCCAAAGGGCTGTGCAGTCCATTTCCACCATAGAAATGTGTGTGTGTTCAGGATGGGAGTCATGGTTGTCATCATCTGAAGCCTGTCAAATGTACAGTGTGAATTGGGCCCCAAGAATCTACAAGGTTGTAAATTATATTCAAATCAATTTAGCGCATTATTCTTTGTGGCCTCTGTGCAGTTCCAAACATGGGTTCTGCTGGCTACTGGAAGAGCTGTACAGGTCAGCCACCTGTCTTGCCCCCCTTCCTTTTGCAAATCTAGTTGAACAATACCAGCCTGGCTTTAGGAGACTTATCATCTGATCTTCAGGCAGATTTACCCCAGCATATGCTTTTTAAAAACAATTGTGCAGTAGAAAGGTGTTCTTTTTAAAGATGTGCATGCTCAGAAAAGAGAGATTCAGGCCGGCTTAATCTTGCTTAGGTATGATGACTACGATTATGGAGAAGTTAATCAGTTACTTGAACGGAGCCTGAAGGTTTACATTAAGACAGTGACCTGCTACCCAGAGCGAACTACCAAGCGCATGTACGATAGCTACTGGCGCCAGTTCAAGCACTCGGAGAAGGTGAGTGTCTCATTGATGGATGCATGAACCAGTGTCTATGTGTAAACAGGGGAAATGGCATTGTTAAGAAAGGGAAGCTTCCATATCCATAAATCCGAAGTTCATATTTCATTAATGTGAAGTTCTGCACTGCACAGCCACCAAGAGCGAAACTTTGGGGTTGCCACATCACACTACTATGAAACACACATGCACGCACACACACACACACACGCCCCCCCGCATGACAAGGTAGTACGAAAGATCGTCTCTGCGATGGCTTGTTCACATGTGCAAGTCACTGCTGGATGCTGCAGTCTGACAAGTGGCAAACCCATTTATCACAATCTCAACTCGGGAACGATAAAGCTGAAAGAAATATAAATGCCCTTTGGTTGACCTCATGGTGAGCTACGGCATTTATGTCTTTTTAAAAGATGCCATCATCATGTTTTGTTTGAATCTTTCCTGCAGGTCCACGTGAACCTTCTCCTGATGGAAGCGCGCATGCAGGCAGAACTCCTTTACGCCCTTCGTGCCATTACGCGCCACTTGACCTGAACCGCCGTTGCAAGCGTGTGAAGAAAGCTTCCAAACAGATGTGCAGAAACACCTGCCTGTGGTGTAGCATCAGGTTATTGGATTCTCTAGTGTCAAAAGCTGAAGCCGCCTTCCTAGCGGTGGTTAACGTGCAATGATCTATATATTTCCCCCCCTGTTTTCTTGATGCTTAACATTACTAACGATAGCAAAAATAGCACTGAGGAACACTACTTCTTAAGTTGTTTCCAGTTGGAGTATTGGTCACAAACCCTAAAACGGTTTGTTATATTTGATTCTTTTGCTACTTCTTCTCACACTCGGAAGAAAAACACTTGTTGGTGCATCTTCCGAGCTTCTGTTTCTACCCACTTTTTCCTGCAAATGGAATCCAGAGCGAAGGATTTTATTTTATTTTCTCCTTTTAGTTCTTTCTAGAATATTAATGCAGCTTTCCTGAATCCAGTATGTGCTGTGTTTAAACTGAAGTGCTCAACTGGCTTATTCTTAGAGTTTTCTTAGAATTTTAGTACTCTGGCAGTAGTTTGGAGGCTGTGTGAAAGCTGATGCAACTATTGTCTGCCTTTTTTTTTTAATGTGAAAAGAACTGCTGCGAATCTTGCAGCATGCTACTGAGACACAGCATTCAAATGCTTTTTTTTCTGAACGAAGAGGGTTTTCTACCATATCCATTTCAACTGTACATAACCAGTTCAGGGATTGCATTCTTCTGTGTTGCCTACAATTGCTCTTTCTGCTGACCCTAATGATGCTTGAATGGTACTTACTGCCCAGCCAGCAAGCCAGTTTAACTTGGGATATCTGAACTTTTAGAAGTTGGACTTTAAGAGTTTTTTAAAAAAAGTTTAGAAATCCAGGTTCGTCCTTAACTGGTTCATTGATCTGGTGGTAATGTGATGCGTGCAAATCCAGCACACGCACGCGCACATGCCGTCTGATCAAAGAAACCAAAAAGCAATCTGCAAGAGCACATTCTCTTAAAACTGTAAAGAGCTGCCTTGTGCTGAATCAGGCCACTGGTCTGTCTGTTCTGGTCCTCCAAAGTTGTGGGGAGAAGTCTTTCCCAGCCCTCTTACCTGAGATGGTTTTAACTGGAGATGTCAGGGATTGAGCCCAGGACCTTTCGCATGCAGAGCATGTATTAGTCGCTTAGCTAGATTCCCCCTCCCCTGAAAGCTTTGCTCGTACGACACTGTCTTTTACTGAGTCAGACTTGTCTGTTCTGACCAGCAGTGATTCTTTGAGGTCTTGGGTCACGATCGTCCCTAATCTTTAACTCAAAGTGTCGGAGACTGCACCGGGGACCCTTCTACAAACAAAGAGTGTGCTTTGCCCCTGAGTTGCAGACTCTTTTTGCTCCACTGTCACCCCCCCCACCCCACTTCTCAATTCAAGGGTAATTATATCAGTGTTCAGCTTAAGCTTTGGGGAAATCAATTCCCGTCAAATACTTTTCAGAACGCTCTGCAATATTTTCAAGCTAAGAATCATGTTTCTATACGTTGACATGAGTGAACAAAGGAAGTGCAATATTGAGCAGAAGAGCGAGCCTTTCCTTAACCAAGTCGCTGCTGAAATGTCCCGCTCCACATGGCCGCGGTGAAAAATGGCTTCTCCTTCCCAGACTTTGGTAGTGTTTGCTGCGAACAATCGGCTCCTACTTGCGCACCAAAGCATTGGTTTAATCGGATGTCCCCAAGCCCTTCTACACCTTCCTTCTAGCGGGGGAGACCCCATGCAAGCACCATAGAAATGAATGGAGGAGGTGCCAGAGCAGTGCCGGGCCGATTGGCTTGTGCCCATGGGCAGATGTCATTGTTGGGAAAGATAAGTGAGAGCCAAGAGAGTCCTGCCCTTGCATTGCTTGACTACACTGATTACTTTTTCCCTTCAGGGCACAAATGTCTTGGTTTTTAGAGCTTTACCTTCTTGCATTAATGATCCAGTGAAGTGCCTAAAGAGAGCACAGAAAGACAAGACATGATAGAGACTTTCACGTGACTGGCTTGCTTCAGGAAAAGCTAGTCTCAACTGAGTCCCCTTGAAATCAACACTGCTTAGGCCCAGCGGGGCTTGGAGACCACCCCTTTGTGTCCCACTGCCAGTATCTGGGATCCAGGAAAGGAACCTTAACCTGCCCTCAAGTCTTTTGGGTAGTCTATAAAATGATTTAAGCCCCAGTCTTTTCCTCTCTTTTGATTTTTACAAGACTCAGTTGTGACTAACTTCTGCTGAATTGATATTGATGTCAGATTTTTGTGTCCCCCTGAATATTTATTTTTACCTGCTTTTATACACATTGGAAATGAATGAGATGGACCTTCATTCCAGTAGGCTGTAGAAAGCAATATAGAATAAGCTTGTACATTGAAGACTTCTGCAGTGGTTTCTTTCATGAGAGCAATTTTGGAAAGTTAAAAAAAGAGGGGGTAGAGGAACTAAAGTTTGGATGTGGTTATTTTGTTGGGTTTATTTTAATTTTTTTAAAAAATTTACTTGATCCTTCTCTCTCTTAACGGCTGTGATGTTGTGTGATTGTCCTGCGACACACACACCCCTTGGCTGCTGAAAAAATTGTTGCTTTGAAGAGACGTAACCTTCTGCGCTTGGAATTGCCAGGGCTGTTTTGACATGGAAACTCTCCCAGACGATATTGACACTACAGATTCGTATTGGCTGCATGTGTTGCTCCTCCTAAAGAAGTCTGGGAATTGCAGTTTGGGAATAGTGCTGTGAGGGCTTTCTCTTAAAAGACACCCCCAAACACACACTTCCCAAACCAGTTCAGCTTCCCAGGAAACCGTTGAAACCTATTGGAGTCAGTAGTGTGTCCTTGGAAGGAAATGACTACATTGATGACAAGTTACTGAATGAGCAACGCATTGCTGCCGAGGATGAATGGGAGCTCACTGCTCTGTCTGTGCATGTGAGAAACCGGGAGGGGTGTGTGTGTGTGTGTGTGTGTGTGTGTTTTAAAAAGCCAAATCGAAATCCAGCTAAAGTTAAGCTTTTTGAAGGATGGCGCTGGATTTAACAAGATCATTCAGCCATCTGCACCTGCGGTCTGCAACGGGGATGGGTTGTGCAAACGCTGCCTGCAACTTACCTTTATGGGCTGTGTTTGGCATGACGCCATTGCAGAAGCTGGAAGTCCAAAGGTTGATTTCGGTGGAAGAGTTTGAGGGCTCCATTGGAGACTCCCTGGGACTTTTAAGGCGCTTAACCCTGACTGGATTTGAAGTGCAGCGAGGGGCTGACAGGTCTCCACCAAGCACCTCCCTGGTGATTGTGGGAGGGGGAAGGAGCAACTTCTGCCAGGGGAACTTCTGCCCCTTTCTATCTTTCTTTTACCCTTTGCTGTTGTTCCAGGCACTTGTTTGCAGGTTGCAGAGAAAAGCCAGGCAGGGCGTGGATGCAGGGAAGTCAGCTAGGGAAGGTGTGAGCCCGCTGGCCCCACGGCTCTTCAGGTATAACATCTGTCTTCACCTTTAGAGGTAGAGACATAAACAGACTTTGTATGTAACTGTAAGAGCTTAAACGTTTTCTTCAGAGCAGTCGTGGCTTTTCTTCTTAACAGGGAGGCTGGTGTTCCAATTGCAGAAGCATTAGTGCCTTTTCTTGTAGACTTTTTTTATTGTTCGAACTGAATAGTCATCTCAGTGAGAGGCAATTAGATTTTAAATCAATAAGACTGTTGGTTTCTCCCTCTCTCTCTCTCTCTCTCCCTCTCCCTCTCTCCCTCTCTCTCTCTCTCTCCCTTCTGTGAAATATATATAAAGTGAATCCATTAACAGGAGCGTAAACTTGATTTCACGTGATTTCAGACCTACATGTGGTATCCAAGGTTGGGACCTGCTGTTTTGAAAACCAGTTTGTGTTTTTTCCTTAGAAATAGAATGGCAAACTTGAATGTTAACAAAATGTTTCAAGGTGATGATGTTTGATTCAGAGTAGACATTTTATGTGGTCATGATCTGGTGCATAGCTTTATATACTCAAATGTGATGGGGTTGTGTGTGTGTGTGTGTGTGTGTGTGTGTACGTGTGTGTGTGTGTTCTTAAATGCTGACATTCAGAGTAGGCATCCAAGTGAATATGATTGTACTTCTTTGCTTGACATATACCCCTTAAGCTCACAGATGTGCCAAATTTAAAAATGTGCAAAATCTATTTTTTTATAAAATAGCACATGTGAATGAATCGTCAAACTTCATGGATGTAAAAAACGTATATCATTCTTTTGCAGTGTAGGCATAGTTGGGGGTTTGTTTTTCGTTTTTGTTTTGCTTCTTCTAGTATGGCTTTGGATTATGTGTCGGCAACTGGCCCCCTTGGGCCAAAATCTGTCCTAGTTGTCAACCAAGGGGCAAAAGAGTGTCATAGGCTGCAGCCATTGGTAGCAGCAGGACTCGGCGGCAAGGGAATCCCCCAGCAGGCTCTGTGGATTATATGGCAGGGTATAAATCCCCAAAGCAAGGGCGGTGGGACTCAGGCTGCCACTTAGCGCATAAAAAGGAGGCCCCTCGAGTGCTTGTTCATTCCCTCTGCTATTTTTGCTGTGGTTGCAAAAATAAAAGATGGCTGCTTCAAGATCTTGTGTCAAGACATCTCCCCACCCCTCCTTTTTTAGGTGGGGAAACGGCATCAAATTCATTTGGGGTGGGAGACAGATAGGCTCACAGGTGGAATTGCACATACTCGGTAGAGAGAGAGGAGTTTCAAACATGAGCCTGCAAGTGCAGATGTAGGAAATAGGTGTATGCGTGGGGAAATTCCAGATTCTAGCTCCAGTAAAGAAACAAACAAAAAATAAATAAATCACGGCATATTGGGGAGGGGCAGGGGATCAGGTCATTACTGCCCGGTTCCAGGGTATGTTTACTCTGAAGTAAGTCCCACTGTGTTCAGATGCCCTAATCAATTCACAGAACTGGCTTGCTTAAATAGTTTCGCGTTTGGTGTGCAGCGGGCTTCTGATTTGCAGCAGCTGCCAGGCTCAAAAGCAAACGGACTGTTACGTGATTTGATGTTAACCGAACAGGTTTCTAGGTTCCCTGCATATTCGGCCTCCCCTCTGCAAGCACAGGCACACATAGCATGGTTACTACTTGAAATTTTGCCCAAGTTCTGATTTGAGGGTCTGATAGGTCATTAGAACAACCCCCCCCATCCCACCTTTGTTTGCCCCACACTGGGGTGCAGCTGTTCATCTGTGTCTTAATGTTGTTGGAAGGCGGTTGAATGATACCTTTCTTGGCTACTAGTGCCAATCCACTCTTCTCAACTGAGTCTGCTTCAGTTGGTCATTGCTAAGTAGCTGGTGCCGCTGTGTGAATAGGATGCTGGACTAGATGGGCATTGGACTGATGCCCAGCTCTTGTGTGAAATCCCTTAAACCATGATGGGGTACACACTTAACACTCCCTGCGTTGAGGAAGGCATGTGCAAACCTCCTGACCAGATTTTTCAAATGAGTATGGTACCTTGCGATCATTCACAGCCGATTAAGATTGCTCGGGTATCATACTATTGGAAATTTGCTTGCTTAAACTGGCCCATCTTAGTTAAGAGGGTGAAATTCCAACTGGCTTTGAACCTTCTTGCCCCCGCCCCCCTCAAAAGAACCATTCGGTTTTTTGATATCCCTTTTTCAAAATTGCTGACATTTTAAAAGTGTGCTTCTTTTGTTAGCAAGTGAAGCATTCTTTGCACAAATGAAACAGAAAATTGGGCCTGCATTATAAAAGGAACACAGAGTCCCATCATATGAAGAGAGATTTCAACACAAACATTTGCTGAATGGCATGGGGCCATTTTTAATGGCGATTTCTGTCAGAATGCTGTTGTTGGAGTTGGGAAGGTGGATTTGCGGTATTTTGGGCTCTGCTTTCTACAGCGCCAAATAAATTTAAAAAGTTTCACATTTCCCCCACAAACCTCTTCTAGATTTGTATGCTCACAGGTCTATGCGTCAAAAGGTGCGCACCTTATGAGACAGGAATAGTAGAAATCAGAATTGGCATGTGAGGTTCTTGCACAACTGTACGGATTTCCCACCTCTGTGGAGTGTACATTTTCCTCTGCAATTGGTGTGGCAGGACTAAATGAAGAGGGTGCCAAACATCTGCCACAGATGTTTGTTACAAAGCAAGGAAAGCCACAAGTGGATATGGGTGTGTTTTTTTGTATGCTTGTTTTAGGCACAACCTCCACAACCCTTAAGGCGCTTCCAGACAGCCTGTTTGTTGAGCACTCATCCAGATTTGTCTGCAGAGAGATCAGGCGATGTGTGCTGTTTATTGAGCCTTCATTCTGATTTGTTTTCAGGGAGGTTAGATGACGATTGTGTCACAGCAAGTGTTATTCCATGCTTAGCAGTGCATTTCTCTGCCCCTTCAGTTACTGCAAAAAAAAATCTGATCCTTTTGGGAAGCAGGTTTGTTGGACAAGAGCTCTCAATAAACTTCATGAATTTGCCAGCCTGTGATTGAATCCCACCTGAAAATAACAGCCGTCTTGAAATGCCTCTCCTCTGGCTTCCCTGAAATAAACATCTTCCGGACTAAGGCCTTCATTTTCTTAAATAACAACCCTCTGTATAAATTTGGTCACAAATGGGAACTTCAACCTGTGGGTCCCCAGATGTTGTTGAACTACAACTCCCATCATCCCTAGCTAGCAAGGCCAGAGCTCAGGGATGATGGGAGTTGTAGTCCAACAACATCTGGGGACCCACAGGTTGAGAACCGCTGTTCCAGAGGAAGGCATATGTACTTACCTAAAATCCTTTTTAATTCTTTTATTCTGCTGTTATTCTGCTTTTTATTCTGCTCCCAACAGCCTCCCATCCAAAGGAATGACCAGCTCCACATCTGCTTAGCTTCAATAGTTCAGCAGCCTCGCATGCCCCAAGGCAACATCCAGGAGCCCTTGCCTTTTAAATTATTGTGGAGCTTGGGAAATAAATGAATAAAACTTGTAGAGGCAGTAGAAACCTCAGCTGTATCAGTATTCTGCTCCATGCTATTTTGTCCGAAATGCCAGACCTCTCCCCTCCTTTCCCCTTAATTCTCGCTTCTGAGCTCACAGTAGAAAGAGGTACTCAAGTTAACTGAGCGTACAGTAGGCTGAGATACCAAAGCTATGGGCTGACCAGCCAACCATACAAGGGTAGGATCCAGCCCCCAAAGCACCTTTTTCTGCCCCCTCTCTCTTGGTAGCCCTATCAAATACATTCTGATCAACTTGGGGGTCAGATGTTTCTCCGTAGTTTCGCTTAGACGGCAGCGAAGCAATTGAATGTCCACCTAGCATTCTGCATAGATTCTCTTGGACTTGTTGCTTGCACATTCCACCCGCAGCCTGAATGGCCATCTCGGCACACATGGGCCATTTTTAAATATTTTGTTCAGCTTGGTCATCCACGGGGTGGCAGTGGTACTGAGTGTTCTGGCTCCCAGTGAATGCCTGCAGACTATGGTGACCCATAAGCTGGCCACCCCCTGGTTTACATAATCCTTTAGTCCATGCATGGGGTTCTCTAGGGTAAAAACCAAAATGGTACCTGAACAAATGCAGGGTAGCCAAGCGAATTGACCTTTTTTTTCTTTTCTTAGTTTGAAGTCCTATATGTAGCATGCTGTGAACGTCTTACCTGGTCTCTGCAAAATAATCAGTATTGATGTTGCTTTAATTCTTTCGGCTTCTTTTTTTTTTTTACACCCCCACCCTCCTTTTAAACGTAGTGTCTTTCTAGAAGCTGTGATAGGCCTTTGTGGTCCTTGACTTTGTTACTGTAACTTCTTTTTTTAAATAAAAAAAAAAGTTTGTGAAATGTAGGGCTAACCCGAGTTGGATGGTCCAGTCCTCCAAGGTTGCCCATTTTCAGTTTGTTCGTTCTACATTATGGCTGTACGTAGAATAAGCTTATCGATGATGCAATTTAGGATTCGCACAGCTTTTTTTTTTTTTTTAACGTCCACGTGTATGCATTTTGTACGTGTGTACTGCAGGAGTGGGGAGAGAAAGGTGATGTGTTTTCTATAGGCTTAAGCTTTTTTTCGGTTTATTTCTTTTCCCTTTTGTAAAGTAACTGACTCGGTAAAATCCATAGCCACTTAGGACTGTCCATGCTGAACAGACCTTGCTGTAGAGGCAAGATCACGTTCTTTGTAAGTTTCGAATAGTGACACCCCCACCCCCCCATACCTGGGGAAACGAGCTCATTTTGCACCACACGAGGGGAAAGGTTGTTTCGAAACTAACTGAGTACAGTGCTCGCTCTTGAGTGGATGTGTTGAGGGGGAATGCAAAAGTCTTTGTGAATGGAGGCGATGGCCTCCCATGATCACCCAGGAAGAACCACCATAGAGGTCTAGACGGGCCAGCAAGGCAGTCCTAACTAAGGCTGAGCTCCATAAGAAGGCGCCAGGCCCATTTCCCTTGCCATCAAGGGATGCAATTAGCCAAAGACTATCCTGGGAGGGAAAAGGAGTAGGTCAGAAACTCCTGACCCGACATGTTTGTGAGAGCTTTCCTTGTGCAGAGAAGCTGACTAAAACAAATACACTATTTCCTTAAGAGTGTATGCAACTCATTCAGCTGACGGTTGCCTTGCCAAGCGACTATTGGTTGCCTATGGCTGGGCTATGCCATCTTGGCGACAAGGGATTTAATGGCACTGAAGGGTGGTGGGTTGAGAAGAGGCTAACAGCGTGTCTTTACTACAGCATATATGTCTAGGAGAACTCTTGTTATCTCAGGACAAGTGCAGGATAAAGCTCCTCTGGAGCAACAAAGCATTTCCTACACCCCAGAAATATTTAACTCCAGGAATAGCTGGAGCACTTGGGTGAACCCTAGATCTTGCCCACTCTAAAAGCACCACACCCTTGGGGTGCAAACCCATAAACAACATGGGAAGAATCCCCACTGAGCTCACTGGGGGCTTAGCTATGAGTAGACAGGTATAGAGTTGCACTGTGCGTGTGTCTCTTGCTGCAGTTGTGTCGATTTTAGGACTTCTTGCGGACAGAACCAAGAGTTCAGCTAGCATTTTTCTGACATCCGTGGTTATTGGACAAGCCTATCCAACTGGATCTGTTTGTGTGACTCTTTTTCTTTCTGTTAAGCTTTTAGTTAACGCAACTTGAATTGTATCTGAACAGATGCGGAAGGAACTTTTTAGCGAGCTGAGACAAAAAGAAAAAAAACACACCATATTTTTCAATAAAGGAATTTGTGTGTGCATATTATTAACCTGTTAACAGCAATTCATAAAATCTGCACTTTTTATGAGGTTTTGAAAAATTCTATTTATAGGTACGGAACAATGGGGTTTGTTTAAAAACTGTATAGCGTTTATACTTGCTGAAATTTCTTTCATTGTTATCGGTAGGAATTTTATTGGTTCAATAAAAACTGGCAAGAAACCCCACCCCTGAAATGTGGCGTGTCTTTCTTTCTTCAGTTCAGTGGCTCTCTTGGAAGGTGCTTTTGAAATTAATTTTATATATGGATTTGAGAACCGTCGCGCTGGATCAGAACAAAGGTCCATATAGTCATGAGAACACGAGAAAAGCCTCGCAGGATCAGCCCAAAGGCCCATCTAACACACCATCCTATTCTCGAAGTGGTCAACCAGATAGGAAGCCCGCAAGCAGGCCATGACTGCAAAAGAATTGCTCCCATTAATGCTTTATCAGAGGCATGCAGCCCCCAAAAGTGAAAGTAGAACATAGCCATCATGACTCGTAGCTACTGCCAGTGGCGTAGCGTGGGGGGTGCAGGGGGGGCCGTCCGCACCGGGCGCAACATCTGGGGGTTAGGGTTAGGGGGCGCAAATCCACGGGTTAGGGGGCGCAAATTACTTGCCTTGCCCCGGGTGCTGACAACCCACGCTACGCCACTGGCTACTGCTAGCCTTATCCCCCATGGATTTGTCCAGTTCTCTTTTAAAGCCATCCAAATTGGGGGCCATCATCACTACCTCTGATCCGGAGCAAATTCCATAGGTTTTATTATGCACGGTGCAAAGTAGTACTTTCTTTTGTCCTGAGTTTTCCAACATTCAGCTTCATTAGATGTTCACAGGTTCTAGCCTTAGGAGGAAAACTGGAGTGTGCCTGATTTCACACACAAAAATTCAGTATTAAAACCCAGCTTTCCCCTCTCCAAGCAGGAAGCCAGTTGTGTGACATGAGAGGCTCAAGGCAAGGTGTGGTGCAAGAGAGCCATTTACCCTTTTTGCCCCCACCCATTTGTGAATTAAAGGTAAACTGCCTCTAATCATGGAGGTTTTGTGCGGCTTGTTGTGACTAATAGCCATTAATAAGGCACATCTTCCATGGGTCTTATCTTTCTTTTAAAAGATTCTGGCCACCATCACGTATTGTGGTAATGAGTTTGTGTAAATCCCATGCACCTGGTGTGTAGAAGTACTTCTTTTGCCCCGAAACGTATCTCCACACAGCTTAATTAGAATGTAATTAGCTTTCCAGAACTATCTTCCTAATGTTTCAACTTCTTGCTGTTACACACTTAAAAAAACCCAAAATACACAGCTAACTTGATGTGTTTTGCCATGCCTACACCTTTCAAAAAAGAGGGATTCCACATTTTAATCCATGGGGTGTGATTAAAAATCCTTAACTTCGGCTGGATCGTGCCCATTATTCCCAGGAACCACAGTCGCTCCAAACCAAGGACTCAAACCAGCCAGTTAAAAGGAGATAGTTGCCTGTTTAACCTGATCTGAACACAGGGGGGCACTAAATGCTGCAAATACACTTCTTCCTGGTGTTGCTTGTACCAGATAATTATTTGTCTGTAACTTAGCAGCTTAAACATGGAGGCATGACCTGATGCAGAATATGACCGTTCATAAGAGCACTCATCATAGCATTTTGTCTTCCTCTCCCTGGTCCCCAATTGAGTCCACTTATTGTGCAAACTAGAAGAAGTTTCCCTGGTGGCTCTTTTTGTGGACCAATTAGGGAAAGATGGATCCTATTGGTGGTGGTCAGCCATGCCACCTTTTAAGACTGAGATGGGGAAACTGGCTTTCCAGTTGAACTCCAGCTGCCCCAGTGTGGCCAATGGGCATGGGTGATGGAAGCTGCTTTTGGGCTATGCGTGGGCAGAGGGTTCTTAAGCACAGAACTGCTACCTTTCTTCTGCTGACACCATAGTATGTGGCGAGGGATAAATTAAACAATAAAGATTGCTGTGAGAAGCCTCACTCTATAGAGGTAGTGAAAATACTATTTATTCACTTAGGTGGTGTTTCTATACCACTCTCCATGTGAAACGTCTTGAGAGTGGCAAACAAAATCAGAAGTAAAGGTTAGCAATAAATACATGAAACCAAAAATCCAATGTATAACAGCAGCAGAGATCAAAGCAGAGAACCAGATTAAAACTCGGTAACTTCAAAAGGCTGGGCAAATAGAAATATCCTCTCCAGGAACACAGAAGATATATGGGTTGGTGCCCTGCCAGTCGCCATGGGGAAAGCATTCCCGAGCTGAGCAGCTTCATAGAGGGGGAAGTGGTCCTTAAGTTAAACTTGTCTCAAGCCTTTTAAAGGCTTTTTAAAGATTAAAATCGACCAGGAGCCTCATGGCTAGTTCTTAAAACGAAAACAAAAAAACTGGTGAGGTGCTCCTTACATCTAGCCACAGATAAGAAGTCTAGCTGCCTCTTTTTTCACTAAAACGGCCTAAACTGTCTTCTAGGGCAGAGCTATGTCCATTGTGTTACAACAATCCAATTCAGAAGTTAATCTAAGCACAGGTTTGAAACCCAGACCTGCCTTAGAAGCAAAAGCCAGTAGGCCTCAGACACTCTGAAAAGAACAGAGCATAGAATAGATACTGCACTACGGCCACATTCACACCATTTAAACAGTTGTGGCTTGCCTCAGAGAATTCTGGGAGGAGGAGTTAAACGTGCTGAAAGTTCTTAGGAGACCCGTAGTTCCCCTCCCAGAGCTACAATTCCCAGTTTTCCACGAAGAGGGATTGATAATTGTAGCTCGGGGAGGAAGGAAGGCTAAACAATTCTTGGCACCCTTAACAAACTGCTCCCAGAATCCTTTGAGGCAACCCATTACTGTTTCAAGAGGTATTGTAGTGCCTTAAATGGATCGTGTGAATGTATGCATAGTGCTTGCAAGATTACATTATGCCTTTACCTTACACACACCTTCCTGTCAACATAATTATTTTCCATATTGTGGATGGAGGGGCTTGAGGTTGCCTAGTTTAGTTCATCGCAGAGATGAAATTCAACTGGCAACTTCCCAGTCCATTACTCCGTTTCTTAAACAGATATTCTACACCAGTATTGACCAGGTTCAACTAACCAACGACACTAGCAGAACCTCACACAAGGGCTTCCACTAGTGCAACAAGGCTTGCCCCCTTTGTCTCCTCCCCCCCCCCCCCGTGCCCCCTGAAATTGGCTTGAGGGGGTTGGAAGAACCCCAGAACAGCACACAAGGGGAGAGGAGGGGAGATTGCTCCATCAGCGCTAGATTGAATTCCTCCCTGTAGCAACTCATTCTTCTACCTTCAAGGGACAGCAGCGGAAGACTTGCTAGCTGAAATGCTCTATGTGAGTCATTTTGGACTCACAGCTGTCCTTGGAGGCGCAGCGGTCAATTCTGTGTCCAGGGCAGCTGTCTACCAGCTCCATCTGGTACGCAGGCTGAGACCCTACCTGTCCGTGGACTGTCTTGCCAGAGTAGTGCATTCTCTAGTTATCTCCCGCTTGCGCTCTACGTGGGGCTACCTTTGAAGGTGACCTGGAAACTGCAACTAAGCCAGAATGCGGCAGCTAGACTGGTGACTGGGAGTGGCCGCCAAGACCATATAACAGGGGTCCTGAAAGACCTACATTGGTTCCCAGTATGTTTCTGAGCACAATTCAAAGTGCTGCTGCTGACCTTTAAAGCCCTAAACGGCCTCAGCCCAGTATACCTGAAGGAGCGTCTCCACCCCCATTGTTCAGCCCAGACACTGAGGTCCAGCGCCGAGGGCCTTCTGGCGGTTCCCTCACTGCAAGAAGTGAAGTTACAGGGAACCAGGCAGATGGCCTCCTTGGTAGTGGCGCCCACCCTGTGGAACGACCTCCCATCAGACGTCAAGGAAATAAACAACTATCTGACTTTTAGAAGACATCTGAAGGCAGCACTGTTTAGGGAAGTTTTTAATGTTTGACGTTTTATTGTATTTTTAATATTTTGTTGGAAGACGCCTAGAGTGGCTGGGGAAACCCAGCCAGATGGGCAGGGTATTATTATTGTTATTGTTATTATTTGCCTGAGGAGTGGGGGGAAGGAGGATCTAGTGCAAAAAAGTGCAAAAATAATTCTTACAATGAGTCACAGCACTGGCCACCCAAATGCTGTATCCTTTGCTTGACGGGCTCCACTGGGGTCTCAGATAGGGGTCAGTTCTCTATTTTAACCGGAGGTGTCAAAGATTGAATGTGGGACCCTCAACATTCCAAGGATGCTCTCTTATTATTGAGTTAAAAGCCTAAACCAAAAAAGGGAAATTTTGAGAGCGACTCTCCTTTCCATGGATAATTCTTGACTTGGGAAAATGATTTCTTCAAAATCTCTAAAAACCCCTTCCCCCCCAGTAAGGTTCTCTGCTTATGCTGCAAACTTACTACAATGAGAAGTATTTTGGCAGGTTCAGTCACTGCAGAGGATTCTGTATCCACCATTTTCATATATTCTAGTAGAGAGGATGAAGGTTTCTCTCCTGTTCAGAACTTTTCCTGGTTCTCAAAAGACTTGACATGAGACGGAAAGGTCAACCAGCCACCCAAAGTGCAACGTTTTACAATAAGTGAACATTTAATTTTGCCATAAAATGCCCCTTCGGGAGGGGGAGGGGGCATGAAGCTCACCCATGTTACCAGAACATCGGTTCATTACTGTTAATGTCATCACAAATAAATACTTTATAGGAACAGCAGGAGATTAGCAACATATCGGAAAGTATTGCTTTGGGTTTCTTTCCCTAGAGTTCTTCATAGCCATTTGCTTTCTCACACCGCTTTTCAGGCTTCTGAAATCTTAGGAAGGAACTTTCTGGCTAAATGCGAAACGATGTAATTTAGGCCCTTCACAATGCTTGTCGTGGCATCAATTGCCAGTAAGAATAATCCACCAATACCTGAGGCGATATCTCGGAGGACTGTAGGGATGGCACCCAGGGCGTAGAAAGGGAAGGACACGATGTCTAGTATCACGTTCACAGGGATGCTGAGAATCTTGTATGTAACCATCAGGACGCTGTAGATGTTTTTGGCAATGCCGTTCAGGATGTTGACGGCCACACGAGCCACGTCAACAAAGACATTCAGCAGCGCTGTGGCAATTCCTTTGATGAAGGTGAACACCCCTCCAACGATTGTCTGGATGAGGCGCCACAGGAGAGAGAAGGTGTATTTCACAATATAGCCAACCAGGTAGACGATCAATTTCAGCAGTTTGAAGATAGGTGTAACGATGAAATAAAATAACTTCTTCAGAAAGCCGCTCTCCTCCTTTGGCTGTGTGCCAGCGTGCTGGCCTGTGGTGGACTTCTTCGCTTGTGGCACCGGTTCCTTAGCTCGGACGTGTTTCACGGCATGGTGGACCTCCTCCAGTTTCTTGGGGTCATGTCTGTCTTGGCCGCAGTGGTTCTTAAACAGTTGAGCTCCTGCGTGGAGCTTCTTCTCAAGGGCTTCCACAGTGAGGTCTTCCAGGCGATTCTCAGCAGTTGCCTGCTTAATAAATCCCAAAGACCAGGTCTTGGAGCCATCATCGCAGCAGGCGGCCAGCCAGAGAGACTCGGGGACAGAGACTTTGTCCTTCACTTTGAGGGTGGAAGGAACTGCTCCAGAAACAAGATAGAGACCCTTCCCATTGTCACAGTGTGGAGCCAAGGCCTCGCCTACCAGGCTCTCAATCTCCCAGTGCCATATGTCATGGAGAGGCGGGGTCAATGGCACCGCATTGGTCAGTGTGTAGGTGGCTATCTCGTGGTCGCCATTATGAAGAGAACTAGGGTTTAGTTGCCCCCTCTCATAGCCAGAGTCCACGTAGTCTGCTGTGAGGGCCTGCTTGGACCCCAAGTTGTCCACTGAACCTGTGACCTCAACTTCCGGCATCATTCCTTCCAGGCCATTTTCGGGATCATCAATCTGAAATGCGAACAAGAGAAATAATTGGATTTTAGAACAAAGGTCACTCATTAAATTTCTTGGGCCCTATGTGCAATTTCCTGGACAATCCAGATTCTAGAAATCTTAAGATTTCAAAATTAAGATTTCAAGATTTCTAATTTCAAAATTTACATTTTGTTTCAAGCCTTTAAACAAGAACAACGAACGTTTGTGATTTAAAACTTGCCAGCCATTTCTCTGATTGAGCACAAAACCATACACAGGCCTTCAGCTGGAGTTCAGTGTTTGTGGTATTTCTGAAATCTTGAATGTTAAATTTGAAAAAAAAAAAAAAGCATTAATATTAAAACCTGACATTGAAAAATTAGCAATTCATGTAATGCAACTTTATGGTTCAAAAACTTTTTCATCACCATCCAAAGTTCCATAAATCTCAATATTGGATCAGGGGCGTAGCCAGGGGGGCAGCGGGCAGCTGGATTGCATCTAACTAATGCCCTGGATTGCATCTAACTAATTGCTACTCAGAGTAGACCTATTGAAATTAATGTATGTTTACTTCAATGGGTTTACTCTGAGTAGGACTATCATTAGCTCCAACCCATCATATTTAAAAGACACACTGGTAATTACTGCTGTCTCCAAATTACAGAGATACACTTACTGCTGTACACAACATTTATTAATAAAACCTCTATGTTGATACAGTCAACAGTATCCCCAGTAACGCTGCTACCTTTTAATATGAGACCTATTCCTCACTTTTTCTTCAGGGCTTCCTGGCCCTTTGCATCTCTATTCCTAGATTGTCCCGCAAAGCCACACCTCTTGCAAGGTTATTACAATAACAAAGTTATTACAATTCCAGCCAAACTGGCAGTTCTCCCTTCCCTTACAGAAGCTGATCTACAAACATCCTAACAACCTCATTTCATTGAGTAGTTGGAATATCCGTAAGCAGCATTCCATGCCAACTTGGCCAATCAGTGCCTTTGCCACAAGCAATGTAGAATTTTGAACAGGTGGACACGCCTCTTACATTACACAGCTTTTTGCCAGCTTCAGATTATTACACAGGTTGAGGACGCATTTCTCCTGAGTCACCTAAAGGAATGTGCCTGTTCCAGAGGTCTCTAGTAGCAGAGTGACCGCTAGGAATGACCTTTTCCAAATGACACTGTAAACAGCTTGATGCGTGTGTGATGCAGAGATTACATCAGAGCCAGCTTTTGGAACAACTCAATTACGCATACAAATGAGTGGAATGTCAGGGAGTCAATGTAAACCATGGCCAATCGGCCTCCATCCTTAGAGCCATTCCTGGAATGTGCATCATCCAGCCTTGTACTTCATAGCTCACCTGGTACCCAGAGGCAATCAGGAATTCCATACAGGTGAGTGAGTGGTTTGGTGGAGGAAGTATGGGTCCATCTCTCACCCTCTCTCTTATTTGCTAGTCCACTTGGCTTCCATGCAAGCCTTGAAGGTAGAAGAGCCCTTTCCTCTGTGGCCACCATGGAAGCCAAACCGGCTGGCAGAGGAGAGACAAATCATTCCACCCATCCCACCAGTTTGGTTGGTAGAAGTCAGTTTTCTTTTTTTAACTACCCTGCAAGTAGCCCAAATTCTCATGAGGACTGTGGAGGAGGGGACTTGTAGTTTCTTAGTTGGCTGGTAAAAAGAAGAAGCAGGCTAGTAACGTCTGTGGGCTTATTTACAAGGCTGTCATAGTCCTTCTGATGCTACTGTGTAATTTCTAAGCAGACAAGGACTGGGGCTCCAGCCATCCTGCAAGCAATTGTCTCCCCACCTTGTCCTGAACTCCAGATCTTTGGCTGGCTGGGAGTTGTTGAGTCTCTAGGATGAGGATGGGGTGGGGTAACTTCTGACCTTCCAGATGTTACCAACTTCAAATTCCATCATCCCGGCCATTGCCCATGCTGGCTGGGGCTGATGGGTTGTTGGTGGCCACTGGGACATCTTGTAGTGAATTCTGTAGTTTAACTACGTGCTCCTCAAAAGAGGTACCTCCTTTTGCCTGTCCTCCTGAACCACCCAATACTCAACTTCGTTGGGTGTCCCCAAGTTCTAGTATTAGCGAGAAAAGCCATCTCTCTATCTGCTTCATCCACTCCTCCAGTCTCTCTTACTGCTTTACGTATTCCAGGAGAGCGCATGGCTGTTCCTTGTCTCCAGTGCTGATTCCTAGCTCAAAAACCAAGCGCTGTCTGCTGCTAATCAGGTTAGCTCCTCTTCTATTTAACAGGCGGAAGCATCCCCCTGCGCTGTGTTGCCTGCAATTACAGAAGCATCTGGACAATGTTCTTCCCTTCTTCTCTTCCTAATGAGGGAGCAGGAGCTGTTTATGCCGTGAAGGATGGCTCCCGATTGCTGCAGTTGCTTAACAACTGGTTAGCTGTGCTGCGGTTGCCTAGCAACCACCCGGTCCTCACCCACATCCCTCCTCTCTTTTTCCAGCTCCTGTAAAGAGGACGGCACTAAGCTTGATAATGATGGGTACCAGCTTGCTGCAAGGGGAGAATGCTTCTCAGCACCCAGACCACCATGCAAAAGCACGCACAGCCCCGCCAGCCACGGCTACTAGCCCAAACTGGAGTTGGATGAGCCTTTCTGTTTTACTGATTACTAATTATATCACACTTGGTTTTCCCACCAATGAGCCCTGTGGTTCCCAAGTGGGCACTCATCCAGGCCCTGACTAGATCCAGACCTCCTTCCCTTCAGCAAAGAGGGGACCTCATGTGCCTTTTGGACTCAGCCTGCAGCTACTTGCCAAAATTGGAAGGAAGGAGACCTGGGAAGACCTCACTACCGTTATTTTAGGCCCCATGTGCACTAAACATTTAAAGCAGCGTCATACCACTTTAAGCAGTCACTGGTTCCCTCAAAGGATCATGGGAAGTGCAGTTCGTTAAGGGTGCCAAAGGTTTTCCGGAAATACCTATTTCCCGCACAGAGCTACAACAGCCAGAGCGGTTTAACAATCAAGCTCTCCTTCCCAGGGAACTCTAGGAATTGTAGCTCTGTGAGGGAAATAGGGGTCTGTTGGGGGTGGGGCTACATTTGGCCCTGAATATTGCTATTGGAACAGAAGCGCAGGCTAGAAATTACCATATTTTTTGCCCCATAGGGCACACTGGTGCAATAGGGTGCACCTAGTTTTTTGGGGGGAAATAAAGGGGGGATTATTTTTTTTCCCCCCAGGTGCGGGGCTGGGGCGGGGGAAGCCCAAGCTTCCCCTGACCCCAGCCCCCAGAACAGGCTGCTATCCGCAAGCCTAGGGAGCCCGGCGGGAAGTCACGCCGCTGTCCCCAGGATTGCGGATATCTGCCTGAAGCCCGGGCGAGCTCCTCAGCGCGCCCCAGGCTTCGGGATGCAGGCAGCTCTCCGCAAGCCATGGGAGCCTGGCGCGACTTCCCACTGGGCTCCCTAGGCTTGCGGAGAGCTGCCCGAAGCCCGGGGCGCGCTCCGCTGCGCGCCCCGGGTTTCGGGCTGCAGGCTGCTGTCCACAAGCCTTGGGAGCCCGGCGGGAACTCCCGCGAGCTCCCAAGGCTTGCGGATAGCTTCCTGAAGCCTGCATTCGCCCCATAGGACACACACACATTTCCCCTTCATTTTTGGAGGGGGAAAAGTGCGTCCTATGGGGCGAAAAATACGGTATCTTAAGAAAGAAACACACATTCTTGCTGCCAAAATGGAATCCAATGGAATCTTGCTGCCAAAATGGAATCCTTGGGTGCCACCCTTTTCTCCCGCTGTATTGGGAGGGGAGGGGCTGTGTACCTGTGTCCACTGTTTGCTAGTTTTATACTCATTCACTTTCATCAGCCAAACAACAGCCTGGGATTATTCTCAAATTGCAGCCTATGTATTAGGTTTCGGATAAGTGATCCAAAGTTTTCTTCATGTAACTAAATACTTGGAACAAGGAAAATGGGACAGCAACTGCTATTTACTACCGATACTGTATATTGCTGCCAACTTTATCTCAGCCCCCTGCCCAACTCAGTCACAAATGCAGGTAAGTGTTCTTGCCTCTTTAGAGATGTGAAGCTGAGGAAAGAAAGGGTTATTGATCTGCAGCCAAACACTGAAATCAGAGGTTTAACCAGAGTCTTTCCTCCAAATCCAGTGCTTTGTCCACTGGGACACTTGGGAAGCGACGTCACCAAAATCAGCCTTCCCCAACTTGTTGCTCTCCTGGTTTTTCTGACTACAGTTCCCATCAGCCCCTGCTAACACACCAGGGCTGATGGGAGTTGCAGTCCCAGACACCTAGAGGGCAACTGGTTAGGGAAGACCAACCAAAATCATAGTTTGGAGCCACTGTGCTTGACCAGAGATGGTTGGAGGGGGTGAAATGGGTTAAGCAGCTGGAGAAAGAGAATCTCCTGGTCATTCAGAGGGGAATGGGAAGTTAGGTGCTGAAGAGGAGGAGGAAATTCAATGTCCCTTTTTAGAATATGCAGAGGAATATTTAGGATTCCAAAAGGAAGAGGCAATGTACTGAGAGGCTGGGATGAGGGAGGAGCTGACAAAACACAGAACTAACCCCTTTCAACCCAAGCTGAATTCCTGAAGCTTAAATAGCTGCATGCACGGCAGACATTCCACACGTTAAGCCTTTTCCCCATCACATCATCCTAGAATCATATAGAGTTGGAAGAGACCACAAGGGCCATCGAGTCCAACCCCCTGCCAAGCAGGAACCACCATCAGAGCACTCCTGACATATGGTTGTCAAGCCTCTGCTTAAAGACCTCCAAAGAAGGAGACTCCACCACACTCCTTGGCAGCAAATTCCACTGTCGAACAGCTCTTACTGTCAGGAAGTTCTTCCTAATGTTTAGGTGGAATCTTCTTTCTTGTAGTTTGGATCCATTGCTCCGTGTCCGCTTCTCTGGAGCAGCAGAAAACAACCTTTCTCCCTCCTCTATGTGACATCCTTTTATATATTTGAACATGGCTATCATATCACCCCTTAACCTCCTCTTCTCCAGGCTAAACATGCCCAGCTCCCTTAGCCGTTCCTCATAAGGCATCGTTTCCAGGCCTTTGACCATTTTGGTTGCCCTCCTCTGAACACGTTCCAGTTTGTCCGTGTCCTTCTTGAACTGTGGTGCCCAGAACTGGACACAGTACTCCAGGTGAGGTCTGACCAGAGCAGAATACAGTGGCACTATAACTTCCCTTGATCTAGATGCTATACTCCTATTGATGCAACCCAGAATTGCATTGGCTTTTTTAGCTGCCGCGTCACACTGTTGGCTCATGTCAAGTTTGTGGTCAACCAAGACTCCTAGATCCTTTTCACATGTACTGCTCTCAAGCCAGGTGTCACCCTGACACAGGGAAAAATTTTACCTGCTGAACCCATGCCTGCTGGTGCTGAAAGAACCTGAGAGAGAGAAAAAGCGGCCCAGTCGTGCAGAGGCACAAACTACAGTGATAGGGGAAGAAAGGTAAGAACATGAGATGAGCCTGGATCAAACCAAATTTCCTTCCAGCTCCACATTCTGTTTCTGGTTCTGTCCGCGGAGGCAGAAGCACCCAGAAAGGCCACAAAGAAGGCATGAGGTAGTGAACGCCACTCCCTCTCAATTCGTTCCTAGCGCCTGATATTCTCAGGTAGCTGCCACTCTGCAGGGAGGCTCGGCTTAGCTATCGCAGTGGTTTCTAGACTTATCCTCTGTGAAACAACCTAATACAGTAGTACCTTGGGTTACAGACTCTTCAGGTTACAGACGCTTCGGGTTACAGACTCCGCTAACCCAGAAATAGTACCTCAGCTTAAGAACTTTACCTCAGGATGAGAACAGAAATGCGGCAGCAGGAGGCCCCATTAGCTAAAGTGGTACCTCAGGTTAAGAACAGTTTCAGGTTAAGAACAGACCTCCAGAACAAATTAAATTCTTAACCCAAGGTACCACTGTACATAACACACACAGAGCTAAGCTATTGCCCACGACCCTGGATAAAAACATTCTTTAGCAACATTGTGTGTACACATGGATGTGGGTAGCTGAACAGGAGCATAAGCAAGGACATCTTATCTAGTGCCACTGCTGTTGCGCTAGCAGATGTTGCCCTTTTGTCTGCAGCTTCCTGCTCTTTTCGTCTTGAACGCATGGCTATTAAAAATTTATGTCCATTACTCTCGCTGGTATTTAGAAAAGGCTATTTGGTATTTCAAGGGCTGGGGTAGAGCATGTGCTTTGCCCCCTTGCCTGTAATCTGATGCGGGTCCCCAGCAATTAAAGCCTCTGCAATCTCACAGAGCAGATGTCCTGACTATGTCACTCGCCCCAGCTCTGGGGCTACTTCTGCACCCGGCATTGTCATGCAGTTCCTCAGGTAGAACGGGTCCAGAACACATCCCACGGCACTCCTTTGTATCCTCCCTGATCAGATCAGACCAGTACCAGGCAGCTAGGGGTGGGATCTGATGCACTTTGTGTTTAAAATATCTAAATTTGCACTTTTCAGAATAATGCACCGACCAAGAAAGCACAGCCGACCTCCAAATTTCACGTTTCCCCAAATTTGCTGTGCAGTTCTCTAGGTAAGCAATGAGAGGCACACACCAAGGTAAAATGTGCGTATAAACACACAAAAACATACCCCCAAAAATCTTATATTAGGGGAAATGGCTTTGCAATTTTTGAATTCCCATACATTTATTTCATAAAATGTATACACCGCTTGGTTGCGGAAAACCTCAAAGCGGATTGCAAAAGAGGAAACTACTAGAAAAGTTTTACAACCGTACCTTAAAACGTATAAAATTTAAAATACTAAATACTAAAATGACAAAGTGAGATTGGCACATTCGCCCATCCCTAGCCGCATCACCATGACAACAACTGCATCACGAATGATTGGCGACACTTTTCCGTGTGGGGAAGTCTTCTCAACTTGGAATGTGAATGCTCAAGTGCAAAGCCTCACTCAGGCCTGTTTCAGACGTGCCTACGTTTCCTTGCACTTAATTGCTCTATGCCTGGAGCCAGTTCCCACCCTACCCTCGAATGCTCCATTGACTGCTGAATGTGTGATCTGCCTCCACTGAGAAGCACCGGCTTTCAGGTGAGAGTACGAAAGCACCATCCACAGCTTTTAGACATGCAAGCCACCCATCTGACATATCAAGCGACGGGTGTTGCGTGCGTGTACCAGGCCACTGCCATCCAGTTTGACAGGCGGTTTGCAGCAATCTGCTCTCTCCCAGCCTGAAAATGCAGAAAATGCAAAAGAAAGCAAGTTCGGGAACTGAAGAAAAGAGCAACCAGTCTCTTCTGCAAACACACCCTCCCTGCAACCTTGGTTTTCAGCTGTGCCCTGCACCACAGCCAACGTTTCTTATTTCGAAATACTGTATTGTTTTCTGGCAACCTTGCCAGACACACCTTCCCCCCTGGGCTAGCTGGCTGAAAGCTCTCTGCACATTCCTCTACCACTCCCCGAAGGACTGAGGAAGTAGAGAATGCCTCTTAAGAACATGAGAAGAACCCTGCTGGTTCAGGTCAAAAGCCCATCGAGTCCAGCATGCTGTTCTCACAGTGGCCAACCTGATGTCTGTGGGAATCTCCCAAGGAGAACGCAGGTTCAACAAAAGTCTTTCCTACCTGGGACTGCCAGCAACTGGTGTTCAAAGGCATGCCACCTCTGACAGTGTAGAAAGAACACAGCCATATAGTAACTGTTGATAGCCTAATTCTCCATTATCTAATCCAGGGTTTCACCAGCTGTATGGGGACTACAATTCCCACCATCACTCACCAACGGTCCTGCTAGCTAGGAACGATGGGAGTTGTAGTCCAAAAAAACAGCTGGAGACCCAAGTTTGGGAAACCCCGATCTAATCCTTTTTTTCCAAGCCATCCAATTTTGTGGAGATTGCTGCCTCCTGCGAGAGAAAACTCCACTGTTCAACGGCGCACTGTATGGAGCAGCTTTTTCTCGCGCCTGTCCTGAATCTTCCAACAGAGTCAGTTTTGCTGGATGCCCCCAAGTTTTAGGGAGGAGAAACTTCTCCCTGCCCAGTTGTGCTGCACCAGCTCCAAGCTAAAAAGCCTCTTCCCTCCTGGGGTGAGATAATTGGACCACAGCTGACAACCCTAAGAGAGCCAGGCTGACAGTGACATCACTGGGGGAGAAAGGCTCTGTGGCTGGCATGCCAGTTTTGTATCTCTGGGGTTTTGCTTCCTCAAGGTCCCAAGAGGCAAGCGGCATCTGCCTCTGAATGTTGCTGATGCTTCCCTTTACAGCTCCTAAGATTAGAGTGGTAACAAGCCCTTCTCCCCGCCCCCTTGGGGCTAGCAGGAAGTGCCTTGTGCTGTCCCTGCAGCTGGAAGGGCGACCCTTGCAGAGCATCAGCTGGCACTTGCACATGCCTAAAAGCATCGCTGCCCAACAGGCTAATGGCCTCCGCAGACAATGCCCCTCTTGAAGCCTCTGCAGACGGCTCTGTTGCCGATGAGCAAGGGGGCCATGACAATGGGCTGCGTTTGTGTGCAAAGAATAGCTGACGACTGCCCACCCCTCTTGCCTTCTTCCTTCCCTATTCATTTTTGGAGTCAAGCCTCTGTCTGTTTGGAGAAGACTATTTGTGTACCGCAGGGGTCAGGGCAGAGGTTGGCACCATTCTTGGCTCCCTCGGGAGACAGCCTCCGACTCCTTCCTGTGGGAACCACAGTCATGGCCAGAGGTCCTCCAAGAAATCAGCGACGACAGACGCTCCTTCCCAGAAGGTCAAACTGCGCACACCCCTATTTTGTCCTCAAAAGGGATATTGGGAAAGGTTCAGAAGAGGGCAACCAAAACAGTCAAGGGGTTGGAGCAGCTCCCCAGGAGGAAAGGTCACAGTATTTTTAGTTTTTTTTTTGGGGGGGGAGCCAAGTAAAGTGGCGAAGGCATGATCATAGAATCATAGAATCATAGAGTTGGAAGAGACCACAAGGGCCATCGAGTCCAACCCCCTGCCAAGCAGGAAACACCATCAGAGCACTCCTGACATATGGTGGTCAAGCCTCTGCTTAAAGACCTCCAAAGAAGGAGACTCCACCACACTCCTTGGCAGCAAATTCCACTGTCGAACAGCTCTTGCTGTCAGGAAGTTCTTCCTAATGTTTGGATGGGGATGGGGAGAAAGTCGGTGGGTCTCCCTAATAACACTAAAACTCGGGGCCATTCAATGAAGACGAATGTTGGAAGATTCAGGAGAGACAAAAGAAAGCAGCTTCTTCATGCAACGTAGAGTTAAAACAAGGGGATTCGCTCCCGCAAAGTGTTGATGGCCACCAAGCTGCTATCTGGAGATTCCAAGGATTGGACCTGGGACTTTATGCATGCAAAGCATGATTCTCTACCACTAAGCTATGAGCCTTCCTCCTGGCTTCCTGCATCCAATGGTTTTCTCAAAGCACAGGAAGTCTTGACAACTACCCATGTGCGTCCTTCTCAGCAAGCAAGTCGCTGCAGTGCATGCTGCAAGAACAGCCCCACCCATCTCAGTGGCTTGTGCGGTTTTCACCTCTCCTCCACTGAGCCTGGGAACAGGCAACAGCAGCAAGCACAGCTCTGGAGAGGCAGCTAGGAATGTAAGGCTGGCTCGGCGCCACAGCCGGCCTGTGGTCCCACCTACTTTCACCCAGGTGCGCCACAAACGGTCTCTGTCACCTGTTGGCCCCTTGCTGCAGATTGGCTACTCGAACTTTAGGGCACTTGGCACCTCGGCTTACGTAACGTAACCTTCGGGTTGCGAAAGTGGCAAACCCAGGAGTGTTTCGCTGCACACGCATGCGCAGAAGTGCTCTACCATGCGCATGCGCAGAAGCGGTCCTTCTGGTTGCAGAAGCTCTGGTTCCAGAGCTCTGGAACGGATCCTGTCCGCAACCAGAGGTACCACTGTATACATTTAAAGCAGTGTTATACCACTTTAAGCAACCATTTTAAAAAAGGACCCCAGACAGTTAAGTCCAGTCGCCAACGACTCTGGGGTTGCGGTGCTCATCTCGTTTTATTGGCCGAGGGAGCCGGCATGCAGCTTCCGGGTCATGTGGCCAGCATGACTAAGCCGCTTCTGGTGAACCAGAGCAGCGCACGGAAACACCGTTTACCTTCCTGCTGGAGTGGTACCTATTTATCTACTTGGACTTTTTGGCGTGCTTTCGAACTGCTAGGTTGGCAGGAGCAGGGACCAAGCAATGGGAGCTCACCCCGTCGTGGGGATTTGAACAGCTGACCTTCCGATAGGCAAGCCCAAGGCTCAGTGGTTTACACCACAGTGCCACCGGCGTCCCCTTAAGCAACCATAGCTTCCCCCAAAGAATGACTGCAGGTGTCACTGGACCACAACTCCCACCATCCCCTGATTAATGGCCATGCTGGCTGCTGGGGATGATGGGAGTTGTAGTCTAACAACATCTTGGAGGGGGCCCCACCTCTGGTTTAGCTAAGAGTGCTGAGGTTTCTTCTGCCTGTAGACATGACCCAAAAGGAGGAAACTGAGCTGAACTATTATTTCCCTCCAGCACAGGTGTGCAGCCGTGTGACAATGCCTCTACTTTTCGATAGTTCTTTGTTGCCTGCCATACAGGTGTTGCAGGTGCAGGAGTCTTGCTGGATGAGGAAAGAAATGTTGGCAACCCTGCCAGATGTGAGGGGAAGGTGGAGATCATCCCTAACAACCCTCACCTGGTTTCTTGGGTTTTTCTTAATTATACATATCGGGGAGAAAGAAGCTGTGTTCACCCAGGTGTGTTATGGGACTATGACTTCTGGACCACTGCTCTTGCTGCTTGGGGCAGATGGGAGTTGTAGTCCAACAACATTTGGAAGGCCAAAGGTCCCCCACACCTGGTTGTGTGTGTGTGTGTGTGTGTGTGTGTATGATGACACCAATGTTTTGCTCCTCCTGCCTGCTAAGAGACTCTATCAGTACACTTTCTAATTTCCTTCCTGAGGTAGCTACAGTGGTACCTCAGGTTAAGTACTTAATTTGTTCCGGAGGTCCGTACTTAACCTGAAACTGTTCTTAAACTGAAGCACCACTTTAGCTAATGGGGCTTCCTGCTGCTGCTGCGCCGCTGGAGCACGATTTCTGTTTTCATCCTGAAGCAAAGTTCTTAACCTGAAGCACTATTTCTGGGTTAGCGGAGTCTGTAACCTGAAGCATATATAACCTGAAGCGTATGTAACCCGAGGTACCACTGTACTTCCCAAAGGGAGGAAATGCAGCATCATAATTAAAAAGAAGGCACAAGTTTGCATCTGCCAATTTACATGAACAGATGCAAATTTAGAAGCAATTGCTTCAGATTAAACAGAAATTGGCATTGCTCCACAGTGAGGAAGACTGACCTGTGTGCAGCTGCTCAAGCTGCTCTCTAGGTGCTCACGGCTGACGGGCAACTTTGCGGCCTTTTCTAGGCAGCCTACACCCCATAGATATGACGTTCATATGCCACCACCCCTGGCAAAGAACCCTGAGAACTGTAGTTTACTCCTCACAGAGCCATAACTCCTAGTACGCCAATTCCCAGGATTCTCTTTGGGTATTGTATGCAGCCTTGTTCTCCCTTCTTGGGGCTCTTTATCCTTAAGCCAGGATTGGACCCAACAGCCTTTCAAACTGAAAACTGTCATCTGTAAAGAAGGAGCTGTAGCTTCCAAGCTTTTGCAGCGGGGTGTTTTTTTTAATTCCCCCTCCTTGGGGAATCTCAAATAACAACCCAAGCCTGCTCTTTCCCATTCATCCACGTGGCCCAAGCATGGCTTTGCCAGTCTCAGCCTAGATCTCCCTGACAGAGCTATGATCATTGGAGTGGTTTAACAATCAATCCCTCTTCTCAGCTCCGTGAGAGGAATAGGGGCTTCCTGGCAACTCTCAACATCCCCGAGTGCACATTCAAGAGGCCCCTACATGGGTGTAACACGGGTGCATGCCTTGGCAAATCGCACGATCAATCGCTGTCAGAAGCATGGGTCCACTTTAAGATGTAAGAGAGTGCCAGCATGAACAATGAACTGGGAGCCCTGGGTTCAAATCCCAGCTCATAATACTCAATGGGTGGCTTTTGGGTGACTCTGCCTCTCAACCCAACCAAACTCTCAGGGTTCTTGAGAGTATAAAATGGGATTGCCATGAATATGTGCTAAATGCGGAGAGGGCCAACGAAAAAGACACATGGAGCCGCCGCCACCCCATGTGACAATCCTCCCCCTGACATCATTGTGCTCTGAGTCTCGCAGCACAAAGTAATGTGCTTTCGGATATGCTCTCAATGTGCAAGGGGAGGAGGAGAACCTTACTGCTGTTGGAATTGACAGTCGGAGTAGACAGGTGGGGGAGAGAGGAGAGACGAGCCGTCACTCCAGAATGCAGCAAACACTTCCATCAGAAAGATAACACAGGTAAAAAAAAAAAAAAAGCCAGGATTGGTTATAGCTCCCTGTCTGGTCTCCAAGGTGCCCTAGAATACGAAAGAAGGCTCGGAGATCACATCTGAAGCTACGTCTTCCGTACACAAACCCAGCACAACGGTGCCGCACTAGAAGTCTGGAGTCTCAGCCAGCAGAATAATCAAGAGAGCTCTGGAGGCTGGCTTGCTGGCTTACCACATTTTGAAGTAATGGCCGTTGCCTTCTGAAGTGCGAAGGAGGGGAGCTCTCCAAGGCCATTAAATGCCTAGAGCCTGCAATGACCTAAGTGCATCCCGGCCAGTGATCCCCTCCTGCGTCCTCCTTCCCACAGTGGCAAAGAGCAAAGCAGGGAGGCAACAGCCAATCCTCTCTCGTTTTTCCAACAGCAGGGCTGTCCAGCAGCATCCGCTCCTGCTTACAGACTTCCCGCAGGCACCTGTCGAGACCAGGGCACTGGACCAGGCAGGCCACTGGCCTCATCCAAGTACCAGGCTCTGTTCTGATACGTAATCCCTTTCTTCAAAGAAGAAGAAAAGTCATCTCCTCTCCTGGCAGCGAGTTCCAAAGCCCATAGCTTTCCTTAAGTCACAACGATGGCGGTAAACAGTTTCACAGCAAGCTGCCCTGACCTGGTGCTTTGCAAAATCCACTCCTCCTGCCCCCCCCCCCACTTAATCTATTTATTAAATTTGTATACTGCCCTATACCTGTAGATCTCAGGGCAGTTCACAACATAATATGGCAGAATTAAAAAAACAGAAAACTGGCCAGCTTACACTGTTCCTATAATCTATTTTAACTGTTTTGAAATATGAATTTTAGATTGTAACCCAGTCTTGGAACTGCTGGAGAAGGACGGATATTGTCTGTTGTGTGTGTATATATAATAAATAAAATGTGTGTATATCGGCCTTCATCCACTGGGCGATTCACAACATATTGATAGAAATCATCATCAGTAATACCACCCGCCCCTTCCCTCCTCACCTGCGGCTCCACCAGCCATCTCTCTTCCCCGCTCTGGCCGCCTCCCGTGTACAGAAAAGCCGCGTAAAGGGGGATCCTGTCCCGCGTGCTGTAAAGGGTGGCGAAGCGCGGCTCTTGGTTGTATTTCTGGCAGATCTTCACGTGCTGATCCCCGGGCTGCTCCGGGAGCCCCTCGGGGGGCGTCCGCTGGTAGAAGAAGCCGTCGCAGTCTCCGAAGCCCGCGGCTTCTTCTCCTCCCTTCGCGGCCACCACCTCGCCCTGCGCCCAGCCGGCCAAAGCCAGCGCCACGGCCGCGAGCAGAGGCAACGAGGTCCGCATCTTTCCTGCGCAGCGCCGAGGATTGCCTGAAGTTTCTCCCGGGCGAGGAGAGGATGCGATCCGCTTGGCTCTTCTTGGCAGCGGAGGGGAAAGGGCGAGACCAGACGCTGCTGCGACAGAGGCGCGCGGGTGCGGGCGGGTGTGTGTGTGCGCGCCTGGGCGCGCGGCGCAGCCTTTAAAAGGAGGGAAGTGAAACCCGAAACCGCAGGCAGGCGCGAGGAGGCTTTCCGCGCGCAGCGCCAACACGTGGTGACACACGCCGCAAGAGCGAAAATGGGCGCTCTGCACGCGCTCAGAGGCGTGCAGGCCGCCGATCGGGAAGAGGGAGGAAGGAAGGGGAGGGGAGGAAGAAAGATCCCGAGTTATTGCCTCCCTTACGTCACTAGATCAGCGCCAGGCTATCTTCCTCTCTCTTTCTGGCTCCGGGCCACGGCTGGTGTCAGGCGGAGGGAGAGGAAGCGATAGGATGGGTGGAGAGAGGACCGCATTGCGGTGGGGATCCCCAGCAGCGCGCCTTTCGGGTGGCTCGGCCAGAATCTCCTCCCCGCGCGCCCATGCAGCACCCTGCCAGCCCGGCCTGCCCCCCACTTAGGGGGGAAGAGAGACGAGGCTGCAGCGGGTCAGTGGCTCCGACTAAGCCGATCATGGCGCGCTTGCGACGCCCTTCTCCAGCCAGCGGGTCACAGGGAGGGGGTTTTACGCAGCAACAGCAGCGTGCGGGTTTTGCGCCCAGTGGCTGAGCCCACCCCCATCAAAGTCAAGGTGGCCCAAGGCTGGAGAAGGTGCTTTGGCCCCCGAGGGAGAAAATCACACAGCCAGGAGCCTTTTCCCTTGTCCAGGTTATAAAAGTACAATAATTATAATAAAGTAAGTAAGTAGCAGTTTGCTGCTCTTGCATGAAACCTGAAATCAGCTGCTTGGGGCAGCGGCGTAAAAGGATTCTACTAAGGAAGCTGCCTTAAACCGAGGTAGCTGTCTAAGTCCATCAAGCTTTGTATTGTCTACACCAGGGGTAGGCAACCTAAGGCCCGTGGGCAGGATGCGGCCCAATCGCCTTCTCAATCCGGCCCACGGACGGTCTGGGAATCAGTGTGCTTTTACATGAGTAGAATGTGCCCTTTTATTTAAAATGCATCTCTGGGTTATTTGTGGGGCATAGGAATTCGTTCATCCCCCCCCCCCAATATAGTCCAGCCCACCACATGATCTGAGGGATGGTGGACTGGCCCATGGCTGAAAAAGGTTGCTGACCCCTGGTCTACACTGACAGACAGCACCTCTCCAAGGTTTCAGACAGGGATCTCTCCCAGTTCAGTCTAGAGGTGGCTAGAACGTGGGACCTTCTGCTTGCAAAGCATGCAATGTATCACTGGGCTGCAAGCCATCCCCCAATATTAGGGATTGGGATCGTTTATTTTTTATTTCACTCTGCGCCCTATCCATTATAAACCTCAAAATGTGCTGTGTATGCACCATACATTTAAAGCGCATCTCCCACCCATCTCACAGAAAATGTGAACTGTAGATTCCTCCTCACTGGAGCTACAATTCCCAGCACCCTTAACAAACTACAGTTCCTAGGATTGTTGTGTGTGTACGTGCAAATCCTATCGCAAGTTGTGCTGGGATAAGCTGCTTAGGATGTGATGAGCCTCTGGCTCAGCTGGTGTTGAATCCCGAACCCTGGTTAAGCTAAAGATACATCTGCGTAACTTGTTCACCTGGGGCTCAGCAAGCCTGGCTGAGCCAAGGCTGGTGTAAGTCCCCCAAAAAGGAACATTCAGAGGGGCAGAACCAGAAAGCAGAGATTTAAGCTGGATCCTAAAACCATTCAGCATGCTCACATGGCCTGGCAACCTAACTTAACACTGTTTTAAAGGCTTGTTTTCCATCTGCCGGGCTTAGGCAGAGCAACCGCAGCCACCTTGCTGAATCTGGTGTAACTTTACGCAGGTTTAATTTACACCAGCTTGCTTCACACAAGCTTCTTGTGCATGAGATTGCTTTTTATACCGTTAAGGCACAACCAGAACACATTCTCACCCTCAAAGAATTAGGAGCACTGTAGTTCATTAAGGGTTGCGGGGAACTGTAACTGTGAAGGGTAAGCTAGAGTTGACTTTGCTCCCTGCCCCCTTGCAGTCCTCCCAATCCGCTTTTCCTTTTGTGAGGTGTGTGTGCAGGCAGAGACTATATTGTTTATAAGTTCTTGCAGGAGAAGAATTCAAATTGCTATTATTTGTGTGACTGGACAACATTTAGCTTGGTGAGTCTACATCTGATGAAGAAGTACATAAACTGCTTTTGGGAAACCAAAGGATTGTAATTTTACCTTCTGAAAATGTCAGGTAATGCTACATCATCATCATCATCATAACTGCAAAACTGGCAATTATTTTAATGATTTCTGTGCAATTTTACTTACAAAGCAAAACCACAGTATATTAGTTTAACCAGAATATATTTTGAATTCCCAAGCCATATTACAACTTTTCAGCACTCGGCCTGTTCGGAATTCAAAAGTTGATAAATTTAATACGCCCTATTTAATTCATTGCTTGTAAGCCTCACCGTGAGGTTTTTGGGCTGAAAAGTGGGGTCAAGTGCTCTAAATCAGCATTTCCCAAAGTGGTCAGGCTTGGCCCCCTGTGGTCAATAGAGCTGCGCAGGGGTGAAGAAAGACCTAGAGGTTGAAAGGGGGTCAAAATGGGGAAAATGTTTATGATGTATAGTGTGAATAATTTAATTAGGAACTATGTATCTCAGGAACAGGCCCGGCCCAACCATAAGGTCTGGTAAGGTGACTGCCTCAGGCAGCAGATCCTAATGTATATTTTTATCCCTCCCTCGTTCCTGACGTAGATCTTTCCCCACCCTTTCTTCCCTGGTGAGAGGAAGGTGCAATTCTGTGGTTCACCTCAGGTGCCAAAATGTTTTGTCATGAATAAAGAGCATAGGCATGTACAGAGTGCACCTCTACTGCCAATGAGAACTGCCTGTATTTATTTATTTATTTATTTATACTATGACTCCTGCTTATGATGGTCGGTGATTAATCAATGTAGATTAGATAGTGATACTTCTTGGCTTTTCATTCCTAAGAATTTGGGTTTGGGTCAACAACAAATTTATCAGCTCCTTAAGGGGTTGATGAACTCAGAAGGTTGGGAAAGGTAAAGGGACCCCTGACCATTAGGTCCAGTCGTGGCCGACTCTGGGATTGCGGCACTCATCTCGCTTTATTGGCTGAGGGAGCCGGTGTACAGCCTCCGGATCATGTGGCCAGCATGACTAAGCCACTTCTGGCGAACCAGAGCAGCACACCGAAGCGGTACCTATTTATCTACTTGCACTTTGAGGTGCTTTCGAACTGCTAGGTTGGCAGGAGCAGGGACCGAGCAACGGGAGCTCACCCCGTCATGGAGATTCGAACCGCCGACCTTCTGATCGGCAAGTACTAGGCTCTGTGGTTTAACCCACATTGCCACCCACGTCCCTCCTTGATGTAAATGAATGAGATATGCCAAGCATCTGCCGGGGCTTTTTTTAAAAAATGATTCTTTTGTTCACAGAGAATCTTGCACTGTGGTAGGGCCCATGACAGCAGAGAAAGTGTGAATGGTTTATGTCTAGTTCTGGATTCGTTCTGGAACCGAGCTCTAGACTAAGTACTTCCTTGCTCATTTCACTGGTTGCTGGGTCAATCTTGGCACTTTGGATGTTGGCACTAATTGCATTCCTCATCAAAGCAAGTGGGGAAGAAAGAATGAAGTATTAATTACGGTGCAATTAATGAGTAACCTGTGCTGAGTGACAGCACAACACAGCTGATTCAGGCATGCATGTGTGTTGCACAGCATCCCATAACTCAGTGACTTTTCCTCTGGTGACTTGGCCCCAGCTGTGTTGAGTGGCCTCCATCAAATGGTTGGAATTTTGAGGTGGGTGTCAGATGATGTTTGGTTCAAGATGACAGCTTCAGATATGGAAATCATCAACATCAAATGTGGCCCTCTCTGGCCCTCTCACCAGAACATACCCCTTGGACTCCAGAGTATTTTCAAAAAAATGCGTGTGGGTCCGCTTCCAGCAAGTCTCTCCTCTAGCTTAAGTTCAAAATGTATTGAATGCGAAATGGAGGAAAATCCTGCTATTATTTCTTGCTTGCTTTTTTGTGATTTTTCAGTAAATTTCTAAAATGTAAAGTTTGGACTCTATGCCTGTCTGTATCCAGATCCTTCTCCACACCTGGGAGATAATTCTCTATAATCTGAGACGCAAGAAGTTTATTATGATTAATCTGGCGTGGTGTGCTCTGCACATGAGCAAAGATTATTATTTCACATTTTCAGGACAGCCATGCATTGCAGGTATGTTCTCCTGAGCACTGATGTGTGACACAATAATTTCTGGTCTGCTTTGAACCACTTTAATTCTATCCAATTACAGGAAATAGGAACATGGGAAGTTGCCTTATACCGAGTCAGAACTTTGGTTCATCTAACGTAGTACTGATTGGCAGCGGCTCTCCAGGTTTTCAGACAGGAGTCTGTTCCAACCCTACTGGAGATGCCAGGGATTGGGACCTTCTGCTTGCAAGTCATATGCTCTAACACTGAGCTACGGCCTTTCTGACATGAGCAACCCCACAGCCACTTATTACATGACAAGATATATATTCCGACTTACTTACAAACTGTTAACAAATCACTATGTATGAGTAGCTGTCAGCAGGGCAGGGTGGCAACACTTAGGCAGAGTTATGGTAAATTACCAGGAGAGAGAGGGAGAGTGGGGTCAGCACAGTGGAGATGCACTGGCAGAGCCAATCCAACCATTCTGCTGGTGTGTTTGCACTGCCGCAACCTGGTCACCATCTCAATCCTCCCCCTTTCTCTCCTGGTAATTCAAAGCGACGTCAGTGACAGGTCAGGTAAGTGCCACTGCGTGTACCACCAACCACGAACACTATGTATGTTACTGGTGGAGATGCCAATTCACTCCTGTGGTATGTGATTTTCCTTTGTTAAATCGACCATTTACAATTCCCACATCTGCACCAGACATATCTGCAGGGCCGGCTCTGCCATTGGGCAAAGTGAGGCAACCGCTGCAGGCAGCAGCTGCTGGGAGGGCGGCAGTTGGGGCTCCCTGGCTGTTCTTCTGAAGCATCCTAGCTATTCCAATCTGCTGGAAGACAGAGCTATGTGTGTTACATGTGTGCATTGGCCCTGCTAAACTACCCTGCAGCCCCAGTTGCAATGGAGGTGCAATCCCATCCCCACTGTTGACGGTGACTCTTCTACATGGAATGGGGTATGGAGCCAGTTGTGTCCTTCGCCTGGGGCAGAAAAATGCCTTGGACCTGCCCTGCATGCACCCAAACTATCAATTTAGCGGCAGCCTTCCATCCATTGCAAACTTAAAACAGCACCATATAATTAACTTTGATCTCTACCTGTGCATCTGTGCCTGACTTTTTAAGGAGGTCATATGTAGATGTGCATCATCAGCTCACCTGAATGAGATGTTACCTGATGAACATCTGTGAATGATCTCCTGAGAAAGGCAGGCAGTGATATTGAAGAGGTCAAATTTATTTACACGGCGCTGTTTAAGAATTGTAATAGGAAGCCTATTTGGCAGGAAGTGGTATGGGAACAAACAATGGGGGGGCGATATGGCCTTTCAGCTGTTGTTATAGAATCCAGCTCCCATCAGTTCAAGCCAGCATGACCAATAGTCAGAGTCAGGGATGATGGGAGGAGAGCCGTAGCTAGGTGATCTTGCGCCCCTGGCAGAACCATACAGATTGTGTCCCCTTGTTGTTGTTTAGTCGTGTCCGAGTCTTCGTGACCCCATGGACGAGAGCCCGCCAGGCACTCCTGTCTTCCACTGCCTCCCGCAGTTTGGTCAGACTCATGTTTGTAGCTTCGAGAACATTATCCAACCATCTCGTCCTCTGTCGTCCCCTTCTCCTTGTGCCCTCAATATTCCCAACATCAGGGTCTTTTCCAGGGAGTCTTCTCCTCCCATGAGGTGGCCAAAGTATTGGAGCCTCAGCTTCAGGATCTGTCCTTCCAGTGAGCACTCAGGGCTGATTTCCTTCAGAATGTGTCCCCTAGCCACGGACAAATTAGCTCTTATTTCTGCCTCTCCTCCACCCCCAACCCCACCCATTCAATTCACCATCTATTTAAAACCATTTCTTATGAGGCAAGAATCGATATTTATATTTATGGACATATTTTTAAGCCTACCGGTATTTTGTGCCTCCCCCATTACCTGCGCCCTTGGCGGGGGCCCACCCCCTAGCTACGCCCTGGATGGGTGTCATAGTACAGGCAACCTCCAATTTGCATGGGGGTTGCTTTCCGGGTCATTGTGCTTGATGGCAGAGGCTGCATAAGCTCGCTCCACCCCATTACTTCCCCTTTTCCTGCCAATTCCAGGTCCCTGCAATGCACACAGGCAGGGTCATGCATCAGGTGGACCTGTTTGTTGCCTGTACAGCATACAGAGGGCTAAAGGTTAGCCACAGCTCTGCTCAAAGCCATCTTTGTCTGCCAATCTCCAGTTGTTTAATCAGCTTCAAGCAGATAGTGTTTTCTGGACTGCACCTCATATTATCATGCTATGCCTGCCTGCTGTGAGATTCCGAACACCTCCAGCACCATTTTGTACTATCAGGTCGTGAGCAGAGGGCTTCAGAAGTTAATAATACAAATCTGCTTTATATGATGTCCTCTGTACAGTACTAAGGAACCAAATGATTGAGCAAAAAGCACATTATGCCTTATTTAAAACATATTCTTACCCTCAAAGAATTCTGGACACTGTAGTTTACCCCCCACAGAGTTACAATTCCCAGCAACTCTTAACAAACTACAGTGCCCAGAATTCTTTGAGGGGGCGAATGTGCTTTGATTGTGTGTTGATGGCAGAGTGTGTACACAGCCAGAATAGGTTTGACATCAGCAGGTGCCTGGCAACTTATTACATAAAAGACTTCAGATGACTTACAAACTGATACTGGAGGGGGGGAGAAGGAAATCATAGGATACACTCTTGTGGTATGCAGTTTAAATGGAATTGCTGTGTCATTTTGGCTTCTCATAGACATGCCAGTCATATGTGTGCGCAGCCTGTGAAATCAATTTAATGAGAACCCTCGTGCCATTGCTGTCATACACAGCCCAGTGTAATTTTGACCTCCATTTAGGTACCATTGGCTGCCTATCTAGGAAGATCAGACATGCCAGCCAATGTCTTGGCTTGACTACAGCTTGCTAATGTTCACCACTGGCAGATTATTCAATCAGTCACAAAGCGAACACAAAATTTGCAAAGCCCTTTGGGCTAGTGTGAGGCGAGGAGCTGTATTTTCTGCCAGTTATAAGAATGAACAATGAGCTTGTGATCTTGACTGATGTGGTTGGTTGGAGACCACCTGATACTTCAGCAATGGTGATGTTGAGGAGGAGTGGAGCTTGTCAGGTGGGAAGCCAGTTGGAGCTTCATGTAAGATGAGAGACCACCTGGAACACCATGTAACACCATAATTTCCAGGGTCCAGACCTGGAACCTGTGGTCTCCTTGGAAGAAGAGCAGGCCTCCCCAGCTGACCACCACACAATCAGAATAGAAATGCCAAGTTCAGAACCATGGTCCATAGGGTTCAGTATTATCAGTGACTTTCCAGAATTTCAGACAGGAATCTCTCCCATCCCTGCCTGGGTTTGAAATTGGAATCTTCTGCATGCAAAGCAGATGCTCTTATAATTGAGCTATAGCCCTTTCCTCTAACACTGAGGAGCAACCTTGAGGAGCTATTGGAGGTCTCCATAGGAGTTGCCTGGAACCCTTGCTGATTCTCGGATTTTGTCAAACACACACACACACAGACCCATGGCCACAAGGGCAGAGAAGATGGCAAGCCAGAGGTGAGCTTCAGGGCACTGGCATTGTGACCAGCCGGCAACACGTGAGTCTACTCAGGAGGAAGGAGAAGCACATGTGGGCGCCTGCCCTGATCAGGATCCGCCCGAGAAGCAGATGGGCTTGAGAGTCTATCTTCTGTATAAGCTCTCATTCTGAGCTCTGAATCACTGGGGAAACTGGCAAAGATAACGAAATAATATAATAAGAGGAAGTGCAAATCGCTCAGCTCAGAAATGAACCAATTGCTTTTATGGGTGCCATTATCACTCACCCCTCCATCACAATCTGTAATTGGGTTAATATTATAATACTGGGCTGACTTGCAGGGTCATACAGATTGCTTTAGCTCGTAGGCGTAATGGCCTGGGATTGCATACCAGTGCAAAGAACAAATTTGGCACAAGGGCAGCCTTTGAGGCTAGAGCAGGCCCTACCGTTGGGCAGAGTGAGGCGGCAGATATTATGGGGTTGGAAGAAGCTTTGAGTTCTTGGAGTACAGAGCTGTGTATGCCCTGCAGCTCCTAGACAAGCCTACTGCCCTCTAGTGCAATAGGACAGTGTTATTCAATCTTGGGTCCCTAGATCCTGTTGTACGACAACATCCATCACCCCCTGCCAGCTTAGCCAATAGTCAGGGATGATGGAAATCGTAGTCCAACAACATCTGGTGAAGAGCACTGCAGTTGAGGGCACCACCCTGTTGCCTGTTTTCAACTGAGATTCAGCTCCTAATCCATTGGGCGCCTGTGGAATGGAGGGTGGCATCGCCTCGTCCTTGTCCAGCAAAATTTATTGAGCCGGCCTCGGTGTTTAACTTGCTGTTTTTGGCAGAGGGATACGCACCAGATGGGCAATCGCAATGTCAAATATTATTGCTGGGTAAAGAATCTGCTCGGAGGTTTGTTTTCTGACATTGCATTCCAGTTGGTTTAGCAGAACGGCGAACAGGAGAAGAATGTGCAATTCAACACTCTTTGCAGCAGTGCCATCAGGGCAGGAATTTAGGGCACGTGTCCAGGGCCCCACTCAGCAGAATGAGCTGGAGGGGCTCCCAATTTAGCCAGGGTGGTGTATCCTGAAGTTGGCCCATTGCAGCCTAAAGGAGAATCTCCCTATAAGACCATTAATTCCAGAGTCTAAAATAAAAGTGCAATAGTCACAAATGGAGTTTGTGGTCTGTTCAGCTTCTGATGGTCCTGGAATATTCAGCGCCTGCTATGTTTTGTTTCTGCCCTAAAGCTTTGCTGTGCTTCCTGATCAAAGAGAGCTTTATGCTGTTTCTCTGCACAAGAAAACAGCTTCCAGTCCAGCATCTGAGCACATTGCCTTCCCTTGTATGTCTGGGGACTGAAAAAAAGGCCAACTGCAGCCCTCTTATCTGCAGAGGCCAGAGCTCTTGATAAATTGTACTCAATTGTAAGGCATCTGTTTTGCATACAGAAGGCCCAAGTAATATCCATGCAGAAATGAACATTGTGAACAAGTGGTAAACAAGCAAGTTCTCACCTGCTTTAAAAAATAATGCCCATTGCATTCAGTGGGACTTGTTCTCAGGTAAGCATGTATATTAGACGTGCAGCCTCAGTGTCATCATGAATTTTCTCAGCAGCCTGCTACAACAAAATCAGCGACTGACGGACTGAATTTTTTGTTCCACATAGAAAAGGAGATATTTCAACTGTTGCAGGAGAAGTCAGTTGGCCCTTGCAGGGCTTGAACAGGCAAGAGATGGGAAGGGTTCATAGCTTGCTTTCATTCGTTGCCAGCTGTAGGCTTGATGGAACAAGAATGGGAGGAGGCGGGTGATGAAGTTCGACAGGGAACAACGAGAATGCATGGAGCCTTGCCAAGAGTCAGGCTAGTAAAGCTTGCAAATAGTCTTTGAACCCTCTTTCATCTTGACCACTCGGAGCCAGTTTGGTAGGCTGGCTACAAATATTCACCCAACCCCACCCTCAAACAACTCCTTGCACTTATTCCTTAGGTGAAAGGAAACACAGAAGCGTAACCAGAAGAAACAGAATTGGCGTTTCGACTTTTAATCCTGCAAAGGGTACTGAGCCCAACAATACTGAATTGCATTCCCCACCCATGAACTGGAATTGCTCTATGGCAGCTTCGGGATTACAAAATGTCATAAAGTTTCCATGATCAGTGGAGAACATGGAAACTTAATGGCATTTTGCGTAATATTTTGATAGATATATACAGGATAAGCAGGTGGCAACAAGGCAGGGTGTATCTGTTTCTATTGGTCAGGGGGACAAAATGAGGGAATATATGGTGTGTGGGTGTTTTCTTATCTTAGGATCAGTGGCTCTTCAGCAAGCCCAGTATTTTATACAATCCTATTTGGCCAGTAACTCAGAAGCACTGGGAACACGCCATTTCCCAGAGGATACACACAACCAGACACCTTCATCTGCCCCAGCTGTAACAAAACATGTTTCTCCAATATCGGTCTCTCCAGCCACAGCAGGCGCTGCAACCTTCCAAAAGTTTGACTCCACCCCCAAAGGCCCACTCCTCCATTGTCTCCCGAGACAGACAGATGCCAACACGCACCAGGAGGTGGAATATCATCTGGATTCTCTCATACCAACTGTTCAAATGGTTGCATCTTTGTATCTTATTCTTTAGGAAAAACCCAAAATCTACTGCATTAGAATCCAAGGGAGAGGGGCCTTGGGTGCAAACTTTCTCCAATTTGAATCTCAGTTGCGTGTTCCTTGCTGTTGACTGTAAACGCAGAGCACCGTGTCTGTAGTGCCAGAACATCATCACAACCGTCCATTGTTATCTTAAGCCTATTAAATAAAGGATTTTGTTATAGATCACACCCTCTGTGCAAGCCCTAATGTGGAATGAGGTGTTACTTTGATTCTCTTTGCCAGAAGGAAATACCTGGCAACAAATGGGAGATTTAGCATTTGACATAGCTTTAATATTTACTGTTGCCGAAACAAGTGTCAAATCCCTTCCAAGTTTCTACAGAAGGCAAGACTGGGCATGCATCTTTTGTATCACACACACGTGTTCAATTCTGGGACAGGTCTGGAAGAGAGACATTGCTGAAAGGGTGGGACTCAAGTTGCAGGTTATGAACTGGACGGACAGCTTCTTTCCTTACCACTCCTCCTCAGGAACATTTCTGACTGCTCCTTCTACAAGTGGCAAATCAGGAGGAAAAAAGAAAACCTTGATAAGGTCCCCGCCTTCCACTTAACTATTCCGGTATGCACAGTTGCATATTTTTGCTGGGTGGAAGCATTTGAAAGATGTCAATTTATAACATGAACTTCAGTAAGTTGGCTGCAGCAAAAACGATACCCACACCTTGATAGACTTGTGGCCCCTTAATTAACAGAGTAATGTTGCATAAACCTTGGTAGTGCAGATTCTAGCCACTTTATCAGAAGCATAACATAAACTGGTAAATATAGGTATACATGAGAACTAAACGGAGCCCAAAGAAATGGAAGAGCTGATAGTAGGAGCATCACGATTCTATGAAGACCATCAATGCCCTGAAATGAAAAGCTTGGATTTTTAATCTAGGCAGCCACCGCAGACTTGCTCTACTAATGAAAAGTTAAAATAAGTAGGAACATCTTGCACACTACTGTCTACCCTGACTGGTAGCAGCTGTCTAGGGCCACGTTCACACCATCTATTTAAAATACTATGACACTACTTTAAACACACATGGCTTTCCCCAAAGAATTCTGGGTACTGTGAGTTGTTAGAAGACCCCTATTCCCCTCACAAAGCTGCAAGTAACATATTTCAATTTGAAGAGGGATTTGTTGTTAAACCACTGTTTAAAGTGTTTTAAATGGTATCATGATGCTTTGGAAGTATATCGTGAATTTGGTCTAGGGTTCCGGACCAAGTCTTGGAAATAGCAGGAACTGAACTTGGGGGTTTTTGTACGCAAAGCACATGCTCTACCAGCCCCACCTAAGCCTTTCACTCCTTCCCAGTTGGTTCACAGAAACATAGAATTGTAGAGCTGGAAGGAACCCCGGGGGTCATCTTAGCCCAGGGGTGCCCAAACTGTTTTCAAAGAGGGCCAGATTTGATAAAGTGAACATGCATGAGGGCCGACCACCACCTTCCGAGGGAGTCCATTCCACTGTTGAACAGAAAGTTACTCCTGATGTTTAGCCAGAATCTCCTTTCTTGTCATCAGTTGGTTTGGGACCTGCCTGAAGGGACCCCAAAGAAAGACTGAAGTTGCTTCCCAGAATATTTACAAATTCAAATACATGCAGATGTGGACTACTCCAGTCTAATCTGAATGGGGGCTGTGAATTTAGCCATTAATTTAAAGTGTTGCAAAATGCTCTATAATCTTTGAATGACGGGTGGTATATAAATTTAATTTAATAGTAATAATAATAATAATAAAATAGCTAAATAATACTCAAATGTGGACAAGCCCCTGGTCCCCAGACAGACCTCGTGGTTTGTCTTTACAGGGGTACCTCTGGTTACATACTTAATTTGTTCCGGAGGTCCGTTCTTAACCTGAAACTGTTCTTAACCTGAGGCACCACTTTAGCTAATGGGGCCTCCCGTTGCTGCAGCGCCACCGCCGTGCGATTTCTGTTCTCATCCTGAAGCAAAGTCCTTAACCCAAGGTACTATTTCTGGGTTAGCGGAGTCTGTAACCTGAAGCATATGTAACCTGAAGCATGTTTAACCCGAGGTACCACTGTAACACCTTACAGCACCTCAGTGATTCTGGTGAGTTCTGCAGCTCCCTGAGGACCTCTCGTGGCTTAACATGACTTTTAGCATTTCAGATATAGATTTTTAAAGCTTTCTTTGAACCACTGAACAGGGGAAAAGTGGGATAAAACTTGTTGATTTTTACTGTGAAAAGAAGCTGTTGAGTCACGAAGGTTTGGAAGTGGAAACCACTGTCCCCGTAGCTCAAGAAAAGCTGTCGGGGCCCCCGAGGTGCCCTGACTGGTGGGACCAGCACAGCTATCCTTCAATTCCGTAAAAAAGAGAAGAAGAAAGGCAAGTGGTTTATGAAGCGACGCCCCGCAAGTCCAAGCACGTGACGGCAGATTATCTTTACGGAGCGGAGTGGGAAAAGAACTCTGCACACACTCAGAAGCCCCTTGCTCTGCTCCAGAAACTGCTCCCTTTCGAGCCTTTCCAGCCTCGCTCCATCACCATGGCAACAGAAACTCACGGGGAGCAATCATCTCGCTTCCGACCAGGCGCCGCCCCTTTATGGGCGGGGCATCCTAAGCCGCGTGACGTAACCGGACCGTTGCTTATCCCGACTCCCGCCATTGCCTTGTCCTCGAGGGCGGAAGTCTACGAGAAGCGTAGCAAAGCGCGCCTCTCCGGAACTTCCGGTTTCCAACTGGCCGCCGCCATTTTGCGCAACGGAAAGGGGAAAAAAAGGGAGCGGAGACGTTCTACCTCCATCTCTATGGTATCCTCAGCCTTCCTGAGTCTTGTCTCCAGCCCCACCTCCCTCTTGGATTGCTCTCCATTTCTTCCCAGGAGACATGAGGCGAACGTTGAAGCCGCGCGCAGCCTAGCCATCGCGCGACCATAGACGTGCTTATGCCCAGAGCGACGCGATTTATTTATTTATTTAAACCGGAAACTAGAGCGGCGCGTCCTTCTAGCCTGTGGATTTTCTATGGCTTCGGGGTCTGCGCGCGCACCTGCGGCCTTGGGCGCGGTGGCTCCCGGGAGTGCGGAGGTTGCGACGGATCTGCCGGCCTAGTGGCCGCGCCGCCCTGGTGCCCGTGAGGAGGGAGCAGCCGGTGAGCCTTTCGGGCGGGGGAAGCGGCGCCTTCGGAGGCTGGAAGCTGCCCGTGGCTCCCCTGTCGCGGCTTCCGTGCCTCCGAGCGCCCTTTGGCGGGGTTCGCAGGAGCGGGAGGCCTCAGGTCCTGACTCCTGGGCGGCCCATGGGTGAGAACAGGGGGACACGGGGGCCTCGGACGGGCCTTTGGCCTGGCCCAGCAGGGCTCCCCTGGCGTAGCAGGAGACGCCGGTAGTTTAGGTCGGGCAGGGAGACCGTGGCTTCATTTTTTTTAAGAATCAGATTTTTTTTTTCAGTATCAAAGCCGCCTCAGGACAGCTATTACCGTTTCTTTGTACAAATATAAGCGGGGAAAAGGCGGGTCGCACTAAAGGTTCAGGGGGTTAAAATGCCAAGCATGTCCTTTTGCAGTACATGACAACGAGGTGCATAGCTGTCAACGTTTCCCTTTTCTTGCGAGGAATCCTATTCGGAAGAAGTGAATTTCCCTTTAAAAGGGGGGAAAGTTGACAGCTATGACGAGGGGATCGCAGCAAATCAATTTAATGGATTATTCGGTGAATCAATGCAGAATAGTAGGAGTGAATGGAAGAGTATTGCCTCCGTTCCTATGCCGTAATGTAAGGGTAAAGGTAAAGGACCCCTGCATGGTTAAGTCCAGTCAAAGGCGACTATGGCATTGCGGCACTCATATCACTTTTCAGGCCAGTGGAGCCACCGTTTGTCCACAGACAGCTTTCTGGGTCATGACTAAACCACTTCTGGTGCAATGGGACACCGTGACGGAAACCAGAGCACACGAAATGTAAGGGTAAGGAGGTGATGCTCAATGTCCACTTAGCGTTTTCAGGTGCTCCAAGCAGTGCCCATGTTATCCAGTTGAATGCCGTACAGCAGCCCTGTAAGGTAGGAGCAGCCAACCTGGCGCCCATCAACTGTAGTCCAGTTCTGTCGACTACAACTCCCATCACCTTTGGCTGTGTTGGGTAGGGCTGATGAGAGTCCAGCAACATCTGGACGGCACCCAGTTGACTAACTCTCAGGTATGTCAGTACTGTCGCCATCATTACCACATGAGTGTGGTGTTGAGGTTTATTGCAGAATGGCTTGTTAAAGTCCAAGTAGTGAGGTTATAGTAGAGGTGAGAATTAAGGCAGGGCCTTCCTGATTTGCTGCCTAGGCTCGTAGGACCAAATTGTGCATGGTACTCAATGCATCATAAGCAGCTATCTTTTTTTTTTTTTAATGTAATAGCTGCCGCAGAGGAGTGATTTTATGTGGGACTGCAGTGTGTGGTAATAAGGCTTGCTATGCATGTTGATTTAGATTTTTTGCTTTTTTTGCTCTGGCAGGCTCTAGCATCCATCCATGATGTGCATTTGATCTCACAGTATTAAAGATGACTACTGCAGCTAGACCAACATTTGAACCTGCAAGAGGAGGGAGAGGGAAAGGAGAAGGTGACTTAAGTCAGCTCTCCAAACAATATTCCAGCCGAGATCTTCCCTCTCATACTAAAATCAAATACAGGTAACAGTTTACGTTTCTTGTGGGGGCTGTTTTCTGCAGTGTTTATTTTGTCTTTATCAGGGAATAGTTTTTTCTGTCCCTTTGGCGGGTAGAATTTGCTGCAGGAAAACATTTGCAAACTAAAAGTGATTTCATTATTTGTTTTCTTTCTGGCTATCAGCATAGCACAAATGCTGTGCAGGTGGGCAGACAAACTCTTTGCAATTTGTGTGAGCGATTAACTTTTGTGGACGTCTTCGCAAAACTAACTCTGTTGGAAGGGTGGAGAATCGGATACAGATCCATGCCACCCCCACCCTTGCAGACCAGTTTTGACAGAAGGGTGTCAAATGGCTTGTCAATCACTTGACCACCAGTGACCCATTTTTCTTTATCTGAGCAGTTTGAAGAACTGCACGGGTAGAGGAACAGCACTTTGCAAGCCACAGCAATCAGCTGCTCGATGGTTCCTATAAATTCTGCTTTCAGCCAAACCATATCTTCACCTGCCCTGCACTTGATGTCATATATGGCACCAGGTATATGGGAGGTGGGTTTTGGCTGACCAAAATGGCCCCATGAGCCAAATGGGTCAGCATGCTGAGTCTAATTAGGCTTGCAGTCCAGAGGTTTCCCACCACTTTACGGCCATCTCAGAATTCTCGTAGAACTTCACAAATGGGCAATAAGGGCAAAGCATCTTCCACAACCAGATGGGTACGAGCATGCAGTTTAAACTAACAACAGGCTCATCGTGAGGCCCAGTAAAAAATCTGACTGATTTTTGGCTGCTGTGCTTTTTGGGACCTTTTCCTCGGCTTCCCTATCCCTCATGTGTACTGTGGGGTTATAATAGCACCTGTAATTTGAAGGGATCTGCTTCCAAATCAGTGCTGAAAACTTGCAGTTACTGATAATGTTGGGCAGTGTCATTATCTCCATACTGTAGAAGTGGGTTGAAGCTGCAAGAATAATAGCTTGCCTAGTACCACTTTGCTAGTTCTGGTACTGGCCCTTAACCTTAAAGGCCAGTGGTGGCTGTTGCCCATTGGAAGTGATAGAGCATAAAGAATGGAGACCAGCAGTGAACAGGGTTGGAGCTGTAGACAGAGCTAGCTAAATCTAGGGTTGTCCTCATCTTCCTCCCTGTTGAGCAACACTGGGACTGAGGAGGAGGAAGCTGACAGACATTGCCCCCTGGTGACCTATTTGCCATAAAACAGCAGCTTTCAAAGCCCAATTCAGCTTGGCATATGGGGAACCTGAAATGCTATGCTTTCCTTCATTCTCTTAGGCCCTTCTCCATGTCTCCCTGCCCCTTTTCTGTGGTGGCTCCTAGCCCTGGAATGCCTTTGCCAGGGAGACTCAACTGCCACCAGTTTTTATTTCTTTTTAAAAGCTTATTCTCTGTTGTTTTAAGCATCCGATTATTCCTTTTAAATGTGTTGAGGTGCTCTAGAAGTCTTCAGAGTGGGTTAGTGATTTGTAATAAGTAAAATGACGAGCATTTGGCTGAGGTGATATTTGTTAGGAATGTTTCGCCTCTCATAGTCACAGCAACTGTAATGCGTCAGCTGTATGTGGATAATTCCTTCCCTTCAGCTTCTGCACTTGCTTCTTGTTTCAGACAAACCACCCAGGATGCCCCCGAAGAGGTACGCAACCGTGACTTCAGGAGAGAACTGGAGGAGAGGGAGAGAGTTGTCGTGAGGGAGAAGAACAGAGACAGGCCTGCGCGAGGTCTGTGTTGTTTTGGCAGATTATTTTCCCTTTCGGAGGGGAGGTCAGGCTGTGACTTGCAGGCTGCTGGGGAATCACGTTGTGTATTAAGGACAGTTCCAGGTCATTCAACAAAAGTTAATCCAAGTAATCCAAGTAGAATTAAGCATTTAAGCACTTGCTGGGTACCCGTAGGCAGCAAGGAATTGTATGTAGGCATTTTTTTTAAAAAAAATCTAAAATATAAAAAAAATTCAAATGAAAATATTTTATAATTCTTATTATGAGGAAAGTCTGGAAGCAGTTCACATCATTAAAACCTGCATTAAACCCATTTTTAAAAGTGCAAGTATTGGAAGATCAGGAGAGATCCCCTCACCACATAGATCCCTGCCTGGCAAATTTGCTCCTCAGATGGGGTAATGTTATGGGTAAAGGTAAAGGGACCCCTGACCATCAGGTCCAGTCATGACCGACTCTGGGGTTGCGGTGCTCATCTCGCTTTATTGGCCGAGGGAGCCGGCATACAGCTTCTGGGTCATGTGGCCAGCATGACGAAGCTGCTTCTGGCAAACCAGAGCAGCGCATGGAAACGCCGTTTACCTTCCCGCCGGGCTTTTGTGCTTTCGAACTGCTAGGTTGGCAGGAGCAGGGACCGAACAACGGGAGCTCACCCCATTGTGGGGATTCGAACCGCCGACCTTTTGATCGGCAAGTCGACCCGCTTCCCTAATGTTAAGGGTACCATGAGCTTAATAGGAGAAACCAGCTGAGAGCAAATTGCAAAACAAAGCAGTAGAAGAGAGAAGTATTACACTCTCCTCAGCTTTTGAGACCTTCTTCCAAAAAGCAAGGATCAAGCCAAGTCTGTCTCCTTAATGTGGCTTTCCCTAGACATCTGAAGGAGTTTGATCCGAGAGTGAGATGATGCCAGGAAGGGTTGTACATGCAACAAATGACTTAACACTGGTTTGTGTTGGCAAAAGATTCATATGCTTCTAGTAATTCTATTTTATTTTTGCATTTGGGTTCGCAGTAAGCTTAGTGTTGGTGATTCTCTATGTTTCGCTCGCTTTTCTTTTATTGCTGTTGGTCACGCAAGTTCTCACGGTTTTTCCTGTGTTTGCCCCCCAGAGCACACAACGTCCTCTTCTGTGTCTAAGAAACCCCGGCTAGATCAGATCCCTGCAGCTAACCTGGATGCAGATGATCCTTTGACTGACGTATGTATTATTGGATGTTGGGAAACAGTATTTGCTGGACAGAAAAACAGATGCTTGAAAAATCAGTAGCAAGGTTCTTGTTGGGACACCAATAAAAACTTCATCAAAAAAGTGAAAACAAGTTTTTGCCACTTTAATATTTCCACTCAGCTACATTGGGTGGCTGGTTGCATCCTTGTTTTGCTTTGACAGAGGTTTCCTTCATCAGAACAGGGAGGAAGGCGATTTTTGTTGATTTTCCCCAAGCCCTTGGTGCAGATAGAGTGGGAAGGGGGAGTTGGTGAAAATCACATCCCTGATCTATTGATGGAAGCCAAAAGTGGCTCAAGGTGCTTTCCACCAGCAGAAAAACCCTGATGGGTACAACCCTGCTCTAGAATAGTAGTCCGTTAGTGGAACTGTGACACACAGTCTTTCTAATATCAGAGTCTGAAGTGTTGACAAAACTCATTCATTCATCCTTTATTGGCACAATCCTTCTCCTTGCTTAAACATCAGAAACATGGGGTGCCTCTCTAGGGCAATAGAGAGGAACCTGTTGTCCAGCTGCAGGTTGTGTCAGCCTCGTCCACTGGCCATGCTGGCCGGGGCTGATGGGAGTTGGAGCCCAATGACATCTGAGGGCCACAGGTTTCCCACGCCTTCTGCAGGCCCTCTTTGGGATAGCCATGTGCAACTTGTGATCAGCTACGGCAAACGCAGCCTGACAGCTGTGCATTGCAAGCCACCTGGGGCTCCATAAGTCTTCTGACCTGTCTGCCTGTCTAGGACTGTGGAATTCTATGATATATGGGCTGTCAGGCACCTGTTTTGCCTGACAGTACTTAACTGATGGGCCACACACTGTGCGGTGGGCAGGCCTGAATTTTAGAGGAACAGTCATTTCATTTTAAAATGGTACAGTCATATGGATGTAGAGAGGAGAGGATGATTTTTATACTGTCAATTTTGAGGAAACTGACAAGATGTGCTGATGGAGCATTTTGTCATTGGCTAGTAAGCTTAGGCAACACAGGTCAGTCTTGAAGCACTGCACTGGTGTGCTTAAACTTAAAACCTTGTATGCAGCACACGTGGCAGTATATTGGCACATCACATGGGCCTATGGAAATTGCAAGGTGCAAAAATGTCTGTGTAAGACATTCATGTGGAGGTTCACCTGATCCGTTGTGTTGGAAATAGGATGCTGTTGTGTGTAATGCTACGCATAAAGTTCTGCCTAAGTTTCCATGGTGGGTAGGAGATGGGACAGTGTTTGCTAAAACTTTGCTGCATCTGTAGGAGGAGGATGAAGATGAGGACTATGATGAAGAGAGTGACGATGACACAGCTGCTCTTTTAGCTGAGCTAGAAAAGATCAAGAAGGAGCGGGCTGAGGAGCAGGCCCGAAAGGTAAGCATCTTTTCATTCTTATTATAAAATCTGCCATAGGCAGGTCATTGGCCCATTTAACCTGCAGAGGTCTCTGCAGGTTAAATGGGCCAATGTAGGGACCTAATCTGGAGCTTTCTGCAAGCCAGGTGTTTCTGCAGCCATTACGCTGCTAATGACTTGTATAGCTTTCAAAGTGTGTGTGTGTTAAATCCCTGCCTGAATACTTCAAAGCAATTAGCCTTTCAAGCAACCAACAACATTAATGGACACATGCTGTACGTGATTTTGTTATGTCAGAAATAGTTTTAATGACCCCCGTCCCCTTTTTGGGTAATCCACTGATCTCCAAAGTGAAGTCTTAGCCCTGGTTACTTTACATCAGAGCAGAATGGTGCTACCGTGTAGCTTCAGGGGAGAACCTCCAGCCCTCAGGCCAAATGGATTGGAAGCCATAGAGTGAACATTCTGTTGTTTCTTGCCAAGCCTGGCTTGTGGCAACTAGGGGCTCCATACTATAGCTGATCCTTCCGCAAAGCAGGTCTTGCTCTGTTTTTGCACTTCCTTTCCCTGTGCAGTTTAAACCACATTGGCAAAGGGAACGTTCTGTTCCTTTGCAAACTGGCTTTAATTCAAGCCAAGGAATGAAAGGAAAACTCTTCACCTGATGTCATGGTGACGCCAGGTGATTGACAGATGGGCAGCTCCCACCCACCTTCCCAAGTGCCCCGTGAGGGCTGGGGGATGTCAGGATCCAGTTTTCCACCCCCACCCCCACCCCGCTGTATATAAGTGCTACAGAAAACAGTTTCCAGAAATGACTGTTTGATGCCACTAGAGGCCAGTAGAAGCTGTTTAAGATGGAGAACCCTATGCGGCTGCCTTTTGGTTTTCATTATGGTATTAATCGTTCTGTTTCCCTTGCCAGCTCTAGTTATCCCTTTCAATGTTTCAAGCTGCCTTAATCATTGCTGTCCAGTATTCTTTTGCATGTGGCCCCTCTAGAATGTTCTGCTGGTCCTGAATCTATTAATGCAGAAGATCTGCCATATATATTTAAGCCCTGGCTTGGTCGCCATGGGCAACAAGGAACTGCATGTAGGAAGATGCACAGGTTTCCATACAGACAAACAAACCAGGCTTGTGGGTGAGAGATTTCTAGCTTTCTGGACTCAGTGCCCTCTTTGATGTGCAGAGTGATACCACCTCCATTACAGCCTTCCCTGCCCTTCCTAGAGAATTCATATCAAGAGATAACCATGCCCTGCTGTGGGGAAATCTGAAGATCAGCCCTCCATTGTTTTGACTTTATTGTTCCAAGCTCGGGAATACATAAAGCCAAAACCCCAGAGCAGTTTCGTTGTGCACACCGAGCCAGTATTTGCCGTGTGTTTGTTTTCAGCACTGTAATGGTGACAGCTGCCTTTAATTTAAAACCTGGTACTGCAAGAAGGAAAAACAGAAAAGAGAAACCTAAATAGACTGGATAAGATGGTTGGGAATTTTATGTGGCCAAGTCCCCAGCTTCCTCAAAATCAGGTGGAACAGAAAATAGGGTCTATGTTATAGCTCACGGACCATCTTTTTCTCACCTTGCCAGGAACTAGAGCAGAAAGCTGAAGAGGAGAGGATACGGATGGAGAACATCCTGAGTGGGAACCCTTTGTTGAACCTCACTGGTCCAGTTCAGCCTCAGGCAAACTTCAAAGTGAAGAGAAGGTATGGAGCTGCTTGCTTTACATAGGGATGTCCACCTAAATTACTTGTTCCCAACTTCTCCACAATTTCACAGTTCCAGAATATTTTACATGAATGTTAATTGTATGCTTAAGTTTAGTTTTTGGTTGCTTTTTTTTAACGTTGTTAATATTATCTTATGGATTATGAATGCTGTAGTACTTTGTGAATCCTATAATATTATATATATATATATATATATATATATATATATATATATATATATATATATTTGCAATTGTGCGGTTTTCCTCATTTGTTTTAATAGTGTTTTATGAATTGTAATATTTTACTGATGATTTGTTAATTGATCTATATGATTTGTGATGTTCTATTATGTTGTTTATTGTTTGCTAAGCCACTTTGTGATTCATGTGAATAAAAATCAGCATAGATATCTAATGAATCACATCAAGTCCAGTGCACAGCCCCACAAGTCACTGGCCCTGCTGGCTGTGGCTGGTGGATATTGCACTATAGCATGGATTAACGCTCCTTACCTTTTGTCTTGTGATGTCACACATTTTCTCTTTAATATGGTTAACATATTTTGATTCTCCTGGATTTAGATGGGACGATGACGTGGTCTTCAAGAACTGTGCAAAGGGAGTCGATGAGATGAAAAAGGACAAAAGATTCGTCAATGACACGCTGCGGTCTGAATTTCACAAAAAGTTCATGGAGAAATACATCAAGTAGTCCTTTTCCTTTTTTTCATTTTGAATATGCTGTGTCACTGATGGACTAAATGGAGCAAGCCTTTTCCTTCCTTCTGAAAAACGTGGTTAAAGTGAAAATCTGGCAACGAGTAGCAGTTCTCCAAGGTCGCCGCCGCTACCCTTTTAACATAAAATGACCCTGTCTCTGGAATACTTCCTTGTTTACTTTGTTTTAGCTCGGGCAGCTAATTTCCCAGAAATGTTTCATGAAATTACTTGTAATGGCCTTCCTGTAAATGTTTTGAAAATGGTGTACAATAAACCCTTCGCTCTAAGGGCTGTGTCTTATATTCAACCTGTCATAGCAGCTTCTGGATGAGGCCGCACACCCGCCTTAGGCAATGTGGCTGACTTCTGGCTCTCCAGGTGTTGTACAGTGCCCATCATCCCCAAATAATTGAAGCTGATTGGAGGCCTTTTTTCATGCCTAATTGGATTGGGGCTGGGGGGGGGCAGCAAAGACCTCTGGCTACGTGTGCACCCATGGGTGCCGTGTTGCTGGCCCATGTTGTAAGTATAGCATATTTGAAGTGCTTTAAGCATTCCAAACCTGCTAAGATGTGTGCTAGATGTGATCAGATTAGGTAAAGCGTCAATGTAAGTCCGCTTACCTTTAACGGCGGGTGGTGTTGATGGCTTGGCAATGGTCACATCAGCGGAATTTCAGGCCTGCCTGCAGATCGGCCGATTGCAGGCAGGCTTGGGTGGGAGTTCCCCAGGGGGCAGTCTCAACTTGGGTCCGCTCTCGGGGGGAAATATGTGGCCTACCCAGCTCTCCCCCTAAGTTTTTTAACGGATCGCTAGGTGTGATCAGATTAGTGTTGATAAAAATAATGGGTGTCTGTGGAAGCCCCCTCCTTTGCAGCCAGTGATGAAACACCAGCTTGAAACTATTTTGGGATAGGTTTTTAATTTAATAATAGGCTATTGCCTTGATATGAAGAAGATATAATAAACAGTATTATCTTCAGTATATAGCTCAGTATTTTGGTATATTAAGCAGCAAAGAATCTGCCTTGCTCTATCCTCCAAGAAATCTTCAGATGAAGGGCGATATATTTATTATTATTATTATTATTATTATTATTATTAATGTATATCTCATAAGTGTATCTTCATTCACGTGGGCTTCCCTGACCTCTTTCCGCCTGTTCTGCATTTTAGTGCATGAAACTTGTTCTGGGAACATTAATGTGAAGCCAAGAAAGTATTTTTTGCTCCAGATAGGAAAATGTGATTTAAAAAATCCCTATTGAGGAAAATTTGGTGAAGAAAATAACTCAGCAATTGGTGCAAACACTGTTATTACAATATGTATTCCAGTGGGACTTTTGACAGATATGCCAGCATCCTTTTCGTGCATTATTTAATAATGTCTTCGGCAAGCCCAGCTCTAAGCTCCTATTGCAATTAATGTAATGCACTATAATCCTCTCTTTCCAATGTTTTCCATTCCTAATCCGTGTGCTCCCACTTTGTTCTTCACTGGGTTAGAAAAAAGTGGTGGTCTCGGCTTAGCAGCAGAGCCCGTAATCTTCCTTCACTGCCTACAAACCACATTGCAAGTCCCCTGCTACTTCACACACTGTGTAATTCTCTACCCCGGCTCTACGTGCAGGTGGAAGAGCCATCAGAACAGTCTGAAGCTGCTCCGAAGAGAAGTAACACACCAAGCACTAGTATTTGTAGAGAAGAGAGTCATTGAACATAGGAGCTGTGAGCCAGGCAACGGTCCCAGGTTTAAATCCCATATTCTAATTCCAAAGTTTATGTAGAAGTACAAGTAAGGAGGAGATAGTAGCAGACTCAAAGTAAGCCAAATGTTGCAGAAGTACAAAAAACTTTAGGGAGGAGGAATTAAGCGGGGGACACGTCCCAAAAACAGCTAAACGAAGATGTTGCCCATTGAATGCCAGCTGACTGCAGAGAGCAAGCAAACTGAAAACCAGGGTGGGGCAGGGAAAAGTAATGGAATACGGGGTGGGAGGGGGATGTACAGAGGAAGAGAGAGGACCAAGGATTATAAAATCCATATCAAGGCAATGTATTAGGCCAGCACAATAGCGCACACACAAAAACCCCGCAAGGTGTTGAGTTCTCCAGAACTCTTCATCAGACTCAAGATGGTAAAATAACCCAGCCATTCACTCGTTCTGTGAACAAGTCACCAGCATCCTGTGCGTGACAGGTATCAGATGCTAGTGTGTCTCTCCTTAAAGTGGTCTTGGCTGGTGACCAGCTAGGACAAGGGTCAGCAAACTTTGTCAGCAGGGGGCCAGTCCACTGTCCCTCAGACCTTGGGGAGGCAGAATATATTTGGGGGGGGAGGATGATGCAAGAGCACCACATTCCCCCGGTGGCCGCTTACCTGTGTCTTGCGAGCAGCAGGGGCTGGCGGCGGCAGAGGGAGATGAGCGGTGTACGAAAGGGGCTACGGAGAGGGGCTGCTTAAAATGGCAGGCGCTCAAGTGCTGCTGCTGGTGTCAAAAAAGCCCAGCCCCCTTCCTCCTCTAGGCAGGGCGGGGAGAAGCCAGGAGGAGGGAGGGAGGGAGGAGGCACTGCCGCTGCCATGTGAGGGAGAAAGAAAGAACATGTGCGGTGGCAATGCACGCGGCAATTCCTGGACCATCTGTGGGCCGGATCCAGAAAGCAATTGGGCCTGATCCGGCCCGCGGGCCTTAGTTTGCTGACCAATGGGCATGACCAAAGTCCGTTTTGGGGGCTTAATATCTGGCCCGCCAGTCAATTTAATCTGGCCCTGGGGCATAATCCTAAAAAAAGTTCAGCAACTTCAATCCTAAAAAAAGGTCAACAACACATGTTCGGCCCTCACGCATGTTCACTTCTTCATAAAATCTGGCCCTCTTTGAAAAAAGTTTGGGCACCCCTGGGCTAGGACCAGTGGGGCGGAGGACATGCAGCCCAGCCAAAGTTGAAGCTTGAGCCAATGACAGAGCCAACAAATTCTAGTTTTGTCCTCATCATCCTCCCTGCAAGGGGAAACACTGAGATGTAGGAAGAGTTAGCCAACAGACCCTGCAGCTGCCCCCTTGGACTGGTTGCAAGGAAGGAAGTGGGAGGCAGGGCTGGCTGAGAGCAGACCGAGGCTGGTAGAGCAGGGCCCCATTCTGCCTCCACTTGCTGCTTAAAAATAAGTCCCACTGATTCCAACAGAATCTTCCATGGAAAGCTGCTTAGATTTAAGGCAAGAGAGAATGGCTCTCTGCGACTGCTCAACCATAAACTGTTTGGCCAAGAGAGAAGGAGGTTAATAACACACTTTAAACTTCAAGAAAAACAGCCTTCTGGATGCTTTTTCCATCTCTCTTCTTTCCTCCACTCCCACCCCTCTCTCTTTTGGCAACCCAACCCTCCCATTCATCACTTGGGCTGCTGGCTTGAGTCCTGTTTGGGAAATTCCAGAGGAATAGCACTTTCTCAAACTCGCTATAAGGCGAGAGGGATTGTGCATTTTCCCTCTGGAATGCCGGCTGCCTCTCTTTCTCATGGTCATTTGGCTCTGAATAGCAAATCCCGGAGAGCTTCCATCCTGACCCCATCATTATTTGCACAGGCCGGAGGAAGAGACACTGAAACAAAATCCCTATAGAAGAGCAGAAAACCGGGACTTCTGGCAGTTTCTCACACATTTTTATTAGCTCTGGGAAGGGGGAGGGAGAAGTGCTCTTTGCTATAACCTCAGCAAGCAGGAATAAACGCTCAGCAAGAGCTCAACAATGTCCCAGGTCATAAGTTCCATTAGAGTTGCAATATATCAGAAACTTGCTAAGGTATTAAACTAAACCAGTGCTACTCAAAAGTAGAGGACCGTGGACCAATTGATGCCAGAAGAAGAAGAAGAGTTGGGTTTGATATCCCGCTTTATCACTACCCGAAGGAGTCTCAAAGCAGCTAACATTCTCCTTTCCCTTCCTCCCCCACAACAAACACTCTGTGAGTTGAGTGGGGCTGAGAGACTTCAGAGAAGTGTGACTGGCCCAAGGTCACCCAGCAGCTGCATGTGGAGGAGCGGGGAATTGAACCCAGTTTACGAGTCCACCACTCTTAACCACTACACCACACTGCTAGTCTGCGAGGCGTTGGCTGCTGGTTCCCAGTAACTCCACCACAAGCCATGTTGGGTGCGACGCTTCAGGGGCCAAATCTGGTCCTGATCCCTGGCACAATGGGAGAAGAAACTGTCATTCCGATAGTTTGAGAAGCGCTGGCCTCAGCCTGATGGATGGGGAGTCTGTGGACTACAACTCCCATCAGTCAGCACGGTCAGGGACAGTGGGAGCTGTAGTCCAACAACTTCTGAGTGGCCTCAGAATTACCTATGCCTGCAAATGTCCCTCCCAGCTGTCCCTGTTTCTGAGTGGATCCCGGAAAGCCCCGCTTTTCCTTAGGACGTCCCTATTTTCATTGGAGAAATGTTGGAGTGTATGGAGTTTTGCCACCCCCTGAGCCAAGGAGATAAATAACTATGCAACCTTTAGACAAACTATGCAACCTTTACACAGCTCTGTAAGACATCTGAAGGCAGCCTGCTTAGGGAAGTCTTCTTTAAAATGTTTTGTTATGTTTTTATATATGTTGGAAGCTGACCAGAGTGGCTGGGGCAACCCAATCAGATGGACGGGGTCTAAATAATAAAATTACTACTACTACTACTACTACTACTACTACTACTACTATGGAATAGGACATCCCTATTTTCATTGGAGAAATGTTGGAGGATATGCACCTGCCTTAAGACTGGAGAAATAAGAAAATGAGAAAAACCAAAATTAACAGAGTGCCTCATCCTTATCCTTCTCTGAGTGACTGTGGCCTTGTAGTGGATAAGGGGCCTGGGTTCTAATCCATACTTCAGCCACAAAACCTATTAATGGACAAACTATAGATTACACCATTTCTGGTCCCATGGTTGCTGAATACCATTAATGTGGGGGTCGGTTGGGGGGCTGTTCCAGGGACAGTAGTAGCAGGTGTGGGGTGCTTAACCATTTCTCTGCCTGCTGCCACTTTCCCCTCCTCACAACTCCTTCTTCACCTTGGCTGTCCCCTCACAACAGACCCTGAGAGCAGAAATTAGCTCAGCTGAGGAGAAAACAGCTGTGGGAGGCATTAGGAGGTGGAGAAGGGAGAGTTATGCAACCCCTTTGTGTTGATTTTGACATCTCCTGTGGAAAGGCCCCCACTCTTCCTTGAAATACGAATGAATGCATCTGTCCATTTCAGTTCATTTATTCCATTCAGTTCTCCAAATTTCTGCATCAATTTGTGGGTTTTTCCAAGTACTCATTAAAATTTTAGTGCAAATTTCCCCTAGAGCCAGTGTGGTGTAGTGGTTGAGAGCGGTAGTCTTGTAATCTGGGGAACCGGGTTCGCGTCTCCGCTCCTCCACATGCAGCTGCTGGGTGACCTTGGGCTAGTCACACTTCTCTGAAGTCTCTCAGCCCCACTCACCTCACAGAGTGTTTGTTGTGGGGGAGGAAGGGAAAGGAGAATGTTAGCCGCTTTGAGACTCCTTAAAGGGAGTGAAAGGCGGGATATCAAATCCAAACTCCTCCTCCTCCTCCTCTTCTTCTTCTTCTTCTTCTTCTTCTTCTAGTATATACACATTTTTGTGTGCTACTTTGTCTAATATGCATATTATTGAGGTTTTAAACACTGTATGCGCATACACACACACACACACACACACACAACACTGCATGCATAGATAATAGATACTGAAATAATAAATGTTTTTGGATTTGCATTAAGAAAAATAAAATGCATTTTATATGTTATTTTCTACAATGTATTTTTCCTGTGCATTTTTGTAAACATCTTTGCATCACAAGTTTTGGAGAAGCGCAATTTTCAAAGGACAGTTGGTTCTTTTGGTTCTCGTGTGTCGGAAAGGACAAATTAGGTAGGTTTGCACTAAAATCCCTTACTAAACTGAGTTTCTCCCCCACTCCCATCCCTACCCTGAATTAACACGTAGTTCTCCTTCAGTGGCTTAAATTTTCGTCTTTTAAAACATCTATAAGTGGCTACAACCCTGAATTGGGGCGAGGCTGTTGTGGGTGGGGCACAGCTGCTTTTACAAAAAAAGAGGAACTACAGTGGAAGCTCCTGACACAGTACTCCAAAACCGCATGTAATTTAGCCCAAAATTTCACCTCAAAGAGAGTTGCGAATACAAAATGAGCTAATGTAGTTTCGCTCCTGGAGATCTTGGAGGAGAGCCATGAAATAAGCGAACAGGGTGGACAAAAATTGTTTTAGAGCAGGAGTAGCTAACCTGTGGCCCTCCAGATGTTGTCAAATAACAACTCGCACCAGCCCTTGCCAGAAGCGCCAGTGGTCAGGGATGATGGGATTTGTGGTTCAATAACATCTTGAGGGTCAGTGGGTCAGGCAACCACTGTCTTGGAGGGAACAGGGAGATGATACACTTCAATTCAGGCTGCTTGAGTTTGTCTTATTTTCTCACAGCCGAAGACTGGGGTGTGGGGTCAAAGATAAATTTCAGATGAGTGACATCTGGTGTGTCTCTCCTACTGAGGTAATTTCTTTGCTGAGTAGACAGTTGAGTTGATCTTTCTCAAGTTTGTTCCAAACACATGGTTCTCATAAAGCACAGTTGATCCGGGGCCCAAACAAACATTAGCTTCACTCAAGAGTCATTTATCGTGCTTTTTTTAAAAAAGCCATTTTTCAAAAAAGATTTCATCTGAAGGCCAGAATAATGTTGTGTGAAGGGGTGAAGTACCGTGGGAAAGGGTTGGTGTGCAAGGATCAGTAGTATTTCTGGTTTCCTATCCGAGGCCCCTTGACACCTTGCATGTTTACTTAAAAATGAATGTTATTTCATACTCTCATATTATACGCTTTTTGTTTTTCGCTAAAAAAACACCCTTCTCTGAATCTCTCCTCCATTCACACCCCGGTAACCGTCTTTCATCCACATCCCTCACAGCAATTCCAAATTCACACATGCAGTTTTTCACAAATGAGTTTCTCCCTCCATTGTTGTCTCTCCCACAAAGGGCTTTGTTAAGTTGTGGGCGAACATAGTAGATGACACAGTGATTTCTCCAGAGCAGCTCTTTATTGTAGCTGGACAGAACTGAACAGCAAACAGCTCAGCCGGCCGGCTTTTATAGGAGCCGGCTGTCAACATTGTATCAACAACAACCCAGGGTTTCCCGCCTAAAATAACTGACGTGGACCTGAGTGAAAACTATCTACAGTATCCCCCTGTTGGCCCAGGGGGAGAACATCAGTACATAACACCCCTCCCCACCGAGATAAGGCATTAGTTACAATCGTAATGGTTTCCTTATATACAGCACTACACGTAATGGTTCAATTAGGCACAAAAAGCATATCGGTTACATTTCCCATACTTAAACCAACAGTGATACATGTCCAACAACATAGTCCTTTAAATAAGTTGGGCGCTTGGAAACTCTGCCAGACCGCCGGGGACTGGTAGCCAAGTCCGGAGGGCCACCCAATTCTTGCTGAGGCTGTGGTGCGACCCTAGTTGGCGTTGAACCCAAATCCCCTGGATCCACTGCTGTGGATGGAGCCTCCGCAAGTGGAGTGGTCTGAGTCTGTGGTAAGTCTGGCAGACCCTCTGAAGCGGCTTGGTTCGGCTCCACGCTGGCAGTTTGCGAGGGAGGTGTAGGTGGAGCCTCGCCATCTGTAAGTTTCTCTTCTGGAGCCACGAGCGCAGTTGGGGGCACCACGGTAGTGTCCAAGTCCCCAACTCTGCGCCTAAGCTGGTCTATGTGCCGCCGCCACAAGCGTCCGTCTTCGAGTGCCACCTGGTACGAGCGAGGTCCAGTGACTCCCACTACTGTGGCTGGCACCCAAGGAATGTCCCCCACATAGTTCCGGGCAAAGACCTGGTTTCCTGGAACAAAAGACCGTGGCGCGTTGGCACAGCCTGGGGGTTCAGCCACGGCAAAGTCCGGGTGCAGCCGGTCGAGCGGTGACCTGAGGCGGCGGCCCATAAGCAGTTCAGCAGGACTCCGCCCTGTGGCCGCATGAGGGGTGATGTGTTGCACGAACAAGTATTCGGCGACCCGCTCGTGCCAGTCTCCCCGGTCCAGGCGCGCCAGTGCCTCTTTTGCCGAGCGCACCATTCTCTCTGCTTGCCCGTTGCTGGATGGATGAAATGGTGCTGTTAGGGCATGGCGGATGCCCAGTCCCAAAAGATACCGCTCAAAAGTGCCTGACGTGAACTGCGGTCCGTTGTCGGAGACAAGGACATCAGGACACCCATGCGTCGCAAAGAGTCCTCGCAGCACCCGGATGACGGCCTCGGTAGGGGTGGAGGGCATCAGGGCCACCTCCAGCCATTTGGAATAGGCGTCTACCACTATCATAAAGGTCTGGCCGTGAAATGGGCCAGCCAGATCGATGTGCACCCTCGACCAGGGTGTCTTTGGCGTCTCCCAGGTGTGTCCCTTAGCTGCCGGTGGTGCAGGCCTTGATTCTTGGCACGCTTGACAGGCGGACACCCAGGCAGTGATGGCATCGTCCATGTTAGGCCACCAGACGTAACACCGAGCCAACGCCTTCATTTTGACAATTCCCGGGTGGCCAACGTGCAGAGCCTCCAGGACGCGTTGACGGAGTCTTTGGGGAATTACGACGCGGTCTCCCCACAGCAGACAGCCGCGATGAGCCGAGAGTTCATGTTGTCTGGTTGTGAAGGGCTGGAACTCCGATGCAAAAGGCCCTTGTGGCCACCCCCTCCACACCCAGTTGAGCACACGGCTGATGGTGCGATCCTGGGCAGATGCGGAGGCCACAGTGGCAGCCGATACAGGCGCTTCCGGAAGATCCTCAATCAGGAGGAGCGATGAAGCTGGAGCCGGGTCTTCCACAAATGCTGGAAGAGGGCAACGGCTGAGGGCATCAGCATGGCCCATCGATTTCCCCGGGCGATGGACGAGCCGGTAGTGGTAGGCAGCCAGGAAAACAGTCCATCGCAGCATGCGCGGCGAGAGGACCGGTGGAGTTGGACGATCACCGGCGAGGAGGCCCAGGAGCGGCTTGTGGTCAGTGATGAGGTCAAAAGTCCTGCCATAGAGGTATTCATGGAACCTCTTCACTCCAGCCACAAGTGCCAGTGCCTCCTTGTCGAGCTGGCTGTAATTCCGTTCCGTCTGAGATAGCGTCCTGGAAAAGTAGGCGAGCGGTGCTTCTCTTCCGTCTGGAAAACGGTGACTAAGGACAGCGCCGATGCCAAAAGGTGAGGCATCGCAGGCATGGACCAGCGGCCTGGATTCACTGTACTGTACCAGCACACTGTCCGATGAAAGGAGAGCCTTGACCGCGTTGAAGGCCGCCATCTCCCGATGACCCCAGGACCAAGGCGTCTTTGTGCTGAGGAGTCGGTGAAGAGGCTCAGCCACCGTGGCTTTGTGGGGCAGGAACATGTTATAAAAGTTCAGCAGCCCCAGGAACGCCTGCAACTCCGTCTTGTTCTTTGGGATGGGGGCCTGCTGGATAGCGCGGATCTTGGATGTGGTCGGGTGAAGTCCGGAGGCGTCGATAAGATAGCCCAGGAACTCCACCTGTGGAACGGCGATCTGGCACTTCTCCCTCTTTACCTTGAGCCCAGCCTCTTGGAACCTGGTCAGCACGGCACGGAGGCGCTCGAACAGCTGCTGGTGTGAGTCTGCGGACACCAAGACGTCATCAAAATATGGTACCACGCCCGGAAGCCCTTGCAGGAGACGCTCCATAAGGCTTTGGAAGATGCCAGGAGCCACACTCACCCCGAACTGCAACCGGCGGCAACGGAATGCCCCTCGGTGGGTGACGATCGTCTGGGCTTCAGCAGTGGCATCATCGACGGGCAGTTGTTGATAGGCTTGGGCAAGGTCCAGCTTAGCGAAGACCTTACCTTCACCCAGGGAATGCAGCAGGTGTTGGACAACAGGAACCGGATAAGCGTGCTGATGAAGTGCCTTGTTGATCGTGCACTTGTAGTCAGCGCAGATTCTCACCGACCCGTCTGGCTTGACAGGCGTGACGATGGGAGTTTCCCACTTGGCGTGGTCAACTGGCTCCAAAACTCCTTGGGCGATCAGCTTGTCCAGTTGTTCGTCCACCTTAGCCTTGAGAGCAAAGGGAACCCGGCGTGGCTTTAGCTTGATGGGGGCGACTTGTGGATCAAGGCTAAAGGAGATGGGCGTACCTGTATATTGCCCCAAAGTGCCGTCAAAAACCTCGGCAAAGTCTTTGATCAGACCCTCAGTCTCTGCGTTAGAGATGCAGTTGATGCCGGTGACTTCCAGGCCGAGGGCATCAAACCAGTCTAGCCCTAGGAGGCTTGGCCGCTGGCCTTCGACCACCACCAACCGGAGCAGGCCCGAAAAATCCTTGAATGCGATCCGGAACCGGCCAACGCCTACCACGGGAATGTCATTTCCCTGGTAGTCTCTCAGGTGTACGCGGTGAGAGTCAAGTTGCCTTTTGGACACTCTGGGTACCAGTCTTTTGATGGTGCTCCAAGACACGATGGACAGGGCAGACCCGGTGTCGATCTCCATGTCACATGGAGCTCCTTCAATGAGCACCGTGACGTTCAGCTTGCGTCGCGTAGGCGAGTAGGTTTGGCCAATTGTGGTTCCAGACGGGCAGCGGCAGTTGGTGAGAGCGAAACAGCTTTCCTTGGCAGACTGGAGTGAAGACTTGGACTTGCGAGTTGGTGAAGGGGGGGTGTCAGACGGAGCCGATCAGCAGACCTTAGCGATGTGGCCCCTTCTGGAACACTTCCTACAGATGGCGTCTCTGAATCGACACTTGGCACGGGAATGGTTGCCTCCGCAGCCGGCACATTCCGGTTGGCCCTTGGACTTCTGTTGGAACTTCCTGCGCTCCCGCTTTGTCTGGTGCACGTCATCGTCTTCACTGGAGGATGCCTCATCACTGCTGGCCTCTTCGTGATGCACTGGAACTGGCTTCCTAGCAAGACGCGGGCTGCTGGACTTGCGGATCTCCTGGGCGGAGCGTTCAGCAGCTTCTGAGGTCACAGCCTCCTCAATGGCTTTCTGTAGCGTGAGGTCTGGCTTGGCGAGGAGACGCCGTTGCAGATGGATGTCCCGGACCCCGCAGACGATTCGATCCATCAGGGCATCGTCTAAGCCTCGGAACTCGCAGTGCATTGCAGCCTGTCGCAGGGCGGTGGTGTAGTTGTTGATTGACTCCCCCTCTGCCGGGTTCCGGTGGTAGAACGCATGGCGGGCAGCAATCTTGGACGGCTTTGGTGCATAGTGGTTGCGGAGCTTCTCTTGGATCGTGTCCCACGGTGTTGCCTGGACTGCTTCAGGCGCAACCAATGCTCGGGCCGTCTCAAACACCTCAGGCCCACAGAGGCTGAGGAATAGGCCCCGCTTACGCTCCTGTGATACTTGCGTCAGCTCGTTGGCTTGGAGGTAGCAGTCGAACCGAGCAAGGTAGGAGTCCCATGATTCAGAGGCTGGCGCAAATGGCGGTAGAGGCACAAGTGAAGCCATGGTTCCGATGCCGGCGTGAAGGGCGATTGATGGAACACCGAGCTCTAGCCAGAACAGTCAGCTCTGAATTGGTTCTGTTCAGTGATTTCGCTCAGTGATTCAGCTCAGTGATTCAGCTCTGCTCAGAGGGTGGCTGCATCTGGCTGTGCTCTGATGTCCATCGATCCCATCCTCGTCGCCAGTGTTAAGTTGTGGGCGAACATAGTAGATGACACAGTGATTTCTCCAGAGCAGCTCTTTATTGTAGCTGGACAGAACTGAACAGCAAACAGCTCAGCCGGCCTGCTTTTATAGGAGCCGGCTGTCAACATTGTATCAACAACAACCCAGGGTTTCCCGCCTAAAATAACTGACGTGGACCTGAGTGAAAACTATCTACAGTATCCCCCTGTTGGCCCAGGGGGAGAACATCAGTACATAACAGGCTTGGCATCATTCGGACACACGTTGCCTTGCAGGCTTGAGCCTTGACCGTTTTGGAAGCTAACCACTAGTTATCCTATATCTTGTCATGTGTGGTGGGTGCCAGGGTTTGTGGGTGCCAGATTTCCCTGAGTTTCCGGATTTATATCCTGCCTTTCTTCCAACATGGAGCTCACGTTGGTGTCGATGGAAAACCCAGAACAAATCTAGGAAGGACAGGCGCACACACACATGCATTTTCATCTCTGGGGAGTCATAAATGGTCATCTGAAGTGCTCACCAGCATGGGGGACACAAAGTCCCTTTCACTTACTTGTTTTCTTCATCTCCTTGTTCTTCCATATTTCGTTCCTATGGCAACATAATACTGGGCTTTTATTTATAGACTTGAATTCCATTTTGTGCCGTGTGTCTCTGTGAGTGTGCGCTGATTTACCTCAGCTTATTCTTCCCCTTTCGCCAACCTGTCAGTCTCATTTTATTCTTTTGCCTTCAGCTGCCTAGCTTTTGTAACATGAACGTCCTCTTGTCGTCTACTGGAAGGGCACCAAGGGCCCCATATCCACTGGGACTGTCACCCGTGTGCTCCTAGCTCAGCCTTTCTCAACCTGTGGGTCCCCAGATGTTGTTGAGCTACAACTCCCATCACCCCTAGCTAGCAAAGGCCAGAGCTCAGGGATGATGGGAGTTGTAGTCCAACAACATCTGGGGACCCACAGGTTGAGAACCGCTGTTAGCTGAAATGAAGTGAGGTCTTCATAAGACAGCGTAAGGTTTCTGCCCTTCTGTGAATGCCTGCATGGAGCCATCTCTCTTTTTTCTTTCGCAGCTTGTCACAAAGATCACTCTTTTTTGGGGGGACCCCTTGCTTATTTTCCCAAAAATTATAGCTCTACAGTTCCCAGGATTCTTGGTGGGGAGGAGGAGCCAAGTGCTTAAAAATTTCAACATCTGGAGAACCACAGATTCCCCATCCTTCTTGTCTGGAAACAGAACCAGCAGTGAACTACGGCAGGGTGTCCCAAATTTGGGTCTCCAGCTGTTTTTGGACTACAACTCCCATCATCCCTAGCTAGCAGGACCAGTGGTCAAGGATGATGGGAGTTGTAGTAAAAAAAAAACCACAGCTGAAGACTACAGTTTGGGAAAACGCTGTACTAAGCAGCCCAATAATCATACAAAATCCCTAAGGATACTCCTGGTTGAAGCTGAATTTAGTAATACCACTAAACAGCTGTGCATCAAGCTCAGGTCCTATAGCCTGAGGAAGGCTCATTAAGTGGTTGATTAAAAATATATATTAGTATTTGGTGCTCTTTTAAATACTTTCTATGTGGGGACAGGGCAAAGAAGAAGGAAGTGAGGAGGGAATTTTGCTTATTGACTGGAAACCTCATACTGGACTTGAATATTGCGGTAAGGTACATTTAAAAATAATATATGCAAGATTTGTTCACTCTGAAGGATCATTGCCTAACCTGTTTTATTTTTCAGCCAAGCATTTGAGGACTATAAGTTCCATGCAGTGGATGTACCTCAGAAAAAGCAGCTGGACTATGGAGCGTGGAGCATCAGTCTGCTGTGCCCTCCTCACGATTCATACAGCAATGCCAACATCCCTGCTGGTATTTGTGGCATCCTACTGATAAATGTTCCCTCTGAAAAATAGTGGAAGAGGAAGGAAGGGGAAGGAGTTGGACCCAACAGGTGCAGAACTGCCAGGCAAGAATGTTGCAGGGCCATTGGAAAAATGTGCTCTGTGGGTTGCCATGCCTTACAAATAAGATGTCCTCCTGGCTTAGCGCCAACATTTTTCTGATTCATTTAGGAGCATGCAATAGCCAGTTGCTAAATCCATTTTATTTATCATGTTTCTCACCTCCACCCAGCTTAATTACATTTTTAGTTACAGTAAGATGGCCACCTAGGCTCTGCTTAAAAAACTCTTAACAGACTCTGCCACAAAGTCTGCTCCGCTGTTGAACAGCTCATACCACCAGGATGTATGGGGTGTTAGGCAAGGGGCAAGACCTCTGATGAGGGATACGTTGTGCTCCTTCTGTAGTAAGTTGCCCACCTTTGGTCCTCACCTTGCACTCAGCTCTCACCTGTGACTCCTAGAAGCTATCAGCATGTGACAGCAGCCATGTGACCCTGGGAAACGGCTTCAACTGACCGGCTAACCCGGTGAGGGTAGCTGATGGGTCTCAAACGCTCACTGAGTTAAGAACTTCCCCTGCATGCAAAGACAGGCTCCGGTAGATTAAGCAGATGAAGACCAGTAATGGGTCCAGCGGTCAAGAAGACCGTTTCTGCACATGCTGTAGAGCAGCGGTTCTCAACCTGTGGGTCCCCAGATGTTGTTGAACTACAACATCATCCCTGAGCTCTGGCCTTGCTAGCTAGGGGTGATGGGAGTTGTAGTTCAACAACATCTGGGGACCCACAGGTTATGAAAGGCTGCTGTAGAGGGACATGAGGGGTAGGTGGGTCTCATCAACCTGCGAATGTAGCCCATCTAGGAGAAGGAAAATCCTAAACCTTGGCTGCCTTTCAGGACATCTTTGGGAGAAGAAAAGGCTCAGGAGTAAACCCTGCATAAATCCAGAGTGGAGTTGGATGGCATCTTGTACATCTCCTTTTGGAAACTTCTGCAGCCAAGCTGGTGCCAAATGCATTGCTCTGCTTTCCTTTGGACCACATCAGCGAGATCGAGAGTGGGGTCTTGTTGTCTGGGCAGCCCAGGACCTTCATACACACTGCTGAGGCTTGTGCCCTGAGGAGGTCCCTTCAATGCTGTTAATGTAGGGGTTTGCCATGGAACCACTGGTAGGGTGGCCAACAGCAATGGAAGCTGGATGTGTGGGCAGGAATGTGATAATCAGGAAACAGCAGCTTCCACCCAGAAGCTACCTGCTTAGGCCCACAAGTGAGTTTGTGGAAGTGGTGAGATAAGGTTTTGTACTTGAGGATTTCTCAGCTCACACGTCAAACTCTTGACTTGGAGAACAATGCGAAGAAAGCATCAAGATGGGACACACACTGGCTGGGTGCCAAGGAGTGGTGGGAGGCACCAGCGGGGAACCCCCAAGGGGAGAAGGCTCAGAGCCAAGGGATTGGTGGTGGGACGATGATGAGTGGTCAGAGGAAGAAGAGGGAGCAGACTGGGAAGAGGAGGTGTCAGAAGCTGAAGGGGTAACAGGGTTTAGTGAGTAGGAAGAGACTGTGGCAGGGAGCAGTCCAGAAGTGGAGGCTAGAGAGGAGGGGGGCCAAGAGGCAGAGATGAGGCAGGCTGCTGAAGAATCCAGAGGGTCTCCTCCTCCTGCTGTAACCAGATCCCTTTCCTCCTGTTCTCCCAGGACCAGAAGAGGCATGAAGAGGGAGAAGCAAAGACAGGCACAGCGATGGAGTCTCCCTTGGGAAGGACCCAAGAGAAGAGGAAACTCGGGGAGCTGTCAAATGGCAGGGACCTTCAGTCTTCACAACTGACACATTAGGGCAGAGTTGCTGGGCTCGCTAGGCCTGGCCTCCTGAACTGTTTTGTTTCTTTGAAGAGAGAGAGTTGATTTCACTGACACAGTGTTTGTTCTTGCTGACCAGCTCCTGCCAACTGCCCTGAAACAAGACAACATGCTTCCCTCCAACCCATTTAAAACCAAAAAGTCAAAGGGGGCGCACCACTGTATACGTTTATTATATACAATATTAAGGCACAAATTTAAGCAGCAGAGGAGAAAAATCTTTGGCAGGCCCAAGGCCATCAGTATTTTTCGTGGGAGGTGTATAAGCTCCTTGATTCCTCCCTGCCCCATGTATGTACAAACACACTCCAGCTGAACGATGCTCTACACCAGCCATTCTGTACAACAGAAGGACAACTGGGGGAAGGGGGAGGGAAGCGATCTGGCATTATCTTACAACCCGTTTACCTGTAATATTAATACAACACAAGTGTCACACAGCACAATACTGTAACACACAAGCCAAGGTGTTTGAGGAGGGGCAGAAACGTTTTTGCTAAAGGTTAAGCCACCACTTTAGTCGTAACAGCAGTATTCCACATACACTCGGCTCTAACATGGGGTGCTCTAGAGAAACCTCTCTTTTTTGCATTAAACATTAAGCACAACTAAAGAAGCAAGCATGGACTTTCCTGATCCTTTGGGCTGTAAATTTTCAAATATATACGAAGTTCGTCTGCAGAAAGTTGCCTGCCAAACACAAGCGTCATTTGCACTGTAAATTTACCCTTGGGGTGTTGTTGTAAGTGGTGCTTAACTGAATGCTACAAGTACAAAGGCACATCAATATAGATATACAGGAGGAGGAAACTGCAGGGGAATTCTTCTAAAACTGTACCTCGGGACCAGCACAATGAGCAAACTATGTCACATACAGCCCTGGTTCCTGTGTTTGCTCCGTAATAATGAGAAGCTGAAGTAGCCTCCAAGTGACTGTAGTAGCTCCACCAAACTGCCAGCCAGCCATGCCTTTCCAGTTCTCCCCATGCCCTCCCATGCAAACAAGAGTCCCTGGTGCTGCCTGTTCACTCTTGTGGAATGCAGCACGATGCATGGATAGGGAGCCTGTAACCCTCCAGATGTCAAAGGACAGTAAGTCCCATCATACCAAAACACTGGCCCCATTGGCTTGGGCCAACGGGAGTTGGAGTCTAAGAACATCTGACAGGTGTCAGGTTCTTCATCCCTGTGCTAGAGGGAACAAGGAAAGCCCTTGATTTCTTTCCGGCAAAAGGCAGCAAGGCTCTCTCCTTGTCTGAAGGGTAGGGCAAGGAGAAGTGTGTGTGGAATTTCAAGGTGCTGCTGTTTACAGTTATTTTGAGGGCTGACAGCCTCTACAGGCTCTGGGAGGCTTATTTGCGCATAACGCCTCATCAAGAGGTACGAATCGGGTGTTAATAGAGACGTTTCTTGGAACAAATAGTTGCTAGCACTGTACAGAAGCTTACTGAATTGTTCATTCAGAAAAAAAGAGTACAGCACAGCAGCAACTGATCAATGGGGGGAAAACTAAAGACACCCAATGCAATCCCTATTGGCATGGCACGGTCCCTATTTCCTAACGACACGGGTGTAAATGCACATCCCCAGCCACCTCCCCAGACCAACAACGGCACACAAAACCCTGTTGGCCAAGTATAAATCCATAGCAATCCTGTGTGAAAATGCAAAAACGTAACAGGCTGGAACCAGATTAGTTAGCTGAACTTCGGGTCCCATTGAAATCCAACGTGGAAAGTTGTCCCACTGATTTCCAACAGGAACTAAGTGAAACTTACCTTTGGATCCCATTTGCTAAGTGTTGCTGAGCCAAGCATGTATGACATAGGAGGCTGAGCTTGTCTATGTCTCCTTGATGCATGTATGTGAAGACAAGTCTGTCAGTGGTTACTAATCATGATGGCTATTGCTGTACCCTCCATTTGCCAGGAATCACACATGGGAAGAGTATGTACAGTGGTGCCTCGCAAGACGAAAAGAATCCGTTCCGCGGGTCTTTTCATCTTGCGGTTTTTTCGTCTTGCGAAGCAAGCCCATTGACGGAGTAGCGCTATTAGCGCTATTGGCGATTTAAGGGCTAAAAACGGCTTTTTAAGGGGTGGGGGATTAGCGGTTTTGCTGCTAAAATGCTTTTAGCAGCTTAGCGATTCAAAATAAGGGGTTTTGGAGCAAAAAAAAAAATTCAAATTTTTTCGTCATTTTTCGTCTTGCGAAGCAAGCCCATAGGGAAATTCGTCCTGCGAAGCGCCTCTGCAAACGGAAAACCCTTTCGTCTTGCGGGTTTTCCATCTTGCGAGGCATTCGTCTTGCGGGGCACCACTGTATTATGCTCAGTTTCCACTTGCCTTTCAACAAAGACAACAGGGCAACCTGGGTGGCTTCCTGGAGTCACCCTTGCTGGTTGGGATAGATGCACAAAGCAGATGGCATACCACTGTTTGAATCTCTAAGAGTTAGGGTTAAGAGCTTGGTGGTTGGCTTAATAGACAAAGCACTGCTAAACGGCTCAGCATTTTCACAGAACCTGCACGAGATGGAAGAGCGAAGCTTATAGCCCTCGTAAAACATGCACGGCCACACATTGAACAGTTTGGGAAAACCTAGGAAAAAGGACACTGAAACAAACCTGTTTATAGCAGCAGTGGGCAGACCTCAGGACTGTGGGACTGACTTTGTTTTTATACAAGAATCCTGAGACCCGCCAACCGCAATTGGTGCAAAAGGCGTACATTTACACTTAAAGGTTTCTGAGTCTGGGAATTCTGTTCTGAGAACTGAACTCAAACCACACACACCCCGAGCACATTCTGCTAGTTACCTCTTGCTCCCCCTCGCCCAGTTTTCTTAATTTCAGCAGTATAATGGGGGAGGGGGCATTTTCTGCTGCCGTTCTTAAACAAGCGGGAACGAAAAATCCTTGCTGATCTACTTGAAACCACCCAGACATCTAGGCAGCTTCCTAGGCTGTTGTTACATAGGATTCCATGCCTGTATTTGACAAGGGAGAATCATAGTTCAGCGATAAAGCAGAAAGTTCCCAGGTTCAGTTCCCCCATATCTCCAGGCAGAGCTGGGAACATCCCCTGCTCAAAACTCTAAGCCCATGAAAGTTTATGAGACCACAAATCAGGTTTTAAGGTGCTTTTTAATGACTATTTTTGTTTGGCTGGTAGGTTTCTTGCCCCAGCAGAACAACCCAGCTGCCCAGAGTGGCTGGGGAAACCCAGTCAGAGGGGCAGGGTATAAATAATAAAATTATTATTACTACTACTACTACTACTACTACTGGAAAGAGGTAACTAAGTCTCACCTGTGATGCGTGAGATAACATTAGATTTGAAGCCAGTGGCAGCCAATGTTGTGCTTTCCAGATGTTACAGGGCTACAGCTCACTCCTGGCTCTCAGCTGGGGCGAAAGGGAGCTCTGATCCAAGCACATCTGGAGAGCCCCCCCCCCATCAGCTACCCATGTTCTAAGCCCTCTTAGCAAGGAAGGACCCTGCTGCTTCTGTGCTGGCAACCGCATGCTGTCGTTGCTCAATAAATATTAAATAGAGGCGAAGAGTTGCGAAAATTTATCAGAAGGGCACGTTGTTCCGCACCCTGTTTTTAACCATGTCTCTCTCTCTCTCTATAAAGGTGGGTAGGAGGGAGATGAAAACAAAAACAGCAGGAAGAAGGCAGTGGGATGATGTCTAAATATAGGGAAGTCCTGCTCCCTCATCCCAGGGGTGCACGTTGCACAAAACATTTCACAGAGGGAATGTGGCTGCTCTGGTTAGCTAGCAGGTGATTAAAAAAGCAACCACCACTAACTTGGTGGTTGCAGAATTGTCCTTGGCATGCTGACCGTGCCTTCAAAGTTCCTTCCCCCCGCCCCCGACAGAAAATGCAGATGCCCATGTCTTCCTTTTGCCATCGCTCTTTCAAATCCACATCTCGTTGGCCAATGTCATTTTTTTAATGATTGTACGTAGCAGGTATCCCAAATGTCCCATCTCCAACGTCTCACATGCTCTGTGCTTTGTTAAAAAGTCTCATTTGCCGTCTAGATCTAAACTTCTTTGGTCCGGTTTTGTACCATTCTCCAGAGCTCTCGAGTTTTGCATGGCAGCAGCAGCAACAGTGCCAACGACGGCAGCACCCTCCTTCAGGGGGCCATGTGCACTAGCAGGGGAAACGGCAGCACCTGAGAACTGTAGCTTCAGATAAGGACTTCCATCATGTCTGGATCTGGGAATTCAGGTTTGTGAAGCAGGCTGCTGACCCTGCCGCCTTTGCTGCTGTCCGGTAGCTTGCCATGGCTGGGAGAGTTCTCTGCGGAGAAACAGTGAGGAGGGTGAAAGTTGATCTTGGGGCCAAAGTGCACATTGCGTTGCCTCAATTCCCAATTGTTTGGGTGTGGCTTGGTCACCAAATTTAAAGTCCAGTGGTAACTCGGGTTACATACGCTTCAGGTTACATACGCTTCAGGTTACAGACTCAGTTAACCCAGAAATAGTACCTTGGGTTAAGAACTTTGCTTCAGGATGAGAACAGAAATTGTGCTCCGGCGGTGTGGCAGCTAAAGTGGTGCTTCAGGTTAAGAACAGTTTCAGGTTAAGAACAGACCTCCAGAACGAATTAAGTACTTAACCCAAGGTACCACTGTACTCTTATTCCACTCTTTAAGAATCATGGCTTCCTCCAAAGAATCCTGGGTACTGTAGTTTGGCTAGGGCACTGGGAATTGTAGCTCTGCAGGGGGTGTCGCCTGACAATTCTCAGCACCCTTAGCAAACTACAGTTCCCAGGACTCTTTGGTCAAAGTGGTATAAAGGCATTTTAAGTGCACAGTGTGGAGGAGACTTGCAACACTGTGAGTGGCATCAAAGTTAAAGTGAAAACTGATAGCGGAAGAAGGGAAGTTGGGGGTGGGGAGAGTCTACTTAACCGTTTTCTTCCTACCAGCTGGCTGCTGATTGCTTAAAACTGTGCTGCTTTCCATGGGGGGAAATATGGGAACCATGTGTCTCACCCAGGTCCCCCAGATATGGGAAAGCAGATGCTTTTGGAGCAATTCTAAGCAAGAAAACCAGCTGGCAGTGAAAGGGTGCAGCAGATTCTCTTCCCCTGCCAGGCACCCACTCAACCTTGCAGCCACCTACAGCTGCTCTGCATAAAAATAAATGGTGTGTGGGGGGGGGGGGAAGAATAATGGAATTTATATAATGCAACATGCAGTTTGACCTTCAGAGGTAAGTGACGGTCTCCTGGAGTTAATCTGAGATATTTTGGGGGTTGGGTACAGCACTCTGTGATGCTATAAATCAGATTTAAGGCGCTGCCTGCAGGGGGAGCAATAACGTGCTCCTTTAGAACTGATGCACAATCCTAAACAAAAAGACACATTCTCATGTTGCTGCCCTACAGATCTCTGGAGGAGGAAGCACACCAGAGCCTCAGATAATTGGAGGGTCCTGGTTGGTTCGTATGGTGAAAGCTGGTGCTTGAGGTATTGTGGTCCTCGGCCATTTGAGGCTTTATAGGTCAAAAACCAGCACTCTGAATTGGGCCTGGGAACTGATAGGCAGCCAGTGCAGTCGGATCAGGATTGGTGTGGACATGCTCAAACCACCTTGCCGTTGAATTCTGCACCAAGTGAAGTTTCTGAACTGCCTTCAGAGGCAGCCCTATGTATAACGTGTTGCAGTAACCTAACCTCAAGGTTACCAGAGCATAGACAACAGAAGTTAGGCTTTCTTTGTCCAGATAGGGCCACCAGCTGAAGCTGAGAAAAGACACTCTGGGCCCCCAAGGCCACCTGAGCCTCAAGCAACAGCAAAGGGTCCAGAAGTAGCCCCCAAGCTGGGTGCCTGCTCCTTCAGAGGGAATATAACCCCACCAAGAGCAGGCAAGCTCCCGGCCATCCGGTCTAGGGAACCTCCTACCAACAGTGCCTCAGCCTTATCTGAATTGAGCATCAGTTCATCTCTCGTCCAGTCTATTGTGGAGGCAAGGCAACGGTCTATTTAAAGCTTTCTTTTCTGGAGACAGGATTTCATAATTCTAGGTTCTGCACGCTGCAGTTCAAAACACCCTCCCTGCCCTGCTCCTGTTCCCAGGCCCATGCCGTTCAAATTTACTCACCCAGCCTCTCTCCGACGCCTCTGCCTGCAGTGTGCCTGAGGGCTGGGCTGCCGCCCGGGGTGTTAGTCAACTTCCCTCTGCCCGGAAAAGAGGCAGAGTTTGGCCAGAAAAGTTCAGAGGCTTTGTCCGTCTGAGTGCTGCTGTCTTTGCTCCCCGTCTTAGTGTGGCAGACAGTCACCGGCCACGAGGACATTCCAGAAGGCAGTGTGGCAGGAGGTGGAGGTGGCAACAAAGGGATGGGCGTCTGGTCCTGGGTCTCCTTCCCTAAGAGCAGTCCTAGAGGAGCAGGAGAAACAACAGAGAGAAAGCACCCCATTGGTTTAATTAAAGTTCTACTCTATTTCCCCAAAGGCTCAAAGTGGTTTAAATTAACCAAACAGCATGTTAAAACAAGGGGGGGGGGGAGGAGATACTACACACAATATAAAACACCAGATATGCCCCATCTCTGTTATTTTGTCTTTCCCATCCAAGCAATTTAGATTAAAAATGCCAATACCATGGAACCAACAAGAAGAAAGTGAACAATTGTAAGCAATGACTAGGAAATGGACTGGTCTGTGTGGCTGTACTGTGCCCTGCTTGCCACAGTGAATCTTTTTGATAACATACTAGCTGAAGATGGTGTGGTGGCACAGAATGTCCACAAACATTCCAACTGCTTAGAGAACAAAGCAGGCGGGACGTTTGCAATAAAAGTCCAGTGAGGGAAGGGTAAGTTGCCAGTTTGGCCAAGAGTGTCCTGGGGAAAGAAAGGGAATAAGCAGCTTTACTGGGAAGGCTACAAAGAACTTTCACAAAGCTGGGAAGTAAGGAATAAAGAGATAGGTAGCCTGAGGCTGAAGGAGGGAGGCAGGGAACAAAAGGCCCCCAAAGTAGTGGAATGTGGGAGCTGAACATCTGGATTTGAACTAACCAATACTCTTGTGTCAATTGCAAAGAATAATAATGATTTAAATGTGAATGCACCACTGACAATGTTCTGCATTTAAACTTTGCCACTTAGTGGAAACAAATGTGATTATTTGACTCAACAAATACCCAAGACATATGCTTGCTCTTGTTGTGCTCTTGTATGAATAAAAAATTCATATTGCTTATTTTAAATTAATTGTGTGTGTTCGTGTGCCACACATATTTCAGTATTATTATTATTATTTTTGCCCAAGTTCAAAGTGCTATAAAGTGTGAATCCCCAGCTGCCAAGGGCTTTTGTTTGACCAAGTGCACAGATCAAGCATTTTTAATTGGCTGATCTCCTCCTTTGGGGCTATTTTATATATTGTCATTTTCACCCTGCATCTTCCGCCCATAAAAATCCATAAAAACTGCAACACAATAAAACACCAATCAATATAGAGTAAGCAAAAGCAACAACGAATTTTACGATATATATACTGTATGCATGAATTGGGTGATTCTGCCTTGTAATGGTGTATCTATGTAAATTTTACACACACACATATTTCTTTTTTGTGATGGTTGAAATGACCATGATGTTTGTAACAACAAATAAATTCATCCACTCACTCACTCAGCAGGCAAAAGCAACAACAATCCACCTTCATAAAACACAACAGCTAGAAAAGCAACAAGAACCAGCGGAAGCAGACTTGTCCAACCTGGTGCCCTCCCTATGTTTTGGACTGCAATGGGTGGGGCCAATGCATAAGGTGGCAGGGGCTGATGGGAGTTGTAGTCCAAAGCTCTTCTACTATGAGATGGGGAGAGCTGAATCTCTTTGCCAGGGCCCAACTAACACCGAAGCTCACCTATGCTTCCTTTCCAAGTCTTGTCTTCTTTCTTCTCCTCGGCCACCTGGTTGCTGGTGAGGGACGTCTGGCGGGAATGAGTTCCAGTGGCTGCAGCAATGGACGGGACCGACCGAGCAGGTCGCAAGCTTGAAGCATCAGTTTTGCCAAGGTCCTTCCTGGACCGCTGCTGAAGCACTTTGATCATGGCATCTTTCTCTATGATTTTTGCATGCAGGTTCTTTATCCTGTTAAAATATGCAGATAAACATGTTCCAGAGATGAGAAGAGGCTTGAAAGGAGGTGGCCTGGTCCCACAACGCTGCTATGACAAATTCAGTTTTAGTACCGGTATCTGTTTAAAGAAGTGCCCAGACTGCAACTGTAGGAGTTTGCAAAGTGTGTTTATCAATGGACGTGGTGTATATTTAGTTTCCTGCGTCTGACAGTGAGTGTTTATTGCAGAGGGAGAATATCTGTGGAATCAACCTGACTGCAACATTATAAAATTTGCAGAAATCCGCTCAATTTGCAGAAAGCAGGCTTTCCAGGTTCAGAACCTTTAAATTCTTTAACACAGAGAATCCACAATTAAAACTCTAATTTTAATTTGAAACGAATCAAAATGCAAAATTTTCCCAAGTGCTTAATAAGGTAAGAGGAATGCCCTACATACTGTTTTGAATAACCAAACAGTAGCATGTCTGGAACTCAAAACTGCTCCTTCATACACATTGATGGCACCTGTCTGTCTCCAGAGACAATGGAGTGCACCTTCAAACTGCTACATTAGCAGCACCTAAGTGACCTCCCTGGGGTGCAAGCCTGAGCAGCATGTATGCAAGTCCTGGGCTGCCCAGACAACAAGACCCCTCTCTCGGCCTCACTGATGTGGTCCAAAGGAAAGCAGAGCAATATGTTTGGCACCAGGAGTTGCTAGAAGGAGGCATACAAGGCACCATCCAACCGCCTTAGGGATTCCCCTCTGGATTGGCGTAGATCAGGGGTCAGCAACCTTTTTCAGCAGGGGGCCAGTCCACCGTCCCTCAGACCATGTGGAGGGCCAGACTATATTTTGAAAAAAATACATGAACGAATTCCTATGCCCCACAAATAACCCAGAGATGCATTTTAAATAATAGCACACATTCCACTCATGTAAAAACACCAGACAGGCCCCACAAATAACCCAGAGATGCATTTTAAATAAAAAGACACGTTCTACTCATGTAAAAACACCAGACAGGCCCCACAAATAACCCAGAGATGCATTTTAAATAAAAGGACACATTCTACTCATGTAAAACACACTGATTCCTGGACCGTCCGTGGGCTGAATTGAGAAGGCGATTGGGCCGCATCCGGCCCCCAGGCCTTAGGTTGCCTATCCCTGGTGCAGGGTTTACTCCTTAGCTTTATCCTCTCCTGAAGATATCTCAAAGGCAGCGGAATTTTCCTTCTCCTAGATGGGCTACCTTCCCAGGTTGCCTAACCCTACCTGCCCCTCACTTCCCTCTACACATCATCTGCAGTAACTGCCTTCTTGACTGTTGGACCCACTATTGGTTTTGTCCGGTCAATCTGCCGGAGCCTGTCTTTGCTTGCAGGGGAAGTCCGTAACCCACTGAGGGTTTGAGAGCCATTGGCTACTCTCACCTGGCTTAACCGGCCACTGGAAGCTGGGCATGGCTGCTGTCTCATGCTGACAGTTTCTAGGAGCCACAAGTGAGAGCTGAGTGCAGGCAGGGTAGGGACCAAAGGTGGACAAACTACCCCAGAAGGAGCATGACGTGTTCCCCACCAGAGGTACAACCCCTTCCATAACACCCATACAACCCATCTCATGTATACAGTGGTACCTCAGGTTAAGTGCTTAATTCGTTCCAGAGGTCTGTTCTTAACCTGAAACTGTTCTTAACCTGAAGCACCACTTTAGCTAATGGGGCCTCCTGCTGCCGTCGCGCCGCCAGAGCACGATTTCTGTTCATATTCTGAAGCAAAGTTCTTAATCTGAAGCACTATTTCTGGCTTAGTGGAGTGTGTAACCTGAAGCGTATGTAACCCGAGGTACCACTGTATATACCTGGCCTCCACAGTATTGGGTAAAGCATGCTTTTACTAGAGTCTTATTTGGGTGCTCATGAGGTCAGAGGGAGAGTCGAGCTGCGCATTCACACTGTGCCTGCCCCTATGTTCCCACCACCATGCCTTGGAATAGGGCTAACGCAAAGGGGTTGAATTGGTGTGCCTGCCAGAATATCAGGACAGTCAAGAGGCTTCAGCGCTGCGGGTGCTCATGTAAATCCCACGGTAGCTACTTGACAGCTGCTCCTTACGTGTATTCCATGTCCTGACACCGTCGGTTGGCTTGCAAAATCTCTTCTTCCTCCTGCCACATGCGGACCTCCAGGGAGCTTTCACTGTAGCTCCCGTTCCGCGAGTGATTAATGGCTGAGGCATCCCTGGCAACGAGAGAGAGAAAGACAGAGAGAAAGGGGGGGGGACCTTCAGTTTTGATTTGGTCAAAAGATAAGGAGCATAAATAATCTTCCTTATACTAGGTCAGAATATTTGCATCTCCAGCCCAATGTTTTCTATTCTGACTGGCAGCTGCTCTCCAGGGGTCTCTGGCAGAGGGAGATCTGTCTCTTGGTCCTTTTAATTGTAGAGGCGTGGGATTGAACACGGAGCTAGAGATGGGCAGAGCTGTCAAAATACAGCTTTTCATAGCTCCACTCTTATGTTCTGCTCTCCACATTTCCACATCGGTTTGCGAGTCTTTTTTTTCTAAGTCCCCATGAAAATTCATCCACTTGGTGTGCATTTCTCCTATACTGTGAACAACCCTGAGATCTACAGGTGAAGGGTGGTATACTAATTAATTAATTCATTCACATTTGTGTATGCAATTTTGCCTTACTTAGTTATTTACTTAATACCACCTACCATTCACCAGCAAGATCCAGGCAGAGGGTCTTCTCAGTAGTGGCGCCTGCCCTGTGGAACGCCCTCCCATCATATTTCAAGGAAATAAACAACTATCTGACTTTTAGAGGACATCTGAAAGCAGCCTTGTTTAGGGAAGTTTTGTATGTTTGATATTTTTTCATGTTTTTAATATTCTGTTGTGAGCCACCCAGAGTGGGCGGGGTATAAATAATAAAATTATTTATTTATTTATTTATTATTATTATTATTATTATTATTATTATTATTATTATTATTCAGGTCACAAAAATTTAAAATTCAGTATTAAACATAAACAAGTTACATTCACAAGATACAGAAATACACATTTTTGCAAAGCAATTTCCCCTAATATAATGCATTGACTACTGTTAGCACTCCTGTGCACACTTTACCTTTGAACACACTTTTGGGACACAAAATACTCGGCTGAAGAACTGTACTGCAAGATATGGAGAAGGCTGGCTATGTTTCGGTTTGTGTCAACATTTCAGAAAGTGTGTGCTGGGTAAAGGTAAAGGGACCCCTGACCATTAGGTCCAGTCGTGGCCGACTCTGGGGTTGCGGCGCTCATCTCGCTTTACTGGCCAAGGGAGCCGGCGTATAGCTTCCGGGACATGTGGCCAGCATGACTAAGCTGCTTCTGGTGAACCAGAGCAGCGCACAGAAATGCCATTTACCTTCCTGCTGGAGCGGTACCTATTTATCTACTTGCACTTTGACGTGCTTTCGAACTGCTAGGTTGGCAGGAGCAGGGACCGAGCAACGGGAGCTCACCCTGTCATGGGGATTCGAACCACCGACCTTCTGATCGGCAAGCCCTAGGCTCAGTGGTTTAACCCACAGCGCCACCCGCATCCCTAGTGTTGGGTAGGTTTGCCTTTAAATGTAAACTAAATCTAATTACTCTCCCATTACTCTACCTGGAACTTTCTGTATGCTAAGCAGGTACTTGAACACTGAGCTATGTTCTTTCTCCCCACAGTGAGTCATCTGCAACATGAAGCCACAGCAGATTTTTTTGAAAACCAAAATCTGTACCCAACCAAAAATAAAAGCAGTAAAGTTTTCCACTAGACAGGACGCGACAGACAGACACAGGCTATATGCCCACTATAGTAATTTACCACCTGCTATGCCATGCAGGGCCACCCAAGACGGACAGATCATAGTTGAGAGTTTAGACTAAATGTGATCCACCTGGAGAAGGAACTGGCAATCCACTCCAGTATTTTGCCAAGAAAACTCCACGGACATAAAAAAGGAGAAGTTTTGAGAAGGACGTGATAGTTTCCAAGGCATGCTCTGGTTCATGAGGTCACAGAGAGTCGAACACGACTAAGACGACTAAACAACAACAAACAACAAATGATCATCTATATTTGCCCAAAAAGTCACCCGCTACTGGAGAACACCCACAGCCAAGTCCTTATCCACAGCACCGACTCATCTTCCTGAAGAAGAATTCGGCAGAATTCAAAGACTATTTGAATAGCTTTTCACTATAAAACCTTTCCTTCTCTTTCTGAAGTTCAGGGGCAGACGTGGATCCGTTTGTGACTAAAATGCCACCACTCACACACAAGACAAGAGGGATCAGCAGGCCTCTCTGTAAATCTCTGACCAGAGATTTACAGAAGATTGGAAGAAGTATATGAATTATTTGAAGAGCAACTGTAATCGACAAATTACGCTAGTAGGACTACAAGACATTTTGTAAGGAGAAATATACGAAGTAGAAAAAGATAGAGATATTGGTTATGAGTTTGAAATGTAATAGGGAAGATAAGAAATGCATACTGAGAGATTAGATTGGAAAATTTCCAGACAGGATTGATGGAAGTTAAAAAATTGAATAAGATGTAAAAGTATGTTTAATTACTGTTGAAAATGATATGTTAAAAAAAACTAATAAAAAATATATATTAAAAAAGAGGTATCAGCAGGCACAGTTTGCAGGAGCACAAGGCATATTTAAAGGAGGGAAAGCCCCCAGGTGGGGGGTGTGGGAGCCTTCAAAGCATCCCAATGAGGGCCAGGCTTGCTTAAGTGGCCACAAAATACTGGCTGACTGTTGGAGGAGAAAATGGACATTGTGTGGTTGGCATGGGATGAAGAGGCTGTGACTAGCTATAACACAGAAAAGAGGCCTCCATATGACGGCCTTTTGGCTGCATAAACATTATAATTTTAAGGCACATTCTTTCTTTCTAAGTATTCTGGACATTGTAGCTTACCCATCACAGAGTTACAATTCCCAGAAACCCTTCTGAATTCTTTCCAGCAGGGAAATATATTTCTGTTGTGCTTTATAGTGTGTACACACAGTGGCGTAGCGTGGGTTGTCAGCACCCGGGGCAAGGCAAGTAATTTGCGCCCCCTAACCCGGGGCAAGGCAAGTAATTTGCGCCCCCCCTGCTGCACTGTCCCTCCCCCAGATAGTCCCTCGCTCTCTCTCCGCACCGCACGCCTGGCACCCTCCCCTCCCCAGTGGGCGGCGACCCGGCGGCTCGGATCGGATTCGCACAGCCAGCACTGCAGTGAGAGTGAGTGACTGAGCCAGGTAGGGGCAGAGAGCTGCGAGTGCGAGCGCGCGCCCCCCCCAGATGTTGCGCCCGGTGCGGCCGGCCCCCCCTGCACCCCCCACGCTACGCCACTGTGTACACAGTTTTTTTGCAAGTTCCAGTTGCTTATTGTCTACATCAGGGTTCCCCAAACTGTTGTTGGACTACAACTCCCATCATCCCTGACCACTGGTCCTGTTAGCTGGGGATGATGGGAGTTGTAGTCCAAGAACAGCTGGGAGACCCAAGTTTGGGAAACCCTGATCTATATACCGATTTGAGTTTCGAGCCCGATGTACATTTTAATTTTCTTCTTTTTAAGAAGGCAAACGCAAACAATGCTGACAGACGCTTTCTTTCATTAGCCATTTCCCTACTTTTCCGTGGAAGTTGCCGTGGCGGCGTTCATGGCGAAATGCCGGATGGCGCTCTCTTCAAGGTACTTCTGCTCCCACTTGGTCATGTCGGCTTCCAGCGCCAGAATCCTCTCCTCCTTCTCGCGCACCAGTTCCATTAACGCAGGGACGTTGTACTCTGGCAGGGGGGCTGCCTGGTAGCTCCCTTGCCGCTAGAGAAAAGCAAACGAAAACACAGTTAGCAGCGCCCACCAGAAACAAAGCAAAAACAAGAACCCTGCTGGAGCCAATCAGAGTTCCATCTAGCCCAGCATCATAACTACTATAACACAGATGCCACATTCTTATACCATGTGTAACAATCACAGCCTCCTCCAAGGAATTCTGGGTACTGTAGTCTGTTATAAAGGTAAAGGGATCCCTGACCATTAGGTCCAGTCGTGGCCGACTCTGGGGTTGCAGAGCTCATCTCGCTTTATTGGCCGAGGGAGCCGGCGTACAGCTTCCGGGTCATGTGGCCAGCATGACTAAGCTGCTTCTGGTGAACCAGAGCAGTACACGGAAACGCCGTTTACCTTCCCGCTGGAGTGGTACCTATTTATCTACTTGCACTCTGAAGTGCTTTCGAACTGCTAGGTTGGCAGGAGCAGGGACCGAGCAACGGGAGCTCACCGTGTTGCGGGCTTTCAAACCACCAACCTTCTGATCGGCAAGTCCTAGGCTCTGTTGTTTAACCCACAGCGCTACCCGTGTCCCGTAGTCTGTTATAGGTGCTGGGAATTGTAGGTCTGTGCGGGGGGGGGGGGGGATCTCTTAACAATTCTTAGCACCCTTAACCATTTTTTGCCATCACCATCCACCCCTGAACAGGAGGGGTGGTTATAACAATTTAAAATTGAGTATTAAACAAATCAGTGTCACAGGAATAGGGCGGGTGCTGAAAAGACAAATCTCAGCTGTCAGAGGCCAGGGTACAGAGGTGCATCTTCAGCATTCACCAAAAGCTGTATAATGAAGGTGCTAGATGCATCTGCGCTGCTAAAACAACTGCTAAAGCGGTTTAACAGGGCTTTAAATGTATAGTGTGAATGTGATCAGCAGCACCTTGAAGACTAACCTGTTTATTGTTTATTATACATTTCAATATTTCTCCTGCTTTTCTATATATAGCATCTAAAAGCTCAGTTTACAGGTGTGCGTGTGTATAGGATGGACAAATCAGTCTATTTATGATGTGTGCCATTTTCATTTTTTGCATTAATTTGTGATTACTTTTTTTTTAAAAAAGAAACAAATCTAAACAAAAACACATACTTAAATTTGCATTTTATCACAAAATACATCTCAAAATACTTATTTTCTCTCAGTGTATTGTATGCACTTCTAGATGCATTTTATCCTAAAATTCATTGCTTTCCACGTGGTGATATTTTATTTGAGGAGAGAACTGTTTTCCAAAACCTGGAGAAGTGTGAAAACCAAAAAAGATGGTTGTTTTTTCCAGTGTGCATTGCAGTGCTCCCAGAAAGGGCGCTTAATATTGCAAGCAAGTTGGTTCAGATGTTGGCTGATTCGCGTGTGCCATTGGCATGAGAGTGCCCACATGTTTCTTATAAGAATTCTGCCATTTCCCATCCACACCAGGGGGTGGTGCTTAGCGGAATAGTCCCATGCTGTGTCACTTCCCATCACCACTAAAAGAGGAAGGCAGTCCTTGATCATTTAGGTTGTCGTTGTCCTCACTAACGTTATATGCCCTGGTTTTGACAGTTCAGTCGCTGATCAGGAAAAGGTGTGTGTGTGCGTCCCAGGATTGAGGAAGATATGAGGAAACCGGAGACTTGGGGACTGAAGAATCTCCACAAGTGGAACTGCACTGATACTATAAAGAAGAAAAGTAGCTGCTGGACTTCTGTGATGTGCACTTGAAAGCAATGTGTCATGATTTGGATCAGTGTAACCCTGTTCTGTAAGGGACGCAGGTGGCGCTGTGGGTTGAACGACAGAGCCTAGGACTTGCTGATCAGAAGGTCGGTGGTTCGAATCCCCGCGACGGGGTGAGCTCCCGTTGCTCGGTCCCTGCTCCTGCCAACCTAGCAGTTCGAAAGCACTTCAAAGTGCAAGTAGATAAATAGGTACCACTCCAGCCACATGACCCGGAAGCTGTACGCCGGCTCCCTCGGCCAATAAAGCGAGATGAGCGCTGCAACCCCAGAGTCGGCCACGATTGGACCTAATGGTCAGGGGTGCCTTTACCTTTAACCCTGTTCTGTGTCTTTTATTTGCCGACACACGGGTCCTACGTCTGATTTGTCCTGGTTTGTGGACATTCCAAAAGAATGCACCAAAACATTTGGTGCATGTAAATTTTACGCATTCTGTACTCGCTTTCACTGTAAAATATGCATTTTCTGTTGCTTCGCTGCTTTTATTCCCCGCCCCCATGCAGGTTGAATGCATTTTTGTGCAAAATGTGGGTTTTTGTGCATACTTTTGGGGATCAAAACTACATGGCAAAAGCTGAGAACTGTATAATCCGATAGCTGAATTCCAACCTGGGAAGCAAGTTTGGGAACATCGAATCAGGTCAGTCTGCTGCAAAAAGTGGACCAAAGGAATTCCGTCCCGTGGACAAGAGGAAGTGATAACAAAAAGGTTTTTAATGATTTCCAGACTTTCCTTCTGATATGGGTGGTCAGAATTGGGGTCAGGGAGAGCAAGCATTCCGCTGTAGACAAGTACAGTAGTTTTCTTCCTCATTCCACCCCAGTTGCTGAACCACTGTGGTAACTTGAAAGAAAGGACATTTCACATGACTCATTCTCCTGTAAATGCCCTTTCTTTGTGCTCCCCTAGTCCAGTAATCCCCCCACCGTGTTCTAACAAAGAGTAGTACATATTAAAATGTTAAGTTAGTTCCCATTTCCTTCAATATTTGAAAGTGGCATCTATATGGAACTTGATTTTATTTATATACCACAACAGCGTGCATGCCACTTTACAAAAAAAACCAAGAGGACAGACCCCTGCCCTGAGGAACTTACAATCTGAAATCTTACATAGCGGTAACAGAGGAGAAGGAAGGGAAGCAGAGACACAGCTAAGTGGAGAAATAATATGCTGTTTCCGATGCATGTACTTAGGGCTTGGCTGCAGGCTGAATTTTTGGTGATACACACGTTAAGCCAACTAAAATTCTTTAAAATCGACAGACAAACCAGATCAAAGAAATGCCTTTCTGTGCAACTGATTTGGCCATCACAATAAGGGCGATTCCAGACTGCGGCTATTTTCGGGTGGGATTCAATCACAAACTGGCAATTTCGAGTTGCAGATTATAGTTGGCTGGGAGGGATTCTTGTACCACAGACCCACTTCCCTAAAAGATCAAACTGCTTGCGGGAAGGAAAGTGATGGGGAAATGCACTGGGCAGAGTGGGGCAGTGCTTGTTTTTATGCAATGGCATCCAACTGCCTGCAAACAAATCAGGGTGAATGCTCACTGAGCAGGCAAATCAGGATGGGCACTGGATAAACTGGTCGCCTGCTCCCTAGGTCAAAACATAATTAAGAAACAGGATTCCAGCTGCTCACACAAGGCATATTTCAACTGGCAAGCATGGGTATCTTTCACTGCATGTAGGTCAGTGTCCCAGCTATACTACACCAGGAAGAGAAAGTATGTCACATATAATCTAAAAAGCCAGGAGGGGGAGGCGGGACACATGGGAAAGTATTTATGGCTTATGGGGCAAGGCTTGTCCGGGACCTGACAGTCCATAAATAGAAGAGTGTTTAAGTAGCTGTTTCAGAATTTGTCTCCCTTGAGTTAATAGGTATCCCATAATCAGAAGATCAGTCTCTTTCCTGCACTCAGCACATTTAACGGCATTTTACAAAACAAGGCAAGCTCCTCCTCCCGTCTTCAGCCAGGCCAGTTTGGGCCACAGGATCTGATCCCTCTACCGTCAGTCATTACAAAGTCCCACAGAAATCAATGGGAAAAGTTCCGTCACACCTCGCTCCACGTCCTATAGCTCTCAGTGGGTCTTTAGTGATGACTAACTTGAGCTAGGTCAATGCCTTTATCACAAAATGAATTTTTAAAGGGGGGATAAGTGTCCTGGAAATTATTCCCCACCCAATCTTGTAGAGGAAATGATATTCCCGTGTGGCTTCACGCCATCCGCCCAGAAGAGTTGAGGGCATTTGTTGGGGGTTCTCAGTGAAGTTGAAAGCTCTCCTTAGAGCAAACGTCAACAAAACCCAACGTATTAATTTTCCAAACTGGCTTGAAATTTACCAGGACATGCCAGGGTGCTGTTTTTACACTAGTTCATCTGTGCATGAAAATATCCAGAAGGCATCCTCTAAATTCCAATTTGGCAGCTACAACGAGGTCCCCATCAAGTCGTTCGCAGAAAAGCCATGTAATTGTATCAAAGGAGCCGTTTCCCGCAGCCAAGTCATTAAATTGGTAGAATCCAGTTGAATTTGCTCCCACTAAACGAGTCTTGTGAGCTTCTCCTCTGGCAAATGGATTAGTATAAGCCAATGATTGAATAAACACAGGTGGACTCTCATCTCAAGTGGGAGTTTTCCAGTTTCGGCTTTTAACTGAGAGAGTGCTCCTAGGGACTCTTAATGTGGACTTTTAAAAAAACGAGATCTCAGAAAACTGCAACTGCTCAATCCTGGAAAGCTCCATATTTGCAGGAATTTGTGAATAAAACCTAGCTTCTAAGATTTGCAAGACTGTGCAAACCACAAGAATCCACCAGATTTTTAATATACCAGAAAGCGACTTCCCACATTTCAAAAGGAACTTGAGCCAAACGACTTTTCCAGATGTCCCTGTGCAAGGACTGGCTCACAGTAGATTTTAACTTGCTGGATTTTTATGCAGGTTCAAGATGTCATGCTTGCTTCACAGGCCTATGGCTAACAACACAATGACATTGCTGGTTGTTGTTTTAAATTTGTATTTTACGTTCGAAAGCCTTTTCTGCTCAGCCAATGAACGATGTGAAAATTGTAGATATACAGAAATTCTTTTGCCTGCGTAGTACTAGAACTCAAGATCACATGCTACTGATCTGACTGTAGTAGCATTTTGAAGTCCGCAGCTATCTCTATGAGTTGGATTATTAATATTAAACATGATCAAAGGACCAAAAAAAATATTCTGGGCATTGCAGAGATTGTAAAAAGTAAGGCAGCCCCTGCCTACTGGCTCACAACTTACTAGGCATGATACAAGAGGGAAAAGGAACAGGGAGGGAAGACGAAAGCAAGTATTGGAGCAACAGAGTGGCTGGGGAAACCCAGCCTGATGGGCGGGGTATAAATAAATTATTGTTATTATTAGCCAAAATATTAAGTCAGACTGGTCTCTCCCTTGCTGTCATGTCATTCCTGGGAGGCAGGAGATGTACAGTGGTACCTCGGGTTACATACGCTTCAGGTTACACACGCTTCAGGTTACAGACTCCGCTAACCCAGAAATAGTACCTCGGGTTAAGAACTTTGCTTCAGGATGAGAACAGAAATCATGCTCTGGCGGCGCGGTGACAGCGGGAGGCCCCATTAGCTAAAGTGGTGCTTCAGGTTAAGAACAATTTCAGGTTAAGAACAGAGTTCCAGAACGAATTAAGTACTTAATCCGAGGTACCACTGTAGTCTCCCAGTGGTCCTTCAGCTGCCTGCAAAGCACACATTTAAAACATATTTGAAGCATGCCCCCAAAAGAATCATGGGAACTATAGCTTACACCTCACATAACTACAATTCCCAGCACCCTTAGCAACCTATTGTTCCCAGGGTTCTCTGCGGCTAGTGACGAAAGCCGAATTGTGTCTTCCTTCAGATCTGCACTCCCCAGGCAATGGGCTGCCAGCTGAACTTGGCTCCTACTAAACCAACGGGAACTACAGCCAACTGATATTGGCTACAACCCCTATACCCATGAACAGTAAAACTCGCTGAATTCAACAGGATTTCCTTCTGAGTAGGTTGGCAGAGGACTGCGTGGCTGGTCTGGATCTAACTGTATGGGATCAAATCCAAAGGGTAACACCTGTAATGATACTATCCTGCAAAAAAACCTAACAAACCAGCAGCCCAGCAGTGGTGTGGTACCTGCGTTATGGGAGGGACCCCAGCTTGAACTGTCCAAAGCTCTGCTGCATCACAGGTGTGGTGCAGCAGAGCTTTGGACAGGTGTATTTCTGCAGGCATCTTCAGCTCTGCCAGCGTGTCCACAGAGCCCCCAAACCGACTGCTCCCGACCCCGGAAGGTGCAGCGACCGTCATGTTGGAGGGGGGCGGCACCAACGCAACTGCCGCCACAGCTGATCTTGATGGCAGGTTGCCATAGGTTTGAACCGAGAGGCGCTTTTGGGAGACGCAACACCCCACGTTCTGTCTCACCTGCTGCATCCTCAGGGATTCCAGCTCTCTCTCCAGCCTGGTGCGCAGGCGGCGCTCCATCTGCTCCCGTTTCTCGTAGGCTGCCTGCAGCTGGGTCAAGGCCTGCTGAAGCTTCTCCACCTTCTCGACGTGAGCCTGCTTCTTGCACAGCTGGAGGGCAGCAGGGTTGCCACAGGGGGAACACAGAGACATCAGGAGGAAGAGGAGGGCGACAGAACAGAGCAGAAAACAGTGTAAGTTTTATGGAGGTTAAGTCCCTGCACCCAATCACCTCCAGATCTCAGACACCAGGGTGATCCATCTGTCACGGATGCTTTAGCTGAGATTCCTGCATTGCAGGTAAAAGGTAACGGTAAAGGGACCCCTGACCATTAGGTCCAGTCGTGGCCGACTCTGGGGTTGTGGTGCTCATCTCGCTTTATTGGCCGAGGGAGCCGGCGTACAGCTTCCGGGTCATGTGGCCAGCATGACTAAGCTGCTTCTGGAAAACCAGAGCAGCGCACGGAAACGCCGTTTACCTTCCCGCCGGAGCAGTACCTATTTATCTACTTGCACTTTGACGTGCTTTCGAACTGCTATGTTGGCAGGAGCAGGGACCGAGCAACGGGAGCTCACCCCATCGTGGGGATTCGAACTGCCAACCTTCTGATCGAAAAGTCCTAGACTCTGTGGTTTAACCCACAGCACCACCCGCGTCCCTCCTGCATTGCAGGAGGTTGGACTAAATGATCCTTGGGACCCCTTCAAACTCTACAATTCTATGTTTCGAAGCAAATCCCAAGCGTTGACGTGCTGCTGCCAGTCAAAGCTTTCAGTCCCAAACTAAAGAGGCTGTTTGTTTGACTCTGTTGTTTACTGCTCTCTCAATATGATAGGAGGCAAGATCCTAAGACTTTAAACTTTCGTTTTAAAAAACCAAGTTGCCAGACCTCATGACCATGGTAGAAAGATTGATAACTATTCTGTGTGGGGGGGTAGGGGTTCAGTGGCCAGAAAAGGGGGCCTCAGTACTCTACAGATCCCTACCTCTAATCTAACAAAGTTGTTTAAGCCTAACAAATTATTAAGCCTAACCTTATTTCTAGTGAACCTCCCAACTTGATCCCCTTAGAATGGTAGTGGACTGCATAATAGACCAAAAATTAAATGCAAAGTACCTTGTTATATAATCCATAAATTGACATAAACCTTTAAGGCTGATATTTGGTCTATTTGTGTAGCTAATGGTCCCAGCGTTCTCCTGCGAAAATGTCCATTGAGTTTTGCTCCTCTAAGTAATTTCAGATTTTGTACTGATTTGTCAATAACGGTGGCTTGTCACACTCTCTTATATTAGGATGTTTAGGGAGCAGTTTCATATTTCCTTGGTTTCTAGCAACCAAGCATATCATGTGCTGGAAAATATTCAGCAGCTGCTGTAAGACAGCAACCCTAAATATACTTACTTGGAAGTAAGCCCCGCTGAGCTCTGCAGCATTGCTTAGAAAACACGGTTAGGATCAGGCTACAGATGTGAATGCTAACAGTAAAATGTCTTTGTGCAAAACCGCACCATACATTTAAAGCACTCTTAAACCAGTTCAAACAGCCATGCCTTCTCCCAACAAATCATGGGGACTTTAGTGAGTTTGCCTTCATCGATCCCTCTTCACAGGAAACTCTGGGGATTGTAGCTCTGTGAAGGGAATAGAGCTCTCCTAGCAACTCTCAGGACCCTTAAACTACAGCTCCCAGAATACTTAGGGTGAAGCCATGAGTGTTTAAAGTGGTGTCATAGAGATTTAAATGCAGAGTGCAGATAGGGCATGTCTGTGAGAGAAAGGGGGAGAGAGAAAAAGAAAAGTGTAGGGTGGTGAACTGAACTGAAGGACAGTCTGGTGTTACCTCCTCTTCTAGCTTGACGACTTTGGCTTGTGCGCCGTTGAGCGCCTGGTCCAGGATTTCGATATGCCTTCGCTGCTCCTCGCTGGTCAAGCGCAGGGCTGCCAAGTCCATTTCCAGCTTCTCTTTCTCTTTCAGATGCTCTTTGTCTGGAAAGGGAGGCAACGGCCAGCTGCATCAGAAGTGTTCACACACCCCCAGGAGGAACACAGAACAGAAATAAACTCAAAAAGATGCAATGTAGTGCATTGGTCATGGGAGGGCTATAGGACCCTTCTCAGCTAGAGGGCCAGGTTCCAGCCAGATGGGTGGGGTATATAAATAATCATTATTATTATCAATGTGAGTTGACCAATGATGTAACACAGTGTTTCCCAAGCTTGGACCTCCAGTTGTTTTGGGACTACAATTCCCATAATCCCTGATGGTCTTGCTAGCTAGGGATGTTGGGAGTTGTAGTCCAAAAATAGCTGGAGACCCAAGCTTGAGAAACACTGATGTAACACATTCTACACACCAGCCACACAAAAGCCAACACAAAGCTCCCTGCCAAGCTCTCCATCCAGGCAAGCGAGAGGCATTATCACAGTTCAAGGACACGTTTCAGCCAGGAGAAACTACTCAAGGAAGGCACGAAGCAGGGCACAGACTCAGGCCAGGGTGTCGTTTGCAGAGTCTTTAGGGCCTGGCAAGTAGACCACTTCCAGCCTCCATGTCTGGGGTATTCCCTGTTCCTGGGCTAGGGTGTCAGGACCAGAGAGACCCACATTCAAATCTCTGCTCGGCCACTGGGTCACTGAGACAAACCCACCTCACAGGGCTCTTGCGAGAGGGAGGGAAGAATCACTTCTGCTACTACTGTGAGCCCCTTAAAAGAAAGGCGATATAAAGACTTCCACAGTTTCATTGGGCAGGCTGCAGAGGTGTAGCAAGGCTTCCTTGCCCCCATGGCAAGGAGTGTATCAGTGCTCCGACCACCATCCCTTGCCAAGGCTCCCCCAGCAGTGGAGGCGCAGGCCAGGCAAACTCCTAGCTATTCCGAGCCAGAGTGAAGACCCGCCATTTTGCATCTCCCTGGGTTTGTGTCCTTGGTAGGGGCCAACCTGGTCAACCCCTAGACATGCCCCTGACAGGCTGTCTTACTCCCCGTCATTCATTATGGAACCTATTTGAACTAAGGACCACTATTGCTGTGCACGTGTTCTTTCAGACACCATTTCACGCTTCTTACTTTAGAGCTAGCCGGGTGAGACTTGGAAGGCCTTCCGATTAAAGCCCAGCTGCTGTATTTGCCCATATCCTTGTGAAACTACATGTACTTTTCAATCACCTTAACTGCAGCCTCTTCCGCTGCTGGAAAGCCAAGCTAATTGGCAGCTAGAACTTTAAAATGTGTATTTGCTTGATTCTTCGGCATGTAAAGCCCAGGTCTCTCCTTCCATTTTATCATCACAACTACCCAGCAAAATAGGTGAGCACTAAGGCAAAGGAGTGGGATGCGGGTGGCGCGGTGGGTTAAACCACAGAGCCTAGGACTTGCCGATCAGAAGGTCGGCGGTTCGAATCCCCGTGACGGGATGAGCTCCCGTTGCTCGGTCCCTGCTCCTGCCAACCTAGCAGTTCAAAAGCACGTCAAAGTGCAAGTAGATCAATAGGTACTGCTCCGGCGGGAAGGTAAACGGCGTTTCCGTGCGCTGCTCAGGTTCGCCAGAAGCGGCTTAGTCATGCTGGCCCCATGACCCGGAAGCTGTATGCCAACTCCCTCGGCCAATAAAGCGAGATGAGCCCCGCAACCCCAGAGCCGGCCACGACTGGACCTAATGGTCAGAAGTCCCTTTACCTTTAAGGCAAGGGAGCTGGCTAGGGGCTGAGGAGAGTCCAACAACAACTTGAGGGTCAAAGGTTCCTTATCCCTGGGCTAAGAGAGAACAGCTGGGTACAAAGTGATCCAACGAGATTCATGGAGAAGTTTGCCACACTGATGCTTCCCTGGTTCAGTCCTGACACACCATTCATGAGATCCCACTGGCTCTCAGAAATGTAAGTATCGGTGGGGTATGCTGCTCCTGTTTTATGCCAGCTGTTGATTCTGAAGATGCTTCGCTAGTACCAACATCCTTTCCCAGTGGGTGTTGCTGTGCTTTATTTAGCCGTGCGCCATTCAAGTGAGCTTTGCTGCGAGTCACTTAAACGCACAGGAATCCACATCACTTCAGCTGCTGCCAAACATTCCAGAATAGCTCTCATGCCCTGGGAGGGGTTACCAGATAGCCTTTCGCCTGCTCATTCAGCAGTAGACATTTACCCAGAGGCCTCTCGACCTTGACGAAGTGAAAGAACCCTCAACAGGATCACGGCAACACAGCACAGATCCTTAAGATTTTAGAGGCCTGTTCCTTGACAGCCCAGGTTCTGCAGACCACGCATCACCACTGCCTTTAGAGCTTTGTTTTGGACTCTAAAGCGGATGAGCTTAATCCAATGGCAATGTTTCCTTAGGACACAAGACCTAAATGCTCACCCAAGCATGGGTGTTCCTTAGTTTTCATTCTCCCTTCCGAAGACACAACAAACCAAACATAATCCGTGGTCGTTTACCAGCCACTCTAGCAAACCAGACTTCCCTTCCACCTCAGCGGCCACGGCTTACATGATACACCCTCAACTCTGGCTAGAGGGATGAGAGTATATAAATAAATTTGACCTGCTTGAGGAGGTCCTGTATACAACCTTTCTTTCTATTCTTGGAAATACTTCTCTCTCCTATTTGTAGCATCTAGCTGTCTGGCCCAGTCGAGGTAGGCATGCTAAACATCCCTGCCGTTTTATATGACCCTGTCTCAAGGAACTATCACTGCACACAGGTCGTGAACTGACAGGGCAGTGAAAGTGTCCGCACCAATATTTATAGCGACGCGTGAACAGAAGCGTTGTTCAGTGAATGCTGTGTTACAAGGAGAAACGGAGGAACTTTATGAGACCCAAGACGGATGCCCAGGACTGTCACAGATACAGACTGACTGACTGAGAGATGATAGATAGATAGATAGATAGATAGATAGATAGATAGATAGATGATAGATAGATGATAGATAGATAGATATGGGAATATATATTCCTTTATTTATTTAAAAGAATATATTTATATATCTGCCAACAAAGGCCCATATAGTTAAAGCTATGGTTTTCCCAGTAGTGATGTATGGAAGTGAGAGCTGGACCATAAAGAAGGCTGATCGCCAAAGAATCAATGCTTTTGAATTATGGTGCTGGAGGAGACTCTTGAGAGTCCCATGGACTGCAAGAAGATCAAACCTCTCCATTCTGAAGGAAATCAGCCCTGAGTGCTCACTGGAAGGACAGATCGTGAAGCTGAGGCTCCAATACTTTGGCCACCTCATGAGAAGAGAAGACTCCCTGGAAAAGACCCTGATGTAGGGAAAGATGGAGGGCACAAGGAGAAGGGGATAACAGAGGACGAGATGCTTGGACAGTGTTTTTGAAGCTACCAGCATGGGTTTGACCAAGCTGCGGGAGGCAGTGGAAGACAGGAGTGCCTGGTGTGCTCTGGTCCATGGGTGCTTCTACATGGCCTCCCTAGTTCTTCCGGTCCCCTCCTACCTCTCTCTCTCGATGGCTACAGCAGCAGCAGTGGCCATAGCGGTGGAGGCTGCTGAGTGTATGGCTGGGGTGTGTGAATGGCTCCATTGTGTTCTGTCCTCTGGACCTCCTGTTTGATTGCCACCAGGGCAATCCCAGTCCCGGGGAGGGGGCTCTGCTCAGCCCTTTTAATTTTTGCATTGGGCGCCCCAGCTCCCCCCGTTTACAGTAACAGCAGCGTTGGCAGTGCAGGGACCGGCCAAAGAACCCTGTTGGTGCTGGTGGTCCCTATGAGCTTAGTGCGGCCATGGCTACTCATCTGTCATGGATGCTTTAGTTGAGATTCCTGAATTGCAGTGGGGTTGGACTAGATGACCCTTGAGTTCTCTTCCAACTCTATGATTTCATCTAGGGTGCAAGGGGGGGACAATGGGGAAATGGGTAGCAGAATGAGGCAGAGAGACAGACAAAGGGAGTGCCCAGTCACTTTTGGTTCTGGAACAGCCCCAACTACCTCCGGCTCTGGCCCTGCCCACCCTAAGAATATGGCCCTTGACAAGACTGTCCTCAAGGTTAAGAAGAAGAAGAGTTTGGATTTGATATCCCGCTTTATCACTACCCAAAGGAGTCTCAAAGTGGCTAACATTCTCCTTTCCCTTCCTCCCCCACAACAAACACTCTGTGAGGTGAGTGGGGCTGAGAGACTTTAGAGAAGTGTGACTAGCCCAAGGTCACCCAGCAGCTGCATGTGGAGGAGTGGAGACGCGAACCCGGTTCACCAGATTACGAGTCCACCGCTCTTAACCACTACACCACACTGGCCCTCAATGCAGCCCTCTGCAGAAAAAGGGACTGCATGGACCTGCTTTTTTACAGTCTTTCCTGGACAGCAAAAGGAGGCTTGTTAAGCACTTGAAATGCCAGTTTAGGTGACTCTGAGCTGTGCTCCACAGAGTAGCTGATGGAGGGCTGTAGCCTAGAGTTATGTGAGGGTGTTTTCAAGGCTGCACAACGTGGTGCCTGAACCCCTGGCATAGACCTAATGGGCCCCTGTTGTACCTCGCCATCGGTCTTTCCTAGCCCTGAAACCTGAGCTCCTTTCATGGAAAAGAACCAGGATTAGTCATAGTCACATTCAGTTTATTTATACACTGCATTTTCTGAAAGGTATTTGTGCTCAAAGAGGTTCACAGATAACAAACAGTCTAAACACAATGGTGCAATAACCATAATGCACAACAAGAATTGCTGCCAATACGACATTTATATTTTTAGGGCCCACCTCATTTCTGTGATTATGAGTTGCTTTCAATTGTTTTTAACACTGTGTTTTAATTGCCCTACCACCTTCAGTGGTGCTGGAGGAGACTCTTGAGAGTCCCATGGACTGCAAGAAGATCAAACCTATCCATTCTTAAGGAAATCAGCCCTGAGTGCTCACTGGAAGGACAGATCGTGAAGCTGAGGCTCCAATACTTTGGCCACCTCATGAGAAGAGAAGACTCCCGATGTTGGGAAAGATGGAGGGCACAAGGAGAAGGGGACGACTGAGGACGAGATGGTTGGACAGTGTTCACGAAGCTAGTAGCATGAATTTGACCAAACTGCGGGAGGCAGTGGAAGACAGAAGTGACTGACGTGCTCTGGTCCATGGGGTCACGAAGAGTCGGACAGGACTAAACAACATCCGCCTTCAGGTGAAGGACAGGTAATTTATAACAACAGCAACTTAACACTGAACAGCTCATTTGAAACAGGGGTGGGCAGACTTTGGGATACTTAAATCTACTTGTTCATTGACCAGAACACCAAGATCTAACAATTAGAGCTGGGCACAAGAGACATACAGATAGAATTACAGAACAAGAGTGCTTCTGGGCATATTCTTAGCCTGAAGGTTTGTTTTCAATATCAGAACTAACTGAACTGAACTCACAGTCATTTAAATTCCATTCCTAGTTAGGTTCCTCCCCCCCCCCCCCCATTTCAGCAGCTTAATTTAGGTAGGCAGAGACATTTTGTTGTGACTATTAATCTATTTCTTCTAATATAATGCATTTTCAGGTGTTATTCTCACTAATATATGCATTTCCATGCACATTTTCTCCTAATAGTACAAAATGGTTGCAGAACAGAATTGGAAACTTCAAAAAAGTGTGAATTTCAAAGACTAGCCATGTTTCAGTTCACTTATTACTTCAAGATGCGCAAATTAGGTCGTTTCTCATTTTAAATGCAAACAAACCTAAGTTTCTTCTCCATCCCTAGACATGTGAACAAATCCCTGAGAAGTGGTTCCCTCAGAGCTGTGGTACGAAATATCCTTTTGAAGGCCTGTTCAAAACTCATGAAACAAAGGGCCTTGTTCTCCTTTTATTTGTACCTGTGTGAATTCAGAATTATCCCAAAAGGAGAGAAGAATTCCATTTCACTATGAAGCTTATTTCTCTTGAGACTTTGCCCTGACATCAACATATTTATTTAAATTTCCCCCTTGACCACCACCTACTACTAACTCCAACTAAGCAATACGCTAAAACAAGTGTGCTAGAAAGAAACCAGCCTCCAACTTTAAAAAAACTGCTAAAAACATAGCACAAACAAACACCTCTTCCATTCTCTGACAAACCACACATAGTGAACATGCATATCTCCGCTATATATCAATGTGGTACTCACTCTGAGAGGCATAAAGACCCTCTGTTGCCTTATCTTCGTTCCCATCAAACTCTCTGCTGGCTAGCTGCCTGTTGGCAGTCTCCAATCGCTCTACACAGAGAAGGGGAAACAGCTTAAGAATAAACATATACATATGGCCAACCTCAGAGAATAAAGAGACCTGCCAGATGTACCATGATATAAAAAGAATCTTGGGAAAGGGAAGCCAGCTATACAATAATGAAAGAAATGTAGATCGTCCTGAAAAACAGGGAAGGCCAGCCTGAATTTCCAAAGGAGGGACTCTGTTCTGTAGGGTCTCTGTCTGAGGGCCAAAAGTATATTTCTCTACACAAACTTCCCTATGGATGCTAATGTCCCCTTATAGAGTTGGTGCTCTCTAGCAGTCCTGGTTATGAAACACCATGCAAAATCCAAACAATTTCAATATTAAAATAGGGACTCTCACTCTTTTGTTTTTTTTAAACTTTGGGGTTTTTTTTAGTCTTTTACTTGTAACTGAAGCTGTTAAAATTTGGTAGCAACACCTGAGGACAGATGAAATTGATTTGCAGGGGGAGTTGGACTTGTGTTCTAACAGGGACTTTGTTATATCATAATTCCAAAGTGAATTGTCTATAAAGCCAAGGAGGACCAACAGGAGGTCCAGAAACATCTGGCTTACAATCCTGGCTTGATTCCCTAATCTGTATTTCCCCACCAGATGTTCTTCGACAATGGCAGCCCATCACTGCTCAGCACCGCCATGCTAGCTGAGGCTGATGTGAGTAAGGAGGGGGTGGGGCAGTTCTCAGTTTCAATAAAACAGCAGACAACTGAAGTCAACTGAGAACGGGATCAAAGATTTTCAATCTCATGGCTGTACAAAGAGTCGAAGGCTTGCTCAGGCTTGTTCCTGTAGTGTGGCAGTAAACTGTGGTTAGACATTGGGTTTGAAGTAGGGCTGCGGCAGCCATTGAGGGCACCCCATTCCACATAATTTAAGGTGGGTAAGGAGAGAGACTTAAGTACAATTTTTCAACCAGGTCCAGGAATATATATATTTTATAATGGCTCTACCAACAATAACCTCTAAACGTTGTTACAGGAAAACAGTTTGCTCGGTCAGAATCTTTGACGTGCCATTTGGAAGATGATAGTTCAGGAACGAAACAGAAATGCAATGGGAGGGGGAATGAAAAGACCTTTCGTAAAAAGAACATACCACGTAAGGCCCTGTTGAAATCATGGAGACGCCTGATTTCACTTTCCAGCTTGTTACGCATTGCCTTGTCCAGCGATTCCCTCTTGGTGGTGGTCTTCACCAAGTCCTCATAGGCTTCTGAAATCCTCTGGATTTCTATTTCAAACTGAAAGGTTTGTGTGTATGAGAAGGAGAGAGAGAGAGAGAGAGAGAGAGAGAGAGAGAGAGAGAGAGAGAGAGAGAATAAATATAAGGGAGAGCATACAACTTTCCATTAAAAGCTGGGCAGGGATGCATGTCAATCATTGACTTGAAACTTTTGAAAGAGAGGTTTGTGCAGTGGCCAGAAGCGTGTGCCAACTTTCACACTAGCACTGTGCCGCAGGAAGAATTCTCCTACAATGATGCCAAAAATACAACTCCTCCACAGGCATTAATAATCCTACTGCTGCTGAAGGAAACCAGCTCCCCAGCCATCACAGAAGAAAGCAACTACAGCAATGGAAGAGGACACAGCTCAGTGGCGCAGCTCATGCTATCCAGCAGGCAGACCCAGGTTTAATTCTCAGCAACTCTATGGAGAGCCACTGCTGGTCATGGGAATTCTACCAAGTCAAGCAGTTCCCCCAACTTACATCACATCATATTATCCAGTATTTATATACCACTATTCACTTTTTCGGGAAGCGGGTGGCGCTGTGGGTTAAACCACAGAGCCTAGGACTTGCCGATCAGAGTGTCAGTGGTTCGAATCCCCGTGACGGGGTGAGCTCCCGTTGCTCGGTCCCTGCTCCTGCCAACCTAGCAGTTCAAAAGCACGTCAAAGTGCAAGTGGATAAATAAGTACCGCTCTGGTGGGAAGGTAAACGGCATTTCTGTGCGCTGCTCTGGTTCGCCAGAAGCGGCTTAGTCATGCTGGCCACATGACCCAGAAGCTGTACACCGGCTCCCTCAGCCAATAAAGCAAGATGAGCGCCGCAACCCCAGAGTCAGCCACGACTGGACCTAATGGTCAGGGGTCCCTTTACCTTTACCTATTCACTTTTTGTTGTTGCTAGGCATGCAAATACCTATTGGTGTTATGGGCTGCAGCGAAATAACCTCTCTGGGCTGCAAGCTTGGGCAGTGTGTCTAGAGGTCCTGGGCTGCCCAGACAACAAGACCCCCTCCCGACCTCGCTGATGTGGTCTAAAGGAAATCAGAGCAATCCGTCTGGCACCAGCTTGGCTGCAGTAGCTGTACAAGACACCACCCAACCGCCTTAAGTGCTCCTTAGCCATTTCTTCTCCCAAGGATGCCCTGCAAGGGACATCAAAGCAGTATACACAGTGAAATATCCCACTTTCCTTCCATCATAGAATGCACAGCAACACTCACATTGTTCCCATGCAGTCTCCCATCCAAGCACTGACCAGACCTGTAGCTGCTTAGGTAGAAGCCTCACGTGCCTTCAGACCATGCTATTGAATAGGACATTTACTGGGTCCCACACCGCTGCACTATAGAAGTTCCAACTTAGACGTGTCCCTAAACTGATCATATTCTGGGCCAAACCAGGCAGTGCTGTTCATCCCCATCAGCAAGTGGCGCAGGACACTTTTCTTGTGTCACCCAAGAGGATCAAGACGCAAAGCCCAGTCCCACTCAACCACACCACGCACCTTCTGGAGTTTATCTGCTTTCTCATAGTAGCCCTCCAGCTCCTTCTGCAGGGCCTCGTTGTCGTCGGAGAGCATCTCCACCATCTGCTGGGCTCGCTGGACTATAGTGAAGGCATCTGGTGGGAGCGGCTGCTCCTGCTGCTGGCTCGGCGGAGTTGCAGGCAGGGACTGAGACGCCATGGCCATCGAGAGGGGCGGCAAAGAGGCAGAGTGCAGTGGGCCAGTAAGAGAGGAGGCCTGTGAGGACATCGGGCTGTGCTGCTGTTGCAGGGATGGAAAAGATGACTGGCACTGACGGCTGTATGGGAGGGGGAAACAGATGAGTGGTGGGAACAGATTAATCGGATCATCGGCAGTGTGAGCAGTCAGTCTGCCAGAAGTGACTGCTTATTGGTGCTTAGTATCCCATACATGAATGGGACGTGGGTGGCGCTGTGGGTTAAACCACAGAGCCTAGGGCTTGCCGATCAGAAGGTCGGCGGTTCGAATCCCCACGACGAGGTGAGCTCCCGTTGCTCGGTCCCTGCTCCTGCCAACCTAGCAGTTCCAAAGTACGCAGTGCAATTAGATAAACAGGTACCGCTCCAGTGGGAAGGTAAACAGCATTTCCGTGTGCTGCTCTGGTTCTCCAGAAGCGGCTAAGTCATGCTGGCCACATGACCCGGAAGCTGTACGCCAGCTCCCTCGGCCAATAAAGCGAGATGAGCATCGTAACCCCAGAGTCGTCCATGACTAGACCTAACCGTCAGGGGTCCCTTTACCTCTACCCCATACATGAACAGTGAAACACTTTCCCCAAGTGTGAATTTTTATGTAGCCAAAACAGTACCACCTGCACACAAGAGGGAGGTATCAGCAGACTTTTTAAGAAGTTCAAAAGGAATTCTGAGGGGCAGGGAGGAGAGAACAGCCCAATGAAGACTGAGCATGCTGTGTGACCACAGAATTCTGTTGGGGGCAAGGGATGGGAAAGGGTGGAAGTAGTGGATGGGAGCACTCCATACTGCAACATTTTGTTGCAGGTCCCACCAGTTATAATAATATTAGTTACCGATATAACTTGACACCTATATAGCACTATGTATGTACGGAGTAACTTTGTTTTTTTAAGGAAAAGTCTCTGCCCCAAGGACTTTACAATCCAACTTCCAATAGTTGGAGAGACAACAAAGAAGAGCAAGGAAAGGGAGAGGACAAGGTGTTAGTTGCATACAAGGGAGGGAACGCAAAAGAGCAGGAGGCGACTTTCTCTCAAGTTCTCTATCCAGAAATACTGAATTCTGGGAAATCTTACTGACCACTAGGAAAGCTTATTCAGCAAAATTTGTCTGGCAGCTGAAATTTCAGTGGGAATTTGCCAAACTATTTTCAAGCCTGCCTCTGCAACAACAGGCAACAATTGGTGGGGTTTTTTGGGGGTGGGTTTTTTTAAGAATGCTGAGACGCTCAGGGGACTAAATTCCACAACATGTGGTTGAGTACACAGTATACCTTTAAAACACATTTGAAGGACATTCTTTGCCTCAAAGGATTCTGGGCACTGTAGTTTACACCTCATAGAGTTACAATTCCCAGCAAGCCTTAAGAAACCAAAGTGCCCATAATTCTCTGATGGGGATATGTGCTTCGAATACCTTTTAAAGGTATAACTGTGCATGCAGCCACTTTATCTGCAATCATGTGGAAACACAAGCAAGCACAGTCCTGCTCCTAGCTAGAAGAACAGAACCAGGCCTTGTGCTCTGCACTAAATAGGGAACTGTGTTCTGCATAGGTTGAACTGAAATAGTCATGGCCTCATGCGAACATGCCAGCAAACCTTTCTTTGATGTTTGTATTGCTCCTTTAGATGTGCAGCTGTTACACATGTTCCTCTTCGGGATGAATAGTGCCTCTTCCCCTGTTTACAAACCACATTTGTCCCAGATCTGCCTTTGAAGCCTTTCCCTCAGATTGTATATATAAACTGCTAAGTGCAGAGTCTCAGCCTGTCCGTACAAGGCGACTGACACACCTCACCCTAGCAAGCCAACCCATTTTAGAAAGAACTAACTCTCCCTGCCAGCAAATAGTCAGTCTCTTTCGACAGCTTATTTTTAAACAACTAACCCTGAACCAAATAAGAAGCAGATTTCCATTGTAAAGGTTTTCTTTTTTTTATAATCCTCCATTGCCATTTGCTGCTTGCCTAGGGTGAGTTGCCAGTTCACCTAGGTGAGCAGATGAATGGAAATGGAACGCAAGGTTCAGTGTCATACTGCTCTTTGGGGCTGGCGGGGGGGGGGGGAGGGATAAGATTTTTTTCTTGATTTCCCCCTCTAAAAACTAGGTGCACCTTATGGAGCGAAAAATACGGTAAATCACCTCCGGATGCTACTAATAGAACTACTCCCCTCCCACACAAAATAATAATAATAATAATAATAATAATAATAATAATAATAATAGTAGTAGTAGTAGTAATAATAATAATAATAATAATAATAATAATAATAAATTTTATTATTATAAGATATTATAAAATTATTATTATAAAATATAGGAAGTTGTTTTATACCAAGTCAGATAATTTTTTCCACTAGCCCAGTATGGACTTCTCTGACAAACAGAGGCTCTCTAGGAAGTCAGGCAGAGAAGACTACACTCAGCGCTATTTTTCTGGGGGGGGAAGAGGTGCCGGAACTCACCATGAACACCTCCCTCATTCTCTTAGAATGGCACCCATCTGGGAGGTGCCAGAACTGAATTCCAGTGAGTTCCGGCTGAAGAAAAGAAGAGCCCTGGATCTACTTCCATCTGGTGTGAGGAAGCTTTGGCCCTCCAGATGTTGCTGAACTACAACTCCCATCATCCCTGTCCACGCTTGTTGAGGCTGATGGGACTTCCAAGCCAGCAATATTTTGTGGGCCAAAGCGTCCCACACCTGACCCAACTACTTTATCCTTCTAACTGGGGGTGCCATGGAGATATCTGCATGAAGAGCATGTGCTTGACCACTGGGCTATGGCGCTTTTATCTTAAAAGCACACACATTCAGGAAATCTGATTACAGATTTCCTGACGTCGTGTCTGGTTTGGTCTTTACACAACCGGAGGAGATGTCCCATTCAGCACACATGGCTTGAGACTGGAGCGTGAGGCGCACGGAACCCATGTGCCTGACACCTGGAAAATCCTCCGTCTGAAAGGAGACTTGCAGATGGAATCCTCTTACAACTTCCTGAGACTGTAACCCGAAGCTGACCCTGTTTTTCCTTTCCTTCTCCTCGTTCCCTTGTTGCTACCTCGCTTACATAAAGAGGGCTTTTCGCATTTCTCTTGAAAGCCGTGCTTTTCTGGCTGGAAAAACACACACCCAACTCTCCGTATGTTGTTGCCCGAGACTCAAAACATGTGCTGATCAGATGGAATGCAAGCGCTTCAGCAACACAACACCAGCAGCCAAGGAGGGCTGTGTCCCAGGTTGCCATTTCAGGAAACGTATTGCTGCAAAGCACTATGGACCTGATCCAAAAACTCAGCGCACAGAGCTTACTGCCCATTGCCCCCACTTGAACCTGGGAGCGTGGCCTACAAATATACCCAACGCTTTTCCCATTAGAAAGACAGCAGGAGGAAGGCATCGTGTTGCAGAGGCAAAACAGCAGGGAGAAGCAATTCCCACCCCTTTGCCCACTGCTTCTCTGCTGGGATTCTAACTCCTCTGGGTCCCAGTTGCATGTTCACCACATCAAGTAGAGGGAAGATACTCAGCGATAGGATTGTGGTGGTGGGGAGGAGGAGGGAGGGAAATCATGCAAGAAGAGGAATAAGCACCACACTCCTGCTGCACGTCTACAAAGTACACAAGCAGTACACAAAAGGTTTGTTTTGCCCTTTGGGGCAGTATTATTCTAGAGCCAATGGCTTTGAGCTGGACAATGTAACTTGCCCACCTGCTCCTCTCCCTGCAACCTGCCTAAATCTGCTCCAAAATGTGGAGGGAACCCCCAGAGCACATTTAGGGTTCATGTGGGGAGAGAAGTAGGTGAGGAGATTATGTTATGTACAGTAGTTAAGAGTTGTTGCACTACTGCATAACTGAATATCAGGGCTGGGCGACATTCGGTTTTCAACATCGCAGTATATCACAAGCTAAACATTGTGATATACAGTTGTACCTTGGAAGTCGAATGGAATCCATTCCGGAAGTCCGTTCGACTTCCAAAACATTCGGAAACCAAAGTGCTGCTTCTGATGGGCTGCAGGAAGCTCCTGCGGCCAATCAAAAGCTGCAGAAGCCCCATCGGACGTTCGGCTTCCAAAAATAGTTCACAAACCGGAAGAGTCACTTCCAGGTTTGCAGCGTTCGGGAGTCAAAACGTTCGAGAACTAAGCTGTTCAAAAACTAAGGTACAACTGTACTGAAATATCATGACGCCTGAAATAAAGATGGAGCTATGTAAAAGCATTGGCTGGCTTCACAGCTTTTCCTGCATCATGATTTTTCATTGAATGCACACACGCACATGATTTGCAATATATTGCCAGGTCAAAAATTATGAAACTGCTATCATGGTATGGACTTCAAACTAGTTTGGGATGATATGGCGCCCAGCCCTAACACACGTCATGATTTGCAACATATTGCCAGGTCCCAAATTATGAAACCACTGTCACGATATGGATGATATATCAATATATCTCCCAGCCCTACTGAAAACCACCCTGAGTCTGGAGTCTTACTTAACTTTAGAAAAAAAGCAAAACCTCTGCCAAAAGATTGAAAGTAAGGCAATAAGATGACAAGGAGTTCAACATTACCTAGTCAGGCTATACTCTGGGGGAGGCTGATAACGGACAACGGCTACTTCGCTCCTCGCTGCCTGGGGCGCTGAATAGGAGGGCATCACCACTTCCTGCATGACTCCAGAATGCTGGTCGTTAAAAAACATCCCGTGCTCCTGAGATTTGCTCACCGGAGAGACCACCTGCTTGCTTTTGTACGGGTAGTCCGGCGGCGGGCCCCTTGGATCCACACCTTTGCTGGTGGACTGAGGAGGGGAGGGCCCTCCCGCTTTGAACCCTTTGCTTCTCCCCAAGGCAGGCGGATGCTGTTTCGTGCCGTTCCTCTCCAGCGACAACTGCATGATCCTCTCGCTAAGGTATCGCACGTGGCCTTGCTTCAGTTCCTTGAGCGCCTCGTCTTTGTGCGCCTGCCCGCTGTTGGCCCGAGCCAACGTCGGCCTCCCTTCCGTTCTGGATTTCGGGCAGGAGGTTCCAGCCATGTAAAAACCTGCCCCAGCGGCGCTGCTGGGCTGCTGGCCCCTGAAAAACTGAGACTGGGCTTTGGCCTCTTCGTAAGTTGGCAGCTCTTCATTGTTCTGCTGAGGCTGGGCGCCCCTGGGCTGCTTCTCCATCGCAGTGCTGTCCCCTTGGTGCTCCTGGCCCTGTGGTTCCTGCCGGGCCGACTGCTGGACCATTTGTGGGTCTTCGGGCACCAGGTTTTCCGTGGAAGAAGAAAGCAGCGTGCTGGCAGTGGGGTTGGATGGTCCCGCGCTCCCTGTGGCCTGGTGCTGGATGGCCAGCAGGTTCATGTTCTCGCTCGGGTTGCCATAGCGCAGCTCCTGGATCAACCGCTGTAACACAGTGCCAGGGGCAACGTCCTCCGAACCTCTCATTTCCACCTCTGAAACCTGGAGGAAGCTCGGGGGGTGGAAGTTGCAAGGGGGGTCTTCAGCTGAAGCAAGAGAAAAGATGGCCGACAGAGAAAGAAAGAGACACACACACAAAAGGAAAGGTTGGATTATTTTGAATGAGGAAGACGGAGAAATCCTGCATGGCCTTTTCCTCCATCAATTGTCCTACCGCCAACCTGAGTTCATAACTCAGCCAAATGTCAGGTGCAGCGTTAGAAATTCAGATATACAGTGGTACCTCGGGATGTGAACGGGATCCGTTCCGGAGCCCCGTTTGCATCCAGAAGCAAACGTAACTAGCGATGGTACGTCTGCGCACATGCACGTCGCTTTTCACTGCTTCTGCGCATGCGTGTGACGTAATTTTGAGCGTCTGCGTATGTGCGAGCGGCAAAACCCGGAAGTAACGCGCTCCATTACTTCCGGGTTGCCACGGAGTGCAACTCAACGGCGCTCAACATGAAGCATATTCAACCCGAGGTATGACCGTATAAGCTACCGTATTTTTTGCTCTATAAGACTCACTTTTTCCCTCCTAAAAAGTAAGGGGAAATGTGTGTGTGTCTTATGGAGCGAACGCAGGCTGCGCAGCTATCACAGAAGCCAGAACAGCAGGAGGGGTTGCTACTTTCACTGCACAGCGATCATTCTTGCTGTTCTGGCTTCTGCGATTCAGAATATTTTTTTTCTTGTTTTCGTCCTCCAAAAACTAGGTGCGTCTTGTGGTCTGGTGCTTCTTATAGAGCGAAAAATACGGTAAGTGCCAAACCAGGGTTACAGTTGCCAAAATGGAATGCCTCGTTGTCATTTTGGGGCCAGACAGCTCTAAAGTCATATTTTTCAATACAACCTTTGGACTCCTGAAATTCAGATGAAATCAAACGGACAGAATTCTACAGGATGTGTTGCAAGTGTGTGAAAACAGATCCAATGATCCCCAGTCATGCACCTCCAGATGGTGGAGACGTCAAGCGCCATCCTGGCGCCTGGGCATCTTCACTTGGTCTCAAGTAGACGACAGCCAGCTGCAAAATGGGCCTGGTGAATTTCAACTATTGATCGGGGGGTAAGGCCAGTACTGAATAGGGAGGTGCAAGGGAAGAGGAATGCAAGAGCATCATTTGACGGGGGTGTGGACTGATGAGACCTCTGTCCAGATGCTGCGGCTTGGTGGTTTAAATTTGGACTGTGGTTTGGGGACTCCCCACCTCTGCTCTTCAGGGACCAAATTGCTTCTGATTAAACCTAAGTGCCCCCTCTGTCCTGCACCTGGGTCCCATTTCCCTTGTATAATGATCCACTTGCAAGGCTCAACGTCAACAAGGATCTGAAGAAAGCCATTTGTAAAAAACAAAACAAAAAAACAGTGTGAAACTCAACTGACGAAAGCAGCTAGAAAGCAGGGTTTTTTACAAGCACCAAGAACCTACCTTCAGTATCGCTGACAAAGTCTATCATTAACGGTGAACCATCCCGCCTGCTGCCAAACAGCTGAGGATCGGTGTAAAGGCAGCCAGTTTCTTCCAGTATCTGGGCAGGAGTACTGGAAGTGTAGCAAATGGATGGGAGGCCTTTGAGAAAAGCAAAAAGAAAAAGAAGAAAATGTTTATCCATGAACCAGTCACGTTTTTTTAAAAAATAAAAAATACCCCAACACTTTTCCTAAAGTGATTCACACTTGTGGCTTCTGAATTACGTTTAAGCGTTGTTTCACAGCCCCCAACAAAGACATCCGCTGTATACATACTTCTCAGTGAATCATTTCAGATGTCTGTCTACATAAAAGGCTGCATGCAGAAACACATTTTACTGCAAACAACACAACCTTGCCACAGAACTGTAAGAGGGAAGCCACGGACAGGGTAAGCAGCCAGGCCATATTGGCAAGCGTTCAAAGACTTAATAGATGATAGAGAAATGGTCATTCATTTATTGGCAGCTCCCAGTATTTTCCAATTCTAAATTTTCAAGGAAAACTCACATCGCTGGTCAGTGGTTAAGCTGCTCTAGAATTACAATGGAGTTTTTGAAGCCAAGTGACTCACCGCTCTTCTGATTGCTAATGGCTTAGTTCCCAAGCTATCGTAGCCTTGGATTAGGACTTGGGTGGGCTTAGAATTTGAACTTTATGTCCACAAGCAACATATTAAAACTACATCACTGCATGCAAGCAAAGTGCTTTTGGTTGGTTTCAGAATTTTTTGATCAAAACAGACATAGTGTCAATTCAGATGCAGTAGGAAAGCAGGGTTTCCCATTACATGAACAAGCCTCAGACTTATCCACAGCCTCCAACCTTCCCCTCTTTTGTGCCCACAAGGAGATCAGCAACTTCTGTTTTTAAACAATCCAGAGTATCTCAGTTTGGGGATCTGAGGAACCTGTGGCCCTTCAGTGTTGTTGGACTACAATTACCATAATCTCTTATCATTGGCCATGCTGGATGGGGCTGATGGGAGTTGGAGTCCAACATAACTCCAATCCCTTGTTTAAAATATGGTTCAGGACAAGCCAAGATGTAAAACCGTGATTTAATCTGGGTTTGGTCTAACAAACCATAGCTCCCTGTACATTTGCACTCAAGGAACTATGGTTTGCTTCAATGGAGAAGTGGAAGCTTCTGATCTCCTCACAGTAAGGGAAGAGGAGAGGATGGAGGAGTATTCAAGTTTCCTATTATGTCCAAAATACCACACAGACATATATGGTGCACATACACCTCTTACTGAAGTACAATTAGGTATATAAAGCACGTTCTTGTCCATAAAATTTAAATCTGGACAACAGCCTGTAAAATAACATGCTGGACATTTATACTATCCAGAGGCCACTGTCACAAGAATAACTAATTATATGGATATATTGCCTGCATCTGCACAAGGAAATTTAATTTCCAGAAACTATTGTTTTGAATTAATAGTGCCCATTCCTTGTTTTACATGCTATTTTAACTAATTTAACACTTTTAAAAAAGCATTAGTGGGAAAAGCCATTCACAGTGCCATTCATGAATGTGCTCTTTGCTTATTTTTTGGATATAAACTCTCTATTACAGTTGACAATTTATACAAGAGAAAACATGCCTGATTTGTCTTACGACACCTTAATATTTAAATTCAGACTGCTGAATTTATGGCAGTCCCAGTGGAATATGTCCCTCTCTTGATTTCATTATCTACTGCAGTAACCATATAAGTTTAGAACCCTAGAATGAAATTGCACAGACAACATTCCTTGGTTTGTATGAAAGAGATAACAATGGCTTTGAAAGAGAGTTTTTAGCTGGGTGTTCTGGGAAGAAGGAATAAGAAAGACTGGAATCCATCTTGAGCAGGCTGGCTGAAGGCTGGCTGCACTGCTGTGGGGAACAAACCCCTCCTGAAATGAACATGCTGTAAAATCTGGGCTCCCTGCAGGCAGACTGAAGGTATAAATAGGTGAATAAACCATATTTTTTAAAGCTATGACATTATCCGCCATGTCTCAGTTCTCCAAAGGACCCTGTAGTGAGTGCCTGGAACCCCCAGGAATCTTGCAGAACATGGGGGCATCACATTACTTTTGTAACAATACGTTTCGCTGAGAGTCAAAAAGCAATCAAGCCATGTAATCCAGTAGTCAAGTGAGCGATCAACTGATCACGGATTAAGCGAGTACAGCGTGCAAATCAGCCTGGAAACCCCTCACAAATCTGATTCTACTGACCAAAAAAAAAAATTGCAGCAGGAAAGCAGCTTATCTCAGTGGAGTCTGGGTGCGCAAACTATTGAAGTGGCACATTACATCTCACCAAAATGTATGTGTGCGTGATCATGCACAGAATTTGGGATTCTTGTATCAGACGCAGAGTAGGAAATGAATACAAATGAATTTCTTGCCTTCTAAAACTGCTTCCCTCTCCCTTCTCCCCAGTCTCTCAAATTGCAAAACCCCTCCCTTTTATTCTTTAATCATTTGATGAAAGGGGGCAAGAGTTTTATTATAGCATTGTTTTTAAGCTGGGAATTATGGGGAAGGAGGCCAGCCTTAGCATCTGGAGAGACAGCCGTAAATCCAGCTCAAGCTGACTCACATCCTTTTAATCAGAATTGCACCCTGGATAGGAGAAGACGGCTCTCCTATGGCCTCGGGGCAGCTATCATTTACACGCCTTACTCTCCTAGACACAATGTAGGTGTTAGCTGGTTTGGAAACACACCACAGCTGAACAAAGGGGCAAGTTGGTTTGATGCAGCTGATCTCAGTATCTCATCCCTATGTATTCAGCAAAATCAACCAACTTCATCAGATAAGCATGCTGGAAATATCTTACAAAAGCTATGTAGGCTTGTAATGTAGGAATCATGGGCGAAGCCAGGATTTAGGTTGGGGGTGGGACCAAGCTATCTGGAATAATACGATATGGAATTAATACAACAATTAAAACAGTTAAAACAACAAAACCACAAGTTCAGTTCAGGGGAATGCTTGCCTAAACAGGTGAGTCTTCAGGAGCCGGCAGAATGCCAACACAGATGGGGCCTCTCCTGTTTCAAGAGAGAAAACATTCCACAACACTGGTGTCACCAGTGAAAATCCTGCCTCTATGTTACCGCAAGACAATAATCATCAAGCCATGGCAAAACTAGCTGGGTTACATTGGCTGATCATGGTGCCCTTGAGAAAAGTTTCCCATCCCTTTGTAGCTGACTGCATCTTCCTATGATCTCTGTAGAGCAGGGGTAGGCAACCTAAGGCCTTTGGGCTGGATGCGGCCTAATCGCCTTCTCAATCTGGCCAGCAGACGGCCCGGGAATCAGCATGTTTTCACATGAGTAGAATGTGTGCTTTTTTTCAAATGCATCTCTGGGTTATTTGTGGGGCATAGGAATTCGTTCATTCCCCCCCCCCCCAAAAAAAAATATAGTCTGGCCCACCACATGATCTGAGGGTCAGTGGATCGGCCCACAGCTGAAAAAGGTTGCTGACTCCTGCTCTGGAGGGTTACTTGGCCCTGAACAAAGTCGGATGTAGTGATGGAGAGAGGAGGACATGGAAACTTTATTTCCATGAGGTTCCTTATGCTAGCTTACCTTAGACCCCAAGCCACTATAAGGCACACATACAGACAACTAATTGTCCAAGCCATTTAGTGAGCCACTGCACCTAAGTAACCTGCCATGTGTCCACCCCAGGTATGCTAAGTCTCCAGATGTGTCCCAGCCATAACCATAATCATAATAATTTATAATTTATACCCTGCCCATCTGGCTGAGCTTCCCCAGCCACTCTGAGCGGCTTCCAACCAAATATTAAAATACACTAATACATCAAACATTAAAAGCTTCCTAAACAGGGATGCCTTCAGATGTCTTCTAAAAGTCTGGTAGTTGTTGTTCTCTTTGACATCTGGTGGGAGGGCGTTCCACAGGGCGGGCGCCACTACCGAGAAGGCCTTCTGTCTGGTTCCCTGTAACTTGGCTTCTCGCAGTGAGGGAACCACCAGAGGGCCCTCAGTGCTGGACCTCAGCGTCCAGGTAGAACAATGGGAGTGGAGACGCTCCTTCAGATATACTGGACCGAGGCCATTTAGGGCTTTAAAGGTCAGCACCAACACTTTGAATTGTGCTCGGAAATGTACTGGGAGCCAATGTAGGTCTTTCAAGACCGGTGTTATGTGGTCTCGGTGGCCGCTCCCAGTCACCAGTCTAGCTGCCACGTTCTGGATTAGTTATAGTTTCCGGGTCACCTTCAAAGGTAGCCCCATGTAGAGCGCATTGCAGTAGTCCAAGCGGGAGATAACCAGAGCATGCACTACTCTGGCAAGGCAGTCTGCGGGCAGATAGGGTTTCAGCCTGCGTACCAGATGGAGCTAATAGACAGCTGCCCTGGACACAGAATTGACCTGTGCCTCCATGGACAGCTGTGCGTCCAAAATGACTCCCAGGCTGTGCACCAGGTCCTTGAGGTGCACAGTTACCCAACTCAGGACAAGGGAGTCCTCCACACCCACCCTCCTCCTGTCCCCCAGGAACAGAACTTCCGTCTTGTCAGGATTCAACCTCAATCTGTTAGCTGCCATCCATCCTCCAACCACCTCCAGACACTCACACAGGACCTTCACCGCCTTCACTGGTTCTGATTTAAAAGAGAGGTAGCGCTGGGTATCATCTGCATATTGATGGACACCCAGCCCAAACCCTCTGATGATCTCTCCCAGCGGCTGCATGTAGATGTTGAAAAGCATGGGGGAGAGGACAGAACCCTGAGGCACCCCACAAGTGAGAGCCCAGGGGTCTGAACACTCATCCCCCAACACCATTTTCTGAACACGGCCCAGGAGGAAGGAGTGGAACCACTGTATGACAGTGCCCCCAGCTCCCAACCCCTCTAGACGGTCCAGAAGGATGTTATGGTCGATTGTATCAAACGCCACTGAGAGATCCAGCAGAACTAGGAAACAGCTCTCACCTTTGTCCCTAGCCCGCCGGAGATCATCGACCAGTGGAACCAAGGCAGTTTCAGCCCCATGATGAGGGCTGAATCCCGACTGGGATATATAGAAGGCTTGCCTCCCAAGGGCAGTAAGGCTGAAACGTTCCTGGAATTCAATATATTTGTGACTGTGTTTTCCAATAAAAGGAAAAACAATGGGGTTGGGGAAAGACTTTGAAACTGCATGTTAGAATCCACATACATATCACTAGGGAACAAGTGCTCAGGGACATCTCACCAACGTAATACAATATTTTATACACCCAACAGATATCAGCAAACATTATCTTACACAAGCAAGGTACTCATCATCCATATTAAGCAATTTGGCGACTGTATCTGAATGCTGACGATCCTGATTTGCTTTGTAGACATTCATAAGCGAATGCTGAATATAATATTTATGCAACTGTCAACATTTATGTTGCACTTTTTCACACACAAAAATTTACACTGTCAACAATTTACATGTGAAATACTGATTGCTATAGATTTTCAGCTGAGGCAGGTCAGAAAGCCGATTTCTGGTCTCCTGGCTCTTTGTCATGCCAGAAAATGACCAAGAGATGAGAGAGGGTAATCTACCACATTGGAGCCGTTAAAAGGGCTGTGGAGAAGGATCCCCAGCACTCAGACAAAGCCTGCAAGAAGTCGGGCAGACTAGGCCTTAGGTTGGGATAAACCTCGGCCCTCCAGAGGCATTGGGACTACAACTCCCATCATCCCTAGCTAACAGGACCAGTGGTCAGGGATGATGGGAATTGTAGTCCCAAAATATCTGGAGGGCCGAGTTTGGGGATGCCTGGGATAAATGGTTGCCGTCTAGGCTGCAATTCAAGCCTGAAGAGAGTCAGCTGACATTAAAAGGCATCAAGACACAACAAGCTGAACTTGAGCAACTTGTCTTGAGTTCAAAGACTCTTCCCTATTTCTCCTGCTTCCTGACTGCTACCTCAGATGGTGGATCCTGGGCTGTCCACTTTGCCTTTGACCTGACAGCGGCTATTGGCCTCTCCAACCCTCTGCTGCTACCCCAGAACCTTCTGCATGGCTCTCTGTGCCTGCCCCATAACCCTTTGCTCCATAACTGCTTGATCCGGTGCCTGACTCTCAAGTCCCTCCCGTACCCATGTTCCTGGACTTTCCAGCCCTTGTCCACACCTAAACCAAACCTGCCTCAGAGCTAGGCCAAGGCTACAGAGCTAGGCCAGCTACAATCAACCCACTCTGAATTTTGGGCTCATTCTACACTTTTCTGTGTCAAACCCACACAGTTATGTGGTGAAATAAAAATTTTAAGGTTATATACACACACACACACACACACACACACACACATATATATATATATATATATATATATATATATATTCATAACTCCATATATAGGCCACATGTCTGGAACCCCACAGAAAAATTCCTGAAACCATTTTGTCCCTCCCAAATTGACCTCAAATATTTCTCTGCAAGGTCAATGGAAAATGGAAAAGCCTTCCCATTGTCTTTTTGTTCACAAATCCTGTCTTAAGGGTATGTCTGTGTATGAACAGGGTGAGCCTGTGACCTGACTCAGGAACTAAGTATTTATCATGACAAAAGACTGGCCAGGCTCCCCAGGTAATCCAATCAAGTAACCATTAACAGATAACCTGCCAGACAGGAGATAAACAACGCACTCAGATTTCTGTTCTAGACCGCCCTTTCTGTGATGTAGGTATGATGTATCTGGGGGTGGTCTTGAGGTAAACCCTTTCTGTGATGTATGTATGATGTTTCTGGTCTTGGACTCCAGGGCGGGCAATTTAAAATGTCTATATAAGGGCGGGCACACCTTTGTCCTGGGTCCTTCTCCTTTCCTGTGTGTGAGGGGAGCACCCTGTTGCAACAGATCAATAAAGATCAGGCTTACTAGCTGCTTTGCTTCTCAATATTCTCTGGTTGGCCTCTGTTATTTTCTCCAACCGATGGAGAACCTACAAAGGACTCTATAAGGGCTCTTGTGTCCCCCATAAGGAAATAAGGGCCGATTTTTGTTTATTACAGAGGAATAACCTAGTTATGAGTAGCACGACACAGACAAGATTATAAATTACTATTCTGAATGTGTCCTTGTTCATTTCAGGAGCCAATTTTACTTTTTAAACAAACCCATTGTAGCATAAAACACAGAACGCTAACACTGAATCTACACTTTCTAAACCATACACACAGCTGGCTCATGTTCCAAGAAACAAGTATAAAAGCAGTCTTTTGTAGTATTTCATTTCATCCACCCACACATCGGCTCAGATGGGCTTTTTGAGCACGCACCCCTGCATAGTCTGGTGCAACATCACAACTACCAAATTAATCTTCTGAAGAAAGCAGAAGTGGCCAATGGCCACCAGCTTAGATGGATTTGAAAGGGGATTAGACAAATTAATGAAGGGAAATGCTTCTGGGGCATGATTGAGATTCCCCCCCCCCCACTTAAAAATAAAAAAACGGTATAGAAATGCTAATACTAATACTACTAACAATAATAATGTACTATCTTTAGGATCAGGGAGGGCATGCCTCTGAATATACCAACAACAGAGGAAATACAGTGGTACCTCAGGTTAAGTACTTAATTCGTTCCGGAGGTCCATACTTAACCTGAAACTGTTCTTAACCTGAACCACCACTTTAGCTAATGGGGCCTCCAGCTGCCACCACACCGCTGGAGCACGATTTCTGTTCTCATCCTGAAGCAAAGTTCTTAACCTGAAGCACTATTTCTGGGTTAGCGGAGTCATTAACCGGAAGCGTATGTAACCTGAGGTACCACTGTACAGCAATTTTTTTTTTGAAGTATTCATGTTAAAACAACATGAGGGCAATGGCTAAGTGCTGCATGATCCTGACAGATGAAGGGCAGCCCAGAAATATAGTAAATAAATAAATGCTATACCCCATTTACCTAGGAATAAGCCCCACTGAACTGAGTGGAACTTAGATTGCACCTTTAGTCAGGACCCAGCCCACCCATTTAAATAAACCCACCCTGCTTATTAATAAGGACGAATACTATAATCACTGTAGTCACCACTGCCAATCATTTCCATATCACTTTAGTGTGCAAAGTGTGCTAAAATGCTCTCTGCCTCATTCATCTGAACCAAACTAGATTTCTCTGTACTGAGCTGCGGCCTGAATCCTTTTAACCTCAGTTGCAGTTTCCAACGAGAAAGAACCCTGGAAGTAAATAATGGAAGATAATCCCTCTTGTATGTTTGGCATTTAGAGCAGTCAACACAGAGTCTGCCTGCTCTTTTCTCTCTCTTTTTTCAGGCTGTTTGCCAAGGAAAGACCTTTTTAGGATCGTTTACTTAGAATTGTTCCTGCAATTAGCCAGCCCATTGTTAACACCAGTGTGTGGTTTTTCTTATGCAAACCACACCATTCCTGCTTGCAGGAGTTTGTTATTTTTAGAAAAAGCAATCCTAGCCATTCATATCTGACTCTTTTGGTACCCGCTATTACAAAGCACATAGAAGCAACCTAAACTGTAGTGTGTTATACACAGAATGGTAATTACTGTAAGTATCGTTGTTATTTCTTATTATTTTTATCTTGAGCTAGGAGAGTGGTTAAAACTCTGCTCTAAGAATATCAAGATCAGCAATGGGAGAAAGGTATAGAACAAATATTTCCTTTTTTACATGGTTCTGCTTGCTGAATAACAAAATTTTGCGGAATTTGGAGGTTGGTTGGCTAGATGCAGGAGAGATTTAGGGTACATACAGCAGTCTGAGTTGTAGGGATAATAACAGTGTAAAAGCAGAAATGCCAGCATAGTAGAAACAGAGCTGAAAAGTTACCAGAGGGTCATCTAGACCAACCCCAGCGATGCAGGAATCTCATGACAGATGGCCAGCACATACTATAAATTTCATTTTTAAACTGAGCACAGTGCTATATGTTTTTAATTAATGACCTGGTTTGCGATATACAATTCCTGTACACGCCCCTGCCCCTCTTAATTTTATTTATTTGGAAATAACAAAACTGCCTAAGTAAATAAACTTAACTGAATTCACAGAAACCACATGGAGCCAGATGCCCTGTTGTTAGGATAAACAATACTATCTGATTGTATTATTATTTATTCAGAATAACCTGTTAGCCACCTTCACACAAACTCGGTGTACAAAAACATCCTAATTACTCCCCACGCCTAAAAACAAAAGAAACAAAACCTGTAGACAGGGAACAACAGAAACAGCACCAACCAACCAAGCTAGCTAGCTAGCTAGCTAGCTAGCTAGCTAGCTGTAAAGGTAAAAGTAAAGGTAAAGGTAAAGGGACCCCTGACCATTAGGTCCAGCTCTGGGGTTGCAATGCTCATCTTGCTTTATTGGCTGAGGGAGCCGGTGTACAGCTTCCGGGTCATGTGGCCAGCATGACTAAGCATGACTCTGGCGAACCAGAGCAATGCACGGAAACACTGTTTACCTTCCTGCCAGAGCGATACCTATTTATCTACTTGCACTTTGACGTGCTTTTGAACTGCTAGGTGGGCAGGAGCAGGGACCGAGCAACGGGAGCTCACTCCATCGAGGGGATTCGAACCACCAACCTTCTGATTGGCAAGTCCTAGGCTCTGTGGTTTAACTCACAGCGCCACCCACGTCCCGTACTGTACTGGAGGCCAAATGACCGGAAACTTTATTTTGCACCCTTGCTGGAAAGTCAATAGAGAGGGAGAGCTATAACATACAAAGGGAAGTTCGTTCCACAGCCTTGGAGCTACTGATATAAAGACCCTGCTCTTTGCTGCTATTATGTCTCTGTTTCTTTCTCGCTCAAGTTGACTCCAGAGGCGGAGGGATTCAATTCCACACCAGAAATTTAAGTTTACACAGCTGAAGCGAATTAAGGAGCTCTATCGCTCTGGTGCAACAAGGCCCGATATTCGTTTATTTTCATTGGTGATTGTGAAATGCACTGAAAAGTGTGGAATCAATGATTAACAGGAAGGATAAAATCAGAATAAACTAGCATTGTTGTGTAACCTCACCACAAACAAATCAGAATAAGGACTCAATAAAGACTAGGCGCTGTGTAAGTTTTGTGCAAGCAAACCAGGATGTATGCTCAGAAAACTGATCCCTGTCCCCAGCCTCTCTCCCATGCGCGCGCACACCTAATCAATCCTGGATTCGTAGAATTGTCAAATTTGAAAGGACCCCAAGGGTTATTTTGTCCAACCCCCTGCAATGCAGGAGTCTTTTGCCCAACATGGGGCTTGAACCCATAACCCGGAGATTAAGAGTGGCAGGGAAAACCCAGCCAAATGGGCAGGGGCATAAATAATAAATTATTATTACTATTATTATCATGCTCTACCAACTTTGCTATCCCAGCCTGGTCACAGCCATTGTATATCAGGCAAGATGTTAAATAAAAGGCTGGATTATACTCTCCATTTCCTCCAGGGAGCACAGGTCCTCTTCCTTACAGCAACCCTATGATAGTGAGTGATAGTGACTGGCCAAGGAAGGGCACCCAGTAATCTTTGCTGCTAACTAGAGATTTGGACTCAGGCCAAAGTCCTATGCTCTAACCCAATCCCACCCCCACAACCTGGAGCCTTTCAGATGTTGCTGGACCATAACTCCCAGCATTCCTCACCATGAGCCATGCTGTCAGGGGCTGATGGGAGCATGAGACTGACATAATCTGCACGGCATGAGGTTGGAGGAGACTGATCTAGCCACTATACCAACTTGGTCTACCAACGGGCTCTTCTACAGAATCAGTGGTTTGAGGAGCACGGTGTCATGGATGGTACAATGTACAAACCTTGTCCAAGAGCTGTTTTTTTTTAATCTCAGCTGTCAATATGTTTTGGAAATTAACCAAATGACACACACACACACACACACACACACACACACACACTGCTGCAATATGGAGAAGATTATGGTATCATTTTGAGACCAGTCCAGGGTCCACACAAAAGACATGTTTCGTTTTTGTAGCAATGTTTGTTGGCTGAAAACTATGCAGTATTGGAAATATTTCCTGCTCTCTTCATACACTAAAAACAAACAAGTCAACGGAACTGGTAGAATCACATACCACCCTACAGGCAGAGTTGCTTCCTTGCCGGAATTGTACAGGCTCAGAAAGAAGTTTATCTTTTTAGACTTATTGCCAGTATTGGGGCATCAGAATATTTATTTGGAGTGTTTATATACTACCCTTGTTATGAGCCATAGGGCAGTTTACAACAAAACTAGACAAGATAAAAACTAAGTGTAACATCCACAAAATAACACAACCCTCAAATACATAACAAATCAACAACCATTTGCTAATAGCAGCAGCAACAAATCGATTAATTCATCCAGTTAGGTCTCTCCTCCTCCACCCGGCCACCCAAAAAAGTGCACCTTAACCAATTGCCTAAAGTTATATTAGGGTTGAGGCCTGGTGCACCTCAATACAAAAGGCTTTCTCTTGAACCCTCAACACCACACACTTCATCCTGTACAGGAATTACCAAGAGGGCATCATCTATTGATCTTAAGGCCATGAGTAGGTCAGCAGGGAAGATGGCATGCTTGCAGAGAATTTGGGTCACAGGTGTTATAGGATTTTAGGTGCCAAAGTTCCACCGCAGCCAGTTTTGTAGTTGAGACTCCTCAGCTGTTGCACACACAGCAGCATTTGCAGTGCGATGTGAATGCATGTGTCTCAGACCTATGAGGAGGCTTAGTGTTAGATCAGACTATTGATCTATCTAGGCTAGTAATTTTTTTCTACTCTGCCCAGCAGGACCTCTAAATGGTTTCAGGTAGAGGGTCTTTCCCCGCCATCGACTTGTACCTGATTGTTTTATAAGTGGAGATGCCCAGGATCGAACCTGGGAACTTCTGCAAGCCAAGCAAGTGCTCTGCCACAGAGGTATGGATCCTGCAATACTCCCCCTCCCATCCCCAGGTATTTCCCAGATCTGCCAACTGAACTCCTTTTTAAACTAAAGGTAAACGGACCATTAGGTCCAGTTGTGAATGACTCTGGGGTTGTGGCGCTCATCTCGCTTTATTGGCCGAGGGAGCCGGCATACAGCTTCCGGGTCATGTGGCCAGCATGACTAAGCCGCTTCTGGAGAACCAGAGCAGCGCACAGAAACACCGTTTACCTTCCTGCCGGAGTGGTACCTATTTATCTACTTGCACTTTGACGTGCTTTCGAACTGCTAGGTTGGCAGGAGCAGGGACCGAGCAACGGGAACTCACCCCGTCATGGGGATTTGAACTGCTGACCTTCTGATTGGCAAGTCTAGGAAGGTCTGCATGCGAGGGATAGATCTTTCCCACTGAATCAAAGGCGCCTCCAGATTTTTCTCATAACTGAGCAAGCACACCCAGCCTCCACAGTCACAAAGAAGAGCTTCTAGAAAAGATGGTGCAAGACTCAGGTCCTGCTTTGAAGCTTCCCACAGACATCTAGTTGGACACTGCGAAGACAGGAAGTGGACTAGATGGGCCTTGGCCTCATTCAGTAGCATTCACAGGTTCTTTTCAGGCTTGTGGATCCCCGAGATGGTTCGTTTCAGAAACCAGGCACGCCACACAGTCATACATTTATAACTGCGTCCCTTGGAAAGGGTTGCCAACTTTTTTTAACAGACAGACAACATGCCCAAGCAAATCCCAACCGTGGAGGCACAAACAGGGAAAACGCTTCTGCAGTGTGGACGGATGCCTGCTTGTTGGAAACCTCTTTGGGGGCCAAGAGCCTCTCCAGAGAAACAAAAGGTGGCAACCACCTGACCTTGGATTCCCCCAACCCTCCAATCTGACAAGCCACCAGCTTTTCTTGAGCTAAACCTGGCAATGATGGATCATCTCCCTAAAGGCAGAGCAAAACCCCACCATATGACAGACCTATTTTGGAAACCACACATTGATCTGCGCTGTAACCGAGGGGGAAAGCTAAAGCAGCCTCCCAATGCTACAGCAGCCTCCTGTCAAGCAATGAAAAACAGCCTGGCACGCTATGCCCTGCTTTTTCAGGAACACTCTCAATGCACTATATGTCCTTCCTTCTTGCTATTTTCCTCCTGGCATGTACACGCACCCCTGCTCTGCTGTAGGAAAATACCACGCTTCTCGAAATCAGGTCTTTATTTTATGCAGGATATTTACAGGGCACTTGATCGAAAAGCTCCCCAAGCAGGATACAAATAATTACTATATACTTTTAAATTAGAGGCAGCTCCTCTGCTCTGCTCATGCTCTCTCTCTCTCCATGCTCTACTTTTTTCAATGCAGTCAGCTGAACTATGGAGCAGCCCGGATTCAACTTTACAGAAATCAGGACTTTCCCCCGGCCCTCTTCGCGGGTCAACAACTTAAAAATAAGCTAATCGAAAAGCTTTCCTACCATATGTCCAAAAAGTTTCCCAGAGTACAACTAGCCCCTCTGGCTTTCCAGATCGCTATGAACATCCATGCCTAGGGAGTGGAGGGGGGGGTGGGGAGTCCTAAAATTGGCAGGCAACTCCGCACTTTCCCCTCTCCATCATCCCTGCAGAGGATGACGCGGTGGCTGCCCCGGGCTTTTCCTCTCTCTCTCTCTCTCTCTCTCTCTCTCTCTCTCTCCCGCACCGCGCACAGTTCCGTCATTACCTCTTTTAGCTCTGAAGTTTCCCCGCAAGAGACCCCGCGAAGCGAGCGCGGCTCAGCTTCCCACTTCCAGCCCAGCCCAGGAAAAAGAAAAGAGAAGGAAGGGGAGGAGAGGAGAGAAGCAATGGGGAGAGGAGGGGTGTCTCTCCCCCCCTCCCCAAGCGCGCAAATGACAGGCTGCGTCCTTGCAAAGCGCCGTTTGCAGGCGCTCCGAAAAAGCAGCAAACAAACACGCACGAAATACTCCAAACAGCCCCTATTTCCTCGCGCCGGAATGCCAGGAATGTCAGCGGAGCTTTTTTACCTACTGCCCAAATCATCGCCGGCTTCTCTGGGTCCTAATGTTGGCCCATGTATTCGCCCCGCCGAGCGCTCTCTCTTGTCTGCTTCTTGCTTTCTCCGTCTCTCTCTCTCTGGGCAGATCTTCCTTCTTTTCCTTCGCCAAGCAAGAGCGGTCCCTTGGAAAGGCGGCCAAGGGGCTGGGATTGCCAGCGTAATTCTACCCGCTCCGCCGCCGCCAACCCACACGCTCCAGCAGGGAAGTCGCACATCGCCGCCGCGCGGCGCTTGCCAGGTCCTAGCGCGCGGAAACTGCAACTTTCCGCCCGGGGAAAGTTCCTTTCTCGCCGGGTGGTGGGAAGGACATACCCTCCAGCATTTCTCTGATGCAAACAGGGGCGTCCAATCAATAATAATAATAATAATAATAATAATAATAATAATAATAATAATAATAATAATAATTTTACTCTTTATACCCCCGCCCATCTGACTGGGTTTCCCCAGCCACTCTGGGTGGCTTCCAACATATATAAAAAAACATAATAAAACATTTAAAAGGGCATACCCTCCAGCATTTCTCTGGTGCAAAAACGGGCGTCCAATCAATAATAATTAATAATAATAATAATGCAAATAATAATAATTTTACTCTTTATACCCCCGCCCATCTGACTGGGTTGCCCCCAGCCACTCTGGGAAGCTTCCAACATATATAAAAAACATAATAAAACATTTAAAAACTTCCCTACACAGGGCTGCCTTCAGATGGCTCCATGGTGGAATAACTCCATGTTGTTGTTGTTGTTGTTTAGTCATGTCCAACTCTTCGTGACCCCATGGACCAGAGCATGCCAGGCAGTCCTGTCTTCCACTGCCTCCCGCAGTTTGGTCAGATTCATGCTGGTAGCTTCGAGAACACTGTCCAACCATCTCGTCCTCTGTCGTCCCCTTCTCCTTGTGCCCTCCATCTTTCCCAACACCAGCGTCTTTTCCAGGGAGTCTTCTCTTATCATGAGGTGGCCAAAGTATTGGAGCCTCAGCTTCACGATCTGTCCTTCCAGTGAGCACTCAGGGCTGATTTCCTTCAGGATGGACAGGTTTGAGCTTCTTGCAGTCCATGGGACTCTCAAGAGTCTTCTCCAGCACCAGAATTCAAAAGCATCAATTCTTTGGCGATCAGCCTTCTTTATGGTCCAGTTCTCACTTCCATACATCACTACTAGGAAAACCATAGCTTTAACTATACGGGCCTTTGTTGGCAAGGTGATGTCTCTGCTTTTTAAGATGCTGTCAAGGTTTGTCATTGCTTTTCTCCCAAGAAGCAGGCATCTTTTAATTTTGTGACTGCTGTCACCATCTGCAGTGATCATGGAGCCCAAGAAAGTAAAATCTCTCACTGCCTCCATTTCTTCCCCTTCTATTTGCCAGGAGGTGATCTTGCACAGAGCCCTTTCCTTCGTTCCCTTAATGGCCCATCACCTCACAAATTCTGGCTATTCCTAGAATTAGAAGAGGGCCCAAGCATTCAGACTAACCTCCCCCCACGCATGACAACACTTTCAAGAATATATTTGAAAAAGAGTGGTGTTTTGTAACTTTATTTGTTACAGGGTGTTTTTTCATTCATTCATTCATTCATTCATTCATTCAAATGAATGGAAACAGCACTGCTGTTCCAAGAACTCAAAAACAGTTTGAAACACCATCTTCTGCCCAAGCACTACCTAATGATAGGACTGGCTTTGCACATTGCATCCTCAAAAGGGCCCTTGCAATATAAAATCTCTCCATCAGTACATTCCCTCCCTACCCTAATTAATGATGAACATTTTGCTAGCTACATTTATAGTTAGAGGGTGGCATCAAGAGAGTCACTTACCATCACCCCATCACGGGTCTAGCGAAAGAGTGCTGCTTATTCCCAACTCATCACAAACCTCATTTCCCCGTCCCCGAGAAACACAGCTCGCCGCAGCACATCTCGCGGCAAAAGTAATCTGCCGGCTGAAATTGCGTCAGGTTAAAGAGTCAAAGGAGCTCCTCACTGCATGCCTTGTCCCACAGTAGCTCCAAAGTTCCGTCTGCAAGAAGTGTTTAAAGCGAGCCTTGCTACCACATGGCCCATTGGCACCCGAATCCGGTAGGCACTGAAAGAGACCTTGTATTCCACCCCTAAAATTAATAGCCGCCACGAGATCTTTTGCCATGGTGATGAATGTACATATTTATAACATATCCGCCTAATGCGCCTTCTCCTAACGTACAGGGCTGCTGCTGGAAAGAGCACCGAGAAAAGTCACCGCACATCTGTTTTCTCTATTTGGATGTGAAGAGCGCCCCTTTCTTACTTTCTTTTAATAATTTGACCTCTTTTGTTTCTGACAGAGGATGCTGTCAGACACAGCACTGGCTCCTTGGATTCATTCCAAGCTCAGATGAGGTCAGAGTGTGAGAGGGGGAAGGGAAAAAAAAAAGCCAATTCTCACAGCTGGGTGGCCACTAAATAATCTGAGCAAACAGCTTGGGGGAGATATTTTTTGTTTTTTAAAGAACATCAAATGGAATTGGATTTCTAGTTGTGCTGAATTAAAATCACAAAGGCTTTAGCTTCTGACTCTTTTTTGTGCAAGTCCACACTGGCATCTGGCTCTGTTCTGCATCAGCTGCAGGGGACCTCTACAGGATACTGACTGGAGGAATCATTACTGCAACAGCTCTGCCCCTGTTGGGTTAAGGAGAGAAGCTGAGAATTCAGACTCTCACCTGTAAGAATGGCTCAGTTTGCATTTCAATGCAAACCTACCTATTTTGTACTTTATGGACCAATAGGCAAACCAGGTGGCGCTGTGGTCTAAACCATGGAGCCTAGGACTTGCCGATCAGAAGGTCGGCAGTTCGAATCCCACCCCCGTTGCCCGGTCCCTGCTCCTGCCAACCTAGCAGTTCAAAAGCACGTCAAAGTGCAAGTAGATAAACAGGTACCACTCTGGCAGGAAGGTAAACGGTGTTTCTGTGCGCTGGTCTGATTTGCCAGAAGCGGCTTAGTCATGCTGGCCACATGACCCAGAAGCTGTACGCCGGCTCCCTGGGCCAATAAAGCGAGATGAGCGCCGCAACCCCAGAGTCGTCCACGACTGGACCTAATGGTCAGGGGTTTCTTTACCTTTAGGCAAACCAAAACACAGTTATTCTTCGAATTCCAGACTTCTCAAAATTCTGCTATGCAGTTCTCCAAATAATGTGCTCAGTGTGCCCCAAAATGCACATATTAGTGAAAAATGGCATACAAAAATGTGCTTTTGCTTGTGGAAATGGGCACTGCATTAAAAAATGTGCATATTCAGATACATTTGCACTGAAAAGCTGAAGAATGTTCATGAGTCCTTAAAAAGAAATCACAGACCGCTGAAATGTGGAGAAACGAACTTAATATATGAAAAGCAAGAATGCAAAATTGACAGATTCCTCCATATGTACTTGGCAGCCTCTATGCTTAAAAGGGGGGGGGGGGCACTAGGATTCCATAAGATGTGAGGAACCATGTGTGTAGATGGGCTAGTTCATACAACTGGTGCTGCCACAGGACCTGGCTAGATTGCAAACCTATCTGTAGACCCATGCAAGGATTTGAATGGGGCTGGCAAGCATGTGAACTTGAATAGCGTGCTAAACCTAGAAAGGGGGAGCTTTTAGCCCACCACATACTTACATACAATATATGCTGCATTTCCAAGTGAAGTCCATTCAAAGCAACTTGCAGCAATAAAAAACTACAAGTGTGAAAGAAGCCCAATATTACTAATACCAAGAATAATATACCTGTATAATCACGGTTCCAAACTGGCTTTAAAATTAGTCCAGGGCCATTTGGGAGCAATTGTGTCTATGACCCAAGACATTCCCTCATTCCAAATGGAGACCAGGAGTTCTGGCTGAATCTGTAGGAAACTCTCCACCACCACCAACCCACAGCAGGGAATTCAGAGATCCATCTGGATTCATTAGTTTATTGGGGCCGGTCATAACAACCACAAGTTTGTCATCCCCATAGACACTTTGTGCAGCTCTAAAATTAACTGGTCAGATAATGTCATGGCCAATGTTCAGGGATGATGGGAATTGTAGTCCAACAATATCTGGGGCCCACAGATCCCCCATCCCTGTGCTAGACAATACCTCAGTTGTAGATAATCAGCTCTAAGTTTCCTCCACCAAGGTGCCTAATCTTTGATCCAAAGAAGAATAACTCCTAGCCTTATCTCCAGTGATTGCAAGCACCCTTGTACCCAGAGTTGGGTGTGGCTGAGGAGATCCAGCCACTCCCTTGACCACCCCCCTGCTAATGCAGGAAATCTGATGATATAGGACCCCTGATAGATAACAATCCAACCTATCAGGAACACTTGTAGCAATCGAATATATATATATATATATATATATAAATTAAATTGTCCAGTAGCACCTTAGAGATCAATTAAGTTTGTTCTTGGTATAAGCTTTTGTGTGCATGCATACTTCTTCAGATACACTGAAACAGAAGTCACCAGACCCTTATATATAGTGGGAGGGCGGGGTGGGGGTTTTCTCCGGAGGGTAGTAGGAGATGGATGATTGACTCAATGGGTATGGTAAACCCGTTAACTACTGCAATTAGTCCTACAGGAAAAAGCCAGGGATAGTATGCAGATGATTAGCATATGTAATGAGACAGGAATCCAATATCTCTATTCAGACCAGGTCTCTCCATAGTTTTCAGTTTAATGATAAGTTGCAATTCAGCAACTTCTCTTTCAAGTCTATTTATTTTGTAATAGGAAAGCTGCTTTGAGATCCTGTATTGAATGTCCTGGGAGACTGAAGTGTTCTCCTACTGGCTTCTATGTCTTGTGATTCCTGATGTCAGATTTATGTCCATTTATCCTTTGGCGTAGGGTTTGGCCTGTTCGTCCAGTATAGAGAGCTGAAGGGCATTGCTGGCATTTGATGGCATACACAATGTATGCCATCAAATCACTTGTAGCAATGTTTTTCTTGCACGGGCAGGGTTGGACTTGATCCCTTCTAACGTGATCATTCTATGTATCAAAGGCAGTGCCACATAGCATATTGACTATGTCAGTACGCTCTGACATTGTAAAAATTCAATCTAACGACCTCTCTTCCTAGGAATATTTTCCAGTCAGGTGGGGCTGCAGTTACAGAATAGGCAGAATCTGCCCCAAATGTAGGATTCATCTGCAGCTAATACCAAAAGGATCCATCACATACCGAGACTGATTTAGCAAATGATAATTGAGAAAATCATGTGGGTGCCATTGTCACAGGCTACCCACTCAACACCTGAAACAAACAATACAGATTTGCTTGCAAAGACAGCACTGACCCACACGGATAACATGTGGTATTATGGTACCGATTATAACTATTCACAGAAAAATGTACAACAGCTTGATTAAATCGTGCATCAAAGTTGTGCAGGAGGCTACGAAAGCAAACAAAAAAATAACAAGATATCCAAAACCTAGAAAAAGGAAAAGGAGACCAAACATTCTCGTTTTTGCCTGGGGTGCCATTTGGTTAAGGGCTAGCATTGATTAGAGGTCAAGGGCTAGTATTGATTAGAGGTCAATTGCCACCACACTTGGAGCAAGCAACAGTTCTGCAAGTACAGCCTCTTTGGTCAAGCTAGCTTCACAATAAACCTCCAACACAGGTGACTAAAGCTTCCAAGCAGCAGAAATATCACATCACAAGACAGAGCGGAGCCAAAATTTCTCAGAATTTTTTTTTCTGACAATTTATTTTGAGAAATGCTCTTTCTTCAAGCTGTTCTTGTTAGATGACTGCAGTCCTCCCCTGAGAACATTCAGCAAGATATCACCCCCTATGTTGCCCCTCCATGAGTTTTGAGTGCATCTGTGGATCCAGTTTTTAATATTTCTCAATATTAGTGAAGGAAGCAATAGGCTTTGGCTCCTGTCTTTTTCAGCCTGGCTCTCCTAGCTCATTCATCCACGAGTATGAAGTAACCATGGAGTTTCAATGTTAAGGGAGCTGGAATCCCTCAGAATTTTCTGTTGCGGAATTTTGCTTCCGCCTGCCAAGAATATTCAGCAAAATGTCACCCACAATTTCGCCACACACAAACAGAGTGAATACTTCCGTGAAGCCATTTTTGCTCAGCCCTTAAAAACTCGCCAAAAAACCCCACAGGAAAATATAGCCATCCTATATTTTCAGTATTTAACAGTGAATCCTGTACACATCTACTCAGAAGTAAATCCCACAGAGTTCATGTACATGTATACAGGACTGCAGCCTAAAACATCTCAAAACTGTACTGCAAAAGATGCGATTAATTCCAGAGATATTTACTTACCTATCTGATGGGCACCAAAGATCACTGGATCACCTTTGGAAGCCTCGGTGTCTGGTGGGGGAGAAAACAAACAAACCTTTTGAAAAACCAGAGTAATGGCATTTGTCATAATTGATGCAGAGTGGCAGTTGCGAAGGTCTTCTCTCTTAGCTACTTAGTTAGGACCACCCCTCATACCGTGCCTAAATTCAGCACTGCCTGATTTGATTGATGACGACAATAAACTTTGGACACGGGAAAAAGCATCTCCATCGCAGAACGATGCTATTCGGTCTCATCAGCCCACAAACTTTGCACTGGCCAAATACTCTGATAGATGGTTGCGCAGCCCCTTTGCCGACTCTCACCTCCTTATTTTGGCAACGCCTCCCTGGTGCCATCTTCTTCCTTTGGGGGAACCCAAAGTTTGTTCTGAAAAAGCCATCTGTGGCTTTCAGATGTGAGGAGTGAATGGAGCATCCCTTTCTCTTACCCACCTGAATTGACACAGCTACCTCCTCTCAGTCAACGCAGCCCCCTTTCTGCCAACTGAGCCTGCCTCGCATTGGTTGCTAGGCAACCAAAGCAGGCATATTCTGCAAACGTAATAGGCATGAACTCTCCATCCTTTTTTTAGGTTGTGTTTTAGAAACTGTATCCCCCTCCCACAAAAAATAAAAATAAAAATAGTAATGACCAGATCCAAATTGAATAAATCGACAAAATGCCACAGTCTTCTGAATGTAGAGTAAGTACCGGTAATCACAGAAGCAGCCCACATAGTCCATAGGTATTTGTGGAGCCAGAGTACTTCTCATTTGGTAGGATAAAGTGGGGTGCAGGGGGAATGTTAATCTTCACTTCTTCCCTGCACCTGTTTGCAGCTTTTTCACCCCCTTTTTCATCAGGCCTGCAACATTTTTATCAGCCTATGGTGTCATGGAGAAAACAACGAACTCCCTGCCTGCTTTCTTTCTTTATATTAGCCTCCCCCCCCCAAAAAAAAAACCCCTCAGTGCCTTAGAAGTGGATTTAGCCTATATTTTTCTCTCAGCCACGCTGAAGCAAATTAGGCCGAGACAGAGCAACGAAGCCTAGATCACCCACTGAGCCTCATGGCTGAATGAGGATTCGAAGCCAGTGGCCCCATGCAGATATTTGTCTACTGCATGGGTAGGCAAACTAAGGCCTGGGGGCCGGATCCAGCCCAATCGCCTTCTAAATCCGGCCCGTGGACGGTCTGGGAATCAGCGTGTTTTTAGAATGTGCCCTTTTATTTAAAATGCATCTCTGGGTTATTTGTGGGGCATAAGAATTCGTTCATTTATTTATTTTTCCAAAATATAGTCCACCCCCCAATAAGGTCTGAGGGACAGTGGACTGGCCCCCTGCTGAAAAAGTTTGCTGGTCTACTGCTTCATAAACCATTATTATAAAGCCATGGATTAAAGAGTCAGAGGACCAGACTACTGGTTGCCTGTGTGTACACTTGGATAAGAGGCTGTATTCCCCTGTAGATATTTTTGGCAGCGCCAGCCAGCATAGCCAATGGTCAATGATGATGGCAGTCGTAGTCCCACAAATATCTGCCATAGGTTCACCACCCCTGGTTAACGAAAAGGTGCAATGTCTTCTGCTGCAGAGTATTGAAATGGGGTTAACAGTGGAGACAGGGATCCTAAGAAACAAATCCACTCTTAACATAGGACAACTCTTAATAATAAATAGGGCTACCAAAGGTTGCTAATTATCTCTGTGTGCCTTTAGAATCCTTCCTTCAAGGCAACACAGTGCAAACACTTTGGTTCCCATCCTAGATCACCCTCACTACAAAAAGCCCCTTACACATGTAGAAAGCAAACTGTTATTTGCTATTTTTATTATTATTGGGTATACAGTCAGCCTGAATGCCAACCTAAATGTAATGCAGCAAGAGATCTGCGATTAGGATCTCCAACTTATTTTAACAGACATGTAGGAAACACTAGGAAAGCAGGTATCACACTAGGAAAAACTAGGAAAGCAGGCAATAAGTAATACAAATTTGAAGTATGGAATGGACGGGAGGTTGGGTCTTTAGTGTTAAGACCAATAGATGTTTTATTGTTTGCTAAGAATATTATGTGTCTATGGTTATTTTTGTAATTTGTGTATAATTTGGTATTTGTGTTTTTTGTTTGTTTGTTTTTCTTATTGTATAAATAAAAAACTTTAAATATTTTTTTTTTTTTTTTTTTTAAAGGAAAGCAGGTATCTAGGAGAGAGTGTTTAACTGTTTCGTTATTTCTCCTTTCCTCTGATCTCCACTATTGGCCTGGGAGGGAAAAGTAAATTCAGTATAACCTAGGAAATGCAAAGAGCTATCCTTTCAAAGTTGCACTTGTCCAAAAAAATAAAGAAAATAAAAATCCAGCTGAACAATGTTTGCAGAAATGCATATATTAGGGGGAAATACGCATAAAAATGAAAATATTAGTGAAAAGAACATGCCTTACATTAGGGAATATTGTTTGCAAAAATGTGTATATTAGTCAAAACCACATGTAAAAATGTAGTTATTGGGGGGAGGGATGGAATAAAATGCTGAAATTTTTTCATTAGGACTTTAAAAAAAAAACCCACATGTTGCTGCAAAATATGGTGAACTGCATTTAAGATTGGAAAAATTAGAAACCGAGAGAATCAAAACTGGCAAATCCTTCCATCCTTAGAAGTGGGTAAGATCTAACAGCCATCTGGAATACCATACCTCTTAAAGCATTGAGAAAATGAAGAATTCCACTGTGGGTCAGCCAGTTGGCATCATCCAAGTCCCAGTTTTCACTCAAGTCCATCTTTTGGTGCAAGGTCAAAGGAACCGCTACTTTGAACGATCTGTGCAAAGTAAAGGCAAGCTTTGCAAGATGACAAGAGGTGGCAGCTATTTCTGAAAGAAAAATGTGCAACATATAGTTAATTATGTTAATTGCCAGCAACTTCAGGATATGAAAGAATGGAAGGTTGCCAGTGAAGCAGAAATGCTGCAACGCATTTAAGATTTCCTCCCCACTTCATCTCTAAGCCCCATCACAGTATGGCTATGTACACACAACACACCCTTAAAACACAGCCGAAGCACATTTCTTCACTCAAAGAATTCTGGGCATTGTAGTTTGTTTAAGGTTGCTGCGCATTGCAACTCTGTGAGGGTACACTACAGAGCCCAGAATTCTTTGAGGAGAAAAATGTGCTATGAATATGCTTTAAAGGTATAATGTGTGCATAGCATAACATCCAACATTTATCCAATGAAAATAGGGACTGTTCAGTTGTGGGTGAACATATCAGACGACACAGCGATTCTTCAAACAGCTCTTGTTTATTCAGAGGCCAGAACAGAACTGAACTGAAGGGCTCAGTCAGCCTGCTTATATAGAGCTCCAGTACAACATTACTGTAGCAACTTTCTAAAACTATCCAATCACTGAACGTCACTTTCGATCCTTCATTTGCATAACTATCTACAGTATCCCCAGGCTGGCCCAGGGTGAGAACTTCAGTACATAACAGGGACGTCCCATTCCATAATGATAATTTTACTATTTATACCCCACACATCTTACTGGGTTGCCCCAGTCACTCTAGGCAGCTTCCAACATATATAAGAACATAATAAAACATTAAACAGTTTGGGGGATTGTACAGGATTGCCTTCCCTGTACAGGATTGCCTTCAGACGGCTTTAGGGTTGGATAACTCCATGCCCTCCAACATTTCTCCAATGAAAATAGGGACATCCTAAGGAAAAGTGGGGCATTCCAGGATCAAATCAGAAACTGGGACAGCTTCTCTAAATCAGGGATGTCCCTGGAAAATAGGGAAACTTGAAGGATCTGTATTAGCAAAGGTGAATGAAATCTCTTGAGGGTGCAGTTAGTATTGGTCTTGTAACTCTACCCCTCCTCCATCGATCATATCAATTAAACTGCCTCTCCTTTCCTTGGCTGTGTTGCTTTCTGTAGGAAACTCACTAAGGCCCCATTTGCACTATACATTTTAGACAGTATCAAACCAAGAATTCTGGGACATTTTGTCAAGGGTGCTGAGCGTTGTTCAGAGGACCCTGTTCCCAGGGCCGTCTTAAGCATATCTGGCGCTGTGGTGCAAAGATCCCTACGGAGCCCCTCCCCTGGCAACTCCAAAACAAGGGAGGGGGGCGGTGGAAAATGTCCTCTGCCTCCTCCACTGCCCTGAACCCTGGTGTGGTGGCAGCAATCAAGCAGGAAAACGTGCTGGTGGACGTGCTCTCCAGCGTGGGGCCCCCCGAGAAGGCTGTGCACAGAAGCAGGAGGAGGACAACGACCGGGAGCAGGACCGTCTTTAGCAGAGGCTTAGGAGGGGCTTCCATCCTAAGCCTCTGCGGGGATCGCTCTCCTCCTGCGGAGGCTTGGGAAGGAAGCTGCATGCCCGCCAGCCATATAGTTGGCGGGGCGCAGCTGGCGGGCGTGCAGGGAAAGGGGAGGCTGCTGGCAAAGCCACGCAGCTCCCCCACTTGCTAGGGCGCCCCTGAGAGCCCCAGCGCAACGAACCACTAACACCAATGGGGAAGACGGCTCTGCCTGTTCCTTTCACAGAGCTCCAATTCCCCGAGTTCCCTGGGAAGAGGAACTGCCTAGTGTCCAGCAGCCCCGAAAATGTCAGGACCTTAAGCCATCACGGCTTCTCACTTTGTAGCACAGAGTCCCTATTTCCCATCTTTGTTGAGGTACACTAATCGGAATGCTTTCACATTGGAGGAAGCAGAGGGAGGAGAGCTGCGGACTGTGGCCACCTATTCTTCCCCCTCCTCTGTCGCCGTTCCTGGGAGCCAGAGAAGGCCTGGTGCAGGGAAGAGTCTTGTGCCAGGTCCATCATTCCCCATAATTCTTTGGGGGAAGCCATTACCGTTTATAGTAGTATGATACTGTCTTTAAATGCAGATGGGGTCCAACTCCAGTTCAATGCAGTTTTATTATCTATATTTGTACAGGGCTGGCATCCGCACCTGACATCCATGGGCAGCTGGCAGAGCCTCAGTGCCTTGGCAGGGCTTACTGCAGCTGCCTGCCTTAGGGCAGCCTTTAGTGTATATATATATATTTATTTTTCCTGGCCTAGCACCCAGAGCAGCACAGGGAGCCTGAGTCTAGCTGACATTTTAATGCCGTTTGTGTCATTTCAATCAGCACCCAATGGGCTTCATTATAATTTTTATGCGCTCCCCACTTATTTCGAGTCATGAAAACGTTTCAGGTGCCAAGCAGCAGGGTTTCGTTCCCTTTGGAAGGTGGATGATGTGTTTGTGATTCTCAGCCATTGGTATTCAGAGGCATGCTGTCTCTGACTGGAAATTTACCACAGACATTATGGCTCGTGGCTACGGAGAGCCTCATCCTCCATGAAGTGTTCTAATCCATCGAAGCTGATGTCTCTCCAGGGTTTAAGAACATAACGTTATGAGTCAGAGGGGGTGTCAAGTGTATGGGCTTGGGGGGCAGTCCAGTCCAGATGATTTCCTTGGCTCCCCTCGAGGCCTATGATCCTGTATCCAATAAGGGATATAATCTAGTAGGAGAGGCTGTGGAACCTGTTAAACAAGGCGCTGGGCTTTGGCTGACTAGTTAAGTACCACGATTTAGCATATACAAAGAGGTCGTGGGGTGCCATTCATTGAAGCAAATGGGTGGGCCTTTCCCTCATCCCACTCACCTAGCTGGTATGTAGGAGGAACAACAGCCAGAGTTATAAGGTTAAAAGCAGGTGAGAAACTGCGGAGAGACAGGTTTTTGCTCTGTTGGATCTAGAGTTGTAACTAATGGAAACGCTAGCTCTTGGGGGTGTTAATGCTGCAAGAGCCTCTATCCTATGCTCAGGTTGTAAATAAAACCATACATTCTAAAAACACTACAGTTTCTGCTGACCTTCATTCCAAGGAAACAGAACACTGAGTAAGTGCTGAAACCCCTGGGTTCTCTCACGGCTTGAAGGGGGAAGTGTCTGGCTCTGTTGGATCAGACCAGTAGTAGGCCATGTCATCTAGCATCCTGCTCTCACAGTGGCTAACCTCATGCCAATGGGAAGCGCAAACGCAGGACGTAAACACAGCAGAGTCTCCTCACTTGTGATTCCCAGAAACTAGCATTCAGAGGCATACTGCCACGGATAGTTTCGGACTGGAACCACAGCATGAGCAAAATACTGATAGGCGATATCATGTTGTTGTTGTTTAGTCGTGTCTGACTCTTTGTGACCCCATGGACCAGAGCACGCCAGGCACTTCTGTCTTCCACTGCCTCCCGCAGTTTGGTCAAACTCATGCTGGTAGCTTTGAGAACACTATCCAACCATCTCGTCTTCTGTCGTCCCCTTCTCCTTGTGCCCTCCATCTTTCCCAACATCAGGGTCTTTTACAGGGAGTGTTCTCTTCTCATGAGGTGGCCAAAGTATTGGAGCCTCAGCTTCACGATCTGTCTTTCCAGTGAGCACTCAGGGCTGATTTCCTTCAGAATGGAGAGGTTTGTTCTTCTTGCAGTCCATGGGACTCTCAAGGGTCTCCTCCAGCACCATAATTCAAAAGCATCCATTCTTCAGCGATCAGCCTTCTTTATGGCGCAGCTCTCACTTCCAGACATCACTACTGGGAAAACCATAGCTTTTACTATATGGACCTTTGTTGGAGATATTATAGCCATTGCTAAATATCTCAAGAGATGTTGCATGAAAGAGGGAATAGGAAACAAGCTTGTTTTCTCCTGCTCTGGAGGATAGGACTCGAACCAAGAAAGGAGATTCCGACTAAACAGGAAAAGCTTTGACAGTAAGAGCTGTTCAACAGCGGAACAGACTTCCTCAGGAGGTTGTGAACACAACTTACTTGGAGGTTTTTATGCAGTGACTGGATGGCCATCTGTCAAGGATGCTCTAGCTGAGATTCCTGCACTGCAGAGGGTTGGACTAGTTGACCCTTGGGGTCCCTTGCAACACTATTACTCTATGATTTGGCTTCCCTCATGCCACCCCACACTTTAAATTTTAATTCTTGAATCAACTGTACAAGAACAAACTTCATGACACGCAGCACTGATTCGGCCTTGGTAGCAGAATTAAACAGTAGGCTGATATATATACAACTCAATAGAATTGAGCCTATTGAGTTATATATACAACTATACAGCTCAAGAAGGTCAATTCTATGCTACCAACGGTTCAGGACCTGCTCTCGGACAGGAATAATCAAATTACTTTAATAGTGGCTGAATTTTTTAGTGCTGTCCATGTAGATAGACTGGGCCATTATAAAGAGATTTAGTGGTTCTTAATTGATCGGTGATGTGGTAGTGTTGTATTGTATTATTTATGCAAATTGATTCTCTCTGGAGTTAAAGATCTGACTGGAACAAACCTTGTTATGTTGAGCTTGTATTTTGCACAATTTGTATATGGTGTCTGATAATGTGTGGTTTGCTATGCCTAATAAAGGATATTGTGTGTGTGTGTGTGTGTGTGTGTGTGTGTGTGTGTGTATCTATATATATATATATTCTTCATGACCCCATGGACCAGAGCACGCCAGGCACTCCTGTCTTCCACTGCCTTCCGCAGTTTGGTCAAACTCATGCTGGTAGCTTCGAGAACACTGTCCAACCATCTCGTCCTCTGTCGTCCCCTTCTCCTTGTGCCCTCCATCTTTCCTAACATCAGGGTCTTTTCCAGGGAGTCTGCTCTTCTCATGAGGTGGCCAAAGTACTGGAGCCTCAGCTTCAGGTTCTGTCCTTCCAGTGAGCACTCAGGGCTGATTTCCTTAAGAACGGATTGCTTTGATCTTCTTGCAGTCCATGGGACTCTCAAGAGTCTCCTTAATTCAAAAGCATCAATTCATCAGCCTTCTTTATGGTCCAGCTCTCACTTCCAGACATCACTACTGGGAAAACCAGTATGCATTCACAGTCCTAGAAGCATAGCTGTCAACTTACAGATTTGAAAATAAGGGACCAGCAGCCTTGAAAATAAAGGACCAGCAGCCAAAATAAGGGATCTGCAGCCTCACCTGTTCCAGGCACTCCAGTCTTCCTGTCCTCCTGCAGTCTGGTCAAACTCATGCTGGTAGCGTCGAGAACACTGTCCAACCAACTTTGTAACCAGAGGTTCAACTGAATAGAATCTGAATCACATGCACCACAAGGCCTATGCAGTCTCAACTTAAGATGGCTCTCCGGCCTGGCTTTGCACTGCAAAGTTTGCAGCAGCACGTGCAACAAAATGGCGTCCAGCATTGAAAAACCCCCTCAGCTTGCATTAACTAGCCACACACAAGGCATGCAAGCTCCACCCCCCCCAGTCGTTCTTCCCTCCCTCCCTGGCTGGCAGGGAGGGAGGGAGAGGAGCTGCTTCCTTTGAAATTTAAGGGACATCATTTAAGGGACATCCATCAATAAGGGACAGCAGTGGGACATGGCACTGGAATAAGGGACTGTCCCTTCAAATAAGGGACACTTGACAGCTATGCCTAGAAGCAGAAAACTCTGACAAACTGGAGCATGCAAACAATAGCTGGGTCAGGGAGAAAAGGTTAATGGAAGCCACTTACACTTCACGCATAAACACCCACACAATGTAGGCTTCTGTGGCACGCGGATTTGAACAATGAAAGAAAAAACAAAGCCTTGTTTTATTTAAGGGCAGCACCCAATTGAGAAACCACAATTAATTTAATTAATTAATTAATATCTGCACAAGTTTTCCTACGGCTAAAACAAACAGCTGTCCAATCTCCACCGCATGTTCTGAAGAAAAATGTTCTTCAGAGAGGGCTTGCACAATATCACAGCAAGCACATAAAATCATTGAATTGTAGAGTTGGAAGGGACCCAAGGGTCATCTAGTCCAACCCCCTGCAATGCAGGAATCTCAGTTAAAGCATCCATGAGAGATGGTCACCCAACCTCTGCTTAAAAACATCCAAAGAAAGATTCCACAACCTCCCGAGGGAGTCCATTCCACTATCGGAACAGCTCTCACTGTCAGAAAAATCTTCCTGATGTTTAGTCACAATTTCCTTTCTTTTAACTTGGAGCCATTGGTTCGAGTCCTAGCCTCCAGAGCAGGAGAAAATAAGCTTGTTCCCTCTTCCATGTAACAGCCCTTGAGATATCTGAAGAGGGCTATCATATCTCCTCTTAGTCTCATCCTTTCCGGGCTAAACATACCCAACTCCTTCAACTGTTCCTCATACAGGTTTGTTTCTATCTCAAAAGAGGATTTCCTTTCTCTGTTTTTGAGAAGAAAAGTCTCTTCTAAAATATTATTGGTACTTGCTGTCACTGGTGGATCTTTAACTGTTTACATTTGAAATAATACTTTTAAAAACTGGTTTAAAAATTTAAACCATTTAAAAATGGTTTAAATTTTTAAAAATACTTTAAAATACTTTAAAAAACTGTCATTGGTGCATCTTTAACTGTTTACATTTGAAATAATACTTTAAAAAACCTAGCTGTCCAATTAATTGGAGACATTTTTTAAATTGATAAAAAATAGTTGCTTAACCTAATTTCTGTCAATTCCAAGTTTAGTTGACTAAACACCAAAATTCCTTCCTTCCTTTGTATCAAAGTTACAGTAGTCTGTGGATTATTTTTCTAGTTGCATTTTTCAAAAACCACTAATCTTTAAGAACTGGATGCTGGGGAACAAAGGTCAGCTAAGCTCTTAGCCTGGAATGTCTCCAGTTTAAAATAATCTTCTGCTGCATGTATTTCCCTGGACAGGAACAGCTGTGCCAGAATTGTTTTAGCCTTTATGCACCCCACTAGATTTGCACATTGTCCAGAGGAAAAATAAATAAAAGGAATAGGCAAAGACCAGCTTACACAAGCAAGAAAATTTATGGGGCTGGAACACAACCTCACACACCTCTTATTTTGCGCAGAAGTTATGGACTCTCAGTTACTTATTGTGATCTACATTGGCATTTGATCCTTATGGAAGAACCTGGCAGCTGTGCTCTTTAAATTCATCTCCAACATCCTATTCCTTGTAGTCTGCTTTGATCCTTAATTCTCATTGAAAATGTGCCACCATGGTGCTTTTTTAGAGTTTTCCAAGGTCTGAAATACCCCAGATTTAGAGTTGGCACACACACACAAAAATACATTTTTCAAAACCTGTCTAAAATATGTACTCTAAAAATACCTCAGAACTTTTATTTGACCATAAATATCAATTTTCCGGCCTATAAACTCCAGCGGTGGTTTGAAAATATACCAACCTCCTATGTTTTGTGTGTAGTGCAAAGTGGTTTGTATTCTATCAGGGGACTAAACTGGATGCTTACTTTTTGGGCCAGTATCCCACCTCCTGAGTTTCTTTCTTTGTGTGCTTGCTGAATTTTAACAAGGCTGGATATTTTTCTCATTTTAATTAAGGTACCATGGCTGGCTGGGTCTAGTTAAAGTAGTGCTGCCTGGGAGTTGTAGTCCTAAACATCTAGAGGGCACCAAGTTGTGAAAGGCTGACCTACGGCTACAGGACACATGTACACTAAAGGGACTGGATGGCGGTTTGATTTCTGCTCCATTCTTGGAAACCACCATGCAATACTTGGTACAAGGCAAGGCGCAAAGGCAACTGCCTCCATTTTGTTCCCTTCCATTGAACAAGTCTGTTTCTTGTTCCAGACAGAACATGAAATGTTGAACTGCTAGTCGTTCAGTCAAATAGGGATTCTGAGATGGTGTCTTAATTTTTTGGTGCGGCCATGTGTCTTACTTTACAGAGGACAGTCCTCTGTTTAAAGGTGTTCTTTATCTGAACATCTGTTCAAGTCCTGTTTACAGATAAAGAACCCTAAGAAGAGAAAGCAGATTATCCATCTTCGGTTAGCATTTAAATAAATAAATAAATAATAAATACAGTGGTGCCCTGCAAGACGAATGCCTTGCAAGACGGAAAACCCGCTAGACGAAAGGGTTTTCCGTTTTTCAATGCGCTTCGCAGGACGAATTTCTCTATGGGCTTGCTTCGCAAGACGAAAATGTCTTGCGATTCTTGAGATTTTTTTTCGCTCCCCACCCCTTTTTCTAAGGCGCTAAGCTGCTAATAGCCTTTTAGCAGCTAATCCGCTAATCCCTTAAGCCATTAATAGCTAATAGCCGCTAAACCGCTAATAGCGCTAATCCGCTAATAGGGTTGCTTCGCAAGACGAAAAAACCGCTAGATGAAGAGACTCGCAGAACGGATTAATTTCGTCTTGTGAGGCACCACTGTAATTAAATACTTACTTACTTCCAAGCCACTCTGGGCGGCTTCCAACAGGATATTAAAAACACAATAAACATGAAGCATTAAAAACTTCCCTAAACAGAGCTGCCTTCAGATGTCTAAAAGTCATATAGTTGTTTATTTCCTTGCCATCTGGTGGGAGGCCGTTCCACAGGGCGGGTGCCGCTACCAAGAAGGCCCTCTGCCTGGTTCCATGTAACCTCACTTCTCGCAGCGAGGGAACTGCCAGAAGGCCCTCGGCGCTGGACCTCAGTGTCCAGGCTGAACGATGGGGGTGGAGACGATCCTTCAGGTATACTGGGCCAAGGCATTTGGACAACAGACAGAGCAGATGTACAAGCCACCAAGTCACAGTGGGTAGTATTTAACTAAATGATTCCACTAGTGCAAGTAGTTTTTGCTGCACTGTGGAACATTCCCGCTTCATCTCCCAGTGTGCCTCCTGCACACGCCACAGATCTGCCCCAGAGGGTTTAGGGGAAATGCCACAACAGAATTAGGGAGCGCTGGCTTCCGCCGCTAGGCCAATTGGCAGACCAACTCAGCCTTACAAAGATGTCTGCAAATGTGACATGAAGGCTGGCAACATCAACCCTGTCCTGTGGGAAAACCTTGCAGACAACTGCAGTGCCTGGAGACAGGCAGTCAGAATGTGCATCCACAGCAAGGACCAGAGGAGGAATGACCGCTGCAAGGAGTGCAGGCAGAAGAAACGCCATGGTGCATCTGCAGCGGCACAACCAGACACCTTCATCTGCCCCAGCTGCAACAAAACATGTCTCTGCCATATCCGTCTCTACAGCTGCTGCAACTGTCCAACAGCTTGACCTCAGCACCAAAGGCGCACTCCTCCATTGTCTCCCAAGACAGACTGATGCCAACACAACAGGAAGAAGAGAGGGCAGTTAAAACTCCTTGTGTTCGCAGTAGTTTAGTTGGCTACCACCCAATATTCCGCAGTATGGTGCAATGTCTTATAGCTGTATTGTTAGAATAGTTGGGTGCCTCTCCCTCTCTCTGCCAAGCAGTAGTAAGAGTCCATGGGGTTCCAGGCACTCACCCAGGGTCTGTGTTCCTTTGGAGGATTGAGTCACAGCAGAGACTGTTGTAACTTTAAGAAATATGGTTTATTCACCTATTTATACCTTCAGTATGCATGGAACTTGCAACTACTGGTGGTCTGCAAACTGAAGATTCAAAAACCCCGACATTGTCCATATGATTTGTTCTGAGAAAGGCTGAGAGAGGTAAATCTTCTAAAAGCTCCTCACTGATTCCAAAGCTGACCCATGGAGACCTTCACTCTCAACCAGCCTCGTGCCCTGATGCTTCCTCTGATTCCATCAGAGGGGAATGGATGTCCCATGATCTCCGTGGAACTTCTAGATGGGGTAAGCAGTGCCGGACAACAAGCATAATCTTAGAAGAGGCATGCATCCCCCCTTTCTCCCACAGAGGTAGGAAAGTATCTGCTAAGATGACACTTGTCTTTTGCAGCTTGTAACGTGTACTTATATTCCAAAGAAGTGGCTCTCCAATTAATTGGGGGAACCTTTTTCCTCGATTGAAATGCTTTGAAAGGTTTAATCAAACTGATTCATCAACCAAACATTGTAGCCCTAATTATAATGTTCCACAGATAAGTCTCCACATTAAAGACAGATTCATTGGTAAGCCCTGGCTCAAATGATCCGCACACTGCATGTGTGTCTTTTTCTTGTAATGGACAATTTGAAACAAATAAAAAAAAGCAACCATAACAACATCCTAAGACTCCATCTCCAGCACAGCCAAGGGTATTTCAGGATGCCAATCTGTTTTTCATATGCGGAATTGCACAAAATAATTTCTTTGTGGCTTTTCTTCCCAAACTGCCTTCTGAAAAGCAAAGCTAAGACTCTTGTGTTTTGCCATGCAACAACCCTAAATACATTGACCTCAATCAGCACCAGAAACCCTTGTAATAAATGCAAAACGACAAAGAGCAAAATCTTACCTGTACACTGTCGACTCTCCTTTGACGCTTTACGAAGCACAAGGCTTGCCCCCTTGCAAATTGCGTGTTTCTTTATCCGGTGATGACTCTCTCGAAAGTATGTGGCTGTTGTCTGGACTTGCTTAAGGTTTGTATAGGGAAATGACTGGAATTCTACTGTTCTTGCATTTTCAAAGAGCTTCAAAAGGCTTCTCCAAGCCTCCCAACCAGCACAATAAATACTGGGAGTATCTGAAGCACATATTCAGTGTCCTCCAGAATATATAATTAACTTTGGAAAATTAAACAATTGCAATGCAGCTGGAAAGATGGAGGAGACAAAAGCACCAATTGTTTAAATCCCTGTATATGAGCTTTTCAGGGACATCTACTTTGCCCACGTTGGACCCGCTTTGGCCCCATCCAGAAATTCCCGACTGTGCAAATCAAGTTAGAGCTTGAGTTGTACAACACACTGGCCTCTCCCTAGCGAAAATGCAGCCTTGCCCCAGGGATTCGACAATTGTCTGTGATACATTAATGCAGGCATAGGCAAACTCGGCCCTCCAGATGTTTTGGGACTACAACTCCCATGATCCCTAGCTAACAGGACCAGTGGTCAGGGATGATGGGAGTTGTAGTCCCAAAACATCTGGAGGGCCGAGTTTGCCTATGCCTGCATTAGTATTTCCCATCCCAGTGACCAGTGGGTGAGAAGCGGGCTTCTAAGTGTACCAGTTAGTCCAGTACAGTATGAGAAGCTGGCTGTTTCCATTCCAAGCATTCAGTGTGGAATAATTATGCTTTACTCCCTCACTTTTTTGATGGCGCATCTGCTCAAATTCATAAGCAAAGCATCCTACATTCAATTGGGTGTTTCTCTTTCCAAATAGAGGACACGGGTGGCGCTGTGGTCTAAACCACTGAGTCTAGAGCTTGCCGATCGGAAGGTCAGCAGTTTGAATCCCCGCAATGGGGTGAGCTCCTGTTGTTTGGTCCCAGTTCCTGCCCACCTAGCAGTTCAAAAGCACGTCAAAGTGCAAGTAGATTAATAGGTACCGCTCTGGCGGGAAGGTAAATGGCGTTTCCGTGTGCTGCTCTGGTTCACCAGAAGCAGCTTAGTCATGCTGGCCACATGACCTGGAAGCTGTCTGCAGACAAACACTGGCTCCCTCAGCCAGTAAAGTGAGATGAGTGCCGCAACCCCAGGGTCATCCGCAACTAGACCTAACGTCAGGGGTACCTGTACCTTTACCTTTCCAAATAGCAATGCCTTCTATCTGTTTCTTTTCTCTCCCTCCACTTAAATTGCAGCCAGAGGAGCAATCATAATCAGCAGTGCAGTGAGAAAGCTGGAAGTATTTAACACTTAAAATCTCCACAACACTTGATATTGGGGAAAGGGACTGCCTACCTGGCTACAGAGTGTGAGACTTTGGAAGCAGAATCACTATTCTACTTCCAGCTTAATGCAGAACAGCAGTGATTGTGTACTGCTAAATCTCCCACTTCTAGAAGCACCTGCTAAGTCTTACAAAGTTCTTGCTAAGCCCTTAAGAGGCAACACTGGTAGACTGGGGTTGCATTGATGCTCTTTTAAGCCCTGACCCCCCGAGATCATGCGAACTCTTCAGTGTGTATGCGTGCTCTTGTGTGATTAAAGTACGCTTCTGCAGCAGGGAGTCTTGTGTATCTGTGGAGACTCCTTGCACAATTGAGAACCCTGATCTTCCAGGGTGCTCAATCATTCGGGGAGCTTCATTCATCTACAAGTCTTCCTGTTGAAGTTGAATTATGCATGGGGCTGGAAAGAGGGCTTCCAAACTATCTCTATTTTCGAGTAGGATTCAATTACATACTGGCAGATTCAGGTTATGAAATTAGCTGATTGGGAGATATTGTGCTAATTCCTTTTGTGATAAGGAATTTTAGGGGGGAAATGCAGTGGATAGTATGGGGCAACCCTTGCCCCCCCCAAAAAACCAATTCAGGGTGGATGCTCATTAAATAGTCAATGAAGTCTAATTGCCCTGCTCAATTAACAGGTCACCTAGAAGTGTCCTCACTAAACCTGTGTCACCTCTAAGGGCAATAATGACTAAGGAGGAAAATGATTTTGCTGTCTTACTGCCCCCATAGTGCTGCTTGCCATTTTCGCAGCAGCACCACTACCAAATCCCTCCATGCAAGTCATAATAGTTATTGCGAAGAGTAGACAACCTTGAAAATATGGAAATTTTCCTGTTCCACCTTGGCTTCTTCCCTCTGGGCTTGCAAGTTATTATCCACGTAAGCTTCCCTCCTCCTACGCAGTAATGACGACTCCCTGGATCATTTGGTTGGGACATCAGTTACAATGCAGAATGGGTTGCAACACCTTACAAAGAGCTTCTTCACACCAGCATAGCAAAGTTTTCCTTAGTGTGAAAGGGTTTCTTTTATGAACTTGTACCCCTGTCATTTCAGGATTCAGCTTGTTTGTCTACATCCAGCCCATCCCTGCTTCGAAGCACTGGTCTAACACCTCAACCACCTCTCCCAATTCAGTTGAAACAGACAAATAAGAGCTGGGTGTCACCTACATATTTATTGCACATCACTCCAAAACTCTGATGACTGCTGCTGGAGGCTTCATAAGGAGCAGGGACACTGTGGAGCACTGAAGGCAACTTTCATGGTGCTAAACAGTAGCCTTCCACAACAACTTTCTGGAAATGTTCCTGCAAGGAGGAGCAGAACCACTGAAGCAAATTTTTACCTCTGAGATACTCCAGGACACTGTGGTCATCAAAAGCCACTGACAGGTTGAGGAGAAGGAACAGGGGCACACATCCCTGACAAATGTCATCACCCAGGATGACCAAGGCAGTTTCAATGCCATGACTGAAGCCGGACTGGTATGGATCCAAGTAATCAGTTTTCTCCAAGCATGCCTGAAGGTGGATTGCCACCTGTTTCTCAAGGACTTTGCCCCAAAAGAGGATATTTGCCACTAGGCAATAGTTGCTTAGCACTTTTGGGTCCAGGGAGGTCTTCTTAAAGGAGGGGCTGAGCCATCCTCTCCTTCAAGGAAGACTGGCAGCAGGAAGCCAACGTGGCATGTCTTAATTTGAAAAGAAACTTGACCTTTTAAAGGACTTTTCAAAGCTTCTGAAGAATAAATGTTACGTCTATAAATAAACCAACAAGTATATCAGTACCATTTGAAACGCAGAATTCAAACACATCCTTCAGCAGGGTCTTCTTTGTATTCAAGCCTTTCTCCTACCTTGTCTTTGCAATATTGAACTATATTTGTTAGAAAAAAATGTCCCGCTCTTAATCACCAGGGTTTAAGGCAAGGTGAAATACTGCTATCAAAAGACAGCTATCTAGGCTCCAACTAGAAACAGATAAAAACAACAATAAACTGGACCCAAAAAATTTTATGTCATCAAGGGGAGGGGGAGACAAGTTTTACATACAAACAGAATATAACTTTAATTTTAAAACCAACCATTCAGCTTTATACAAACAGCCCTCTTCTAAAGTATCTCCAAACTTGAACTCAAACATCTATGTGCAAAAATAATCAACTTGAAAGAATACAGATACATGCTCAAAGGCATCTCACAGACATATGTATAAAACCTTAAACATGACTAAAACACTTGCTCCATGATCACCAGTAGGAAACGAGGTTTGTTGTTTCAATTCTAAAAAACAGAAACTTCTTTTTCAAACAAAGACAAAACCTCTTGACAGTTGCCACCTCAACACCATTCACAGATAGAAAAGTTTGTCAGCGAGTGCCAGGTTTGGCTCTCTGTGGATGCTCTGGCCCACCAAGAAAGTCAGCTTGCTGGCATACTGGCATGGCGCTGGGACTCTTATTAGGCCCTAGAAAGCAAATGGGAAGAGTATATCAGAGGTCTTGCTCCATCACCTTCTGCTTCCAGTGTCTTCAAAACAGATGAAACAAGACTCTGTGAATTCTTCAGCCAGCAGTATCCAACATAAAAAATTGCGTACATGACATTTAACCGAGCAATAGGTTTGTACAAAGACTCTCCTCCCTGAAAGAGAGGGGAGTGGTTGTGGACGGGAGCCTGAGCACCGCCCACAGCAGGGGGCTCAGCCCCCTGCCTTTCTGTTCCCTGGCTGGCGCTCCTCCCACCAACCGGCACCCAATCGGGTGCCGCTGGGGGGTGTGGTCAGCCAAGTTCAAATTGCAGCGCCAGCCCTCTCCTCAGCCTCTTTCCACTCCGTCTCGCCGAGAGTCATCAGCTAGGAGTCATCACAGTCATCACAGGGAAGAGCCACAAGGTTTGGAGTTGGGGGGTCTGTGTGTGTGGAGGCTTGCCTTTTAACTTTAGGAGGCTTGCGTGCGCTCATTGCTTTACTGCTTTTAAAAATCCAGGTTTGCCTTGCTGTGTCCTCTTTTTCCCATGTAAAAACCTACATTTAACCTTCCATTCCCCCCCCCCCCCGCTGCTTGATTTGTTTGTGCGGTCTAAGTGTGAATTACCTTTCTTAAGCTGCAGCTTGTTCCCCTGCCCAGCACATGCCCCCGGTGAGGTCTGAGTGTGAGTGTGGCTCCATCTTTCTTTCTCCCTTGTCTCCTTGCTTGTCTTCCCTGCCTCTGCTAGGTAGCTGTGCGTTTTATTTTAATTTTTGGCCAGGGTGCTTGTACATTTCCCCTCTATTGCCCTTGCCTGTCCAATTGCGTGGCTGGTCTGGGTGACTGCATGGTGCTGATAATGGCAAGGTTGCAAGTTTGATCCCTGTATGGGACAGCTGAATATTTCTGCATTGCCTGGGTTGGACTAGATGATCCTCAGGGTTCCTTTTCCTGTTCCTTTCTAATTTTAAGTTGTGTGTGTGTGTGTGTGCTTGCAGCGTGTGTTTGTGCCTGCCGTTTATTGATTTATTACTCTTCTAGAGTCCTTCTGGGTCTAGCATTTTCTCAAATTCAGCTTTCTCCTCTCCTCAACCACTTGTCCATCCATCCGGACGGAAGTGCAGCATCCTATCTTTGGAAGGGTTTCTCAGAGGGTTTTAGAATCCTAGTAGTTGGCTCCTTAACCGCGAAGGACTCTACTAATCAGAAGTCAGTAAGGGAAAGGATGCTCGCCCCGCCCCATGGGTAGCTAGCCCCACCCCACCATGTGTGCCACTCTGGGTGCCAGAGCAGCTAGCTCTGCCTCTGGAGTCACACTATGGCATACACTATGGGATGAACCCAACAGGGCCGCCACTTAGCCCCTGCTTGGTCTCCAGACAGAGGCACCCCTTCCCAGACCCACCCCCCTTTTGAGATTATTAGGCAACCAAATGTATCATTCCATAACACCTCATACAGGAATTATTTTTTCCTGGGGAGCCTGCCTTTTCTCCCAGATCAACTACAAGAGCAAGACCACAGCTTTCACAAAATGACAGCCCAAACAGGAAGACATGACATTTAACCGAGCAATAGGTTTGTACAATCAAAATGCAGCCTATCCAAGTATTAGTTTGTTGGAGTTTGTTTTCTCCTTTAACACAATTATACACATTTTTTGCTCATTTTTATTTATGTATGGAAAAGCAGTGCATTCAACCATGTGAACCCCCCACCCTTCCATTAAAAGGAAAACTCATACAGCTTCAACGACTGCTTGTACGAACTAGTTGACTGTGTGCTACCTGAATTTCCCACGGTTGGATGGGTACTAGATTTGAGATGGCAACAAGGCTCAACTGGATTATGGACAGGTACTGTTGCCTAAATGCCATATTCTGTGGCAGCTAATATTCATCCTCAACCCCAAACAGGGTACTGAGCGAGAAGATGGTGGCCACCAATCATTAAAGCTGGGCTGTGAATTTTTGTGTGCAGAGGGAAGCATTTTGGCCCAGCCCTAAAGAGACATAAACTTTGCAAGTGTTTTTCTCTTATCTGCATAGTTCTGTCTATTGCTTCTCTTAAAAATGAGAAGAAAACAATAGCTCACTTGCGGATCTTCCTCACTCAGCAGCTGAAGGCTGGTATTTTGTAACAACTACCCAGTACACTGGACAAAAGGAAGTTTGCACCAATGTCCAGAGCACAATGCTGAACAATTTGTGACTCAGCTGACCAGTTGTGTATGCAACTGCCAGGTGCCTGATAATTTGCTTGTTCCTCAATTCCAGGGGCAACAAAAACAGGTAGACTGCATTTTTGACAAGTTGGACAGGGCTGATCCTATGTAAGAGGAAGAGAGCACTAGCACTACTTGAAAAGGAGGCCAATCCTTTCCCAACTTCATGTGGGAGGAAAAGGAAGGCAATTAACTATCTGGATGCAACTGTGTTACTTACAGGCCAGTTGTAGTACAGGTGGCACATCTTATATGTAAAACGCTGCATATGGTCTGGCTTGAATCCATTCTCATCATAAACCACATTGTAGTATGTGGGATTGACAGTGCCCTGGCGGGCAAGTTGGCTAATTAAGAAGAAGTCGTACCTGTTGGGCAACATTAGAATTAGCAGAAGGAAGCAGTCTATGTAATATGTTCTAAATACTACTACTACTATTATGATAATAAAAACTATATTGATAAAAGCAATTATTAATATGAATAATACGAATATTAGTTGCTACCCACGGCTCCTTTGGGAAGGGGGAATATAAATGCAAATTAATCATAATCACCATATACTAAGTTAGTGAGCTTGCTTATGTTTTTTGGACACATATAAAGCAGCAGAAATCTTATTTTTCAAGGGCATCTGACTGCCAACTTTACGCATCCATACATGGTCATCCTGGCCCTACCACTATACAGTATTTCATCGTTAGAGCAAACCTGTGAAGAAGGGTAGGCAGAGAGAAAGTGACTGGCCACCCAGTGAATGTCACAGCTTAGTGGGGATTCAAATGAGGTCTCCTCAATTTAAAACCAAAACTTTTCTACTGCGCTGGCTATCAGTTTTGGCCATCAAAATAAATAATAATAATAATAATAATAATAATAATAATAATAATAATAATAATAGCAGCAATTTGGTGTTTCTTTCCCTAATCCAGGAATGAGGAACCTGTGGCTGGGTTATAATTTCCATCATCCCTGACCACTGATCATGCTGACCAGAGCTGGAGCGAGCTGAAGTCCAAGAACATGTGGAGGTTCCTGCAGGCTTCCCACACCCACCCTAATCTGAAACTTTGCATGCTCTGCACTGAGTACTGCCAAGCTCCTGTGCATTTGTTTTAATGGAGAGGCAGTTCCGCACATGCAGGAGGGTGGGTGCAGAGCTACACCTTTCGCCAAAGTTAGTCTTCAAGCGAGGTGGCAGCCTGTGCCCATAACTAATCAATGGGACGACCATAGGGAGTCCCATTAAGCTTCATGTCTAAATTAGGTCTGCTAACATTTTATTTGTTCCACACATGCAGTTGTAAATGGCTACTGGTTACCACAACCATCTCACCGATATCTCTGCAACAATCTGAGAGTTAGGTTAGGCTGAGTTTTGAGCGACTGGCCTAAGGAGACCCAGAGAATTGGGATTTGAGTCCAGGTCTCCCCATTTAAAGTCCATCACTCTAACCACTGTAGTATCATATTGGCTCTCAATTATAAGCTATCTTGCTATATCCATAAAAGATAAAATACTTGCACAGCACATGATTCGCGAGTTTCAATATCTACTAGTGACTGCAAGTATGGGTCTGGGTCAGGGGTAGCCAATGTGGTACCTTCCAGATACTGCGGGATTTAAACTCCTATCAGCATGACTAAAGGTGATGGCTGGTGTGATTTGTCCATCTGAAGGGCACTACATTGTCTACCCCTGGTCCAGAATGTGATACTGCATTAATGCAGAATATATAGGTATGATCTTGTGGTGAAAGCCAAAAAGATTGGGGACCAGAAAAGGTACTGTTTGGGGGCATCACTGAAATGGAGACCTGTGCTCTTCTTTATTAAACCAAGACTACAGGTGGTAACCATTTTAGGCACATCCAATGGACATGCAATTGCCAATGCACGGGTCCTTTTGGACCTGGAACAAGGCAGAATGGGGGGAGGGCAGAACGGAGTGGAACGGGACAGGCTTATACACACTCCAGCGAGGTGCATGGGGGCCAGAAACAGAACTCCTGTGCGAAATGATCACCGTCTGTAGTTAGAAGGTGAAATTTTAAAGAAGAAATTGGGCAAGTGACTTGGCTTGCTTCCACAAGGCACTGAGGCACAAGACTCAGAGGGTGTTTACTCACCCTCTGTTTACTCACCCTACCCTCTGCCCACATTGCTGGTTGAGGGGACCTGTTACAGATTCCTTGAACATGAACCTTCGTAACATCATGTAAAAAGAATTCCCATTTAACGCAGCATCTGGTTATCCAATTGTCCAGTCTGTCAGAACATTCTGGAATAGCTATTACTTTGAACAACCAAGCAAAGAAATAGGGCAGAAGTATTCAAGAGCGGAAGACTTCCTGGTTTGGAACTGATAGAAACTGCTTAATAAGCTCATCTTACTCAGCCAATCTGAAGCTGTTTTCCATCACCTCGCTTTCGTAGTTGTGCCAGTATCTATACTTGCCATTCAGGTCGAGTAGCCTCTGTGTCAATAATTGTCCCAACAGGAGGGTTTTGCAGGCTTCTGTTGGTCTCGATGAAGAAACGCTGAAGGCATTTCTTCCTGACCACAATCATTGATAGTTTGGCTCTTCTGATGTAAAAAGAAAGACATTTTAAAAGGTGAATCAGTGATGCAGGGCTAACCATGCATTCTTTGCCACCACTGCTAAATGAGAGATGCTGATAAAGAACAAGTCTTGCTTCCAGCAACCATGATTGTTTCAAACTACAGTGGTGCCTCGCAAGACGAAAAGAATCCGTTCCGCGAGTCTCTTCGTCTTGCGAAGCAAGCCCATTAGCAGATTAGCGCTATTAGCGGTTTAGCGGCTATTAGCGGCTAGTAAAGGCTTAAGGGATTAGCGGATTAGCTGCTAAAAGGCTATTAGCAGCTTAGATCAGCTTAGATCAGCTGATCAGCTGATAAGCTGATAAGCTGACATTTTCATCTTGCGAAGCAAGCCCATAGCAAATTCGTTTTGCGAAGCACCTCCAAAACGGAAAACCCTTTCGTCTAGCGGGTTTTCCGTCTTGCGAGGCATTCGTCTTGCGGGGCACCACTGTACCTGCCTGGTAAAGACAAAAGGCAGGACAGGATCAGTTTACCTGCAGCCACCACTGGACTCATCGAGCGCACTTAGTATCTGTGGGACTTCAAAGTCTACCACCATCTTCAGCTGCCCATCTCCAACGCCGTCACGGTACACTATTATGCGTGCAGGCAGCTGCCCATTACATGTCTGCCAATTCCGTAAAGCATCTACAGAACCACAAGGAGGAAATAAAGAATGGAGTTACATAACTGATCCCATGTGGGAACAAGCTGATCATATGTAAGCTTCCCTTCACATTGACACTACAGATGAAACAAAAATGAATGAACTTTTATCTGTAGGCACAAAGGCTTTTAGTTGTTGTTTTAAAAAGCTGGTGTTACTTGCTCAAGAATGAATGGCACTAGAGATGGGCAACAGATCAGCCTTCTCCAGTCCGATACCCTTCCAGTGTTATGGACTACAACTTCCATCAGCCTCAGTCCAAAGCTTCTGGTGAGCACCTGCTCAGGAAAGGCTGTAACAGATACCTGCCTACTGCACGGTGTATACCAGGGTAGGCAACCTAAGGCCTGGGGGCCGGATGCGGCCCAATCGCTTTCTAAATCCGGCCCACAGACGGTCCGGGAATCAGTGTGTTTTTACAAGAGTAGAATGTGTGCTTTTATTTAAAATGCACCTCTGGGTTATTTGTGGAGCATAGGAATTCGTTCATTTTTTTCCGAAATATAGTCCGGCCCACCACATGGTCTGAGGGACAGTGGACCGGCCCACGGCTGGAAACGGTTGCTGACCCCTGGTGTATACAAATGATACTTGTGACTCTCCATCATCCTTAGCCAATCATCCCTAACTATTCATCATGACCAAGGCAGATGGGAGATGGAGTTCAGCATTATTTCGAGGGCACATATTCCACCATTCCTGATATGTACAATAATCCCATTATCTCCTCTGGTAAACACATTTTGCAGACTGATGTAGTATTTAAAAATCCTATTTGACAGTATGCAACAGTGGGAACAAAATAAATAAAATGCAGGAAAGTCTTGTAAGCTACCATGATAAACACAGTATACCATAGGAAGTTGCCTTATATGGTCAGATCATTTTATATCCAGCTCAATATGTGCTGATTGGCAGTGACTTTCCAGGGTTTAAAGATGGGGGATCTCTCCCAGCCCCGCCTGGAGATGCTGGCAACTGAACCTATGACCTTTGCATGTAAAGTATGTTCTGTTTACTAGGAGTCATCTATAGTCCTTCCCCAAATAGTCACAGCAACCTAGCAGAACCTCCAAACCCTATTTTTGCTGCCTAATAAAGTATCTGGTAGGCCACATAGCCAAGGGCCCTAATCTCTTGTGAATGTGACATGACTTATGGTTGGCTGGATAGAGCCACCTGTCAGTCAAGACCCACTTGAGTCAGACACTCTTTAAAATATTAGTGTTGTGATGCAGTTTTTGTCCCTGCAACTGATGCCTGATGCAATCAACACCAAAGATGACCACTGAGAATAAGTTTTGTAGTGCTTGGCCTACCGTAAAAACAGTGAGACTAATATCCTAGTACAATCATACCTCGGGATAAATACGCTTCAGGTTGAACACTTTCGGGTTGTGCTCCACAGCGACCCGGAAGTAACGGAGCGCGTTACTTCTGGGTTTCGTCGCTCGTGCATGCGCAGACGGTCAAAATGATGTCACGCGCATGCGCAGAAGCGGCGAAACGCGACCTGCGCACGCATCTTACGTTCTGTTCGGGATGCGAACGGGGCTCTGGAACGGATCCCATTCGCATCGAGAGGTACCACTGTATGATGTTTTATTTTGATCTGCATACTTGCTCTTTCATTCCCTCATTTTGAATAAACTGCTGAAGCAGGAGGGGAGCCAGGCTGAAGTTGCCAAGCAGGAGACTTAGAATTCAGCTGGCTATTTCCCTACTCCTGAGAAGGCCACTGTTAGGCAGTGGGAATCCTGTGCCCCTTGCCATAGGTGACTCCTAAGAGGGTCGTGGCAGCAGAGAGACAGAAGAATAGGACAGGACTCCCTGGAGCTATTAGGCAACCTTGCAGGGTTGGTGTTGGCAGCAGGGTTCAGCCTACTGTTACAGGCCTTCATGTACAGCCCAAGGACTGTGCATAATTTGGCAGACCACACAAATTGTATGGGCTTGATGTACAAGTACAGTGCCTTCCAGTCAGTTTCTGAATCCAGTTCAAGGTGTTGCTGCTGTTTACTTTTAGTTTGGGACCCAGATACATGAAGGATCATCTACTCCCCCACCTCAAGAAATAAATGTTGAACCATTAAGTATATTTCACTAATTTATACAGCAGCACCCCTACCTTTCATGCAGACCTTTAAACAATCTGCAATGTTTGATCCTGAATTTTGCAGCATGCAACGAGAATACCACCTGGACATAAAAGGAAATAAAATTTGTTTTGAGGTCATAGCAGCACAGGCTTATTAAACTCTATTCGGAGTCCTCTATTGCCTTCACGGAGGTTCTGTACACTCCTACATCACCAAGAGAAACCATAAATAGGTTGGGGGGGGGGGGCCAGCAGCTGCTGAACCCTATCATGTTTACTTGTCTTACAGGAAATTGATTTGAGAGACGTAGCTCCAGATACTTGTGATACAAATGCCCATGCTTTGTTCCCATTTCCCATGGGAAATACTGAAATATCCGAAAGATCAGCATTCATGCCCACACAGTGCATCAACAGAACAGCTGACAAGTACATGGGAACTGCACCTTCACATTACATAGTTACTGAGCTTCCACTGCAGTGACAATCCCCTGAGAAGTGTTGAGCTAGTGAATCAAGAATCTTACCTAGTCAGTTGTAAATTAGAGCTGGTCACAAATCCAATAACTGAGCTTCCTTTGGTCAAAGCATCTTTGTTGACATCAATGCCGACCACCATGACAGACTTCAGCTGTTGAGTAAACAGCAGATAGAATCAGAGGTGGCATACATTAGAACCACCATGCCGGATCAGACCAAAGGCCCATTTACTCCTGCATCCTGTTCTTATATGCGACACGGGTGGCGCTTTGGGTTAAACCACAGAGCCTAGGACTTGCCGATCAGAAGGTTGGTGGTTCGAATCCCCGCAACGGGGTGAGGTCCCGTTGCTTGGTCCCTGCTCCTGCCAACCTAGCAGTTCGAAAGCACGTCAAAGTGCAAGTAGCTAAATAGGTACCACTCCGGCGGGAAGGTAAAAGGCGTTTCCGTGCGTTGCTCTGGTTCGCCAGAAGCGTCTTAGTCATACTGGCCATATGACCCGGAAGCTGTACGCCAGCTCCCTCGGCCAATAAAGCGAGATGAACGCCGCAACCCCAGAGTCGGCCACGACTGGACCTAATGGTCAGGGGTCCCTTTACCTTACCTGTTCTCACAGGGGCCAACCAGATGCCAGGATGGAAGGACTGCAAGCAGGACTTGAGTGCAATAGCACTTTCCTCACTTGTGATCCCCACACACCTGGTACTCAGTGGCATACAACCTTTGATTCTGGTTGAGGTAGTACATCAGCATGATAAAGGCCTGCTTTGTCTGGAAGTGGCAGTGTGGGGGTGGATGTCAACAAAACTACTTACTGGTATCTCAACTGCCCATGGTGACCCTCCAAGCTTACAGGTGATCTGCATTGCAATTTTTGTGGCTACGCTCATCATCATCCCTTGCTTGCTCAGGGTGCGAGCAAGCACACACTGGCTAGGGATGGGCCGCTCAAGACTTAAGAACTTCTTCACAGCATCGTAACAGTCCTTCTTGTTGGAAGGCAACACACACAGTACCTAAAAGTGGCACAACAGACAAGCAGATTCAGTCCCTGAGGTTTGCTCACAAGCCAGGCTTGCTCAATCCTTGATTCAGCATTACACAGCTGGAACTCTCCTGAAGGAGGAGAGAAAGTGGCGATCGAAGCAGAAAAGGTTGGTGAAAGAAAGGCGTGACTCCCTGCTTTCCAGCTGCCAATTGCACCACCCCAAGGATGCCTTTAAGCCACCAGAAGTAGGTTGTCAGGATTTTCTTACATGTAACATGTAGTACAAAAGTAAGATTAATTGAAAACGAGTTTCCAAATCAGGAAAAGCTGCCCAAAGCAGAGTGGTTAGCTGCAAGAGCCACCCAAAACTTCTAATTGAGTTACATTTTGAAAATAGAAAAATTACAAACTAACCCCCCCCCCCCCCGTTTACCCAACCTGAAGGCATAGCTAAGAGCTAAATAATAATAGTAAAGTTGCACTAATAGTAACCCTTTAAATTTGATGCAGTATGGAGTGGCAAGAATTCTGAAACCCTCCACTGCAATTTTTTGGATTTCAAACGCAGTGGATTACAAACAATAGTCCTTGATAACTTTGGTATAATTGGCAAAGTTGTGGTTGAGAACTAGGGCAGAGGGTGAGGAGGAAGCTCTCTCAATACTAGGATACCAGGACAAATGCTGACAAAGTCTGCATACACACCATAATCTTAAAACACAAGACTTCCTCCACCCCCGGATCCTGAGAGCTGTAGTTTGTTAAGAGTGCTGGGAATTGTAGCTCTGTGAGGGATAAATTATGGATTTCAAGATTATCTGGGAGAAGTAATGTATCACATATATGCAGTCAAGGTGAACAGGAAAAGAAATTGTACCATACAAAAATCATCATCATACAAAGCAGCCTATTGCGCTGCCTTCTCCAGAAGGACCAATTTCCAATAGCTTCCTTCCAGCCACCTTGAACATCAGCAGGCAACATACATGCCTCTCTTCAAACACATTTGAAAAGCAACTCAAATATGCATACGCACCAGCTGTAACTCAGGATTCACATACTGTTGCAGAGCTCGAATAAACGCTGAGGGGTTCTCCTGCACTGGTATGCTGCAGACAAAGATCAGAAAGCAATGGGGAACATTAGAAATGCTAACACTGTAATTGGCAGTCTAAAGGACATCTCTTAGAACACAGCATTCCACCGGCTTCTTGGAAAATGATATCAAACCCAGGACAGAATTCATCAGCAGTTCAGGAGAGATTAATAATGCACAAAATTACAGTGGTGGGAAGAGGAAGGATGATCCATGAAAATAGAATTACGTTTTATATATGAGCCCAAGTAAAACATCATGAAGTTGTGATTTATACACATACACACACACCCCAGGATAGTAATACAGGCAACTCCCCATTTATGCATACTTACATGAAATCGTGTATAATTGGAATACCCAATGAAAAAGCCTGAAAACACCCCGTTCCATCCCTACCCCTTTTCTGACGTCCAGTATAGGGTTGATTCAACAAATACTTTTCTCCACTACTCTGTGATGTTTGCAAACAAAATATGGTAAGGGGGGAATCCTCCTTAAGACTATTGCCCCCAATACAATTACAAGAGGAAGCCTGGCTGAATTCAGTGGAACTTACTTCAGAGACACTATGCTTTCAATTACACTGTTATAAGCATGCCTATTTCAGTCTAAAACCACTTCATTCATGATCAGTCATTACTTTCCCACTTCAGTAAGAAAATCAGACATGAAGCCAATGCAAGGGATTTTTGTGCCAACCCTCTTGCCCCCAATGAAGTCTGCCAAGAGCAGGAGAAAGCCTAACTATAGAGATATTGCCAGAGCATAATTACAGACCGACCCCTCGCAGCTGGTGGAGCTTTGGTACTGTTGCCAGCTCGTGCTGGCTAGATTACCCTGCCAGGATTCTGACATATTCTAGGACTGGAGCCACTCAATAAAAAGGAGAGACGGGGAGAGACAAAGCATATTAAGTTATGGAGTTGCAAAGATCAATACAAGCCCTGTGTGAATGCCCGTCTTTAAAGTTTCAGAGCAAACCATGCAAAATCTGTTCACGGACAGCAGGTTTTATCTGGACTAAAGAACATATGAGCCCCTACCAACAAAGGAATGTAGGATATGCTGGTTAAAGATAAACCATCACATCAAATGAAAACTATACAATCCTTGGATTCATCTCTATAGCAAAGTCAACATAAAGTGGGTATGTAAATGTGGAATGCTTCAAAAAGTTAATATTTGCAAAACCCATCTGTGTGTGAATTTCTACTGGAAAATCAACTTGGGTTGACTTCACCAGTTATAAATTGCGTGAATCAGCTACTACTCATGACCTTAATTGATGTAATATGCACAGGCAGAAAAGTAGTGAAGTGGGGATTTAGTTTTTATGACTTGAAGGTCCTCATTTGCCTGAAATCCCACTATTTAACATGGACCAACAAACCATGGCCAGAGTTAGAGATATATGAGATATGGGCAATCAAGGTTGATTAAATTAGCACACAAATATTGAAGAACTTCAACATAAAAAATTAGCAAGGAGGAAGGTTATACAAAAGCCAGCGGTTTTCAATGCCTCCCACCAAGTTCTATACTCATGCTGACTACTAGCTGACATCCAGCCAGCCTTGCAGAGAATGAAGCTTTCCATATACCACAAATAATGTGGTTCTGCGCTACCCGGTGCGATAAGCTCAATCCTGCATGTGCTGTTAGTAGCACATGACTGAACTGCTACTTGTTTTTGTTGTTTTATCTTTTTGTACACTGCTTTGAGGTGTTTGTAAAAAAAAGAAACCAATTAAACAGTGTCTACATTTTATGAAATAAAACAAAAATAGTAAGGAACCACCATACATGGCAATTTCAAACTGCCACCACATACTCAAAGGTCGCCCGCTATCCATCCTTAGCGTGCTTGATATACACAGGACAAAAGGGAAGCACACTGCTGTTTGCTGTACATACCTTATGCAGCAGCAAACCTAGGGGCCTGCCTCCAAGAGTTCCTTAGATCAGTGATTTTCCAGCCAGTGTGCCATGGCACCATGGGGTGCCTTGAATGATGGTCAGGGGTGCCGCAGGCAACAATGGCCTCTGTCCCTCTTTCCTTCCTTCCCTCCTCTGATGCCCTCTCATGTTTCTGCCTCCCGAAAGCTGTTTGTTGCAGCAACCCTGGCTACAAGCTTCCCAGGCAAATGTTGCCTCTGGGGCTGGCCAGGGGTGCTGGTTGCCAGGAGTTGAGGCGGCCTTGGAGTAAGCAAGCAAGCAGGCGAGAGAGTCCAGCTAGCCAGTCCACCAGCCCTTGCTGTTGGGAATGGACAGACAAGTGGGAGGCCTGGCAGGCAGTCACTGCGCTGGCTCTTCTTGTGCTTGCTGTGTGCAAGGCCTACCTGGGAGCTGAGGGCCCAGTGCTGATGGCTAGCCTTTCCTCCATGCAGGCCTGCTGTCATTGCTGCCTCCCAAGGCACATTCAACTTTGGCCAGTCTTCGTTGGGGGCCCTTGTGGGGCAGTATGAGGAGACACCTCTCTTTGGGGTGGGGTGGGGCAGCCCAGAGACCAAGGAATGGACCTCAGAGTGGCAAGGAGAGGGGAGAGGAGAACACTCCACAAGGGAGGGTGTTCGAAAAAGGGTGGGGGGCTGCCAGCTCTGCAGGCAAGGGGTGACAGAACTGGCTCTTGAGTTCCACAGGGGTGCTGCAGAAAGAATGTAGTTGGTCAAGGGAGCCGTGGACTCAAAAAGGTTGAAAACCTCTGCCTTAGATAGTGAACGCGGGTGGCGCTGTGGGTAAAAGCCTCAGCGCCTAGGGCTTGCCGATCAAAAGGTCGGCGGTTCGAATCCCCGTGGCGGGGTGCGCTCCCGTCGTTCGGTCCCAGCGCCTGCCAACCTAGCAGTTCGAAAGCACCCTCGGGTGCAAGTAGATAAATAGGGACCGCTTTCTAGGGGGAAGGTAAATGGCGTTTCCGTGAGCGGCTCTGGCTCACCAGAGCAGCGATGTCATGCTGGCCACGTGACCCGGAAGTGTCTTCGGACAGCGCTGGCCCCTGGCCTCTTGAGTGAGATGGGCGCACAACCCTAGAGTCTGTCAAGACTGGCCCGTACGGGCAGGGGTACCTTTACCTTTAGATAGTGAACAAAAAGTCAACACTCGTTCCCCAATGAGTTTGCAAATGCATCACTGTCACATTTACAGACTTTGCATTTTTGGATATGCACACTTAAAAGTATCTTACACACGCGCCCATTAAAATTCACAAACCCACAATGTATGAAAAGGAGTGAGGTAAAGAAGAAAACAAGGTTTGTTATAAGAATCTCTCTCACACTTTTGGATATTCAATGTGGAATCCCATGGGACCTCCCACTCGTCTCAAACAGTTCATGAGACTATGTGCAAGCTCCGAGTTTCTGCTGCTGCACAACAGTATCCAGCTCTGCAGATGTGCCACTCCTATCATCTTCATATTACGCATATCTCTGAACCAGTCATTGGCATTCATTGGCATGCACTGCAAGAAGAAAAAGAAATGCAAATGACCCCAGCAATTTGAGGGAGAAAGCTTATGTATAAACTGTCAACTAACGGGAACTTCAAATGACCTTAAATTGTACAGAAGTTCAGAATCTCACTCCAAGGACTCACACCCATAGACAAATGCCGCTGTGCACAGGAACTATTCTAACAGCCAAAGGCAACGTTTGGAATCATGTTTGAGTCTCTCTAACATTCAAGTCCAGGACATAAAACGGAATGGAGTCTCTATAATACTTACGACTTCATTCTGCATGAGGATTTTTTCTGAGGTGACCACACGGCCAGTCAAGGAAGCCTGACACCCAAGCTTCAGCCCCCAGCTCTCCAATTCTAAACGTGCATCTTTGTTTCTGCAATAAAATGTGCATCCCAATGTTATGTATGCTTGTATATAGTTTTTACAGTGTAAATAAAGGCAAAGCAGAAATTTATATTGTTGCGTGCCATCCCAATTTCCAAGCGGTACAATATTTTAGGGGTTCCAGGCACTGACCTAGGCTTCGTGTTTCTTTTGGAACAAGGTACAACAGATACTGTGGTGTCTTTAGGGTATACGGTTTATTTACATATATACAACCTGAGTCTATGATGAAGGGATTCACAGCAGTAAGACCTCAAGACCAAGTTCATTGTCTCCCACCAGCACCACATTCTCTTCATCAAAACATACAGCTGAATGAACTTATTGGAGCTTAACCAAGCCAGTATTGTCATAACACAGCTAACAATATCAGTTGAAGGTGAAAGCAATGAATGAAAGAAAAAGCATAAATTAGCTGATACAGAATAATTCTAAAAATGTGGGGTTTTTGTTTTTTTAAAAAACAACAACACAGAAATGTAGCAAGTCCTTTCCACACAGAAGGCTGTACAGTGTCAATGACTTATTTGTAGAAACCATCCATGAATGTTTCAGGAAGTTTAAAGGGGGAAATACTCTTAGTCTTTGTAATAACCAGCTATGGTACTTTAACTCCATCTAGGGGTTGCAGGCACAGAATAAACAGCACAAACACCTAAGGCTGCAATCCTCTCTATATATGCATGCCTATGCAAACTGTGGGGTATATATGTATATTCTGCCTTATGCCTTATAAGTGGTCAAAGGTGCCATTTAACAGTAAGGGCTGAAGTACTATGGAACATATGTGCTCAGGCCTACCATAACTAATAAATACATAAAAACACACATAAGTTGCATACAAAATCCAAAAAGAGAAATGTAATAAATATTAAAGTGCAGAATATGTCCATTTTCTATAACTTGAAAGCATTATTTTTTGTCCGTAAGAGTGAAAAATATGGAACAGCTTCCAGCTTCAACACAAACCAGATCCAGTCCGTAAACAGTCCGTCAATTTTCCTGTAGATCACATCACACAGAGATCACGCACACAAATATTACACTGCCTGTATCACACTTTGGGCAGCTATACTTGAAGCAGTCTCCAAGTCTAAGCATGGCAGACGCAGCAAGAGTCATGAAACAGATCTTGTCGAAACCTGTTTAAGGTTTTGAAAAATTATCTATGCACCAAATTGGATGAAACTTATACAGTCCATCAGATCCAGTAGAATTACCTTTGAATGTTGTCGGCTAGTCTAGACAGTCGTTGGTGCCTGCGGTCTGGGGCCAAGTGAGTTTCTTGGGCTAAATCTTTCATCAAACGGAAGTCAGAAGTCGCACGGTTGCTCAAGCCTAACAAACAATTTGTATCAGGAAATCAGTCTTGGGCCCATGGGGGGGAAAGTTGGTACCCAAAAGCAAGGTAGGAGGCATGACTGAAAGCCAGGTAGAGAAGTGCAAGAGTATCTCATATCTCACTTCATCCAGCAAGCCTTCAATCACGATGTACTAACATTTGCACTGCCTTGCAATGATGTGTAGATAGAACATCTAAGAGCAGTTCTATGCATTCAGAGTCAACACATGTCATCACTTCAGAGTGCAGTGGGAAAGAGTAAGTGCATGTTTTAATGCGTGTCAAATGCAAAACTAAAGTAAGCAACAACAAAAAACCCACCCCACTCTGTACTTAGAATATGCACTGTCAAATGTTGACGGTTGGTGCCTACACTTGTGTGTCAAATAAAGGACTGCCAAAGAAGTGGAGAAGGCTACACAGATAAATTATGTGTTTTCTTAATACTGCAAACAATGCTACTTCTCAACATCCCAGCCTACTCTCACAACACTCCACCATACTTTATCTTCTTCATGCTTTTTAACATTTATGCCAGGAGTAAGGAAGCTGTGGCCTTCCAGAAGACTCCAATTCTCACCAGTCCCAGTCAGCATGGCCACTGGTCAGGGATGATGGAAGCTGTAGATCAACAACAACTGATGGGCTTTCTCTGCTTTAGCTGCAGATGCCAGGAATTAAACTTGGAACTTTTTGCATGCAAAGAATGTACTTAGTCATAACAGTCCATCCTCATGCAATGGGTATTCCAGATTCTGCTTGCCACAATTGAAAACATCCAATTTCTCCGAAGTCGATGTGACTATAAGCCAGATCTGTAAGCCCTGAATACTGGAGGACTGAATGAAGACAAGTTCAGACTGTTTTCTCTAAGTTCACAAAGTTGCTCTAATGGGCCAGATCACCTGTTGTTTACCTGTCAAGTAGCAGAGTTCAGGGATAAGGTGGGCCACACGAGGTCCAACAGTGCTCCTGCCCTTACTCTTCAGCTGGCTTACGAGCATGGGTTGATTTAGGTCAGTCAGGACTGCATCATACTGCTGTTCAGGGAAATTTAAAACAAGAGGTAGGCAAATTGTTCTTATTCTGTGCCCATGGTACTTATTGGCAAGACATACACAGCACAAGGCAAAATGGGAGGTCCAACTGAATTTGAGTACAGTATTTTGCATTCCTAATGACATTATTCCATATCCATTTTGCATCAACTCTTTCCTGTATTTCACCAGTGAAATTCCACCCTTCACTTAACAGCCATTTTGTATCAATGAAAAGAGTTTAGCCCTGCTGCATCACCCTGCTTCTTATTTACCTGTTTGTAGTAATCTACATAAGAGATCTGAGTGCCGTCACTTTTCTGAAATACATCTGTTGGCTTCACGGTCCACTCAATATCATCGATTCTATAGGTCTTGTTGTTGTATCTGAAATGATTAAGTGCACATTATAATGCATTTCAAAATATTATAAATATTATAAAGTGCATTTCAAAATATTATTCTGCTCTGTCATAGACCCAAAATGATCCAGCAGAATTCACTGCTTCACTAAGATTCAGCACCAATGGCAGGCACACCAGAGATGACTTGCACTAAAAGGAAAGCTTGACCTACTCATATACATGGTGTAATATGGGATCTGTGAATTCATGCAATATTGCAGTTGCCCTTCAGTGGGCCTGGGGACAAGTTGCAATTTTTCTTTTCACAGAAGGGAAGCAATGATTATGCATGAGGATTTGTCTGTTCTTTCCCCATCCAGGTGCCCTCATGCTGTTTTGAACAAAACTTTCTACCAGCCCTAGCCAATGTAGCCAATGGTGACAACATAATCCAAATATCACCCAACAACATCCAGAGGGCCACAGGTTCGGGAAATCCACCCTATCTGACTAGAACCCAACAATCTGTTAACTTACAGGAAATAGGATTCATACAGGGAGCTCTTAAAAGTTCTGAGTGTATATCAACTGAATCTTTGCTAATTTTGCCAATTCAAATGTAGGCACCCACTTAAAATTTCCAAAAGAAGAAGCGACTTCCAAATAACAAACATTACCTTGTAAGGACAATAAGCCCCACCAGTTCCTTTTCACATGTTTCTGCGAAACGTGAGTTGTCCACACTTCCGTAGAGGTTCATCATAAATTCCAAGACATTCTCATTGCGAAGGACTTTGTGGCTCACATCTGCACACAGCATCACTTTCTCCTCAAACTGTCCAATAGTCACAGCAAATCCTGGCCAAAGCGTCAATCTGAAAGAAAAGGATGGCAAAGACATATCTGGGTTGATCTAATAAATCCAGACTGTGCACACCCTCTGGTTCAAAGGCATGGCATGTATATGCAGGAATGAAACTAGAATTACATTTTAATCATGGTGGTATATAAAAGCAAAGTTCTATATTTGGACATAGTTTAACAGCTGAAGCTTACATTTGCTGCAAAAAGATTAAGGCTGCAATTCTTACGCAGGAGCAAATCCAACTGAATCCAATGAGACTTACTTATCTGGAGTAAATATGGATAGGATTGGGCTGCACATAAAACATATTGCCATACAATCAATCTACCAATAAGAGATTCAATTATGTACTGTATTTTTTGCTCTATAGGACTCACTTTTTCCCTCCTAAAAAGTAAGGGGAAATGTGTGTGTGTCTTATGGAGCGAGTGCAGGCTGCGCAGCTATCCCAGAAGCAAGAGGGGATTTCACTGCGCAGCAATCCCTCTTGCTGTTCTGGCTTCTGAGATTCAGAATATTCTTCCCCTTGTTTTCCTCCTCCAAAAACTAGGTGCATCTTGTGGTCTGGTGCGTCTTATAGAGCGAAAAATACGGTAATTACAAGATGGGGGCAACCAACTCACTTGTGCTGGGGAATTTCCACTGGATCTGAAGGACTGTAGAAGTTTCGTCCAATCTGGTGCATAGACAACTTTTTCAAAACCCTAAATAGTAACATATGTTTAAATGTGGCATGCAACAGAAGCATCATTTTCCTAATTTGTTAATTTTACACAGGGCAAACTTCTCAAATCTAACTAAACATGTGAACTAAAATCTACCTTGGCAGAAACTATGTGGGTGTATAAACTATGGTTAGAACAATCAAATAAGAGTTATATAGTACTTTTTAACATGCTTATATAAAAAGAGCAATTTTCATCTAATAAATCTTGAATGGCATCTTGATTTTGAGGCATCAGCACCATGAAGAGCACAGCTAGCAGAAATTGGTGGAAAATGTCTGAACATGACTGGTGTCTTGGGGATTTTGGATGGGCTAATCTGAAAGGGGTCTGCTGGTTTCAAAACAACTGGCAATGGAAATGAGAATTTTTATCAGCATTCAGAATATCCCACGTTGGAAGTTACATCTGACGCCCACAATAACTAGTGGGTAGGTTTAGAAATACAGGGGAACCTCAGTTCCCGAATGCTTCCGTTGTCATACGTTTCGGTTCTCGAACGCTGAAAACCTAGAAGTAAATGCTTCCGTTTTCAAACTTTTTTTGGAACCTGAACGTGAGACACGGCTTCCGTTGAGTGCAAGAAGCTCTTGCAACCAATGGGAAGCCACACCTGAGTTTTCAAATGTTTCGGAAGCCAAATGGGCTTCCGGAAGGGATTTTGTTTGAGAACCGAGGTACCACTGCATACCTTAAAGTATCTGTATCTGTAGAGATAAGGCAGTAGATGTCCTTGGCCATTATCTACTGTTCATATTCATGATCCCCCTACTTTTGTTTGCCTCCGGCTCCATTCACCACTGGCATTTGGCCCCCAAAAGGTTGCCCAGAGGGAAATGTGGCCCTCAAGCTGAAAAGGTTTCCTGATCCATGTGGTAAACCACAGTCAACAGCTTACTATGGGCACACAAATGACTCTCACTTCTCTTCCCCTTGTGAGGTGCAATTCATGATGCCTAGCATTATTTCTGAACAGAGAATTGTTGTTTGTTTAGCTCCAAAACAAGCCACAAGATGAAGTAATGGTTTGTTTTTGGTTTACTAATTGCGGTTTGTTTGAATGAGAAATAACCAAACCATGATCTCTGCTCCAGGTATAATACTAAGCTGGGGATCATGATTTGCTGTTTCTACCCATGCTAAAAAAGAAGAAAAGCAGGAGTGAGCCCTGCGTTCACGGTTAACCATAAGCTGTGGCTTTCTGTGACTTGTGAACTAGGCCATTGGATGCATTGAATATATGGACCTCTTGCTAGAAAATTAAATATTTAGTTGCAGTTAAAAATGTTAACAGTGAAAGTGGCTTCATTTACTTTTTTTAATAATAAAACTGCACCCAAAGAAGTCTGGAAAGAGAAACATGATGGACTGCCAGTGATGTTTAAGGTTTTATTTTAATAGCTTGCTGTTTTATTGTTTTAGCAGTATATAAATATTATGAGCATCTTTTTATGACCAACTGATCTTTGACAATAAATTATCAAAAGGCTTACTTTTTAAAGACGATGTTTAAAAACTGAATGCACACAGGATTGCTGGGAAGCAGCTGGTGGGTTAGTGTAATAGTCATCTTCACAGTTTCATCTCTCCGGGTTACACAAGACAGTTCTGTAACCTAACCAGGGATCAGTGGAATATATGAGTTATGCGGTTTCTCTTCAGACTACATCTTCCCATTTCTAAATACAGTGGTACCTCGGGTTACAGACACTTCAGGTTACAGTCGCTTCAGGTTACAGACTCCGCTAACCCAGAAATAGTATCTCGGGTTAATAACTTTGCTTCAGGATGAGAACAGAAATCATGCAGTGGCGGTGCAGCGGCAGCGGGAGGCCCCATTAGCTAAAGTAGTGCTTCAGCTTAAGAACAGTTCAGGTTAAGAACGGACCTCCAGAACGAATTAAGTTCTTGACCCGAGGTACCACTGTACTGCAAAAGGATTGTACTGAGAATATTGTAGACCCTGGGATGAGTTAGGAAACTAATGGCTGAAGTCTCATGCCTAGCTTGCTTTTCTTTGAAATGTGCATATGAAAGCCTCTGAGTTCTCTTCATAACTGAAAGGAAAGCAGATATCACACACCAGGCAGCTTCTACAACCAGTGAACAACAGGAAGTCTACAGATTGTCAAGGCCTGGTATAAATGTAGGTGCCTTATTCGGAGAGGATATGGCTATCAATGGCTTCTAGGCATGAAGGCTATGCTACCTCCAGTATCAGAGATGCAAGTAGGGAGACTGCTCATGAACTGTTGTGGCATCTGGTTGGCCAATGTGAAAACACGATGCTGGACTAAATGGGCCTTTGGCCTGATGTAACAGGGCACTTCTTATGTTTTGTCATCAGGTAATTGCACCAATCAGGGAAATAAAATTATTGAATTTCATTACTTGAAAAGAATGAATCTCGGGACAGGCAGTTACCGTATTTTTCACTCTATAAGACGCACCAGACCACAAGATGCACCTAGTTTTCAGAGGAGGAAAACAAGAAAAAAAATATTCTGAATCTCAGAAGCCAGAACAGCAAGAGGGATCGCTGCGCAGTGAAAGCAGCAATCCCTCTTGCTGTTCTGGCTTCTGTGATAGCTGTGCAGCCTGCATTCGCTCCATAAGACGCACACACATTTCCCCTTACTTTTTAGGAGGGGAAAAGTGAGTCTTATAGAGCAAAAAATACGGTAATTTTACTAACGAAATACTTTCCCAGAGTTTTATTGTTTTTGCAAGCCATTCATGCTTTGGGGGGGCTAATAAAGTTTCCAGGGGGTTCACCAGCTGGTGCCTCTCACCAAGTCTTGGCATTCAGCTAGTCCAAGACACCCTTGTTAGTGCAGTACAGCCTCCCTAATAGCTGGGCATCCAACCACTGCTTAAAAATCTGTAAGCAATGGGAGTCCACCACCTTCTAAGGCAGTCTCTGTTCCATTGTCAGAGAAGCCCATACCATTAGGAAGTTCTTGTGATTTGAATCTACTGTTTTAGGGCCTATCCTCTGAAGCAACACAAAACGAATTTGTTCCATCATCATCAAGACAATTCTTACTATATTTGAAGGCCAACGTATCGCCTCTTAAGCAACCCTTTCCCAAACAAAACATACCAGAATGTTGGCTCCTGCATATTTTAATGATGAACACGATCTTACCTTATTCTCTAGTTTCTCTGTTAGAAACAGAGATGCACCATCAAATACTTTGGTTTTCCCTTGAAATTCAGGATGGCTATACAACAGTGCAGTCCGCAAACGTCTCGACACCAGCTCTGGCATAAATTCTACATGATACTGGTAAAGCTGCCATTCCCTTGGCAAGCCTAAACTAAACAGGTTGGTAACAAGTTTCACAGGAATTCCACTTGAGCCTGAAATAGACAAACTTTATTAAAATTCACTTTGCATGAACAAATATGTATTCTTGATTCTTTTCAATGTGCTGCTAGCCTTGATTGGGAAAAACTTTTCTCCAGGCAAGGAAAGACCTAAACTACAAATCACTCCTACTGTACTAACGGAGATATACTTGCAGCTGCCATAACAATGTGCAGTGTTTAGCATACAGAGCCACACAACAGGAGCTAAATATGTGACTGCCTTTATAGATAAATTTAACTTAAGACTATAGGCCTGGTTTGCACATAACACTAATTAATACATGACCAAGTCAATACATAAGCATGCAGGTACACACAGTAAAAATTATAGCAACTTTGTTCCGCCCCACCCTCCAGTCCTGCTGCTGTCACCCTACTCAGAGAAGCCATGGTTTCTCTTTGCGTCACAAGCAAACCTTGGTTTCTCTCCCCTGAACAAACAACAAATCTTGGCTACAGCTTATGGCTTGTCCGGAGTGAGACAAATGACACACCATGGATTACTGTGGGTACTGCAGCAGCAGCAGAGCTGGTAGGGGGAGTGAAATGGACATGATTTTTACTGTGTCTGCATGTTTACGCTTAGCCATGGTGTGGCTTAGTGCTATATGCAAATTGGGACAAAGAGTGTACACAATGCCTATGCTATGTATTTGACATGCACTCAGTTGTGAAGACTGTATGAGATTGGCTCTGGTTCTCTTCAGTGTTGTGGTGCCCTTTCCACTTTCTTCCATCTCCCCAGGCATGAATGTGCCAAATTAATTAACAACCCAAATCTTGATAGAATAACACAATATAAAAAGTAGACACACCTGAACTAGGGATCAGAGAAATCCTCTGAAAATGGACTTATCAAGCAGATTTCCTTCTGTCTCCCTGTTTACACACCACTTTGAGAGGGGCCATCTTTCGTATTTATGGTGCCACAAGATTGCTATTTTTACTACAAATGGGGTTTTTGTACATTCCTAATCTCAGTTTACTCAGCTGAATTTTAGCAATCATTTTGCCAAGGTACAAAGTCTCTGTTCAGGCTGTTTTATAAATTGGTCTAGCGCATGGATAGGCAACCAGTGGTCCACATAACTGATGTGGTTAAAGTCCCCCCACCCCAAGTGGCCTGCCAGCACCCAACACTTTTCTGGTGGCGGTGGCGGCTGCAGCAGCATCCCTTGGGGAAGATGTGTGCAGAATCAAGCAGCCTTTGTCATGCCCTACAAACGAAGTGGCTTCAGTGTGGGTGCAACCAAGTTTGCTTGGAAAGAGCAATTCATATTTTTCAGTGTAAAGCATACAGGAAGAGCCTGTGGCTGGACTTCACAAGAGAGAAAAAGAGAAAGAAAGAGAGAGCAAGATTGGTTATTTGGTGGCTTTGTGCCTTCTCTCTTTCTATAACTGAGCACACAACTCCAACATTTTCTTAAAACACAAACACACTTCCCAATGGCAAGGCTAAGCACAGGCAACCCTACTCTCTCCCATAACACGACAATTGGAATATTGCTGCAGCTTGGCTGCTACAGTGCTAGTAAAGCTCAGGGAAAAGGCCATGTTGCTGTAGTAGGATGGCTACTTCCAGATGTAAATCCCTTTCCAGACAAAGATTACTATACCTGTTTTAGAATCTTTCACATGTTTTATTGTCTCCCTGGTATTTACTCCCATGTCTTGAAAGTTGCAACGGATCCTTCCCCCTCTGTCCATCACTTTATACCCAGAACTTCCGACAGAGAAGCCATCTAGAAGACAAAGCAAACATAAAATCAAAGAGAATGAGAAAAACTCACCGTGAACATCATTTAACTATCAACAAAATTAAAAAATAAAGAAGCATGGTGAGCTTTTCCAGCAACAGCATATCACAATACAGGGGTTCTGTTATGCATGCTAATATATTGTTATTAGGGACGTGGGTGGCGCTGTGGGTTAAACCACAGAGCCTAGGGCTTGCCAATCAGAAGGTCAGCGGTTCGAATCCCCGCGACGGGGTGAGCTCCCGTTGCCCAGTCCCTGCTCCTGCCAACCTAGCAGTTTGAAAGCACAAAGTGCAAGTAGATAAATAGGTACCGCTCCAGCGGGAAGGTAAATGGTGTTTCCGTGCGCTGCTCTGGTTCTCCAGAAGCGGCTTAGTCATGTTGGCCACATGACCCGGAAGCTCCAACTCCCTCGGCCAATAAAGGGAGATGAGCGCCGCAACCCCCGAGTCGTCCGCGACTGGACCTAATGGTCAGGGATCTCTTTACCTTTACCTATATTGTTATTGGATTTGGGGTGGGAGTCTAATGTTCTAATGTCATATTTGGGTCCCCTGTGGTTTTATAACTGTGAGGTGTATTTTGTAATAGGGAAAAATGGCTTCACGAACCTCTGTGTCAAATTAATGGCTCTGGCCAAGTCTGTTAAGTATGTCTTTGCATGACTAAAGAGTTGGCCAAACCCTGGTGCGTTACCATAAAAGTACTAGTTAGCTATCTTTCCAGAAGAAATGAGGTCTTTCCACCACTACCTGGTTGGAGGTGAGGTCATCCTGGGTAAAAGAGAACAATAGGCTAGGGATTGTAAGGTGGGAGTTGGGAAGGCAGAGCAAGGCTTGACTTGCTCTCTGTTCTGAAACTAAAGTTACAGCTCTGGGAATCCCCCTAAAAAGCTAATGGGGGAGTAAGGTATGTTAGAGTGTCAATGCAGAGCCCCCTTCCCTCTTACATTCAGCCTCTACATCTATATGTGAATAAAACTATATAATAATAATAATAATTTATTTATTTATAGCCCGCCCATCTGGCTGGGCTTCCCCAGCCACTCTGGGCGGTTTATCATGAAGGCACCACTATCTCCAGTAAACTTCATTCCAAGAAAACCAATTCTTGAATATGTACCTACACCCCTAAATCTCTGCTTCAAAATTGCAGTGTGTGCAACAATATTTTCCTTTGGAAAAGGATTGATCTTAGAGCAAAGCCTCTTCAGATGACCTGAAGGGTGAAGTGGTCTGTGTGGAAGAGGGTGCTGTCTCAGATATGCCATGTAAAGTTTTAAAGTCAAAAGTTTTATGTTGTGAACTACCCTGTGATGTACAGATGGAGGGTGGTATACAAATTTAATTTAAAAACCCCCAAATAATTACCAGCACTTTGAACACCTTATCATGCTCTGGAGAGAAAGATGAGTTAACTATAGTCACTTATTACCGTATTTTTCGCCCTATAGGACGCACTTTTTCCCCTCCAAAAATGAAGGGGAAATCTGGGTGCGTCCTATGGGGCGAATGCAGGCTTCGCGGACCTCTCCGCTAGCAGCGGGAGCGCTCCCGCTGCTGGCGGAGAGGTGCCTGCATGCTGAAGCCTGCGCGCGCTGAGCTCAGCGCGCCCAGGCTTCGCGGACCTCTCCGCTAGCAGCGGGAGCGCTCCCGCTGCTGGCGGAGAGGTGCCTGCATGCTGAAGCCTGCGCACGCTGAGCTCAGCGCGCCCAGGCTTCGCGGACCTCTCCGCTAGCAGCGGGAGCCAGCACTGGGCTCCCACGCCTTGCAGAGAGCTGCCTGTTTGGGGGCTGGGGTCGGGGGAAGCTCGGGCTTCCCCAACCCCGCGCCTGGGGGGGAAATAATTTTTTTCCTTTATTTCCCCCCCAAAAAACTAGGTGCGCCTTATGGGACGGTGCGTCCTATAGGGCGAAAAATACGGTAAATAGTGATTTAAGCCAAACATGTTGGTTTCTGTTTCCCTCACTGAGCAGCTGCTGGTAGTCACAGGACTATGTTTTCATTCCACAGTCCAGATACTGTTGCATTCCCATGGGAAAGGGAGACGGGATGTGACGTTTACTGGTTTCCTGTTTCCTTTGTACTGTCGTTTCTTTGTTGGAGTTGCTCTCTGCTTCTCACAGATACAAGATGTATATTTGTATGCTCTCAGCATAGCTTAGAAATAAAGCCTAGCAATGTAGCCATACATGCCTCACCCTTTCGTTGCGGACTCTGGGTGTTTTATACTCTGCTGGGCTCAAGCGAAGATGAGCCGTATCAGCTCGGAGGACCGGAGCTGAAATTTATCTAACAAAACACTTACATTTAGGGGGGCTGTTCCCAGAACTTGTATGAGAAGTTTCTTTCTGCAAAGCAAATGAATCCCCACTCCCAGAGCAACTCTGTGAAGTAGAAATGGCAGAAGAGACAATAGCACAAAATTAGTAAATATCATTTAAAAATACTATGCACAAAAGCAATTTATTTTAAAGAAACAAACCATTCCCTATTGACATGTGGTAGAATAGAATTGTAGAGATGTTTGTTCATCAAAACAATTGAATGCTTCAATGGGGACCACTTGTGGCCCGCCAGATATTGCTGTAGCCCAACTCCCATCAGCCCCAGCCAACATGGTCCATGGTCATGCATGATGGGAGATGTAGCCCAGCATCTAGAGAGGCAGATTCCCTACCCCAGGTTTAATGCAACCAACAAGTAAAGAACAGACCCCTTTAAATATATCGTATAATACAATCCATGTTATGAGGCTCTATATCCTGAGAAGTGGGCTGGAAAGCTATTAAAGAAGAAAATGTTTAATTTCATTTATTAAAACTTTCAGTTATTAAATTAAAAACAATACCTGCCACTGATATAGTGCTTTACCACCTTCTATTTTTAATCAATAATCCTTACAACAGACCTGTTAAGGCAGGTCTGGGTCACTTTAATTTGCAGGTGGGAGGCTGAGAGAATTGAACAGATTACCGAAGACTTAAGGCTTCCTCTTGAGTTGACGCAACTTCATGACAGAAGCAACATTTGGAAGATTAGAAATAAATATACTGCAAAAAATGTGGTTAGGTATTCTGGGGTGTACCTAATGGTGTATAGCCCAGGCCAAGCATCTGATTCATTTGTTTGTTTCACCTTGTAATCTTTATAGCGAGTTCTGTGTTTTCATTTGTATATTGTTTGCTTGTTTGCCTAACGTTGGTTTCCCTGTTTAGCAATAACCATTGGTTACAAGACGACAAATAATAATGACTAAGGTTTGGGAGCAATAGCCCACCACTTTCCCTCAAAAGATTAGAATTTGTGGAGATGCTCCAAGACATTTTGGTGCCTAAAACAGAGAGTTATATGGTTGTTGGCATCCATCTGTCTCAGGAGACAATGGAGGAGTGTGCCTTTGGGGCAGTGGTTGCAGCGCCTGCTGTGGCTGCAGAGACTGACAGAGGAGAGACAAGTTTTGTTGCAGCTGGGGCAGATGAAGGCATCCGGTTGTGCTGCTGCAGATACACCATGGCCTTTCTTCTCTCTGTACTCCTCCCAGCCATCATTCCTCCTCTGGACACTGCTATGGATGTACAACCTGACTCTGTCTCCAGGCACTGTGGCAGTGGCGTAGCGTGGGTTGTCAGCACCCGGGGCAAGGCAAGTAATTTGCGCCCCTAACCCGTGGATTTGTGCCCCCTAACCCGTGGATTTGCGGCCCCTAACCCTAACCCCCAGATGTTGCGCCCGGTGCGGCCGGCCCCCCCTGCACCCCCCACGCTACGCCACTGCACTGTGGTTGTCTGCAAGGGATTCCCAAACGGTGGGGATGACGTTGCCAACCTTCACATGTGAAATAACTGGCAACTTTGCTTGCATTGACTAGTACCCCAAAATCTGCTGCATGTGGTGAGCCTCCACACCCTGCTTAAGTAGGGACATTCCCCACCCCCCATAAAAGCAACAAATCAGTCACAGAATTCACCTACATACCGGTTGCAGGGAGCCAGGTTGTCCAAACGTAGGTTCTTCTTCAGAAAGGATTTGCCCTCTGGCTTTTACTCGAGCCCGCCCAGTCATCACGGCAGATTTAAGCTGCTGAAATAAAGAAAATGATACAGAGAAATCAGGACATTTGAAATGAATGCTATCCAACCAGGTCAAGTTTGAGCAATATAGGTACTACTGTAGAATGCACAAGAAAGAGGGGACTGTGAATCCTACAACAGCTGGAACATGTCTGGGAGGAGAGTGACCAAGATGATAAACGGTCTGGAAACCAAGCCTTATGAGGAATGGTTGAGGGAATCTGGTATGCTTAGCATGGTAAAAAGTAGACTGAGAGGAGATAGAATAGCCATCTTAAAATATCTCAAGGGCTGTCACATTGAGGATGGAGCAAGCTTGTTTTCTCCTGCTCTGGAGGCTAGGACCCAAACCAATGGATTCAAGTTACAAGAAAGGAGAATCTAACTAAACATCAGGAAGAACCTTCTGACAGTAAGAGCTATTTGGCAGTGAAACGGACTCTCTCAGAAAGTGGTGTACTTTCCTTTACTGAAGGTCTTTATGCAGAGGTTGGATGGCTACCTGTCATGTATGATCTAGTTGAGATTTCTGCATTGCCGGGAATTGGACTAGATGGCCCCCGGGATTCCTTCCAACTCTACAGTTCTATGATTCTAATTGACTTCCCCTGTATGAAACTACCCGTGCACTGAAGTCATTTTAAGAGGTTTCGCCCATCTTCCCCAACTCTCAGAGGTGCTGTGAGTGGGTGGTTATATGGGACAGGGCTATTTCTTTATTTATTGCATTTATATCCCATTTTCCCCCCCAAACAGATCAAGGTAAAGTACAGTGGTACCTTGGTTTTCAAACATAATCCTTTCCAGAAGACCGACTTCCGAAACATTAAAAAACCGAAGCATGCATTTCCGGAAGCATTTATGTCCTGAAAACTCAATACACAAGCTGTGTGGCACGTTTGGCTTCCAAAAGGCGTTTGAAAACTGAAGCAGTTACTTCCGGGTTTTCAGTGTTCGAAAGCTGAAACCTTCATCTTTTGAGACATTCGAAAACCAAGGTACCACTGTACATGGTTCTCCCTTTCCTTGTTTAATTCTCACAACAACCCTGTGAGGTAGGTTCCACTGAGAGGCAACAACTGGCCCAAGGTGAGTTTCACGGCTATGGGGATTTTAATCCTGGTCTCACAGGTTCTAGTCTGACACTCTAACCACTTATTCTCACTGGCTTTTGGTAATGGCATGATTTTAGAACCCCCTCCTAAGACCACAAAAATCCACTCCTAGTTCCTCCCCACAAAGCTTCTTTGTTTCAGCATCTTAATTTAGTTGTTGGTATTTGTAGTAGTAGTAGTAGTAGTAATAATAATAATAATAATTTATTATTATTATTTATACCCTGCCCATCTGGCTGGGTTTCCCCAGCCACTCTCAGAGGCTCACAACATATCTAAAAACATCAATGCTGAAAAACATCCCTATTTCTGCACATGAATTTTGTGGTGTGTACAGCAGCCCTTAAACCATGGTTCTGAGTTTGCAGATGTTCCTTATTTGAAAGACTGACCTCCTCCCTACTGTGTATTCAGACAAATTCAAATAATGTAACCTGTGCTTGCTGTTTTGGAGTGGCATTTTCCTATTGTTGCAAATTCTCATTTGCCAATTCTAAGTAATTTTAAGAAAATGTGGAGGGGGCGCCAGCATGGGATTTGCTGGGAGCAGTAGTGTACTTGTAAATTTTTAAAAGCTGGAGCTCATCAAAACAGCTCCCCTAGATGAATACAAAAAAAGCAGGCAGCAGGGCTTTCTCCATTATTATTATTATTATTATTGTTGTTGTTGTTGTTGTTGTTGTTGTTGCTGCTGCTGCTGCTGCTGCTGTTGTTGTTGTATGTGTGTAAAAAACAGCAAAGAACAGCTGCACAAATACAGTATAAATATCCTGTCTTAAAATCAGTGGGACTGCAATCCACTGTGTTTTCATGACAGTAATAATGAATGAATTCGTATTTGCTCTCCTTGATTTATGCGAACATATCACAAACATAAAAGCCTTATCACCTCATTCACTTGCCAGAGCAAGGGAGATGTGTCAGTACCCCTGGGGCTCCAGGAGATGGCATAATCACTCCTGGGTTCCCAGTCCACTGTACCACCATGCATCATATGAGCAGATTGCTTCTAGACACCGATTGTGCATGGATAAATATATTTGTAATGCATTTATAACAATTATGACTTGTTAGTTATTGTACACTTGTTGGAAAAGTAGCATTATTTATACCCTTATATGTAGCGATGCGGGTGGCGCTGTGGGTTAAACCACAGAGCCTAGGACTTGCTGATCAGAAGGTTGGCAGTTTGAATCCCCGCGACAGGGTAAGCTCCCGTTGCTCGGTCCCTGCTCCTGCCAACCTAGCAATTCAAAAGCACGTCAAAGTGCAAGTAGATAAATAGGCGGGAAGGTAAATGGCATTTCCATGCGCTGCTCTGGTTCGCCAGAAGCAGCTTAGTCATGCTGGCCACATGACCCGGAAGCTGTATGCCAACTCCCTCGGCCAATAAAGCGAGATGAGCGCCGCAACCCCAGAGTCGGCCACGACTGGACCTAATGGTCAGGGGTCCCTTTACCTTTACCTATACTGAATTGTACTACAGTTTCAAGCACTTTTTCTTTGGGTCCCCCCCCCATTTTGTTCACTTTATTTGCACAATGAAAAAAATTTCAATAGTTTTTTTTTAAAAAAAACAAACAAACCAAAACATTGGGAGAGGAGAAATGTAGCAGGAGGTTTCTAGACAGCTGGAATATGTGTAATGCAAGTGTACAAGGGAAGTGAAGAGAAATGATGGAGGAATAGGCATGAGCAATGATGGATTAGAAATAAAAGACACAGGGGCAGAGGAAGAAGAAGAAGAAGAAGAGTTTGGATTTGATATCCCGCCTTTCACTCCCTTTAAGGAGTCTCAAAGCAGCTAACATTCTCCTTTCCCTTCCTCCCCCACAACAAACACTCTGTGGGGTGAGTGGGGCTGAGAGACTTCAAAGAAGTGTAACTGGCCCAAGGTCACCCAGCAGCTGCATGTGGAGGAACGGAGACGCGAACCCGGTTCCCCAGATTAGGAGTCTACCGCTCTTAACCACTACACCACACTGGCTGTGGAAGGGGGCTGCGGTAGTGGCAGGCCGCCCCGGGTGTCACCACTGAGGGGCCCGCAGCGCGCCCGAGCCACAGGTCTCTCCATACATATGCTACGTTACTGTTTTTGTTAAATAAATTGTTTAAATTGTTATTAAGGAAATGATTATTTTTCTCCTTCCAATAAAGCACAGCAGAAAAGTTGTCCAAATATAGAGTTAACTTATTAAACCTCACAATAATTTCATAATTATCTGTCTATGTATTTCTAATACTATAACCAAATCAGTAATTTTTGATATAACGGTAAAAACTACTCTGAAAATTTATTCTTCCAATAGTGAAACCTTCATCTGGTTGTAAATATTAAGATTATACCAGCAGGAATGTCTTTCCGTAAAAAAACTGATTTACTGACTAGTGATTTAAATAGATTTGATTTAAATCAAATCCACCCTGGAGCAGTCCCCATTTGTGGGCAGACTTTACACTAGAGAAGAATGTCCTAAAAGAGCCAGAGAAGTATACTATATTATACAATTTAAAAATAGATAAAATATACAAAGTATAGTAGCGGTCAAATTGTCAGTGTTTCATCCAGCTCATTTGATGACCTTAGGCCAGTCAGTCTCTCATTCCAAACCGAAAGGGGTTGTTGCAAAGTTTAAAATTGGTCTGGATGATTGGTAAGAACCAAGGGTAACGTCGGGATCCGCTTGGAGTCAGTAAAGGCAGGAGAAAAAGGCAGTAATACCTGGGGCAGTATCTTTATGAAATTGCAGCCATGGATTGGACAGGGAATGGATGTTGGGGAGACAGAAATGTGATCTCCCTCTCCCCATCCACCCCAATGGTTGGGCATGTAAAGAGGTTATAAAAGGTAAAGGGACCCCTGACCATTAGGTCCAGTCGTGACTGACTCTGGGGTTGCGGCGCTCATCTCGCTTTATTGGCTGAGGGAGCCACTGTTTGTCCGCAGACAGCTTCCGGGTAATGCGGCCAGCATGACTAAGCCACTTCTGGCGAACCAGAGCAGCACATGGAAACAGCATTTACCTTCCCACCGGAGCGGTACCTATTTATCTACTTGCACTTGGACGTGCTTTCGAACTGCTAGGTTGGCAGGAGCAGGGACCGAGCAACGGGAGCTCACCCCGTTGCGGGGATTCGAACCGCCGACCTTCTGATCGGCAAGTCCTAGGCTCTGTGGTTTAACCCACAGTGCCACCCGCGTCCTCTAAAGAGGTTATAGCCCTTCCTTAAAATTTACTACGTTCTTATACCGCCCTTCATCCAGGACCGTGTAAAATACAGCAGTATAGATAACGAAAGTAGCTAAAAAACACTGAATGCAGCATCAGCAACAAAACTAAAAGTCAAAAATAAAAATTACAAAGTAGACTGAGGGATTGCAGATTAAAATGTCTGGATATTGTGGTGTTTTTTTAAAAACCCCATAATTTAGCTGCTTGAAAACAAAGATTATGGCGGGGGGGGGGGGAGGAAAAAAAGCCAAGATTTGGGGAAACCGAGCCTTGGAGCCAGCAGGAGTCTGAATTAGGGTTGGGGGGGGGGGGAAGCCGACGCAACGGTTTAAGAAGACGCGGGTTCAAATCGCCCCTTTGCCAGCCGCACCCAACTCTCCTTAAATGAACGGCTTTTTTTCAAAAAAAAACAACCACCCTAATATAAAATATGTGAGGGTATATTCTTATTCTTCTCATTTGCTTAAACCAGTACTGACCCCGTGGGGGGGTGTGAGACTTGGCAGAGGAAGCTCAAAGCCTCCTCTTTCCTCCCTTCCCGCCTCGCACTGAAAGCGGAGGTGCTTCGCCCCGCAACCCCCGCTCCCCTCCCCCCCCCCCCCGCGCACGTGCCTCGGCGCGAAGCCTCGCGGCCGCCAACGACCCGCCAACGCCGAGCGCGCGCGCGTGGCGCCCACCAACCGCTGCCAGAGAGGCGCTGCTGCCGGCGTCCTCGCGCACGCGCCGCCGCAGTTGACGCCCTCGCTCGGCATGCTGCTCCTCTTCCTCGCCCGCCGTTGCAGTTGGCCGTTTCTGCCGGCAGGGGGCGGTGCGGGGAAGGGGAGAAAGCGAGCGTGCACCGTATATTCCGAATAAATTAATTTTCCGTTGCTGGAAATTGTGGGTAGGATATGCAGGGGTGACGGGGCAGGAGGAAAGTTGGAGATATTTCATTTTATTTTGCAATCCAATGGTTTCCTCGGGTGATAAAAAGGTAATTTGCAATGAGCACAAGCGCGCGCAAGAATCGCGTTGTGTTTTTCCTGCTCTGCCCGAGGCCGTCGCTGGGAGTAACGCGCGCAAATCCCGGACAGTTTGCAGTTTTTGCTGTGCTCCAGTTCATCTGTGTCTGTTCATCCAGTTCATAAACTGCGTCACGCTTATGATAATCTTTTATTCTCTTGTTAATTATGCTGTTTTAAATGTGCATTTTATATTTGACTTCACTTAGCAATGTTTTCTTTTGAAATGTTTTAAGATTTTTTTTGCTAACTTTATGTATTCCGTAGTTAACCTCCTTTGTGATGTTTTATTTTGAAATCTTTATGATAATATTTTAGTTTTGATTACATTGCTTTGACTGTTTATACAGTGGACGCTCTGGTTGTGAACGTGGCACGTTCGCAACCTGCAGCGTCGCATCTGCGCACACGCAGGTCAGGATTAGGCGCTTATGCGCAAAGCGCTGAAACCTGGAAGTAACTCATTCCGGTACTTCCGGGTTTGGCGCAGTGTGCAACCTGAAAACACGCAACCTGAAGCGTCTGTAACATAGCTGTCAACGTTTCCCTTTTTTAAAGGGAAATTCCCTTATTCCAAATAGGATTCCTCGCAAGAAAAGGGAAAAGTTGACCGCTAAGGTCTGTAACCCAAAGTATTTGACTTTCTTCGGATGGTTTTATTTAGATTTTATTGATTTAGTATGCTGTAAACCACTTTGAGATTTTTCTTAAAAATATAAAGTGGTATACAAGTTAAATAAATAAAATCTGGGTTTTGTGTGTGCAGGCTCCCCCCCATAAAATGTATATAAGACTTGATTTTTTGTTTTGTTTTTAAAAGCACTTTAAAAGCCCTTGAAGCATTTTGCAAAAATAAAAAAAGATAAAATAATCCGGGGGGGGGGGGGGGAGACACACGACAATTAAAACCAAGTATTTGGAAAATTCAAAAAAATAATTAAAACCCGTGATAAACTTAAAACACATGTCCGTATTGCATGCGTCTGGTTAGGCTTGCCTAAGCAAGAGTGTTTTTAAGCAGCCACTGGAAAACACATCAGTAAAATAAACAGGAACAGTTGTGATAACAATTCATTCAGATCCTTTGCAGGGCAGGATTTAGGTTTGATAAGGCCCCAACCTACTGAAGGTAATGGGGCCCTTTATATGTCCAGCTGTCCTGTGCCAACAACAAATTGCCACTGTTTTTTGTGTTGAACATATGCTATATCAGGGGTAGGCAACCGAAGGCCTGGGGACCAGATGCAGCCCAATCACTTCAATCCGGCCCGTGGACGGTCCAGGAATCAGCATGTTTTTACATGAGTAGAATGTGTCCTTTTATTTAAAATGCATCTCTGGGTTATTTGTGGGGCCTGCCTGGTGTTTTTGCATGAGTATTTTTTTTTTAATTTTATTTCTATACCGCTTTATATTTTTAAGAAAAATCTCAAAGCGGTTTACAGCATACTAAATCAATAAAACCTAAATAAAACCATCTGGAGAAAGTAGAATGTGTGCTTTTATTTAAAATGCATCTCTGGGCTATTTGTGGGGCCTAGGAATATGTTCATTCCCCCTCCCCCCAAAAAAAAGTTGGCCCACCACATGGTCTGAGGGACGGTGGACTGGCCCACGGCTGAAAAAAGGTTGCTGACCCCTGTGCTATATAGTAATTTATGTACCTAATAGGTATCTAAAGCCATTTGCACATAACAAAATATGTTTTTTTATCAAAGTAATTGTTGGACTTATCCTATATTTTGGAAATATACATCCATTTTCTTTTCCCTTTAATTTTTTTGGGGGCCCCCAAGAGAGTGGGGCCCCAAGCTATAGCTTGTTTAGCTTACACGTAAATCTGGCACTGATCCTTTGCAGAGGCCAGTTGGAGCAGGCTGAGAGCTGGTTGATTCCTCCTCTTGGGTCATTTTATTGATGCACAATGCTGAGCTCCCTTGTTTTCAATGCAAATCTTCACTCACCCACTTCTTCCCTGGTGGGGGTGTGTGTACATTTTGTGGTTCGCCTTGGGTGCCAGAATGTCTTGGGCCGACCCTTGGGCTAACCACAAGCTGTAACTGCACTGTCTCCTATAGTTTGCAGCTTGCGGTTTAGATATCACCCCATATAGGCAGATAGACAGACAGACAGATGATACGTGATTCATTAAAACAGTGGCACTGTGCAGTTGAGGTTCACTTTCCACATTCAGCTGAAACACAAAGCATCCACTCTTTTGCTGCATTTGTATTTTCCTATCGCATCTGTTATAATGTAGTGGATTTATCTGACTATTCTTGATCGCTCCAGCAGGCAGCAGATGGGCACAACAGATCGCGTGGGTGTGATTTGTGAGGATTACAGAGGAACAAATGAACTGAAATGCCGTCAGGCCTGATTCTGGAGTATTGGCTGGCACCCAAGAACATCCCTCTGAAAGCGACACGTGGAGAATAATCTTCCCAAGGTGAAGATAACGTGGCACATCGCTCCAGCAGTCAGAGGGCACAAAGCTCAGCCTGATTGTTATTGTTGTTTAGTTGTTTAGTCGTGTCCGACTCTTCGTGACCCCATGGACCAGAGCACGCCAGGCACTCCTGTCTTCCACTGCCTCCCGCAGTTTGGTCAAACTCATGCTGGTAGCTTCGAGAACACTGTCCAAGCATCTCGTCCTCTGCCGTCCTCTTCTCCTTGTGCCCTCCATCTTTCCGAACATCAGCGTCTTTTCCAGGGAGTCTTCTCTTCTCATGAGGTGGCCAAAGTATTGGAGCCTCAGCTTCACGATCTGTCCTTCCAGTGAGCACTCAGGGCTGATTTCCTTTAGAATGGATAGGTTTGATCTTCTTGCAGTCCATGGGACTCTCAAGAGTCTCCTCCAGCACCTTAATTCAAAACCATCAATTCTTCGGCGACCAGCCTACTTTATGGTCCAGCTCTCACTTCCATACATCATTACTGGGAAAACCATAGCTTTAACTATACAGACTATACTATCGCTTTACTGCGCCTGGGTGCTGATAATATTCAGGAGGTTCACAGGAACTTGTGCCTTTTTTGTTGGGGGTCTCTGGCAGGTGGAATACATTGGAGCATGAGGTAGCAGATAAGACAGGACTTGAATCATAGAGATCAAGGTTCAAATCCCCACCTAACTATGAAACTCATTTTCGGCCAGATACTTTCACCACCAAAGATACTTAGACCTTCCAGGTCTCCTCTGGCTGAGGGACTCAAGGCTGTCAGCAATGCTCAGATTGAAGGCCAAACTGTTTACCTAGCACATGGGTAGGCAAACTAAGGCAGGATCCGGCCCAATAGCCTTCTAAATCTGGCCCATGGACAGTCCAGGAATCAGCATGTTTTTACATGAGTAGAGTGTGTCTTTTTATTTAAAATGCATCTCTGGGTTATTTGTGGGGCATAGGAATTCATTCATATATATTTTTTCAAAATATAGTCCGGCCGCCCACAAGGTCTGAGGGACAGTGGACCGGCCCCCTGCTGAAAAAGTTCGCTGGCCCCTGATCTGGCATCAGGGTTTGCTCCAGAGGGTGGCGAGGTTGGGCATTTGCCAGGGCAGAGGGCCCACCAACCTAACTCACTTTGCACAGAATATCCAATGTGACTGGATGCAGCTTCACATTTAAAGCAGTATCATACCACTGTCATGGCTTCCCCCCAGTTATGGGAACTGTAGTTTGCTAAGGGTGCAGAGAGTTGTTAGGAGACCCCTATTCTCACAGAGTTACAGAGTGGTTTAACAATTAGTCCCTCTTCCCAGGGAACTCTGGGAATCGTAGTAGCTCTGAGGGGAAGAAGGGGGTCTCCTAACAACTCTCAGCAGCCTTAGCAAACTACAGTTCCCAGGATTATTTTGCAAGTTTCGTTTGCAATATCCACGCTACATAATTGGCATTAAAGCGCCAGCCCAAGAAGGGAAGGGGGAAATAAAACAAAAGGAAAAAGAGACAGGACATGCAGAAAAACAATGATTCTATGGCACCCCTGCCACGACTGAAAACTTGGATGTTGGCATCCAAAATGCATATGTTAAAAGTGCATGAATTGCAAGAGCTGTAGAACTCTGATGTCATACACGCTGTGGCAGTTACGGCAGTTAGTTGAAGAGTCTTAACTGTTGTGCTGCTGTCTGCCTGAGGGAGGCTTAACAATTTAATCTGTGTAAGATGTATTAACAATTTAAGTAAACACCCACCTGCATTGTATATTTAATCTGCAACCGCAAGTACAGTACACTAAGTAAAATTAATTTGTTCTTTAAACTTTAAAGACAGAGTTTTTATAGGAGGGAACTAATTAAAGGGTCCTGTGACCCAGGGCTCTCTTCCTCAAAACTCTGCAAATCGGAACTAGAGTCTTAATTCCCACCAAAAAAAAAAAAAAGCTGGAAAGTGAAAGTGTGATGTAGAGATCCTAGAAATTAAAAGAAAGACGACGAAAGAGGAAGAATAGTTAGAGCAATTTTAAAATACAATATTAAAACTAATTGCAGTTGGTAGAATAGGGTGGGTCCTAAAATATCTGAGGTGTCAAATAATAATAATAATAATTTTATTATTTATACCCCGCCAGGAGAAAGAGGTACCTCTTCAGCATATGACAGAAACTATGTAATGAAGGTACCAGACACATCTCTGTGGGAAGGGAATTCCACAATTTAGGACTTGCCACAGAGAGTGCCTGCTTACACTTTTAAAGACACCTGCTAAAAATGCGCTTTTATTGCAGCAAGCTTTCCCAGACATGGAATTGACTTGTACCGATTTCATCTCTGCTTTATTTATAGGGGCAAGTTTGCTGAGTGGGATTGCGGCTTGAAGTCTACCGATATCCATGGTCCGAAGCTGGCTGAAGTCTATAGTGATGGACTTAATGGAAACTGGCAGGGGTTGGCGGGTGAAAGCTGGTGGAGCTTGCATTTGGAAGCGGGCAGATGTTTCAAGGCTGGTGTTTGTGGATGTCAGCTGGTTGAAACTCACCTTCGGAGGCCAGTCAACAGAAGCCAGTGGATATTTGTGGACTGAAGCAGGACGTAAACGAATGGAGAGTAGATTATGACCGATTGTATCTGCCAGTGTTCATCGTGGATGCTGGCTGGCGTACGCTTGTGTGTGGGAATGGGAGGTCTCAAAAATGGTCAGGGCGAAATGGTACATGTATGTGAGCGAATGGGGTGGGATGTGTGGAAATGTTCATGATTAGATGGAACCTGTGGAAGCTGGAAGGCTGAATGAAAGTTGGCATATAAAGTCACCAGGCAGAAGTCAGTGGGAGTGCCTGGATGATGCTGCCATATGGTAGCTGTCCCATTCGTGGTCCCATGGATGTCTGAAACCAGTGAGGTTTCCTCAAGGCCACCCATGAAAGCAGTGAAGAGAACTGCAGGGCTTAAGCAAGGCAGCTTATATTTCATTTGAAGAAACGCCTTTCTAAACACATCCACCTGCAGTAGCTATTCTATCTTATTCAAAGTCTCATAATATCACACAGGAAAGGTGTGCTGGGTGAGAAATAACGTATTTTTCGCTCTATCGGACGCACCGGACCATAGGAGGTGGAGAACAGGGAAAAAATATTTTTTCCTTGTTCTCCCCCTGTAGCGCTTCCCCCCACCCCCAGCCTCAAAGATCCCTGAAGCCTTTGGAGCGCAGCGCCCTGCTGCCCTGCAGAGGCTTTGCGCGCAGCCGTCCCCAAGCTAGAAGAGCGAGACGGAGCCCTCCGTCTCGCTGTTCTGGCTTGGGGACAGCCTCTCTAGCCTCTGCAGGAGAGCGGGGTGAAGGCACCCCATTGTCCTGGAGAGGCTTTGCGCGCAGCCGTCCCCAAGCCAGAACAGCGAGACGGAGCCCTCCACAGCGCTCCATCTCCCTGTTCTGCCTTTCGGCTTAGCGGCGCAGCCTGCATTCGCTCTATAGGACGCACACACATTTCCCCTTAATTTTTGGAGGGGAAAAAGTGCTTCCTATAGAGCGAAAAATACGGTAAATAAGAAATAAGCAAACCCCTGTGGAGGTGCCTCCAAAATCGTCAGGCCACGGGAGGTTGTGCTGATGCTATTGGCTGTGGACTGCCTGTGATGTCACAAAAGAACATGGTGGCTGAGGGAGAAATGACAGTTATCGGAAGAGGTACAGGTGAAGAGGCTCTGGAGAAGTTGGGTCGGGCAGCTGAAGGCAGAGAAGGGAAATCTGGTTTAGCTTCATCCTGTCTATTTGAGTTGCCTGTTGTCCTGTGCCTCACCTACGTAGCTATCAAAAAAGTCACAACTGATTTTTGTCACAGAGAATCCAGCTGCCCACCATAAACTTTTAAGGATCCTCGGTGTTTGAAAAACTTCCTTTTAGCTGAAACATCACCGTTAGGTCTAGTAAGGTACTTCAGGATGCAGATTTTTAAGAGGAAAGAACCCCAGTCAAATGTAGGGGTTCAGAGTGTGAGCTATGATGAACCACAAAGACCCGGAATTGAATCTCACTGCTGCCCTCAATAAAAAATCCCAAAGAGGGGGAAATGTGTGTGTGTGTGTGTCTCTCTCTCCCCCCCCCCCCCCATCCTTCCTTCCTTCTTCCCTGCCCCACATATTTACAAGGTAGTCTTCCTGGGCCCTTTTTGTCTGAGATCATTTCAGCTGGCAATGCTGAGGATTAAGACTGGGCCCTTATGCACAAAATGTAGGATGCTGCCATATACCCAATCAGCCCCTTGGTTCATCAACATGGTGCCCATCCCATAACCACTTTCTGCACCTCACTGGTTGTGGTCAGTGGATATCAGGTTTATATACAAGAACCAAGTTGATCCCGGAAGCCTGAAGTCTACCCATGATGGTTAGAATGGATGCATTTCTTGCAGCCAAGGAAGGGGACTGGTGATTCTACAGCTGCAGCTCACAGGGTGTATTTGAAAGATAATTATAAACACATTCAAATTGTTGGCATCAAACACTTAAGCAGATGGAAATCTGATATCTCTTGGCAGTTGAGACAACTCTCTTAGCAAGAGATACTTTGGAGAACACAGCTAGAGGAATCGATACAGGTAAATCAGCACGAATGCAGTTAGTCTGTGGGTTTAATTTTCTATAGCATTCTTTACAAAACACCTCCAGTGGAATATTGGTTATTCAGCTGAATGATGCACTAGAAAAGCTTAACCATCTATTTATGAAGTGTCATTATTATTATTATTATTATTATTATTATTATTATTATTATTAATTTAATTTTTATACTGCCCTATACCCTATACTCATTAGCATGAGATATATTTGCAGAAAGGACAAACATTACACAGAAAACTCAACTCTCTTCCACCCCTCCACTGCTCTGGCGGGTGTGTGTGTGTTTGCCAACCCCACAAGAGTCAATGGAGTGGGGGGGCATGGGGCCCTAGTGCAATTATTTCAATCCGAGACAGAAATTAGAAATATAATATATTGCACTGTAAGAAAAAGATACAAGGGCAAGTTGCTGGTGTTGCATTCAGAGTTTTCTTGCCTGAAGAAAACTGCTTGTGTGCTAGAAATCTGATAATCCATAATCATTTATAGAACCCATGCTATTTTTCAAAAATAATACCTATATCATGATGCCACATAATCTTGTAATCCTAATCTTAATCTATAATATTAAATATTTGCCAGCAAAGAAAGGTAAACCAGTCAGCATGGTTTCAGACATCCATTTTTTTTATTAAAAAAATTGTTTAATTCTTAGGTAAGGAAAATGCTTATTTGAAGGGAACAGCTCGCATCAGGAAACCTATTACACATGGGTTAACGCCAGAGTCTAGGGGTTGCATTGTACAGGAGTGTCTTACAGGGAAATTCTCAGGCAGAGCCTAATTGTCACGGTCCGGTCTACGGGCGATCAAAGTCCTGGCTGAGGACGTCAGGACCAGGGGCAAGATGGTGGGGTGGGAGCAGGAACGAGAGTCAGGAGGCAGGGAATCACAGGTCCGAGGGTCGAGAAGCAAGGAGTCAAGAAGCTGAGGTCCGAGGGTCAGGAAGCAAGAAGCCAAGCGCAGCAAGGCAGAAAACGTGTTGCTGTGGCAAAGAGCTGAAAGGAAATGCTGACCTTATATCCCTTCCTGGCTCTTGCCACCACGTGCAGTGAGCTATCAAGCGGCCTCACCTGTGCAGCCTCGCCTTGCCTCTCCAGAACAAACTTAGGAAGGCTCCAGTCCTGCGAAGCCCTACTGGTCACAGGGCCTGGCTCCTGCACACACTCCTGACACTAATCTGTCATGGTCTGCTATACACTCTGCAGATGGAAAACACCAGGACCCTTGACTCCCCCTCCTTGGAATTCCTTAAACTCAACTTGGTCCAGGCATCACTTCAAATAGAAGACTCCTCTAAGTGCCTTTCAAACAAGTACTGTCAAGTAGGACACATAGTCATAGAATCATAGAATCATAGAGTTGGAATAGACCACAAGGGCCACCGAGTCCAACCCCCTGCCAAGCAGGAAACACCATCAGAGCACTCCTGACATATGGTTGTCAAGCCTCTGCTTAAAGACCTCCAAAGAAGGAGACTCCACCACACTCCTTGGCAGCAAATTCCACTGTCAAACAGCTCTTACTGTCAGGAAGTTCTTCCTAATGTTTAGGTGGAATCTTCTTTCTTGTAGTTTGAATCCATTGCTCCGTGTCCGCTTCTCTGGAGCAGCAGAAAACAACCTTTCTCCCTCCTCCATATGACATCCTTTTATATATTTGAACATGGCTATCATATCACCCCTTAACCTCCTCTTCTCCAGGCTAAACATGCCCAGCTCCCTTAGCCGTTCCTCATAAGGCATCGTTTCCAGGCCTTTGACCATTTTGGTTGCCCTCCTCTGGACACGTTCCAGTTTGTCAGTGTCCTTCTTGAACTGTGGTCACTCTCTTGACTTGGGTGAGAGAAAGTAGAGGTTGCTACTGGGGCGTAGTTGACGTAGCTGACAATGGAATTCTTTCTTTGCAGAGGTGGCTGCAAAGCAAAAGTGTCCCTTTGCATCTGTGGCTTGAATTTGGAGGCACAGCCTGGCTTGAGTTCAAGCCACGGCTGCAAAGGAACAACGAGAACATCCTTAGGGTGTGCCCTCAGTTCTATGACGTTGAGTCACCTGGCATCAGTGTAATGTCAGGAGACTGGCAGGTGGGTGGCCTGCAGGGAGGGAAGCACCTGGTCAGATCCTGTTCCCTGTTCCCATTTAATCCTGTGATCCCAGCCACGTGCAACCTGTTTTGCAAAGAAATGCAAATATCAGAAAACACCAATAAGCCTTCAGTTTTCAAATAAAACCAACCCTTGGAAGCTGTCCATAGGTGCCAATGCCTTAGGTGCCCGAGCACCCACAAAATTCCCCATGAAGGGGATGGGCACCCACAGATTTCAGCACCAGGGCCATGCACCAACCCTGGGCACCCACAGTCACAGTGCCAAGCTGGCACTCCTGAACCTGCCACCATTTGGAGAAGTGGGGGGAGCAAAACACTTTAGAACCCGTTTTTTTGTTGAAGGCCTTCAGTGGGAGTCTGCGGAAGGTTTTTCCCATGGATTCCATGCAGAATCTTCTGCTAAAAGCAGAGAATGAAGGACTTCGGATTTCTAATTTGCATCCACTGCCTGTTGGCATGGCTTTTTCTCAGGGGGCCCCCTGTGTTGTTTTGCTGCTGTAGGGAAAATGCCATGCCCCACCCCTGATTCGGGCCCCTTTCCTGCCCCTGCTATCAGTCCGCACTGACACCGGCTCCCTCACTGCAACTGCCATAATGCAGTGACAGCATCACAAGTGCAGTATTAGCAGTGAAGGCAGGGGCACTCTGGCTGCAGTGATCTGGGCAAAGACAGTGGGACAACAGGGCAGGTAGTGGTGCAACAAAGGTTGGGGGTGTCAGATCTGCCACCTGAAGCAAATTGCTTCACCCTGCCTCATGCACGCACCAGTCTTAGTTGTTCTGGTGCCACGTAAGCTATGACTCGGATGCCTATCGAATTTACTAGGGAAAGTATTTGAGGTTAGAACAAACTTTTCCCCGTTTGATTTACTTTACTGCCCCTTTACTGCCCCATGTTTGCTCAGAAAGCAAACTTGAAAGTACGTTACCCAGATCGTAATGCGTAAATCCGGGTAGGTAATTAACAGTCTTATCTCACTCCAAATTACTGATTCCAAAACGAAAGGCAGAATACAGGTGTTTCCAGGGCGGCAGGTGTGGAACAGTGCAAGTGCAGCCGCAAAGGAAAAATTGTGAACTCCAGAGCATGCACCCAATTGTTAGAATCAGAATTGTAAAGCTGGAAGAGACCCCAAGGGCCATCTAGTCCAACCTCCTGCAATGCAGGAATGTCAGGTAAAGCATCCCTGACAGACGGCCATACAACCTCTGCCTAAGAACCTTCAAGAACGGAGCATCCACAACCTCCTGAGGGAGACAGCTCCGCTGTCAAACAGCTCTTACTGTCAGAAGGTTCTTCCTGATGTTTAGTTCAAATCTCCTTTCTTGTAACTTGAAGCCATTGGTTCGGATCCTACCCTCCGGAGCAGGAGAGAACAACTTTGCTCCATCTTCCATGTGACAGCCCTTGAGATATTTAAAGATGGCCAGCCTGTATCCTCTCAGCCTCCTCTTTTCCAGACTAAACATACCCGGCTCCTTCAACTGTTCCTCAGAGCAATGAACCACTTTTTAAAAAACCAAATGTGCAGCTATTTACTTTTGACACCCCCCCCCCACTGTCTATTCTCCATCTAGACCAGGGCAACCTAAGGCCCGGGGGCCGGATGCGGCCCAATCACCCTCTCAATACGGCCCGCGGACAGTCCGTGAATCAGCGTGTTTTTACATGAGTAGAATGTGTCCTTTTATTTTAAATGCATCTCTAGGTGTTTTGTGGGGCCTGCCTGGTGTTTTTACATGAGTAGAATGTGTGCTTTTACAGTGGTACCTCAGGTTACAGACGCTTCAGGTTACAGACACTTCAGGTTACAGACTCTGCTAACCCAGAAATATTACCTCAGGTTAAGAAATTTGCTTTGGGCACTTCCGGGTTAGCGCCTCCGGCAATGGCGGATTTCCTCTGACCGGGAGGAATCCGCTTCGTGGAAATTAGGGTTTGGACCGCCACGGCGAGGCAGAGACCCACCAAAAACCACAGGCGGGAGAAGCCTGTGGACGTGGGATTCGGCTGGCACCTTTTGCGCCTCCCCTACTCGCGGGGAAACCCAGTTTCAGGGATCCGGAGCGACGTGGGGTGAGCAGTGCAGTGCTTCGAATCGACTGCTCTTTTCACGGGGTGAAGCCGCATTGCTGCTGCCGGAGAGCGCTGGCTTTTTCCTGTGGACAATTGGATTTTAAACAACTACCCGTGAGTAGAATGGAAAATTGGACTATGAAACATCTTAATTTGGCACCGAAGCGGGAAGGTCTAAACAGGAAGTCCGCCTTCCGCTTTTGTAAATAGATTGAAGCAAAGACATCACAAGCTAAAGTCTGGAAAGTTGTTTGTAAAGGACTAAATTTCCATCAGTTAAAACGACCAACCCCCCCTTGTAAGCAGGAGAAGAGGGGGGAATTTTAGATTGTTTAAATACCTGCAGGAGAGAGAGTAAAGAAAGATAAATTTCCACCGTCTTAAACCTCAAAACGGGGTGTCAGAGACAGACGCTTTGGGGAAGTTCATTGACTGTGAATAAAACGTTTCTTGACAGATAGTTAAAAAAGAGAAACATATTGATTCCAATGTTCCCTTTTGCATTTAAAAGGAACAAAATATCTGAAAAACGAAAGTAATTTTGTTGCTGGATCTGCTTTTAAAAAGACGGATACAATCAGAAATTGTTTCCTCTAGAGGGAGCTTGTAAAACTGTTGCTAGAGTCGATCTGGGGAACTCTACAGCTGTAGAGATTAAAGATCGTGGGAACCAGACATCGGCCTTGAACAAGAATGTGCCCAGAAGAACTCTTAGTGCTTGCTTTTTGCAAGACAAGCGCTTTACTGGAACAGCTACATGAGAAGATGGATTTGATGACTGTTGCAGTCAGCAATCTTGGACAAACAGTGAATACATATATAGAAACCACGCAGGAACCAACTCAGAAATTTGCTTTGATAGGGCAAGTTGTGCAGAAGACAAAGGAGGAGGTTGTTGCTGAACCTCAAGTAATAGAAATGGAGAGAGTGGCGGCCTTGCAGGAACATAAGTTGTTGTCTCTGACGACTGAACCTGGAGAAAGTCAGATTTGGAGAGATGGAGTACTGTTCGGTTTGGAGATGGGAAGTTGGATAGATCCCCCTATGCAGGGATGTTTTGACTTTTGGGATCTGGCTTTGGGCCGGGGGGGGGGGTTGGAGTTGTGGGGGCCCTCAACCTTGGAGGGACTTTGAAAAATGCCCTTAAATATTTTTTGGATTTTAGTGCTGACTATGGAGAATGGGCTGACCTGCCGAGAAGGGATAAAGATATTGTCAAGTTGGAGTCTCCCTGAGATCTACCCCTCAGTGAGAAAGGAAGGAAATTAAGAATAAGATCAGCAGAAGACAAAGTAAAATGCAGGTATAAACATGAAGAAGACCTGCAGAAGGGACATGGAAAAGACTTAAGAGCCTCGGATATAAGGTCACCAGGTTGATGGACTAGATGGAAAGGATAGAAAGGACTGACAAAACCCGAGACCAGGAAGAAGAGACGATGGATGAAGATTGGAAAAAGTTTAAAAATTTATTCAGAGAATTATTGTAAAATTAATGAGTGTAGAAAAATTGCTGGAATGAAACTATTTGGCTTTAGTAGAAATGCTATAAGGAATTATGTATAAATAAGCGTTAAGTTTTAAGCTTTAGGGCTTTTTATGGTAAGATAAGGTTAAAATAAATTAAGGTAAATTAATGACAGAATATAGTGAAAGATGGAAAGGATTTGCTGAGATAATTAATAACTAGAATACAAAAAAGGGAGGTGTGAGGAGGTCGATGAAACAAGTTAATGAAAGATAAAGATTTGGGAATATTGGATTTGTTTTAAAAAATTTTGCTTGCTTTTGTTTTTGGTTTTGATGTATTGTGTGTTTTGTTTTTCCTTCTTTTTTCTTTTTATTGCATTGTTTTTTTATTGACTTGTATTGTGTAATTCTTCTTTTCTTCTCTATTTTCTTTCTTTCTTTTTTCTGTTTCTTTTTTCCTCTGTAATTTTAAATTCTTAATAAATATTATTTAAAAAAGAAAAAAAGAAATTTGCTTTGGATGAGAACAGAAATTACGCGGTGGCAGCGGGAGGCCCCATTAGCTAAAGTGGTACCTCAGCTTAAGAACAGTTTCAGGTTATGAATGGGCCTCCAGAACGAATTAAGTTCTTAACCCGAGGTACCACTGTATTTAAAATGCACCTCTGGGTTATTTGTGGGGCATAGGAATTCGTTTATTTCACACACATACCCCCCCCCCAAAAAAATATAGTCCGGCTCACCACATGGTCTGAGGGATGATGGACCGGCCCATGGCTGAAAAAGGTTGCTGACCCCTGATCTAGACAACCCAGAGCTATTGTCAGAGTTTAAGCACACAGTCCAGCGGGGGGGGGGGGATTATAGGGTGGGAAACAGGACGTGTGTGGTATGGGTTGTAGAGACAGGGGCTGTGGCTTAAGAATTCCAACAATCAGATAAAGGCAGTGGCGTAGCGTGGGTTGTCAGCACCCGGGGCAAGGCAAGTAATTCCCCCCCCCCCAGATGAGAGAGAGTGAGTGAGCCAGGTAGGGGCAGAGAGCTGCAAGTGCGAGCGCCCCCCCCCCGATGTTGCGCCCGGTGCGGCCGGCCCCCCCTGCACCCCCCACGCTACGCCACTGGATAAAGGGACTGAATTGGAAGGATTTCATGTGCAGCAGGAGCAGGTGGGAACATGGCAACAAACCTTTTATTGGCCCACGATTTCCCTTTTAAACCCACCTTTATGAGGCTGTATTTTCGCCCCCCCCCTCCACTCTTCCCGGTGGAGCTCTCTAACCAAAGTCCTTCTCACTCCAGCTTTCTCTCTTCATTGCACACAGTCCTCATTCACGGATTAAATTTAAGGAGCGACAACGAAAGGAATTTATTAGAAGTCCAAAAATCGAGGGTGAGAACAGGCTTGCTTTTGATAAGGCAGGGGCAATCAAAAGTTGCCGCCACCGGTGTTGAGCAAAGACGGTGGTGCTTCTCTCAGAAGCGGATGCTTAAATAATGCCACCTTCAAACTTTCTGAAGTCTGGTTCCTGAAAAAACCCATCACAGGCCATGACAGCTCAATGAAGCAGTATTCAAGCTGTATGCATTTGACAGAGGAAAGGGGCGTCAGAAAACACCCTTCCCACTCACCGGTTGACTAATAACTAAAAAAAAGACTTCCAAACCCATCGCAAATGTTTAAGCAAAAGGAACAAAAATGAGAGAAAGGGAACACACATCTTAATATGCTTCGTTTAACTTATTTTATTGTCACCTTATCAGAAATAGGTCTGCAAATATAAAAATATCTGTTTTCAAATTGGGATCAGAATGAGAAGCAAATATAAAATTACCTGAGTTACATGCATCAGAAATGCATTTTTTTAAAAAAAATACAGGACCATATAAATTTGTCTCTCAGTTGGTCCAGATAACTGAGACGCCTCACTTGATTTTTTAAATATTTTTTTTAAAAGAACCACTCCCATACTACTTTAAGACATACACGTCAGAAATAAACAAGAGGTCTTCCGAGCAGGTCATTTTGCAAGCAAGTCAGAACAGAAAGAAATAAGGTTTAGTACGTGTTCTACACAAGGACGCCGTACAGCAGAACTCTAGGCACCTAATTATAACCACTTATAATTGCATCTCCTGATGTTGATTGGAATATATACTGATTCAGCAAAGGGAATCTGTGCACATAAGCAGACTTCCTTCAGGTACCAATCTACATTAGAATGCACTTTTCAAGATGAATGCTAGGATGAAGCACTGAGTGTACATCGTGATCCAACTTCCTGATGGCAGATAACATAACCATGACTAAATAGCACCTTCTTTATAGGTGAATGGCTGGCAGAGTCAACGACAACGCGTCACATTGCAACACTTTGTTTTAGCTCTGGCTTATTTATCCTTAATTCGATGTGCCAGGGCGTGGGAATCTTAACAGACTGCACTAAATGCTTAGCCACTGGGATTTTGCGTCTCTTTAACCACTTGGAAAATTGGTCTGCAGCTGGTGAAATTCCTACAGCTGATGCAAAAGGTACTCCCTCACTCCCTCGTGACCTGAATGCATCTCTGGAGAAAATTATACCGGTAGGTCTTTTTAAATCCCATTGATTTCAGTGGAAAGAGATTTAAGCTTTTCCTATTGGAACCAAGCAACTTCCAAGTGATGCATTGAAGTTGGACTTTGCACCAGGTGGTGAAGCAACACTTTATTTTCTCTCTAAATAAATTATGTCTTTGATCTGCTATTATTAAAACATAGCCCAAGTCTAATACGTAGCAATATCGTTTTCATTTCCTTCTGTAAAGGTAAAGGTAGAGGGATCCCTGACCATTAGGTTCAGTCATGACTGACTCTGGGGTTGCGGCGCTCATCTCGCTTTATTGGCCGAGGGAGCCGGCATACAGCTTCCGGGTCATGTGGCCAGCATGACTAAGCCGCTTCTGGCGAACCAGAGCAGTGCACGGAAACGCCGTTTACCTTCCCGCCAGAGCGGTACCTATTTATCTACTTGCACTTTGACGTGCTTTCGAACTGCTAGGTAGGCAGGAGCTGGGACTGAGCAATGGGAGCTCACCCCGTTGCGGGGATTCGAACCGCCGACCTTCTGATCGGCAAGCCCTAGGCTCTGTGGTTTAGACCACAGCGCCACCCACGTCCCTTCTGTACAAACCACAAAAAAGATCATTCAAAACTGTTCATCTTCTGATAAGGACAGGGGTCAGCAAACTTTTTCAGCAGTGGGCCGGTCCACTGTCCCTCAGACCTTGTGGGGGGCCAGACTATATTTATATTTTAGACAGGAGTCTAAAGTAGAATCCAGCAACCAGAGAAAAAGCCCATGCTTCTGAGTCTGGTCACATTTACAATTACTAGCTATCAAGCTTATTGAGAAGGGAAAAGTAAACACACATCTTCAGTTTCTGCTAAAACTGGCAGAAAAGAAGTATTTTGTTATTATGGGGAGTCTGTTGGTGAAGAGGTGGCAATTCTTCACTCGGCCTCTGGCTCCCTGCCTTTAAAAACAAATATATATTCATACTTTTTTCTCTTCTCAGCCCCACAGAACTTTCCCCCTAAAAATCCACATTCTCCATTTGCAGATAGGCAAAGTTCATCATGAATATAAATTGGGAACTTCCCTGACTTGCATAGCACCTGTCAATCACGGTATTTTGAGTTTTGCAGATTAATCATGATACTAAAATAAAAATAAAATAAGTTCTGATCAAGTCAAATTTTCCCCTCTTATGAGAACATGGGGGAAATTACACAAATGCCTGTAAATAAACACAAAACTCCCAACTCAGGCGCCGAAGACATTTTAAATCGTTTCTTCCTGTTTTGGCTCTCTTCATTTTTCTCTCTGGGCACAACTAGTTATTTTTAGTGAAAGAAATACTTTATACTCTAAAGGGCTGGCTGTTTGTTTGTCCTGACACCCACACCTTTTTGTGTGCTTGTGCGTGTGTCTGTATCTGCTGGGATTTCTCTGAGGGTTCACAGAGAAAGGCTTCATTTAGGCTTATTGCTATTAAAACCATCTTTAGGAGTGTGATTCAAGTTTTAACACCTAGGAAAAAAGTTGCCCACGCAGATTTGTCTGTGTGTGTAATAACCACAGCAGCTCAAACACGAATCCATGAAAACACAAACAAGGCTAACAAGTCAGATAGCTGGTTAATCTACCGGTAATTCATTATTGTCAACATATACTGTCAATCAGTATTATTGTCAACATATATTATCAATATATATTGTCAATATATACTATCGATCACTGCCTTCCTGCTCCTTTCTAAAACTGGAGATATATCATGGATTGAACCTGAGATGTTCTGCATGTGAAGTATGTGTTCAGTCACTGAGCTATGCACTCATCTCTCCATACCTGCAGGGCACGGCGGCTCCGCCACCGAACTAAATATGAAGACAGACATGATGCTTGATTTGTAAACCAGCAGATCTACTTTGAAAGCACCCTTCCTTTCAGTACGCCATGTACCTTGCGCTCTCAAGGTCTTTGCGGTAGGAAGAAACAGCTCTACAAGTTTGCAGAAGAAGGCACACTGTGGTGCAATACACTTATTTCAGGGCATTAATATATCTATATATATAATGGATGAACATAGAAACATGAATTTGGCACTTAATATTTTTAAATTCAAAACATAGCCCTCCAAAAAATTGGGAATGGGGGACTGGGAAAGGCTGATGGCTCAGCCAGTGTTTGATTCATAGGTATCGGAAAGTTGAAAAGCCAGGTGATATTTCTGTATTTATGATGTCTGTCTTCACCATAAGAGTGTGCCTGAACACACACATACCACGCCAGCATATTGTAGAAGTAGTGGATAAGCTGATCCCCCCACCCTCAACTTGCCCACTGTTGTTGAACCTATCTCCAAGGAATCTCTCACAAGCTTCTAAGGAATCCGAGTTCCCAGGAACACAAGATGAAAACAAATACTATTGAGCCTGGATAGCTGTAGGTTAGACTGTGGTGCTGATAACACCAAGGTTGCAGGTTCGATCCCCATATAGGACAGCTGCATATTCCTGCATTGAAGGGGCCATAAGCTCCCCATTTCAGGTTGAGGTAAGTACAGTGGAGGCCATCAATCCAAAAGAGCTATCATGGCGGGAAAGGATGGTTACAGAAACAAATATTTAAGTCCTCAGCACAGTGTGCTTGGTCTGTGCAGCATCTATGGATTCAGCTACGGAAGACCACGATGGGATGGATTTAGGTGAACATTGGTTCTGAAGCAGCACTGGGTCTATCAGCACCCAATGATGAGATTTAATTTAGCTGCACTTATAAGACCATCTTTGAAAACCCATGTCAAGGTAAGTTCACGTATTTCAATGTCCTGAATCTGCAATTACCATTTGGTAACAGGTAAGATAGTATCACTGGTCTTCTGTTATGCAATCATTTACCTGCAGTGCATACATGGTGAGATTACATTCTGACATTACCGGGGAATTTAGTCACGATGGTTAGGCTCATGGAACCATCAATCAGCGACCGACCATCGTGGGTCACGGTGAAATGGAAAAGCTTAAAAATATGGGCAGAGCCTGGAGCTGGCAAGTCACCATCCCAAACTGGCTGGCCATGCTCAAAATCAGGCATCATCATGCCACAAGTCCACTTGTGAGAAGTCACCACCTCAAAAACACCCTGCAAAATCACTGTTGAGCTACATGTTTGGCAAAATTATTTGGCAGAGTCCTGGGGCTATTAGTTTTGCAATTCAGGTGTGTGTGTCTAGATAGAGGAATTGCATTTATGGATAACTATAATTAAACAATTATACAGTAGTACATCAGCAAGAACTAAAGTGCTAGCTTTCAAAGTGCTGGGGGAATTACATACGGAATCATTAAAATGCTGTTCTCCTATCTAGACCCAACATCCTTTCCGACTCTCCATGAGGCAAGCAACCCAAACTTGCAAATTTGCCTTTAGACAAAACTCCAAGGATTTCCCTTTTTTTGGTGTAGACCTGTCACCCCAGGCCCTTAACCCGTCACATACTCCCCTTAATTACACCAAGAAGAAACCCCAGCTAACCCCACACCGGGTCAACTCTCAAACCAGTTGGCTAGATTCTGGATGGTCTTGGGTTGCTTGCCCGCAGCCCTGACTGCGTCGCAAACCCTGCAGGCGTGTTCCACCCAGAAGAACATCACCTGCACGTCGTACCGCTTCCTCCAGGCAAAATAACTCCGGTACCGGCTCTTGTTTTTATCTAGGAATTTCAGGTAAAGGGCCAGTTGCCTGGGACTGGCAAAGTCGTCGACATGGATGAAAGAATCGGGGGGGATGAAAAGCTCGTAGTTGGACCTGGCGGGGCCAAGCACGATGGGCACTGCCCAGGATGAGAAGGCGTTCCTCCAGAGCTTCTCAGTGATGTAGTCTGGATGCTGGGAGTTCTCAAAGGCCAAGTAGAACTTGTACTCGGAGACTGTCTTGACCACATTGTTGTCCTTCAGCTTCAGGCCGTGGGCGCCGTAGACGTCGATGGGGAGGTGGTCCTTCAGCTGGTGGAAGTAGCGGACGCGGGCCTGCTTTTCGTTCCAGTTGCTGATGGCCCAGGCCACCAGCTTGGTCTTCCTGGGCATGGAGAGGTGCAGGGCAGGTGTCTGGCTGGGGCAGAGATACCCGTAGGGCACGAAGACGTCCGAGTCCACCTTGTAGGACATGGTCCAGTTGAAGATGCCCGCCAGGTGCCGGAGGCCCTGGGTATTTGAGGGTGACTCCGAGTTCATCCACACCCAGCGCTGCTCAGGGGGCCTAACCCGGGGCAGGTTCCTGAGGCCACTGCTCATGAGGTTCCTGTGGTGGAAGACGACAGCCTGCGCCTCCAGCAGGCGCCCCCGGTCGGTGGTGAGGTTGCAGGCGCGGATGCCGAAGCGGCGCTCGCAGCCGTCGAAGGGCTGGTTGCGCCCGAAGGGCAACCACCACATGAGGACGGTCACCGCCTCGTCGCCCCCGTCGTTGCCGCCGCCCCACACGGGCGGCGGATCCCGCAGGCTGATGGCGGCGTACAAGGCCAGCACGGTGCAGCAGGACAGCCCGGCCGCCAGCAGACGCCGCTTCAGCCCCGGCGCCCCGGGGCAGAAGAAGCCGTGGCACAGCCAGGGCGCAAGGCGCGCAAGCCGGCCTCGCAGCCGACACAACAAGCCCGGCTCCGGAGGCTCCATCGCGGGCCGCCGCCGACCGAGGGGATGAAGAAAGCGCCGAGGGCGCATCGTGGTCCTTTGGCGGCCTTTGCCACCGCCTCCTGCCCGGCCCCGCCTGCCAGGGCGCCGAGTGGCGCATCCCGATGGGTCCCGGGTTGCAGGCCCGCCTTCCCCAGAGGGGCCCGCGGCTCTCCGGCCTCCTCCAAGCCCTGCTTCTAAGCTTCAAGGATCCGAACTCCTTGGAGAGCAGCCGGACAGGACCCGGTTGCTCCTCGCCCCTTTGTTTGTCTGTTTGTTTGTCTATGCCGATTTCCTTGGGGCGGGCAGAGATTCAGCCGCGACAGCTTTCCCCTCCGCCAGCACCGCGGGTGAAGGGATGGCAGAGCTGCACCTGTTGGATTTCTGCCTGCTGTAAGAGGTGGAAGGGGGTGCGAGCCCGCGCAATCGGATGGCTTCTGCTGTGGCGTTGCTCTCTGCCTGCTCGGAGATGCAGTGATTTAGTTGGGAGCTGGAACGGCTTTAGCTGGAGTTGGAACGACGAGGGAGGGAAATGCCCAAAGCTTTAACAGCGCGCTCCTAAACAGAGCGTACTTAGAAGTTAGCTTCTGGTTGAGTTAACCTGCTGCGGTGTTGCAACCCGAAGCACGGAGAGGTGCGACGCAAGTTGTGATCACGATGCAAGAACGAAATGCATGCTGCACATGGGAAACGGGTAAAAGGCGGATCCAGCTGATTTTAAACGGATCCTCATGAATTCATATGATTTTTTTTCATTCAAATTAAATAAAACTGCCATGATACTGTAGACCATGTCTTAGTCTGTAGGCTGCATCAAAAAAATCACGCTCCCACTGTTTCGTGGGGCAATGGCGCAAAAGCATGGTTAAAAAACACGGATCCTCATGATTTTTGCACTAGATCAGCCCGAAGTCACCATCAGATCAAACATCATGGCCATGGGCACAGCATGCACCACAAAAATCACAGATCCATGGCTTCCTGGCGACACCGTGGCCCTAAAACGTAGTTTTGAAGCATAGATCCTCATGGATCCTCACACTTTTTGCATTGGACCAACCCTAACTCACTGTCAAATCACACATCATAGCCAGGGGCACAGCCTGCACCACAAAACACTCGGATCCACGGCTTCCTGGTAATAAAGGTAAAGGTAAAGGTACCCCTGACCATTAGGACCAGTCATGACCAACTCTGGGGTTGTGGTGTTCATCTCACTTTATTGGCCGAGGGAGCCGGCATACAGCTTCTGGGTCATGTGGCCGGCATGACAAAGCCGCTTCTGGCAAACCAGAGCAGCGCACAGAAACGTCGTTTACCTTCCCGCCGGAGTGGTACCTATTTATCTACTTGCACTTTGACATGCTTTCGAACTGCTAGGTTGGCAGGAGCAGGGACCAAACTGCTGACTACACTTTTTGCATTGGGCCACCCCTAACTCACCGTCAAATCACACATTATGTCCAGGGACACAGCCTGCACCACAAAAAACTCGGATCCACGGCTCCCTGGAAACTCCATGGCCCAAAAACATGGTTCTGAAGCACGGTTCCCCATGGATCCTCATGCTTTTTGTCTCTACTTTCCAGGAAGAGTCCTGCATTTACAGAAGCCATTCTGGTTTCTGATTTGATCCCGGAAAGTCCTGCTTTTCCTTAGGACACCCCTATTTCCATCGGAGAAATGTTGGAGGGTGTGGTATGATGTTCCTGAGACAAATGTTGTGAGGGCATGGAGTCATGCGATCTTGATTCTGATCTAGAATCTGGTGAGGATTCTAGAGTTGCTTCTGTAGTGCTAGGATGGGGAATCTATGGCCCTCTGGATCTAGATCTTGTTCTACTCCCAATTCACCATGCTTCATGGAAAGCGATTCACAAATGAAATGAATTAATAAAGAATAGCACCCACCCCAGACCATTAGCTCTGCTGGCTGGGGCTGACGGGGGTTTATAGTCTTAACATCTGGATGCTGCAGGTTCCGTGTCTGGGCTGGGTGATCTGTATCTCTCCAGATATTACTGCACCAAAACCCCCAGCAGCTTCTTTTGGACTTACTTGCTTGGTTGCCTTAAGAGAATGGTCTTTTGTCAGTTGATTTTGAGTGTTGATTCAATATCTGTGTAAAGAAGGTTCCTATGGCTGACATGCCCTTTAAATGAAGGACTTCATTAGCTTTTGGATGATCTCTTCTAGTACTTTGCAATGGCCGAGGAGTTGTGCACCGTGGCCGGCAAGCAAGCCAAGAGGCTGCAGAGCAGCTGCAGCAACATAGAGGACGGAGCAGAAGAAGTTGGAAAGCAGGAGGAAAACGGGCATGAAACGAAACGGTTCAAGACCAGTGGAGAGGAGGTGGAGGATGGGGTGAAGAGGTTCCCCAAAAGGAAGGTTGTGCTGCTGATGGCATATTCAGGGAAAGGCTATCATGGGATGCACATAATAGGCAGAATATGTGGTCCTGGTCCACAGCATCTTAAAAAGTAGAGACATCACCTTGCCAACAAAGGTCCGTATAGTAGTAAAAGCTATGGTTTTCCCAGTAGTGATGTATGGAAGTGAGAGCTGGACCACAAAGAAGGCTGATCGCCGAAGAATGGATGCTTTTGAATTCTGGTGCTGGAGGAGACTCTTGAGAGTCCCATGGACTGCAGGAAGATCAAACCTATCCATTCTGAAGGAAATCAGCCCCGAGTGCTCACTGGAAGGACAGATCCTGAAGCTGAGGCTCCAATACTTTGGCCACCTCATGAGAAGAGAAGACTCCCTGGAAAAGACCCTGATGTTGGGAAAGATGGAGGGCACAAGAAGAAGGGGACGACAGAGGACAAGATGGTTGGACAGTGTCTGCGGGAGGCAGTGGAAGACAGGAGTGCCTGGCGTGCTCTGGTCCAGGGGGTCACGAAGAGTCGGACATGACTAAACGACTAAACAACAACAACAACAACAGTTCCAGAAAAGCTTTTGCCTCCCCCCTTAATTTTTAGAAATTGAGCTTTGCGCATACTTCCTCTCCCAGGGAAGACGCCATCCTTTCTCCCCTGCACCCCAGTCAAATTAGGACATGGGATCACCGCCCTGTTCTGGGAACTTGCAGTTTGATTGCTTCATTAAACTGCATCGGTAAACGGTGGATATAGACTGCTGAGGTGGCTTGGGATGTGGGTGGCTGAGTGGGAAAGAGGTGGGGGGGGGGATGTAGGCAAGCACACTGGTACAAGAAGTTGCAGGGCCGAGCTGTGCTGCAAACACATGTACCCCTGGAAAACATAAGGAGAGATTGCTGGATTAGGCCAATGGTCCAACTAATCCAGCATTCCTAGTGTCACAGTGGTTACTCAGATCATGGAATCAAAGAGTTGAAAGGGACCCCCAACTGTCATCTAGTCTAACCCCCTGCAATGCAGGAATCCTGCTCACAGCCATCCCTAAAGGCAAAGGGACCCCTGACAGTTAAGTCCAGTCATGAATGACTCTGGGGTTGCGGCACTCATCTTGCTTTACAGGCTGAGGTAGCAGGTGTTTGTTCCTGGAAAAGACCCTGATGTTGGGAAAGATGGAGGGCACAAGGAGAAGGGGACGACAGAGGACGAGATGGTTGGACAGTGTTCTCGAAGCTACCAGCATGAGTTTGGCCAAACTGCGGGAGGCAGTGGAAGACAGAAGTGCCTGGCGTGCTCTGGTCCATGGGGTCACGAAGAGTCAGACACGACTAAACAACTAAACAACAACCACGTGGTCCTGGTCTAATGATAGGTGAGAACAGTGAACAGACCCTCCGTAGTTCTACACTTGAGGGCTTCAGCAGCAAAATGGATTTCAAAAATGTGTATTTTCAACTGTGTTGCAGGTGTTTCTAAATTGATTGTGGACGTTTCCTCCCACTTCTGGTGAGCCAGGGCGGCTCAGCAACACAACTGGTTGTCTCCAGTGGAGGCGAGCTCCTCTTTCTCCTTCATGGAACCGCCATCCCTCCAGGCGATGAGAGTCAGAGTCCAACCCTGGCAGTCATGTCCAAAGTCTCTTTTGCGGGCCTAATCCTCAGCTTCAATCCTGAAAAAAACTCCACAACTTCAATCCTAAAAAAGGTCAACAACTTTGGTTTTTGCTTGGTCAGCCCTCACAGCCCTTCACTTCATCAAATCTGGCCCTCTTTGAAAATTGTTAGGGATTCTCTGAAAGAAGAAGAAGAAGAGGAAGAGTTTGGATTTGATATCCCACTTTATCACTACCCTAGGGAGTCTCAAAGTGGCTAACATTCTCCTTTCCCTTCCTCCCCCACAACAAACACTCTGTGAGGTGAGTGGGGCTGAGAGACTTCAAAGAAGTGTGACTGGCCCAAGGTCACCCAGCAGCTGCATGTGGAGGAGCGGGGACGCGAACCTGGTTCCCCAGATTACGAGTCTACCGCTCTTAACCACTACACCACACTGGCTCTCAGCTTCCCCTCAATCCATGAACGTGGCTCGTTTCCCTCCCATTCTGCATCCTGCAGCAGACAACTCTGATGGGTTCTAGTTCTGTTTCTTTTTCCTGTCGCCAGATCTAGCCTCACCAAGGCCTCTCTAGAGAAGAGTGTTAAAAGCAAGGAGGTCCATTCTGTATGTGTGATGGGAAGGTAAGCTGGATTCCAGGGTAGGAAGAGGAATCTGACCTGGAAAGGATCAGGGGAAGATTGGGTCAGGGAGGACCAGGAAGGGAAGGAGTCAGGAAGGAAGGAAACCCCACTCCCATGGGATCAAGAGCTTCAAAGCAGACCAGCCTCCCTCAGAAACAAGGCTCCCAGGGATCATTCTGCATCCTTGTGGGCAGTTCTTTTTTCTAAAAATATGTTTAGTGGTACTCTCCTTTTCCTACTCATATTGAAATACTGCCCCTCAATGAGGCCAAAATTAGATTCACAAAATGTTTAGGGGTGTGCGTCCCCCCAGAAAAAAGCACTGCTTGTTGGACAAGGACAGTGTTCGCCTTCACTTTGTCCTGGTAAATTGGACTGAACTGAGGAGACAGGCTAACTTTTCAAAGAAAAATGAGAAATTCCTTGCTAGAAAGAAAGGGGTGGGTGGGACTTGTGCCCCTTCCTTTGCCTTCTCCCACCAACCCTGTGATCACCGTGTTTGTGTGTGTGTGTGTGTGTGCGCGCGTGCGCATGCATGCACACATACATTCAACCTCAATAAAGCCAGGCAGTCCCCAATGAATAAAGTGCTGACTGGCCACTGGCCACCTACCTCAGTGGGTGCTTGGATCTCACAGTATCACTCACACTAAGCAGACCAAACTGCTATATCAGGCAAAAAGAAAGGAACAAACCCTCTTGCACCCAGCAAGCTGGAACATCAGGACCCTGTGTTCTGGCTTCCTGCAGGTCAGCAACTCACGGAAGATGAACATCATTGACATGAGCTGAAAACACGCAACATTGACATTGCTGCTCTACAGGGGACAAGACTTGCTTCGAATGGCAGCCTCAGAGAGAACAACACCCTTTGTGGCAAGGAGGGCATCCCGAAGATTCACGGCATAAGATTTTTGCAGCGAGGGACTCCCTTCTGTCTGTGATAGAACTGCCAGCTGAGGGCTCAGAATGCTTGCCTTCTCTCCATCTCTCAACTACCTCCATTCCGGTTAACATATTGAGTACATTCTGAGTGTGCTCTGATATGCAGATCAAGAACAAGTTCTGCAAGGAACTAGACCAGCATGTCAGCAGCCTTCTCGGTAGTGGCGCCTGCACTGTGGAACACCTTCCCAGCAGATTTCAAAGAAATAAACAACTCTCTCACTTTTAGAAGACATCTGAAGGCAGCCCTGTCTGAAATTTTATTCTGTTTTTAGTGTTCTGCTGGGAGCTGCCCAGAGTGGCTGGGGAAACCCAACCAGATGGGCGGGGTATAAATAATAAAATTGTTATTACTATTACTATTACTATTCCTGCTGGGAGACTTCATCACAGCTGGGATCGGGAGCGTGAACAAGAATGGACAAAGTCTACCTGAAATGTGCTCATACCACAGCCTCAGCGTCACGAACATGGTGTGCTCTACCAAGGCAAAACACTCAGTTTCCTGGAGACATCTTAGATCTCATCTTAGATCTGGCACCAGCTAGGCTGGATTGTCACCAGGCGATTGCACTGAACTGTGTTAATGCCACACGGAGCTACCACAGCACTGACTGCAACACGGTCACACCCTGAAGCCAATCTAAGGTTCTGCACTTTGGCAGGAAGAACCAGCTGCACCAATATAAGATGAGGGACACTGGTTTGCTGGTAGGGAAAAGGATATAGGGATCTTAGTGGACCACAAGCTTAACATGATCAACCTGAGAGTGACGCAGCAGCAGCAAAAAATGCTAATGCTATTTCAGGCTGCAACAACAAAAGTGTCCAATGGAAGACAATAGGTAAAGGTAAAGGGACCCCTGACCACTAGGTCCAGTCATGACCGACTCATGACCGACTCAGGGGTTGCGGCGCTCATCTCGCTTTATTGGCCAAGGGAGCTGGCGTACAGCTTCTGGGTCATGTGGCCAGCATGACGAAGCCTCTTCTGGCGAACCAGAGCAGCGCAAGGAAACGCCGTTTACCTTCTCCCTGGAGTGCTACCTATTTATCTACTTGCAATTTGACGTGCTTTCGAACTGCTAGGTTGGCAGGAGCAGGGACCGATCTGATCGGCAAGCCCTAGGCTCTGTGATTTAACCCACAGCGCCACCCGCGTCCCGGAAGACAATAACACAATGAAATTGAAAACAGTAAGAATTTATTGAGCATTTATTCAAAATCCATTAAAAAATATTTATTTTTATTCCATTCTCTTCCAGTTCTTTTTCTTCTTGGCATGTGGAGTTACACAGGGAGAAGATCCTATATCCTAAGGAACGGAAAAACCCAAAATTCCGTGAAATCTTTTGGGGCAAAATAATGTTAACAATTTTCAGATCTCTCTCTCTGTCCCCTCCCCTGCCCTGTCTTTTGCCAAAACGAAGGGGTCAGCCCTGTGCCCAGATCCGCGCCCCCCCCTTGGCCTCCCTGATGTGGTACAGAGGAAAGAAGAGCAAGGCGTAAGGCACCAGCTTGGCTGCAGGAGTTGCCAGAAGGAGGCCTACAAAACGCCACCCAACCATCTTAGGGACTTCACTCTGCATCTGTCTAGGGTTTACTCTGGAGCCTTTTCTTCTCATGAAGCCATCCCATGAGGCAGCAGAGGTTTAGAATCAGAGTTCTCCTCGATGGGCTCCCTTCTGGGGGGATGAGCTCCATCAGCCCCTCTACAGCACGTGCAAAAACAGCTTCCTCTGGATCTCGCCCGCTCCATCTGCCGGAGCCTGTCTTCTGACACAGGGGAAAGTCCCTCACTCACCGAGGGTTTGAGACCCATTGGCTCCCCTCCCCTGGTTCCTCAGCCTCTTCTCCCTCTGACTGCTCCTCCCTGGGCTCTGCGACATCTTCCCTTCCTGGTCCCTGCTTCCTCCCACCATTCCTCTGTGCCCAACCAGTCCATGACATCGTTCCACCCCTTGGCCTGTGTCCCCACAAGGCAGCTTCCCCCTACCTGATCTGGTCCCACAGCCACTGCTTCCCTTCCGCCGACATGAAAAGATGGAGAAGGAGGTCTTGCTGGCATCGATCTGTCACCTGCAAGAGAAAAAAGGTAAGCAGGATGCCTGGAGTGTCTGCTTCTCTCACAGATGAAACAGGGCATCTCTAACTACAGATGGGCTTTTGAGAAAGTCTTACCTGCTGAGTGCATTTGGATGTTGGCCTCTCTCTGGCGTCCAGTGGAGCCCGAGGTCCACGCTACCTATAAATCCTCAATGATGATGTCATCTGGATGGAAGAGAATGAGAATGAGAAGAGAATGAAAATGAAAATGAGATTTTCCCATAGGCCTTTAGTCAAAGGTCGCTGTCTCCAAGGTGTGGGGCTTACCTTCTTTCGGCTTCAGGCGGAAGCAAGCCAGCTCCGGGCAAACTACTGTCATCTGCAGAGGAAAGAAAAATTGGGGTCAGATGGAAGCAAGAGAGCACAGAAGCAGCGCCAAGTCAGGAAGGATGGGTCTCCCCTCTGTCTTGGGCCCAATCCCTTGTTCCAGAGGACCTCCCTGGGCCCTGCAGCCTCCTGGGCAGCGGTGGAAGGGCAGCAGCAAGAAAGGGGGCAGGAAAAGCCTCTGGCCTCATCCTGGCCCCCAGGGACACACCACGCATCATCTGCGCTAAAGATCACTTGGGGATGTGATCTTGGGGGGGGTGGGGGTGGAAGTAACCAAAGAAATGACTAGAAGAAGGCAAGGTACTTACTCTGAGGTTGGGGTATTTCCGGGTGTGGCGTTTGCCTCCTAGGATGGGTCAAGGAAAGGGTTAAAATGGGTGTGATGTGATTGGCCAGTGAGAATGCAAGGGGGGATAGAGTGGGAGGTTTTGAAAGTCAGTTGAGGTGTGGGAGTTGGCAGTTGAGGTTTGTCAGTTGGGAGTTGAGCCTTGGGTGTTGGAGAAGGAAGAGGGAGGATTAGGTGTGGGTTGGTAGAGTTGTATTGTGAGAGAGTGAGAGGAATTGTTAGGTTGAGTCAGATAGACAGTGGGGAATAATTCAGTTTGGAGTTGCTAGGAACTAAGATTAGGAATCTGACAAGAGAAAAATAAACTGCAACCATACGCTTGTTCCTGCATTTAAAAATAAACTTGATTATTTGTTTATGTTAACAACTGTCTGGACTCCGTGTGTCCCCGTGAGAAGCAGGGTGGTGGCAGCGAAGAAAGCTATCACAGTGGTGGCACAGGGTCAATAGACCGTGAAACGTCCGGGGGCCCTGTGTGATCGCCACACCGGTCAACGGCCAGCAGCAAGAAAATGCTGCTGGCCGCTAGTTCTTGAGTCTCCCCACTTTCCCCCAGGGCGTATCCTCGGAGGTCCTGCAGGAGGAAAGAGCGTCTCAGAGTCAGGGGCCAGTCTGGGCCAAAGCGGCCCCCACTGCCCCCACCACGGAGTCCCTGGCACTTCTGGACCATGAGGGTTTGCCAGCTTTGGTCTTGGACCAAATTGGGGGCCAAACAGGCTCTGTGCCCCGGAAATGGGGCAGTCCATTGGGTAAGGGACAGGGGGGAGGGACAACCCTAAGACCACCCCTGATGCCATCGGGACACTTACGCTGAGAAGGTGGAGGAGGGTGCCAGGGTTGAGGGGCTTCCATAAGGAGACCCCAGCAGGAGGAAGGAAGTGCCCCTTCAGTTCCTGCGGGAAAAGAGAGACAAGTTTGAATGCTGGGTTGGATTCTGCAAGTGTGTGACGAAGAAGAAGAAAGAGCCATGAAGGGAAGTCAAAACCAAGGACATACTTCTTCTCTCTCTTCCTCCTCGGCACCTTTCAGCACGGCTTCCAACGTCCTGTGCAAGATGGCACTGATCATATTGCAGCTGAATTTGGGCCTCATGGTGCTGCAGAGATGAAAGGGAGAGGGTTAGAGTCTCCCTTGCCCCCTTCTCCTTCCCGCCTGCTCTTTCCCCCTGGAGTTCTGCCCCCCACCCACAACCCCATCCACGCCAAAGACTCCACTCACCTGAGCTGGAGGAGGGCCCCCAAGGCAAGGGCCAGGGTCAGGAGGCGATCCCTGAAGTGCTCCAAGGGCCCCAAGATGTCCTGGAAGAGAACAGAGGAGGAAAATCAGCTCCGATCCCAAACACCAGGCTTGGCTTTGCAGGGGAATGGCAACCCCACACCCTAAGCCGGCAGAGTTCTCCTCCCCACAGATGCACAGCCCCTTCCCCCCACCTCCCCGTGCGGGGTCCCCCACACCCCCCATCACTCACCAGAATGGCTTGGGCCGTCTCCTGCTTGGAGTACTTCAGGGATCAGAGCCCCCTGAGCTCAGCTGCCTGGCAGCTCTGGATGACTCCCAGGAGGTAGAGCTGTTCATCCTCCAGCAGCTGAAATGCAAAAGTCTGACTGTCAGTTCCTCGTGAGGGAAGGGCTTCTCTGCATCTGAGAGTGCAGAGGGGGGGGCAGAGAGCCCGGGGGACAGCGGGGGGGGGGGGGGCAGGTCTGAGGGATCCAGTCCCTGCTCTTGTTTTCTCCAATACTCACCCCTGGGGCTGGGATGCGGAACCGCAGCAGAACTGCAAACAGAAGGACATGGGAAGAGGTGAGTCCTCTTTCGCATCCTTGGACTAGTTGCCCCCATGCCCATTCCTGCCCTCCTCTGTCCAAAAAAGAAGGGCCACTGGCTCACCTGGCGCCTTGGGCTGGTCTGGGTCTTGCTGGGGGCCACGCCTTAAGCACCTGATCCTAGAAGAGATGAGCAGAGAGAGAGACTCAGATGCCGGCAGCCCCAATTCTTGAGGGGGGTTTGTGTATGAGGAGGGGTGTCTGGAGAAAACAGTGAACTACTGCCGAATTGGCAGAACAGAAATACATATGTGGAGCCTAATCGATCCTTGCCGGCCCATCATGACCAATTCCTTCCATCTCTCTGCAGTTCAGTGACCTGAAGGGGCATCATCAGAACCTGAAAGAGGCAGCCCAGAGCATGAAGGGCTGGCAGGGAGAGAAAGGAGGTCCCAAGTGCTCTGGGTTCAAGAGCTACGGCCATGTCAGGACCCAGAGAGCCTGGTCCCCTCATTCATGCAGTCAAGCAGTGTATAAATTTCATGAAGCAAATGAAATGAATAGGGAGAGGGGAGAGCTTTGGGTCATTCTTAACATGGTTACCGGATTTTTTTGGAAAGGGTGGCGGGGGTTTCCCCCTCCAGCAGGCACCATACCCCCCTCCAACTGTACCCCAAATCAACACCTTCACTTCTGCAAATTTTCCCACAAAACACATCCTGACACAATCCTTTCCTTTTTCTATCCCAAAGGCTCCCATAAATAAGGGAAGAACATTTGCCCTAATGAAGACTGAGCCTTTCACTCGCAAGGCGCTCAACCAATCCGCTCAGACTATCCAAAGAACTGTCCAAGAGCAACCAGTGAGCACTATGAAACAGCACCCTCTAGAACAAAGCACTGAGGGCACAAGGAGAAGGGGACGACAGAGGACGAGGTGGTTGGACAGTGAGTTTTCTCGATGCTACCAACATGAGTTGGACCAAACTGCAGGAGGCAGTGGAAGACAGGAGGGCCTGGCGTGCTCTGGTCCATGGGGTCACAAAGAGTCGGACACGACTAAGCGACTAAACAACAACAACAACAGAACAAAGCACACAGGCACTGCAGCTGCCGACCAGCCATAGCCTCTGCTCCACAAGTAGGAATTCCCACTGGGAAAAGGGGAAAGTCAGAACCAGCCATGAAAACCATTCTTGGTCCATTGAAACTTTTAAGTTTCAGTCTAGGCTCTTGCACTATCAACCCAGCTGTACGCTTGTGAAACATGGACCACTTATAAACGCCATCTCCAACTCCTTGAAAGATTCCATCAATGGTGTCTCTGAAAATTTTTTACACATCACTTAGGAAGACAGGCAAACTAATGCCAGTGTACTGGAAGAAGCAAAGATCACCAGTGTGGAAGCAATGATTCTTCAACACCAACTTCGTTGGACTGGTCATGTCCAATGGCTGGGAAACACTGGCCTGCGAGGGCTCCAATAGAAGAACAGCCTTTACCAAAGGTGTCATGGGCTTTGAAGACAGTTGAACTCAGGACGCAAGGAAGAAACAAGCTAAGAGGAAGGCACTCTTGGCAAACCCTCACTGTGATCAACTCCTGCCCAGAAAACTATGTCCGCACTGTGGAAGGACGTGTGGATCCAGAATTGGCCTCCACAATCACTTATGGACTCACGATTAAAACTGACTGTTCATGGAAGTCAATCTTACTCAGCTAGGAGTGATAGAAGAAGAAGACGAAGATGAAGACGAAGAAGAAGAAGAAGAAGAAGAAGAAGAAGAAGAAGAAGAAGAAGAAGAAGATAATATCTGGTCGTAGCACTTGCCTACTCTTGCAGCGGAAAAACCTTCAAATATTCATATAAAAGCAATCCAACATCAGATTGACACCGTTCCAATGCTGTTCTGCTCAGAAAGAAGATGGCTACCAGAGGAGGCACTTGGGACATGGCTAGGGGCAGCCATCATCCCTGAAGCACGTACACAGCAACCCTTCTGCTTGGGTGATAATCACTGCCCTCCTGGTCTCTGAGTGCCAGACATGTAGCCATCTCAAGGACAAGAGTGGATCCAACCTACATGGATTGGGGACTTGGCCAGGACAACTTGGCTGGGAAACAGACTCACCCCACACCCTGGAAATGAAGAGAAAGCGATGCTACTTACAGCCTCCCCATGTCGTCCACGAAAGATCCCATCCTCCTATCTAAGGTAACTAACTATCTGAAATGCCCACCCAAGCTTAAATCTGACCCCAATCCCAACCCCTGCCCTAAGTCTCTACCTAACCCCCACCCTAACCCTACACTTAACCCTCCTCTATGTAAAAAATAGAAATATACAGAATATATACAGAATATGCACAGATGTGCACAAAAAACAAAAATATTAAAACAAAGAACAAAAGATAAAATAAATAAAAGTGTTAAAAGAAAAGAATAAAGGAAAATAAAAAGAAATCAAATAAATCAAATAAAAGTAATAAATGAAATCAAAATCAAAATAAGAACACGAAAAAAGAACAATTCACAAATCCTCCGCCTACTCTCCACCAACCGCCACCACCTCCTCTCTCCTCTGACCTCTCCTCACTAACCCACAATGGCCGCCTGCAAGTCAGTGGCTTTTAAAGGAGAAGCAAGAGATGTCACAAAGGAGGGCGGGTCCTTGTTGTGGGATGTGAAACACAAGAGCAGTCAAGTACAACATTCCTAGAGTGAACATGTTTACACATGGGGAGGAATGTTTGTCCAGCCAGCTGGTAAACTTCCTGTTTCCTTCTGGGCTGGGACAGACTTCCTCTGCATGTGACTAGAGGTGGGTGTGGCCTCACTTGTGCAGGTAACGACAAAAGCACAGGGCAGGGCAGCCATCTCTCTCTCTTTGACTACATGCATCGAAGAAGCAACATCTGCTTAGCCAAAGATGCCCTCTTGGCTCTAGCCAAGAGAGGACAAAGGGACTGCCTTCTTATGGAATAGTTTCCAAGTGTATGTTACTTTTCTAAGCTAAGTCTGCCTTCTGGGATCCGATTGTGAACAGAATGATATATGAATAAACCTTTTTATACTTTTGTAGAAGACTGTGTCGTGTCTTATATTTTATGAGGGAATAGCGGGGAAATACCAGAACAGTTATTTTAGAGGTTTTAGCGAGCCTGAGCAAACGCATCCGCTGTAGGTTTAAAAGGGGGGATGTTACTCTGCTAAAATTGTAAACTTGTTAACACAAGTTGGAAAGGGTATTATCAGACAATATATCCTCTCCTGCATCCCTGGACATTCCCACACTTGTCACCGTGGCACCCCCCCCCCCAAGGACCTGGCCACTCCTTAGTGGTGATGCTCCTCTGTCAGAACTCGGAGGCACCTGCTGTTCTGGCTGCAGCTGGGCTGCATCTTCACTTCACATCCCTCTTCCTGCAGCCCCATTCCCAAAGGGAGACCAGCCCCACACCCTTCCAGGCAGGCTAGGCATCTCCATAGCGCAAGATTGGACCATCTGCTTGGCATGCAGGTTTTCCGTCCTGGGCAGCATCTCGGGGGGGGGGGGAGATTAGGAATGCCCCCCCCCCGCAACCCTGGAGAGCTGCTGCTGCTCAGTACATGTGAGTTGAAGAAAGATATTGAGCAGCTGGAAAGTGAGCAGAGGAGGATGACCAGGATGCTGAAAGGTCTGGAAACCAAGCCTTATGAGGAACGGTTGAGGCAGTTAGAAACCAAGGCTGATCAATATTATAGATATGGAAGATAACATTAAACAGAACTGTGTGTGTAAAAAAAAAATGGAAAAGGGAGGGAAACACTATTTTGCAAAAGGTTTACGATGGAGACTTAGAGCTAACTCTTCCCCATCCTTTATTATTTATGGAGTGAATATTGCAGTTGTTATATAAGGGATTGTTTTTTTGACTGGAATGTAATTGAAATTCGTAAGATTTTGGAACGCAGAAATAAAATAATCAGCCATCAATTCTAGCACATGGGAGGCCACCTAAATTATATAATTTTGTATTTGAACAATAGATGTTAGTAATTGTATTACAGTTTGGTAACATTATAATGAGGCTATGATTGGATTGAAATCGAAAATTAATTAAAATATTATCGAATATGTTAGTCCCTTTTGGGGTGGCCCAATGCAAAAAGCGTGAGGATCCATGAGAGCCAGTGTGGTGTAGTGGTTAAGAGCTGTAGTCTCGTAATCTGGTGAACCGGGTTCACGTCTCCACTCCTCCACGCAGCTGCTGGGTGACCATGTGGCCCACTCACCTCAAAGAGTGTTAAAGTGATAAAGAAGTAGTGATAAAGTGGGGTATCAAATCCAAACTCCTCCTCCTCCTCCTCTTCTTCTTCTTCTTTGAAACCACGTTTTGGGGCCATGGAGTTGCCAGGAAGCTGTGGAACCATGATTTTTGTGGTGCAGGCTGTGTCCCTGGCTATGATGTGTGATTTGACAGTGAGTTTGAGTTGGCCCAATGCAAAAAGCATCAGGATCCATGAGGATCTGTGCTTCGAACCCACATTTTTGGGCCATGGCGTTGCCATGAAGCCGTGAATCCGAGTTTTTTGTGGTGCAGGTTGTGCCCCTGGCTATGATGTGGGTTTGGGGTGGCCCAATGCATAAAGCGTGAGGATCCATGCTTCAAAACCACTTTTTGGGCCACGGTGTAGCCAGGAAGCTGTGTATCCGTGATTTCTGTGGTGCAGGCTGTGCCCATGGCCATGATATTTGATCTGAAGCTGACTTTGGGCTGATCTAGTGCAAAAATCATGAGGATCCATGAGGATCCGTTTTTTTAACCATGTTTTTGTGCCATTGCAGTACCATGAAACGGTGGATGTGTGTGTTTTTTTGTTCTGCCTACAGACAAATATGTAGTGTAGAGTATCATGGTGTTTTTATTTTGTTTCAATATAAAAATCATATGAATTCATGAGGATCCATGTTTTTGTGGTGCTGCAGCGTGGCTAAGTGTTGGATCCACGTTTTTTATAGTCCAGTCTGTATGTGTGCCTTCCAGATGTGATTTGACACTGGATTTGTTGGAGTTATTTTTTAAAAAGTGGAGGATCCATGAGGATCCTTGTAGATCCGCCTTTAACCCAGACCCCTGTACATGCTCTCTTTTTAAAAAAAAAATTAAATTAAATTTCTGTTTTAAATTTTAGAATATTCACCTTAAAATATCAGTGACTTCCCTTCCTCTCTTTCTATGGTTCATTTTGCACAACATAAATCCATGCATATTTTATAAAAACTAAACCGTTCAGCTTTCCATTATTACATCAATAAAAACCTATTTACTCTGTTGAATTTATCTTAATGCTGCCCACATTTTCAATTTTCCTCCATATATTCAATAAACATTTTCCAATCTTTTTAAAATGTATGTTCTTCTTGTTCTCTTACTCCAGTCAATTCCAAATGCATACCATACATGCTCAAAGGCATTGTATTGATCAGTCATAGGCAAACTCAGCCCTCCAGATGCTTTGGGACTACAACTCCCATCATCCCTAGCTAACAGGACCAGTGGTCAGGGATGATGGGAATTACAACAATCCAATAATAGCCTCATTATACTGTAATAATGCCAAATTATAATACAATTAACAAACCCAATCATTGAGATGCCAAATTATACAATTTAGTTGGCCTCTCGTGTGCTAGAATTGATGGTTTAACAATTTACTTTATTTCTGCTTTCCAAAATCTTATAAATTCCAATTTGTTGGTCTGATCTAGACCAAGTGCTTACATTCCTATTTGACTATTTTCTGGCCCATTAATTGTATTGGCAGGAGATAAGAATGCCAGAGTGCAGATATCTGTACGAGGTACTGCAACCCTAAGCACGGATAAGTGCGATGCAAGTTGTGATAACTATGCAAGGAGGAATTGCATACTGAACATGCTCAAAGGCAGAGCATGTCATTACCAAGGAAGCAGATTTAGTCACTGTTTGAGGACTATCCCTGCCTCCAGGTCTGGTCTTGACCGGATGAATACTGGAATCAGCAAGTGAGACCCACATGTCCTGAAGGAGCAGCTGTGTAATGCCAGGTCAATAATTAATAAGACCACTGCCATCCATGACTTGATCGTGGATTGAGGATTTGACCTGGCATGTGTGACAGAGACTTGGTTGGATGAAGCAGATGGGCCTGTTCTTGCCGCTGCTTGTCCACCAGGTTTCTCTTACGCACAGCAACCCAGGTCATGTGGGCGGGGAGGGGGGGTTGCAGTGTTTTTTAGGAAGTCATTAGCTTGCACCAGGCGTCCGATGGGGAAGACCCAGTTCTCTGAGTGCATGTTCTGGAAGTTGGGCAATAGGGGCAGTACAGGATTCCTTTTGGTGTACTCCCCGCTGCACTAAGGATTCCCTGCCCGAGCTGCTTCAGGTCATGGCGGATGTACTCCTGGAGACACCTAGTTTGGTTGTCCTGGGGGATTTTAACATCCACACCAACACGACCTTACAAGGGGCCACTCGGGACTTTGTGGAAAGCATGGCCTCCACGGGGCTGTCCCTGAATAAGTTTGGCCCAAGTCATAGTCGTCGACATGCCTTAGACCTAGTGTTCACCTCTATGGATGTGGTGATCTGACACTAAATAAAAGTGAAACAAAGAAGTGCCAGGGTCTGATCACTCATTGGTGCAACTGGACTTCTCCGCTGGAAACCAGCTGGTAATCTTTCATTTACACAGACCTGTTCCTCGTTTTCCTCTTGCCACCCAAGCCACTGAGAAGCCTTTTATTACAATCAATCAATCAAAGAAGTTTCATTAAATCAACAAAGAAGACACATAGGCAAAAGCCCTTTGCTTAATCACACCCCAGGCCTCTCCTCCTCTGTTTGGAATTTTCAACTTTTTCAGCAGGATATGCAGAATTCATCATGCGAAAGGCTGGGCTGGATGAATCCCTAGCCGGAATTAAGATTGCCGGAAGAAATATCAACAACCTCAGATATGCAGATGACACAACATTGATGGCAGAAAGTGAGGAGGAATTAAAGAACCTTTTAATGAGGGTGGAAGAGGAGAGCGCAAAATATGGTTTGAAGCTCAACATCAAAAAAATTGAAGGTCATGGCCACTGGTCCAATCTCCTCCTGGCAAATAGAAGGGGAAGAAATGGAGGCAGTGAGAGGTTTTACTTTCTTGGGCTCCATGATCACTGCAGATAGTGACAGCGGCCACGAAATTAAAAGATGCCTGCTTCTTGGGAGAAAAGCAATGACAAACCTAGACAGCATCTTAAAAAGCAGAGACATCACCTTGCCAACAAAGGTCCGTATAGTTAAAGCCATGGTTTTCCCAGTAGTGATGTATGGAAGTGAGAGTTGGACCATAAAGAAGGCTGATCGCCGAAGAATGGATGCTTTTGAATTATGGTGCTGGAGGAGACTCTTGAGAGTCCCGTGGACTGCAAGAAGATCAAACCTATCCATTCTGAAGGAAATCAGCCCTGAGTGCTCACTGGAAGGACAGATCCTGAAGCTGAGGCTCCAATACTTTGGCCACCTCATGAGAAGAGAAGACTCCCTGGAAAAGACCCTGATGTTGGGAAAGATGGAGGGCACAAGGAGAAGGAGACGACAGAGGATGAGATGGTTGGGCAGTGTTCTCGAAGCTACCAGCATGAGTTTGACCAAACTGCGGGAGGCAGTGGAAGACAGGAGTGCCTGGCGTGCTCTGGTCCATGGGGTCACGAAGAGTCGGACACGACTAAACGACTAAACAACAACAACAACAGTTCCAGAAAAGCTTTTGCCCCCCCCCCTTAATTTTTAGAAATTGAGCTTTGCACATACTTCCTCTCCCAGGGAAGACACCATCCTTTCTCCCCTGCACCCCAGTCAAATTAGGACATGGGATCACCGCCCTGTTCTGGGAACTTTGATTGGGAACTGTTCTGGGAACAGTTTGATTGCTTCATTAAACTGTACCACGATGGATATAGACTGCTGAGGTGGCTTGTGATGTGGGTGGCTGAGTGGGAAAGAAGCGGGGGGGGGGGGGAATGTAGGCAAGCACACTGGTACAAGAAGTTGCAGGGCCGAGCTGTGCTGCAAACACATGTATCCCTGGAAAACATAAGGAGAGATTGCTGGATCAGGCCAATGGTCCAACTAATCCAGCATTCCTAGTGTCACAGTGGTTACTCAGATCATGGAATCAAAGAGTTGAAAGGGACCCCCAACTGTCATCTAGTCTAACCCCCTGCAATGCAGGAATCCTGCTCACAGCCATCCCTAAAGGTAAAGGGACCCCTGACAGTTATGTCCAGTCATGAATGACTCTGGGGTTGCGGCACTCATATTGCTTTACAGGCTGAGGGAGCAGGCGTTTGTCCGCTTCTGCAGACAGTTTTTCTGGGACATGTGGCCAGCATGACTAAGCTGCTTCTGGCGAACCAGAGCAGCACATGGAAACGCCGTTTACCTTCCCGCCATAGTGGTACCTATTTATCTACTTGCACTTTGACGTGCTTTCGAACTGCTAGGTTGGCAGGAGCAGGGACCGAGCAACGGGAGCCCGCCCCAGCCAAGGCCGGGCTCAGGGCGGCTAACAACAATAAAATAATACAGCATTCTAAAATCATTTCATTAAAAAATTACTTCAAATCAAATTGATGGCAACCATTGGGCTAGAGTTCTGTGAAGATTGCCAAATGAGGGAGTCAGGCTGTGCCCTGGCCAAAGGCCTGGCGGAACAGCTCTGTCTTGCAGGCCCTGCGGAAAGATGTCAAGTCCCGCAGGGCCCTAATCTCTTGTGGCAGAGCGTTCCACCAGGTCGGAGCCACAGCCAAAAAAGCCCTGGCTCTGGTTGAGGCCAGCCTAGCCTCCCTGTGGCCCAAGACCTCCAAGATGTTTTTGTTTGAAGATCGTAAGTTCCTCTGTGGGACATACCAGGAGAGGCGGTCCCTGAGCAGTGGTGCACCCAGAGAGCTTCAAGGCTGAGGGGAATTCAAACCCAAGCCCTACTCCAGCCCTCTAAACACTATCCACACTTTCCTCAGACAAGGTCGCCTTTCCCCCTCTCTTGTTCTGATCCGGTAGGACTCATGTTTTTCAACTCTAGAGGGCTGCTGCCAGTCAGTGTAGACAATGGCCAATGGCCTCACTCGGTATCAGACACGTTCCAATAATTCTTTCTCCACACAATTTACGAAAGATATATATGTGCATATTATTTGTACACCATCCTACATCCATAGACCTGAGGACGGTGTGTAACATAAAATACCACAATGGTTTCTGCAGCAGCACCGAGTCCTCTTCTTCCCGAACGCCATTCTTGCTTCCAGTGAGTTTTGCTGGTTGACGTGGCACTTAAGAGAAGTGAGGGAAGGAGTGACCTTGTGATTTATAGTCAAGTTTTAGGCTTAACATGTTTGATGGCTTCATTAAGCTGTACCTGTAAATGCTGGTTCTGCAGTCTGCAAACAAGTCTCATCTTTTCTTCCCAAGCACATGAGGAAATCGTCATCCTTTGCAAATATCATTTCCCTTTTGCTTACTCTGGCATCCTGTGTCATTCCTACTTCACAGGATAGTTGTGAAGATATAATGGAAGTATGGCGCAGGAGGGAACCATGCGCATTGATTTGATCTTTCATTTCACAACACGGAAAGCAGAGGACAGACCGAGAAAAAGAATGCAAGGATCAATTTCATCCAATAGCTTGTTGGAGGGCCCAGGATTTAGTCTGGCATTCTGCAACAATACAGTGGTACCTCAGGTTAAGTACTTAATTTGTTCCGGAGGTCCGTAATTAACCTGAAACTGTTCCTAACCTGAAGCACCGCTTTAGCTAATGGGGCCTTCGCCACCGCTGCACGATTTCTGTTCTCATCCTGAAGCAAAGTTCTTAACCTGAAGCACTATTTCTGGGTTAGTGGAGTCTGTAACCTGAAGCGTATGCAACCTGAAGCTTATGTAACCTGAGGTACCACTGTAGTTCTCAAAATAGGCTGCTTCAAGGGACTCAAATATAGGACTCAAAATAGGTTACTGCACACCTTGGGGTTACCCTGAGTGGTGGTGCAGTTCTACCATTTTAGATTCTGGACATAAGGTTCTCAAAAGGAAAGAAACCCTCTTTAGAATCATAGAATCATAGAGTTGGAAGAGACCACAAGGGCCATCGAGTCCAACCCCCTGCCAAGCAGGAAACACCATCAGAGCACTCCTGGCATGTGGTTGTCAAGCCTCTGCTTAAAGACCTCCAAAGAAGGAGACTCCACCACACTCCTTGGCAGCAAATTCCACTGTCGAACAGCTCTTACTGTCAGGAAGTTCTTCCTAATGTTTAGGTGGAATCTTCTTTCTTGTAGTTTGAATCCATTGCTCCGTGTCCGCTTCTCTGGAGCAGCAGAAAACAACCTTTCTCCCTCCTCTATGTGACATCCTTTTATATATTTGAACATGGCTATCATATCACCCCTTAACCTCCTCTTCTCCAGGCTAAACATGCCCAGCTCCCTTAGCCGTTCCTCATAAGGCATCGTTTCCAGACCTTTGACCATTTTGGTTGCCCTCCTCTGGACACGTTCCAGAACGTTCCACGTTCCTACTTTAAAACATGAATTCTGCTCCTTCAACTGAGTGGTGCCCTGGAGGAAGAAGACTGCATAAGCAAATCCAATTTAATAAAGGTCTTATAGCTGCTGATAGACCTACACTTCTTCAACATCTCTATTCCTCTTTATTAAAACGCCACCTAAGCCTCCCTTTAATACTTCCTTCAGTCGGTTTGTGTCATGCCTGCTTTCTCCCCTGCCCCTCCACTTGTATCAAAAACCAACATGATTAAGGCTGTAATCCTATATACAAATTTACAGGGGAATAACTCCAACTGAACTTCCTGGTGCTTACTTCTGATATAGAATCATGGCATCATAGAATTGTAGAGTTGAAAGGGCCCCGAGGGTCATTTAGTCCAACCCTCTGCAATGAAGAAATCTCAACTAGTGCATGCGTACATGGCAGATATGCCATCCCATCCTCCAAGGAAGGAGAGTCCACCACCTCTTGTGGAAGTCTGTTCCACTCTCAAAAAACTCTTCCTGTCAGAAACTTGTTCCTGAGGTTTAGTCAGAATCTCCTTTCTTGTAACTTGAATCCATTGGTTCGAGTCCTACTCTCTGGAGCAGGAGAATACAAGCTTTCTCCATCCTCCATGGGACAGCCTTTTAGATATTTGAAGATGGCTATCATACTAAAAAGCAGAGACATCACCTTGCCAACAAAGGTCCGTATAGTAAAAGCTATGGTTTTCCCAGTAGTGATGTATGGAAGTGAGAGCTGGACCATAAAGAAGGCTGATCGCCGAAGAATTGAATTATGGTGCTGGAGGAGACTCTTGAGAGTCCCATGGACTGCAAGAAGATCAAACCTATCCATTCTGAAGGAAATCAGCCCTGAGTGCTCCCTGGAAGGACAGATCCTGAAGTTGAGGCTCCAATACTTTGTCCACCTCATGAGAAGAGAAGACTCCCTGGAAAAAACCCTGATGCTGGGAAAGATGGAGGGCACAAGGAGAAGGGGACGACAGAGGATGAGATGGTTGGACAGTGTTCTCGAAGCTACCAGCATGAGTTTGACCAAACTGTGGGAGGCACTGGAAGACAGGAGTGCCTGACGTGCTCTGGTCCATGGGGTCATGAAGAGTCGGTCACAACTAAACGACTAAACAACAACAACAACAACAGTTCCAGAAAAGCTTTTGCCCCCCCCCCCTTAATTTTTAGAAATTGAGCTTTGCGCATACTTCCTCTCCCAGGGAAGACACCATCCTTTCTCCCCTGCACCCCAGTCAAATTAGGACATGGGATCACCGCCCTGTTCTGGGAACTTGCAGTTTGATTGCTTCATTAAACTGTACCGGTAAATGGTGTATATAGACTGCTGAGGTGGCTTGGGATGTGGGTGGCTGAGTGGGAAAGAGGCGGGGGGGGGGGAATGTAAGCAAGCACACTGGTACAAGAAGTTGCAGGGCCGAGCTGTGCTGCAAACACATCTACCCCTGGAAAACATAAGGAGAGATTGCTGGATCAGGCCAATGGACCATCTAATCCAGCATTCCTAGTGTCACAGTGATCATGGAATCAAAGAGTTGAAAGGGACCCCCAACTGTCATCTACTCTAACCCCTTGCAATGCAGGAATCCTGCTCACAGCCATCCCTAAAGGTAAAGGGACCGCTGACAGTTAAGTCCAGTCATGAATGACTCTGGGGATGCGGCACTCATCTTGCTTTACAGGCTGAGGGAGCAGGCGTTTGTCCGCTTCTGCAGACAGTTTTTCTGGGACATGTGGCCAGCATGACTAAGCCGCTTCTGGCGAACCAGAGCAGTGCACGGAAACGGCGTCTACCTTCCCGCCGGAGTGGTACCTATTTATCTACTTGCACTTTAATGTGCTTTCGAACTGCTAGGTTGGCAGGAGCAGGGACCGAGCAACGGGAGCTCACCCCGTCGCGGGGATTTGAACCGCCGACCTTCTGATTGGCAAGCCCAAGGCTCAGTGGTTTAGACCACAGCGCTACCCGCTCAAACCAGCTCAACCTTCTGGTTAACAGCTCCATGCACTGAGCCACCGTAATGACACTGAGAAGCACTCAGCCAGGATGCAAGCACAAGGGCAATCTCCCCACCTGCAGTTTCCAGCAACTAGGATTCAGAAACATTTCTGCCTCCAGCTATGAAGGTGGTTCCACCTACACTAGGGAATGGGATGCTTTTGAATTATGGTGCTGGAGGAGACTCTTGAGAGTCCCATGGACTGCAAGAAGATCAAACCGATCCATTCTTAAGGAAATCAGCCCTGAGTGCTCACTGGAAGGACAGATCCTGAAGTTGAGGCTCCAATACTTTGGCCACCTCATGAGAAGAGAAGACTACCTGGAAAAAAACCCTGATGTTGGGAAAGATTGAGGGCACAAGGAGAAGCAGACGACAGAGGACGAGATGGTTGGACAGTGTTCTCAAAGCTACCAGCATGAGTTTGACCAAACTGCAGGAGGCAGTGGAAGACAGGAGTGCCTGGCATGGGGTCACGAAGAGTCGGACACGACTAAACAACTAAACAACAACATGGGGGACTTGATTTGGGAACTTAGCCCTGGGTCAAGGACAAAGGAGGAGCATGGTGCAACCATTTAAGAGTCTCCTATTCTCTTCAAGGGGACGCGGGTGGCGCTGTGGGTTAAACCACAGAGCCTAGGACTTGCCGATCAGAAGGTTGGCGGTTTTTTGTTTTTTTTAATAAATATTTTATTGGGTTTTACAAGAAGTATAGCACAACAAAAAACAAACACAATACAACAAAAAACAGAAGAATACAATAACATAACATATAAACACAAAACAACAGCAAAATATGAAAGAAGAAAGAATAAAAACAATTTTTATCCTCATTATATTCTTAGCATTAACTTGTGTCTCCGACCTCCCCAGACCTTCCTTATCTGTATTCCAGATTTTATATTCTATCAGCAAATTCCTTCCCTCTGTCTTAATTTAATTTTGTCATAATTTTAATATCTCAATATAATTGCATTTCCATATATCTTAAAATATTTATTCTTTCATAATCTTTAAATTTTATGCTAATAACATTTTACATTCAATCTGGTGTCATCAAACATTCATTATCTTATAGTGTTTCTGTAAATAGTCTTTAAACTTCCTCCAATCTTCCTTCACCGTCTCTTCTCCCTGGTCTCTGATTCTGCCAGTCATTTCTGCCAACTCCATATAGTCAATGACTTTCATCTGCCATTCTTCCAGCGTGGGTAGTTCCTGTGTCTTCCAATACTGTGCGATGAGTATTCTTGCTGCTGTTGTAGCGTACATAAAGAATGTCCTATCCTTCTTATGTACCTGTTGGTTGACCATGCCCAGGAGAAAGGCCTCTGGTTTCTTCGGGAATGTGTATTTAAACACTTTTTTCAGTTCATTATAGATCATCTCCCAGAAGGTCTTAATCCTTGGGCACGTCCACCAAAGGTGAAAGAATGTACCTTCAGTTTCTTTACATTTCCAGCATTTATTATCGGGCAAGTGATAGATTTTTGCTAGCTTGACTGGTGTCATGAACCATCTGTATATCATTTTCATAATGTTTTCTCTTAAAGCATTACATTCTGTAAATTTCATACCAGTGGTCCATAACCGTTCCCAGTCAGCTAGCATTATATTATGACCAACATCTTGTGCCCACTTAATCATTACTGATTTCACTTCCTCATCCTGTGTATTCCATTTCAACAGCAAATTACACATTCTTGACAATATCTTCGTTTTGGGTTCTAACAATTCTGTTTCCAATTTTGATTTTTCCACCTGGAAACCAATTTTCCTGTCCAATTTGTATGCCTCCATTATCTGATGGTAATGAAGCCAATCACGGACTTTGCTTTTTAATTTGTCAAAGCTCTGCAATTTCAGTTTATCTCCATCTTGTTCTAGGATCGCCCAATATTTTGGCCAATTGGCCTCCATATTGAGTTTTTTTAGTGCTTTTGCTTCCATTGGAGACAACCATCTTGGAGTCTTATTTTCAAGAAGGTCTTTATATCTAGTCCATACATTAAACAATGCTTTCCTGACAATGTGAATTTTAAACATTCTATGTACTTTAACCTTGTCATACCATAGATATGCATGCCAACCAAACACATTATTAAACAGAAGGTTGGCGGTTCGAATCCCCGCAACGGGGCGAGCTCCCGTTGTTTGGTCCCTGCTCCTGCCCACCTAGCAGTTCGAAAGCATGTCAAAGTGCAAGTAGATAAATAGGTACCACTCCAGTGGGAAGGTAAACGGCATTTCCGTGCGCTGCTCTGGTTCATCAGAAGCAGCTTAGTCATGCTGGCCACATGACCCGGAAGCTGTACGCCGGCTCCCTCGGCCAATAAAGCGAGATGAGCGCCGCAACCCCAGAGTCGGTCAGGACTGGACCTAATGCTCAGGGGTCCCTTTACCTTTATCCTCTTCAAAATGGCGCCACACCATTACAAACATGCAAACATTTGTAGAGATCTTACATACCTGCTGCTGTTTTTAAACATGAGTGGCATTAACAGTTGCACAAAAACAACAGGATTCCCACTTCTTCCTCCAGCTCACACACCCTATATTGTTCCCAGATCTACTTCGGGGGGTTGGGAGTACCCCCAGAACAGATTTACAGAGCTGCGGGCAGCGGGGGGAGGGGAGGAGAATATTCTTCTGTACACGGAAAAATCAAGGCGCTGGTGGAATGTTTTGCTTAGCTCAGTGTTGAATACAGATGTTCATCACTGCTTGTACAATATATGAGCCCACTTTTACAAGCATGCATTTCTGTGCTGTTTGCAGAAAAAGGGGCCAATGAACTAGTAAAAGAACAATCTTCTACCAAACAGGCAGGTGCTGTGCGGGTAATAAAAATTTAGAGAGGTGAAACATTTTTGCTCTGGAACATTTTATAGCTAAACAGAAGATCAACACAGACACACTGACTGGTGCATGGTTGAAAAGTTTATTTTACATTCTATGATACAAGTTCTAGAATATAGTACTCAGCATTTGGATAAAAATAGCAGCTGTGAATTTGCCTAGTTCCTGTCACTTCCATCAACACTGCTTTTCACAGGGGCTATCCTGCAGGAGGGGGAAAGGATGAAAACAGAGATTAGTAAATGTTTTATTGGTGAGGCATTTCCACTTATATGTACTTTTATTTATTCATTTTGTTAGCCACCTAACACAGGGCAGTCTCCAATCAAGTTTTCTTTCTTTTTGTTAATAAAAAGGTGTCATGAACTATATATGCAATTTTTTTAATATAACATGACCTCACTGAGTGTGAGGAAGCAGACAATTATTTTTAAAATGGGGGTGGAAACTTACCTGAGGTGCCTCTCAGCTACAGAAGTTGAATCCATTCAGTTAGAGAGGGGCACAAATTATTTAACATTTTTAATCGACAAGGGTAAAAACAGCTTGAAGTGTGCAAATGTGTGCGAAATCTTGTGCACTCAAACAAATGAAGTTGTAGGTTCACAAGTTTAAGGAAAATTGCAGATGTTTATGGAAGGTAGGATTCTTTGGCGGGGGGGGGGATGAGAAAGCTAATATAAAAACAACCTAAACTACCTCAGAGGGTTGTTGTGAGGATATTAATTGTGGAAGATAATGAAGTGTGCTGGCCTGAGCTGCTTGGGAGAAGAGCAGAATATCTGGATTGCCGGTATGCTGCCTTGAGCGATAGAAGGAAGGTGGGATGTATATGTAAGGAAATAAATATGGCCATTTATTTTGGAGTAATCTCGTTGACTTTATTGGTGGTATACTCTTAACCAGGAGTTGAGATTGTAATTGCAAGTTCCCAAAGCAGGGCGGTGCTGCCCGTGGCCCTGTTAAGTTAGTCTTTTACATTTGAAAATTTTATTTGCCCTCAGGAGTATTTTAATTGTCCCTGCAAGAGTTTCTAGGCTGCATTTTATTGGCTTGATCATAGAATCATAGAATCATAGAGTTGGAAGAGACCACAAGGGCCATCGAGTCCAACCCCCTGCCAAGCAGGAAACACCATCAGAGCACTCCTGACATATGGTTGTCAAGCCTCTGCTTAAAGACCTTCAAAGAAGGAGACACTGGGGACGGGTGCACTTTCTCCTGCTGCAGCAACAGCCATCTCTTCTGTGAGCCTGGGCAGCTAGACTCCATCCCCCTAACGCTCCGCAGTTGTGTGAGAACCAAAAACAAACCCCTGTGTTGCAGTAAGAACCAACCACAACAATACAAACACAACACGTAGGCTAACAGTTAGTAGAGAATATATAATAGAATAATGATATTATTCAAATTGTAAGAATAAGCCAATCAAAGTTCATATGTACAATATAAGAGTGGTAGCGAGGACTGTCAAGTTGTGTGTTCAAAACAGATGTCTAAGGACAGTCTCACAATAGTCTTTCAAAAGTTTCAACAGAAGATGTCTCAAAAGTTTCAAAAGGACAGAGTCTCTGGAATGATACTACTGTTTCAGTAGTAGACATCTGTTTTGAACACACGGCTTGGCAGTCCTCGCTACCACTCTGTTATATTGTACATATGAACTTTGATTGGCTTATTCCTACAATCTGAATGATATCATTATTCTATTATATATTCTCTACTAACTATTAGCCTATGTGTTGTGTTTGTAGAGTTGTGCAAGAACCGGCAGCCCCATTTATACACTACGATAATTTTCCCTTGCAAAGTGCATGAATTGAACCAGCACCTCAGCAACTGCCCATCCCTGATCTCAAGGAGCAAAACCAGACTAAAAACACTGCAAGCCACATTGCAAGCCAGGAGTAGCAATCTTAAAGCAGAGTCGCAAATCTGAAGATCTAAAGAGCAACTAGTATGGTGTCTAACGGGCAGAGCGCTACCCAGCACAACCATACAATCCTAGGTTTCACGCAGCCGTGAAGTTTTACAAGATAGCCTTGGGGGATGTTTTCTTGCTTTTGCTCTCAGCCTAGTCTACTTCACAAGATTGCTCTGAGGATAAAATGGGGGGGGGGCATACAGCGCCTTGAAGGAAAGGTGAAGAACAAACAGGGTGCTGGTATTTTTCTTTCCTTAAAAAAAAATTTATTGACTTTTCAAAAGCTGATGGATGCTGGGATTCACACACCAAGACGGACAATCCCAGGTGAATGTTTTGAAAGTCAGAGTTGTTTACTGATGCACGATGCAGCCCCCAGATATTTCATTCTTACTTCTTATTACGGCATGTCTGGAGTAGTACTTGGGCTGTGAAAGCAAGCTACTTGGATTCTGTGATGCCGGCTTGAAGCCTCCCACTGGGAAATTCCTTTTCAAGCTCCAAATTCCTTCCAGAGCCGCTGTTCAAAATATATGAAGAGCATTATTGTCAGTTGGGTTCCAAGCTGACCTTCTATATTTTTAGGTAGGAGGGAAAGCAATTAATACCCGCGGACCGAAATATTTGTACAAACCACTGGCTGACGAAACATAATCGTGCAACTGTAGGTCTGGAAGGAACCTTGCATTCTTGATTCGATTCCATTTATGGGTGGCTTGCCATAAAATATCTCCGAGCAGTTTCATAATAAAAACAAGTCCATATGTAAAAAACAAGTTAATATACCCAAACAATTAAAAAAACCCACAACTCTGTATGTAAAAATGCTTACAAAGCATCCCATATATATAACAAATTTCCAATCCAATACAGATACACACTGGGATAAAAAACACACCCTCCACTTGTTGTAAAAGGAAGATCTTCAGTAGGTCCTGAAAAGACAACAGAGCTGACGCCTGTCTAGTGTGTAGTGGGAGATAGCTCCAAAGGGTAGCTGCCACCTTCCTAAATGCTGTTCCTATATTGCTGGCATGTACAACCGGTTGATCAGGATCGAATAGTAGATCCTGGACTAGATTATGGTTGATCGCAGGTCAACTGCTGCGCTCCTGGGGGGGACAGGACAGAGATGCTGCCCTGCCAGCTCTCAGGAGAGCTCGCCTCTGTGTGTGTGTGTGTGTGTGTGTGTGTGTGTGTGTTTGCCTGTCCTCCTTCCCGCTGCATTCCTGGGGGGATGTGAAAGGGATGCTGCCCTGGCGGCCTCCAAGGGAGAAACTGGCTGCTCTGCCAGCTCCCAGGAAGAGCTGGGCTGTGTCTGTGTGTACGTGTGTGCGAAGATGAGATGCGTGGGCTCTGCATGGGCTGCAGCTGTGGAGGCACGCAGTTAGGGAGCTGAGGGAAGGGTGGCACGTGAGAGAGACAATGACATCCCCCTCTCTTTCCCCCCTCCCGCCAGTTCCCATGGAAAGAAAACACCCTCTCCCTCCTAGCTCTGGATGGGTGCTGATACCCCGCCCATCTGGCTGTGTTTCCCCAGCCAAATATAATGTTTAAGTTTAAGAATGGCAATGGGAGATTATGGTAGATCACTGCCAGTTTTTGATACTGGATGGTAGATTGCAACCTTATGGATGTTGGACGTGCCGACTATATTGTATGGAATGGACCTCCTGATATAGATGGAATCTGCAGGAGACCCTCTGCAGCAGAGCAGAGTGATCAATTTGGGTATATTGCATATTATTGCAAGGCCTGTGATAGATGCAAATATTAAGCCTCTCATCATGCATTTTTGCAGTGGTACAGCGTGGCGGATAACTCTGAGGACTTAAAAACTATAGGGCTTACACCTGTGGCTTTCAAACTGGCTTTCCAGGAACCTTGGGGTTCCTTTGAAGCTTCTCAAGGGTCCCTAAATGAAATTGATAATGGCTGTGCAGCTTTTCAGAAAGACAGCTTGCTCAATCTGCTGATGTTCTCCTGTAATGGGGAGCAGCAGGAATTGTGCTGTAAGGCTCATGCAGGGTGAATTGTGAGGCCAGTGACCCAAATATACCGAACTTGCCACAGGATCCTCTGCAGTGTTCAAAGTGCCACCACAAGCCATACAGATTCCCAGCTACGGAAAACATTCCTTCAAGGCAGCACCTTTGAAAACCACCGGCTAAGGCAAATTCATGGAGTAGCAAAATACACATAGATGTCAATCAAAGTGGATGAGGGAAGTCTTAACGGAGAATCAGTATGGAATAGTCAATTGCGTATTGGCCTTAGGCTTCGTTTCAACCCCTTAATCAGCCATAAAGTTTACTAGGTGGTCAAGTCCCGTCCCACCCATCTTTCTCTCAGTTTAATCTACCTTGCAGGGTTATTGTGAGAATAAAAAGAATAAACTTGTGCGGTGCTTTCCCCCCCTAAAAAAACGTTTAGGGGTACTCTCATTTTGACTCAAGAAAATCACCATTTTATAGTTCATATCGGGAAAAATAAATACAGTAAATGGACAAAAGTACAAAGATTCACAAAATGTTTAGGGGTATGCGTGTCCCTGTGAACCCCCAGAAAAAAGCACTACTGAACTTGTGTATTTTGATTTGAGTTTCTTGATAAAAAGGCTGAATACAAATGATGACATGCCAAGGTGACAGTATTTATAGGGTCTGGCCCTCTTCTTCTATAAGTTGTCCAAAGCCAGCTTGCAACTACCAACTGCTGTTTTGGATTTCTCCGTTGAGGCTTCCCTAAACTTTAAATGAGCTTTTGTGGAGAATGTGGTTAAAGAACTGCCATTCTGAAAGATAAATGAAATACCGTATTTTTTGCTCTATAAGACTCACTTTTTCCCTCCTAAAAAGTAAGGGGAAATGTGTGTGCGTCTTATGGAGCAAATGCAGGCTGCACAGCTATCCCAAAAGCCAGAACAGCAAGAGGGATTGCTGCTTTCACTGCACAGCAATCCCTCTTGCTGTTCTGGCTTCTGAGATTCAGAATATTTTTTTTCTTGTTTTCCTCCTCCAAAAACTAGGTGCGTCTTGTGGTCTGGTGCATCTTATAGAGCGAAAAATACGGCACTTAATATGAAAGGGGGGGGGGGGAGAAGCCCACTCTGTGATTCTTACTTGGTTGGGTTACTAAATGAGTTCAATGGGGCAAGCCAATGTACTGGCTTTTGCTAGAGTTTGCTCTTGTATTAAGCCTCTGAATTTATTGTATGTTGTAACCTACCCTGGGACCTTAAGGTGAAAGGCAGGTAAGATATATTGGGAGCTCTCCAATGAAGTGCTTCCGCTAGCACCACGACTTCTGATGTGCAACAGAAATTATTTCCTCTACCAGTGCATCCTCTTAAATCTGCTCTGGGTCGTCCCCCCCCCCCCAACCCTCTGAAAAAGGATTGGTGGAGGACACAGAGTAGCATGAGAACAGGGAAAGGAACTTCCATTGTCCAAGCAGAAATCTTTGTGCTGGTGGATATCGCACTTATATATAATATGACATGCACCATTCTGAATGCCTGGAAAAGTTGTAAGATACAAATATGATAAATAAATAGAACTTTGTTTTACCCGTAACATCTGACTTTATATATTTCCTCAAGTTAAGCAGTATTTACAGCAGATTTTCACAACTTATTATCCACTAAACATTTCAGATTTTTCTTCCCTAAATCATTTCATTTTTATTTTATACCTTTGCCGGCCACAGAGCTTACCTTCTGAAGGGTGTTTAATTCTGCATTCATCCCTCCGAAAATAAAGCTCTTCTTCCAGCACTTCCTTAACTCTCCTAGGTGGTTCGACATATACAAACTTCTTCCCTGTTTTGTTAAAGACAATGTACAGGGATAAGGAATCCCATATGATACACACCTTATTTCACTTAAATGTGTATCAGAATTAACTAATTTGACATAATAAAATTTAAAATCATTCTCATTTGTAATATAAAGTTCAAAAATACACACAAAATGTTTAAAAAATGTGATATTAAAAATATCAGTCATGTTTTATTTAAGTCACTGATGCACCCATAGCTTAAATATTCTTTTCTGGTACTCTGTTCTCAGGTGCAAGATATAGCAGATATGGAAATAATACTGAGAAGCGCAATGATCTTCCATGCAATCACTAACTATTTCATATTTTCCCATGACACACCAGTGAAGACAGTAACTCAGACCACTGGTTCATCTAGATCAGTATTCTACATTGCCTCAATATGGCTTCAGACAGGTTTCTCCCACTCCTACCTGGGGATATTGTGGGTTGAAAATGGAGCACTATGTGCACAAATCATGAGCTCTGTCACTGAGCTATGGCCCTCTCCCAATGTGTGCATCACCACACATTAATTCCATAATTAAAGACTCAGAAGAATCCAAAGCCGTTACATTGACTGACTAATGAGGTTTCCCATTGCATGATTTACAACAAGCAGAAGTGATGCTTCTCTGAACTCTGTTGCAATCCTAACCCCACTTACTTGGGAGTAAGCCCAAATGAGTTCAGTGGGACTTAGTTCTGAGTAGGCTGGTTAAGGCTGTGCTGGAAGCATCATGCTTCCAATTTTAATTGAAGGTTGTTGTTCTTAGGTAACAGACAGAAGAGTCACTTATAAGGATTCATAACCATATAGGAATCAGTGTATTCCTATGTATGTACTGTACTGTATAATATAGCGGATTGTTTGGGAAAGGGACCTTATCTTCACTTTTTGGGCACTAGAGGGCACTGTATAAAATTATATTATACAGTACAGTATATGCAACAGGTTTTTGAAACAAACTGTAAATGCTTTTTAACTGCATACACTATTCATCTGAACTGCTACATGGAGCGATAATCAGGTAATATGCGTATACTGCCATGCTGTGGGAGTGGCGGAAAGGTGCAGAATATGAAAATGGTCCCAGAATTCAGAGAACAGTGGCTCTTAATTTGTTTTCACAAAGCTTGGTGACCTTTTAAGGTTGTAAAGTTATGCTTCAGAAGGAAACAATTCCTGCTGAAATCTCAGGAGCCAAAGGGGTGCTTGAATAGTCTGTCCAATGTTTGGAGGAATGGCGTAGTGGGGGGGGGGTGGAGCTGCCCCCCCATCAAGAAAAATAATAGAACTACTTAACAAATCACATTGGTTCTGCCCTCCCCATGACTAGTGTAATCGGTTAGTCTGGGAGGTAGCAGGTAAGAGATTTTCCCCACCCCTGCACAAGAGGAACCCAGCATATGTCTCCTTGTAATGGGATGTCCAAGCGTGGCATGAAACTGCTTAAATGCAGTCAAAATTTGCAAATGCTAATCTATAGTTTTGTGAGCCATTTGGGCCCAATAGCTCACCGGCAGCCGTGCTTTCAGGTGTAAAATTAACCCATCTCACTGCCCCACATATCTTATAGGCACACCTGCCAGTCGCTGCTTCCGGTTCAGTGACATTTCACTGTATTCTATATATGGTGTACCCAAACGAAGGAACCAAAAGCAAATCACGACTATCAGGCATGTGTATGTATCTATAAAATGTCATACACATGCATGCAGCCCTTGAAGGTGATTATGTATAGATGGTTTTCTGTAAATCAAGTGTTTGTTAAGTTGTCCTTTGGTGAGTTAAAATGCCTGCGTATGAACAATGCTTCCACAGCTGATGGATTGAAAGCTTGCTGGGTTAGGCAACTCTCCCAGTAGAAATGGCGGTCAGCGATGCAGTAACAGATCTCAAAGTGGTCTGTGTTAATCACAGTGGGAAAATTTCCCCATGGGATAAACCAAACCTCCAGCATGTTTGGAAAAACTACATTGGAGGAGATGGGGTGTATAGCATTGGGATGGGATGTCCCCAATGGAATTGACTATAATTGGGAATTGAATGTTGATTCTTGGTGGTGAGCAGAAGAAAGGGGAGGAAACCAGCCCTTCTAGAATGGAACTGAAAAGAGTTCCTCATAGTGATGTATGTCAAGTGGAATAAACCCTTGTGGGGTGTGCAATGCCCCCATGGAAGGGAGACTGATATGTGCACAAGGCGAAAAAGCACAGTAAGCGAAAACCTTCCTCTTAAACCGGGCATTTGGTCGATTAACTTCCTATGGCTTTTAAAATGCGTTTGTGGGAAGGGGGGGCGTTGTTGGTTTGCTTTTGCTTTATTATTATTATCATTTATTCTTCATTTCATTTCTATACCGTACCGCTTTGTATTTTTAAGAAAAATCTCAAAGTGGTTTACAGCACATTAAAAGGTCAATAGAACCCGGAATGAAACACTACTGAAGAAAGTCAAACATAAAAGTACACAGCCAAAGCAACCTAATTAACGGGAAAACGAAAATATCATCTTAAAAGATTTCAAAATAAAACATTACAAAGGAGGTCGACTGCAGAATTTTATTATGCGTTTTGTACTCTCGTTTTTGTATTTCTCTGCTGTGAACCGCCCTGGGATCTTCAGATGGAAGACGGTATACAAATTAAATAAATAATAATAATAATAATACTGGAACAAGCAGGGTCCTCTGCGCTGGGGGAAGAGGGTGGGCGGTCCCTTTGGGAGGCAAGGGAGGTGGGTCCTCTATGGGGAAATGAACAATGGCATCACATCATGGGCAAAGGGCATTGGAGCGGAGGGGGTCCAATGGTGCCACGCAGCCCCTAATGCAAGAAGGTGGGTTGCGCTTTCCCTCTAATGGGGGTGGGTGGAGGGGAGAGGGCAGCACCCCAACATTTTGCACAGGAGAGGGGTAGCAGCAGCGACAGCAATGCCCCCACCTACCCACTCCCCTTGGCTCGAAAGAGGTTGCCACACTTTCCAGCCCTGGAGGGGACTACGCGGTTATGTGTGTCCCCCCTCGGCGACCCCGCCCCACTCACAGGGCTGCCCCGCTTCATTGTACTCGGCGTAGCTCCGGCTGCTCCCCGGCTCCCCGGGACTCGGCTCCAGTTGCTCCCCGGCCGCCGCTCTCATGCCTCGCCGCCCGCCGCCGCCTCTTGCACCAGCCGCGCCCAGGCAAGTGGGAGACGCGCGGGCCCGTTGCCATAGGAGCCCGAGGCGGCGAAAGGAGGAGGAGGAAGAAGGGGGAGCCCGGAGCTCGCGACTCGCCTTCCCCGGTGGAGCTGAAGAAGGAGCCTGGGAGTTAAGTTTCCCGCTCCCCGGGGCCGGGGGAAAGCGCAGGAAGAGAGGCGGCCTAGAGTGAGACTAGGCCCGGCCCTCTTGGGCGTTGCCATGGCGACGGATGCTGCGCTAAGAAGCCCGGCGGGGATGGATGGTGGGTGAAGCGAGCAGAGGCGTCACAGTGCAAAAGCGCTGCTGTCGAAGGCTGTTGAGGCACCTGCAACTTCTTCTTTCGTAGCCGAGTAAGATTGCCTTCTATAAACAGGGGGGGCCGGCTGCACCGGGCGCAACATCTGGGGGGTAGGGTTAGGGGGCGCAAATCCACGGGTTAGGTTTCCGGGGAGCAGTGGCGTAGCGCGGAGGGTGCAGGGGGGGCCGGCTGCACCGGGCGCAACATCTGGGGGGTAGGGTTAGGGGGCGCAAATCCACGGGTTAGGGGGCGCAAATTACTTGCCTTGCCCCGGGTGCTGACAACCCACGCTACGCCACTGCCGGGGAGAGTTGATTATGGTGAGGATTATGGTGAGGATTTGCCAATGTGCCTTCCTCCATTTCCATTTTTAAGTTCGGAATAGAATAGTTGCTTTGGAAGATGATAATCAGGCATCCGCACAACATGACCAGTCCAACGAAGTTGATGTTGAAGAAGAATTGCTTCGACACTGGTGATCTTTGCTTCTTCCAGTACACTGGTATTTGTTTGCCTGTCTTCCCAGGTGATGTGTAAAATTTTTCCGAGACACCGTTGATGGAATATTTTGAGGAGTTGGAGATGGTGTTTATAAGTGGTCCATGTTTCACAAGCAGACAGTAAGGTTGGTAGTACAATAGCTTTGTAAACAAACATTTTGGTTTCCCTGCGAATGTCCCGGTCCTCAAACACTCTGCACTTCAGTTGGGAGAAAGCCGCACTCACAGAGCTCAGAGCTCAGAGCTCAGAGCTCAGCTCTGCAACTTCTTGTACCAGTGTGCTTGCCTACATCCCCCCCCCCTTCCCACTTAGCCACCCACATCCCAATCAGGGCTCCTGAGGCCTGCCTTTCAGGCAGACATTCAACCAGAGCTCCCCCCCCCCATGAAAATGGCCCCACTGAAATCCACGCCTAGAACTAAATCGGATGTAGAGAACCTTTGGCCTAGATGTTGCTAGACTCCAATCATCGCCAAAGAGCACAGCCAGTGGCCAGGGAGTACAACATCTGGAGGGCCAAAGGTACCCCCCCGTCTGGCCTGAATACAACATGTTAGGCATGCTTTAAGCCCGTGGATTTGAACCAGCGCAAGAAGGACTATTGCATTTGGGTCTTAGGCAAAGCGGAGCAGGTTATCTCCCAACTGTTGACTTCAAAGGGGGGGGGGGAGCCCCTAAATGAAACACACAATTAAGCATATTGTAGCTCGTGTAAACCCAAAAGAAAAAAATGGTGGGATATAAATCTAATAAGAAGTAAACCCAGCTGGACGCCTCCATTTGCCCGAGCTGCAACAAAACATGTATTTCCTGTATCGCTCTCTACAGCTGCAACATGCGCTGTAACCTTCCAACAGTTTGACTTCAGTCCCCAAAGGCTCATGCCTCCATTGTCTCCTGAGACAGATGGATGCCAACCATTCCTCCAAGGTCAAGAATGGTCAAACATGGTTCTCTCCCCCTGCCCCATTTTTAACACCACAATCATGGGAGGCACGTGAGGCTGAGACGGTGACAAGCCCAAGTTCACCCACTGAACTTCATGGCTGAGTGGGACTTTAACCCAGCTCCAGTACTCTGACCACTATGCCACACTTACTTACTTCCAAGCAAACCTGCATTGGGTGGTATTGTAAAATCATTTTTTAATAGAGCCAGGTAAACTCACTGCATAGGAATATAACCAAGACTTTCTAGCTGAATGCACATTTTGAGGTTAAGGCTTCAGAAATGCTACCATGGAGAACGCCAGCTACCAGATTCTCCATGTCTTTGTTCATGTTGTGTGCTTTCCGTGTGCTGGACTAGGCCTGGGAAAAGCATAGTTAAAATATGTATGGTCCCTGTGTGCTGCTACTTGCTTCTGAAGTGACATCACATGGAAGACATACAAATATAATGCAAATACATCTGATAAACTAAAATGGTATGTGGATTTTCTCTAAGCATACTTACAATCTTGGATATCTTGAGAATCACATAGGATAAGGTACAAACGACACACTTTCCCACCAAACACACCATGGTTTGGGAAATAGGCTTGGTTCCAGCAAAAACACAGCTTCCCAAACAGATTTTGAAATTCAGCAGCTGGGCCACACGGTATGAGGAGTCACAATTCCACTGAGCATGAGAAAGGGCCACAGCTCAGTTCCAATAACATGCTCTGAATACAAAAGGTCCCACGCTCAATTTCTGGAATCTCTATTTAAAAGCATATTAATAATCAGCTGAGACAATGCTGAGCTAGACAGACTAGCAGTTCAACTCAGTAAAAAGCAGCTTCATATGATCATGTGCTGTTAATCACACAACACTCTGTATTGTGTTCCACCACAACCACAGGCAGTGGTTAGCCCCACTCACACTCTCAAAGAAATGGCAACATATACATGCAATTAAATTTTAAAAAGGACAGTGTCAGTTTTCCTGAAAGTGCTTTAGCACCTACACAATCACTCAGTGACACACATACAATTACTCATTTCTCCTTAATACAGAACTTTAGATATTTAGCTGCACTGTATTTCTGAAAGCTGTTAGTATCCAGAGTACTGTACTGCTCTTAATCAACCCACAAATCATTGCAATGAACCTTGCAGCTGAAGACCTGATCACGTTTCACTGTGTTAAATATTTTATTTTTAAATAAGACTCACAGCAGAATTACAGTATACTGTATTTCAAGTGTTACCTGTATTAAGTTCAGTTACATTCCATTTCACTTTTCATGCGGTTTTCAAACATTAACAAGTACCTCACAAAAAATAAAAAAAATCTTTAAAGAGAACTTTGATATCACCTGTATTTGTCATTTCATACAATAATAAATACTCCAGTTCTCTCTGTTACAACATACTAGTGCTTTACAGCTTTCAGTTACAGTAGATCTTCGCAATTTTGCACTACTTAAAGACGTACTACAAAATTCCTTTTTCTACACTACACCTTTAAAATGGTTTCAGACCTGCTTATTAGTCACAGCTCCCAACCACAGAATGGCAATTGCAGTTTGAGATAAAACTGGCAATCATTTCCCAGTGAAGCCTCAGCATTGACAAAACTACAAGCCACGGTGTTCTTTTGGGAGAAATTGTCACATTTAAACTGGTTCCCAAGCAGTTTAAATTTGTAGTGCAACCTTAAGATGGTGATCTGCTAGCCACTTTAATTAGTATACTACTAACTTTAAATGGCTTGGATGTCAAATCTTGAAACAATTTATTTAGAGGTGCCGTTAGAACAGCAGAATGTGTAGCCTAATGCTAAGCACCGGTAATCAGTTCAGAAAACTAAACCTGCCTATTACAATTACAATGAGGCTTACTTTCTAGTAAGTTAGGGAAATTATTTTACTGATTTTATCAGGAACTATGTGATTATATAGAGCAAAGTCTGCTGATAAATGAACAGGATAACATACAGTGGTGCCCCGCAAGACGGAAAACCCACTAGATGAAAGGGTTTTCCGTTTTCAGAGGTGCTTCGCAGGACGAATTTCTCTATGGGCTTGCTTTGCAAGACGAAAATGTCTTGTGATTCTTGAGGGGTTTTTTCGCTCCCCACCCCCTTTTTCTAAGGCGCTAAGCTGCTAATAGCCTTTTAGCAGCTAATTCGCTAATCCCTTAAGCCTTTAATAGCCGCTAATAGCCGCTAAACCGCTAATAGCGCAAATCCGCTAATAGGGTTGCTTCGCAAGACGAAAAAACCGCTAGACGAAGAGACTCGCGGAACGGATTAATTTCGTCTTGCGAGGCACCACTGTACTAGTAATTTTCTGGTCAATTCAAGTAGTTTATAGACCACACTGGAGTGCCGCACACACAGTCACATTTAGTCAAGAAGTTCAAGTTTGTAAGTAGTAATCAGAACTGGGTCTTTGGACTACAAAATTAAGGACTGTTGGCTTCAGTACGCAAGCCACTTTGCTCCAGAGTTCCCTCGTTGATCTACCACTGATGATTGTTTGTCTATTTCAGAGTTAAGTGGGTTTTAGCTTACATGTTTTGGATTGTAGCTTTTAGGCCACTTATTCAAGAACAGCCTCAGTGAATTGAGTTATGAGGTAACATCACATTACCCCCCAGCGTCAGTGGATCTGACTTTTAATTTAGGGCTAATTCACACAAGACATTCAAAAGGAGCGTTTACATGTATGTCAATTCATACATTACCCACTGACACTGTACAAGAAATTGAGAACCTATTTGCACCAATTTCTATCTGGTACAAGCCAATATGATTTATAGGGCGGAATGACATGTAGCTGTAGAGAGACAACACCTACTGTTCACATGAACTTTTTCAAACTTGTATTTTAAAAGTATTATGTGAACCAGCCCCAAGTATCTTTGGAATGGATAAAACCTCTGTGTGTGACTACAGGCTACTTCTCGTTCATAAATGACATCCAGCTCATCCCTGTGCATTATATGAAAACGTAAAAAAGGAAGAAAGTACATGAATTACCAAGTTCTCAAATCTCATAGTTCCAGGTTTGCGTTTGAAAAAATCTATCGCTGTTAAGCATCTATGGAGGGCAACAGTAAACAAAGAATCCACGTAACTTTCAACAATTGAATCCATCAGTAGGATTGAATGAGGATTCAAATCCTGCTCACACAGCCATCAAATAAGTAATATCACCCCAGCATCTTATTTCCATTCATTCACGTAACCCCTTTAAAAAGCAAAATCTGAGCACATAAAATGGTTTGAAGGTAGGCAGACAAGGTATATTATATATTGCACCAGACACTGAAATCTGACCATCACATTGCACTTTTTTATTTCAGGGTAGCTCAGTTTTTAATAGCTGAGAAAGTATTTTTCCTCTGTTGATGGGCAGCTGCTAATCTCATTACAACCGCCTGGAGGCTGTACTGGTTTCTTTCTGCTTAAGCACAGCTCCTGTAAGTCAGCAGAGAGGTCTCAGTAATTCTCAATGGTTTTAAAAGGAAAAAACCAAAACACCCCAAATGTTTCAAACAATGCTGGTTCCCAACTCCTGTGTATTCCCATGCTTTGGGATATGAGATTGACGGATGGGAGTACTTCTGCCACATTAATTGGTCAGTGTGGGAAACGGCCCCAAGATATTTAGGATTCCTCCAAAGCTTTTCAAGTAAAAGTGGAAATGTTTCACAAGTTTAAGGGTAGAGTGGTTTATAGTATAAAAATAATGACATCGTAACAAAACGAGACCTCATTTCAGCATCTCACAGAGTAAAGCTACACCAAAGAGGTGGGGTTGAAAGCACCGACTTTTGAGTGCAATTACAAAGGGAACTTCTTACAAAGGCGCTGGCAGTGTGTGTGTTTCGACATTCAAACGTATGCAACTTCTAGGAATCGGACGCAGAATTTGTGCAACTTTCGACAATCTCAAACAGGTAGTGATATATATCAGTCCTCCTGGCAATATCGTACGCCGTCTCGTCCAAGTTGTTCTTGAGATTTGGCTTTACGTAGCGATTCATGAGCAAGAGTTCGAGAGTTTCCTTGCTCTCCCGGTTCCCTGCTGCAAGGTGAAGGGGAGTCAGCAAGCCATTGGTCTGAGCATTGATATCTGCCCCATGCTGGAGCAAGAACGATGCTATCTTGGTGTTGTTCCACTTGCAGGCACTGTGCAGGGGAGTCCAGCTATCCACTGTCAAGGCATGGACATCCGCGCCGTGGGCAATCAGTTCCCGTACAACTTCCAAGTGCCCGTTATAGGCAGCCCGGTGGAGAGGGGTATAGAAATCTTCATCCTGGACATTTACTGGAGCAAGGTTTTGAGACAGGAGCCTTTGCACCGTGTTGAGCTGCGGGGGTGAAGAGACAAATAAGTTTCAGCAAGCCTGCAAGCTAGATGCATTGCTTTTACAGCAAGAGTAGTACTGAAGACATTGAGCCAATACTTTGCTTAGCTATAAAGCTCACAGAACCTCAGTCAAATTTATTCTCTCTCAGCCTAATGATGTGACCTGTCCTGGACCATGTGTGATCATCGCCTGAGACCCTTTCTCGTGTGCCTCCCCCATGAGAGGGCCGCAGCAAGGCAACACAGAAAAGGCCTTTTCTGCAGCGGCTCCCCTGTTTGTGTAATGTTCTCCCCCACGAGACTCGCCTGGCTCCTTCGTTACATATCTTTAGGCGCCAGATGAAAACGTTTCTCTTCAACCAGGCGTTTGACTCATTAACATTCTATGGCTTTTAAAATGTGTTCCTTGGGAGGGAAGTTATTGGTTTGTTTGCTTCAGTTTTTATTATGCATTTGGTGTTTTCATTTTGTATTTTTATGTTGTGAATTGCCCTGTGATCTTTGGATGAAGGGTGGTATACAAAATTATTAAATAAATAGTAATACAGTGGTGCCCCGCAAGACGAATGCCTCGCAAGACGGAAAACCCGCAAGACGAAAGGGTTTTCCGTCTGCAGAGGCGCTTCGCAAGACGAATTTCCCTATGGGCTTGCTTCGCAAGACGAAAAATGACGAAAAAAGTTGAATTTTTTTTTTTGCTCCAAAATCCCTTATTTTGAATCGCTAAGCTGCTAAAAGCATTTTAGCAGCAAAACCGCTAATCCCCTACCCCTAAAAAAGCCGTTTTTAGCCCTTAAAGTGCCAATAACGCTAATAGCACTACTCCGTCAATGGGCTTGCTTCGCAAGACGAAAAAGCCGCAAGACGAAAAGACTCCCGGAACAGATTCTTTTCGTCTTGCGAGGCACCACTGTAATGGAACACAGAGTTGACTTAGATACGATATTTTTGCCCCATCTCTCCTGGAAGGGCATTGCAGCGATATACACAGGTCTTCCCTTCCTGTTTTTCTCCCCTTTACAACTGGATGTATGGAGAGAAAGAGTGATTGGCCCGAGATCACCGAACAAGGTTTAAGGCAGAGTGGGGATTTGAACCTGGGTCTCTGTTCCTAGCCTGACACTCTATCCACCACATTCTACTGGATCTCTATTGTGCAAGAGCCATTGCAGGGACAGAATGAAGTAACACTGAAACCTCTTAAGAGAATTGCTTTGATAGCACACAATAAACAAGGATGTTTATTGGCCTTCGCTTCTGTGCAAAACCACTTAAGAAGCATGGAGATGAAACATCAAATCCCACTTCGCAACTACAGTGGTACCTCAGGTTACATACGCTTTAGGTTACAGACTCCGCTAACCCAGAAAAAGTGCTTCAGGTTAAGAACTTTGCTTCAGGATGAGAACAGAAATCATGCTCCAGCGGTGCGGCAGCAGCAGGAAGGCCCCATCAGCTAAAGTGGTGCTTCAGGTTAAGAACAGTTTCAGGTTAAGTACGGACCTCCGGAACAAATTAAGTACCTAACCCGAGGTACCACTGTACAGTTTTTTGGCATAGCAGGAAGCATGTCACAGTGCCCCAATTCTGATATTAATCCAGGGCTTCACTAAACTTTATTTATGAAGCTAGGAATGGGCACCAGGTCTGAGAAGCCTCGGTTCCCTCACTGCACCCTGATTTTGATTAGTTGTTCCTGGTTGGTATTCAGCCAACCCTAAGTACTGTGACTTAGGGTTAACAAATCAGGAAAATAGCTTAAAAGGATCCAGTTCTTGGATAATATTTAAGTTAGCATCCACTGTGGTGCTCATCTTTTAGTTGGGTGGGGGCTGAGGCAGGGAGGTAGGCCTATTGTACTCTTAGATGAGCTTCTTAGGAATTTTGTATTGTATACTGTTTGCTAGATCTTTGCCTTCTAATTTGTTTTATCTGTTGGTACTGTATCCGATTAAAGCATTTGGAGACTTTTTTTTGTACAAAGTGGCTAACAAGTGTAATGAATTGTTCATTTGTGATAATAATAAATCATCAACAACTTTGTGCCAAAGCCAGAACATGATGCGAGGAGGGAGAACGGAAAGGAAGAGCGCTCAGCTTTGGCACTCATTATCAGATTCATAAATCATGAAGCCTGGAATGATTGTCCACATCAGGTTGAAGAAATTTAGGTTTCTGGCACAACACACACAGCCCCAATATGAATTTCCGAAATGTGATTAAGAAATGGCTTACTCTATTTTTTTCTGCTGCCCAAAGCAGAAGCTTATCTGGGTTGTTTTCCAGCTTCTTCTCTTGAGCCTGGTACCATTCCTCGGTTTTTTCTTCCTGGTCTTCATCGTCAGAATCTCCAGACCAAAGACTCTGTGTTCCTGTGGGGATCAGGTGCCGGTGGGTCTCCAACAATTCAAGCTGGTTAAAGCTCTCAGGAAAGTCTCTATAATCTTTTGCATCCTCCTCTATGTTCTTCTCTGAGGATTTCCCACTTTCATTCATTCTGCAGACTTGAGTTCTCAAGCCCCAATTCACACGTGAAATAGTTCCTCCTCCTCCTCCTCTTCTAGCTCATTTCATTTCCTGATTGTTCATCAGCAGAATTTACAAGCACATAGAAACAGCTAGCAAAGGCTAGTGGCATAGATCGCATCAACATCATGGCAACCTTTAGAGAAAGAAAAATTAAGAAATGATTAATACAGTGACCAGTACACACAAAAAAGATATAAGTTCTTAGTATTTAACACTAAAAAAACACACGAATTGTGGCAGTGCAGGAGCAAAAAAAAAAAAGGAATCCTTCTGCTCTCAAATCCTGGCTTATATCAGACCTTACGCCTCCTATGAAAGGTCAGCTAAAGTAAATAGGTATTGTATAAGACAGCATTTTATGGCACCACACAAAGTTTAGTCATTTTGTTAGATATCTTCGAGAGCATTGTGTGGCGAGAGTGTGGCAATTACCGTATTTTTCGCTCTATAAGTCGCACCAGACCACAAGATGCACCTAGTTTTCGGAGGAGGAAAACAAGAAAAAAAATATTCTGAATCTCAAAAGCCAGAACAGCAAGAGGGATCGCTGCGCAGTGAAAGCAGCAATCCCTCTTGCTGTTCTGGCTTCTGTGATAGCTGTGCAGCCTGCATTCGCTCCATAAGATGCACACACATTTCCCCTTACTTTTTAGGAGGGAAAAAGTGAGTCGTATAGAGCAAAAAATACGGTATGTCCAAACTTAGGCCAGTAAGATTTCCTCCCTTGTCCTTCCCAATCTTATTATTACTATTACTGATTAATTTACATGCCACTATCTATTTTTAAGTAAACCAAACAAGGAGGCTTACAAATACGAAGACAGCTATATAATAAAATCAAGGGAAAAACTATGGTTCAAGTTCACAACAAAATACAAACAAACTTGAAAGGGCTGCAAAATACATAGTCAAAGCATTCCAAAAGCAGTAAAAGAGTCTTGTGGCAGTGTAAAGAGTAACCAATTTATTAGGGAACAAGTCTTAGTGGAATACAGTGCACTTCATCCAATGATTTAGGCATTATCCTGTATTATCCACAACAAGTGCGCTGTGAACAGCCAGTGTGATTAACAGTCTACTTGTTTTGCTCCCCTCCGATATCGCTGCAGACACTCATAATACCATAATGCATTTGATAAAATGGGACTGCGGCTCATGAAAACCTATGACGGCCTTCCCCAACCTGCTGCCCTTCTTTTTTTGTACCAAGACTCCCATAATGCAATTAGCCATACAAGCTAATTGGAGGGGCGGGGGAATCTGACAGGCTATCTCACATAATAGATCTGTCAGTCTTTACGATGCCACAAAGCTGTTTATTATAATAAAATCAGACTCCTACAGAAGATTGCTTGAATAGAATACAGTGGTACCTCGGGTTAAGTACTTAATTCATTCTGGAGGTCCGTTCTTAACCTGAAACTGTTCTTAACCTGGAGCACCACTTTAGCTAATGGGGCCTCCTGCTACCGCCAGAGCACGATTTCTGTTCTCATCCTGAGGTAAAGTTCTTAACCTGAGGTACTATTTCTGGGTTAGTGGAGTCTGTAACCTGAAGCATATGTAACCTGAAGCGTATGTAACCCAAGGTACCACTGTAGTCACTGCCACCCGTTTAAGAAGCAGATCGTGAGGGGATCAGTTAAAATTCCCTTGGGATGTTATTCCAAATCCTGGGCACCACAGCCGACAATGTCATGTGCCTTGCCTCAGAGGCAGGACCTGAAGAAAGGCCTCTCAAGTAGAGCAAATATACGATCTCAACTTGAAGAATGTCCGTAAAATCTTCCATTCCACTGGATCCCTTCCTGAAACTGCCTTGGTCGCACTGTTTGATGATCTCTGGCAGGCTAGGGTTAGAAGTACTGTTTTGGGGGAACAGGAGGTGGGCAGGTGTGGAGGACTCCCTGGTCCTGAATGGGGTAGCTGTGCCTCTGAAGGACCAGGTGCGCAGCCTGGGAGTCATTCTGGGCTCACAGCTGTCCATGGAGGCGCAGGTCAATTCTGTGTCCAGGGCAACTGTCCACCAGCTCCATCTGGTATGCAGGCTGAGACCTTACCTGCCCGTGGACTGTCTTGCCAGAGTGGTGCACGCTCCAGTTATCTCCCGCTTGGACTACAGCAATGCGCTCTACGTGGGGCTACCTTTGAAGGTGACCCGGAAACTACAACAAATCTAGAATGCGGAAGCTAAGCTGGTGGCTGGGAGTGGCCGCCGAGACCACATGACACCAGTCTTGAAAGACCTACATTGGCTCCCAGTACGTTTCCAGGCACAATTCAAAGTGTTGCTATGACCTTAAAGCCCTAAACGGCCTCAGCCCAGTATACCTGAAGGAGCGTCTCCACCCCCATTGTTCCGCCCGGACACTGAGGTCCAGCGCCAAGGGCCTTCTGGTGGTTCCCTCGCTGTGAGAAGCGAAGTTACAGGGAAGCAGGCAGAGGGCCTTCTTGGTAGTGGCACCTGCCCTGTGGAACACCCTCCCATCAGATGTCAAAGAGAACAACAACTACCAGACTTTTAGAAGACATTTGAAGGCATCCCTGTTTAGGGAAGCTTTTAATGTTTGATGTATTAGTGTATTTTAATATTTGGTTGGAAGCCACTCAGAGTGGCTGGGGAAGCCCAGCCAGATGGGCAGGGTATAAATAATAAATTATTATTATTATTATTACTATTATTATTATTATTACTACTACTACCAATGCTGCAACGAAGATATATAACAAAGGCATACAATACGATCAACTGGTAAGTGGAAATTATTGACCACATATTGGATTAGCACCAAATCATTGTTTTCAGTAGCTGGTCAGCAAATCAGGAACAGCAGAGGAGTGGTACGGGAGCATGCAGACAGGCGGGCAGGCTCCTACTCACTCAAGAGTTACAGTGGAGAGGTGTGATTTTTGCACACACACACACACACACTCTAACTGTGCCTGCGCTCATGGCAACTTCCCATGTGGGATAAGCTACTATCAGACTCAGTGGGAATCTCACTGAATGGGGTTTGCAGACTTATGTGTGAGTAGCTCCTACTGAACTCAGCGGGCTTTACATCCAAGTAAGGATGCATAGGATTAGGCAAAGGGGGGTCAGATGCAAAAGGACAGGGCCCCCTCACCTTTGGCAATTGTGTAGAAGAGGGATTTCAGCAGGTACAGCTTGTCACTCAAACTTCAAGCACTAAAATACCCTCTGCGCTGGGGGTGAAACCACCGAGCCTAGGACTTGCTGATCAGAAGGTCGGCGGTTTGAATCCCCGTGACGGGGTGAGCTCCCGTTGTTCAGTCCCTGCTCCTGCCAACCTAGCAGTTCGAAAGCACGTCAAAATGCAAGTAGATAAATAGGTACCACTTCAGAGGGAAGGTAAACGACCTTTCCGTGCGCTGCTCTGGTTCGCCAGAAGCGGCTTAGTCATGCTGGCCACATGACCCGGAAGCTGTACGCCGGTTCCCTCGGCCAATAAAGTGAGATGAGTGCCGCAACCCCAGAGTCGGCCACGACTGGAGATAATGGTCAGGGGTCCCTTTACCTTTACACACTGGAAGATGAATGGTCCTCTTTTGCGGCTAGCTGCCTAGCTCAGGCCACAAGAAGCCTGTACCTGCTTTGTATATTGTAAACAAAAACTATATTAAGCCTCAACAGGGCCGGCTTACCCATAGGCACTAGGGGTGTGCAGCACCCAGGCGCTGGGCTCTCAGGAGCGCCAGGCCGAGAGTCCAGAGACTGAAGAACCAGACCAGCCGACAGCCGCTGCCGGGCGGAGCAGAGCCTGTCAGAGTGCCACAGGCTCTTCTGCTGCTGGTGCTGAGGCAGCCAGCTGGCTCCACGCTCCTGCGCGCCTGGGATTGGTGGGCTGTCGAGAGGCCCGCCCAGCGCACGCATGCTGCTCACATGAGGCGTGCAGCTTCCCTCCCAAGCCTCCGTGGGGATTGCTTTCCTCCCGCAGTGGCATGGGAGAGAGTTGTGTGCCCCTTGAAAGCTCAACAACTTTGGCCTGCCCTCCCCCCAAATTGGAGGCTCTGGGCAGTTTTTTGCACCCTGGGCAGTTTTTTGCACCCTGGCACCGCATATGCTAAAGACGGCCCCGAGCTTCAACATGCAAAACAATCGCCTAAGAATTGCTCAAGGCTCTACCAGAAAGAAAGTGGCTTTTTGGGTTGCAATCTTCACATTACTTAAAGGTAAAGGTACCCCTGCCCGTACGGGCCAGTCGTGTCCGACTCTGGGGTTGCGCGCCCATCTCGCTTAAGAGGCCAGGAGCCAGCGCTGTCCGCAGACACTTCCGGGTCACGTGGCCAGCGTGACAAGCTGCATTTTTGGCGAGCCAGTGCAGCACACGGAAACACCGTTTACCTTCCCGCTAGTAAGTGGTCCCTATTTATCTTCTTGCACCCGGGGGTGCTTTCGAACTGCTAGGTTGGCAGGCGCTGGGTACTTATGCCAGAGCTAAAAACTGAAGTGGTACCTCGGGTTAAGTACTTAATTCATTCCAGAGGTCTGTTCTTAACCTGAAACTGTTCTTAACCTGAAGCACCACTTTAGCTAATGGGGCCTCCTGCTGACGGAGCCCGATTTCTGTCCTTATCCTGAAGCAAAGTTCTTCACCTGAAGCACTATTTCTGGCTTAGTGGAGTGTGTAACCTGAAGCGTATGTAACCTGAAGCGTAAGTAACCCGAGGTACCACTGTACACTCTGCTCTTTTCGGTGCCTGCTAAATACATTGTTTACACACGCCATCCCAGGTGCTTAGAAATGCTGACGTGAGTTTTGATCTGATTTAGCGTTCTAACTTTCTGCATGTTATAATGTACGGTAAACGTTCTCCTGATTTTACGCTTCCTGTAAACCACTTTGAGGTTTGTTACGTTGCTGGTAAAACCAAGCGGTGTATAAATTTTAGGAGGTAAAATAAAAAATACCCAGCTGCATCCTGGTTTCCAAGGAAACTGACATTTGCGCTCCTCCGCTTGCAAAATCCCCCTACTCGCTGCAGCAACTTACCTTGAGCAAGAAGTCCCATTGAACTCAGCGTTGCTTAGCAGACACATGCGGTGATTCTCTCTCTTTTTTTGCAACACGCTGCAGCGCTCCAGAAGCATCAGGTTTCCAAAGGCTGGAAAAATAAAAAGCAATTCATTAACCCATCATATTGCAAGAATAATAATTAATATCCCTTGCCTTCCCCCTTTTTTTTTGCAAGCGACGCCCGAAAGACGGAGCCCCTCGGCTGGAACCTCCGCAGGGCTTTCGGAGCAGCCCGCCCCGGACGCGCCGCGGGGAAAACTCACCCCCGCCTCCAGCCCGGGGGAAGGGGCGGGGCCAAGGAATGACCGGCAGCAACCCCAGGCGCCAGGGGACTTCCGGCCTTCCTCGGGCCTTTCGTCTCACTCTTTCACCCTTGCTGCGGCTGCGCAGTGGGGATTGCCTGCAGTGCTTGGGGAACCGGGATTAGAAGAGGAGAGGGGGCGTGGCCTGAAGCGTGCATTGGGTACGAAGGGAAAGGAGGAGCTTAGCTCGGAGGCGGGGCGGGGGGCGGGGTTCAGGACGCTTGTCGCGAGATGGGCCTTGCCTTGCGCGTGCGCGCCCGGAAAGGGGCGGGGTTATTTATCTCTCCCTCCTCGCTCCCAATAGCTGCGGCGCTATGGAAACTGGAGGCGTTGCGTCGTAGGCCGCGCGCCGGGAAGGAGGGTAAGAGCGCGGGAAGCGTGAGGCGCCGCGTGAGGCGGCATCAGGGGAGCCGGGTTTCCGGTAGAGGCTGCGGCCTAGTCCGCCCGTTCCCGCCCCCCGAGGGAGAAGTTTCGCTTTTGAAGTAGAATTCAGACATCTTCCCCATCCCCCACCCACAAAATAGCCTGCGCCTCCAGGGAAAGACAGGAAATAATTGGACCAAAAAAGGGGTCTCTTCCCACGCGCAGAAGGCTGGGTGTCTTGCGTAACACGCTTGTTCCATTGAACCCTCCCTCACTTCAAGGCTGCAGTAGATTCCATAGAAGTGTAAGGGCCCACGGAAGGCATCTAGTCGTGCCTCCTGCAATGCAGGACTCTCTTGCCCATTACGGGGCTCGAACTCGTGGCCCTGACTGAGATTTAAGAGCAGGCATAAGCAAACTCGGCCCTCCAGATGTTTTTGGCCTACAACTCCCATCTTGGCGGACTGTCTCGCCAGAGTGGTGCATGCTCTAGTTATCTCCTGCTTGGACTACTGCACTGCGCTCTACGTGGGGCTGCCTTTGAAGGTGACCCGGAAACTGCAATTAATCCAGAATGCGGCAGCTAGACTGGTGACTGGGAGCGGCCACAGGGACCATATAACACCAGTCCTGAGAGATCTGCATTGGCTCCAAGTACGTTTCCGAGCACAATTCAAAGTGTTGCTGCTGACCTTTAAAGCCCTAAATGGCCTCGGCCCAGGATACCTGAAGGTGAGTCTCCACCCCCATTGTTCAGCCCGGACACTGAGATCCAGCGCCGAGGGCCTTCTGGCGGTTCCCTCACTGTGAGAAGTGAGGTTACAGGGAACCAGACAGAGGGCCTTCTCTGTAGTGGCGCCCGCCCTGTGGAACACCCTCCCTTCAGATGTGAAGGAAATAAGCAGCTATCCTATCTTTAAAAGACATCTGAAGGCAGCCCTGTTTAGGGAAGTTTAAAATATTTAATGCTGTATTGTTTTTAACACTTGATTGGGAGCCGCCCAGAGTGGCTGGGGAAACTCGGGGTATAAATAATAAAATTATTATTATTATTATTATCATTATCATTCCTAGCTAACAGGACCAGTGGTCAGGGATGATGGGAATTGTAGTCTCAAAACATCTGGAGGGCCACGTTTGCCTATGCCTGTTTAAGAGCCTCACGCTCTAGTACCGATGGAGCTACCCCAGAGAGTAGTTTTCTGCCCATAGAGGATGTTGCCTGCCGTGTCTCTCCATGAGTCTGTGCTTTGGCAAGTGCCTCTTTTCCAGGGGAAAAGCAGCAGGTGTTTCTATTTGGGTGTGATCAATCTGTCACCCCGGGACTTAAGCAGAAGAAGTTTGTTTGTTGCCTTTGTTAGCTTCCTTCCTGCAGAGTGGCCCAAAGTGGCTTGCCTGAAGGTTGGTTAAGAACATTTGATGGAAATCTAAAAGCGCAGCTGAATAGATAAAAGGCAGTACTAGAAGAGGTCACAGAGTGTGTATGGAGGGAGAAGAAACTACCCAGAAGGCCTGATCTTGTATTTTCATTTTCCTCACCTCATGTGGTGGTTGCCCGCTGTGCCTCTTCATGATGCAGTGTTCTGGCTGTGCTGCTTCCTGAATAAGCCTCTGGCATCACATTGATCATTTGATCACCCTTCATGTTAAGATTAAAGTTGAATTAGCTGCCCATAGTGGAGGTTGCCTGCTGTGTATCTGCTAATCAAGTATCTGGAATTCCATGGGCTATGGTCATTATATCACACCTCATGCCAACAGCTCAGCAGAATCATCTGCCTGCAGGAGAAGGTGCTTGCTGTGTCCATGCATGAGTGGATTATCAATGGTGTTACCCCAGTTTTGATGTGCTGATCTTTTAGGGCCTGCTTTGTTGTCCTTTTGGTGCCAGGCAAAATGATTTTAAAAAGAAACTAACAGGCCTTTTGGACTTAATTTTAGCCCTGATTATTGTTATTAATCTGGATCTTACGATTTTGTTGCCTGTTTTACAATCAGTTTTATTTGTTTTACCTATATTTTTATTGTTTGGGGTTGTTTTCTTTTATGTAAATGACTGGGAATTCCTTTTGAATGATGTTTTAGTTGTTGTTTTTATAATAAACAAGCAAATAATGTTTCATTTGTTGGAGCAAAACTCAATAGATGTGCTTCCAAAGTACTTAAGCAACACTTCACTTGCATTAGGTGTTTGCAAAACACTCCAGCATCACTTGAATTTAGCATTATGGAAAGGGAAAGAAACTACCCAATTTGCTTCTTTCTCTTCCTTTTGTGTTTTTGCAGGATACAGTAGCGAGACACTGCTAGCATTTGCTGCAAAAGCTTGACTCAGCAGAAATAAAACACTTGTCCTTTTCCCCTCTGTAGAAGGAAATGAAGTACAGTAGTACCTCGGGTTAAGAACTTAATTACCTTATTTTTCACTCCATAAGGCGCACCTGACCATAAGGTGCACCTACTTTTTTGTGGGGGGGATTTCAAGGGGGGAAAAATGCGGCTCTTGGGGGCTTTTGCGGGAGATGGGGGAAGTGCGAGAGCCTCATTCTGTCCCTTCCCTCACCTCCCGCAAAAGCCAAGGATAGCCGCGCAAAGCCTCCCCACGGCAGCGGGATGAAGGCTCCCCGCTGCCCAGCGGAGGCTTCGCGGGCTACCCCAGAGCTGCTCGACTCAAAGAGCAGGTTGGGGAGCAGTGGAAAGGCTGCGTGCAGCCTTCCCGCTGCTTGTTGGGGCTGGTGGTGGGGGAAGTGCGGCTTTCCCCACTGCCGGCCCCACAAGCTCGGGGAGCAGCCTTTCCGCTGCTCCCCGACCTGCTCTTTGGGGAAAGCCACTGCCAGCCCCAAAGAGCAGGTCAGGGAGCAGCACAGACATTTCCCCTTAGATTTTAAGAGGAAAAAAGTGCGTCTTATGGAGCGAAAATACGGTAGTTCCAGAGGTCCGTTCTTAACCATAAACTGTTCTTAACCTGAGGTACCACTTTAGCCAATGGGGCATCCTGCTACCGCCATGCCACCGCCACGCTATTTCTGTTCTCATCCTGAAGCAAAGTTCTTAACCTGAGGTACTATTTCTGGGTTAGCAGAGTCTGTAACCTGAAGCGTCTGTAACCTGAAGCGTCTGTAACCCAAGGTACCACTGTAGTTTTTATTCAGCATGAGATTTTTTCCTCAAAAAAGACCAGTAGTGTTTAGCTGCTGCTTCCTGCAAAGGCCCAATGGAAAGGGAGAAAAACAAATCTTTACTTCCATCCCCAAGTTCTCTGCAATAGAAGAAAACAACAAAAAACAATCTTACTGCCACTGTCAACCTCCACAGAGGATGGAGAAGAAAAGAATCAGTGTTTTCTCAAAAAGCAAACATGATTTTTAGTGAATGCTTAGAGGTGCTTCTCATTGGTGAGGAGGCAGGTGCAGTTAAACTCTGCTTATGCATTGATCATTCCATTAGGTGTGATTGGATCATTCTGCCATTCTCTATGCCAGGATCCCAGAATGGAGGAGGCTTCCCGTTCTCACTGTATGATTCATAGTGCCTTTCAAATCTTTCTGGGGACAGGTAATTCTGCCTCAATCCTTTCCAGAGGATGTGTTTGGATAGATAAGTTACTATAGATACCAAGATTGCAGTAGAATTGCATGATCTCAAAAGCCAGTCAAAATTTTGAGTCACCACGCCAGGCTCAAGCCTTAGCTTGTCTTCCTCCATAGGTGGGGCTGTCACTTTTCTGTTCAAAGAAATGAACAGAAAAATCAGTAATTTCTTTATGACCAACAGAAAACCAACATTGTCACAAAGACCAAGTTTATGTGTTCTTAGGGCTGCAGGTTTTCTAAAGGAAACTTAGAGGGACTTTCTTTTGTGTGTAGACAACATGCATAGGCCATGCTGATTATTACTTTCTGCTGTTATTGTAACAAATGTTAAAGTAGTTTCAATGCAAAGCAGTTGTATGCATGTTTACTCAGGAGAAAGTCCTACTGTTTCAGTGAAGCTAAGTGTCTTTAGAGCTGTAACCCGAGGTGTTTGTAACCTGAGGTACCACTGTATCAGTTTTATACTTTTCCTATAGATTGTCATTGAGTATTTTCCTCTTTTGGATGTTACTCTTAGGTCCTGACTCTGAATCTCCTTTTTTCAGTCTCTTAATGTTCAGTGGTGCAGCTGCACTGTTGAACTGTGAGGAGTCCCGTGGGTTTGGGGCGCTGGTATGATTGCAGAGATGAGGCCTTCTACTTCCACGTAAGTCCCCTGCTAATATTTTCTCTCCCCTTGTGTGAATCCTTTTATAGAATTGTGTCTGTATGGTTGTAGAATTCGGGGAGTGCAACTTCTGACTTTTGCAAAATGCTTCATTGTAGTATAATCGCATAGTAACAGTGTTATGTTTCCCCCCCATGTTTAGGGATGATGAAGAAAATGCTACATTTAAAATTTTAGTTGCTACCGACATTCATCTTGGGTACTTGGAGAAGGATGCGGCACGTGGAAATGATACGTTTGTAACATTTGATGAAATATTGAAACTTGCTCAAGATAATGAGGCAAGGCAGTTTTATAACGCTTTGTAAGGTTAGCATCAAGGGACCAGTATTTTCTAGAAAGCAGTGTTATAATGTGCCAACAGCTCTGTGTGTACCATGTATAGGCCATGGATGGGGAGCTGTTGTCCCTTAGATGGTTGCTGAACTGCAGCTTCCCTCATCCCTCTGGGCCACCGGGCCACCTGACTGATGCTGAAGGGAGCTGGATTTAACACAGGTTCCTCATCCTGAGTGCCTTCAACCATAAGCAAGGATTGGAATAGTAAGGAAGGGCTACATGTGGCAGGATATTTTACTTAAATGGCTTCAGAGATGTGACATGTTGCAGAAAAAATTGTTAAAATACAGATGGGGACATTATGGGAATAGTAATGTGGTTCTGCCAATGCATCAGTTTCTTGAAATTTCACTGTAACATATGATGTATTATAGCTGATTTTAAAAAATGAATATATTACTTTTACAGAGTTACAAACTTAAATATTTATTAAAGACTCAGTAAAATTCCTGGATAAATTTGCCCTTTTATGTACTGTTCTCTGTTTAATGACTTTTTTGACGCTAATCAATGCTGAAAGAGCAAGATTAATTTTGATTATTTAGATTTTGTTTGCACTGTAAATTGCTTTTAGGTAACCAAAAACTGCCCAGAGAAATTTAGCTGCTTAATAAATATGATGTATATAATATTATTATGAATAATGAATACAATAATAATGTAATACTGCCAATTTATTTATTTATTAATACTCTTTGCAAAGGTATATGGTTTTACAAAACGGAAGTAAAAAATTATAAATGGAAATGGTTTTCAATATTTTAAAATAACTTTCCCCTTTCCTTTTTATAGGTGGATTTTCTTTTATTAGGAGGCGATCTCTTTCATGAAAACAAACCTTCCAGAAAAACATTACATACTTGCTTAGAATTATTAAGGAAATATTGTATGGGTGACCGTCCTATACAGTTTGAAATTCTGAGTGACCAGTCAGTTAATTTTGGTTTTAGCAAGTAGGTATCTTTATGATAAAACTGACTATCATAGTTGTAATGTTTTCTAAATAGAGTTTAATAAATGATAATAATTATTCTGTGGCCATTCATTTATGGCATGTTTCAGTGTAAAAAGTGATGACTTGAGCAGTGATATTTCTGTTTATAAATGAACTTAAACTTTGCTCTCCTGTTCAGGTTTCCTTGGGTAAACTACCAAGATGACAATCTCAACATTTCTATTCCAGTTTTTAGTATTCATGGCAACCATGATGATCCAACAGGGGTAAGAATGTTATACCAAAGTTGATAACTAGTAGGCTAAATGAATTATTGGATATGACAAACCTTCAGAAGATTAGTAAAGAGTTTAAACATCAGAATCCAGCAAACATTTATGCATTGATGTCCTTACAGTACAGCCCTAATAATGTCTACTTAGAAATAAGTCCTATTGAGGTCATTGTGGTTTCCAGGTAATTTAGGTTAGGATTGTAGCCTTAGTGAGATTGCAACATTGGTGCCTAGGTAAACTACTGTCTTAATTCTTGTATGAAACGGTTATGGTGGCTTACATTGTAATTTTGAAATAGTTGCATTGAGGTTTTTAAATGATTTCTGCTTTTTAAGAAGGCATACACTTGTTACATAAGGGGCTGAAAATGCGGTTGATGGGGCTCTCTGTTTCCTTTGTTGGCCTAGGATAAAACATGCTTTTTAATGGCATAAACATGTACACTTACCATGTAATCAATTCTAGTTTATCCTCTTAAGGTCCACAAAGATATTAGTACTTAGCATTTTTAATATCTTTTATGTCAACGTATATCTCTGTTCATTGTTTGTGGCCTATTGATGGCCTAAAGAAGGAGGGAAAAGAATCAATTCCACTTTACAAAAGCTTTCTTACCCAGATGCCTAGCCCTAGAGGCTGTTACAGGCACCCGGCTAGTAGCTATTTATAAGCCTAGTTTAGCTGATCTGGAAAAGAATACAATATTTCCCCCCCTTAAGTGCTTTACATTGTTTGGGAAACCTGTGTTCCTCTGCTTGCTGCTGGACTATAACTGTCATCCCTGGCTGGCTATGGCTAATGGGAATTGTAGTCCAACATTTGCTGGACCACATTTTCCTCATCTGTACTTCATGGTGGAGTCTCCTTCTTTGGAGGTCTTTAAGCAGAGGCTTGACAACCATATGTCAGGAGTGCTCTGATGGTGTTTCCTGCTTGGCAGGGGGTTGGACTCGATGGCCCTTGTGGTCTCTTCCAACTCTATGATTCTATGATTCTATGTGTTTCTGGGCTAAATGGTGACTAAGCCAACCTTTGATAAACAAATGCTAATTGTAGATATTCCTTCATCTATCTTACAGGCAGATGCTCTTTGTGCTTTGGACATCTTAAGTTGTGCAGGACTTGTGAATCATTTTGGACGATCACCTTCTGTAGAGAAGATAGACATTAGTCCTGTTTTGCTTCAGAAGGGCAGTTCCAAAATTGCTCTTTATGGATTAGGTATGCTATTTTTTTTTTTTTTTGGAATGGTGGCAAGGCTTTAATGAAACCATAACACCTTGGAGGAACATCAGGTCTGGCCTGAAGATGGTGAATTTTATTTATTAGAATTAGCGTTATGATCCTGGGGTGTGAGATTAGTGGAGTTTGATTTGGAAAACCTTAAGTCTGTTGACCAGTATTTATGGTTTTCACCAAATGAGGGGAACCTAGGTTTGATGTCTCAAAAGTTTGTAGTAGAACAAATAGCTCTTTCCATTATACCTGTCAGTAAATCAAAGGGGGAAAAGATGGTAAGCAATGAGTGCATTGAAAGTGCTTTGCATTTAATAATTAAATTATTTGTGGCTCATTGAAAACCCTATCCATTATTATTATTATTATTTAATTAAATACTGACTTTCCCGCCTCTGTCTTCCTGGTTCATTAGTGCTGGCCTGCTTGCTGTCTCCTTGACCACATTTTCCTATTTCTTTCATTCTCCTACTTTTCTACAGAAACCTGAGTGCCATTGCCAATACAACTATGTGGAAGTCACTCAAACACCTGTTGTTTTTTAAAATCAAGTGGTGTATTTAAATTTTACTAAACAAATACAGTGGTACCTCAGTTTTCAAATTTCTCCATTAACAAACATTTTGGTTTTTGAACACCGTAAACCCAGAAGTCAATGCTTCGGTTTTTGAACACGCCTCGGAAGTTGAACATGCCGTGCAGCTTCCGCTGAGTGCAAGATCCTGAGGCCTAGCTGTTGGCTATTGAGTTTTTGGTTTCCGAAAGTTTCAGAACTCAAACGGTCTTCTGGAACGGATTGTGTTTGAAAAGTGAGGTAACACTGTAAAAGGAAGTTCATGTGGATTGCAGATGTGAGGCAAATTGGCCTGAGCTAGTAGATAGCACCGTGTAGGAATACAGCAAGCTGGCTTATACTGAGATGGAACCATTGTTCCATCTAGAGCAGTATTGTCTACATTGACTGGCAGCAGCTGTTGAAGAATTCAGATAGGATTCTCTCGAACCAGGGACCTTCTGTGTGCAAAACAAATGCCTCACTTCCGAGCTACAGCACTTCCCCAAAACAGAACAATAAACTCTCGAGCACACGGTTCCGGAACCTATTTTCCCCAGATTTCTCTGCTGTTGCTTTGGCCTGCCAATTTCTCGTTAGCATGTTTTCCCTGCATTTCTTCCATCCAGCACTTGTATTTCTTTTAGAAACTGTTCTGGGTGGGGGGGATCAGGTTTAAAATTTTCTAGAAACCTAAACAATTGAGATTGCTGCTCTCCTTTTAGTCAGGCTTGAAAATAAATACTTTGGCAGTAGGCAACCACTTCCTGCCCAACTCACCAAGCTCAGGGCTCCCTCCTTCACTGGATGCCATAGCTCGTGGGTAGGCAAACTAAGGCCCAGGGGCCGGATCCGGACCAATCGCCTTCTAAATCCGGCCTGCAGGCGGTCCGGGTATCAGTGTGTTTTTACATGAGTAGAATGTGTCCTTTTATTTAAAATGCATCTCAGGGTTATTTGTGGGGCATAGGAATTCGTTCTCCCCCCCCCCCCCCCGGAATATAGTCCGGATCCCCACAAGGTCTGAGGGACAGTGGACTGGCCCCCTGCTGAAAAAGTTTGCTGACGCCTGCCATAGCTCCTTACTGCGTTTCTTTGACAAGGACACACAGCACTGGTCTGGGGGCTACCAGCCTTTACTTTGTCATGAGTGCAGCCTTGGCAGTTCTGCTCTGTGTCATTTTTGGACAGGGAACTCAGTGCAGCAGCTTGGGGGGCGGTGATGACTGTGTAGGAGAGTGTCGGATGCCGCTTGGCTGCTGACCCAGGACATGCTACTTGCTGAAAGTGAATATGTAAGTGGCAAGTTGCAAGGCAGTTTTAGGCATTTTCTAAACATTGGCAACTTTAATACAAACCATTGGGCTGGCAAGGATAATTTAGTCCACCCTCTTGCCAATGAAGGAAGTTTTTACTGCAGTACAGTATGTCATTTTCACAGTATTTCATCACAAACAACTCACTACAAGGTAATTATTACGTCCGTTCCAGGATCTATTCCAGATGAGAGGCTTCACAGAATGTTTGTGAACAAGCAAGTGACTATGCTGAGACCAAAGGAAGATGAAGATAGTTGGTTTAATCTGTTTGTAATTCACCAGAACAGGTACTGATGTTGTGTTTTTGTATATTCTGTTGGCCCAGAGGGGCTGGGGCAACCCAGTCACATGGGTGAGGTACAAATGATGATGATGAAATTGGTACCTTTCTCTCCCCCCTCCACTCTGCTCAGCCTTGCTTTAAAGTTGTCATTTTGCTTGTTCTTTGATGACAGAAAAAAGATGGTGGACTACAATACCAGCTCTGCACAGCTGATGTGAATATAGAGTACTTTTCTGCTTTTGGAGGGACATAAATAATAACCTTAGGCAACAGGTTTTAACTCTTTAATAGGGAAGGGACGCGGGTGGCGCTGTGGGTTAAACCACAGAGCCTAGGGCTTGCTGATCAGAAGGTCGGCAGTTCAAATCCCCGCGACGGGGTGAGTTCCCGTTGCTCGGTCCCTGCTCCTGCCAACCTAGCAGTTCGAAAGCACGTCAAAGTGCAAGTAGATAAATAGGTACCGCTCCGGCAGGAAGGTAAATGGCGTTTCCCTGTGCTGCTCTGGTTCGCCAGAAGCAGCTTAGTCATGCTGGCCACATGACCCGGAAGCTGTACACCGGCTCCCTCGGCCAGTAAAGCGAGATGAGCGCCGCAACCCCAGAGTCGTCCGCGACTGGACCTAATGGTCTGGGGTCCCTTTACCTTTAAATACTGTAATCCTTAGGGTAAGGAATAGTTGCTCTTAGCAATTTGAAAAATAAACAACTTTTATTTATGTGGGGCCCAAAGTTCTCATTTGAATGATGGCTTGCTCTTGTCAAGTGAGTAACCTTTTCTGTTACCTGTGTTTATAAATAACAATGGATAAATTTTGCTTTTCATTCTGGCTCCTTGGTGTGGATGGGTCACTTTTGATTATGCAGAAAACGAGGTTCAGTGGTGGTAGGATTGCATAAGGCTATGGGGGACTTGATCTGGGGACTTAGCAATAGGACCCAAGTGTCCTACTCTCTGAGTCAACAAAGCAGCTTGCAGGTGGAAGGAGTTGCTGGGCTATTTTCCTGTGCTTCAGTGCTACCCTTATAATGGCCTCTTACATTTGACCGTTGCTGATCTGTCTGCAACCTGAACTTCTGTCTGTCCTACAGCTTTAATTTAATTCGCCTTTCCTTACCTTTTGAAAATTGTACCTGATACACATGTTTTTGCAGTTGTTAAAGTGGAATTAAATATTTTATAAACACTTACTTTAACTGGAATATTTTAGTTTAATATCAGTGTAAAACCACCTCCTCAGTTTTGCAATTACATTTGTATGTTTCCTTTTGTACAGGAGCAAACATGGTGCCACAAATTATATTCCGGAACAGTTTCTAGATGATTTTATTGATCTCGTAATTTGGGGTCATGAGCATGAATGTAAAATAGCTCCTGCCCGAAATGAACGACAACTTTTCTATGTGTCTCAGCCAGGAAGTTCAGTGGTCACATCTTTGTCACCAGGAGAAGCTGCCAAAAAGTATGTACTTAGGTTTTATTTATTATTTTGTCTGGATTACTAAATGAGATCTTGCAAATTACCGTATTTTTCTGCCCATAAGATGCCCCTACGTATAAGATGCCCCCTATTTTTGCGGCAACAACCAATCACCAGTCCAGCCTTGGCACTATCCATGTATAAGACACCCCCTAATTTCTGACATTTTTTAAAGGAAAAAAACCTAGTCTTATACAAGGAAAAATATGATATTCTTTGCTTGCTCTCACCCTTTCGGCTTGTTTATAAGGTGAAAGCAGGGGACTCTAATTTCTATTCCTGGTGAGGAATTAGAAGATCTCCCCATCCCTTAAGCCCTGCCCCTTAGTTTTAGCTGCTTGCTCCTACCTGAGTCCCATAATCTGCTCAGCTTCGAAAACGCTGTTCTAGAGAAGGCTTCAGGGCTCTCTCACTGACAGATGGCAATTCCTGTTGTCACAGTACTATGACTGTCTTGCGCCTTCCTTCCTACAATTTCAGTGATTTAACAAAGGGTCCAGAACCTGACCTGACTTGTGGCTGCTGACTCCCCAGTTGTACTATCTGTTCTTGGTACAAGCATGCCCTATACCATTCAACTGAAATGTCTACAAGGAGGGAGAAGGCACTGAGCCTCTTGTCTGTGTCCCCTGTTTTCCCCCAGTGGTGGAACTGGACTGACATAAAGTGGCAGGTAGAGAGGGCTGGGCTAAGGAGAATAAGCTCTGCATTGTTCCAGTCCTGGCCAGGGAGGGCGGGGTATAAATATTATATTATTATTATTATTATTATTATTATTATTATTATTATTATTATTATTATTAGTGGACCCTCCCCTAATAGTGATCTTGTAAACTAGCAAATTGAACCATAACTGATTTCTTTGCTATGCTCCTTTGAAACAAACAAACAAACAAACACACACACATTCAGCATCTTAGTAGCAGAATAGTCTCCATGGGCACCAGCAACCTTTAATCCAAATGGCTATGGAGCAATTCACCCAGAGACATGGAGAACTGCACAGGAAATTTTTGCCATGCAAGGTGCAGAGTGGGAGAATCTGGCATTTCTTTCCTTAAGTAAAGGAAGGAAAGATGGGGAGCCAATTATTATTGGAGGAGGCCCTGTTCTCTAGGGCTAAGAGGCAGTCTCTGTCATAACTTCTGGAGGAGACTGGACTGCCTTTGCCTCAAGTCCCAGTTCAACTTCCTTCTGACGAAAGACAGACCTCGAGGAGCTCATGCATTGGCATGAGAACCAAATACTAGTTAGAGAGAGAGAGAGAGAGAGAGAGAAGGAAAGAGTGTCTGTGTCATCCAAGATGCAGAGTTCAAGAATCTGCCATTGTTGTTCCCTTCTTAAGAGAAGATAATACAAGTAAATAGATTTCTGTAGCTTAGGTAATGTAGCCTTGTTTTATCTCCGGAAGACAGAATTGCGATTGTAGATTTACTGACTACGTTTTAGACTAAAAACTGCTTGCCTTGTGCCTGTAAGTTCCCAAACCATTTGCTGAGCTGCTGAGATACTTGAGGAGGGAGGACAGGTTCTGTAATGTTGTTGATAGTGAATGCAAGGAAAATGGAAGGTCATCTGGTCTTGGTGAAAGAAACCTGTGAAGGCAGAATAAGGTTCATGATGGGGTAGGGATTACAGATGGCAGGTTATTTCTGTTAAAAATGTAAGTCAGATCTTTTGCTGCAATGGTATGCATTAAGCTAAGTACTCCATTCACTGCCCATTTGTATAAGGACCCAGATCCATTCTGATTATTCCCAGTGTGAACTTCTCCTAGCCATGGCCCTTGAACTCCCTGTCCAACTCTTAAGGCTCCTATAACAAGTAACAGCTTTCCATCATGTTGACAACTCTGTGAGCCTAACAGTGATCACGGCTGAAATAAATTCTCAGGGTATATGCCACACTCGATTTACCCGGCTTTGCTCAATGCATTCCAGACATGTTGGCTTGCTGCGCATCAAAGGCAAAAAAATGAATATGCAAAAGATTCCTCTCCAAACAGTACGGCCTTTCTACATCGAGGACATTGTTCTTGCTGACCATCCTGACATCTTTAATCCTGACAATCCTAAAGTAACACAAGCGATACAAGCTTTCTGCATGGAAAAGGTAGGAGCTGGGAAAGATAGGAATGGGGCACGAGTCCACTATGGTTTCGGATATTAGGAGTGCTATCTCACTGTGTATGTGGACACTTTGTATGTGGGTTGTAGTATTGTAGAATATGAATGGTTGATAGAGTTAATGTTTGAGGCTGTGAATAGTAGTAGTGTTGTCAAATGGATGGTGAGAGATGGGGTTTGAAATACTTATGTCATACTGCCTTGTAGTTCTTTCAGCCAGATGGGCAGGGTAAAAAGAATAAAAATATTATGAATTTAGATTATTATATTATATTATATTAGGATATTGCCTTTGTATTCTGTTATGTGAATAATTTGATGTGGTTTTTTGCACTTAATTCTGCATGTAAACTGCTTTGAGATCTTTTGGATGGTTGATAAATGGAAATAATAAATAAATAGCCAGGTATGTGGTTTTTCCCCTTTCCATTTTTAAAGGTTGAAGCCATGTTGGACAATTCAGAAAGAGACCGTCTTGACAACCCCAGACAACCAGATAAGCCTCTAATAAGATTACGAGTAAGATGGGGCTCCTAATACGGTTTTTTAAAAAAAATCAAAAAGCAATGTAGCAAACATATTGTTAAACACGTTACTTATTTTTTCTTCTCTCTTTTTTTGAAGGTAGATTACAGCGGAGGCTTTGAACCATTCAACATTGTGCGTTTCAGCCAAAAGTTCATGGATAGGATAGCTAATCCCAAAGATATCATACATTTTTTCAGGCACCGGGAGCAAAAAGAGAAAAATGGTAAAAGAATGAACAATAATGTAGCTTCTACAGAGAATTGTAACAAATATTGTTGATGGGGAAAAGAACATTATTCATGGAAGTACTTTGGTGTGGCAACAATGTATTTGAAGCATTGCAATGCTTCTATACAACAATAATGTAGCATTGTTCTGTAAGCAGAAATCATTGTGTTGACAGGATGTGTTGGTTTAACACCTCTCTGAGTATGATTTAAACATTGGGAACCAACCAATATATACAACATAACATTAGTTACCACAGGTTAGCAATTGTTCTGTGTTAAGGTCAGATATTCACACACACACGGACTGTTGTTCTTAATTATTTCAACCTGCAGATATGCATTTTGCCTTATTGTAATGATAATTTGGGATAGCAAACCATTCTCTACATGGGCTAAAAATTGCATCATTTTTTCCTTTTTTTAAAGATGAGATTAACTTTGGAAAACTGGTCCACAAGCCTGCATCAGAGACAACAACTTTGAGGGTAGAGGATCTTGTTAAACAATACTTCCAGACAGCTGAGAAGGTAAACTTATTATTCAGAATTTGAGGTGTTGTTTTCTTCTTGTTACCTCAGGTTGAATTTCTGGTTTTAACGCTAATTCAACAGCAGGTGAATTTTGTTTCTCAAAGCCTTATAGCTATTGATTTTTCATTCTAAGAATCTGAAATTGCGTGGAAGGAAAAAATCTAGAAGAGGAATAGTGTTAAGTTTTTTGAGCAAAAAACCAACAGAGACTTGTGGCCCTCAGGAAAAAGAGATGATTCATATACAATAGCAAACCATGATGTGTTCTGATGTTTGAACTGATACAATCTGATAAACCATGGTTTGTGAACCGAACACAAAACCAGGATTAATATCGCATAATTTGAAGCTGGTTTGCAGACCAGTTTGGGTAAACTCTTTCATCATTGCATCCAAACTGTCCAATAATAATGTCTGTTAAAATACACAAAATAAGTAAATGATCCACAAAACCAAGTCTAGGTCTTGCCGCAATCATTCCAATAGACCTGAGAAGGCGCTGCAAAAACAGTTGGTGAGCTTCTTTTGTAAGTTTGCTGAGCTGTTTTTTAAAAGAAATATTTTTATTAAAGCTTTCTTAATTTGTTGAGCTGCCTTTTGAGGAATCGCCCCTGGCTCCAGTCCTCGCTTACTTACTGTATTAACCTGTGTATAAGATGACCCCCAATTTATCACTAAAAAAAATATTCCAGAAAAAGGTCACCTTATACATGGAAAAATATGGTATGTTTTAATCTGAGGTCTGAAAACAAAGTAAGGAGCAATTGCACCTCTGGGGGGAGGGAGATGTGCATATGGCATGGCACAATGGAGAAGGCCCTGCTCTGCGTTGCTACACCACAAACTACCGTATTTTTTGCTCTATAAGACTCACTTTTTCCCTCCTAAAAAGCAAGGGGAAATGTGTGTGCGTCTTATGGAGCGAATGCAGGCTGCGCAGCTATCCCAGAAGCCAGAACAGCAAGAGGGATCGCTGCTTTCAGTGCGCAGTGATCCCTCTTGCTGTTCTGGCTTCTGAGATTCAGGATATTTTTTCCCCCTGTTTTCCTCCTCCAAAAACTAGGTGCATCTTGTAGTCTGGTGCGTCTTATAGAGCGAAAAATACGGTAACTGGAACAATGAGCAGGGCCTCTGCAATTCTTTACACAGAGGTGGAGAACCTTTTCCTGAGGTCAGATAGAAAAGCCTGGAGGACTGCATAGTACAAACCATGGTTTGCTGTTACACCTGAACCAGCGCAGGCTAATTTATTACACTATGTGCTTTTGTAGTCAAGAACCATAAAGCTTAGGGCGGCATTTAACTAAATAATTGTGTGAGCACAATGACTTCCCCCTGTGCATACCTGCCTTTAGCTAATAATTTTCAATCACTTGCATTTCGGCTCATCTTAAGTCCCCCCCCCCCCGAGGTTACATCGTTTCACCACCCAAGAACATAAATCTGGGGTATTCAATGCAGTTTCTTGTTTGTCTTTCTGCAAGAAAGTGCAGCTTTCCCTCCTGACTGAGAGAGGCATGGGAGAGGCAGTGCAAGAGTTTGTGGATAAGGAGGAGAAGGATGCGATTGAGGAGCTGGTGAAATTCCAGCTAGAGAAGACGCAGCGGTTTCTGAAGGAACGCCATACAGATGCAGAGGAAGCCAAAATTGATGAAGAGGTTAGTATGGAGCATGGGTAGGTAAACTAAGGCCCGGGGGCCGGATGCGGCCCAATCGCCTTCTAAATCCGGCCAGCGGGTGGTCCGGGAATCAGCATGTTTTTACATGAGTAGAATGTGTCCTTTTATTTAAAATGCATCTCTGGGTTATTTGTGGGGCATAGGAATTTGTTCATCCCCCCCCCCCATATAGTCTGGCCCCCCACAAGGTCAGAGGGAAAATGAACCGGCTCCCTGCTGAAAAAGTTTGCTGACCCCTGTATGGAGGGACTTACCTTTCTTGAAATGACAGTGGGTAGCAATATTTGGGAGAAAGAAAGGTGTTGGAACTTCACAGTTATTTTCTGTAAACATTCAAGGTCCTCACCCCACTCCCAATTCACCGTTCTGACAAGCCGATCCTTTTTACTAGCGTGTTCTGAAGGTTGGAGTGTTAAAAGATAATCCAGCCCCTTAATTTATGCAACATTTTATTAAAGTGACTGAGTGGCATTGCCATTTTAAGCCACAAGATGGCAGCAAAATAGTATATACTGGCTTTACACAGATGGGTGCCCTCCAGTTGATTCAGACCCATCAACCTTAATCGAGAATGATGTAATAGCTGTTGGATGCATTTACTAATGTACGTCATGAAGGTCAAGCTCTACCTATCAGCATCTCAGGATGCCCCCCCCCCCCATTATTTGTTATTTTAATAATGGAAAGAGCAAAACAGTCCCCTTCTTTTTTGCCTATCTTTTTTACCCTGAAAGTGTAAAAATACATAGTTACCGTAGTTACCTTTTTACCACTTCGACACAGGTGCAACGCTTTAGAGAGTCGAGAAGAAAAAACACCATGGAGGAGGACGAGGAAGTTCGAGAGGTAATTAAGCTGAAACAATTGAAAGGATCTAAGGTGACTTGGGCCATCATAGCTGTCAACTTTTCCCTTTTCTTGCCAGGAATCCTATTCAGGATAAGGGAATTTCCCTTTAAAAAAGGGAAACGTTGACAGCTAGTTGATTGGCTTGAATAACATTTCTTTAGAGAGAGAGAGAACTTCCGTATGCAAGCAGTAGCTTCCATTGTTTCCAAAATGTATATCGCAATGTGTTGACATTCACTTCAATATTTTACCCATTTCCTATTTCTTTGGTAATAAACATGTTCCCCAAACTTTACCCTGATCACACGGTGCTGCAAGCTGTGTTTAATTAAAACTGGAAGCAGAAGCTTCCAGACTACTCCTCAACCAGCACTGAGCCCCAGTGGGAGTCTAGGCTCATTCTTGTGAAGCACAAAACTCTGACTTAGCTGCTAATACAAGTTGACTCCAGCAAAATAGATACTTTTGAGTTCTCCCCTCTCAGCTACCATCATGTATCTGTCTACATTGGCAAACCCAAAGATCCAGAGTTTTCCATCACTGCTGGATGCCAAAACACGGCTCGTAAGAGGCACAGTCTATGGGTTCTAATAGTTTTTACAAGGCATTGCCTAAAATTTGCCATCAAATCATAGATCACCAGATTTGTTCAGCGATTTGTTGACGGGTTCTTTTTTTGTCATCCTTCTTAAAAAGCATGTCTTGAATCAATATTTCATCGTGGCAAGGAATGGATCTGTGATTTTTTACTGTGTGGTCTACCAATGTAAGCTCAAGATTTTATGGTGGTGATGGGAACCCTGTGTAAAATCATGCAAATTGAAGAATATCTGTTTTAATTTTTCTGAACCTGTCAGGTGTGTCTGTGTGTGGGATGGTGGTGGTCATTTGTTCTTCCTTGCTTCCAAGAGAGAAAGAATCTTTTAAAAAGGGAACCTTTTTAAAAGGGAAGCTTTTAATTTTAATAGACTATTGTATTTTAATATTGTGTTGAAAGCTGCCCAGAGTGGCTGGGGAAACCCAGCCAGATGGGGGGGGTATAAATAAAGTATTATTATTATTATTATTATTATTATTATTATTATTATTAATATTAGCAGAGAGGGTGGTGCCCATGGTGCACACTCAAAAGTTATTGGGCTCAAAAAGGTTTTTCAGCATTGATTTAGTATTATGCCTGAACCAACCCCCTGGGGAAAGCAGATGAAACTTCGATTTTTGTTCCAGTAAGGCGGTTAATATGCTTCAACATTGGTTAACACTTTTCTCTCAGGCTTTAAACAGGGCCAAAGCTCATAGATCTCAGGGGGCTTATAATGCTTCCGTCAGTAGTGATGATGACCTCATGGATGTGGCTACCTCTGGTCAAAGGGCTAATGATGATTCCGATGATGATGCTGATTTGCCACCCAGCAGAGGAAGAGGGAGAGGTCGGGCAAGAGGCGGTAAAGGGCAGAACGTAACAGCAAGAGGAGCATCTCGACGAGGAAGAGGAGGCCAGTAGCCTTATTGTCCTTTGCAATTGCAATCCCAAGATTGTGGGATTATGATGGTGATGATAGTAATAATAATCATATATACATAAAGCTCTGAAGGGACGCTGGTGGCGCTGTGGTCTAAACCACTGAGCCTCTTGAGCTTGCTGATCAGAAGGTTGGCGGTTCGAATCCCCACAACGGGGTGAGCTCCTGTTGTTCGGTCCCTGCTCCTGCCCACCTAGCAGTTCAAAAGCATGTCAGAGTACAAGTAGATAAATAGGTACCTCTCCAGTGGGAAGGTAAATGGCGTTTCCGTGCGCTGCTCTGGTTTGCCTGAAGCGGCTTAGTCATGGTGGCCACATGACCCGGAAGCTGTATGCCGGCTCCCTCAGCCAATAAAGCAAGATGAGCGCTGCAACCCCAGAGTCGTTCACGACTGGACCTAGCGGTCAGGGGTCCCTTTACCTTTATACATAAAGCTCAGTTTGCAAATGTGCACAGTTTGCTAGGAGAAAAAAAAGGGCCATATGTTACCCATGTGCCCTGTTAACCTCCAGACTGGTGGAATCCTTTCCATGTGTGAGGAGGATGTTGTTGTTGTTTAGTTGTTTAGTCGTGTCTGACTTTTCATGACCCCATGGACCAGAGCACACCAGGCACTCCTGTGAGGAGGATACTTATGATTAAACAGATCAAAGAGGGAGTAAGAGGTATATCTTAAGCACACATCCATTCTATGATGTTTTGCATTAGTGATTCATGGTCAATTTCCAGTTTTAAAGAAGCATTTGCTTATAGCTTTCATCTTAGATCATTTTCTCTGCCCTAGCTCTTCTCTGTCAACCCTTTTCATGCTGGGATGATACAGACACCTGGCTCTTATGATTGCAAGAAACCTCTCCCTGGCCACTACTTTTTCCTTAGAGGAATTCTATCTGCACATGCATTCACGGAAATGGCAGAGACTGTCTTACATTTGCATGCACATGCTTTCTTGAGCATGTGCTATCTAGTTACTACAATGCAGACCCTCTTCTTACTTCTCCAGGCCAAAATAGAGCTTCCTTTCTCAGGTACAGGCTACCATTCTTAGAGCTGAGTGTGTCGTAACAGGCATGCATAGCGAAACACAGAGAAAAGGGTTGGCTCACTCTATCTGCTGCACCACAGTGGCTCAGTTAACAATTGGAGAAATGTAAACATCTGAATATTTACTTTTCTTTTACTGCAGGAGGCACTGGCCAGGACCAGATGATTAGCAGCAGAACATATAAATCTGCACCCGTTCCTACAAAGAATATGTCCATCATGGATGGTACGTTCAGAATGCAAGTGAACCCCTATATCATATTGACATGCATGTCCGAAATTATTACTCTCTTTAATGATACCTTAAGAAAATAATCCACTTGATGTTTTTGATGTTGTCACAGTGTCGCACATGTGTCATTTTCAGAGGTTTAGTTGTCTTAGGGAGCAATCCTATGCACAAAAAGCTGGTATAAAGCTCGTCAATGTAATTTAAGCCAGTATAAAGTTACTCCAGATCCAAATCTGGTCCAGCGGTAGGACTGCTGCTGTTGTTTTGCCTAAGCCTGGCAGATGGAAAACAGGCCTTTAATATAGTGTTCTGTGCCATGTTACCGAGACAAATGGGCTTAGGATCCAGCCTAATTTGCCAAGCTTTCTGATTCTGCCCCTGCCACACCCCTATTTGGGGACTGACACTAGCCTCAACTCAGAAGGATAAGCAAGTTATTTGATGCATCTTCGACTGAGCTAGCCCTGGGAACTTAACACCAGCTGAGCTGATGATCCGCTGTATCCTAAGCTGTTCATCCTGATGGATCTTTCCATAGGATTGCTCCCCTACTCTGGCAGCAAGAGTCTTGTGGCACATTAAAGACTCACAAATGTATTCTGGCATAAACCTTTGTAGATTAGAGTCTGCTTATTCAGATGCATGAAATGCTATTCTCAGTTGGCATGGGATGGAGGAAAAAAGTGTAACAGCGATGTTACAGGTAGTTGGAAATTTAATACAAATGCATACTGTCTGTAATAATTATGTTAAAACTTAAATGTATGTAAAATAAGCACAGTCACCAGTCACAAAAGCAGCCTTGGTGATGAGAATTCAAATATCCTGGCATTGCCAAGTGCATTAACACATACAGTGGAATAGAAGCCCACTATCTCACATTAGATCACAAGTGATAGAACTTTCTGACAGGTTTTCATTCAGCAATTTCACACTGGAGTTTTCCTCTTGAAGTTCCTTTGCACTTTCACATTAGCACAGGGGTGTCAAACTCAAATTCATCGGGGGCCGCATCAGCAGTTTGATCACCCTCAAAGGGCCGGTTGTATCTGTAGGACTATGTGTCCACTCTTTATTATCATAAATTATTGTCACTGCATTCAATTATTGATAATAATAAACAGCATCATGAAGCAAAAATATTTCCTGTTTGAAAACAAATATATTTACATCACTAAATTCTGAGCACATTAATTCTACATGATATATTGTCAAATTATTATAATGGCCACAGATCTTCAAATTCTAAAAACAAAACTTTGATCCCATGCAAGAAAACAAGGTTAGGGCAACTTTAAAACAATTTTAATGTCCAGTCGTTAAAAATATAGCAAAACAGGAAGGGGATGCACAAAACTAATAATTAAAATGGGGGGAGGGAATGGAAAACCTTAGCATCATGGGTGTAGCCAAGGGGGGCAGAGGGGTAGCTGCCCGTCTCTAAATCAATAAAAATCATTCCCTCACTTTCCTCCGCCATGAATACGGAGAACTTCGTGGCCAGCGAGAGGCTCGTGACGCGGCCTACGTGCGGCAGGGGTCGCAGGGGCGCCGCGCGCATGAGCTCCGCTTGCGGGCCTTACTGGAGCAGATAAAAAGCTGGGCTCGTCATTTCTTTCCCCGCTGAGGGAAAGCGGGAGTGGGGGCGTTGCTTCGTCTCCAGAGGCTCCGCCCACCCGCCTGCCTGCTTTTCAGGCCGCGCATGTGCTGAAGAGGCGGCTTTCTTGTGTAAAAAAAAAAGAAGTGAAAATAAAAGGTGAAGGCTGGCGGCCGGCGGCGGCTACACGGGCCACATGACGAGGTCTGGCGGGCCGGATTTGGCCCGCGGGCCTTGTGTTTGACACCCGTGCATTAGCAGTTGAGTATTCTTAGAAGTTGGTATGTTCTCCGGTTGGATTCTGCACATTTCTCTCTGATATCAGACCTGTGTCCATTTATTATCTTTTGCGTAGAGACTGACTTGGTTGTTGTGTTACGGCTCTGAGGGGCATTGTTGGCAGATGATAGTGCATGTAACGTTGGAAGATAAGCAGGCAAATGTGCTCTTGATATTGCTGCTAATTTTATTAGGTCCTGTAAAAGTTGCCCAAGTTAGATACAGGGATAAAGTTGGTGGCTGGAATTCGTTGCAGGGTGTGATCCTAAATTGTCCATTGTGTGGTCTCTCTGTGATGGGTAATTGTTTTAGATAAGGAAACTAGAGTCATACCTCGTGTCGCGTCCGCTTCATGTTGCGTCTTTTCATGTTACGTCCCGCGGCAACCTGGAAGTACCGGAACGGGTTACTTTCGGGTTTCACTGCTCATGCATGCGCAGAAGCGCTAAATCGCGCTTCGCGCATGTGCAGAAGACCAAATCACGCCACGCGCCTGCTCAGACGCAGCGCTTCGATTTGCAGGCATTTCACGTTACGGGCGAGCTTCTGGAACAGATCCCGTCCATAACACCAGGTACCACTGTACCTGCAAGCAAAGACCACCTGTCTTTATTTTTTTTCTATTTCTTTTCTTTTCTTTTTCACCACCTGTCTTTATGATAGGGAAGCATTCTGTCCAGGATGGGCATGTTTGATAATACCTAGCTGCTTATATAACGTGTGTGTCAGCCTATATACGTAACTGCTTTCTTATGGGTTAATTTGCCATTTCTCTGTAAAAAGCAATCTGATGCACAGCAGCTACTTCTAGATAAGCCTTCATAGCAATTCCAGTTGTTCATGCTCTACAGGTAGTAATGGTGAATGACTAAGCTAAGAAAATAAAGCGCTGGAGGGAGCTGACCTTGCACAGGATTGTGCGTTGTGATCACAATGTTAACCTGTGAAATGTAGGCTTCCCGTGGAATTATCTTGGGTTGTAAGTCAGTGTGGTTTTCACATTTTATATTTTATGTTTAACTCTCCTGTTTTATGTCGGTTTGCTTTCTAGCAAGAGAAGTGAATAACCCACTGCTTTTTAGATCTTCTCAAGGTTGAATACTAGCATTCTGTGTTCTGTATTCCTCTTGGCACAAGAGGATAGAGCAGCTGTTCAGGTTTTTTAAAACTAACTCGTACCAGTAGCATGTCTCATTCTTATTAAGTTAATTCACAAGTAACTTGTTTTGGTGTTTTTCACCATTTTTAATTATCTTATAAATTCCCTTGAGACAGTTGTTTGGAAGGCAATTAATAAATTGATGATGGGGAAAATAATAATGATGAGAATAACCGTCAATAATTCATGTTACTTGCAGTAAGGGTGTTTTCAATCTTGCATGTTTTTTGTTGCATTTTGTGTACTTAAAAACCACTCCGTATGATTTTTTTGTTGTGATGCTACAAATTTCCACTAAGCTCCTTTGATTAATTTATAACACCCTACAGCAAAACTTATCACTTATAATTTATTCTAGCCTTTAAGTCGTCAAGACAGCAACCTGCCCGGAATATGCCAGTCAAGAGTTATTCAGAGGTGAGTAGTTATTTCATGGATATTAAAGCAGAAGATTTCCTTTTGCCTGTTAGCAGCTGCTTTGTATATATGTATTCTTGCTTGCATGCATTTAAAATACACACACACACACACCTCCTTTCCACTAAAAAGCAGCTCAAAATGCAAAATAAACGATTAAGTGGATTTTACTTGATATTTTGTCTAGAAAAAGGAGAGAGGATCTTACCTGTTGGCTTGTGTTTATTTCATAAAATTTATACTCTGTAAAAAACACACACCCTTAAAATGGTATGCAAAAAGATAGTAAAACTGATGAAATAATAAATCGCAACCATACTTTAAAACTTTACAACATACAAAACTGATTTAAATTACCTAAACTTTCTAAGCTTGTCCGAATAAGAATGTTTTTAGCAGGTGCTGAAAAAGAGTACAGTGAAGGTCCCTGCTTGATCTTAATATGCAGGGAATTCCAAAGTGCAGGTGCTGCCGCACTAAACGAGTCGGTGCTTACAAATGCGGAACAGGTATTCTGTGGCATTTCTGGTAATGTCAATTCCTTTGAGCAAAGCGGTTGAGCGAGCACATGAGGCGTAAGGCAATCTCATAGGTAGGCTGGTCCCAAGTTGTTCAGTTTTTTATCTGTGTTACAATTACCATTAGATACTATTGTTCTTTGTCTTTCTCTTCTAGGTAATTGAAGATGATGACTCTGATTTGGAAGAAGTGCCTTTTACTCCTTCCTCCACTGCAAATCAAAGGTTAGTTAGTGCATTCATTTCCGTGATCTTCTTGGTTGTTTGAAAAATATGTACGAAGAAAGGAAAAGCAGAATGGCAACAAGTACAGGAGAAGGTTGCTGAGCCCCCTGTTTTTTCAAACAATATTTTTGTGTCGTCTAATTGCAAAAGATTCTGGGCACCTTAAAGCTTGCTCTACTTTCGTCGCCTGAAAAATGTTTTCATGTAATGAATTGTAAATTGGGTGGTGTTCCATCTGCCCACATTTTGCATGAGCTTCTTTATAGACAAATGAATTTCTAACCTGTGAGTATTTACCGTATTTTTCTGTGTATAACATGCCCCCATGTATAAGACAGTATGGGACTCCAAATAGAGAAAATGGGGGGAGATTGCCCCCGTGTATAAGACACCCCCCATTTTTTAGCATTAATTTTAAATAAAAAACCTAGTCTTCAACACGGGAAAATGCGGTATTTTAAATAATACTTTCAGCTTTCAGCTCACCCTTCATTCCAAAGGATACTAGGGAACAGACAAAACTGAAATGTATCATATAAAGAATAATAAAAACATAGAAGCAGACACATACAGAGACATTTGGGGCAGTGTGTGTGTTTGGGTAAATGCCTGAATATGGCTTACGATTTGTGTTTATCAAAGTTTGCTGAGTTCAGATGAAATGGCAAAGTGTGGTTTGCCACTAAACCAGGATCAAACGCTTCCAACTGCTGTGTTTAAAAGCAGGGACATGCTCTCAGGTGCATGCTAATGATGTTAAACTATGATTAGGGTTTTGAACAGCCCTCTTATCTTAGCTTCTCTGTTTTTATTTTACCAAAAGTGTTTATCTGGGTGTTTACAAAGAACTACTTCCAAGCATTCCCAGTAGAGGTTTCAACTTTCTCCCTTTGGTGGAAAAGTTATTTCCCCTCCTTCCCCCAATCTCTGCCATATTGCACACTGCTTGGGCATAATGAGTTCGTTACACAAATGTAGTGGCTCAGCACAAAGTGGCAAACGGGGTTACTTTTCAGCCATAATATCACTAATTTTTAAAAGCGACCTTGCTACGAAAATATTTTCATATGGTTGTTGTTTAGTCATTTAGTCGTGTCCGACTCTTCGTGACCCATGGACCAGAGCACGCCAGGCACTCCTGTCTTCCACTGCCTCCCGCAGTTTGGTCAAACTCATGCTGGTAGCTTGGAAAACACTGTCCAACCATCTCGTCCTCTGTCGTCCCCTTCTCCTTGTGCCCTCCATCTTTCCCAGCATCAGGGTCTTTTCCAGGGAGTCTTCTCTTCTCATGAGGTGGCCAAAGTATTGGAGCCTCAGCTTCACGATCTGTCCTTCCAGTGAGCACTCAGGGCTGATTTCCTTCAGAATGGATAGGTTTGATCTTCTTGCAGTCCATGGGACTCTCAAGAGTCTTCTCCAGCACCATAATTCAAAATTTCATATGATAACCATCTTCAAATATCTGAAGGGCTATCACATGGAAGATGGAGTAAGCTAGTTTTCAGCTGCTCCAGAAGGTAGGACCCAAACAGATGGATTCAAGTTACAAGAAAGGAGATTCTGACTGAACATTAGGAGGAACTTTCTGGAAAAGACCATATCGGAAGCTAGCAATTTTTAAGCAGAGGTTGGATGGCCATCTGTCACAGATTCAATAGCTGTGATTCCTTCATTTTAGGGCATTAGATCACATGGCCCTTAGAGGGCCCTCCCAGCTCTATAATTATATGATTCTGTGGGTAATCTCTTATTTATTTCAAATGTGATATTGATGATGTGTGACTTTCAGTGTTATGCTTTGTGATTTTTAGTGCTGTGCTTTCATTGATGGTGACCAGTATCTCCTATTTATAATGTTTAGATTGTTCGGAGCATCAGCATCTAGCAAAAGGAGCTCACAGAGCCAGGCATCAAAAGGAGTAGACTTTGAATCCGATGAGGTACAAAAATATTTTCTCTTCAGTGTACTTTCTTTAATTCGTATATAAAATATTACTGGACGATGCCATGTATGTGTGTTTTTAAAGTTTCTTTATATGCGTTTAGTAATCAACTTGCTTGTTCCTAACTTTATCTTCAAAACCTGTTCCATTATGTCCATTAGTTTGTCTCTCTGAAAAAGGGCAGTGTTCGTTTATTTATTTCATAAAATTTACATACTGCTTGTAGGAAAGCCCTCCACGCAGTTTACAGAAAACTGTAAAATAATCAGAAAAAAAATATTTGCAACCGCAATTTAAAATATGCAGAAAGATAAAACCACAAAAAATTGACTAAGACAAATTAAAATGCCTACAGACTTTCTGAATATCTGGGTAGGCTTGCCTAAATAAGAATGTCTTCAGCAGGTGCCGAAAGGAATATAATAGGTACCTGCCTGATCTCAATTGGCAGGGAGTTCTAAAGTGCCAGTGCTGCCACATTTAAGTAATCAAGTTCCTACAGATGCAGTGCAGGTACTGTTTGGCACTTGTAAAAGTGCCAGTTCTGCCAATCAAAGCAGTCAGTCATTAGGTGATGGCGAGAAAACCCTGTTAAAAATGAGAAGCTTAAATTCATATGCTTCAGTTTTGACAGGCGAGCAAATTCCTCCTAATTAATGCCTGTCAAATAACTGTTGTACCCTCTTCCCCAACAACTAGGAAACAGGTTCTTCGAATAAATATTTCGCCGCTGGTTGAACAAGGAGACATATTCCTCCTCCCTAAAGTCATTCTTCCTCAGTGAATGGTTTCAGATAACCATTGCCTCACCTGCTTCCCCACAGAGCTGGCCCATATTTGGCAACTCCCTTGGGTGTCAAAATGTGCTGGGTTTCAGTCACAATCTTGGGAAGAAAGCCCCTTTCTGCACTTTTTAGTTCTTGTTTTTCTTGGTGGAATAGGGATTCTAAACAGTGATGGCGGTGCAGTACACTCCTTCAGAAATCTAGTTATTTAGTGCAGTTAACTGATGTGGGACACAGTGGTGTGGTGTAGTGGTTAAGAGCTGTAGACTCGTAATCTGGGGTACTGAGTTCGCTTCCCCGCTCCTCCACATGCAGCTGCTGGGTGACCTTGGGCTAGTCACACTTCTCTGAAGTCTCTCAGCCCCACTCACCTCACAGAGTGTTTGTTGTGGGGGAGGAAGGGAAAGGAGAATGTTAGCCACTTTGAGACTCCTTAAAGGGAGTGAAAGGCCGGATATCAAATCCAAACTCCTCCTTCTTCTTCTTCTTCTTCTTCTTCTTCTTCTTCTTCTTCTTCTTCTTCTTCTTCTTCTTCTGGTGTGACAGTCACTGAGGTCTGGGAAGGCCACTTTGCTCTTGCTCAATTGTGGTGACTCACACACTCTTAGGCTGGACTCCATGGCAGTGAGCATGGATTTTGAAGGCAGCTTTAATAACAGAAGAACCTGCTTTGCAACCGAGAGCAGGACCGCTGAGTCTGACATGTTGCCTCATACAGGTCATGTGCACTCATGCCAGGAGGAATGCAAGTGATAAATTTGAGGAAGTCTGGCAAGGGTTCTTAGAATTATTTTGAAGGCTGATAACAATGAGAAAGAATTGACTGGATGCTCCGGTTGGTTTTGATTGAAGTATATTTGCAGAAAGAACATGGATGTTTTCCCTTGGTCGCCTTGTTGGTCAAACCTCGCAGATCCCTCTACAAAGTGCTGTATCCTAATACTTACATTCCATCTTTCCTTTTATTTTTAGTTTGACTCGGTAGTTTTGTCCAATTTCAAAATGATAACAAATTTTCTGTACTATAGCCAAAACTGTCTGTCACGTTTTTCACATGCTTTTTTGTGTTCTTGTGAAAAAGGTTCAATAAAAAATTAAAATGTACAAAATGAGATTGCTCTCCTTGGAAATGTGGCCTTGTTGATGTCTTGAAATGAAATTGTCTTATTATTTTACAGGATGATTCTGAGTTATTCAAGAGCACTTCAAGAAGAAGCAGACGATAATTTCAGAGCCTGCTGTATGGAAGGATAATACAGGGGAAAGAAAAAAACCCTCTGGAAATTCTGTAAAGGAATCTTACAATCTATGCAGCTTTTCTCCAATAATTTCACAGTTAATTACATGTTGCCTTGAAATGTTTTGCTTCCTTGGTGGGGGAGTAATTGTTACTTATTCTCCATATGTAGTATCACTTAATTCAAATGGCATTTCTAATAGCTGAACCATATTCCTCCCCGCCCTTGTTTAAGATAGAATAACTACTCAAAAAAGATGATGAGGCAGTGGGCTCATTGCCTAGGCCATTGCTGAGGATCAGCCAGTGATTTTTAAAATTCCATTACCTTTTTATATTACAGAGGAATAAATGAGACCTGTTCTGTAAGTGAATCGACAGTGCTCTCACTTTCTTTGTTTCTTAAACTTCAGTCATAGAGGGAATGCTGACAGTGTTAAGTATTAAATCCATCTTGGTTGCTTCCTGTAAGCAGGAGGCAGTAGGCAGGGCTTGCCAAGTCCTTGGATATAAAATGTGACTCTCATTCTGAAACTGTTTATAAGCTTGAAAGTACAGTTCAGCATGAAGAATCTCAGAAAGCAGAAATACCTTTAGGGTAATGCCTTATTCTGAATGCTTTGCAACACTTCCTTAGCAATTCCGCCAGCTGGCTACGCTGAGCTGGTGCTGGTTGGATGCCTGTAATTGTAAGAAAAATTGGCAGGGATTTAATTGACATGGATAGAAAGTAGTAAATTGAGATGGTACATGGATAAAAGGCCATAGCCCCATCTGGTGTTTCTTATTTTTCAGTTTTTCCTCTGTTTTGTATCTGCCAAAATTTTGGCCATTGTTTCATTGACTTCAGAAACATCAGTCCGAAAGAAGGGTACCTGAAGATAATTTCCAACATAAAGAGCCGTGTTGGATTTGGTAAATGTTTGAGTGGAGTGGTATATTTTTACATGGAAAGTCCATTGGCAACAATGATGATATTTTTATAGACATTTTAACTGTCTTAGAAAAACACATAGGAGAACAAATAATGTCATTTATGTGTTATGGAACTGTTAAATACTGGGGTTTTCTTAAAATTCTATATTTTTCCTTCTCATATTATCAAGATCTTGGGTGGGTTCATAATGCCTCCTTAGAATACTTCTGAATTTTGGTTTGGTCTTATCAAACATAGAAGCAGAAAAGAGGCTCTTGATTATACTGCAATAAGGAGAAAGGTACAGTGAACAGTGTCTGCATTGAAGTACTTATTTTCTTTGATTTCTCTCTGGAGTGCCTTCTGACCTGAAGCCCCAGAACCTCCCCATGCTTCATCCACAACCTGTTTTCGTCTCCCTGTTGGTCAAACCTACCAGCTAGAATAGAGATGTGTTTCAGAAACTCTTACTCTGTATACAACCATTTTGCAAATAAATTTAAAAAAAGCAAGGTGGGTTTAACTTTAATTGCCTATTACCCATTTTTTATAATTGTGATTACCCTGCCTGACATAAAACAAATGGAGTATGTACAGTTAATACTGAAATGGCAGAAGAAAAAAGCTGCAGATACAAACCCATCGTTGGGGGTGGAGACTAGAAGCCTTGTGAACCGTGAACCGAGTGCTCCCCAACTGAGCAGAAGACCAAGAAACAATATTTACAACCAGTAGCGAAGCTGCATGCCCCGCCATCGGGGGCGGAGAGCAGGCAGGGGGAGTGGCTGGGCCCCCCCGGGGGCATGGTATGCCGCCCGCGAGGGAATGGGGGGCATGATGCGCTGCCTGTGGGGCATGGCGCCTGGTGCGGGGGCGAGATGCTCGGTGCATGTCCAGGGGAGCCGCAGCGATGGCACCCTACCGGAATAGTGGTGCCGGGGGCGGTCCACTCCCTTCGTTTTTCCGCCAGTGTTTAAAACATATCCTCAGCAGGCTATATTTATCAGGATCAAGTACAGTGGTACCTCGGGTTAAGTACTTAATTCGTTCCGGAGGTCCATTCTTAACCTGAAACTGTTCTTAACCTGAAGCACCACTTTAGCTAATAGGGCCTCCCACTGCCGCCGCACAATTTCTGTTCTCATCCTGAAGCAAAGTTCTTAACCCGAGGTACTATTTCTGGGTTAGCGGAGTCTGTAACCTGAAGCATCAGTAACCTTCATTAATAACCAGAACAAAATCAAATTCTGGAAAAGAAACTAGAAGAATTCACAAGGCTATATAGGAAAACAGGTTCGACAAAAATTGGGCAGAAAATAGAGAAAAAATGCACACAATTCTGAACAATGCCAAAACAGAAGTCAAATATTGTAAGTATGGTAACAAAATTTGGGAAGAAGATTTTATTGAAATCTCAGCCATAATTGGATGGGGGGTGAGATTAGAAAAAAGCTTATTTGACTCTATTTAATATATTTACAGGGGGGAAATTTGGATAGTTTACATTAAAACTTGGTGGGCCACTTTGGTGGACATAGAAGCCTTACCCACAAGCTGAAATCACGACTTGCAGTTAAGTAGCCTTGTCGGTGCTTTTCCATTATCCTTGCAGTAGGAAAAATTTAATTTCTCACTATTTGCAAAAGAACTTCAATCCTTTCATGTAACCAAGAAGGATGGATAGTGAAGCATTTTCTTTCCCCGAGCAATAAATATTTACTGTCCTCTGTTGCCTAGCAGCAAATGGCTCAATAAGAATCAACATCTTCCTGCTTTGACATGCTAGCTGTGATTTTGAAAAGGTGTTTTGCCCCCAGAGATGAAAGCCTGTGGTCAATGCATGTCAGCAACAACATAATTTTGCAGAGAAATCTATTCTCTCACATTTTTCTATTTAAACATGGCCACATTGTAATGCGGCATCCCAGTTGCAAAGATTTTAATAACGAGGCAGCTCACATTTACATATGATAGGGTCATCTGAATGTGTGTTAAGGTATATTTGTCAGGATCCAAGGGACTATATTAGCGGCGTGCAAGAGCTTGCATGTCTCTGTTAGATATCACCAGGGGGCACCACACACCCAGTTTCAAAAGTGGTGTTTATGGGCCATGTGAGGTTGCCACTCTAGAAACATATGACCAACTCATTGGACATCCAGAAATGATGGCATCCTGGCAATTTCTCAGCACCATGCACAGGTACGTATTAGAAGCTGTCCTATACGGAGCCAGATTGTTGATTTATTTAGCTAGGTATCGTCCACCCTGACTGGCAACAGCTCTCCAGGGTTTCAGACCAGAAGTCTTCTCCAGCCCTACCTGGAGATCTCTGGGATGGAACCAGAGACCTTCTTCATGGAAGGCAGATGGTCTACCACCCAACTAGAGTCCTTCCCCAGCATATTTTTGCCAATAGCTTATGAAGACTATTGTCCACAGCCCAAGGTCCATATATTTGCAAGGAAATCGAAAGCAATGGAGGGATGCACCTTAGATGGAAAAGCGTCAGTCAAAATGATGGGAATTAACTTTAATTGTGTTTATCTTAGGACAACTACTTTATCCTCAAAGTGCTACCTCTTTAGGGGGGCGGGCGGAGAAAGCAATAATAGAGCAATCATAGTTGGGAGTGTTTTTCACAAATGCCTCATCAGTACCCTAGGTATAAACCATGCTGCTTGGCTCCTGAAGAATGCTGCCAAAGTGTTTGCATGTGTTCATATATTACCTTTTCAGCTAGATAGATAACGGTGAAAGATTGTGGGGTTCTGCACAAGGTGGAAACTAGCCTGCAATTTACTTGAATAGAAGATACTTTTCAACTGGACCACCTTCCTGAACACAGCACCGCGGACACTGACCAAACTAGGAGTTACTGCCGTGACATAAGAAGCCAGCATTGCGGTAATTGGTGGATTATTTCCGCCCCCCCACCCTGTTCCTATTTTTCAGAAAGAGTGGAAGCAGAAAATTGAACCCAGAGGGGGAGTGTGTGTACAGATGAAACCGGCGCTTCAGAATAGGAACAATACTGTAAACCAATAGGCTGAGTTCTTAGTTAGCCAGCTTTCTATCGGGTAATGTGCCGAGAAACTTGAGTGCCTTGATTACGGGAGAGACATGCACGGGCACAGCAGTTACCACTGATATTTTGCCAATAGATTTCTGCACCTTGTTCGCAGTCCTAAAGACTGCCTCCTAACAAAAGCTGAGCATGCCTGGTTCTATGTCCTATCGATTGAGCACATAGAGGGAGCTGCTTTGGAAGACGGACGTTGATCCTTTCCAGCCCCATGGGAACGATTACTTGCTATATGTGGCTTTACCTCACTCACTTTGCTAACTCTCTCGTGAGATCCGAAAAGTTTGCAGTCAATGGAAGCTTGGGGGCGTTATTTGAAGTACCGAACATCTCTCACTTTTTATCCTGGACAAACTATACACTTGCTGACTGGCAGAGCTTTCTGGAAGGGAAAAGGTACGGGTCAGGTTCCCAAAACCTTCTTGTGAAAATCCTCCTCGTCGTGGCGTACTCAGTTATCATAGTGTTCTCCCTCTTCGGCAACGCCTTGGTGTGTCACGTCATGGTCAAAAACAAACGGATGCATTTTGCCACCAGTCTGTTCATTGTGAATCTTGCTGTGGCAGACTTGATGATCACCTTTCTCAACACTCCCTTTACTTTGGTAAGAGCATGGGGATAATGTTTATATTTATTGAGATTATTGTTTAAATAGCATAATACTTGCATGTGGATTTAGCTCCCTTCTGTCTGCTAAAATTATTAGGGGGGGCAGGGGGTGGGAGCAACACAGTTTATTTAAAACTAGTAATTGATAGTGATTGCCTGCAGGATGGCTGTTCTGTGTTTGCGTGTGTGTAAGCAGAGAGCTGTGTTATCCTAGCTACTTATGCTAAGCTAGTAATGTGTTTAAGGTATCATTGTACTTTTTAAAAGCACCTCAAAGATCCATTACTAAAAGTCTCTTGCACAAGCTCTTGCAAACCGAAGGGGGATGCAGAGTGTTGGGTGGAAATTACTATCGATGTATGCATAGTTCTTTGATCCATTAGGAAAAGCACTGCAACAAGGATTTATTGTGTTATCTATGGAGGCAACAGGCATATATTCATAACAAATGGGATTCGCTGGCAGCTAAGTTGCTTCCCCATTTGCAAGAAAGCTAGCCAAATGCATTGCTCTCCGCAATCAGATCTTAATAGCTAAATTAGTTAGCATCTGCTGGATGCAGCTTCACGTAGCTCAATCAGTTCTCAGGGCCCTGAAGCCTTGATTGTGCGGAGCGTACTTCACAATTTCTGTAGCACTAGGGAGCCATAATAGCTTGGATTGTGCGACTGGTGGTCATCTTCCTGGCACAGATTCAGCTAGATTCCCTTATCTCTGTTATGCCTGTAGACAGACAAACCAAATCAAAGGCAATAGACGAACCCACAGCAAAGTCTCTGTCAAACAGAAACCAGAGTGGTTTATTGGATGCAGAGCTTTGCTTCTAGTAAGTGACGAATTATTGTAATAAGTACCTGCATATTGTAACAAGTATCTGCATAGTATCATTATCAAATTTGTTACTTGCTTTATCTTGCCCAAGGCAACCTAAAGCAACTTACAACCAAACAAAGAAACATTCAAAACATCCCACCCACTTGTGAAAGACCATAGATAAAGGCCATAGATAAAGGGAAGTTTTCATCCGGTACCTAAAGAAATGTAACAAAGGTGCCAGGCAAGAGTCCCTGGGGAAAGCATTCCTCAAACAGGGAGCCACCACAGAAAAGGCCCTGTCCTATTGCTGCCCTCTGGACCTCTTGTGGAGGGTCTGGGGCAGTTCATTTGGGGAGAGTTGGTCCTAGAGGTATTGCAGTCCTGAGGTATTTTCATTTTCAAGCCCTCTGGCATTTTCAAGTGTTTAAAGCAGATCACATGCATTAGGTAAAGGTAAAGGTACTCCTGCCCGTACGGGCCAGTCTTGACAGACTCTAGGGTTGTGCGCTCATCTCGCTCTATAGGCCAGGAGCCAGCGCTGTCCGCAGACACTTCCGGGTCACATGGCCAGCGTGACAAGCTGCATCTGGCGAACCAGCGCAGCACAGGGAACGCCGTTTAGCTTCCCACTAGTAAGCGGTCCCTATTTATCTACTGCTAGGTTGGCAGGCGCTGGGACCGAACGACGGGAGCACACCCTGCCGCGGGATTCAAACTGCCGACCATGCGATTGGCAAGTCCTAGGCGCTGAGGTTTTACCCACAGCGCCACCCGCGTCCCACATCACGAGCATTATTTTACTGTAATTCCTGCAGAAATCCTGCAAGATAGGAAAGCGCTACTTTCTCCATCTTGCAGATGATGGGCTGATAGAGATGGGGGAGGGTTTCAATTCAGTTCACATTTAGAGTCCAGTCTTTCACACTATCCGAAACACTATGTGAACACAAGTTATCCCTAGAAATTCACACTTCTATTTATTTTGCAATGTGGTTTTCCAACCAAGCAATGTTTATTATTAATTATTATTATTATTATTATTATTATTATTATTATTATTATTATTATTGCAGCATATATTCAGGGACAGTATACATAAAAATGAATATATCAGTGAAAATAATGTAAACATTGGGAAATTACTTGCAGAAATGTGCACATTAATAAAAAGCTGCATAGAACAATGTGCCAGGGGAAGTTTGCATTAAAACACTGATGAATTTTCATGAGTTTTATTGGGGTGGGTGGGTGGAGAATCGCAACAGAAATGCGATGAACTGAATCTAAGGTTGGGAAAATGAGAAACAAGATGGACAGAATATTTTCTCCTTAGCTGAGCAGGAGTGGCTTGCTCAGATTGTAAAAAGTGAAAATTGTCTTGTTCCTGCCAGGCTCGCTTCGTGAACAGTACATGGATATTTGGGAAAGAGATGTGCCACATCAGTCGATTTGCCCAGTACTGTTCCCTTCATGTCTCTGCCTTGACCCTGACCGCCATTGCCATAGACAGACGCCAGGTGAGGAATTTTTTATTCTAAACGGCAATCAACAACATTTGGGGCATGCTTTATTTTACTTCTAAAAGCCTTTTTAAGGAGATAGCCAGCTGGCAGGCCTCACCCAATATCCCACAACATCTCCCACGAGGAGTATTAACCCCTTTTCTTGGTGACAAAACCTCCTTCCACAGCGTTGCTTTTTTTCAGGTGGGATTTAACTGCATATAGGCAAAGTCGGGTTGCATAATTAAAGTGAATTTTGTGCTTTAAGAAGCCCTCCTTTCCCCACCCCTGCACCAAATCAGACCTTTTCCCCATAAGGGAAGTGATGGGGAAATTCACTGAAAAGTGTAGGAGATAAATTTTGTGATGTGTCATATAATCTCCCCTCAGACAAACAAAAACGAATGCTCAATATGTAGCAGCAGCAAATGACATAGAATGCTCCTGCAAACTTTACATTTCTAAAATAAAGCTTTTCCCCCCAACATGCTCTGCAAACAGGTGATACTGCATCCTCTGAAGCCTCGGATTTCAACTGCAAAGGGTCTCGTTTGCATCTCCATCATCTGGCTAATGGCCACATGCTTCTCCCTCCCACATGCCATCTACCAGAAATTATTCACTTTTGAATACAGGTAAGGGGGACTTTTTGGCAGAGCAATCTTGGTGTGCTGGTCCCAGGGGGTTACCGTGCGGCATGGTCTGAGTCCAGTCCGAGGTCGAGGTATGGAGGCTGTCCATCAAGGCTGAAGCGGGGTCCAAGGCAAGGAGTCGGGTGAGGTCAGGAACTCTGGCAGAACAGCAGGACAGGGTGCCTGCAGGAACAGGTTGCCAATAATGTTGCTCCCGCAACCTGGGACTGGGCTGGCTGGCTTTTATCTGCCCCGAGGCATAGGGCGGTCCCGGTCCACGGGTGACTCGCCTCTCCTGGGCTGGAGGCGAGCACTCCTCCTGCGAGAACTTAGTTCCCTCCGCCTCTCTGCCCTGAGCCTCTGCAGCTCAGGAGAGGCTGGAGGGTTACCGGACCCAGAGGCAACCTCACCTTCCTCTGATGGGGCTGAGAGTGGAGCACCTGCAGGCAATGGGTCCTCGATCACCTCCGGAGCCAGAGCAGATTCAGCTGGTGTCTGCTCCTGAGGATCCGGCACAGGTGAGGGCCCTTCAGGCTCAAGGCCCTGCCCTGGCTCAGCCGTTCCTGGAGGCGGGGACTCCTGTGCAGGCTCTGAATCCAATTTCCAGGCCATCACACTTGGGCTTCTGTCAGGTAATGGCATCCTTGAGTCAGTGGCGGACTTGGGTACGATGGTGCCGTATGTAAGAACAACATTTGGAACCCACCCCTTGTTGGGATACTGCCGGGAGACAGGGGCATCAGGCAGGCCCCCAGCTGGCTCCAGCCACCGGTCGGCAGCCAGGTGAAACTCCGGTTCTCGGAACAACATCAATCAGCGACACAAGCCTCAGCTACCCTTAGAAACTTGGCACGCTCTTATCAGCAGAGTGAGTAACTTCTCACAACAGAAGTGGCAGACAGAAACATGTGTAAGCATTATTTACAGGCATTTATTCAGCATAGTTCAGGAACAAAGGAAAAAACATGTCTGCCTCCCTTTGTGTCCAAGCATACAGCAGCCAAGCAAAAGCAACATAGAACGGAACTTCCCAGCAGACTGTGCTGGAAGTAAACAGGCATGTGACACACAGCAGTCATGCCCGTTCCCTTTTAAGGTGGAACGGAGCTATATTCTAACACCCCTATCCTTTTGCTTCCTTCCCAAAGATGGGTAAGGAAGGGCTCAACTTTGGGAAGGAGGCACGCGGGAAGGAGGCAGGGTCCTAGAGCCCTCTCCCCTCTTTCCCAAAGCTGGGAAAGCACTAACTCGAATTTGGGAAGGAGGCGGGAGGACTCTAGAACCCTGTCAGAGTCCTCATGTCTTCTTCCCAAAGTCCATTGGGGGGTGGGGAACGTTCTACAGACAGAGGAACACATTCCCAGCTGGGCAATCCTTCTGAGGCCACATGCTGGTGTGGGTGGAGCCAGAGACAAAAGTGGGTGGAGCAAAAAAAGGATTATTTTTTTTTACTGTTGTGCTAGTTCATGTACACACCCCTCTATCCTTAGCAAGCAAGAGACGCTCTTTGCATGCCAGGACACATCCCAGCTAGGCAAAAACATTCCAGGAGTGTATGAAACAAGGCCAGTGAGGGATGTAGGATTGGAGAGGGTGTGTGAGGATGAGTCCCAAGGGCCAGATAGAAAGGCCTGGAAGCTGGGCCTGCAGTTCCCCACTCCTGATCCAGAAGATTCTATGTTGAGATGAATGACCCTCAGGGGTCAAACTCCACAATTCTATGATTCTAAGTGAGGGCTACCAAAAAGTACCCCAGGAGCCAGTTTATAGTGCCGTCAATGGGACGCTGGTGGCTCTGTGGTCTAAACCACTGAGCCTTATGGGCTTGCCAATTGGAAGGTTGGCGGTTCGAATCCCCGCAGTGCAGTGAAATCCCATTGCTCTGTCCCAGCTCCTGCCAACCTAGCAGTTCGAAAGCACGCCAGCGCAAGTAGATAAGTAGGTACCGCTGTGGCGGGAAGATAAACGGCGTTTCTGTGCACTCTGGTTTCCATCACGGTGTCCCGTTGCACCAGAAGCGGTTTAGTCATGCTGGCCACATGACCTGGAAAGCTGTGGACAAACGTCGGCTCCCTTGGCCTGAAAGCAAGATGAGCACTGCAACCCCATAGTCACCTTTGACTGGACTTAACTGTCCAGGGGTCCTTTTTTTTAGTGCCATCTGATGAACAACCTAGTGTTTCCTCACTGCTGAAGCCAAGCCAGACGCAATAGAGAACATCTAGCGGTCCCCTGGCGTAGCATATTAACGGAATATCTGCCCTTGATTTTCAGGGAGGAGATCACCCGATCCTTGTGCCTCCCCAATTTTCCCGAGCCAGCTGATTTGTTCTGGAAGTACCTGGACTTGACAACTTTCGTTCTGCTCTACGTGCTGCCCCTTCTCATTATCTCCATCACCTACGTGACCATCGCCAAGAAGCTCTGGTTCCGCACTGCCATCGGGGTTGTGATGGTTGAGCAGTACTTTGCCCTCCAGAGGAAGAAGATTATGACCATTAAGATGCTGATGCTGGTGGTGGTGATCTTCGCTGTCTGCTGGTTCCCTTTGAACTGCTACGTCCTCCTCCTCTCCAGCCAAGTCATCCACACCAACAACGGCCTGTATTTTGCTTTCCACTGGCTGGCCACAAGCAGCACCTGTTACAACCCCTTTATTTACTGCTGGCTCAATGAGAATTTCAGGGCAGAGCTGAAGACCTTTCTTAAGGTCTGCCGGAAATCCCCAGATCCAAGGGAGCAAAGGCTTCCATCTCCTGCTGGTTTGCCGTGCAGGGCAGCCTGGCCACAGAGAGATCACTGCAAGGGTTTACAAGTCTCCCTTGACCTCCCGTCCACCTCCAATTTTCAGCTGAGAAAGAATGACATCACCGCTGTGCAGCCTATAGTTGCTGTGACTTGAGCATCGAAAGCAGACTAATTGGGTGGTCTACGGCAGCACTGCAAGGAGGCCTTCTCCAGGTCTGATGCACTGGGCAACTCCGCAGAAAGCTCTGCCTTGTCCTTTAGTGTGTGTGGCTTTGCTCACTCGCTTGAGTCTTTCAAAGCTCTGAAGAACCATGTGTTTGCTCCCATGTCGTGCTCCTGTGAGATTCAGTGATATTTCAATGGATGGATAGGTCGGCCAGAGGTTGATGTAAAGGATCTTCTTTTGGGGCAGAGAGTTGGCCCTTCTAAATCCTCCCAGCTCCATGGTTCTGGGTCCGCCACACTGCCAGTGATGGGCAGGAACCCATCTGGCAGCTGCTAATGACATCAAGGCTAGGTTTTCACATGTGACGGAGGGGTGAGCATTATTCTCTAAAGAGATAAGAGCCAAATAGGGGTCAGGAGCCAAGTTTTGTCAAGTGATACTTGACATTAAAGAAAGCACCCCGGACCAAGATTGGTTAACCACCTTGTGTTCCCATCACACATGCAGGAACGAGTCTCAGTGCCCACATTTTCTCCAGCAATAGGCAGACATAGACTTTGCTCTTTGGGAAAGGCATCTACAACAATTTTGAGAGTGGCCTCCCGAGTACTGGCCAAAATAGATTTTAGGGGACGCTTTGTTCAGAGACTTATCTCAGAGTGTTTCACCCCTGAAGAAAGCCTTTACTTGCCTTTGCAGTTGAGTTAAGCAACACAATAACCTTAAACCCACTTCAAGGCTGAGAAACTAGATGGAGAAAATGAAACGAGAACGCAATTCATTTGACATGTATTTTTAGTTGCAATGGCTCTTATTGATTAGTTGTCAGTGCTACTTTCTGAGCAAAATCATGGAGTCTGCAGAACAGGCTTATTGCTGTGAGTAAATCATTTTTTGCAATGACTAAGCGTCGTTCAGCCTTTGTTTTCCAGTGTGTCATGCTGTGACATTTGAAAAAAAACCCCAGGGTTTTAATGAATTTGTTGGCCCTAGTTTGTACACTAGGGTTTCTGTAATAGCTTGCTTTATGAAACAGCAAAGCAACTGCAAGAAAGCTCCTTCTGTGACTAATAAAGACTATTTCTGTTACCAGCTGCCTGGGTCCTCTGATTCCATCATGCTACACATGGGTCTCCAGATGATCTCTGGCTGTCAGCTGAGCTGGCTGGCAATGATGGGAGTTGTAGTCCAACATTATCTGTGGGCCCAAAGTTGATGAATTCTGGAGTAAATCATTAGTGCAGCTGGATAAGCATAGGTGATACATGAACTATGCTGCTATAGATGGAGGTAACAGGACATTAAAAAAAAACAACAATTAGCACATCGCAATGTTCAAGAGCAGTGATACAACCAGAACAGGGCTTTAGGGCAGAAGGGCCTCAAATTCAGCAGGGCTGCATACCCTCCAAGTGTCTTGATTTTTCAGGGATAGTCCCGGAATTACAGAAGCCATCCTGGTTTCTGATTTAATCCTGGAATGTCCCAGTTTTCTTTTTCCCTCCCCTGTGGAGTGTGTGTGGGGGGGTGCAAAAACTGAGTACTTTTTATCCTGAAAATAAAATACTTGCACCAAATTTGAAATTATTATTTTTTTGGAAATACTTTATTGTCACTTGTACAATTTGTATACAGTGAGATTACACGAGCACCCCCCACTCAGCTCTCTTAGTCTTAATTCCCCTCGTTTACTGACACACACACACCAAACCTGAAAGTCAGTTGCCCTGTTGTTATCTTTTCATTCAGACTCTAACAGCCCACGGACAGAAACTGTTCTTTACCCTATTGGTGCGACTAATCATATTTCTATATCTTCTGCCTGAGGGCAGGAGATCAAAAAATGTGCCAGCCAGGGTGTGAATGATCCCTGAGAATTTTCCTCACTCTCCTGAGGCAATGTTCTTCTGCTATTTCATCCAGCGGATTCACGGGACAGCCCATAATATCTTGTGAAGGAATGAAGGAAATGGTGAAGAATTGGGAGTGGGGAGACCTGGAAAATGTATTATATTTCTATTTAAATGATAAGTCATCATTTCTAGATTTGCATGCCCACACTCTGTAGCTCAGTGGTAGAGAGCCAAACATCCCGGTTTCAATCGCTTATCTCCAGGCAGGACTTGTCTGAAAAATCCCTTGCATGAATACTTGGCAGGTCCCTGTCAGTCAGAATAGACAATGCTGAGCTAAATGAGACCGTGGTCTGACTTGGGATAAAGGTAGCTTCCTATTAATTGGTACAAGTGAATTATATGCAGGTCTGCATATTTTTTTGATAAGCATTTTAATCTCTCCTCTCTCCCCTGTCTCTTTCTGTCTTTCTCTGTACAGAGAAAGAGAGAGATGGACGGATGGCTTTTAATCATGATGGATATATGTTACTGCCAGGATCAGGCAGATTGCACCTGAGTTCTTAAGCATGTCAGACTAGGACCTGGGAGACCAGGGTTCCTCCCCTCCACACTCATCCATGAAGCTCACTGAGTGGCCTTGGGTCACTCACTTCCTCTCAGCCTAACCTACCTCAGAGGGTCGTTGTGAGGATTAAATGAGGAGAGGAAGAATCATACATGCCACCTTGAGTTCCCTGGAGGAAAATGTGGGATATAAATGCAATAAGTATACCTGAAGGAGCGTCTCCACCCCCATCGTTCTGCCCGGACACTGAGGTCCAGCGCCAAGGGCCTTCTGGTGGTTCCCTCGCTGCGAGAAGCAAAGCTACAGGGAACCAGGCAGAGGGCCTTCTTGGTAGTGGCTCCTGCCCTGTGGAACGCCCTCCCATCAGATGTCAAAGAGATAAACAACTACCTGACATTTAGAAGATATTTGAGGGCAGCCCTGTTCAGGGAAGTTTTTAATGTGTGACATTTTAATGTATTTTTAATCTTTGTTGGGAACAGCCCAGAGTGGCTGGGGAAACCCAGCCAGATGGGCGGGGTACAAATAATAAATTATTATTATTATGTGTGTGTGTGTGTGTGTGTGTATAATGTCCCAGGCATGAGAATGCTGTTGTGCTCAGGTCCTGCTTACAGGCTGCCCATGGGCATCTGACTGACCAATGTGAGAACAGGACATTGGACTAGATGGGCCTTTGTTCCTATCCGGCAAGGCGCTTATGCTAAAAAAATGAGAGTTGGACAAATGGCCTTGGTATAATTCGTTCCAATCAAATGTTAGGGCCTATGTGATGCTATTTCTGCACCCAGTTGTCTTCAAGGATAGCGGATCTGTCACTTGGCCCCAAACTCCCACTCTGAAGTATAATAATAATAATAATATTTTATTATTTATACCCCGCTCATCTGGCTGAGTTTCCCCAGCCACTCTGGGCGGCTCCCAATCGAGTGTTAAAAACAATACAGCTTTAAATATTAAAAACTTCCCTAAACGGGGCTGCCTTCAGGTGTCTTTTAAAGATAGGATAGCTGCTTATTTCCTTGACATCTGAAGGGAGAGCGTTCCACAGGGCGGGCGCCACTACCGAGAAGGCCCTCTGCCTGGTTCCCTGTAACCTCATTTTTCGCAATGAGGGAACCGCCAGAAGGCCCTCGGCGCTGGACCTCAGTGTCCGGGCTGAATGATGGGGGTGGAGACGCTCCTTCAGGTATACAGGACCGAGGCCATTTAGGGCTTTATAGTATAGTTCCGAGCCTTAGTTTGGTAGTTAACCTGTAGGGGAGAGAGAATGGGCATGCCACATGGTAGAATGTGATAGTGTACTATTTCTGTAATAAAGCCCAACGAACTGATTTGCATGTGGGTAGAGCTGCAGTATGTGCTTATGCCCATCTTATGCCAGGCTGGAATCATCAGACGAAAGTCACTTTGTGGACATAAATAAATGTGCACACTCAAGCCACAACAACTGTTTTCTTGGAAAACTGCATCTTGGCCCCACAAGAAGAAAAACAAAAAGTTGGTGTGTGTTGTGATTTGGGGCAGGCAGGTGACAGGAAGGGGAAGGAGGAAGCAACCATTCTCCTCCAGCCTCTGAAACTGTCAGCCTGTCAGCTGTTGTTTTCAACTTAAAAATAACTAAAGAAAATGACGGAGAAAAGATTCATATGGATGTGTGATTTGGCCAGTGGGAAGAAGGTGCAAAAGGAAAAGGTTCTTCCCAAATATTCTGCCGTGGTATTAAAATAAAAACAAAAACCACTCAATTCCTTCCCACGCAGGGACCTAAGTAAATGTGACAGTCATAGAATTACTTCCAAACCACATCCTCTTCGCAAGTCCCACAGTTGCAATCATACACCCTATAATTGCTCTTGAGTGAAAGCGTTCTAACTGAACAGAGGCAGAAGCTGGAAAGTTTCTTTTCATATTGCGTGGGAGTTATCCTCATCTAGCCAAGACTCCTGATAACCTGTGTGGAAGGAGAACACTGGTATTGGGCACATTTACATGTTCACCTTTGGAAATAACTAAATAACAACAGAAATTAACAGTTCAGGCAAAAGCGAAGCTTCATGGCCACAGACCCAAAAGCAAATTACTTCACAAGTCTTGCAGAAGACCTCTTGGCTCCTTTTCCACAACCCGCTCTCCCAAGCTTGTTCTCCGCTGGACCCGAATAAACAGATTCGAATGACAAAAAAGGAGAATTCAGATAAACACCAGGGAGAACTGTTTGATAGTGGAATGAACTCCCTCGGAAGCTGGTGGGCTTTTCTTCCTTGGAGGTTTTCAAGCTGAGATTGGATGGCCATCTACATTGGATGCCTGCGCTGAGATTCCTGCATTGCAGTGGGTTGGACTAGATGACCACTGAGGTACCTTTCTACTCCACACTTCTATGATTTATCAGCCTGTGTAGACCAGCTCTGAATCTTGATTACATGTGCCAAGGATTAGCAGCTGGCTTTGCAGGAGTCTCCTGTGGGTGGTCATTTGATCCTTAGTTGTCTTTGGCAGATTGCTTGTGTTGAGAGCCAGAAATTGCCATGTTTTATGTGAATACACAGCATTCTCAGGGCTGTAATCACCCTCATTTTCATTATTTTCCTTCTTGTGTTCAGTATGCATGGTTCTACCCCACCCACCGTGCACCTTCTCTGTGCCCGCAGGATGTCAGACAGTTTCCCCCCACCTCTGGCATCATAGGAAAGGAAAAGAACGATTTAGTTAATGCTGCATAATTAATATCCTGGCGGCAGAAGCAGAAATTGCAATGACTACAAAAGACACAATTTGAAGATCAGTGGCTTAATATAGCCTATTCTTTTTATACTTTAAAATCTACAAAGAGCTGCATTATTTTCCTGTGGTTTTGGCACATTCAGTGCAAGAAGAGCTACTGTGAACTGCCTAAACAATGTGCAGCTCTGGCCCCAAAATGGAAAACGAGCGAGGTCCCAACTAAAGTAGCATGGCAACTGAAGTTGACAGAATATGCACAACTCGAAGACTTGACATATAGAATAAGAGAACAAGAAGAACATACGTTTAAAAAAAGATTGGAAAACCTTTACTGAATATATAGAAAATACCGCATTTTTCGCTCTGCACCCGACCATAAGACGCACCTAGTTTTTAGAGGAGGAAAACAAGAAAAAAATAGTCTCCCATCACCTCAACTCCCATCTTCCCTGAGCTCTGGCCTTGCTACCTAGGGGTGATGGGAGTTGTAGTACAACAACACCTGGGGACCCACAGGTTGAGAAAGGTTGAATTATGGTATGTGAGGTGGAGCTTACCTGGCCCCGCCCAATATTTTATTCAAGTTGGAAGAGGGAAGGAGGGAAGGAAGGAAGGAAGAGAGAGAGAGAGAGAGAAGAAGAAGAAGAAGAAGAAGAAGAAGAAGAAGAAGAAGAAGAAGAAGAAGAAGAGGAGGAGGAGGAGGAGGAGTAGTAGTTTGGATTTGATATCCCGCCTTTCACTCCCTTTAAGGAGTCTCAAAGCGGCTAACATTCTCCTTTCCCTTCCTCCCCCACAACAAACACTCTGTGAGGTGAGTGGGGCTGAGAGACTTCAAAGAAGTGTGACTGGCCCAAGGTCACCCAGCAGCTGCATGTGGAGGAGCGGAGACGCGAACCCAGTTCACCAGATTACGAGTCTACCGCTCTTAACCACTTCACCACACTGGCTCTCAGAGAGCTCACATTTGTGTGTGCCTGTGGCGGGCAGCTGTAAGTGGCTCCCCCTTTGCCTGAATTACAGTCAGCTGGGAGGAGAGACAGAAGGGGCTACCGTCCGTCCCTCCTCCCGCCTCGCTGTAAAGCCAGCAAGAGCCTCTTGCTTTAAAGGGAGAGCTGCGCAGAGCGTGTCAGCGGCAGCGGCTCTTGCTCGCTTCGTTCCATAAGACACACAGACATTTCCCCTTACTTTTTAGGAGGAAAAAAGTGCGTCTTATGGAGCGAGAAATACGGCAACTGTGTACAGTTGAAAACGCGGGCAGCATTAAGATAAATTCAACAGTGTAAACAAGTTTTGATGGATGCAATAATGGAATAATGAATGGTATAGTTTTTGTAAAATGTGCAGGGATTTGTGATATGCAAAATGAACCATGGAAAGAGAAGAAGGGAAGTCACTGATATCTTAAGGATGTAAAATGAGTATTTTAAATTGTAAAACAGAAAATTTAATTAATATATATATATTATACAGAAGAAGAAGAAGAAGAAGAAGAAGAAGAAGAAGAAGAAGAAGAAGAGTTTGGATTTGATATCCCGCCTTTCACTCCCTTTAAGGAGTCTCAAAGCGGCTAACATTCTCCTTTCCCTTCCTCCCCCACAACAAACACTCTGTGAGGTGAGTGGGGCTGAGAGACTTCAGAGAAGTGTGACTGGCCCAAGGTCACCCAGCAGCAGAGACGCGAACCCGGTTCCCCAGATTACGAGACTACCGCTCTTAACCACTGCACCACACTGGCTCACCTACACCACACTGGCTCACACACACACACACACACACACACACTATTTGCAGGTCTGTTTCAGTACCAACTTACTTTGTTGCTCAATTTTTAGATTATTTTTAAGCTAGTTGGGCCTTTAGTTGTAGTGATAATTATGGAAGAAAGGGGGATAGCTACCATTTCACTTGTCGCATCAAACCAAGTGGAAAGACTCCTGAATCCTTCACACACTTTTAACAGACAAAAAGCTAGATTTCAAACTAGCTTTAAATAAAGAGCTTTAATTGCTGAAAAGAAACGCCTGAGGAGGGGGCGAATGTCAAGTGCTGCTGGTAGATTTATTATTTGTTTCCAAATCATTTCCCATTCAGCGAAGAAAAGAATCCAGAAAACGTGTCACAAGGAGGCAACATTTATTCAGACACATTATTTTATAAATGGCTTTTGGTTCAGCCACAAACAAATGCGACAAATCTTACTGTTGACACAGTGCAGTTAGTCGTTTGTTCAAACATAATTGCAGTAGTCCTTGAAATGTGTCAAGCTGTCAATGTCTTATGCAAATCCCCCCCAAGTCTACTCCATGCAATACTCCTATACAAAGTGAACATGATCACACACACACACATATATACATATACATATACATATACATATACATATACATATACATATACATATACATGTAAAAGTGGTCTGCCTACTACAAGTGGCAGCAGCTTTCAAAGTCTCAAAGGCTATACTGCAATTGGCAGATGTGGCGTTTCCCCGTTCGTTTGAAAATGTCTGTACAGGGTGGAGAGAAAGGGTTAGTATGTGGACCAATAGGAAAGCTGGAGGCGGAGCCTACCTGTTTATAAAAGGGCTTAGCCCGAGGTTTGGGTTGTGGGTAGTGGGTTGGTTGGTTGGGAAAGGCAGTTGGAAATAGAGAGACAGTGCAATTGGTTCTTGTGTGAGGGGAGGTAGACGAGATAGAGACAGGAGAAAATGAGACCAAGAAGGTAAAGAGTAACAACGTTTGGAATGCAGTTAAATTTTGTTTGCGTCTGCAGTAAACTACACTCTTCTTTGTTAACTTAAGAACCTGACTGAGACTAAGTGATTTTACCAGGGAGGACCTGGTTGGTGGCAGCGGATTAGTGGTGTACAGGTCAATAGTCCGTGAGACAACTGGGGTCTCCGTACGAACGCCACAGCAGTCCTTTATCCTGGGGGTTGGACAGGGATTACAGATCTACAATCTTCCCCTATATCTTACCACAAGTAAATAATAATAACAATAACTTTATTATTTATACCCTGCCCACCTGGCTGGGTTTCCCCAGCCACTCTAGGCAGCTTACAGCACATAAAAAACGGTAAAACATTAGACATTAAAAAAAATTCCCGATAAAGGGTTGCCTTCAGATGTCTTCTAAAGGTCAGATCGATAGTTGTTTATTTCCTTGACATCTGATGGGAGGGCGTTCCACAGGGCGGGTGCCACCACCGAGAAGGCCCTCTGCCCGGTTCCCTGTAACCTCACTTCTCGCCAGAAGGCCCTCAGGGGTGGACCTCAGTGTCTGGGCTGAACATGACAAAACCTCCCTTTAAGCTGTGAATAATCACACAGTTAGCTGCATTTTGTCACTGTTAAAAAGACCACTGACACTGAATGCTGAAGGCAACAGTTGGTAAGGTTAAGGTTGGTTTTAGCCCTATCATAGATCTTTGTCAAATCTCCCTTAATATAGGTACCTCTGGCCCTTTGTTAAACTACAACTCCCATCTGCCCCAGCAGCATGGCCCATGAAGAGGGGACTTGTAGTTCAGGGACATTCGGAGGCACAAAGGTTCTCCACAGATGCCGACGTAACACAAGTAGCAACAGAATAAAACACTGCATCAATGTGGACAGCGCTGAAATGGTGTTTTTCAAAACAAGCACCCTCGTCCTTAAAAGAGGTTTTTCTGCTTGCAGTTTGAAGAGCACCTGAGAGGACTGCAATCCCTACAAGGCAGCCCCACCCGCTGCTGTTGCTTCTGTCATGCCACACGGCTGTACCCTGGCTTCTGCTGCCTGCAACATCCACTCCTTTGGATATAATGGGAAAGAGATCTACACTTGTGCGCATGAGGAGTTCCTCTGTGCAAGGAGGAACCCCGGCTGCAAAGAAAGCCCGGTTTCGCGGTCAGTCAACTTCCAAAAGCAACAGGTCTAATTCAGTTTTTAGGGCTGTCCTCACCATTGTTTCTAAGGGGGAGGGGTGACTGTAGGGCACCTTCCCTGGAAGCACAGTAGCAGCTGACCACAGAAAGTCCCACACAGAAGATTGCAGGAAAATCCTAAGGGGCACAAGGATCTCTTGCATGTGCATCACAACTGAAATAACAAGAACACAAGGAGCACCGTTTATCTGTGTTACCTGAATTATTATGTATATTCTCATAGCATCCCTCTGTGCAATCACAGTGGCGGTTCTGACACCACAGCAGATTAATATGTATGTATTTAGCAGGTGTGTATTTGTTTCAACAAACAACTGAAAGAGGACATGATTTCCCCATCTTTGGAAAGATCATGAAAAACCCACCAGCATTTCCCCCTCTGCAGTCTTATCCCCACAGTTCAGTCCACCTCTTTGTGCCATGTGCGTTGATCCAAGTCCATGAAATATTCCTAATTTCAGAGCTTAAGTTGTTGGTTACCTTGGTTTTAAGTGCATGGTCATTAATCGAACGGGAAAACAAGTGCGTACATGCACACATGCAAACCAGACTCAAGTGTAGAGTGATTAAGGCTGCAAATCAATAGGATTTACTTCAGAGTAGACATAGTTAGGCTTATGCTGTGATATCCACACCTGTGTACAACTAGGCCCCAAGCGTTCCATTGGTGAGAAAAGCTAACTCCTTTTTCCTTCAGGTCATCCAGGATATTTCTCTCTGTGCCCTACTTACAATGTGGACTTTCTTCCATTGTTTCTATCCCACAGAATTGGCATAAATATCCTCAACCGTCGGCCATAAGACATAGGGGCTGGGCAGGCATGTAAACATAGGCATATAAAAAGCTTGTAAACTATGGTTTGCCCTTAGGCCCAGCCCCCTTACACACTCAATAATGAGGCGAGCACCCAGTGTTCAGTGTGGCTTACGCTGGAGTAACTGGGAAGAACAGTCACAATCCACAAATTGCTACGTGGGCCCATCAGCACGAAGAATCAAGAAGCCTCTGGCGAAGTTTGGGGTCTTCTTTACCTGCTTCTGCTCCGTTGCCAGCTGACGTCTGTTCTGTTGCATCTGAAAGACAGCAAGTCGTGGAAAATGGAAGTTCAGTTATCCTTTTCTATAGAAATCACCAAAAAGTAGTCTTGTTGCCCTCAAACAAAATGTCCGTGTGTGTGTGTGTGAGAGAGAAGAGGAACTTCCAGGCCTTCATATACTTTAAGACTGTAGCTATATGTCCATCTAGGCTGTTGGAGTTGCCTCCTTAGCTGTCTGCAGGTTTGTAGCCATTAGGGAGGTTATTGAATTGTTGTTTTTATTTTGAGTGTATATTTTTTGGTTTTATATTTTGATTTTTTTCTGTGAACCGCCCTGAGATCTCTGGGTATAGGGTGGTATAACAACAACAACAATAACACCACCACCAACAACAACAATATCAGAGGCATTTGAAAAATACCCACAGATTCTAGGACATCTGGGATGTAACTCCAGAAATAAGGCTTGCAGGGTAGTAGTCCACAGCATTTCTTTCCTAACTGGTATTTAAAATTCAAAGATATTGGGGTGACCATCTTGTACACATTTCCCTTTGAATTCAGCAGGCTTACTTCAAGATGAAAACACATTGGATGTGTGATCCATGACTTTTTAGGAGGGAAAAAGTGAGTCTTATAGAGCAAAAAATACAGTATTTAAAAACTTGCAAACCATTTTGATCAATATATTAGGAGCAGTGATATATGCATAACATAAAACGAAGCAAAACGACTTTACCCTTCAGTTCTAGCGCACTGTTTGCCTTTTCCAGCTCTGCTTTCTTTCCAGAGCCGTCTCTGACGGTGGCTGACTTGCCGTCTGCAACGTCCGTTTTAATCGAGCCGAGATTCATCAGGAGTTGCATGGGGTCGAACTTCTCGCCGCTGCCTTTCAGGTTCTCCAGAACTTTGAGGCACTTGTAAGATTTGAGCTCACTGACGTTCTCCTCGAGGAAGAGGAGGTAGAGGCTCAAGTCGTTGTAGTGTTTGGTTTTGACTTTGAGGACGTCAAACGTCGGCAGGAGCTCGTACACTTGCAGAATGTCTGAGCGCTGCCTGAAAGGGACCAGCAGAGCATAGACCACAATGGGCATGAGCAAGAGGTACACTATGATGTTGATATAGCTGAGGAGCTGGAAGACGCCGACGGCAATCAGTTTGCACTGGAAGCGTTCGGGAACGGTGGTGTCGTTCTTCAATATCCCGGTTTTGATGTTGCAGATAAACTCATCGGTCATTGAGGAGAGGCTGATGTAATATCCCAAGTAGAGGCAGGAGAGCAGAATGATCATCAGGGTCAACAAACGGCAAATAATGTACTTGATTATTAAGCTCTTGGAGCCCTTCTTCGTCTTCAGGTACTGTTCCACAATGGGGTATTTGAAGTGGCTTTCGGATATTTCCCAGAAACTGGAGGGGGGGGGGACACCAAAGAGACAATATCCAGAGCCATTACACCAGGATTTCATTTCCTCAGATGCTGCACAACACACACACACACACACACACACACACACACACACAACTGGGAGGGCTCAGATTCCAAAGCACCAGCGTCATTTTTTTTTTTTAAGAGACGTCCTGGAAGAGCAACTGCAAAAACAACAGAGTGCATCATGGCACCCCAAAGACTACTGTGTTCAGCGCATGCTTTTGCAGGACAGAGTCTACTTCCTCCAACATGAAGAAGAAGAGGAGTTTGGATTTGATATCCCGCTTTATCACTACCCCAAGGAGTCTCAAAGCGGCTAACAATCTCCTTTTCCCTTCCTCCCCCAAAACAAACACTCTGTGAGGTGAGTGGCGCTGAGAGACTTCAGAGAAGTGTGACTAGCCCAAGGTCACCCAGCAGCTGCATGTGGAGGAGCAGGGGCGAACCTGGTTCACCAGATTACAAGTCCACTGCTCTTAACCACTACACCACACTGGCTCTCATGAGGATGATGATGGTGTGTGGGGGGGGGTTGCAATGGGATGGCAGAATGAAGACCTGCTTGAAATTCAATTAAAATGGTGAGCCAGGTGAGCAGCCCTGAGGACAGTGCTTCAACACTGAGGTGCCACCACAGAGAAGGCTCTTTTCTGATTGCCACCTGCCTAACTTCTGATGGCAGGTGCAGCTGAAGAAAAGCCTCCTATTACCTAAGTCAAGAATGGGGGCCCTGTGGTCCTCCAGAAGTTGTCAGACTCTGGATGTGAGTAGCTTACCTATTATTCCAACTCAAGTTCATTTTAATTTTAGAAAATGGAAAGGAGTGGGATGTTACCTCTGAGCCATATTCTCATTAATGGTCGGAGATGAGCCCCTCACGTCCCCATTGCGGCAGCTGTTTGCGGCTTTGATTGCCCTGTTATAGGATTTGTCGAGTTCTTCCATAATAAATTTCAGGTCTGAGCAAAGGTGGGGGGCTGAGGTGAAGCGCCAGAAGAGACATGGCAGGTACAGGAGGATTGCAACCAGCAGGAGGATGTATGGGAAAAACTGCGGAAGAAAATAACCGGGATAAGGAATTAGCTCAGATCCATCCCCAATCTGTTAAATAATAAGAGGCAAGCAGGAGTGCTGAGACGTTTTGCAAACTGAATTTGTGGCTCCGTGATAGAGCATTTGCTTTGTATGCAGAAGGTCAAATATTAAAGATTAGTAGTTACTTGAAGGTACTAAATAGGCCTAGAGTTAAATTGGGACTAAATAAATAAATGAGACATGGATGTTAAGAAAAGTTAAGAAATTTGATTATAATTGGAATATTGTATTTCTGAATAATGATATTGGAAAACTGCTACATTCAGGTACAAAGAAATTCAGATGGAGGAGATTAGAGGAAGTCAAGTAATACGTTTAAGAAGTTGGAAGTTTAATTAATTAATTAATTTTTATTGTTTATGTGTTTGTATTTTTGGTTATCATTTGCTATATTTGTTTTATTTTTATTTTATTTTTGTTTCATTGATTTTGTAGTATGTGTCGTATTTGTATGAAACTTAATAAATATTATTGGGGGGAAACCAAAAACAAAAACAGAAGGTCGCCAGCATTTCCAGGTCGGGCTGGGAATATCTGAAATCCTGGAGAGCAGCTGCCAACCAGTGTAGACAGAACCAAGCTAGATAGATCAATGGTGTGATTCAGTATAGGGCTGTTTCCTTTATTCCTAATATTGGGATTATTTTGCAATACAGGTCTGGAAAGCGTACTAATAATAACATTTCCTGCAATCCTGTCCACACTTATCTGGGAATAGGTCCCACTAACTTAAAGGGGTATACTTCTCAGTAGACTTGCCTAGGATTGTGCAAGAGACTGAGGCTGATTGCCTTGGAAGCACCACTAAAGAGCAGAATATAGCGTCTTTAAAATACCGTATTTTTTGCTCTATAAGACTCACTTTTTCTCTCCTAAAAAGTAAGGGGAAATGTGTGTGCATCTTATGGAGCGAATGCAAGCTGCGCAGCTATCATAGAAGCCAGAACAGCAAGAGAGATTGCTGCTTTCACTGCGCAGCGATCCCTCTTGCTGTTCTGGCTTCTGAGATTCAGAATATTTTTTTTCTTGCTTTCCTCCTCCAAAAACTAGGTGCATCTCGTGGTCTGGTGCGTCTTATAGAGCGAAAAATACGGTACATGAATAAATAAGAGTCTGCATGCCAACATTTTAGCTGACCCTGCTGCTGCAATTTTAACAGCAGACTGAGAAACCAGATACAGAGCATCTTATCGCGCTAACATGACTGCAGAAGTGTCCTCTTTTTGGGGGATGCCAGAGGCTGTAAAAGGGAAGGAGCAGGACCAATGGAAAAAAGATGGCCACCCAAAGCCAGAGAGGGTGTAAGAGCAGTAGCAGACTGATGCGGTTAAGTACGGCTCACTACTGATGTTGTTGCATCACAAGCGGCTGTGAATGGCCTTGGGACGAAGGACAACTCAAAACAACAGGTTGATAGGAACATGGGCTGTAAGAGCAAATTGGAATCTTAAGCCGCGCCTTAGGAATTCAGACTCCATTGTGATGTAGTGGGGGGAAATTAGACGAGAGGAGCTGCGGCAGTATGGGAACACATGGAAGCGGAGCTGAGGTCAGGCTGAAACCGCGTCGGCTGCCTGGCTCACACATTCTTTATTCCTCTGCAGATTGAGTCTGTATCTGGGAAATGATCCAATCTTTGGAATCAAATCAGTCTTGAAGAGCTCTTACTCCAACCAAGAGGACTGTTGTTTTTTTGGGGGTAACAGCTAGAGAATTAAGACTAGATGAGAATCCTATTTGCATTCAGCTGCTTTCTGGCTCTCAACCTTTCCCCTTGACCTTGTTTTCTTCCCCTGCAAGCTCATCTGCCCATTCCTCGCTTCCTTTAGGTAAGAAGCAGCTGCTTCTCTCTCGCTTTATCATTCTGAACTAGCACTGCTGTAAACTTGCAAGAACGACAGCAAAGTGAATGCGCTTCAAAAGGACTGCCAGCAAAACCAAGCGAAGAACCCTATGACCCCGTTCACAAATGCGTGACGACATAAGTTTTCATGGCCCGCAGCAGCTTTTGTTAACTATAAACAACAGTCCCAACTCATTTATTTCCTCTAGGGGCTGTGTCCTTGCTTGCTTTGTTAACCTACACACAATTCCCTGTTTCCTAATTGAACTCCTGCTCATACTATTTTCCTCACACTGACAATGTGGGTGAGGGATAAAGTACAGTTCCCAGAATTCTTTGGGGGAGGCTATTCATGTTAAATGTGGTTCTGATCTACGGTATGGATGTGATTGCTAGCTCTTCTTCCTGGCATTTCACGCCCCCTGCCCCCGTTTCAAGGAAGGCTGCTTTCAATATATGTGCGAGAGAGAAGAAGAGAGAATATTGAATTATGAAATGATTCCACTTGAAACGGCACAGATTAGGAAAGCTTTTACCCTATAATTTGCCGCTTTCAAATGGAAACAGACATAATTGGGTCATGGGGATTATGATTGCTATTTTTTCAAAAAAATTAAACTACTACTTCTAACAACAACAAGTTTAAAAGCTCTGGGGCATTAGGGCAAAAGGCAGCTAATGAACCATAACAATCAAACCACAGAGAAAATATAGCTCGTACATTAACATGAGAAAAACCATGAATGCCAGTGGGAATGCAATGCTACAGCTTCAGGTGTCTGAGCTGGGTTTTTATTACCCAGAATAAAGAAGGCGACGAAGGCCAACTATACAAACTTTATGAAGCCAGAGTGGAAGGTGCCCCGAGTCGCTCTGTGAAAGCTGTTTTTGCTGTACAGCTGCCCAGCAGTAGGAGTCCACGTAAGCAGCCTGGCGCCAGGAAAATGTACTTGGAGAAAAGCAGCTCATCTGGGTACCTAGCAAGTAAAGAAGGATGCACTGTAAAAGGGGGTAACAACATGAAATATACAGGGTGCAATACAAAAACGGAGGGTTTGGAACCCATTTTGATAGGCAGCTGGGTCAAGTAAAGGAAGTTTTGCCCAGGTTGCACCATTTCATGCTGCAGGCATGGCATGTGAGCAGACATGCACTGAGCAAACACGTGTTAATGTCTGAAGTGGGTGGGGAGGACATAGAAAACCAGGAAGCCTAGTCATCTTCCTGACATGTGATTTTTCTACATGCAAGGTGGAGTTAGAAACAGTGAACCCATCGGAAAGGTTCACCATTGAAACCCATTACAAAACACAGTTTTCTTCACATGAGTGTCATTTCTTCATTTTGCTAGCTTGGACCCAGTTCTGCAATCTGTTATGGTCATTTTGAATTCTGATTTGGTCTTCTGCAGCATTAGCTACCCTTCTCAGTTTGGTGTTGTGGCGTTTGCCCTCCCAGGTGTGTGACGTCATACTGGGTTCATAGGGAAAGGATCAGCTAATTGTAAAATGACTAACCAGTGGGAACCCAAGGGGCAGAGTTAAGTAGTTTAAGCACAGAGAGAATTTGTTAAGGGGAGTTAGAGTTAGGGTGGTTGAGAAGACAGTCTGGAGTTAGGAGAGACAGAGAAGTCTGTGGGTCGGGCTAGTCTGGTGTGAGAGAGTGAGAGAATTTGTTAAGAGGAGTCAGTCAAACAGTTGAGATAATCAGTCAGAAGGTATTAGGAAGGTATAGGCCGGTAAAGAAACCGAAGTTAAGATACTGACAGGAATATTATCTGAGAATCCATAAACTTGTTAATGTTGTAAAATAAACTTGTTTTTTTTGGTTCACTTTTAACAACTGACTGGACTCAGTGTTTTACCAGAGAGTAACGGGTTGGTGGCAGCGGGGAAGCGAGCACAGTGGTGGCACAGGGATCAAGAGACCGTTAAACGTCCGGGGACCCTGTGTGATCGCCACAGGTGTCATCTGCAAATTTGATGAGCACCCCCTCAATTCCTTCTTCCAAGTCATTTATAAAGGTGTTGAACAACAACGGGCCCAGGGCTAAACGGCAACTCCCATCATGCCTGACCATTGGCCCCGCTGGCTGGGGCAGATAGGAACTGTATTCCAACAATATCAGGAGGGTCACAGGTTTCCTACCTGAGAAGTAGTGTATAAAACAGACATGCACAGAACTCTGTGCAGAGAGAGAGCGGCTGCAGCAGAGAAGCTGTCTTTCTGCGCTGTCAATCTGCCCAGGAAAGGGAAGGGCACAGCTAGGAAGCTGGGCACCAAGGGGAGCCCTTCGGGAACACTGCCATGCCCCACCCATGCAAGGATAAGAGACCCATGGGTGGGGCAGCGTAGGTGGGTGTACAGGCTAAGCAACAGAGAAAGGAGATGGAGGGAAGCAGAGGGAAAAGAGGGGAAAGCAGTGGAGATAGCAGAGGTGTGTGCTTCAGGGAGCAGAGAGAAATGTAGAGAGGTAGAGGTAGAGGACCCCTGGATGGTTAAGTCCAGTCAAAGGCAACTATGGGGCTGGAGAGCTCATCTTGCTTCAGGCCGAGGGAGCCGGCGTTTGTCCACAGACAGCTTTCCGGGTCATGTGGGCAGCATGGCTAAACCACTTCTGGCGCAACGGAACACTGTGATGGAAACCAGAGCGCACAGAAACGCCATTTACCTTCCCGCCACAGTGGTACCTACTTATCTACTTGCGCTGGCGTGCTTTCGAACTGCTAGGTTGGCAGGAGCTGGGACAGAGCAACGGAAGCTCACCCCGTCGCGGGGATTCGAACCACCAACCTTCTGATCGGCAAGCCCAAGAGGCTCAGTGGTTTAGACCACAGCGCCACCTGCGTCCCAAAAGAAGCATGTTGAGAGAAGAAGCATGTGAGCAGGGTGAGGTTGCTGGAAGTAGCAGCAGGGAGACAGCTTCTAAGTGTGGGGTGTAGAGGAAAAGCTAGAGGCAGAGCAAGATAAGGAGTAGGGGTGTGAAATTGAAAGGTTAAGAGCAGGTACCCCCAAACTTGGCCCTCCAGATGTTTTGGGACTACAACTCCTATCATCCCTAGCTAACAGGACCAGTGGTCAGGGATGATGGGAACCCAAGTCCCAAAACATCTGGAGGGCCGAGTTTGGGGATGCCTGGTTAAGAGCAATGGAGCAGGGAGGGAGACAGATAAACCAAATGTGTTCTTGAGTGTGTGAAGATATGCAAGGAAGGGAAACAGTTTTCTACAGGTGACAGTGACAGTGAATAAACAAAGGACAAGGAGGATCCCTAGTGCGAATTACACCTGCAGCGGGCCATAAACCAAGTAAACAGAGACGCCTGATAGCCAATGTGTCCAGCGAAAAGGCATGAGATTCTGAAGGCTTCGTCAGGAACCTCCGATAACAAGCAGAACACAGGGTGAAGCAAGCTCCCTTTGCACATGGTATGGCCAGCAGGGCTTCCTAATGTCTTATGTGCAAACCTCTCATATCTGCAGTTCCTGGCAGCCCTGAAATAATTATTGCTGGATGCGCCAGCATAGATCAGATTCACTAAGGCTGAAGTCACAAATGCTTGTAACATATGCTGCAGTCAGTAAGCATCCAACCAGTGGCGTAGCGTGGGTTGTCAGCACCCGGGGCAAGGCAAGTAATTTGCGCCCCCTAACCCGTGGATTTTAGTGCTGATTTTAGCACTGCGAGTGCGAGCGCCCCCCCAGATGTTGTACCCGGTGTGGCCGGCCCCCCCTGCACCCCCCATGCTACGTCACTGCATCCAACATCTGATAAATCTCCACATTCACATCGACAATTTGCAGCAATGAAAGTTTAGGGGTCCTGTTTGCAGGGCGGATGAAAAGATTTAGTGTGAGTCACAGCTGACATTAATTTCAAAGGCTGTTGTCCTATCAATGCCATAGTAGTCACAGGGCTCCCTTATGAGTACAGCAGTGTGTTTATATGAGCTAGCCGGGTCTATTTTAAACCTCAGCCAACTTGGCATGGGTCCCAGTGGTCCTTTTCTTCCAAAATGCCAGGCAGCGGGAGATGGGAGCTTTATGGCTACAAAAGCTGTTGTTGTCATTCTGGGCACTGCCATGAAAAGCTGGATGATCAGGGCTGCCAAATAACATGAAGGACTCTTGCACTAGCAGCCGGGTAAACACGTAAGCATGATGGCTCAACAGTTGAACCCTGGGTTTCTCTTAACATCAGAGGTTCCTGGTGAACCCTTCAGACACCCATCAGTAGCTGTTAAATAGAAATCTCCGAAAACAACAACACCCAAACCCCAGATGCTGTGAAAAGGAGGATGAGAAAAATCAGGACAAACATGGGGTGGGGTGGTAGGGAAAAGCAGCTTTTCTGAGCTGGGGTGCTCATAGGGTCATAGATCCCGAGGGTCATCTAGTCCAACCCCCTGCAATGCAGGAATCTTTTGCCCAATGTGCAACTCGAACCCACAACCCTGAAATTAAGAGTCTCATGCTCCACCGAAGAAATGGCTGTATCCAACGTTGCAACGGGTGTGGGCCGGGGGACGTGCAGAGCAGCTGTAGTTCTTGAGCCAAATGAAAATTCAACCCCCCCCCATGAAACATGACCTCTGGCAGCTGTGAGGCTTTGTCATTCCTAAATCATGGAAAGTCCCGCTGCTTATTCTTAGCACTGTATAAAGTAGTTCGGAATGCCTGTTTTGCTCGTTTATATGCTCCTCAACTGACAAGCCAGCTTTGGGAAGAGGCAAAAATGCAACAGCTATTTTCCAGATTTAAATCGTTTCCATTACTGCTTCAAATTAGAAATTAATTTGTGAGCTGATCAGCAAACTTAATCTTGGCATCTCTGCTGTGGAGACCCGGAGACCCAGTTTGCATGTAACACTAAGCTAATATTGCTAAAGCACACCGTGGTTTGCTGCGAATGGGCAGGTTCCAGAGCAAGCATCACAGGCCCTGTGCTTATATTCTGATTGTGTTGCTGCTAAGCCATGGTTTGGTTTACCGTTTGAACCTGGGCTCATGGGTTTTTCTTGCTGCAGTCAAAGCAACAGCTATAGCTGAAGTTTGTTCCTGCCTTACTGCTCAGAGATTGCCTAGAGGAGACAGCCTATGAACTGAGGTTCTAAGCATCACTTAGCTACAGCAGGAACAATAGTGTTTACTATTGTTAGCTTATTATGTAGAAGAGGCGTAGCTAACAAGCCGCCTTTCACATGTTGTTGAATAGCAACTCCCATCTGCCCCGGGCAGCGTGGCCAAATGGTCAAGGATGATGCGAGTTGCAGTGCAGCACTATTGAGAGGAGACCACAATGTCCTCTCCTGGTTTAGTATCAGACAACGAAGGAATACCAAGAATTGAACTGAATCGAATCAAAACAAACACAACTCTGTATACAACAAGATTATAATATGCACTGACTGTTCCAATGCAACTGGGAGTGGACCACATTGTCCTCTCCTGGTTTAGAGCAGTGAGAAAATAGCAATCCTTCTGGGTCAGACTATTTAGTTCAGCATCCTGTTTTCCACAGCGGCCAATTAGATGCCCCTGGGAAGCCCAAAAGCAGGACGTGACTGCAATTACCCTCTGCCGCTGTTGTTCCCCAGCAATCAAGGTACAGTGGTACCTCGGGTTACAGACGCTTCAGGTTACAGACTCCGCTAACCCAGAAATAGTACCTTGAGTTAAGAACTTTGCTTCAGGATGATAACAGAAATCGTGCAGCAGCAGTGCAGTGGCAGCAGGTGCTTCAGGTTAAGAACAGTTTCAGGTTAAGAATGGACCTCCGGAATGAATTAAGTACTTAACTCGAGGTAACGGTAAAGTGACCCCTCACCATTAGGTCCAGTCATGACCGACTCTGGGGTTGCGGTGCTCATCTCGCTATATTGGCCGAGGGAGCTGGCGTACAGCTTCCGGGTCATGTGGCCAGCATGACTAAGCCGCTTCTGGCGGACCAGAGGAGCGCACAGAAACACCATTTACCTTCCCGCCGGAGTGGTACCTATTTATCTACTTGCACTTTGACGTGTTTTCGAACTGCTAGGTTGGCAGGAGCAGGGACCGAGCAACCCATCCCAAATCTGTTCCAGTGGGAGAACCCAGAGAGCAGATTTCAACAGTGCACAGGGGGAGGGAGTGGGGAAGTCCCACTGTGCAAGGAAAAACTTGACAGGATTGTGACTTAGGCCTCCTTTGGATTCTCCTCTAGTCAGCATTCTGTGACTACTGACTATGTTTAGTCATCACTGAACTGCAGGGTGACGGGCTTCCTTCCACCACAGAGTATTTTATTCAAACCCCTGCAGCATGGTGATATCATATATTCTACATAAAGGTAAAGGGACCCCTAACCATTAGGTCCAGTCGCAGGCGACTCTGGGGTTGCGGCGCTCATCTCACTTTATTGGCCGAGGGAGCCGGCGTACAGCTTCCGGGTCATGTGGCCAGCATGACTAAGCCACTTCTGGCGAACCAGAGCAGCGCACGGAAACGCTGTTTACCTTCCTGCCGGAGTGGTACCTATTTATCTACTTGCACTTTGAAGTGCTTTCGAACTCCTAGGTTGGCAGGAGCAGGGACCGAGCAACGGGAGCTCACCCCGTTGCGGGGATTCGAACCGCCGACCTTCTGATCGGCAAGTCCTAGGCTCTGTGGTTTAACCCACAGCGCCACCCACGTCCCATAGTATACATACAGAGCTCTTTAAAGGACAGAAGCACTAAAACTGATCTCTTCTCCATATGCGCTAAAAAGATTGCTACATTGTCTGGATTGGATTTGTGATTCGTGAGTGATTGGTTGAGAATAAATAGGTCACTGGAGTCTTGGGGGTGGGTGGGTTACTGGCGGGATCTGCAGACAATGGGAATAACATGTTCAATAGATTCTAGGTCACAAGGAGGGACCAGGCAGCTGGGTCCCAAACAAGGAATCCTTTTGTTGGCAAGTGAGTTTGGATAACACTGGACTAGACAACCACCAGAAATCTTGAAGCCCTACAATTTTTCTCCCTATTTTTGTTCCGGGGGATGATGCAAGTTTTGGCTTCTGTCTCAAAAATCCATCGGTTCCAGTTCTTAAAACATTGGCATCTGTTTCTCCTTTCCTCGAAGCAGCTTTACAATAAAGGAAAACAGCCATAGCTACCAACAAATAACAATCCATGCAGAAGCCCTAGAGGATGAAGCATGGCTTATAAAGAAATCATGTGACGATATCAGCATTGAGACAAGGAGGAGCAACAGCTGTTATGGAACTGAAAATAAGAGGCACGCAACAAAGGATATTGGTACAGGCATGCCCTGGAATTTGAGAAGTGCTCAAGCAATGAAGCTGATTTGGGCTTCATCAAAATGTTGGCCTGCATAAAAGAAAAATCCCCTTTTCAAAATGAAAATGTTGTGATTATTATTTGTGTATTTATTCCGTCTAAACCACAGAGCCTAGGGCTTGCTGTTCAGAAGGTCGGCAGTTCAAATCCCCGCGATGGAGTGAGCTCCGTTGCTCAGTCCCTGCTCCTGCCAACCTAGCAGTTCGAAAGCACATCAAAGTGCAAATAGATAAATAGGTACCACTCTGATGGGAAGGTAAACGGCGTTTCCGTGCGCTGCTCTGGTTCGTCAGAAGCGGCTTAGTCATGCTGGCCACATGACCCGGAAGCTGTACGCCGGCTCCCTCGGCCAATAAAGCAAGATGAGCACCGCAACCCCAGAGTCAGCCACGACTGGACCTAATGGTCAGGGGTCCCTTCACCTTTACCCTTCATTCCATCTTTTATCCAAGTTGCTCAAAGTGGCATACAGTGGTGTTCTCCCATCTCCCTGAGATGTAGGTCAGGCTGAGGGACTGTGACTCACTGGCCCAAGTGATCTTCATGGCTGTCTGAGGATTTGAACTTTGGCCTCTGTGGTATTAGGCCAACACTGTAACTACAGCACCTTCTCTGTGGCATAATTCTCTGATTAAAAAAACCTGCAAAACAATGCTTCAGGGCTATTAAAATGCAGCGTAAGTGGCTTTTTGTTGAGTCATGCATCGAAGTGCAGCACAGCCCGTATCCACACCCAGATATATATATAAAGCAGGACTTTGAACTGTCAGTGGAAGTGTAAAGATGAGGGAGGCAGACAGACAAAGAATTAAAACAAAAACTGATTTAAGAGCTTTTCACAAAACGCTGCTCATTTTTAGGGAGGTTGCAGAAGTTTTAACTTGCTGCTTTTAAATAATGTGCCTTAGAATGCTCCGAACACAACTTTGGGAGGACCAAAGGCTGAAAACTTTAAATAAATGTGATAAAATAAAATGCCCTGTCTGTCCATTTACTTCTTCTCAAAGCACTTTGGGAGTTAAGATTTATTTAGCAGTTTTTATATACCGCTTAAAAGTCAAAACCTCTAAGTGGTTGATGCAATGCAATGCATTCATTCATTCTAATAAACGTATTTCCTGACCTGTTCTAATACCTTTTCCTTATGAATGATTTCCCCAGTCTACAATGCCTCTGCTTCCCCACTCCAATAAAACTTGTTTCAGTTCTATGTACCTTTGCACAGATTTAATCTATTAAAACCCATTGGATTAATTGACTAGGGTCATCGAGTTTTGCTTTTGCAACCTTCAGAACCCATAGTAATTTAAAAAGCCATAACCCGCAGTCTAGAGTGGTACAGTCCAGGGGTGCCAACTTGAATAAAATATTGAGGCAGGTGGCGGTGGTGGGCAGGTAAGCCCCGCCCCAAATAATCGATCATGTGACACACGCACATCCCTTGAATGGCAATGCCCATCAACTATGCGGCTGTGTTTGTGCGTCAATTATTTTATTGGGGGGTGGGAGGAAAGATGCTAGGAGTTGGCTGCTGCGGTACAGTCACATCCCTACCGCCCCTGCAGCCCGGAGTGGTACAGCCGCTCCCCCCCCCCCCACACCCCGTCGCAAGGTGCGTGCCTAAGCACGCGTGCCTATCTCTCCCCAGGCCCTGCCCCTCCATCGCCTGCGGGCGGTGCCAGCCCCGGGGTGGGGCAGCAGCCCCCTTACCTATGGAGATCTCCTGGGCGAAGGCTAGCGAGATGAGCAGCAGGGGCAGCCCGACGGCGATGCAGGTGACCAGCTTGTCGACGGCCAGCTCCAGCCGCAGGCCCTTGTACTTGCTCTCCGACGGCTCCTTCAGCAAGAAGTCCGAGAAGACGTACTCGGTGGCGATGTGGGCGATGGCCATGGTGGCGCGCCGAGGGCCAGGCGGCTGCCGGCTCACCCAAAGCGCCTCTCGCCCACCCGCCGGACCCGCGCTCTCCTCCGGGCTGGCTTCGTCCGCGGGCTCCCTGGTGGGGGTCTCCGCCGGGTCCCACCCCCCACCCCCGGTGCCTGCGCGCCCTGCCTGCCTTTGTTTGGCGAGCGCGCCCCCCTCGCAAGGCGGCGAGGCGAAGGAGCGCGAGAGAGAAGGGAGGGCGCTGCTCAGGCCTCCGCCTCCGCCCGGCCCCCTCCACGCCTCCGTCGCCGGGCGGGAACGGGCTGCCACCGCCCCAGAAGACGAGGCGGAGGAGGCTCTTTCAATAGAGTGCTGTTTGTACGCTTATTAACGCCATCTCCAACTCCTCGAAAGAGTCCACCAACCGTGTCTCCGAAAATTTTTACGCATCACTTGGGAAGACAGGCGAACTGATGCCAGTGTGCTTGAAGAAGCAAAGATCACCAGTGTCGAAGCAATGATTCTTCAACATCGACTTGGCTGGACTGGTCATGTTGTGCGGATGCCTGATGATCGTCTTCCAAAGCAACTACAGTGGTACCTCGGGTTACAGACGCCTCAGGTTACAGACTCCGCTAACCCAGAAATAGTACCTTGGGTTAAGAACTTTGCTTTAGGATGAGAACAGAAATCGTGCTCCGGCGGTGCAGCGGCAGCGGGAGGCCCTATTAGCTAAAGTGGTGCTTCAGGTTAAGAACAGTTTCAGTTTAAGAACGGACCTCCGGAACGAATTAAGTTCTTAACCCGAGGTACCACTGTAACCGGGATAAGGAATTAGCTCAGATCCATCCGCAATCTGTTAAAGATCACAATATACAAAATCAAAATAATAACCATAACCCAATAACAGCCCCCCCCCCCCCGAGAGCCACATTTTAAAAGAATATAGGACCATCTGATGCAGTCCTAGCAGTAATGGAACAAAACATTGCTTTGAATTTTACCCATCTCAAGACCACTTACTAGTGATTTGTGATTTAAACGTACTCCGTCTTTATTTATTGTTTACTTTCATTTCAGAGCTGAAGCCATACCAGATGCAAACTGGTAATCTGAAACTCTGTACTGAATTGCCTTCGTTAGAGAAAAACGAAAAATGGAAGCTTGAACAAAGTTTTTCAGTTGCACTGCTGTCTTAAATTGGATGGAATGGAACAGCAAACTAATTTTCAGCTTTTTGCAGAGCGCTCTATACAAGAAGATGATTGGTTAAAGAAATAATAATATCTAAATAGCACAACCATATGCCAGTGCAAAGTCTGGTACTTAATTGTGGCTGGGGTGTATCTGTGAAAATGGGTTTGAAGTTGCCAAAGCAATCCACATCTCTCCAGAGTTTTGATAACGCTTTGAGTGGCATGCTGATTAATTCAGTGACTTGTGGTAAAAAAGCTAGCACAAATGTTAGCACAAAAACTAGCACAAATAAAGTGAAATAACTTTATTGATTTACAACAAATGGGGGTAAATGGGGAAAGGTACACACGCCAATAAAATGCATCACAGAATAGAAAAATAGAAGGGCCATTTAGGTCTAAGACTGACCCCCTTGAAGAAGGCTTTTGCAACAGGTTCTCATGAGGAGTGAGACAGAACTGAATGATTCTACTTGTCATGATAAGTATGGCAAATCCATACCATGATCAGCTCCCTCCTGGAAACCTATGCCCCCACTGTGGAAGGAAGGGTGGATCCAGAATTGGCCTCCACAGTCACTTATGGACTCACTGTTAAAACTGTGTTAATGAAAGACAATCTTACTTGGCTATGAGTGATCGCCAAAGAAGAAGCAGCAAAACCAGCAATTAAAGCCACTTCCTGATACTTTGAACAAACTGGCAATGGACAATAGCTTTCAAGAGAGATTAAAAAGCATTATTACCTTAGGTGTACACACTAATTTTGTTTGCCCAGCTGCCATTTCTGGTGAAACAGGATTTTGGAATTTGTTTACTAATATTAGGATGAGTGGCTCAAAGCACATGTCATCAGCATCTGCTGATGCACCAGCTGAGACTATACTTGGATGGAGGTAAGCTTGGCCACAGTTATTCTATGCATCTTTGGTAGCCTCCTGCTTAGAGCACTGCAATGCACTGTACATGGAATTCCCTTTAAAAATGGTCTGGAAACTGTACCTGGTCCAGAACAGGGTGGCAAGACTATTAACTAGAACTGGGCATTTTGATCATATTATGCCACTGCTTTACCAACTGCTCCCAGTCAGTTTCTAACTTAAGGTTCTGGTTTAAAACAATAAAGCCCCAAATTCCTTGGAACCAGTTGCCTTCTCCCATACCTACCGGTACCTTCTAGAGCCTTACAATCCTCATCAGGGGCCCTGATCCTGCTGCTGCCAATTGAGGCTGTTGGCTGTTAGAGAGAGGTCCCTCCCACTGGTGGCACCCTGGTTGTGGGAGGAGCCCATCTGGCACAATTCTTGCGGTCTTTTTGGCACCAGAGGAACGCCTTTTTATTTGCTCCGAATGTCTCGATTTATTTTATTTTTATATACGGCCTGCCATCTGAGGATCACAGGGCAGTTTACAATATAAAAACACAAAAATACATAGCACACAGTAACAAACAAAAGCAACATCCCTGCCCCCTCCAAGTTTAAAAGGCCATAGATGGTTTAATTAGCCAGAGTTTGGGCACAATTCTTTACATTCGCATAAGTGAATTTGCACATAGGTAGTGGGCAGATTCTTAAGGAAATCAGCCCTGAGTGCTCACTGGAAGGAGAGATCCTGAAGCTGAGGCGCCAATACTTTGGCCACCTCATGAGAAGAGAAGACTCCCTGGAAAAGACCCTGATGTTGGGAAAGATTGAGGGCACAAGGAGAAGGGGACAGCAGAGGACGAGATGGTTGGACAGTGTTCTCGAAGCTACTAACATGAGTTTGACCAAACTGCAGGAGGCAGTGGAAGACAGGAGGGCCTGGCGTCCTCTGGTCCATGGGGTCACGAAGAGTCGGACACGACTAAATGACTAAACAACAACATCAACAACAACAAAGTGGGCTGATAGCAGCACTTGCATGGATTGTTGTTTTACATTACCGTATTTTTTGCTCTATAAGACGCACCAGACCACAAGAAGCACCTAGTTTTTGGAGGAGGAAAACAAGAAAAAAAATACTCTGAATCTCAGAAGCCAGAACAGCAAGAGGGATCGCTGCACAGTGAAAGCAGCAATCCCTCTTGCTGTTCCGGCTTCTGGGATAGCTGCGCAGCCTGCATTCGCTCCATAAGACGCACACACATTTCCCCTTACTTTTTAGGAGGGAAAAAGTGAGTCTTATAGAGCGAAAAATACAGTATATTGTTAAGATTGTATTTTGTCCTTTTCATCTTTGTGAGCTTTCTAGAGAACATGAGTTACTGGACGGCCAGACAAATGAAGCTAATATTAAACAATAAAATAAAAACAGAACAGACAGCCAAGCCGATTCATTTCCCATATGTGTCCTTTAGTTGCTTGAAGAATTCATTTAGATTCTGGCTCAGGTGTGTATCTCCACATGGTCCAATCCATATCCCTTTCAGACCTAACTGAAATCCGAGATGTTCTGGGGCCTGCTTTGAAATAGTTCTATGTGGCAAGAAGGGAGTTCCCCAAATCATTCCTAGTTTTATCCCAACTACAAGTCCGCTCAGAATTATTGCACCGTAGTAGTAGCTGCTGTAGTTTCGCTCTGTGTAACATACCTGGATGCTTCCAGACTGTCTCTATTTCGGGGTGGGATTCAGTCACATACCGGCAAATTAGGGTTGTGCGATTAAAACGGGCTTAGAGTTCCTGAACAACAAACCTTCTCCCTCATACCCACCCAAATTGGACTTTTTGGAGTTAGGAAAGTGCTGGGGAATGCACTGTAAAATGTGGGATAACACTTGCTTCCTGCAAGTGTGTACAATCTCCCTGAAAACCAGGGACATGGGAGGGTTAGCTAACATGGGCTAACCTCCCCGCGAACTTTGTGGGAACACATTGGGATGAATGATAAATAAACTGGTCATCTGGAAGCGGCCATATGTGTCGCCGTTTCCTCTCACCTCAAAAGGCAGCAGCAACATTCCTGACAAAGTCAATGAAGCCATGTTCAGTCAGATCAGAAGGACTCCATTGGAAGACTGCATTTGCGACCTATGGCCCTATAACGGGCCTTTTTCTTCTGGCAAGCAACGACGAGAATAAGGATCAAGAGAGCTGCCAACAGAACAAGTCCAATGATAAAAAGAGCTTTGAGCACCGAGCTGGCTTCTCCTGGGCCCAGTGTTTTCCCCAAGAATTCTATCCCTGCTCTGCCTTTACCTGCTGAAAGAGAAAGGCATTTGTGAGAAATGTATTCCTTCCCCTGGAAGGGAAACGTCAACTAAATAAAAAACAAACAAACCCCACTGTGGGCTGATTGACACATTTTGCTTTTAGTTGTACATCTGTGACACCTGGCTTGAGAGCAGTACATTTGAAAAGGATCTAGAGTCTTGGTTGACCACAAACTTGACATGAGCCAACAGTGTGACGCGGCAGCTAAAAAAGCCAATGCAATTCTGAGCTGCATCAATAGGAGTATAGCATCTAGATCAAGGGAAGTAATAGTGCCACTGTATTCTGCTCTGGTCAGACCTCACCTGGAGTAGTGTGTCCAGTTCTGGGCACCTCAGTTCAAGAAGGACACTGACAAACTGGAACGTGTCCAGAGGAGGGCAACCAAAATGGTCAAAGGCCTGGAAACGATGCCTTATGAGGAACGACTAAGGGAGCTGGGCATGTTTAGCCCGGCGAAGAGGAGGTTAAGAGGTGATATGATAGCCATGTTCAAATATATAAAAGGATGTCACATAGAGGAGGGAGAAAGGTTGTTTTCTGCTGCTCCAGAGAAGCGGACACGGAGCAATGGATCCAAACTACAAGAGAAAAGACAGTGGAATTTGCTGCCAAGGAGTGTGGTGGAGTCTCCTTCTTTGGAGGTCTTTAAGCAGAGGCTTGACAACCATATGTCAGGAGTGCTCTGATGGTGTTTCCTGCTTGGCAGGGGGTTGGACTCGATGGCCCTTGTGGTCTCTTCCAACTCTATGATTCTATGATCTTCCCCTTTTAGTTGGGGAAGGGCTGTAGCTCAGGGGTAGATCTTGCATGTAGAAGGTCCCAGGTTCACAGCTCAGCAGGTAGGTCCTTCCTGAAACCCTGAAAGTTTGCTGTCAGTCTGGGCCCATCCACACTTTTGTTTGACCTGTGCTATCAAGTCATGGGTCCAAGAAGGGTTTCTTTGGCCCTTTTGGTGTCCCTGGGAAAACCCACTGTTTACCGCCTGGACCCATGACTTGAAATTATGGGACAATTAAAAGGGTGAATAGGCAACCTTAGTGTAGACCAGGGTTTCTCAAACTTGGATCTCCAGCTGTTGTTGGACTATGCTTCCCATCATCCCTAGCTACCAGAACCAGTGGCCAGGGATGATGGGAGTTGTAGTCCAAAAAACCCCGCCCAAACAGTTGGAGACCCAAGTTTGGGAAACCCTGTAGACAATACTGAGCTATATAGAGTAATGGTTGGACCTGGGGATAGCCCACACTTCCGCTTGTCCTGTACCTAGAGAGCATGGGTCTGAGCAGTTTTGCCTTTGACCCACTGCTTTCCCATGGAAAACCCACTCTTTATCGCTAAATCGGAACAAACGGCAATCCGTGGAAATCCCGATTGCCTTATTCCAAATCAGCGCTCAACCACATGCTTTCCCGTGGGGAAGCAGTGGAGCAAACCAAAGTGTGGATGAGCTCTCAGTCTAAAGCAGGGTCCTGTGCTCCCATCCTAAATGTGTAATTGAATATGGAAAGCATGATCAAGAAGTGGGGGCAAATGCGTGCTTCTAAACATGAGCCTCGTACACACGCACTCATTATGGAACCCGGTCTGGCCTCTTGAGTGTTCTTTTTGCGGCAAACCTGGGTTTGCTCCATGAAATGTGAAGCGGCCCAAAGTCATACCTTCTCCAGTCTTCTTGCCATTGACTGTAAATGTGTCATATTTCGTGGTTGTGACTCCACGTCCCACACCATCTGAGCGAAGGAAATAAAAGCAATGTTGGAGTCCTCAATTAACCACAGTTTGTTCCTTTATCCAAACCAGGAGTCTACGATTACTGACGGGAATTGGTAAGAGGATATATTAATTTGAGCGAAGGAAATAAAAGCAATGTTGGAGTCCTCAATTAACCACAGTTTCTTCCTTTATCCAAACCAGGAGCCTGTGATTACTGACGGGAATTGGTAAGAGGATATATTAATTAGGTTTGATACTCTAGAGACCCACGTGTGTGGGTTAGCAACAATAAGAACAGCTGGTTGGCCACTGTGAGATCAGGATGCTGGACTAAGTGGGCTTTTCAACAAGGCTTTTCTCATGTTCTATGACTACTTGTATGCATAAGCTACCCAAACCCATGTTACAAAGGAACCTTACCTGATTCAACAATAGTGTAAGTTGTCTCCATCCCAGCATGGATGTGATCGTGAACGTGGCAGTGCAGAAGCCATGTCCCAGGATTGAACGCTACAAGTTCAACAGTCTGAAACGTCCCAGGGAAGAGGTCATACACATCTCCTCTGTGATTGTGATCCTTCTGTGTCAAAGACAGGAGAGCACTGAGTAAATTCAAAGCTTATCCCTAGGTGGTATAAGTAGCTCACCCTCTGTTTTTATGAGCTTTTGGGATTTCCTGCTGTAGAAATTCCAAATCACTAGAAACATTCCGGTCTGAAAGGTGACTGTGCTGATCGGATGATCAGAGGGCATTCTTATACAGCTCTTTGGGAATGTGGCCCAAATGGGATACAGTGGTATCTCAGGTTAAGTACTTAATTCGTTCTGGAGGTCCGTTCTTAACCTGAAACTGTTCTTAACCTGAAGCACCACTTTAGCTAATGGGGCCTCCTGCTGCTGCCACGCTGCCGGAGCACGATTTCTGTTCTCACCCTGAAGCAAAGTTCTTAACCCAAGGTAATATTTCTGGGTTAGCGGAGTCTGTAACCTGAAGCGTCTGTAACCTGAAGCGTATGTAACCCGAGGTACCACTGTATTCTGGCCACCCAGTCACCATGCAGAAACAGCCATATGGGGATCCTCTGTGATTATTGCAAACAATTTTTTTTGGTATGTGACTATGAAATCTCTTATTTCAGTGGGGGAAGAGGACCACATGCTTAACACTCTTTTTCTCCTCACCTCCCCTTCCTTAAAAAAAAGGGGGACATTGAAGTCTTGGCAGAATCATACCCTCTGTTTTGTTTGCTTTTTGAAACTCTGAGAAGATAAAAAAGAAGAAGCTCCCCCTCCCCCTCATTTGAGGATGGGCAAATATGTCCATTTTTGTTTATCTTATTTTTTTCTTAAATTCAGTTTTCCACAGCTCCATATCAGTCTGCAATTTATTTATTTTTAAAGTTCTCATGAAAAATCAGCTGCATTTTAGCATATTTTTGTCTGCAGTTTTGCCCGCGGCACAAAGTAAATGGTTGGAGATATGAATTCTCATCTATGTGGAAGATATACACCCACAGCCATATATATATATATATATATATATATATATATATATATATATATATATTCTAATCCACCAAAGGGATTTACTTATAGAAGCACCCTCCACTTATGTATCACTCTTCAGGGATTAATAGGATATAATCCAAGGGCATTGTGTTTATGGAAAAGTAGCTAATTGTAGCAGCATGACCAAAATGCTTTACCTCCTTTTACTAATTGTGACCTACTAATTTCCTGCTGGTATAGGATGTGCATACACACGTGGTTGGTTTGCAATAACATCCCCGCTCTGAGAGCTAATGCTTTCTATTTAAGTTATTCGTCACAATGCAAATGGTACTATTTTGCTTATACCAACCTTGAACAGAAAGCTCTCTCCATGGAAATGGACAGTATGAAGGTCAATTTCATTTCCCATTCCAATCAGGTACCAGTTGGTGTTTTCCCCTTTGTTCATTGTTAGCCCATGGAGATTGTCATAGATCTTTCCATTGATTGCTGCAGGGAGAGATTTGCAAAGTTTGCAGAGGCATGCAGGTTTATCAGTGTGCTCTACTGCAAATTAAAATCAGGTATATGCCGTATTTTTCTGTGTATAAGGCGATGCTTTTCGCTAAAAAAATAGGCAAAAATTGGGTGTCGTCTTATACACGGATAGTGAATGCAGAGAGGGGACGTGTGATTAATGGCAGCAGCAAGCAGGAGATTGGCAGTGGTGATTGGGTGGGTGATTGGTGGCTGTGGCAAGGCCTGCTGGTGATTGGCTGTGGCTGCGGCAATTGGGCAGGCGATTGGCGGCTGTGGCGAGGTGGGCAGGCGATTGGTGGCTGTGGCAAGTGGGCAGGTGGGCTGTTGGTGGCGGCGAGCGGGCAGACAATTGGCGGCTGCGGCGAGGTGTGCAATGAGCAGTGGCTGTGGCAAGTGATCGGCAGTGGCAGGCAGGTGGGTGAGCAATTGGCGGAAGTGACCTCCCCCCCCCCAAAGCTAAACAACTTACCGTATTTTTTGCTCTATAAGACTCACTTTTTCCCTCCTAAAAAGTAATGAGAAATGTTTGTGTGCCTTATGGAGTGAATGTAGGCTGCGCAGCTATCCCAGAAGCCAGAACAGCAAGAGGGATCGCTGCTTTCGCTGCGCAGCGATCCCTCTTGTTGTTCTGGCTTCTGAGATTCAGAATATTTTTTTTCTTGTTTTCCTCCTCCAAAAACTAGGTGAGTCTTATGGTCTGGTGCGTCTTATAGAGCAAAAAATACGGTAATTTCCTAATTTTGGGTTTAAAAAAATAGGGGTCGTCTTATACAAAAATACGGTACATTATTCAAAGCCTCTGCTCTTGCTAGAATGATTGGCTTGGATCCAGAGAATCCCTTGCCTTTGTGGATTTCCTCTGGTCTCCTCCCTCCTACTGGCAACTCTCTGAACCACATGCTTTGCCATTCCAGGGGATTTCCAAACCCTCCGGATCAGCTTTCGCTAGAGCATTAAGCAGGCAACAGGGAACTCCTGTTGAAGAAGTATTTCTTTAGATCAGGCATGTCCAACTTTCAAGAGACTGTGATCTACCCCCACTATAAAAAAAACAACTGGCAGTGTTCTACCCAAAATTGTTGAGCTTTTTTTTGGGGGGAAGCCAAAGTTGTTGATCAACCAGTAGATCATGATCAACCAGTTGACATCCCTGCTTTAGATTAAAGCTTTTTATTTCCAAGCATTTCTTTGTATTAAGGTTTTCATTTCTAAGCCCTGAAAGGAAAACCTCCTCTCTTATTTACCTATTCACCAGCCGGTCCTTGTCTGAATGTTTTTCCAGCTTGAAAAGCTTGTCACACTCAGAAAGCAAGTGCCTCAGGAGGTGCCCTCTTCTTGACACAATGCTTTCTTAAGCGCAGGGAGCATTTGTGTTGCCTATCCTCCAGCCCCACCAGTCCTAACAGAACTATAACGGAGAAGCGCTTTGAATGTCTGCATTTATTCCCGCTTAGTGCATGTCGCATTGTGCAACTGTTCAGTAGCAAACCTGAATGTTTCACGAAGTAACATTTTAAAATAATAATCCTATGCTCAACAGCATACCGTGCATATTGTTCCCTTCCACAAAGTCATCGGTGTGGTTGAACGCCTTCGGATCCTCCTGTAGATATTTCTCAATGTTGTCATTCAAATACCAGGACCTGTTTTCATCAAAGACCAGGAACAGAAGGGCAAATTCTCGGTCAATGTCTGTTCTTAAACCCTTTTCATTTAAGACTCCTTTTCTGCAAATTATAAGCGGCCCGATCAAACCACTGTACATATCCTGGAATTAAAGAGAAATGGAAAACAGGGAATAATATTGTGTTAAAAACACTGTACAGTGGTACCTCGGGTTACATACGCTTCCGGTTACATACGCTTCAGGTTACAGACTCTGCTAACCCAGAAATAGTACCTTGGGTTAAGAACTTTGCTTCAGGATGAGAACAGAAATCGTGCTCCACAGGTGTGGTGGCAGCGGGAGGCCCCATTAGCTAAAGTGGTGCTTCAGGTAAAGTATGGAACTCCAGAACGAATTAAGTACTTAACCCGAGGTACCACTGTATTGTGTTTTTAATATTTGATTGGGAGCTGCCCAGAGTGGCTGGGAAAACCCAGCCGGATGGGCGGGGTATAAACAATAAACAATAAATTATTATCATTATTATCATCATCATTAATATATAGATGCATGCAGTTATTTTGTTCAAAACCCAACTTTTTAAATAAAAGGCTGCTAAAGCAACTGTGATAACAGGATCCAGGCCGAATCCTGTTCCCCATCCCTGATTTACATTTGGCTTTGTACAGATGGAGCTTGATAATATAGTATTCATTTAACATTTTAGGCAAATAAACCCCCCTCTCAAGGGTTCTCCCATAAAAGACACACAGGGCGGGGGGGCGGGGGCACACCTTCGCTACATTTACCTTAACAAAATGCACTGTTGAGTAGTAAACCCAAGTGATACAGTTGGGATCAGAGACTCCAGGTCCTGAGCTTTCTGGGACGTTCCATCGGTAGGTGTTTATTTCTCCTGTCCACATACATGTATGTTTATAAAAAGGAATAAATAACAGTTTGTCAAAATCCAGAAATCTGATGAAACGCAGTACTTTGGTTTGAAACCAAAACATTAAAGACAGTAGCTTGCTTATGGTTCTCAGGCTGGTGTGGTACAAAACTCAAAAGGTGTTAACACCACCCCCTACCAAAATTAAGGATTTCCAGTCCCTAATGGTTTTTTTAAAAATTGAAATATTTATTTCCCACCTTCCTGCTACATATAAGGCAGCTTATGGGACGCGGGTGGCGCTGTGGGTAAAAGCCTCAGTGCCTAGGGCTTGCCGATCGAAAGGTCGGCGGTTCGAATCCCCGCGGCGGGGTGCGCTCCCGTTGTACGGTCCCAGCGCCTGCCAACCTAGCAGTTCGAAAGCACATCAAAGTGCAAGTAGATAAATAGGGACCGCTTACTAGCGGGAAGGTAAACGGCGTTTCCGTGTGCGGCTCTGGCTCACCAGAGCAGCGATGTCACGCTGGCCACGTGACTTGGAAGTGTCTCCGGACAGCGCTGGCCCCCGGCCTCTAGAGTGAGATGAGCGCACAACCCTAGAGTCTGTCAAGACTGGCCCGTACGGGCAGGGGTACCTTTACCTTTAAGGCAGCTTACAACAAACAGTTCAGACTCAGAATAAAATTACAGTGGACGCTTGGGTTGTGAACGTGATCCGTGTGGGAGGCACATTCGCAACCCGCAGCGTTCACAACCCATAGCGCCGCATCTGCGCATGCATGGGTTGCGATTCAGGGCTTCTGCACATGCGTGACCACCAAAACCTGGAAGTACCCCGTTGCGGTACTTCTGGGTTTCGGCACACCTGCCACCTGAACAAACACAACCTGAAGCATCTGTAACCCAAGGTATGACTGTAAACACAGTAAAACACCATAGCAGCAATGCGATGGTCTTGGGCAATACAAGCAATCCCTGGCCAAAATCTGTTGATTGTACTAATTATACAACCATCTTAACTTGATATTTTTTGAAAAATTTGGCCACACCTATAGGTTTGCCAACATCAAGACATCTCCATATTTCCCTACTGCGATTAATTCTAGTTTAAAGGTAAAGGGACCCCTGGCCATTAGGTCCAGTCGTGGTTGACTCTGGGATTGCGCGCTCATCTCGCTCTATAGGCCGAGGGAGCCGGCGTTTGTCCGCAGACAGCTTCCAGGTCATGTGGCCAGCATGGCTAAGCCGCTTCTAGCGAACCAGAGTGGCACACGGAAACGCCGTTTACCTTCCCACTAGAGCGATCCCTATTTATCCACTTGCACTTTGACGCGCTTTTGAACTGCTAGGTTGGCAGGAGCTGGGACTGAACAACGGGAGCTCACCCCATCACGGGGATTCGAACCGCCGATCTTCTGATCGGCAAGTCCTAGGCTCTGTGGTTTAACCCACAGCGCCACCCGCGTCCCTAAATTCTAAACTAAGTTCTAGTTTAGTGTGCATTATAATACTAAATGGAACACACTGTTAACAGAACCTAAAGACTTGTAAACATGCAGTGTAATTCACCTGGCATTGTGGTGCGTGCTTTATTCCCAGCTGCTGTTGCTTCCACGCCCTGTGCCGATACTGAATATGGACGACTAGCTTTGTTCTTAAACACAATTAGTATTGAGTCACCAACTTCTGCATGGATCAAGGGCCCTAAGGTGGTTGTTGTTTTTTGAAAAAGCCAAAAAGTAACAGAGAGGCATGATGCAAAGTTAAAATAAAAGAAATGAAAACACAAAAAGCACACACAAAATGCTGAGCACCATAATCTTCCATATCAGGGTTTCCCAGACTTGGGCCTGCAAGTGGCGCAGAGCCACCCGCAGCAGAAGAGCCCACCGCAGCGCTCTGGCCAACAGGTGGGCTCTTCTTCGGACTCAACTCTTGGGCCCCGGACTCGTGGCCTGGCGCCCCTGAGAGCCCGGCACTTGGGTGCCCCGTACCCCTAGTGCCTATGGGTAAGATGGCCCTGCATGAGGGCACCGCCCCATGGGCTTCTGCCGCCTGAGACAGCTGCCTCAGTTTGCCTCATGGTTGGGCCGGCCCTGTAATCAACACCAGAACATAGCTGTCAACATTTCCCTTTTTTAAAGGGAAAATTCCCTTAGTCCAAATAGGATTCCTTGCAAGAAAAGGGAAAAGTTGACAGCTGTGCACCAGAAGGGCCACAAGTTTCCCATCCTTGCTTTAAACGAAGGCTGCACAAAGCATCTTATTTACTCTGCATGCATTGCTGAAGTGAAGTCACTCAACTTATTACTAATGAAATATTTTAAAATAAATCATTGAAGAAGAAGCCTGCACACACATTTCTTCCAAACTTAACTCGGACCAATAATTGGGACAGTTCAGGGGAACTCTAATGATGTAGCTCCATCTCCTGGTGAGAAGCTTGATTAGCTCTTTGACTGCGGTTAAAAAAACCCAAACCCTTGCAGAGTGGATGCATTCAGATGGCAGCTTTGAAAGGGGCTAGCTTTCATCCCATGCCTTTTCCTCACAAGCTGAACCAAACACCAATGCTTAATATTCGCAAGGTGCTTCAAGAGTTTCAAATGAATTACGTAGCCCCAAATTTCTCACCTAGAATTTGCAGGTGTCGCTCCTTTGCGCTCCTCCTTTTGTGCTCCACGAAATCTCCACTTTTGTATTCTCTATAAACCGCCTTCTTGTACTTTGAACCAATGAGGCCTTCACCTTGGCTCACAAAGACATGCCCGTAACTTGAAAACATTGTACAAAGCGAGAAAACAGTTTAAAAGTTCCCCAAAATATTTACCATTCTTAAGCAGAATAATAAAAAGTGAGGCAGTGATAGAAAGAGGGTGACACTTGAAGAGGCAAACTGTGTTCGGATTATCTGGACAGTTAAATTTGTTGGCCTTGTTTACCCCAGGATGTGAGAGGGCCGAAACGGAAATAGCTGAAGCGATGCACAGTGCAATCCTATGCACATTTACCTCAGCTGCAAGTCCCATTGTGTTCAATAGGGTTTAAAGGTAAAGGTACCCCTGCCCGTATGGGCCAGTCTTGACAGACTCTAGGGTTGTGCGCCCATCTCACTCAAAGAGGCCGGGGGCCAGCGCTGTCTGAAGACACCTCCGGGTCACGTGGCCAGCGTGACATCGCTGCTCTGGCGAGCCAGAGCCGCACACGGAAACGCCGTTTACCTTCCCGCTAGTAAGCGGTCCCTATTTATCTACTTGCACCCGAGAGTGCTTTCGAACTGCTAGGTTGGCAGGCGCTGGGACCGAGCAACAGAAGCGCACCCCGCCGCGGGGATTCGAACCGCCGACCTTTCGATCGGCAAGCTCTAGGCGCTGAGGCTTTTACCCACAGCGCCACCCGCGTCCCCCTTCAATAGGGTTTACTTCAAGATAAAGGTACCTTGGGTTGCAATTCTCTGCAAAACTTACTTGGAATTAAGCTCCATTGAATAGCAGAGCATACTTCCAAGTAAATATACATAAGCTCAGGCTGCAAGTGCCTAATTTCTAAAGACAAAAGGCTCAAAACTGTCAGGAAGCCATGACCTGTGACCCGGAAACAAAGGATGATGCTGTGAATTTTGGTTCTATCGGGTTGTCTTTTTTCCACATTTTAATCCACCTCTACCTTTTAACATCAGTTTGCTATTTTCTTTTATTTTAGAAAAATAAATCCTTATGAATACTTGTTAGCATTTTAGTGTGAGTTTATTTTAATAAATATTCAGTTTTGACCAATATGCACATTTCTGCAAGCAATTTACCCCGGTGCAACACATTTCTGCATGCTATCTTCACTAACATATGCATTTTTCTGTGCTTTCCCTTAACATAATGCATTTATATATATTTTTTAAAACACATTGTTGAGTTGAAGAACTGTATCACGAAATTCAGAGGACTGTGAATCTCAAAGGACAGCTGGGCTTTGGTTCACAAATTAGATCCAGAAGTGAGAATTTGGCAGTTTATCCTATCAAAATCAAATTTGTCCCTTATCTGTACCTTTCCTCTTTGCTCGTTGCCTCCGCCCTCTGCTCTGCTCTGTTCTTATCGGGGGCATAGTCCCACTCCATTTCTTCGGCAGCAATATAATATGTTCTCATGGTTCCATAGTGCCTCCCATCATGAGGTGTTTTGCCACAGGGCTTAACTTCATAAAGCTCCTTCATCCCTCCTGTAAAGTGATCGAATGTCCTGCAAACCAACTGGAAAGTCCCTGAAAGGAAATTGTGACATTTATCACCATGCTAGCTGCTCGAGGAGATGGTTGTTGGTGTTATTGCACTCCAAATCACTGTACCAAAAGCAGAAATACAGCACTCCTCTGCCTGCTGGCTACAATCTAAAGCAAAGAGACAATATATATTAGTGTGGGGAATGAAATAAAAAGGAAGGCTGTTCAGCTGGAGGCAAAGCCAAGGTGAACAGAGAGCATCAGCTGTCAGGAGGCATGCGACTGTAGAAAGCTAGAAAAGCAAAAGGGTGCAGGTGGGAAATAGAGAAGGCGATCAAAGATTTGACAAGAAGATTTGAACCAGTAGAGTGAAGGATCCAGGGAGGAGTATGTAGGGGAAGATTGGATTATTTCACACAGAATCACAGAACTGTAAAGCTGGACGGGACCCAAGGGTCATCTATCCCAACCCCCCCGCAATGCAGGAATATGCAGGCAGATCAAACCTGTGACCATGACGTTATCAGCACCATGCTCTAACAGACTGTGGTGGTACGTTTACATTTTAAATGTTTTACTCCCGTTGCGAATTGGCCACGGAATGTGATCAAAGGAGGGTATAAAAATGCTTTACACACATATATACATATGGATGGGGACACAGGTGGCGCTGTGGTCTAAACCACTGAACCTCCTGGGCTTGCGGATTGGAAGGTCAGCGGTTCGAATCTGCTCAACGGTAGTGAGCTCCCGTTGCTCTGTCCCAGCTTCTGCCAACCTAGCAGTTTGAAAGCACGCCAGCGCAAGTAGATAAACAGGTAAACGACATTTCCATGCACTCTGGCACTCATCACGGTCTTCCGTGCACCAGTAGTGGTTTTAGTCATGCTGGCCACATGACCCAGAAAGCTGTCTGTGGACAAATGCCAGCTCCCTCGGCCTGAAAAGCAAGATGAGCGCTGCAACCCCATAGTTATCTTTGACTGGACTTAATCGTCCAGGGGTCCTTTACCTTTTTACCTTTCCCTATACATATGGATACAGAAGGAAGACGTTGCTGCAGATTCTGCAGCGACCTCTTTCAGCTGTGTTTTGCCCTTGATGGATGGAGATGCACACATGAGGAAGGCACTCCCTTACAACACAGCACTGACAATAGTATTATTGCAATGTTGACTATAACATAGCAGTGTCTTGCATTGCATCAATGCTATGTCCTTTGGCTCAAGCAGTTTATAAATCAGTTGATACACTGATACTTCAAAGTAGAGGCTCAATGAGCGTATGGATGCTACAGCAACATTTACAGTGTTCTAAACATTCATAACCCAGTGAGGATCACAATGAGTTGATTTATCAATGCACATGGTGACAGCTTTGTAGTTGCATGGAGAAAGGATGCTCAGGTCCCAAAAACCCACCTACTCGGTCTGGCTGCATCAGGGCTGTTGCTGACGTGTGAGGGAACAAGGCAAGGGTATCCCTGGTTGTGCCACCCAAGTGAATGGTGTTTCCTTCGAAATGAACACCATGCATGTCTGTTTCCGTGCCTAGTCCAATACCATGCCAAGAAACCTTGTCATCCTTGCACATAGTGAGTCCGGGCAGGTTCCCAAACAGATAGCCGTTGACAGCTGAAGGAAGAAAAAACACACAATATATCAGATTACTGTGCTTTTGCAAACCCACAACTGAATTTTCTCATATTCACCAGCTTGTTACCCTTGCCTCTCTGCTCCTCTGTTCTCACCTACTGGCAGATTTTAGGGCTCAACTACACATTATACTGGGACGTGGGTGAAGCTGTGGATTAAACCACAGAGCCTAGGACTTGCCGATCAGAAGGTCGGCGGTTCGAATCCCCGTGACGGGGTGAGCTCCCATTGCTCGGTCCCTGCTCCTGCCAACCTAGCAGTTCAAAAGCACGTCAAAGTGCAAGTAGATAAATAGGTACCACTTCGGCGGGAAGGTAAACAGCGTTTCCATGCACTGCTCTGGTTTGCCAGAAGCGGCTTAGTCATGCTGGCCACATGACCTGGAAGCTGTACCCCGGCTCCCTCGGCCAATAAAGTGAGATTAGTGCTGCAACCCCAGAGTCGGCCACGACTGGACCTAATGGTCAGGGGTCCCTTTACCTTTACCTTACACATTATACACAAATGTGCAAGAAATGTGTCCCGGGCCCACCAGGGAAAAGGGTGATTAAGATTTGTTCCAGTGGCCGGAAAGGCTTCCCCTGCCTTAAGGAATAGTTGACCTGGCTAACAAGGGATGAACATTCACCTCTGCCAGAACTGATCATGTCTTGGGAGGTTCTGTGAAGAGAGCAGTGATTGCGCTCTAGATTTTGGTTGCCTCAGTGAGGCTACTAGGTGGATTCAATCCACCTTTGATTGACATCAAAGATACAGCTGTCATTTTCAAGATGACACCACATCCTCTGGACACAATAAATATGAGTTCATTTACATGTGTAAGTAACTCTGGGTGCATCATTACGGTAATGCACAATCATTTATGTGCCATTTCGGTTCACAGGAATGCTCACAAACTCAATGTATAATGAACTCATTCAGTTTAGTTCATGTCCTGTGAACTCGGCACCTATCTGCCGGAGGAAAAGACGCTGTCTAGAGAACTTCATTAATGCTTGCCTGCTTTATTCTCTGAACTTGTCCTCCAAATAATTCAGATCTTGCAGATAGGATACTAATAGGCAGGAGCGGCTTGAGTCTTCATCCAGACTGCGTTGTAGCATTTAACACAACCCTACAATTAAGTTCGCAGAAGACAATGGTTTACATTTCTTCCTGGCTTGCTGTCCTGACACGCAGGTCAGTCCTTTGCGGCCTCCTTGAAAAAAATACCAAACTTTTGCAAAGTTTCCCCAGAAGTGCCTTTTGCTGGTCCTAGGCAAGTAAGCTTGATTTAAACACTTCTTTGACTTCAAGCTAAGTTTGTATGTTCATTGAGTTTTCTTGGCAGGGATACTGGAGTGGCTTGCCGCTTCCTGCTCCAGGTGGATCACGTTTAGTCAAAACTCTCCACTATGACCTGTCTGTCTTGGGTGGCCCTGCATGGCACAGCTCATAGCTTCTCTGAGTTATTCAAGACCCTTCGCCACAACAAGGCAGTGATCCACGACAAGGCTGCATATTGTCTCCCTGCTTATTTAACTTATATGCAGAATTCATCATGCAAAAGGCTGGACTGGATGAATCCCAAGCTGGAATTAAGATTGCCAGAAGAAATATCAACAACCACAGATATGCAGATGACACAACTTTGATGGTAAAGAACCTCTTAAAAGTAGAGAGCGCAAAATATGGTCTGAAGCTTAACATCAAAAAAACTAAGATCATGGCCACTGGTCCCATCACCTCCTGGCAAACAGAAGGGGAAGAAATGGAGGCAGTGAGAGATTTTACTTTCTTGGGCTCCATGATCACTGCAGATGGTGACAGCAGTCACGAAATTAAAAGACTTCTTGGGAGAAAAGCAATAACAAACCTAGACAGCATCTTAAAAAGCAGAGACATCGCCTTGCCAACAAAGGTCCGTATAGTTAAAGCTATGGTTTTCCCAGTAGTAATGTATGGAAATGAGAGCTGGACCATAAAGAAGGCTGATCGCTGAAGAATTGATGCTTTTGAATTATGGTGCTGGAGGAGACTCTTGAGAGTCCCATGGACTGCAAGAAGATCAAACCTCTCCATTCTTAAGGAAATCAGCCCTGAGTGCTCACTGGAAGGGCAGATCTTGAAGTTGAGGCTCCAATACTTTGGCCACCTCATGAGAAGAGAAGACTCCCTGGAAAAGACCCTGATGTTGGGAAAGATGGAGGGCACAAGGAGAAGGGGACGATAGAGGACGAGGTGGTTGGGCAGTGTTCTCGAAGCTACCAGCATGAGTTTGACCAAACTGCGGGAGGCAGTGGAAGACAGGAGTGCCTGGTGTGCTCTGGTCCATGGGGTCACGAAGAGTCGGACACGACTAAACAACAACAAAATTTGTATGCATTTCATAAAGATGCAATACGTCTGAAGAAAGTTGGCAGTCAGACATTGCAGCTCATTCTGCAAATTTCAGCAACAGACATGGTGCCTCAATGGCACCGCCATGGTCAGTATTTTGTGGGAGGGGTTCAAGTGAATACCGGGAGAATTGATTAAAGTGCTCTGTCACCCTAATGCAACAAATCCACTTAAAAAAGAAACTGACTCCAATTAGAAAAGTCATGGGGAAGTGCGTTGGAATGAACAAATAGTGCGGAATGAAGAAATGACTTATGAAAAGGCATATAAACAAAAGCAAATCAGGCTGGATGCTCATTGTCCTTTAATCTCCCACAAAAAAATCATAATGAATGCTCAATAAAGGCCAGACATAGTCTAAGTACTGTGTAAGCTTTGTGCAAGCAAATCAGGACGGAAGCTCAATAAACAGGTTGTTTGGAGAAGCCCTATGCTCTTCCCCTAGGACCTAATTCTGCCCTCATTTCTCTTTCATAATGGATACCTCTGCTACAAACCAATACCCAATGGTGATTTTTTTTTTTTTACCATACCGTGCATTCTGTTGGATTCCTGGAAATCCTCATCTTCCTTATTAACTTTGGATGGGTCACCAGTGAAGGAATTGATGTTTGTGTCAAGATAGAAACTCAAGTTCTCATCGAATACTGTAAACAGTAGGTAGAATTCTTTGTCTATTCCTTTCTGCAGTCAAAAAACAAATATGCGTTAGGGGGAGGGAAACATTTCCACTTTTTTCTTTAAGCAGGAGATCACAATCATTACGCTAGAATCAATGAAATAACATTCCAGTGCTAAATTTTGAACTTTCTCTAGTATTAAATACGGAGCTATAAAATACTCTACAATAGCTTCAGGAATCTCTCCCACTCAACATTAAAGAAAGTTTGCATGGCCCTTTCAGCCTGGAATGCACTCATGATTCTAAGATCTGGATCTTTTGGTTTACAACAACAACAACAACAATTTAATATTTACCGTATTTTCCCGTATATAAGACTAGGTTTCCCCCCGAAAATATAATGTCAAAATTTTAGAGGCATCTTATACATGGATATCTCTCTCTCCCCCCCCCCCAATTTCTTAAATCGGAGTCCCCCAAAATAGGGGATGTCTTATACATGGGGGCGTCTGAAGGCAGAAAACATCCAGGAATTTCTGCGGCGAGTTTTGCTGCTTTCTTTGGTGACTAACTGTTTTAAAAGTTAATAATAATAATTAATAATAATAATAATAATAATTTATTTATACCCCACCCATCTGGCTGAGTTTCCCCAATACAGTATTAAATATTAAAAGCTTCCCTTAACAGGGCTGCCTTTCAGATGTCTTCTAAAAGTCAAATAGTTGTTTATTTCCTTGACATTTGGTGGGTGGGTGTTCCTTTTAGGATATTTCCGTTCCACCTTAAAAGGGAGCAGGCTTTGTGAGTCACAGAGTCTGCGTATTTCCTGTTCACAGGAAGTTTATGTTGTGTCTTTGCTTTCGTTTCTCTCTCTGTGCCGGAAACACTGAAGCAGGCAGTCATGTTTTCTCTTTGTTCTGACCAATGCTGAATAAAGTTGTAAATATGCTCTCCTGAGTGCATCTTTCGCTGTGCATTATCTGCTGATAGAGCGTGCATCGGCTCTGGAATGTGGCAAGCTATTTCTGGAGCTCGTGTCGCTAATTGCTGATACTGCGTGTCTATGGGAGATCGATGGACGTCCGGAGACGACGTGGAGTCATGATGGACTTTGTCTCCCTGGCAGTATCCCAACAGTTCCACAGGGTGGGTGCAACTACCAAGAAGGCCCTCTGCCTGGTTCCCTGTAACCTCACTTCTCGAAATGAGGGAACTGCCTGAAGGCCCTCAGAGCTGGACCTCAGTGTCCAGGCTGAACAATGGAGGTGGAGATGCTTCTTCAGGTATACTGGGCCGAGGCCATTTACGATTTTAAAGGTCAGCATCAACACTCTGCTCTTAAAGAGCAAGCTTTTCTCATCATGGATAACCTGTGCTATATATTATACAGAAAACGTACTGTGCTATTTAAAAACAAAACTAGAACATGTCCCTGGACTAACTGCTGTTTAACCACCACAGGTTTAACCACCTAGAAAATGACGTTCTTAAAACAGCTCCTAATTGTGCATACTGAATTAAAAGGATTAACCAAATTGAAGGAGAAAAAATCTCTTTGACAGGATTATAAAACTAGTCCAAGAGGTTTTGGTTAGAAATAAACGTGTCTACATTGATTGGTAGCATTTTTCCAAGGTTTCAGGGAGGCGTCTTTCCCAGCCTAACTGAAGATCCTAGAGATTGAAGCTTTTAGCTTTGTGCACTCCCTCTAAGCTGCAGTGTTTCCTCATCTGATTATGCACCTATGTGGTCATTCCACACTTGGTTTGAATCCCTTCCACCTCAACGATTTTCTGATATGTGGATGTTCACATTCAACAAGTGTGAAATCTGTGTACACAAAGTCATACATTTATTGACACGTAACATTCAACGAAAGGGACGAGGGTGGTGCTGTGGGTTAAACCACAGAGCCTAGGGCTTGCCGATCAGAAGGTTGGCGGTTCGAATCCCCGCGACGGGGTGAGCTCCCGTTGCTCGGTCCCTGCTCCTGCCAACCTAGCAGTTCAAAAGCACGTCAAAGTGCAAGTAGATAAATAAATAGGTACCGCTCCGGCGGAAAGGTAAACGGCATTTCTGTGCGCTGCTCTGGTTCGCCAGAAGCGGCTTAGTCATGCTGGCCATATGACCCGGAAGCTGTACGCTGGCTCCCTCAGCCAATAAAGCGAGATGAGCGCCGCAACCCCAGAGTCGGCCACGACTGGACCTAATGGTCACGGGTCCCTTTACCCTTTACCTTTTAACATTCAATGAGTGTACTGTACAAGGTAGTGTACACAGGTTTGGTGCCATACATGGAACGAGTCTGCCCCTGCGGCTTGATGGAGGTAGAAACTGCCTCTCATGTCTTGTTACGCTGCCGTTTCTACGGGGGTATACGCTCGGTATTTATCACTCCTGTTATACAAAAATCTCCAAATGGGTTTGAACTTCAATGTCTAAAACTCCTGGTAGAGATCACACTATGGGTGGCCAAATTCTGTGCGACTGCCATAAAACCTAGAGAACAAGCTGTACTACCAAAATGATAAAGGTTTTTTAAATGACAATTTTAGGTTATATTTTAGTGATCAAGATTTAATTCATATTTTTAACTGCTGCTATATCTGAATTGTCTTTGTTATACCCAATAGCAATTCAATGTATTCCTGTTGTGTTTTGTGATTTTCCTGATATTGTAAGTGAGCCGGAACTGGTCTGTGACCGTAATAATAAAATTCTATTCTACAGGTTTGCTGCCGCCAAACAGGTGTGTGCAGACGAGGGCAACCAAGATGATCGAGGGTCTGGAAACCAAGCCTTATGAGGAATGGTTGAAGGAGCTGGGTATGTTTAGCCTAGAAAAGAGGAGACTGAGAGGAGATATGATAGTCATCTTCAAATATCTAAAGGGCTTCCACATGGAAGATGGAGCAAACTTGCTTTCTCCTGCTGGAGAGTAGGACTCCAACCAATGGATTTATGTTACAAGAAAGGAGATTCCGACTAAACATCAGGAAGTTTCTGACAGTAAGACAAGTTCGACCGTGGAAAGGACTCCCTTGGAAGGTGATGGACTCTCTTTCCTTGGGGGTTTTCAAGCAGAGGTTGGATGGTCATCTGCCTTGGATGCTTTAGCAGAGATTTCTGCATTGCAGGGGGTTGGACCAGACGACCCTCAGCATCCCTTCCAACTCTACAATTCTATGACTTTATGATGGTTGAAGCAATTCCCTTTTACTGGTAACAAGACAAGGCTACAGACCGCTTCCTAAAGCACCTGTTATGGGTGGGGAACACATAGCCCTCCAGATGTTGATTGGCAAAACCTGCACCATCTCTGACCATTGGCCATGCTGCAGGGTAGGGATATCTGTGACCCCCTCCCAGGTGTTGATGGACTCAACCTTCCTCCAGCCCCAGTCTACAGGGCCAATGCTCAGGGAGGATGTGAGTCAACCACATCTGGAGGAGCACAGCTCTCCACCCCTACAAAGAGATCTCTTTTTATTATTATTTGTGGAAGGGTTTGTAAAAACAGATGATTAATCAATAAACCAATGATGAAATGTTTTAGATGTACAATTAATTACAGCCTCTGAAATAAATATAAATATTGTAACCGGTCTTTACTGTTCAGTTTCTGGGTAGCTGTGACTACAATAAGACAACTACAGCATCTTCTTCAAGGAAACCTGAATAACAAAAACTTCATGGGACTCAAAACAGTCATCGTTCAGTCTGAACACTTGTAATTTTCTTAAGTTAGATATGAAAGGCAAGTAGAATTTAGAAGTTCAGATTTCACTTCATCTAAATTATTCAGCGTCAAAGTCATCTTCCTTCCAAATTTCGCTCATGCTGTCTCTCAGACCTTTTTCTACGGTAAACGTCATAAAAAGTCTCTTTCCCAATTCGGACTCTGATCATAAACCATTCCATAGCACCTCCAAGGATAAAAAAGAAAGGGAGAAATCTATATACTCCAAAGCGTTGCTTTCCAGGCACCATGTTCAAGAGTAGTTTTATTTTATGTTCGACAAGCATTTTACATAGGAACTTATCATCCTTGCAAGGGAGTGGTTGATCCTTGCAACTTTCTATTTGTGTTTCTATGCCTGGGATGCAACCTAGTCAGGTTCACATCAACAAGTGAGAAATAAAGACTCCACTGCAATATCAAATCATTTCTGCAACATTCAGTGTATAAACAGAATCTTCAGCATCCTCCATGAATTTTGTCTAAACCCAGGGCCAACCCATGCATGAGACAAGGCGAGGCGACTGCCTCAGGTGGAAGAATCCATAGGGGCAGCAGACTCCCTTGTTATCTCTTTTTCTTGTTGTGAGCTTCGAAGGGGCATTTGATTAGAGACTCTTGGAGGCCCAAAACAGAACTAGAAAATGATTTTTCTGATCATACGTTCTTATGTTGTAAGTAGACCCAGTGGCGTAGCGTGGGTTGTCAGCACCCGGGGCAAGGCAAGTAATTTGCGCCCCCTAACCTGGGGCAAGGCAAGTAATATGCGCCCCCCCCCCGCTGCACTGTCCCTCCCCCAGATAGTCCCTCGCTCTCTCTCCGCACCGCACCGCACCGCACGCCTGGCACCCTCCCCTCCACAGTGGGCGGCGACCCGGCGGCTCGGATCGGATTCGCACAGCCAGCACTGCAGTGAGAGAGAGTGAATGAGCCAGGTAGGGGCAGAGAGCTGCGAGTGCGAGCGTGCCCCCCCAGATGTTGCGCCCGGTGCGGCCGGCCCCCCCTGCACCCCCCACGCTACGCCACTGAGTAGACCCAATCAATATAACTTAGTTCAGATCTGGATTTGCTTAACATGCTACCCTTTGGGCTCAGCGAACGCTCTCAGCCATTCAAAATGCATGGATCAATCAGAATTAGTACCTGTGTTCCGTCTGGTTCCAGAGCATTCTTCTTGCAGATTATTAGAGGCCCCACCAGACCAGACTGGGTGTCCATGACAGGATCGTTTGCTGAATAATACAGGTAGGTGAGACACGGTGGATCATCGCCCGTTGTGCCGACACTTTCAGGAACTCTCCATTTGTATTTAAAGGTCTCGCCGGGTTTAACATAAGCCCCCGGCTTCTGGTGCCCTAAAAATAAAAAGCACCCTCCCAGAAGAAACTCATGGTAACACACACAGAATAATAAAAGAAGATAATTCAAGTAAATATCTTCATAGAAAGAAATGGGATTTAACTGAGTTACTGTAGTTGGATCAGACTAATTTTTCCATGTGACTCCCCTCCCCCTTTTTGGATGACAAGCCAGTATCTTTCTCTTCCTCTATTTTGACTGTTAGATTGTTTAGGCTGTTCTTCACGCAGCTGTGTCACCTAAGAAATTTGCACACTGCTTTAGGCATGCTTTTTTTTCATGAAAAAGCAGTGTAAAAATGTATAAATAAGTACAGTGGTATCTTGGGTTACATACGCTTCAGGTTACACGCTCTGCTAACCCAGAAATAGTGATTCAGGTTAAGAACTTTGCTTCAGGATAAGAACAGAAATCGGGCTCCGGCGGCACGGCGGCAGCAGGAGGCCCCATTAGCTAAAGTGGTGCTTCAGGTTAAGAACGGACTTCAGGAACGAATTAAGTACTTAACCCGAGGTACCACTGTATATTTTCATGCCACTCTAATCTCCAAGCCGTGAGGGACCCTAGGGCTTCCTGCTCTCATCTGGTTTCCTTGGAACGAAGGTGGATGGAGACTGCGGTGTCTTAGGGATATAATATTTTATGTTAAGATATACACAGCCTGAGCAAAGGATGGAGGAGGCTCACAGCATGGACACCCCCAAAGGATTTTGCTCCTCCATTCGTCACAGCTTTGGACCCAGAACAGAGCAGAACCCTTTCCTCTCTGCAGCTTTCAGCCTCCAGTCCTTTTCTGCTCAACTGTCACACACCACTCTGGTGATTGTTCTCTGACCTAGCAGCTAGCTGAGGGCTGGGGAACACTCCCCCATTTGCTCTATAGCACAGAGCAACTAGTCAGCCCCAAGCCATTACCTAGGCAAAGGGACAGGTTGGGCAAGCTTGCTCTTATACATTCTACCCCTTACAGATACAGGATCCCAAGAAATGGAAAGAACTCGGGGCATCATCCAGAATGACCCCCCCCCCAAATCATAACAATATAAATAAATAAATAAAGTTACCATCTTCATAAGGGGCTCCTTCTGACGATTTGCTGAAAGCTACGCCATGAGGCATCATGCTGTAGTTCTTGTCGGCTTTATTGGCAAAAGTAACCAAAATTGTGTCTCCAACTTCAGCTTTGATAACTGGGCCTGGGGGAGAGCAGGGAAGAGAAATGAGCTGGTTTGGGGAAGGGGACGCTGAGCTTTAAAGCCTCTCCCTACTTGCCCCCATCCCCTTGGTTAGGGGCATTGCTCAGATGGGAGAAATGTTCTCAGGGTGACTGGCTGCAACTTCCAATGTGAGAGACTGTAGCGGGACTGAAACCAGTGCCAAAAAAAAGAAGACTCAAAACCACAAGGCGTACCAAGTATGCCAAGGTGAGTGGCGCCTTCTGTTTGCTTCTTTTTGCGAGTAAATTTTCCATCGGTGTAGGACACATAATGAACTTTCCAATACTGCCCTCCGATTCGGTCATCCCCTTGTATGAAGAAAGGTGCTGAGTCGCTGTGAGAGAACAAAGTATTGATACCGGTTGTACAGCTGATTTGAAATGCTCAGTTTAAAGCAAACAGGTAAGATTATGCACAAAATAGATTTATTAATTTGTTTTTTTTGGAGAACCACCTTTCTTCCTGGGAGCTTACAGCTGCCGTTTTAGACTCACAGCAACCCTGTGAGGAACGTTAGACTGATAGGTAGTGTTATGTACTGAAGTTCTCGCCCTGGCCACCAGGAGTATTGTGTATGTAGTTTTCACTCAGGTCCACGTCAGTTATTTTAGGCGGGAAACCCTGGGTTGTTGTTGCTACATTGTCGACAGCCGGCTGCCTATAAAAGCAGGCCGGCTGAGCTGTTTGCTGTTCAGTTCTGTCCAGCTTACAAATAAAGAGCTGCTTTGGAGAAATCGCTGTGTCGTCTGCTATGTTCGCCCACAACATAACAGGTAGCCATTATCCCAAGGCTAATTAGCCGAAGGGGGAGATAAAGATAAAGATGATATGAGAGACATGGGATTCCTGCCTAAAGCAGAAGTCCTGAATCACTTTCTTTTCTCTCCTAAGGTAACGTGCAGAGAAATTAATTGCACCATTTGACAATGCCGAGTTCCAGTTCAGAATCTAACAACATCATTTTATTTCTCTACAAGTTATCAGGGAAGAGACAAGCAGGAGTCTCAAGGCTTCTTTTTTCAACTGCACCCATTTATTGGTTTGTTTTCATTCTTATTTTCATTATGTATTTTGTGTTTTTCAGATTGTAATAAATTATGTTGTGAACCGCCTTGAGATCTACAGATTTGGGCAGTATACAAATTTTTAATAATAATAATAATATCGAATTCTACCCCACTGATTTCAAACTTAGGTTTCTAATATTTAAGTCAAACACTCAATCTGCTATTCTACATGGGCTTTAAAAACAACAGCAAAAACCTGGTGCATATATCTGCATAAGTTAACTCAGTAACCTATTTATTAAACTATTTATAGACTGCAATTTCATTTAGAAAAAGATGGCATATAGCATACAAAATCACAACAAGGTAACTGCTAAGTTGTGGGTGAACATATCAGATGACACAGCGATTCTTCAAACAGTTCTTGATTATTCACAGGCCAGAACAGAACTGAACTGAAGGGTTCAGCCAGCCCGCTTATACAGAGCTCCATTACAACACAACAGTAACCACTTTCTGTAACTATCCAATCACTGAATGCCACTTTCAATCCCTTATTTGCATATGTAGACCTGAGTGAAAACTATCTACAGTATCCCCCTGCTGGCCCAAGGTGAGAACTTCAGTACATAACAGTAACTAAAACATCAGTAAAAATGTCAGCTTTCAGCTAAAAGGGGAAAAGAAGAAATAAATAATATCACAACACATACCTGCCAGTAGCATTTAAAGGCTGGCCTGTGAGTTTATTAAAACCACCAGGTCCATAATCCCACAAAATTCTTTCAGCGGCAATGAAGTATCTTCTTTCCTGACCACTCTGTGAAGGCCCGGTAATGTTTTGACCGCAAGCCTTGATGTTGTAGAATCCCATCATACCAGCTACAGCGTAGGAAAGCACACACAATAAGTCTTTAATTTGATCTGGTCTCAACATGCAATCAATTATTCTAATGCTGTAATTTCCAAACTGGGTTGTCAGGGGGCACAGTAGTGTGCCAAAAGAGTACCAACATCATGAATCACAAGTTGGGACAAAGGTGAGGTAGAAAAACAACAAGCAAAAAAGCAAACAAACAAACAGAGCCAAAATTGTCAAGGGGATGGAACAATTTCCCCTATGAGCAAAGGTTACAATATTGTGCAAAGGGAAAATTCCATGCTAGGGATTATTAGGAAAGGAGCTGAAAACTGCCAATATCGTAATGCTGTTATTGTTAAGTTGTGGCTGAACATATCAGACGACACAGAGATTCTTCAAAAAGCTTTTGTTTATTCACAGACCCAGAACAGAACTGAACGGTTCAGCCAGCCTGCTTATATAGAGCTCCACTACAACGCAACAGTAACAACTTTCTGTAACTATCCAATCACTGAACGTCACTTTCAATTCCTTGTTTGCATATGTGGACCTGAGTGAAAACTATCTACAGTATCCCCCTGCTGGCCCAGGGTGAGAACCTCAGTACATAACAGTTATAGAAATCTGCAGTGTGACTGCATTTGGAACACTGTGGTGGCCTAACCTCAAAAAGGTTCAGAAAGGAGTCAACTAGAATGATCAAGGCTGCAATGGAGCAATGCCCCTTTTGATGAAAGGTCAAAGTATTCAGGCCACTTTTATTTAGAGAAAATATGAGTAAGAGAAGGACGTGTTGGAGGAGTCTAAAATGATGTGTGGTGTGAAGAAAGTGGATAGGGAAAGTTTTTCTCCTCTCATAATGCTAGAGGTTGGGGGCATCCAATGAAGTTGATTGGTGGAAGATTCAGGACCCAGAAAAGAAGGTCCTTTACAAAGCACATAGTTAAACTATGGAATTTGCTGCCACAGGAAATACTGATGGCTGTCAACTTGGATGGCTTTAAAAGACGCTGGAGCTAGGAAGAGTGAGAGGTCTTATAAAAACTCTCAGCACCCTTAACAGGCTTCAGTAAATCTTTGGGGCAAGCCAGGGCTGTTAAAATGGCACAAGAGTGCTTTAAATGGTGTGAATGCGACCTAATTATCTAAAACGGGATGAAGTCTAGGAGAGATGGGCTGGAGACAGAGGCTCAGAAAGTATCAGTTCACTGCCATCTTTTGTGTGGACACGTGGCTCCACTGGGAGCTCTCCGTGGTGCTGCAACAATGGACCTGCCTTGCTGTCTGGAATGCCTTGCCCCATGGGCTCCTCCTGGGAACCAGAACACAGTATGAGTGCCAAGTCAGGTTGGTTAAATGCTGGTTTTATTGGTTCTTTCCCTCTACTGTTTAACTTGTGCTTTTACTTATTTGTTTGCTTGTTTTTTATTAAATTTTATTAAATTTCTATACCGCCCTTCACCTGAAGCTCACAGTGGAGTTTGCTGTATAAAAATACATACATACATACATACATACATACATAACATAGTAACAAACCAACCAACCAAATACTCCCCAGTTTAAAAAGCCATGGATCATTTAATTAGCCAAAGGCCTGGGAGAACAGGAATGTTTTTGCTTGGTGCCTTAGGATATGTAACAAAGGCATGAGGCAAGCCTCCCTGCGGAGAACATTCCACAAATGGGGAGCGACTGCAGAAAAGGTCCATTCTCATATTGCCACCCTCTGGACGTCTTGTGAAGGATGGGAACACAAAAGGCCTCAGACTGATGATTGCAGGCTCTGGGGTGGTTCATATGGGGATTTATGGCTATTCTTAATACTTTTTTAAAAAATGTTGTGCTGTTTGAAGGGCCTGCTGTGGCTGCCTGATTATTATTGCTTATCATTTTGAGCACTTTTTAATTTAGATGCAGCCTATACAGCCCTGCAACAAACAGGGAAACCACAGGAAAACATTAGTCCCAATTGGCAGCCGCCAGAAGCAGCAGTTATTATCGGTGGAAGAGAGCCTGTTATTGCTATATGGCTTTTTTAAAAAAAAGTTTACACAATACATTTCTGGAATCATTTCAAGGTCGATGTACTGTGTAGAATGTCAACTTCTTAGCTTAGAAACCTTTGCTGATATGTCACCTTTTGAGCATTTTTTTTGTTTTGTTCCCATGTCCTACTGTAACTCATCCTGTACCCTCAGCCTATGCACACAGTACAACTGAAACAATCAGTTCTCTGCTTATTCATCCTTCCAGTTCCTTCCCCTTATTATTATTATTTTTGTTTCCTTGGTGTTGAATCTGTAAGATCCTTGGGGCAGAGACCTGTGCTCTGTTCTGTACAGCACTATCTACACCGATGCAGATACAGTGGTACCTTGGGTTACAGACGCTTCCGGTTACATACGCTTCAGGTTACAGACTCCGCTAACCCAGAAATAGTGCTTCAGGTTAAGAACTTTGCTTCAGGATGAAAACAGAAATCGTGCTCCAGCGGCGCGGCGGCAGCAGGAGGCCCCATTAGCTAAAGTGGTGCTTCAGGTTAAGAACAGTTTCAGGTTAAGAACGGACCTACAGAATGAATTAAGTACTTAACCCAAGGTACCACTGTATATAAAATATTACTAGCAGTAGTAGTTGTTCTGGCCCAACTGCAATGTCTATTGACCTTTCTCGAATGGTGCATAGATACCTTGTATGTGATGATCGACTTGACAGGTCAAAAGCCACTTCCCAGCATTCTCTGCCATCATTTCTGCTGTCACAAAAGTGGCCGGAAAGAGGCTGATGACATCCATCCTGTGGCCTCTGCTAAGCAAAGTGTGGCCGAAGAACTGTGCAGAGTGAACATCGATCTCGGTCCCCATCCCAAACAAATGCCAGGACACCAATTCACCAGCGCACATCTCCAGGCCAGGGAGGTTTCCAAAAACATACCCGTTAATTGCTGGAAAGATATAACACAATATAAGAAAAGATAATCCATGAGTTACAGGGATAGGAATGACAGGGACATTCATTTTAAAATAGCTAATGTGTGCCACATTTAAGATTTTCCTTCTTGTTCTCTATTTCACTAACGTAACGGAAGCAAAATGGCTTCAAATGAAGTCATCATCACCCTTCTCTCCTTTGTTTAAAGATAAAGAGTGGCTGGGGAAACCCAGCCAGATGGGCGGGGTATAAATTTAAAATTATTATTATTATTATTATTATTATTATTATTATTATTATTATTATATGAAATTGAAAGGTTAAAGAGACAGAAGAAGAGAATAAGAAAAAGAAAGAAAAGAAAACCAAGGGGACGTGAGATAAAAGGAAGAACAACAGAGAAGGGAAAAGTTGGGCACTTAGAAGAGGTCCCCATGCTTCAAGATGGGGTTAGAGATGGCTTCTGGGGTCTAGACACTGACAGCTGTGGGCCAGGAGTAGATGTCTGAGGTCAGCACAGAGTTATGAGTCCAGAAGTCAGCGCCAAAGAGCAAGATTGCCTCAGAGGTGGTGGACTCTCCTTCATTAAAGGTTTTAAAAGTAGAAGCTGAATGGCCACTCTCATGGGGTTGCTGTAGTAGTGACTTTCTTGCATTGCCAGGGGGTTGTACTAGATGATCTTTGAGGTCCCTTCCAATTCTATGAATGGAATTCAACATTGCACTAAGTGGGGTGTTCAGGTGGAGAATCAGTTCAAGAAGGACACTGACAAACTGGAACGTGTCCAGAGGAGGGCAACCAAAATGGTCAAAGGCCTGGAAACGATGCCTTATGAGGAACGGCTAAGGGAGCTGGGCATGTTTAGCCTGGAGAAGAGGAGGTTAAGGGGTGATATGATAGCCATGTTCAAATATATAAAAGGATGTCACATAGAGGAGGGAGAAAGGTTGTTTTCTGCTGCTCCAGAGAAGCGGACACGGAGCAATGGATCCAAACTACAAGAAAGAAGATTCCACCTAAACATTAGGAAGAACTTCCTGACAGTAAGAGCTGTTCGACAGTGGAATTTGCTGCCAAGGAGTGTGGTGGAGTCTCCTTCTTTGGAGGTCTTTAAACAGAGGCTTGACAACCATATGTCAGGAGTGCTCTGATGGTGTTTCCTGCTTGGCAGGGGGTTGGACTCGATGGCCCTTGTGGTCTCTTCCAACTCTATGATTCTATGAGATCTGCTCATGCAGCAAGACTTTCCCACCTTTTCTCCCTCTGCTGCACCTTTTCCTGTGCAACAGAAAGTCCTGTTGTACAAGTGGACCACCTCATTCCATGCATTCAACAACTTAGTTGCATCCCACCCTACGATTCTAAAGACAGGACATGCTGAAAGGCAGGAGGCAGCATTTAGGAACAAGCCGGCTGTCAGAACCCAAGAATACAGGAAGACACCAGAGCTCAGGGACAACCTTGCTGCTCAAGCAAGGCGCAGCTGGAACAGGAAGACCTTCAAACTCCTTCCTGCCCAGGGGAATCCTATGGACAGCCTGCCTGATGGGGTCAGTCCAGGGGCTGAGGCTGCTAAACTGCTCAGATTGATGCTGCAACTTGCAGTTCAGGGTTTCACCACAAGGAGAAGCTGCGCACAAACCCAGAGGCCCTCCATTCAAGTCCTAGGGACTCATGGCGAAAGGCAGGGGTCAGCAAACTTTTTCAGCAGGGGGCCGGTCCACTGTCCCTCAGACCTTGTGGGGGGCCGGACTATATTTTGGAAGGGGAAAAAAATAATGAACAAACTCCTCTGCCCCACAAATAGCCCAGAGATGCATTTTAAATAAAAGGACACATTCTACTCATGTAAAAACACCAGGTAGACGCCACAAATAGAGATGCATTTTAAATAAAAGGACATTCTACTCATGTAAAAACACACTAATTCCCAGACTGTCCGTGGGCCAGATTTAGAAGGCGATTGGGCCGGATCCAGCCCCTGGGCCTTAGTTTGCCTACCCATGATGAAAGGCATTTCACAATGGGTTGCTTGCCTAACCTCTGCTTTTTTCCCCGTAAGAGCTGCTGAGGTGACTCAAAGCTGAGGAACCTGCCTCAGGATTGAACTGAAGGCACCTAATCCGGCTTGGCCTGTGTTTCAAGCTGTGGGTAGTAGACAAAAGAGGAGGCATTAATATCCTGACACAGCCCCAGACTATTTCCTCTCACAAGGAAAGGAAGAGGAGCAGCAGCAATTAGAAACTGCAACCAAATCTGGCAGCAATTGCAAAACAAGCTTTGCTCTTCCTGTCCTGCAGCACAGCTCACCGTGCATCTTATTGCTCAGTTGGAAATCTTCGTCCTCTTTATCCACAGTGCTGGGTTCCAAGCAGAAGGTATTTATATTTTCATCCAGGTACCAGCTGAGATTTTCATCTACAATGCTGAACATCAGAGCGAAGCTCTTTGCGGCATTGGCCGCTGGCGCTGAAGCATCATCTAATGTTCCTAAGAAAGCAAACATGTAAAAGTTTTTGTTTTTTTTACTGTTTTATTAAATTTGCTTAGTAACATATTATTATATATATTCTATAACACAAAGAATACAAAACAAAATTCATTCATACTACAATTCGTAACTACATAACATTAATATATATGGTTTCTGAAAAAAGGCTTACATAACAAAATCAATTCAAAATACCATCCGGTTTACTTTTTTTTCCCTCCCCCCCCCCACTCCAGCCCCCACCCTGGTCAGGCCTTCGTTCTTCATATCTTTATCCATGTACACAGTCTGTTCATTTGAGCTTGTATGTTAGGGTTGGCTTCCCCTCTTTCTATCCAGTTCCTGAAAATGCCCATTTATTTGTGATTCTTTGGCATTTATTTTCCCATCTATCCTCTGCCACTATCTGTACGTATTCAAAAACATAATCATTCCATTTTTCTATATTCCATTTGGACTTTTCTTTCCATCCCAAAGCAATAACTGCCTTTCCAGCTAGAATCATAATCTTGTACAACTCAGGCTTATTAAAAGTTTGTTTTTTTGTAAACCCTTCAAGTTAATTTATTTGGAGCCACTTCACATGTTCTAAAAACTCTTTCCTTGAAATCAATCCCGAGTAGGAAATCAGTGTGCAGACTCAAGGCCTAGGTACATATTATGTACGTAAATGATGTTGTTAGCAATTGCACAGGGGGACTCTTTAAACTTACAGACCAAGAACATGGGACAGGCCTGACTCGTGAGCAGCACACCAGTACATGGGGAAGGGCCAGGGCCGGCCCATCCATGAAGTAAGGTGAGGTGATGCCTCAGGTAGCAGAATCTACAGGGGCAGCAAACCCACCTCCAAGGAATGCATCACCTGCTGCTGTATTTACACTCCAGATTACTTTTTGGAAAAGCTCTATGCTGCTTTCAGCATTTATAGATTCATAGAATTGTACAGTTGGAAGGGATCCCGCAAAGGTCATCCAGTCATCCTGCAGTGCTGGCATCACAGCTAAAGAACTACATCCAGAATGCGGCAGCTAGACTGGTGACTGGGAGTGACCGCCGAGACCACATAACACTGGTCCTGAAAGACCTACATTGGCTCCCAGTACATTTCCAAACACAATTCAAAGTGTTGGTGCTGACCTTTAAAGCCCTATATGGCCTCGGCTCAGTATACCTGAAGGAGCGTCTCCACCCCTATTGTTCTGCCCAGACAATGAGGTCCAGCACCAAGGGCCTTCTGGTGGTTCCCTCACTGCGAGAAGTGAGGTTATAGGGAACCAGGCGGAGGGCCTCCTTGGTAGTGGCACCCACCCTGTGGAACGCCCTCCCATAAGATGTCAAGGAAATAAACAACTATCACTTTTAGAAGACATCTGAAGGCAGCCCGGTATTGGGAAATTTTCCAATGTCTAATGTTTTGCCATTTTTTATGTGCTGTAGGCCACCCAGAGTAGTTGGGGAAACCCAGCAAGATGGGCGGGGTATAAATAATAAAACTGTTGTTGTTGTTGTTGTTGTTGTTGTTGTTACTATTATAGAATCCCTGACAGGTGGTCATCCAACCTCTGTTTAAAAGAGTCCACCACCTTCCAAAGCAGTCCATTCCCCTGTTGAACAGCTCTTACTGCCAGAAAGTTCTTCCTGATGTTTAGTCAGAATCTCCTTTTCTTGTAGTTTGAATCCATTCTACTTTCTGGAGCAGCAGAAAACAGCCCTCCATATATTTGAAGATGTCTGCCCTATCGGCTCTCAGTCTTCTCTTCCCCAGGCTGAACATACCCAACTCCTATCAACATCATTTGCAATAATTGCACTTGTGTGTATCTGCTATAGACAGAACCAACTAATGGGATGGATGGGAATGCATTGCTCTCCTGCCTTCCCAGCACCAGACTTCATTGCAGCTCCCCAAGAGGGACAAGGCAGTGGGGAGCTTGGCATGGTGTGGGTGCGGCGGCAGAGTCAATGTGATGTTCCTGCTGCTGCTCCCACACTGCCTAACAGTGGCGTAGCGTGGGTTGTCAGCACCCGGGGCAAGGCAAGTAATTTGCACCCCCTAACCCGTGGATTTGCGCCCCCTAACCCTAACCTCCAGATGTTGCGCCCGGTGCGGCCGGCAACTCCCCACGCTACGCCACTGCTGCCTAACTCCCTGCTGCTTTTCCCCTTTCCTCTTCTTCTCAGTAAGCAGCAGTGAAGCATGGCATTTGGAAGGCAGGAGCTGGCTGCAGTTGCCATGAAAAATCACATTAATAATAATAATAATAATAATAATAATAATAATAATAATAATTTATTTATATCCCGCCCTCCCCAGCCGAAGCCGGGCTCAGAGCGGCTAACAACAGTAAAAGTAAGCACAGCATTCTAAAATCAATTCAGAATCAAATTAATGGCAACCATTGGGCTAGAGTTCTGTGTGGATTACCAAAGGAGGGGGGGTCAGGCTGTGCCTTGGCCAAAGGCCTGGTGGAACAGCTCTGTCTTGCAGGCCCTGCGGAAAGATGTCAAGTCCCGCAGGGCCCTAGTCTCTTGTGACAGAGCGTTCCACCAGATCGGGGCCACAGCCGAAAAAGCCCTGGCTCTGGTTGAGGCCAGCCTAAACTCCCTGTGGCCTGGGACCTCCAAGATGTTTTTGTTTGAAGACTGTAAAGTCCTCCATGGGACACACCAGGAGAGGCGGTCCCATAGGTACGAGAGTCCTAGGCCGTATAGGGCTTTAAAGGTTAAAGGTAAAGGGACCCCTGACCATTAGGTCCAGTTGTGACCGACTCTGGGGTTGCAGCGCTCATCTCACTTTATTGGCTGAGGGAGCCAGCGTTTGTCCACTTAAACCTGATCCTGTACTCCACCGGGAGTCAGTGCAGCTGGTATAGCACTGTGTGAATGTGATCCCGTGGCGAGGACCCCGTAAGGAATCTCGCCGTGGCATTCTGCACCCGCTGGAGTTTCTGGGTCAGTCTCAAGGGCAGCCCCACGTAGCGTGAGTTACAATAATCAAGTCTGGAGGTGACTGTCGCGTGGATCACAGTGGCTAGGTCAGGGCAAGAGAGGTAAGGAGCCAACTGCTTAGCTTGGCAGAGATGAAAAAATGCCGTTAAAGTACAGGAGCACAGCAGGTAAAAGAGATATGAATTCTGAGGGGTCAGTTAAAAAATATCTTCAAGTTGGCAGGTCAAAAACTTGCTGGAAGAGAAAACTCTTTGTAAGGCTGCAATTCAGGCTTTCTGAGAATACTCTCTCCTTTCCCCCACTCCCCAGCTATCAATGGGACTTGATGGGAGGAAATGGTTCTTTTAGGTATCTTGGCCCAAAATTGTTTAGGGCTTTCAACATAATAACCAGCAGTGTGAATTGGACACCAGAAGTGGGCTAGGCTACTCAGAGGTCATGCAAAGGTACAACTGCTGAACGTATCAGAATTTGTGGATGCAGACCTGAATTTTTTAACCAAATCTTGCTGCCGCAGAGGCACTTGGCATGGCATGTTCCGTACCTTTTCGACAAACCACCAGCGGCCCAATTAACCCAGTGCTGATATCTTTTGGCGTGTCGATATGCGAATGGTAAATCCAAGTCAGGCACCGTGGATCTGCCGGTGTAGGTGAAAACTCATCTGTAACCAGCCATGTATATGTATAATTGGAACCAGGGAGAACAAAATCATCAGCCTTGCTTTTGCCACCTGTTCCATCTCGGTAGAGGGCTCCTGAGGAGGAACGTAAAAAAAAAAAAGATTGAAGTTCTTTGTGTGCCCTTTTAGACATCTTACACATGAGCATTTTAGTTTGTTCTCTCTCTCTCTCTCTCTCTCTCTCTCTCTCTCTCTCTCTCTCTGTTAAAGCTGCTTTGATCACTTTTGCAAAAAGAGAAAAGGTGGGAAAGCGGCTAAGTAAATATAGGGCAGCACTCAAGTAGGTTTTATTCAGAATAAACCCACTGAAATTAATGATGTGAGGTTAGGCACCATTGCCCTGCCCCACCACCTGATACTGGTATAAAAATATTTGGCTTTTGCACAGCCTACTGTACGAAGGCAAGAGTCACATTTATTACTCCACCCACTTTTACTTCTGGCCCCGCCCACCACTGACATGTGACACCCCACCCCCTCGAAGATTCCCTGTGAGGGGATGTGGTCCTCAGGCTAATGAAGTTTCCACACTGCTGGAGTAAATGAACTCTTGGTCTGACCCAGGAGGCCTCTCTTACATTCCTCTGCAGACAAATTGATGTGAGCCCAGATCTGAACTGAGGTCTCCTCTGTCAAGTTTCCAACATGCTACCTGAACCACTATACTGGCTCCCAGGAGTAATAGAGGAAAGAGATAGAATCTGAAACAGCAGAAGAGGAAAAGCAAATCTTTATTTTACCTTCAGAATCTTTCTCGTAGAAGACTCCGTGTGGATGTACAGAATAAGGCCGGGAAGCAAAGTTCTTCAAATGAATAATAAAAGTATCTCTTTCTTCGGCTCTCAGAACTGGACCTAGAAAACCCAGCCAAGATGGTTTGGGGATCTCCTGGGAGTACGTGTCGTCTGTGAATTGTTTGAAAATTGCTTTCTTGTAAACCCGACCTATCCTGTTGGGGCCTCTTCTCACATAGACAATTGCTTCTCTGCAGTAGAAAAGGGGGGGGGTGAGTTTAAGTTAATTTTCAATCCATGAATCATATGGAACAGATGAGGACGATGAGATTTGAAACACCAACACAAGCACTCCATGTGTGGGAACCAATCAACTTATGTAGGGGACAGGTAAACACTGAATGTCATTATGTGTCAGGCTGGTTGCCCAGGAACGTACAGTGGTACCTCTGGATGCGAACGGGATCCATTCCAGAGCCCCGTTCACATCCTGAAGTGAACGCAACCCGCGTCTGTGCGTCCGTGTGGGTCGCGATTCGCCGCTTCTGAACATGCGTGTGACGTTATTTTGAATGTCTGTGCATGTACGAGTGGCGAAACCCAGAAGTAACGCGCTCTGTTACTTCCAGGTCACCACAGAGCGCAACCTGAAAATATTCATCCCGAAGCTTCTTCAACCCAAGGTACGACTGTACAAAGACAAGGGAATGTTTCTTACTGTCTGCTTTTTATTCAGTATTTACAGAGAGAGGCTATAGAACCCAGGCTCTTGGATAATGGTGTTGTCCCGAGTGAATCTCCACCCATCGTCTCTCCCACTTCCTCATTCATCAACCTCATTGTCTCTCCTATGGGTGCTGCTACATGCCCTCTGTCTTTGAGCTCTTTGCTCTTCTACTTTCAAGGCTCGCCAGGTTCTGGGAGAGGGGTGTGTGTCTGGAATGCTTTCTAAAGACACTGTGTCCATCAGCTGTTGCCCCCCTGTTGCTTCCTCCTCCTCCTCCTCCTCTCCTATTATTTCCCAACTTTCCTCCTCATCTCCCTCTGAGCTGTGACCTCCCTGTTGTAAATCTAAACTGTCTTTATCTTCCTCCTCCCTGGAAGGGTCAAGCTGGGGAGGCGGTCGCCACCATTCCTCCTCTGCCCAGTTCCTGATATCATGATACCATTTCACTAATAATAATACAGTCATACCTCATGTTACGTCCGCTTCATGTTACGTTCTTTCAGGTTACGTCCCGTGGTGACCCAGAAGTCCTGGAAACGGCTACTTCTGGGTTTCGACGCTCGCGCATGCGCAGATGTGCAAAATGACATCACATGCATGCGCAGAAGCGGCAAATCACAACCTGTATGTGTGCAGACGTGTCGCTGCAGGTTGCGTTCTTTTCATGTTGCGAGCGGGCCTCCGGAATGGATCCCATTTGCAACCAGAGGTAAAGGTAAAGGTAAAGGGACCCCTGACCATTAGGTCCAGTCGTGACCGACTCTAGGGTTGCGGTTCTCATCTCGCTTTACTGGCTGAGGGAGCCGGCGTACAGCTTCCGGGTCATGTGGCCAGCATGACTAAGCCACTTCTGGCGAACCAGAGCAGCGCACGGAAACGCCGTTTACCTTCCCGCCAGAGTGGTACCTATTTATCTACTTGCACTTTGACGTGCTTTTGAACTGCTAGGTTGGCAGGAGCAGGGACCGAGCAGCAGGAACTCACCCCGTCGTGGGGATTCGAACCGCCGACCCTCTCATCGGCAAGTCCTAGGCTCTGTGGTTTAACCCACAGCGCCACCCGCGTCCCAACCAGAGGTGCCACTGTAATAATAAATTACCATTTTACACCTCTACTTCAACTAAACATTAATAAGCAACACAGAGAAGAGATGTGAAATGCTGGCAACATTGAGTTAGGTCTTGAGAGTGAATATTTGGAGCTGTTCCCCCCATTTTGTGATGACTTTTCCTTCATTGTCCCATAATGTAAACTAGATCTTGTGAAGCAGAAGCCATCTCTTCTTTGTCTTCTCAGCCCCCACACACCTGGCAAGCATCAATATGTACCTTGACCTTTGCATGGCACATGCATTTCTTTTGCAACTCCCGGCCCTACAGGGCTGTAACCATACATAGGATGTAGGAAACAAACACTAGCTAATGGAGCGGAAAAAGAGGCCATTATGAATTAGTTCACAATTCAATTGCAGAGGCGACTTTGCTGGGAATTTTGACTTCAGTAGCTTAGCTTGCTTAATTAAGGGCCTCTCAATACATCCTTTTTATTGCACATTCACAATGATTTGTGCTCATGATTCTGCCAAGACACAATCCTACTTTCAACACTGTGCCTGAAAAGGTTTTGGGGCAGCCATACTGCTTCATTTCCTTTAACTTCCTGCTGTAATCTTGTAACTTTTTGTTCTGCAAATTGCCCTCTGAATAGCAATTATGTTGTAGCATAAGGGGAAGCGTCACACAACAGCTAATAAAGCAGAAAACCCCGCCCACCTCTAATACACTGTCATTGTGCCAACAATTAGGGTAGCCATACCTTGGATTAAGTACTTAATTAAGTACTTAGTTTTCCCCCTGACCGTTTGTCCTCTCACAGATTTGGTTACTCAACATAACCCTTGGCTGGAGCATGACCGAGGACGCAGATGTAATCAAGTATCGGGGAACATTTTAGGGAAACACCTGCTAACACGTGTACAGTGGTACCTCGGGTTAAGTACTTAATTCGTTCCGGAGGTCTGTACTTAACCTGAAACTGTTCTTAACCTGAAGCACCACTTTAGCTAATGGGGTCTCCGGCTGCTGCCGCACCGCCGGAGCACAATTTCTGTTCTCATCCTGAAGCAAAGTTCTGAACCTGAGATACTATTTCTGGGTTAGCGGAGTCTGTAACCTGAAGCGTATGTAACCTGAAGCATATGTAACCCGAGGTACCACTGTATTTCAAAAAGTGAAAATCTGGACACAAAAGTTGTTCAGCTTTTTTTTTTTTTGGCAAAGTTGTTTAGCTATTTTTGCAAAATCTGAAGAAACAACAGCACATGAAGTTTCTAAGCTATTTTAAAGGAAATTCGCCAAAATCTACACTTCCGACATGGGTTGCCATATGTCTGGATTTTCACGGACATTCCAGTGATTTCTGCCTGGACACTGTTTTCGACAGCTGAATCCTGGCTATGTCCGGGAAATTCCGGACATATGGCAACCCTAAACATGTTGCAGAATCCAACTGCAATAAACCACTAATCTGGAAGGGACCGTGAGTAGACTTGTCAGGTCTACATTTGATCTGGGGAATGTCTGCAAAGGACTGGTCAGTGCTTTGGAATTCTAAGAATTTGCTACGTCCAGCACTGCAAACCCTATTGGTCATGAAAAACCAGAAGCAAACACTATGCAACAACATTTTAACATGCAACAATGAGTTAAAATAAACTTAGAAATTCAACTTCTGAAGCCTTTTGAAGAAAAAAAAGAACTGAAAATTTAGGGCAGATCCATATATTATTATTGCAGAAAAGCTTCTACCATCATGTATACAAATTGTTCTGTTTATCCATCTCAAACCATTCAGATGAGGCCACATTTCATCAGTGTTATAAAACCTGTGCCTCACAATGATTGTGTCTACAAGGTTACTTGCAAACACACAAGCCTATGTAGAAGTCATTATTTCTCCACAAAGTTTGAAGGCCACAGCAGACTCTGAAAACATCGAAAACATCAGATGCTTGGCAATCAATAAGCGTTTCATAAAGCGTCCATCTCCTTTATGCATTGATAATAGGAGCTTTTCTTTTTTTCCTGTGCAAGCATATACATGCTTACTGACTCACAAGCAAGTCCCATTGACTTTCATGTAGCAAACCAGAAGAGCGTCTGTAGAATGCCAGCATTGGGTGCTTCTAGACTTTAATTCATGTTGCACAACTAAAGTTGACTTGGTGCTCTTGGGCAACAACCGCCCCCAAGCCCAAATCTGACTTTCTGTGATAAGGAAAGTGATGGGGGAAAGGCACTGGGGAGAGTGGGGTGGTGCTTGCTTGTCAAAATAAATGCTTTAAAAGCTCGTATCATCTCAGCTCCCTAACATTCTGCAAACAAATTAGGATAAATGATCAGTACATAGGTTGTCTGGTAGTGACCTTAATCTCTCAAAAATGGTTCTCTTTCTGTCCCAGAGATTTATGCCTACATGGAGAATTCTGAAGAATTGTGAATCGCCACGCAAGTGCCCCCTTCTGTCTGCTTACACCAGTGGTGTCCAAACTTTTTTCAAAGAGGGTCAGATTTGATGAAGTGAAGGGCGGTGAGGGCCGACCAAAGTTGCTGAGCTTTTTTTAATGATTGAAGTTATTGAGGGTTTTTTTAGGATTGAGGTAGTTGAGGGTTTTTTAGGATTTTACCCCAGGAAATAAACTAATAAACTATCACAGGGGCTGGATTAAACCAACCGGCGTGCCGGATTAGCCCCCCGAAACGGATTTTGGACATGCCTGGCCTACACCAAAGACCCTTCTCAGAAATCTATATTTGGGGTGTGAATGTGTGTGGGGATCAGCAGGGCCACAGTTCAAGGGCCAGTTCAACACATTAGCAGCTTGAAACGCAGCAAAGTCAACCCCCACTTCCGCTGTGTTTCATGTCAGACCAGAGAGGGGCCAGAGATGTCTTCACATTACCTGATTTCTTTCCCCACGTCAAACTCCAACTCACTGATGTTGTCTGCGCATGTGCTATCATGTGCGCATGCGCAGCCACTGCCTAAAATTTCCGCGCCACAGTTTGATTTTGGCTTCTGTCTTCAAATCAAATGGAAGCTGGTTTGAAGAAAAGCGCAGCCGTTGTGAGGACCGAAGCTCCCGGCCGAAAATAGTCTGAAAAGCACCAGCCTGAGTTCATTGGGACTTACTTCTTAGTAAGCGTGCTTAGATTGCAATCTTTACTCCTCCCGATACAAGTACGATAGCTCAACCATAAATACATAATCATCTTGGGGCGTTTAAGTCAAATGCAGTTGAATGGCAGTTGCACTGTGGTACTGAAGCTTAGGAAAGTTTGCATTATTACAAAAGGACCGCGGCACAGGTCTTAACTCCCCTCCAAATCCCTTGGGATTTAATTTAATTTAATTGCTAAGTGTGCAGACCTGTAGCAGTGCGCCTTAAATGCCCATTGCAAATGTGAAACGATAGGCAGCCTAAAAAAACTCCTCGCATTGCCGTTTTAACCAGCCTATGCTGCTTTCCGGTGCATTTTAAGGTCGCTTCAAAAACGTGTTTCATTGCCCAGACATCCTTCTTTGGAGGAAACAAACAAACAAGCAAACAACTTGGAAAGCACTGAGCCCAATATGCATCTTGTGGGCAAGTGTGAATTAACTACTTTAAAAGCAACAGCAGAAACCTAGAAGACGCCAGCAGGGACTCCTGCTTTGACTTACTCATCCTCTGTGAGATTTTGTCCTGTGATCAGATTCTCGCCGCTCGGTGCATAGTCCCAGTTCTCCTCCACAATTCCAAGGTAGTACGTCCTGGTAGCCGCTTCTGCTAAAAACAAATGCCAGAAGATTAGGCTGGTTAGAATGCAGGCAGCTCGCTTCATGAAAGACATTTGTGTGTTTTTGTGTGTGTGTGCAACTCAAGCAGGAGGCAGCCAAAGTGCGCTCACCTCAGCCCTGCCCACTCACATTCCAACTAGTCAGCCAGGAGGCAATGGACAAAGCCGTGCCCCTCCCAGGCAGCAATTTGGGGCTGATGAGGGCACAGGCCAGAAAACCTGAGCCAGCTGGCCGAAAAAGGGCCTGTGGTGTGGGGTTGCCATGGCGACGAGCCTCTTGCCAGGCTTTGAAGGCCCGCGTGTGTGGAACTGTGACTTAGTGTTGTTTGTCCCTCGAGCTAAATGAAGAGAGCGCTTTATTTGTAAATTTGGGCGATTCCCCCCCCCCCAGCCGTCCGTACTGTATGAAAAGGACGGTGCAAAAGTGTTACAATGGGGACTTTTTTTCTTCTTCGACTCCTATGTCTGTCTGCAGGGTGGTACACTGACATGCTCTGACAAGCCTCTCCTTGCTCTGTTTTCCACTGTGATCCTGAACTGAACAAAACAGTGCTTGGCTTAGTGTTAATTGGCGAAACTTAGCTTATTTCATGAATTTGTGAGTTTATGGCAAATCTTCCCCTCTCCCAAACTCATATTGTGCTGTGACAGACTGCATATAAATTGACGTTCTCGATGGGCCATTGGTCTGATCCCGCAGGCTCATATTACATCCTGATGTTCTTAATGTGATTTCATACATGGAAGCAAACATGGAAGTTCATTCACACATAACTGCTCCTCGATGCACGCATCGGTATATCTTCCAGAGGGGTGCCAATGCAAATCTCTTGCAGCAAAAGCAGCAAATAATATCACGGCACTTCATAAAGAGAAACAGGTTTATTGTGAGGTAAGCCATGGGTAACCAGTCATGTGCTTTCCAGGCATTGTGGGACTCTGCTTCCCATCAGCCCTAGCCAGCATGGCCAATGGTCGGGGTTGATGGGAGCTGTAGTCCAATCAGTTGGCTACTCTTGAACTAGGCAGTCTGACCCAGTTGTATTAGGCCAGACTTCATGGACCTTGTGTCTTCCAGATGTTGTTGGACTATATGCGCTGCCTGGGGCTGATGGGAGTTGTAGTCTAGCAACATCTGCATAAAGTAGTCATTGCAACTAGTTGCTGTTAATCAGTCGGTTGGATAGCTCGGTCGGTTAGAGCGTGGTGCTGATAACACCAAGGTTGCGTTTCAGCCAGCTGCATATTCCTACATTGCAGAGGGTTGGACTAGTCAGGCATGTCCAATTCCCAAGAGACTGCGATCCACTCCCACTATAAAAAAAAAAAATGGCAGTGATCTGCCCATTGGATTGACCAAAGTTATTAACAACAACAACCCAGGGTTTCCCGCCTAAATTAACTTACGTGGACCAGAGTAAAAACTATATACAGTGGTACCTCGGGTTACAGACGCTTCAGGTTACAGACTCCACTAACCCAGAAAGGGTTAAGAACTTTGCTTCTGGATAAGAACAGAAATTGCATGGCAGCGGGAGGCCCCATTAGCTAAAGTGGTACCTCAGGTTAAGAACAGTTTCAGGTTAAGAACAGACCTGCAGAACGAATTAAGTTCTTCACCTGAAATACCACTGTACACAATACACCTGGTGGCCAGGGTGAGAACTTCAGTACATAACAAAAGTTGATCAGCTTTTTGGGGGGAAGACCCAAAGTTGTTCAGCTTTTTTGGGGGGGGACATGATCAATCAGGAACATACGATCAACCAGGATCAACCAGGGTTGCCCACAATCAGCCGGTAGATTGTGATCGACCAGTTGGACATGCCTGGACTAGATTATCCTCAGTGTCCCTTCCAACTCTGCGATTCTATGATTGCCTTCATGCATGAGTCTGTATGTACGTTTCAAGTATTTTACCTATTTATTCCATTTTTATCCTACCCTTCCAAAAAGAACCTCAAGGCAGCATGCATTACTAGAGTAGGCTTGTATGCAACAATCTAGCAAAGGTAAAGGTACCCCTGACCGTTAGGTCCAGTCACGGACGACTCTCGGGTTGCGGCGCTCATCTCGCTCTACAGGCTGAGGAGCCGCCGTTTGTCCGCAGACAGCTTTTCCGGGTCATGTGGCCAGCATGACGAAAACGCTTCTGGCGAACCAGAGCAGCGCACGGAAACGCCGCTTACCTTCCCACCGGAGTGGTACCTATTTATCTACTTGCGCTAGCATGCTTTCAAACTGCTAGGTTGGCAGGAGCAGGGACTGAGCAACGGGAGCAAACCCCATCGCAGGGATTCAAACCGCTGACCTTTCGATCGGCAAGCCCAAGCGGCACAGTGGTTTAACACACAGCAGCACCTGCGTCCCATATGCAACAATCTACTCTAATATAAATTATACTACATGATGTATGTATAATAATTTCATTTGACTCCAGCGAAGGTCACCTATCAAATAATTTGCTGGTGGTGAAAATGAATACTAATACGATCTCCTACCTCACATTATACTCTTTGTGAGTGGCATCAGTGCTATGCTAGCAAAAAACCTCCTGCTAATTCAGCCCGTTTCCCCAGTCTTATATTTTCTTTTCCCTAATTGGTACTTAGTGCCTCACAAGGCCTTTGCATATATTCATTAATGTCAATTATCCAGAGGCAAAACTCAAATAATGCTTATTGCAGCACTCCAGGCAGGTATCAGCACATTTGGGAGAACTCCAAATGTGTTGGCCAAGGGAGCTGTACGCTGGCTCCCTCGGCCAATAAAGCGAGATGAGTGCCACAACCCCAGAGTCAGCCACGACTGGACCTCATGGTCAGGAGTCCCTTTAATTGTAATTTCTGGTAAGGTTTTTATTAAAGTTTTTCATAATACTATAAGATATAGAAAACAAATGTAAATAAAAAACCAAAAATACAAATAGAGTAAGTAGAATAGTAACCATAATTGTAAATAATATCTTCAAATTAAATGAATTCCAGTTGTCAAATAGCAACACCAATTCCTTTAGCCAAGTTTATTTATAGGCAAGTACCAGACTAAGTAATTTTCCACCAAGGGGAGAAAAAAACCCCACACAAGCTTGACTTCCTGAAAGTCATCTTCATAAGTTCCAGTGTTTTGGCTTACCTTGTTCCACTGAATGACTACAACTTTCCCCCACTCGTAGCTTGTTCAGTCAGGGCTAAACAAATGACTCTGAAGTCACAATGTACACTGTCTGGAGCAGCAGTGTGAAGTGGAAGAACTGGGGATGCTAAATTAAAGGCACTGCAGAACTACCATCCTGTGGAAGTTTGGAGTGAGAAAACAGGAGCAATTCTCTCATTAAAAACGAACACATTGTGGTTATTTGTTTATTTCATTTGTGAGTCCCTTGACTCCAAAACGGTCTCCAAGTGACATATCGGATAAAAAGGCATACAAATGAAAACAAACAAAAAATAAAATGAAATTAGGCTTCTTAGGCTGAGCGGATGCAAGTCAGCCTTTATCCGCCTTACACAATCGAGCCCAGCAGATGACCCGGTCACTGAGCATTCGTCCTGATTTGCTTATGTGGTGGTTAGATTATATCTGGTCTTTATTGAATCATAGAACCACAGATTTTGTTATATATATTGATCCGGATAGCATCTCTAAGCAGAGGGAGCAGGCTTCCACAGGGGTAAAAGATAAAGGTAAAAGACTCCTGGACGGTTTTGTCCAGTTAAAGGCGACTATGGGGTTGTAGTGCTCATCTCACTTTCAGGCCGAGGGAGCCGGTGTTTGTCCACAGACAGCTTTCTGGGTCATGTGGCCAGCATGACTAAACAGCTTCTGGAACAACAGAACACCGTGACAGAAACGAGAGTGCATGGAAATGTCGTTTACCTTCTCGCCACAGTGGTACCTATTTATCTACTTGCACTGACATGCTTTCGAACTGCTAGGTTGGCAGGAGCTGGGACAGAGTAACGGGAGCTCACCCCATCGCAGAGATTCGAACCGCTGATCTTCTGATCACACAAACCCAAGAGGCTCAGTGGTTTAGACCACAATGCCATGCGTGTATCCCTAGCTGGTCATGAAATCACATAAAAAAAACAAAGTGTGTGATTCCTTGGCTGGTGGGGCTACAATACATACTCGCTTATTTGTGGGGGGACGGGACACCTTCCAATCAGCTGTTCAGAAGTGGGAGCAAAGGGTTGCATTCAGTCTTACTCTTCCCTGTTCTTACACACACTCATACCCCACAGCTGAACTGTGCTTGTCATTGCTTTCTGAGCAAATAAGTCATCAGAAAACTACATATAAAAATGGGAATGAGCTAACCTGCACGTACAAACTCATTTTCTAATCCTATTACATTTTGTTGACTCTGCTAGAGTTAAGGCTCCCTCTGATGGACAGAAATGGCCTCAGCTGTCACTTGCTAGTGGTTTCCAAACTGTGCTTGAGCAAAGAGAGCTTTCTAACGATTGCACTTAAAAGGTGCAGGGAAGGACTTAGGGAAATGAGGTACGTAATGGGGCTTCAAGGATGCTTTAAATCCTATTTCTTGTTCTTGAGGCATCTTTAGGTACAAACACTCTTCTGGGGAACTTAATGCAAGATCAGTGGCTTTGCTACCTGTTTCTTTAGCTGCCTCCTTGTGCACAATGTCCTCTGGTATCCTGGTAGCTAGCTGCCGGCTGTTCATACATTTGTCCATCGAGAGCAGTATTGTCAGCTCGGGTGGGCAGCAATTATCCAGGTTCTCAGGCTTCCTCATCGCTTTCCCATCAGTCTTTCTAAGCTCTTATACCTGATGCTGAAGATTTTGGCTGAGCCATGCTGACTGGCCCTGCACTATATATGATGTCAGGTGTGGGGCAAGTAAAGTGTGGGGCAGGTAAAGCCAGGCTTGACCAAGCACCCAACAACCACCTGGCTGCTGAGCATTTGGGAAGCACAGGACTATTCACTACACTTTGACAGGCGTCAACCACCTGATGTTGTTATGATCCACTGGTGGGTATTCTTCATGCCCACCTGCCTAAGTTAGCTCATTGGGGGTGGGAGAGTTAAAGATCTGGTGTCAGGATCCGGGGACTCGGCTCCCCACTGCCCCCCCCCCCAGGCCGTAGATAAGCAGGACAAAGCGAAAAGAGTCCGTTACCATTTAAAGAGTCTTTAATGATCACAGCAAAAGAACAAAGCATCCATTATCGGTAATTGAAGGTGTTCCCAATTAAGGATTCTACCCACTTCCCCCCTAGTCACTTCCGTCTTGCAACCTGATCACATAACCACCTTGCTTTTTGTGTAGCCACCTTATCTGCTCTAGCTATCTGCTCTTGGACTGATAGGCTGGACACTTTCTCATGAGATTCTGTTAGCTCTTTCTCTTCCTGTTCTTCTTCACTTTGCTGCTCACATACTAGTTCTTCCCAGCTTTTGTCATCAGAACTATGCCCCTCTGCAAACCACTGTTCCAAATCTATACTGCTTCTTCTGCTTCTGGGCAGCTTCAGGATCCTGGTCAGGAGCAGGGGGAGGGCAAGGTGTGACGTTAACATATGAGAGTGCTGGAGGTGAAATAGTTAAACAGGTTACCCAATCAGAACCCGGGGGGTGGAGTCGGAGGGACTATAAGACCAGCTCTGGGAGGGGCAAAGGGAGGAGTTTGTTGGGAGTTGGGTGGTTGGTTGGAGTGGGAGTGAATTGGGATAGAGTCTGTGGGTAGGTTGGGTGAGTGTAGTGAAATAAGCTGAGTCAGGAACGGTTAGGAGCCAGGAAGACAAGTATATATCTGAGAGGTGGTTTAGTGAGTGGGAGCAGGTAGGTCTGGATAGGCACACCATGATTGTAATTGACCGATACCGTTTATGAAACCACACGCTTGTTAAACTGCAATAAATAAACAGAAGTTTATGTTCCAATTTAACCCTGACTGGACTCCGTATTGTACCAGGTAGGGCCTGGGTGGTGGCAGCAAGAAATAAAGTGGTGGCACAGGGATCAATAGATGGTGAAACGTCCGGGGGCCCTGTGTGATCGCCACACGAGGCTCCCACCATTCCTCATCTGAGTAGTACTCCTCAGCCTGGTCTCTGAGATCTGGCCTGCTGAGCCAAAAAGGACCCCACACCCGGGTTAGAGCAGCAAGAACCAGGTTCAAACTCTAATTCAGCCATGGTGGTCATTGGATTGTGTTGGGCTACTCACTTTCTCTCTCCTTAATCTACCTCAAAGGGTTCTGGTGAGGATACAAGCATGGGGAAGAGCCATGAGTATGGCCCAAGGCTTATTTGATGAAGGAAACAACTACTAATCTGCAATAAATAAATCCAGCTCAGACTTAAGGATATTTAAACCTAATTAACACCAATGTACCTGTGCACATTGTGTGGTGTAGTGGTTAAGAGCGGTAGTCTCGTAATCTGGGGAACCGGGTTCACGTCTCCGCTCCTCCACATGCAGCTGCTGTGTGACCTTGGGCCAGTCACACTTCTCTGAAGTCTCTCAGCCCCACTCACCTCACAGAGTGTTTGTTGTGGGGGAGGAAGGGAAAGGAGAATGTTAGCCACTTTGAGACTCCTTAGGGTAATGATAAAGCGGGATATCAAATCCAAACTCTTCTTCTTCTTCTTCTTCTTCTTCTTCTTCTTCTTCTTCTTCTTCTTCTTCTTCTTCTTCACATCTAACTCCAAACTGGTTCCTAGCCAGTACACCATGCATTGGTGGGTTTGGGAGAAGCAATTTGATGTGATGCAACTTTTTAATAATAACAGCACATTAATGGCTGTTAATATTGGACGTGCACGAACCTGTTCTTTTTAAGTGCCCGGCAACCTCAACAAGATTAGCATAATGGTTAATGGTCTCTCTCCAATCTTATCAAGCCCTTTCATTAAAGGATTCTGAGACACTTCGTACCTCTAGTAATTATACCATTCTTGCGAGTTGGTTTAACAAACACAAACCAGTCAATCGGCTCTCCCTAAAGATGGGACAGTAACAGGTTATTACCCTTAACTTTGCTAAGGATGCACAGAAAGGAAGGGTAGAATTTGACAAAGAAGATGACCCTTGTTGTCCTTTCCAACACTATAATTCTATGACACTAAGTGTTTTGTATATATGGTGTGTATGGCTGATAGACAAAGAATCAGAAGTATTTCCTTTTCCTTTTCTTCTTTTTCCTTTATTTTATCTCCTTCAGTTTTTATGTTTTAAAAATGCTTGCCACTTGATGTTAACTTTTGCATATTCTTTGTTTTTCAAGCTTTTAAAAAAAAAATTCTGAAAAAGAAGGAAATCAGGCTCTAAATATAGATAATGGTATATTGTCTCGCCATTTCTGCATATTCCATAAGTTTTTGTATCCATTCTTCCCTTGCTGAGACTTCGTTTTCTTTCCATTTCTGGGCAAGTAGCATTCTTGCCGCTGTGGTCGCATACATGAGTAGGTTTCTATACAATTTAGGTACAGTGGTACCTCAGGTTAAGAACTTAATTTGTTCCGGAGCTCCGTTCTTAACCTGAAACTGTTCTTAACCTGAGGTACCACTTTAGCTAATGGGGCCTCCTGCTGCTGCTGTTGCACGATTTCTGTTCTCATCCTGAAGCAAAGTTCTTAACCCGAGGTACTATTTCTGGGTTAGCAGAGTCTGTAACCTGAAGCCTATGTAACCTGAAGCCTATGTAACCTGAAGCGTATGTAACCTGAAGCATATGTAATATGAAGCATCTGTAACTTGAGGTACCACTATAGTTCTGTCCCTTTTTTCCCAAGAGAAAGAGAGAGTTTGAGTTTCACACAGTGTCTGCTTGGCCACTGGGAAAACAGGCCAGACAACTGGCCTGATTCCGCAGGCTGCTCTTATGTTCAATGGTTTGTCTCAGCATAAAAGGTAAAGGTAAAGGTACCCCTGCCTGTACGGGCCAGTCGTGTCCGACTCTAGGGTTGTGCGCCCATCTCACTTAAGAGGCCGGGGGCCAGCGCTGTCCGCAGACACTTCTGGGTCACGTGGCCAGCGTGACGAAGCTGCTCTGGCGAGCCAGCACCAGCGCAGCACACGGAAACGTCGTTTACCTTCCCACTATAAAGCGGTACCTATTGATCTACTTGCACTTAGGGGTGCTTTCGAACTGCTAGGTGGGCAGGAGCTGGGACCGAAAGATGGGAGCTCACCCCGCCGCGGGGATTCGAACCGCCGACCATGCGATCGGCAAGCATTAGGCACTGAGGTTTTACCCACAGCGCCACCCGCGTCCCTTGTCTCAGCATAAGGTATCTTCTAATGTTCCTAAGCACTTTGCCATCAGTATTTTTTTTTAGCTTTCCCCCTGCACTATATCCGTGACCGACTTTGCAACAGGTAACAAAATCCATGGCTTTAGAGGCATCCGTTTTACTTTGTTCGATTTTGCGACGGCGTCTATTGCAGGTAGCCAAGAGAAGCAGACAGCTGCCTGCTCTGATCTCATGAATGCTGGTAAAGGTCTGTAATTGCACAGTTAATTGTTACTGGCAAAAGCCGAACATAGCGATTAAGACTGGGAGGTATAGCTATTTGGAATTTGTAAACAGTAAAAACAATCATAAGATATCTGGCTCTCTGGGACTCAGGAGGAGGGCATTGCACAGACCTGAATAGGCCTCCAGATGTCAAAACAGAACTTTGTGCTCCCACTGGCCCTGTAACGAAAACAAGACAGTGATTAGACTCGTTAAGCACTATGCCTTCTGTACTTACCCCAATCCAAGATTTGAGTTCGTCTATAAAATAATTAGGGACACGGGTGGCGCTGTGGGTTAAACCACAGAGCCTAGGGCTTGCTGATCAGATGGTTGGAGGTTCAAATCCCCGCGATGGGGTGAGCTCCCGTTGCTCGGTCCCTGCTCCTGCCAACCTAGCAGTGTGAAAGCACATCAAAGTGCAAGTAGATAAATAGGTGCCGCTCCGGCAGGAAGGTAAACGGCGTTTCCGTGCGCTGCTCTGGTTCGCCAGAAGCGGCTTAGTCATGCTGGCCACATGACCCGGAAGCTGTTCGCCGGCTCCTTCGGCCAATAAAGCGAGATGAGCACCGCAACCCCAGAGTCATCCGCGACTGGACCTAATGGTCAGGGGTCCCCTTACCTTTATAAAATAAATAATACTGCCACACCTTTAAGTTTGTTTATTGTATCATTCATATTTACTGTACATTTTGAATTTAATCTATTATATTATTTGCAGGTATAAGAGGTCAGCCTGCTGGATAAATACCCTCCAACTTTTATCCAATGAAAATAGGGGCGTACCATTCCACAATGATAATTTTACTATTTATAACCCGCACATCTTACTGGGTTGCCCCAGCCACTCTGGGTGGCTTCCAGCATATATAAAAACATAATAAAACATTAAACAACTTCCCTATACAGGATTGCTTTCAGACGGCTCGGGCGTCGGATAACTCCATACCCTCCAACATTTCTCCAATGAAAATAGGGACGTCCTAAGGAAAAGCGGGACATTCTGGGATCAAATCAGAGACCAGGATGGCTTCTCTAAATCAGGGACGTCCCTGGAATATAGGGGCACTGGGAGGGTCTGATGGTGCCCTGAGTCCCTTACAGCTGTTGGGGTTCTGTAACCAGCAAGGGCTAAACAGCTGGGTATCAAACAAAAAATAAGGCTGTTGGGGTGGCAGATTATGTCTGCAGAAATCAAAACCCAATGGCACAGAGAGAAATGTGAGTGACAGAGGCAATATCACCATTTCTGAAGCAGAGGTACTTCTTCTGTTCTGAGGCAGGGATAATAAGAGAGGGAGGAATGCACATCTGCTCTCAACCTATGTGCATTCAAGAGAGCTTGTGAAATATTTTCTGTCTGCATGTAACAGCTGTGTGCATAGGCTTATATTTATATGATCTTTGACTCTACTGCAAACAGTAGAGTCCCTGATTACACATAGAAGTCTGTGACCTTACAGCTTAGATGTATGTGTACACACACACACACACACACACACATACACACAGTCTGGTCTACATTGTTTTTAATTCCCAAATGTGTCAACTGCCTTGAGACAGCGGTTTAGAAGCTGATTAATAAATCAATGGAAATGATCATAACAATAAAAAGCAGCACAGTTGTGCCTGTTTACATTCCCTTTCCCATGATTTGAGCTGTGCAACAACAAGAGAGCTTGTTGTTTTTAAACGAAAGACAAATGCACAGAAGTAAGGCAGTGTTGATCAATATAACCAGGAGCCATTGATCAGTGGAACAGAGCAATGCTTTCATTGCCTTAAAAATCAATCACGCACGGTGACACACGCAAACATAAACACAGAGTACCGGATATCTCGCAGCCAAATTTTAGGGTATTTTTTTTTTTGTTCCCAAATAGTGTGATAGAAGGAACCATTTGCTTGCTTGCTCGGCTACAGCAACAACGCTCTAACTCCAGAAAGTTTGAAGAGATTTGACAACGGGCTAGCATTTGCACAGGGTCTTCTCAAGGGTGTATTGTTTCGAAGTTCAGCCTCATAACGAAGTTCATGGTAAGTTTGATTGGCACATTAAGGTAAGTGAATGTCTGCTGAAGCTGATCTTTTAGGCAGCCTTTAGGGTGGCTCTCAACAGATTAAAAACAGAATGCTGTAAAACACCAAACATTAAAATCAGCACTGAAAAGAATGGGTTCAATGCATGAGCATCAGGTTCCGGCAGCAATCCAGATCTTTTCAATTCAGATTGCACAAAGGACCATCTCACTAGATGGTGCCCCACATGCGTTTTCTGCTGCGATTACACAAATCGGACAATCAATGCGTATCTGGGCTCCCAGACTTTGGTGCTGATGGCAGAGGAACAAACTTGCACTGCTCTGAAATGGAAAGCTGGCTTTTATTAGATGTGTTGGTTCCGGAATAGCAGGACACAGAGTTGAGGTGATAACCTTTTCTGAACCAAAGTTTGAGCTGCGATTACTTATTAACACATCCAAGTCACCTCCTTTCCCTCCCCCCTCTTAAAGTCTGTGGAGGACCCGGAGGCAGGAGGTGTCAGGTTTATATAGGGCAAGGGTGGGAAAGCTCAGACGTGGGGGCCAAACGCAGCCCTCCAGACCTCTCCATCTCATGCTTGGGACTCTCCCCAGGCCACACAACCTCTCCTGGCATTGCTTCACCCTCTGCAACAGAGTGTTTCTGCCTGGCAAGAATGTGCCCTTGAACTGTGAGATAAAGACTCATGCTTAGCTGGATGGAGTCTGACGCGGGAGAGGGGGGCAGCGATTTGTAGGGAACCGTACTGGCCAGGAGGCACGAGTCGGAGGCAGGGGAAGCTTCAGAGCTGGAGGGTGGAGCACAGGATGTGTCGGAAGAAGAGGAGGAAGAGGCAGGCAAGTAAAGGACCAGGTGCTTCCCCATCCTTTCCTGCCCCACTGCCTCCCAGAACCAGGAGGGGTTTGAAAAGGGCAGAGCAGAGGAAGCTTCTACGCAGGCATAGTCTCTGGCTGTGTGTGTGTAGCCTGTCAGGGAAATGTATATAAACTGGTGGAGGGAGCGGTGGTCTCCTGCCGCTGCAATTGCTCCATAGAGTGCGAACCTTGAAATAGCTGCCTAGAAGCTAGATGGGTATGCATAAGCAACCAGACATATTGTTAATGGAGAAATTTGAGGGCTTCCTTGGACAAAAAACAAAAACAAGGACACCAGCCAGGAATACCAGAGCCAAACAGCAGCCAGTAGGCTTGGTCTTTATTGAAGATTGTCGTGACAGGACTCCCACCTGCCACAAGGTGGAACAAGATGGAAGCCCTGAACAAAAGAGCCCCCAAACTTTTATTAGCTGCTAATCCCCATGCTACACCCCCCCAAACTACATACATCATGGTTACATCATGAAAGGGGAGGTCTGGTGGCAGTAATCTGAGCATCCTGGACCCTGCCCCATGGTTCTCCTTGCCCTCCACCAAACACCCATCAAGTGTAACAAAAAGGATATTTACATTTCCCTGTTTCCCAGCCAAGTTAATTACACCCTTTTGTCTTCATCTGGGTTTGTTATTTCTGGAATGGCTACCTGTCTGGCACTCAGGTATCAGGATGCCAGGGATTATCGCTCAGGCAGAGGGGCTGCTGAGTAGCTGAGCTCACATGTCTATATGAATTCCTGAAGTTTTCCCTGTGAGTCAGTACATAGATACATTTATCAGTGAATTCTTACATTTGGTATCGTGCAACAAAGGCCCTTTGAATAGATAGGAAGAAACTGTGATGAAGTGTTTGTGGGGACAAATCACAAAAGTCACAAAAGTGATTGTGCTGATTTTGGTAGTGGGCTACACGTGCATGATATCTGCTGGAGAGGCAACCCCCTCCCCAAGCTATACATAAATTCCTGCAACATTATAGAAGCGACAGTGTTGTTTTTGACAATAGTTAGCTATCTGCTGTGTTCATTCATTGGAAATGTGTAGAAACTTGTTGTTGTTTAGTCGTTTAGTCATGTCTGACTCTTTGTGACCCCATGGACCAGAGCACGCCAGGCACTTCTGTCTTCCACTGCCTCCCACAGTTTAGTCAAACTCATGCTGGTAGTTTCGAGAACACTGTCCAGCCATCTCGTCCTCTGTCGTCCCCTTCTCCTTGTGCCCTCCATCTTTCCCAACATCAGGGTCTTTTCCAGGGAGTCTGCTCTTCTCATGAGGTGGCCAAAGTATTGGAGTCTCAGCTTCAGGATCTGTCCTTCCAGTGAGCACTGTCTAGGTTTGTCATTGCTTTTCTCCCAAGAAGCAGACGTCTTTTAATTTCTTGGCTGCTGTCACCATCTGTAGTGATCATGGAGCCCAAGAAAGTAGAAACTACCCTACTGTAAAGCTTACAACCATTGCTCCACCCACTTTTGCCTCTGGCTCCACCCACCACCAGCATGTTGCCCCCAACTGGAAGAAGAGGCTACACACAACAACAGGTCCCTGAAATGGGCCCAGAGGGGAGGTATGGAGAAAGAAATAGGACCATGCCTAGTGGCCACACCTCCCAACAGCCACGAATTCAGTGGAAGAATGAAAGGAGCATCTCCTCCACATGATCAGAAGCTCAGGATTGCTGATCATGCGGTAGAGCCCCATGTAGCTATAACAGTGTGCGCATCACAGGTCCTGTTTATACTAACACTGAACATGCAGACGTTGGGAGTGTGGCCAGCACTGTTTTGGTTCCATCTCCAATGGCCGTAGCTTCCAAGCACTCAAGGACTTTACTGTGCAAGATTCATCCAGACATCCATTGAGTATTCATTCTGATTTGCTTGCACACCGCTTACACGTAGTTAGTTAGATTGCATCTGGTCTTTATCAAGCATTTATGCTGATTTGCTTCCTGTGTCTTCCTGTGTCTTTGTATTAACCATATGTTTGTCCCATATTTTTCAATGCCTTTAACCCATCACTTTCCAAACCACAAAAAGTCCATTCGGGGGGGGGGGGGCAAGTAGATTTGTTGGATTAGGGCAACAGAGTCTTTATCAACTTTAAATGCACAAACCTAAAGTTATGGTGGGACGCGGGTGGCGCTGTGGGTTAAACCACAGAGCCTAGGACTTGCCGATCAGAAGGTTGGCGGTTTGAATCCCCGCGACAAGGTGAGCTCCCGTTGCTCAGTCCCTGCTCCTGCCAACCTAGCAGTTCGAAAGCACATCAAAGTGCAAGTAAATAAATAGGTACCCCTCCGGCGGGAAGGTAATCAGTGTTTCCGTGCCTTGCTCTGGTTTGCCAGAAGCTGCTTAGTCATGCTGGCCACATGACCCAGAAGCTGTATGCTGGCTCCCTCAGCCAGTAAAGCGAGATGAGCGCCGCAACCCCAGAGACAGTCACGACTCGACCTAATGGTCAGGGGTCCCTTTACCTTTACCTTTAAAGTTACGGTATGCATTAGATTCCTGCCCCCGGCAAAATACTGACACAGCCTCCCACAGGGTTTATTGTGGGTCCCTCCCTCACCCTGTTATTTGATAGATGACTTCCTCTTGTTTTGTTTCCCTAAACTGTGATGTTGTAAAGCATTTCAAACATAATGATGGTGACGGGTTGAGGCTTTCAAAGAGCTGCAGAAAGTCAATGTGACTTCAAGGTGCCCATTGACCAATGGAACAGTCCCTGGAAAAAAAATCCATAATGCAGAGTGACACATGGCCTCAGTGCCTGCCAAATGGAAGCTGTTTGGGGTATTTCCTCCTTCTTTGGTGTGGGTTTCACGTATTTGTTTAATGGAAGTTCTACCTCCAGAGGGTTTATTTGTCTTCCTAAGGCTGCTATGGAGAACGAGGGGGAAGTATAAAATCTGAAGCCATCAGAAAGATTAGATTCCTCACCCCATTCCCAGCTGGAGATTTTACAGTTTGGGCTACATTTGCCTGCCTGTACGATAAATAAGGTAAGGATTGATGCTGTCCTCATCGTCATATTTCTGGAGGAATCCAAAAGATCTCCTTAAGGAGAAGATCTGCCTAATGTCAAATTTGGCTTACAGGTGGGTCAGGATTTGGGCTTGCCAGATTTCTAATGAGGCTAGCTAGGATTGGTGGAGTTGTCCATCTGTTATCAGTCTGGTTTTTATTAAGAAGATGCGCAAACTTGTTATTGTTTGGACAATATCTTTGCATTTTTGGTTGAAGTCCGAATCTTTTTTTTCTTGCAATCTGAAGAAAACATTGGTTTGTTTCTTATTGCTCCAAAGGTCAAACTCCATCATCTATCTATGTGACACAGGCAATTTAAAAAAAAATAAATGGAGCTGATTGTTAGACACCCTCCTTATGTCTTCTAATCAGAGCAAAAGCAGATCTCTTCCCTTCCCTAACCCAGCTAAGGATGTGGAAATATCTTATTTAATTTGTTTGGAGTGGAACACAGAAAAAAAGGCTAGAACCAAGAGACAGAGAGCTGAGATTGAGCTAACAACAGCATTGTGAGTCTGTCCCCCAACCCTGATGAATTACTACTGCCATCAGCCCCAGCCAGCTCAGGAAACCTGAATAAGCTATGCCTCCACCTGTATATCTGTAAATTAACTCAGATATTACATATAACACCTTAACCTTCCATATCTTCCTCCCAAAGGTTATTAAGCTAGGGCGAATACTGCATCCCCAGAATTTCACACTGCTCAGAGAAGCTAAGAGAAGCAGGTTGAGCATAGTAATATTGTAATCTACAATTTGATGATTCTATGGTTGTTGGATTCTATGTCAAGTTTGGTTTCTCAGTCTCTCATTTCTTCAATCTTAAATTCATTTCTCCACATTTGCATATCAGTTTGCATTAAAAAAAATCTTCAAGGAAATTCATCAGCTTTTGGGTGCAAATTTCTCCTAATATACCCACTTTTCATGTGTATGTTTGCCTAACATACACATTTTTGCAAGGTGATTTTCCCTACTATAATACATTTTTGCATGCTGTTTTCAATAACATGTGATTTTTGGGGATATATACTTGGCTGGAGAACTGCATTGCAGAATTTGGAGAAGTGCAAATTTCAAAGGAGAGCGGAATTTCAATTCACATGTTGTTTCAGAAAGAGCCAATTGTTGTTGTTGTTTAGTCGATTAGTCGTGTCCGACTCTTCATGACCCCATGGACCAGAGCACGCCAGGCACTCCTGTCTTCCACTGCCTCCCACAGTTTAGTCAAACTCATGCTGGTAGCTTCGAGAACACTGTCCAACCATCTCGTCCTCTGTCGTCCCCTTCTCCTTGTGCCCTCCATCTTTCCCAACATCAGGGTCTTTTCCAGGGAGTCTTGTCTTCTCATGAGGTGGCCAAAGTTTTGGAGCCTCAGCTTCAGGATCTGTCCTTCCAGTGAGCACTCAGGGCTGATTTCCTTCAGAATGGCTAGGTTTGATCTTCTTGCAGTCTATGGGACTCTCAAGAGTCTCCTCCAGCACCATAATTCAAAAGCATCCATTCTTCGGCAATCAGCCGTCTTTATGGTCCAGCTCTCACTTCCATACATCACTACTGGGAAAACCATAGCTATAAGTATACAGACCATTGCCGGCAAGGTGATGTTTCTGCTTTTTAAGATGCTGTCTAGGTTAGTCATTGCTTTTCTCCCAGGAAGCAGGCGTCTTTTAATTTCGTGACTGCTGTCACCATCTGCAGTGATCATGGAGCCCAAGAAAGTAAAATCTCTCACTGTCTCCATTTCTAGAGCCAATTAGCTAGGTTTAAATGCAAACAGTATCTGATTTCCCTTCCATCCCAATTTAGAAATGATGTGGAAGGGGAGGCGAAAACACAGGCTGCTGTTTTTAGTGGTATACATGTAAACTCCATAATGCCTATTTTCTGCAGCCTTTCCTGTTTGTTTGTTTGTTTGTTTGTTTGTTTGTTTGCTTGCTTGCTTGCTTGCTTGCTTTTAAGTCTCCTGCATGTTAGAACATATTGCAATGATGTGAGGAATACCTCTGCCAAGAGATGGTGCTATAGGATTTTCTTGCTGCTACTGCCCCCCCCCCCCAACTTCTTTCTGAAATATAAGATTATGTACATATTGCTATGTTTCCCATCCTCCCCTAACGGGGAGAAGTTCCATGACAGTACCAACTGGGCTTGGCTTCTTTTGGCTCAGAACATACTAGAGAGACCTGTGAGGAGTAAGCATGGACCAATGGTACCAAATAGTATGGGAAACAGCCCTACTAGAAAAATTAACCAATAAACTGAAACTGACACGGGGACAAATAGAAGACGACACCATCACCCCGGTATGGCTCCCCTTTATCACATACACAGCCCAGCAAGACGACGACAAAAATCCACCAACAGCATAGAAATCAATATGGCTAACCTGATCCAAAACACCCACCCACCCCACTCACACATGAAAACAAAGACCATCACAGCCAACCAAAAATGAATAACCACACCCTAGGCCAACCCCCACCTCTCTCACCACCAAAGGAACACAAGCAAACAGCAAATAACCTGCACAAGTAACGCTGACACCAAACCCTACATATAGTAAGTAAAATAGAAACATCGCCACCCCCACCCATCTTTTCCCCCTCCACCTCTTTCCCCCTTTTCTTCCTAATGTCTCAACAAATGAAATTGATTTGTAAAAATGTCACATGGGGGGGGGGAAACATGAGAGAGAGAGACATTGCACACTTTTGCAAATCAACAAAATCTTTAATATAAACAAACAAACAAACAAACAAACAAACATACTGGAGACTTAGTGTATCTTTGCAATATTTGTAAAAACACATTTGCAAAGATAGATTTCTTCCCAAATATACAAGTGGAGTCTAAACTGTTAAGTTGTGGGTGAACATATCAGATGACACAGTGATTCTTCAGACAGCTCTTGTTTATTCACAGGCCAGAACAGAACTGAACTGAAGGGTTCAGCCAGCCTGCTTATATAGAGCTCCAGTACAACGTAACTGTAACAACTTTCTGTAACTATCCAATCACTGAACGTCACTTTCGATCCCTTATTTGCATATGTGGACCTGAACTATCTACAGTATCCCCCTGCTGGCCCAGGGTGAGAACTTCAGTACATAAAATAAAGAGAGGTGAACAGCAGACACTCTTACATGGCAGCAGATATGCTAGCGTTGCCATATATCCGGAATTTCCAGGACATAGCTGGGATTCGGCCGTCGGAAACAGTGTCTGGGCTACTCCCAGAGAGAAGCCTGATGCCATCAACCTTCCAGCCAAATCGCAGCTCACTGTTGTGTCTGCTGTGCCTTCGCTGTCTCTCTCTTGACTTTTAAGCAGCAGTTTCCCTATGGAATGAATAATCAGACAATAGGCATAAGATGGGGGCGGCTGGAGCTCAGTGGTAGAGCCCTTGCTTTGCACCCAGAATGTCCCAGGTTCAATCCCCAGTCTCTGCAGATGGGGCTGGCAATGATAATGGTCAGCTTCCACTCAGCAGAGACCAGAAATGGGGAACTGTCATCCCTCCCAGAAGGTGTTGGCGCTCCAGCTTCCATCAGCTCCCACCAGTACCAGCCAGCATGACCAATGGACAGGGATGATGATCTATTCAATTTCCATCTCACCCTTCCTCCCACAGGAGTCAAAGGAATGATGGGAATTATGGAGCATTTGGGAGTTGGACAGCGACTTCCAGAGGTCCATAAGCACCAAGGGATGCGGGTGGCGCTGTGGTCTAAACCACTGAGCATCTTGGGCTTGCCGATCAGAAGGTTGGCGGTTCGAATCCCTACGACGGGGTGAGCTCCCGTTGCTCTGTCCCAGCTCTTGCCAACCTAGCAGTTTGAAAGCACACCAGTGCAAGTAGATAAATAGGTACCGCTGGGGCGGGAAGCTAAATGGCGTTTCCATGCGCTCTGGCTTCTGTCACGGTGTTCCGTTGTGCCAGAAGCCAGTTCAGGCATGCTGGCCACATGACCCGGAAAGCTGTCTGTGGACAAACGCCGGCTCCCTCAGCCTGAAAGCAAAATGAGCTCCAGAACCCCATAGTCGCCTTTGACTGGACTTAACCATCCAGGGTTCCTTTACTTTTTTTACCTTTACCATAAGCACCCATAACTGGCCTGTATATTATTGAGCTAGATGGATCAATGGTCTGATTCAAAATAAGACAGCTGTTTATCAGAAAGCGTCTCACTTAAATGCCACAAATGGTCCTCTCCCACAATCAAAAAGGCACCCTGTTTTATTTCCTGATTTCCACATGACTTATATACTGCTTGATTGTAAAAAGCAGTTTACAAAAAAGGATAAAGCAGTAAGATTGTCAGTAAAAGAAGAAGTTAAGAACCACTTAAAACATTGAAAACATGAAACCACCAGTAAGCTAAATGCCAGATTAAAACGCACGTCAACATTCTGCATGTCTGAGTAGCAGCAGCGGAGCTTCAAGCTCCGGCACTGGGGGCTGAGAGCAGGTGGAGGCAGGGCTGGCACGCGTCCCGGGGGCGGGGCACACTGCCTGCAGGGGTGGGGCCCCCAGCGTGGGGGGGGCAGCTGTGATGGCACCCTGGGGATCACACTGCCAGGGGCGCTGCACTCCCCCTGCACTCCTCTTCCTCCGCCAGTGCTGGGTGGGCTTAGAAGACTTTTTAGCAAAGCTGCCTGCCTGAGGTCAATAGGCAGGGAGTTCCGAAGTTTGTGTGCCGCCACACTAAAAGATGGATTTGCAACTTCCAGTTCTGCAGAGCAAAGCAGCTGAGCTGGCATATATAGTTAAAGACAGTCTAGCAAGTAAACTGTTCCCAAGCTGTTATATGCTAACACAGGCATCCCCAACCTGCAGCCCTCCAGATGTTTCGGCCTACAACTCCCATAATCCCTAGCTAACAGGACCAGTGGTCAGGGATGATGGGAATTGTAGTCCAAAAACATATAGAGGGCCAAAGGTTGGGGATGCCTGTACTAACACCTTGAAAATGACCTGGCAGCAAATTGGCAGATCTCTGAGCAGAGGTGTTCTATGTTGACAGCGCCTCACTCCTGTCAGCAACCGCGGTGCAGCATTCTGCACTAACTGCAGCTTCTGGATCCAAGGCAGCGGAAGCCCCATTCTTCATTTTATAGGGATCCACTTTTATGCAATACATCTACTCAGCCTTTTCTTTTCGTTCCCCATGTCCTTCCTAAGAAGAGATACAGGATGTGCCCTGGAAAATGCTCCAAATGCATTGGGATCGCCCTCCTGCCTCTGGCTGTCTGCGCCATCGTCTCCAATCTCCTCCTCTACTTCCCTAATGGAGAAGTGTTGGAACCACGCAGGATCACGGACCTGGTCTGGTTCTTCCACGGTATTCTTGGAGCTGGAATATTGGTAAGGAAAAAGCTGGCACTGTTTCTCTTATTCATGTTTTCAGCTTTATGTGAAACGAACCTAAAGGGAACCTAACGCAGGGCAGATCTGAACTAGAAAACAATATTGATTTACCGTATTTTTTGCTCTATAAGACTCACTTTTCCCCTCCTAAAATGTAAGGGGAAATGTGTGTGCGCCTTATGGAGCGGATGCAGGCTGTGCAGCTATCCCAGAAGCCAGAACAACAAGAGGGATTGCTGCTTTCACTGCGCAGCGATCCCTCTTGCTGTTCTGGCTTCTAAGATTCAGAATATATTTTTTCTTGTTTTCCTCCTCCAAAAACTAGGTGCGTCTTGTGGTCTGGAGCATCTTATAGAGCGAAAAATACGGTGTATATATATAAAGAGAGAGAGAGAGAGACGAGAGAGAGAGAGAGAAAGAGAGAGAGATGATAGATATGATAGATAACATTTATTTATTCAGAGTAAATTTTTACAGTCACATATCCAACATACAACATAAAAATAAGATTCCAAAGAATCTCCTCCCCTTTGTCAGTCCTATTGTTAATCATTTCCTCCTGCATCTTTTATGATAATCCAAATCTTTTACCTCTCCATTGTGTCCAAAATTCACCATTAAACTACAAGTGATATTCCAATCCTATTAATGGTTTTTACTGTTTATAATGGTCTTTACGATAAGTTACAAATTTTCCCTATTCCATATTAAAATTTTGGTCTTCCTGATTTCTGATTCCTTTGGTCATTTTAGCCTTTTCGGCATAATCCATCAACTTGATCCGCCATTCTTCTCTGGTAGGGACTTTATCTTCTTTCCATCTCTGGGCCAATAACATAAAACGGAGTCGAATGTATACTGGAAATGTAAGGAAACAGAAGGCACCTTTTATCATATGTGATGGAAATGTAAGGTGGTAAAAGAATTTTGGGAAATGATATATAATGAGTTGAAAAAAATGTTTAAAATAACCATTTCTAAAAACAAACAAACCCAAAGCCTTCCTTTTAGGAATTCTAGGTGCTGAAATCCCAAGGAAGCAGAAAAGACTATTTATGTATGCGACCACGGCTGCGTGGATGTTATTGTCCCAGAAATCAATATTGAATTTATACTTTATGCAAGATGTAATGATGACCGGACGCGGGTGGCGCTGTGGGTTAAACCACAGAGCGTCTTGGGCTTGCCGATCAGAAGGTCAGCGGTTCGAATCCCCACGACGGGGTGAGCTCCTGTTGCTCGGTCCCAGCTCCTGCCCACCTAGCAGTTCGAAAACACGTCAAAGTGCAAGTAGATAAATAGGTACCGCTCTGGCAGGAAGGTAAACAGCGTTTCCGTGCGCTGCTCTGGTCCACCAGAAGCGGCTTAGTCATGCTGGCCACATGACCCGGAAGCTGTACGCCGGTTCCCTCAGCCAGTAAAGCGAGATGAGCGCCACAACCCCAGAGTCGTCCACGACTGGACCTAATGGTCAGGGGTCCCTTTACCTTTACCTTAACGATGACCACCAACTTGAATGGTTTCAAAAGTGGGTTAGACAAATTAATGGGGGATAAGAATGGCTACTAGCCATGATGATGATTAGTAAAAGAATACACACACACACACACACACACACACACACACCTTTCATTTCTAGAAGAAATACTTAGGTAAGTTGTTGGCATCTGTCATTCTTGAGAGACAATGGAGAAGTCAAACTGCTGCATTAGCAGCACTGAAGTGAGCTCCCGGGGCTCAAGACTGGGCAGTGTGTGTGGAGGTCTGGACTGATGTCAAGACCACCCTCTCGGCCACACTGATGTGGTCCAAAGGAAAGCAGAGCAATACGTTTGGCACCAGCTTGGCTGCAGGAGATGCCAGAAGGAGGCGTACAAGACACCATCCAACTGTATTAGTCTTAGGGACGAAAAGTTTACTCCTTAGCCTTTTCATCTCCCGAAGATATCCTGCAAGGCAGCAGAGGTTTAGGATCAGAATTTCCATTCTCCTAGATGGAGGACCTTCCCAGATTGATGAGCCCCCACCTGCCCCTCACATCCATAAGGTAAAGGTAAAGGTACCCCTGCCCGTACGGGCCAGTCTTGCCAGACTCTAGGGTTGTGCACTCATCTCACTCTATAGGCCGGGAGCCAGCGCTGTCCGCAAATACTTTCGGGTCACGTGGCCAGCATGACGAAGCTGCATCTGGAGAGCCAGCGCAGCACACGGAACGCCGTTTACCTTCCTGCTGGTAAGCGGTCCCTATTTATCTACTTGCACTTAGGGGTGCTTTCGAACTGCTAGGTTGGCAGGCGCTGGGACCGAACGACGGGAGCGCACCCCGCCGCGGGGATTCGAACCGCCGACTATGCGATCGGCAAGTCCTAGGCGCTGAGGTTATACCCACAGCGCCACCCGCGTCTCACATCCATAGCTGTCAACTTTCAGATTTGAAAATAAGGGATCAGCAGCCACACCTGTCCCGGGGACAGTCTACGGGATAGCAGCAGGAAGCAGCAGGAAACGGTGCTGGAATAAGGGAATTTCCCGCAAAAAAAGGGAAGGTTGGGCCGTTAGAAGGACACAGGCCAGAGTTGTGGGTTTGTGAGCTGAGTTAGAAGCAGCAGGCAGAAGCCTGTGAAACCAAGGCTGAGGCTATGAGAGAAGCAGGGAGGAGGAGGACAGTCTGCCGAGACCCAGCCCCGTGTGATGAACTGGCTCTAAGGCATGGGTAGGCAAACTAAGGCCCGGGGGCTGGATCCGGCCCAATTGCCTTCTATATCTGTCCCATGGACAGTCTGGGAATCAGCGTGTTTTTACATGAGTAGAATGTGTGCTTTTATTTAAAATGCATCTCTGGGTTATTTGTGGGGCCAGCCTGGTGTTTTTACATGAGTAAAATGTGTGCTTTTATTTAAAACGCATCTCTGGGTTATTTGTGGGGCATAGGAATTTGTTCATTCCCCCCCCCAAAAAAAATATAGTCCGGCCCCCTACAAGGTCTGAGGGACAGTGGACCGGCCCCCTGCTGAAAATGTTTGCTGACGCCTGCTCTAAGGGGCAGGCAGAGGGCAGGGCCACCCTGGACCATAGCTGTCAACTTTTCCCTTTTCTTGCGAGGAATCCTATTCAGAATAAGGGAATTTCCCTTAAAGAAAGGGAAACGTTGACAGCTGTGCCCTGGATGGGAAGAGGGAGCGGTGCGGAGAAATAAGGAATCTTCATTTAAAAAAGAAGAAGCAGCTTTGTGCGTTTGCATCTAATCTTGCCCCTTTCTAAAATTTATTTATCGGTTTGTGTTTTTCTTTCGGTAAATCTACCAAAAATTAAAACAAAACTGGGAATAAGAGGTTCTCTCAGGACAGCGGAGGGCCTGTGTGGCAGTCACCCTATTTCTAATAGGAAATGTTCTGGGTGTGGGTGGTGTGACAGAAATGTGGGGTTGAGGAGGGGCAATTGGGTTGGGGAGTGAGAAATGCCCCTATTTTCATGTGGGGAATGTTGCAGGGTATGAGATAAGAGACATATGGGAGGCCACAACCAGCCCCCTTCAGGGAAAACAGCTTATTTATGTTGTGTTGGTTTTTAAAAGAAGCACCCAAACGTCATCATCAAGGAAGAGGCAGTGTGGTTTGTGTTCTCAGTCAGAATATCACTTCTTGGGAAACATTTAAATAGAAATAGCCTGAGGTCAGATTGGTTGGCGTCAGACATGCGCATGAAGAACAGCAAAGGGGGAGGCGCACTCATCGATCTTCCGATCTTCCGAATACCAACAACAGCACTTTGAGAGTAGATATTGACCCTTAATGCAGACTGCTGCAATTAAAGTGCATGTTTCCCCGTGAAATGACATATGCGCTGACCGTTGGCGGGTTGTTCATTCCTGCAAACACCGTTGTACAGTTTGCATTTTGGATGCCATCGGTTTGTTGTTAAATAACGGCTGGTGTTTTACTGCTGTTTCCCCGGGGAGCCTTTTAAAACGTTTACCTTCCCCATGATTCCAGACACAAGGGCTTGACTCTCCATTCATCACTAGAATGAATGGGAAATGGTCACTGAACTCACTATATCCAGAAAAGCTTGATTCAAATCCAGAAGAGTATCTGTCTGTTAAGGCACCACTGTTTATTTTTCAGGGCTACTTTCCCCTCGGCGTGTTATGTTTATAGCTCTTTCGGTGCTGGTGTCTTACTGTAATGAAAGCCAAAATATTGCAGATTGCTTCCCCGTCTCGCATTGCACGATAGCCTTTTTGAAAATTTGATGTGAGGTTAACTTATCATTTGGGGCAAAGCACATCTTGATTTAAACAAATCCTTCAACGAATGGCTCAAAAGCAACTGGTTAGTGGATTTAAACTCTTAAAATGGCAACAACTGTTAGTTGGAGGGAATAATAATAATAATAATAACAATAATAATAATAATAATAATTTTATTATATATACACTGCCCATCTGGCTGGGTTACCCCAGCCACTCTGGGCGGCTTTCAACACACATAAAAACATAAGATAACATCAAACATTAAAAACCTCCCAATACTGTACAGGCAGTGGCGTAGCGTGGGGGGTGCAGGGGGGGCCGGTCGCACCAGGCGCAACATCTGGGGGTTAGGGTTAGGGGCGCAAATCCACGGGTTAGGGGGTGCAAATTACTTGCCTTGCCCCGGGTGCTGACAACCCACGCTACGCCACTGTGTACAGGGCTGCCTTCAGATGTCTTATAAAAGTTCTGTAGTTCTTTATCTCATTGAAATCTGATGGGAAGGCATACAAATAGTTGTTGTTTGAGGCTATAAAAATGTCCCTTAAGCAGATGGAAGGTTTTTTTGCGGGGGGAGGGTTGCGTGAGGAAAAGTGACTCACATAATCAATATTAAGAAGTGCTTAGAATTCCTGGGTCAATTAGGGAGTTGAACCAGAGGCCACCATTCTGGGCTGTGCTAACTGAACCACCGGGAACATCTCTCCATTATGCCAGCCTTCTGGCAAAGTTCCACTTTAGCTGCAAAAGATAGAGAGAGAGAATGAGAGAACAAACACACCACGTCCTCTATGGCACACAATTGTCCTTGGAATGAGGCTAGATAAAATAAAAAGCAAATGTGCAGATTGTGCAGAAGGGCCTCCAGGAATTAGTTGACTTTGGGTGTCGCAAGAAATGAGAGGGGGAGCACCAATGGGTTGCTGAACTTCCATTTTCCCCCACCAGTTCCCTTCTGCAACCGAGATAAGAAACTTCAGCAATATCCTTAAAGTCTCAGGTGTTCGGAAATGGAGTGTCTGGCCTAGACTTGATGTGGTGTTATGGTTAGAGTGTTGGACTATGACCTGGGAGTCCAGGGTTTAAATCCTCACTCAGCCTTATAAAAGCTCATTGGGCCAGTGGCGTAGCATGGGTTGTCAGCACCCGGGGCAAGGCAAGTAATCTGCGCCCCCTAACCCGGGGCAAGGCAAGTAATTTGCGCCCCCCCCCCGCTACACTGTCCCTCCCCCAGATAGTCCCTCTCTCTCTCTCCGCACCGCACCGCACACCTGGCACCCTCCCCTCCACAGTGGGCGGCGACCCGGCGGCTCGGATCGGATTCGCACAGCCAGCACTGCAGTGAGAGAGAGTGAGTGAGCCAGGTAGGGGCAGAGAGCTGCGAGTGCGAGCGCCCCCCCTCCAGATGTTGCGCCCGGTGCGGCCGGCACCCCCTGCACCACCCACGCTATGCCACTGCATTGGGTGACCTTGGGCCAGTCACTAACTCTTAGCCTAACCTACCTCACAAGGTTGTTGTGTGGATGAAATGGGGAGATGGAGAACCATCAGACCACCTTGAGCTCCTTGGAAGAAAAGGTGGTGTGTGTGTGTGTGTGTGTGTGTGTGTGTGTGTGTGTATTAACAAATCAACGTGGTGCACATAACTCTACTCATTGATGTATTCAGTTTCCAGTTAACCCTCCTCACCCCCCCAAATGACAGTTTATTAGACTCTGTGCTGTTTATGCCTACAAGTTTTTTGCCATGTCTACAGGACGTCACCCTCAGCGAAATGATATCATTTCCCTATTTAATCCAGATTTACAGCTGCAGAAGTTCTGGTAAGGAGAAAGAACCAACCAACAAAAGACCATTTTTACTTGAAAGTAATGCACACCTTTTTTGGCCAAATGACATCGCAAAAATCAGGATGTGCACTAGATTTGATGGCGCATTTACATCCGCCAGCAAATACTTTTTGGTTTCAAGGTTTTGAAAATCTGAGGTGTGCGTTAGATTTGATGGCTCATTAGAATTCACGTAAAAAAGCCAATGCAATTCTGGGTCGCATCAATAGGAGTATAGCATCTAGATCAAGGGAAGTAATAGTGCCACTGTATTCTGGTCTGGTCAGACCTCACCTGGAGTACTGTGTCCAGTTCAGGGCACCACAGTTCAAGAAGGACACTGACAAACTGGAACGTGTCCAGAGGAGGGCAACCAAAATGGTCAAAGGCCTGGAAACGATGCCTTATGAGGAACGGCTAAGGGAGCTGGGCAGGTTTAGCCTGGAGAAGAGGAGGTTAAGGGGTGATAAAGACAGCCATGTTCAAATATATAAAAGGATGTCACATAGAGGAGGGAGAAAGGTTGTTTTCTGCTGCTCCAGAGAAGCGGACACGGAGCAATGGATCCAAACTACAAGAAAGAAGATTCCACCTAAACATTAGGAAGAACTTCCTGACAGTAAGAGCTGTTCGACAGTGGAATTTGCTGCCAAGGAGTGTGGTGGAGTCTCCTTCTTTGGAGGTCTTTAAGCAGAGGCTTGACAACCATATGTCAGGAGTGCTCTGATGGTGTTTCCTGCTTGGCAGGGGATTGGACTCGATGGCCCTTGTGGTCTCTTCCAACTCTATGATTCTATGATTCTAGGGTCTTTTCCAGGGAGTCTTCTCTTCTCATGAGGTGGCCAAAGTAGTGGAGCCTCAGCTTCACGGTCTGTCCTTCCAGTGAGCACTCAGGGCTGATTTCCTTCAGAATGGATAGGTTTGATCTTCCTGCAGTCCATGGGACTCTCAAGAGTCTCCTCCAGCACCAGAATTCAAAAGCATCAATTCTTCGGCGATCAGCCTTCTGTCCCATCCTTACCACTACAAAAATGTCTGTTTATTTGCAGACAAGAAGAATAACTATCAGACCCCATCCGGCACTCCTGTTTAGAATTTGACTGCTTGCCTTCAGCTTGATGTCTCATTCCTCATGCATGTCAGCTGCCCTCAACACTGAACACAATTTTGTCTTGGCAAAAGCCTTTGTTTGCTTGTGTAATAACAACTACTGCTTTCTTCCACCACCATTTAATGTGTTCTTTCCTTGTCCTCCAGGTTTTCTTGCCAGCATTTATGATATTGGGTGCGGGTGAAGCCAAATGCTGCGCTAACAGATGTGGGGTAAGCAAAGCCTTGTAAATTGGGGGGAGAGAAATGCTCCTTTCTGTTTCCCCTTCGCCCCAGTTTCTCCACATCATCTCTTAGTCAGCATTCCATGGTCAATGAGAACAGTCAGTCCTCGCTGGGTTGTTTTGAATTCCCTTCCCCTTAATATAAGGATGTGGGTGGCACTGTGGGTTAAATCACAGAGCCTAGGACTTGCCGAAGGTCGGCGGTTCAAATCCCTGCGACGGGGTGAGCTCCCGTTGCTCGGTCCCTGCTCCTGCCCACCTAGCAGTTTGAAAGCACATCAGAGTGCAAGTAGATAAATAGGTACCACTCTGGCGGGAAGGTAAACGGTGTTTCTGTGCGCTGCTCTTGTCCGGCCTATAGAGCGAGATGAGCGCGCAACCCGAGTCGGTCATGACTAGACCTAATGGTCAGGGGTCCCTTTACCTTTACCTTTTACCCCTTAATATTCTTCTCTACTTCTTCAAACTCTGAATGAATAATACAGAATATTGAGAGAATAGTGCAATTTAAAGAAATTACCTATGAAATTTAAAGAAAACCGAGGAAATTGAAGCAAAGCAATATTTATAATGGCACAAACTAACAGCTAAACTGTATTGACGAAGCAATCAATTGCAGTAAGTGGCACAGTTAATATCGTCTCCTAACTTTCTCCAGCCAGCCGATCTAGTTGTAAAACAGAAGTTCTAAGTTCCCCTTTCTGGTTCCCTAAAAGCTTGGAATAAAGTTGATTATTACCATTCCAGGGCAGTATGCAAAGTTCCCTCAGCTGGAGCTGTTGAAGCAGACATGTCAACATTCCTCAGATGAAAATTGGGACATTTCTCACTAACCCACCCCACCCCCGCTGACCCTCCTCAGCCCCCCATTTTTTGTGTCCCCTCCTGCAGAGATTTTCCTATCAGGAGAAGGACAAGTGCCCCCACCACCAGCACATGCCCCCCACCATCCCGAGAGAACCCCTTAACCACCCCTTTAAAATTCTTTGGTATACAGTCATACCTTGGGTTACAGACGCTTCGGGTTGTGCGATTTCGGGTTGCGCACTGCGCCGAACCCGGAAGCACAGGAACAGGTTACTTCTGGGTTTCGGCGCTTGCACATGCGCAGAAGCACTAAAATGCACTTTGCGCATGCACAGAAGCGCCGAATCGCAACACATGTGTGCGCATACGCGGCGCTGCAGGTTGTGGACGCTATGGGTTGCAAACGTGCTTCCTGCATTTACTGTATCCACTGTATTTACAAAAATAAAAACACACACCAATAAATAAGTTTTAGAAAGGGAGAAGATTAGACCTGGGCACACAATTCTTTTTATTAAAAAATAATAATCCTTGCACTCTGCTCCCCTTTCCCCCCCACCCAGAGCAGCCCTGCCCTCTGCCCAGGGGTGTAGCCAGAATTTTTGTTAAGAGGGGCGGACGGGACTTCTGTTATGGGGGGGCACAGCCAACGTGATTGGTCAGTTAGTTAAGTATTTCTATTGATTAACTTGATCTAAGGGGGCAGCTGTCCCCCAGCCCCCCCTTACCTATGACCATTTCCTGTGTCTGCCCCTCGGAGCTGCTACATGACAGCAGCTTCTTCTCCTCCTTGCCTGCTCTCCAGCAGCTGCTTTGAGCTGCCCAAGGCAGGAGGCCAACAGCAGCCACAGAGAGGTTATGGGATGCTTCCTTGCCGTTGCTGCTGCTTGGGACAAGGGCCAGCTCGTTTTCTTCCTTGAGTTTGGCGACGACAGCAGCGCTGGCAAGGGAATTAGGGGCATTCTAGGATCCAATCAGAATCTGGTATGGCTTTTGTAATTCTAGGACTGTCCCTGGAAAATCGGGACACTTGGAGGGTCCGCGAGAGTACAGAAAGAAGATATATAAGCAGCAGGCAACAAAAAAAAGAAAAGTTACCTGTGGACCATCTGTGCAAAAATCACACACACACACAAACACCATATACAGTGGTACCTCTGGATATGAACGGGATCTGTTCGCATCCAGAGCAGAATGCAACCCGCATCTGCATGTGCGTGGGTCGTGATTTGCTGCTTCTGCGCATGCGCATGACATCATTTTGACCGTCTGCGCATGCGTGAGTGGCGAAACCCAGAAGTAACGCATTCCGTTACTTCCGGGTCGCCGTGGAGTGCAACCCGAAAACGCTCAACCTGAAGCAACTTCAAGCCGAGGTATGACTGTACATATATGGTTTTTTAATTTCGGTTTGTACCGCATATGAAACAGAGAACACTTATTATAACAGCAGACAAAAATTAAAAGATAAAAACAAAACTGTAAGATGGGCACACAGAATGAGTACATTTGCCTGTGGGTTAAAATAAAGTCAAAGAAAAGACTACTGGTGTGATCAGAAAAAGTCTACGCTTTTTCATATTGATCTGGAACTGGGCCAGGGTTTGGACTTTTCTATATTTTGCATAAATTTCATTACTTATGTTGGCAGGATCATAGTCTGATTTACCACAGTCTGGGAGGAGGGATAGTATACGCAAGGGCCTTCCTTCACCGGTGGTTCTTTGTGCAGGCACTGTTGATCGTTTGACTCTCTCCAAGGCCTGTTTTTCTAAACGTGTTATGGTTTCGCTTTTGTTTTGCTTCCTCGCTCTTCTTCATGTTGGAGACGTCTAGTTCTGGTGATAGCACGATGCTTCCTTCTAATCTCATCTTCCAGAATGCCAAGGTCTCACGTAGGAGGCTGCTGCCTAGCACAAAACTGCAAACAGTTCACTCGGAGATGATTCAGAGTTGCATATTTAATCTATCTTTGATCCATCATGGCTTCTTTGCTGTGTGCCTCGAAGTTGCCCGGAGGGTTCCTCCAGAAAACCTGTTTATGAAGCATCTGTCCTGATTTGTTTGCAGTGAGATGGGACGACGTTGGTTACTTAACGAGCGTTTGCTTTCGTTATTCGCTTGCAGACAGGTTAAATGACTGTCACTTTCCTTATTGCCCACCCAACTTTTGGGGAAGCTGCTTCGTTGAGCAAGGTCTCCCGGTCAAGTATAATTGTGCGAAACTGAATTTGCAAATGTGTGATGGAATCCCACCTGAAAAGTGCAACAGTCTGGAAGTACCTGTAGTTGCTGGTTCCACGGGCCTATCTAGGTTCAGGTGAACAGGCGGGGGATCAACCCCACTGCTAGTCAGGTCGAAATTGCATATACCTTTTGGAGTTCCAAACAGCTATGATGCTAACATGTCTATTGCCTTCCAGATGGTCCTCTCTCTCGTCTTTGCTGTGCTCGGAGCTATTGGTGGACTGTACTGTGTGATCATCTCATCCTTGGGGTTAATTAGTGGTCCTCTCTGTGATATCGGTGACGAAGTATACATCTACCCTTTCAGGAATGTCAGCTTAGCGTGAGTATAATGGAGCCCCTCTACCATCAACATCACCACTGCAAAGTTTGTGCAAAGAAATGGTATATACCACAGCAGCAAGGACATAGCTGCCAGTTGCCCAGTTTCCCCCTCTCCCATTCTTCTGTCCACTTTCCCATTTGCTGTAGCAAGGGGGCCGGTGGAGGACGATGACGACACACTTGATGGAGAGGGCAGAGCCAGCAAGCACAACCTGCCCTCCCTTCCCCCCGATATGATGACAACCATGTAAGCTGCAGATGATTATAATGGGCCTCAGAATAAGAGCTGGAAACCGTGGTTTGGAAGTGTGTTTTCAACTTGGAGGCATTCTTACGGTCACTATAGTTTGCTGTCTTCGGATGCAACAAGAAACTGTGGAGGTTTCTTGGAAACCAGGAAGAGATAAAACTAGTGTGCTTCAGGAGTGAAGGGGAATATGAGAGCCTAAGCCATGGAATATGAGAGCCTAAGCCTTTGGGATGTGGGTGGCGCTGTGGCTTAAACCACAGAGCCTAGGGCTTGCCGATCAGAAGGTCGGCAGTTTGAATCCCTGCGACGGGGTGAGCTCCCGTTGCTCGATCCCTGCTCCTGCCAACCTAGCAGTTCAAAAGCATGTCAAAGTGCAAGTAGATAAATAGGTACAGCTATGGCGGGAAGGTAAACAGCGTTTCCGTGCGCTGCTCTGGTTCGCCAGAAGCAGCTTAGGCATGCTAGCCACATGATCCGGAAGCTGTACTCCAGCTACCTTGGCCAATAAAGTGAGATGAGCGCCTCAACCCCAGAGTCGTCCGTGACTGGACCTAACGGTCAGGGGTCCCTTTACCTATACCACCTTTTAGGCCAATTGCCTCACAAAGTGATCATAGTCACAACACATCAATAAACAATTGTTTTCTATATAGATTAAAATACTGTAACACTTTATACCGAGTTCCCCATGACCGATGCCTTAAAATGAACTAAGAATGTTGGGAAATTAAAGCTACACTAGGAATTTGGTTCATTTCAGACAAGTCATAGTTAAGATCACCTATGGTTTGTTGGGTTCAGAGGATGTTGCAAGGTGTGGTTAATTAAAAAGGGAAGGAAAAGTTTCTGGACTCCTCTCCCCAGCTGCACCGGGGAAGAGGAAGGAGTATGTGGACCCGATGAAGGCTAGACTTATTCCTGTTATGATAAACCATTGTTTGCTATGATTCCTGAATGCAGCCTTTAAGTCTGATGAAGGAAGTATTTCTCAGCTGAAAGTTTCTCGCAAAACTCAGTTTTGACCTCTCCCTTTGTAGGGACAATTATTTGTTTAACCAGACAACCTGGAGCATCTGCAAAAAACCCGAAAATATCATCCTTTGGAACATTGTGTTGTTTTCCCTCCTGCTGGCGATCGGCATGGCTGAAGCCATCCTCTGCCTCGTCCAAGTGGTCAACAGTCTCATCGGGTTCATACGTGGCTTGAGGGAAAGAAAGGTGAGTGCATGAAAGAAAATTGGGATGCGCACTTCAGATCTTCCCACCTCCAATAAAGTGTAGCAGAACGGGGGAAGATAGAAGAAAAGGCAACGCAAGCATTACGGGGCATAGAATATATTCCTTATGAAAACAGTTGTGCGAATGAGGTCTAGAAAACCATGAGTTGCATTTGAGAGAATGAACTGGTTTATCCTTGGTTTATAAAGGAATGAAACTGGTCGGCCATTTTGTATTTGGGTTTTAGTTGTGAAACGTTTGCTTTCCACTCAGATCAGATATCGGGAACCTTTGGCCCACCTTTGCATGGCTACCGCTACAGTTGCCCATTTGTATTCAATGTGTCATGGTAGGTTGTACAGTGGTACCTCTGGTTGCGAACAGAATCTGTTCCAGAGGCCCGTTCGCAACATGAAAAGAACACAGCCTGTGTTTGCGCACGCGCGGGTCGTGATTCGCCTCTTCTGCACATGCGCATGATGTCATTTTGCATGTCTGCGCATGCGCGAGTGGCGAAACCTGGAAGTAACCCCTTTCCGGTACTTCCGGGTCACTGCGGGACGCAATTTGAAAACATGCAACCTGAAGTAAACATAACATGAGGTATGACTGTGTTCCTATTTGGGGGAATCTCAGGCCTCTAGGTCAACTGTGGCCCTCAGACCTCTCTCTTAGGTCTTAGGACTCTCCTCAACCTCTCTCCAGGCCTGCCCCTCCTCATCCATGCTCTAGGCCCTCCTGACTAGAATGTGTCTTTGAACAGTGATAATCCCTCTTGGCTGACTGGCTGGAAGACAGGTGTGTGTGTGTGTGTGTGTGTGTGTGTGTGGAAAATGGCCTACTGTACAATGATAAAATTGACGTGGTGGGAGGCAGCAATGCTTCTGAATACCAGTTGCTGAAAACCACAGGAGAAGATTGTGCTATTGGGCTCGAATCCAGTCACTTTTATTGTATCCAGCCAAAGGCCTTTACAATGGACGACAGGGAATAAAAGGAAAACTTGCTGCCAGCACAAGTTTGGCTACCTGGGGTGTAATATATAGATGTTTATCTGTCAGGAGTTGTACTCGAATTCTGCTTGCATGCTTCCCACTGACCACTATAAGAACAGGATACTAGATTTAGATGGACCATTGGCCTGATCTGGCCTGCTGTTATATAGCGTGGGGTTGCCATATTTCAAAAAGTGAATTTTGAAATAGTTTTTAAAAGGAAATTCGCCCAAAGCTTCCAACATGTGTTGCCATACTTCCAGATTTTCCAGGACATTTCAGCGCTTTCTGTCCAGACCCTGTTTCCAACAGCCGAATCCTAGCTATGTCCAGGAATTTCCGGATGTACGGCAACCCTAATATGGTGGTTCCCCATAGCTTGGGTGCACAACCTGTATCCACCAGAACCGTGTGTTCTGTATTGCAGGCCCAAGTTCATGGAACTCCTTTCCAGTTAAGGTCAGATATGTCTCCTCCCTATTGAACATCTGGGGCCAAGTGAAGACTTTTATTGTTATTACAGTGGTGCCTCGCAAGACGAAAAGAATCCGTTCTGCGAGTCTCTTCGTCTTGCGGTTTTTTTTCGTCTTGCGAAGCAAGCCCATTATCGGATTAGCGCTATTAGCGCTATTAGCGGCTTAGCGGCTATTAGCAGCTATTAAAGGCTTAAGGGGTTAGCGGATTAGCTGCTAAAAGGCTATTAGCAGCTATTAAAGGTTTAAGGGATTCACGGATTAGCTGCTAAAAGGCTATTAGCGGCTTAGATCAGCTGATAAGCGGCTTAGATCAGCTGTTAAGCGGCTTAGCGATCAGCTGTTAAGCGGCTTAGGGGCTTGGGAAAAAGGGGGGGAGGGGGGAAAAAAACCCCAGGAATCGCAAGACATTTTTGTCTTGCGAAGCAAGCCCATAGCAAATTCGTTTTGCGAAGCACCTCCAAAACGGAAAACCCTTTCGTCTAGCGGGTTTTCCGTCTTGCGAGGCATTCATCTTGCGGGGCACCACTGTATTATTTAAACTAAATTCTGAAAAAGTAAAATGGAACTATGCTATCTGACTGCGATCTTGGCTTATTTTGTTAAGAGAACTCATCCTTTCGCTTGCTTGCAGACGGATATTGCAGGAATGTGACCGGCCTACGAAGAAGACGAAAGACAACCAACCAACAGCCAACATGTGTAAAGTCAGGATAGTGTGTGTTGTATATTTATAGCCCTGGTGGGGAGGCTGGGGCCCTCCAGATATTGCTGGACTCCCAACTCCCATCAGCTCCAGCCAGCATGGCCAACGGTCAGGAATCATGCGAGCTGCATGTAACCTGGGAATATCTGGAGACTCACAGGTTCCCCACCTCAGATTTATAGGAACCAGAAACACAGCGGATTCTTATAACCACAGAAAGAATCCCAAAATGTTCTTTTTTATATATAAAGTTAAACACTATATAGGTAGGGGGAAAGGTTGTGTGTCATTTATTTAGGACTTTTCTGAGATTATACTAGATGGACCATAGGCCTGATCCTGTAGCCTATCCTATGGTTACCAGATTTTTTTCAATGAATCTGGGGACACTTTTTTTTGAAGCTGAGTAGCAACAGGGCGTCAGTAGCGGGGATGGTGAGGCAAAAGACCCTGGGCCCAAGCACACTTGCATATTGTATAAAGGTGCAAAGCCCTTCTTTCGCACCCTGTGAAACATAAATGCGTAGAGTTTTTTAAAAACTGGGCAATGGCTGCCTGTCCGCGGCTCCTGAGCCTCCCCTGATCTGTCAAAACAAAGGGGGCAGGAGTTCGAGGGAGACTCAGGAGTCATGGCCAAGCGGCGCACCATTGCCCAGTTTTTAAAGAACTGCGCATTTATGTTTCACAGGGTGCAAAAGAAGGGCTTTGCAGCTTGCCCGGCAGAGAAACCCCACGCCTTGCACCCCTCCTGGGCAACGGCTGCCCACTCGCAAGGCCCGAGCCTCCCCCAATCAGTCAAAACAAAGGGGGAAGGGGGCAAGAGATCTGTACCGCCGGACGTCCCCGGTTCCTCTTCAGCAGTGGCAGCAGCAGTCAGCAGCTCAGAGCCAGCCAGAGCCAACTGCGCTACCAGGCTGGCTCTGGGCTGCTGAGGCTGCCGCTGCCACATTTCCCGGGGATAGATTTGCAAGTAACCCTAGCCTATCCTTATGTTCTTGTGTTTAATTTATTCCATCTCCCTTTTGCGAGCAAGCAAAGGACAGGTGGGTGCCCTGCCCGCCCCCCAACATAAATCCTGGTTACACCCACTGGCTTTTAGCAAATAAATTATGCTGTTCGATTCAGACATACTCCCGTGCCATGTGGAATAGCAACATGAATAAAAGGCCCCTTACACTGCTGGGTGCAATACAAAGAGAGGCCAAAGTACCCCAGCAATATTTAATCTTCTGTCCCACATGCAGATTCTAGAGCTATTATTATAAATGAGCTAGTTTTTGTGTACTAACCATGCAAACAAAAATCTTGCCCTGTTCCTCCTCCTCCTCCTCCTTCTCTCTCTCTCTCTCTCTCTCTCTCTCTCTCTCTCACACACACACACACACACACACATACACGGTGTTTTACATCACAGAGAGAGCCAGAGATAGATGTTTACGGTGTCTAGAATGGACAAACAAATGATGTGTATTCTGAAACCTTACAATTTACCTTGTTTTAGAGATGTGCGTATTTAAACCAGTCTTGTTTCTTATCTGTATCATGTCTTGCCTGTATATATTAAATGTTGTTGTATTATTATTTGAGGCATGCTTCTTTTATTAGTTGGAAAAACTACTGGCTAAAGGAGGCTGCGTGGCAGAGTCCGCTCAGGCAGGCTTGCACACATATCCAGTCTTGAAAACCACATTTTGCTTCATATCCATTTGCTGCAGGACAATCACTGTATTTTTCACTCCATAAGACGCACCTGACCATAAGACACACCTAGTTTTTAGAGGGAGAATGCAAGAAAAAAATATTATTTAAAGGGAGTGCTGAGCAGAGCCTATATGCATCCCGGGCTCTGCTCAGCGCTCCCTTTCACGAGCCGCGTGGAGCATGTGTGCGGCGCTTGCAGGCTTTTCCCTGAGGAGGGAGAAGGGCAGCCCGTCTAGCTTTTGGCTTAGCTGCACTCTGTCCCTTTAAAGGCGCTCTGTCCCTTTAAAGGGAGCGCAGCTCTTTTTTTTTTTTTTAAATAATTTTTTATTGGTTTACAACAAAATAAACAAATAAAATATAGTTCACATTTCATGTTACATATTAGTTCTTAGTTTTGACTTCCCTCAGCTTTTCCGCAAATCTTTCGTAGCCATATTTAAATTTTCGCATTTCCTTTTTTACCCATTGCCATTAGATATATTTTTCTTTCACCTTTCTTTGAACAATGTCTCCCAAATATTCACAGTGCTCTTTTAAAGCCTTCTAGCGTTATTTGTCCATCACTTAGGCTCTCCAGATATTTAACAAATTTCCCCCAGTTTTCTGTAAACTTTTGGTCTCTTAGGTACCTAATCTTTCCAGTCATCTTATCCAGTTCAGCATAGTCTAACAACTTAGACCTCCATTCTTCAAGTGTCGGTATCTCTTGTTGTTTCCACTTCTGCGCCAGTAACATTCTTGCTGCAGTCACCGCATATTGAAAAAATTTACTGTCCTTTCTCTTAATTTCATTTCCTAAAATACCGAGCAGAAAGATCTCTGGTTTCTTTGTAAAAGTATACTTCAAAATCTTCTTCAATTCGTTATATATCAGTTCCCAGAATTCTTTCACTCTCTTGCAATCCCACCACATATGATAGAAAGAACCCACATTTTCTTTGCATTTCCAACACTTATTACAAGTCTTATACATTTTTGCCAGTTTTACAGGTGTAATATACCACCTGTAGAACATTTTCATCACATTCTCTTTCAGTGACATGCATGCAGTAAATTTTAAATTTTCTTTCCATAATTTTTCCCACTCTACCAATTGTATGTTATAACCAAAATCCCTGGCCCAATGAATCATAACCGACTTTACCTCTTCATCTTTTAAATTCCATTCTAACAACAGATTATACATTTTTGACAGGATTTTAACCTCCTTATTGATTATTTCGGACTGAAATGTCGAATCTTTATCTGTGTAACCCCATTCTCTTACATCTTTCCTGAACATTTCATTCACCTGATAGTAATGCAACCAATCATAAACATCTTTTTTAACTTGTTCATATGGTTTCATCTTCCATTTTCCTCCTTCTTTCATTAACAATTGGTTATATGTCGCCCAATCACTTCTCATATTGGTTCTTTTGACACTCATAACCTCTAATGGTGATAACCAGTGTGGTACTTTAGGTTCTAATAGGTTTTTATACCTATCCCAGACTTCTATTAATGGGCCTCGGAAGATGTGGTCTCCAAAACCTTTATGTACTTTTTTCTTATCCTTCCACAAATACGCGTGCCAACCAAATCTATTATCATAACCTTCTAGATCTAACAGTTCCTTATTTTCTAGTTTTATCCATTCTTTCAACCAGCAAAGACATGATGCCTCGTAGTATAGTTTCAGATCCGGCAGGGCAAAGCCTCCTCTTTGTCTTGTATCTGTTAGAAGTTTATATTGTATTCTCGGCTTTTTGCCCTGCCATATATACCTTGAAATCATTCTTTGCCATTCTTTAAATAAGCTAATCCCCTTAATTATGGGGATAGTCTGGAACAAAAATAACATTCTTGGCAACACGTTCATTTTAATTATGGAGATTCTTCCCCAGAATGAGAATTTCATTCTTCCCCACACTTCCAGGTCCTTCTTAATTGCATTCCACACTGGTACATAGTTGTTTTGAAATAAGTCAATATTTTTCGAAGTTAGCCATATTCCCAGATATTTCACTTTTTTGACCGCCTCTATTTCCAGTTGTTGTTGCATTGTTTCGATTCCACTTTGGTCCATATTCTTTACAATCATTTTGGTTTTCTTCTTGTTTAATTTGAAACCTGCCACTTCTCCAAACTTATCCATCTCCTCTAACACCTCCTTGGCCGTAGTTGTTGGCTCTTCTATTGTTACCACCAGGTCATCTGCAAATGCTTTGATTTTATATTCATTTTGCCCAATCGTTACCCCTTTTATGTTTTCATTTTGTCTTATCGAATTCAGAAGAACTTCTAACACCGTTATAAATAATAATGGCGAAAGTGGACATCCTTGTCTTGTTCCTTTAGAGATTTTCAATTCTTCCGTGATAACGTTATTTATTATAAGTTTAGCTCTTTGTTCTGTGTAAATTGCTTTTATTCCATTAAAAAAGTCTTCACCAATTTCCATATGTTCCAAATTTCTCAACATAAAGTCCCAAGCTATATTATCAAATGCTTTCTCTGCATCCACAAACATCAACATAGCTTGCTTGTCAATCCTGACAGACAGATATTCCATTAAATTGATTACATTTCTTATATTATCTTTCATCTGTCTGCCTGGGAGAAAACCAGCTTGGTCCTTGTGGATGTAATCTCGTAATATTCTTTTCAATCTTTTCGCAAGTATCCCTGCAAATATCTTATAGTCTGTGTTCAACAATGATATTGGTCTATAATTTTTAACTTGGGTTAAATCCGAGTCTTGTTTTGGTAAAAATGTAATAAATGCTTCTTTCCAGGTTTCCGGGATGTCTCTTTCTTTTAGTATGTTATTCATAACTTCCCTCAACGGCGGTAGTACAATAGATTTCATTTCTTTATAATATCCTGCGGTGAATCCATCTGGCCCTGGAGCTTTTCCCCTTTTCAAATCTTTTATAACTTCCTTTATTTCCTCCTCTTCTATTGGGGTATTTAACCACTGTTTTTTCTCAGTCGGGATCTTTTGCACCTTTTTATCTTTTAGATATCTCTCGATTTTTCTCAAATTATTTTTCTCTTTCTTCTTATATAATCCTCTGTAATAGTCCAAAAACCCTTTTCTAATCTCTTTCGGATTGACTATCTCTTCTCCTTCCACCATAATTTTGTTTATTGTGCTTTGTTCTTTCCTTTTTTTAATTTGCCAAGCCAACCATTTGCCGGATTTATTCGCATGTTCAAAGTTGTTTTGTCTCAGTCTTTTGATGTTCCATTCAACTTCTTTGTTTATTATCATTGCAAATTGGCTTTGTAATATTTTAATGTTTTCTCTTGCCTTTGTGTTGTTCGGGTGCCTAATTAGTTTCTGTTCATTGTCCATTATTTGTTTCAAAATTTCTTTTTTCTTCTTTTCCTTGTTTTTATTCTTAATTGAATTCTGTTGAATAAAGAATCCTCTCATTACTGCTTTACTTGCATCCCAGACAACACTTATTTTTGTCCCTTTATTACAGTTATCCACAAAATATTCCGTCAATTTCTTCTGTGCTTTTTCTATTACTTCTTGGTCGTCTAATAGATAGTCATTCATCCTCCATCTGAAGGATCTTCCTTCATAACCTTTCAATTCAAGTTTTATTGGACTATGGTCAGAAATCACCTTCGGTTGAATCTCAATTTGTTGGGTTCTCGGAGTGAGTTCTGTTGAGATCCAAATTTGATCAATTCTAGACATCGACTGGTTCGGTTCCGAATAGTAAGTAAATTGTTTGTCTAGTGGGTGTTTAAGTCTCCAAACGTCTATCAGATTCAAATTTTTAATCATTGAAAAAAAGGATTTTGGTAGTTTCCCTTCTTTACTTACTCCTTCTCTGTGTCTATCCATTTCTAGTGAAACCACTCCATTCATGTCTCCCATTATTATTATTTTTTGGTCCATATATTCAAATAGTTTTTCCTCCAGAATTTTATAGAACTCAGTCTTGTTTCCGTTAGGTGCGTAGATCCCGACTATAATTAAATTTTCTCCTTGCCATTTGATTCTAACCGCAATTATCCTTCCGTCTTCGTCCTTAAATATTTGTTGGGCTTCAATTTTGTTGTTGATATAGATGACCACTCCTCTTTTCTTTTGTTTGTCTGAAGATATAAATTCATTTCCCAGTCTTTTGTTAATCAATATCTTTTTCTGTCTTCTTGCCACATGTGTTTCTTGTAAGCAAATTATGTCTAAGTGTTTCTTCTTCAAAAATTGTTCAATTCTGTTCCTCTTTTTTTTATCGTTCATTCCGTTGATGTTCCAATTCCATATTTTCAGCGCCATGTCTTCCAAATTTTAGTTTTAATAATTTTTTTGATTTTACAATTTGGCTTCTTCTTCCTCTTCCTCTTCTTCTTCGTCTGTCTTCTTCTCCTTTTCTCCTTCCTCTTCCTCTTCTGATTCGCCTGTTGCTCCTTCATCCACTCCTTTATCCTCCTCTTTCTCTGGTTTCAACTCTTTATATTTTCTCAGGAATTTTCCCATCTCTTCCGAACTAGTCAATCTGTGTCTCTTGCCTTTATATGCAAATGTTATCCCTTCTGGGAATTCCCATCTGAAGTCAATCTTGTTCTTTTTCAGTGTCTGCACCAGTGATTTATAAGTATCTCTTCGCTTAAGTAGTCTAATCGGAACATCTTTAAATATAATTATATAATTCCCATTTATGTTCAATCTTTTTTCTCTGTTCTTCTGCAGAATTGTATTCCTCATATCTCTATCTTTAAATGTGATTAAACAATCTCCTACAGCGCAGCTCTTGGGGGCTTTTGCGGGAGGTGGGGGAAGGGACAGAGCGCGGTTAAGCCAGAAGCTAGAACAAGCAAGAGGGAGCGCAGCGTTCCCTCTCACTGTTCTGGCATTTGGGATAGCTGCGCAGCCTGCATTCGCTCCATAAGATGCACACACATATGTTACATACGCTTCAGGTTACATATGCTTCAGGTTACAAATTCCCCTAACCCAGAAATAGTGCTTCAGGTTAAGAACTTTGCTTCAGGATGAGAACAGAAATCGTGCTCTGGCGGCGCGGCAGCAGCAGGAGGCCCCATTAGCTAAAGTGGTGCTTCAGGTTAAGAACAGTTTCAGGTTAAGAACGGACATCCGGAGCGAAGTAAGTACGTAAGCAGAGGTACCACTGTAGAGCGAAAAATACGGTACATTCTTCCTCAAAGGAGATGAACGCCTTGAATTTTAAATTCCTAAACAGTGGCAGAGGAGGTTAGGCTGAGATTAGACATTGGTGATTTCATTTTTCCAATCTCTAATTCACTTTTTCATGTTTCCACATCAGTTTGCAAATTCTTGCTTTTTAAAGACTTCGGTAAGATTCGTCATCGTTTTAGTGTGAATTGGGACATTTCTATGCAGTTTTGCCCAATATACACATTTTTTGCAATGCATTTTTGTACCTTGTTTTCACTAATATACACTTAGCCCTAGTACATACATTTACATACACATTCCTTGGTTGGAGAACTGAATTGCAAAATTTGGAAAAGTGCTAACTGCAAAGGATGGGCATGTTTTGGTTTGCATCTTGTTTTGTGAATTAGGCATCTTGTTTTGTGAACTAGATCAAATTGCAGCTCCCTAGCTGAAAGACATTGACTTGCACAAGGCCATCCTAATGCTTGAGCTCTTTGCTCTTTGCTCTTCGCTCTCCCTCTCCCTTTCTTTCTCTTCTATGCCCCCCCCCCTTCCAAAGCACCTTCCTTCTAAGTTTAAATGTTCTTTATTAATTTGTATCCACTCTTCCTAGCAATGAGGAAGAAATTCAGTTCGGTTCACGAACCTACCTGATTTGTACTTCCCAAAACAAGATACAAACGGGAATGCAACAAAATCCATGCGTCTCTGAATTCTGCAGTGCAGCTCTCCAATAAAAAGAGAGAGAGAGAAACAGATTTGTATTAAAAGGAATGTATGGTGCTGGAGGAGACTCTTGAGAGTCCCATGGACTGCAAGAAGATCAAACCTATCCATTCTGAAGGAAATCAGCCCTGAGTGCTCACTGGAAGGACAGATCGTGAAGCTGAGGCTCCAATACTTTGGCCACCTCATGAGAAGAGAAGACTCCCTGGAAAAGACCCTGATGTTGGGAAAGATGGAGGGCACAAGGAGAAGGGGACGACAGAGGATGAGATGGTTGGACAGTGTTCTCGAAGCTACAAACATGAATCTGACCAAACTGCGGGTGGCAGTGGAAGACAGGAGTGCCTGGCGTGCTCTGGTCCATGGGGTCACAAAGAGTTGGACACGACTAAACGACTAAACAACAACAAAAATTAGAAAGCATGCATCAAAACATAATGTTGAAAGTCACACTAAAATGCATCATATCGGAGAAATGGTTTGCAACAATGTGTACACAAGGAGAAATGTGCTCCAAAATGGTATATAGGACGCTGCCATACACCAAGTTAGATCACCATATCTCAGTATTTCCCACAATCATTGGCAGTGGATCTCCAGGGCTTCAGACAAGAGCTGAACCTGGGACCTTCTGCATAAGGGGCGGCCCAGGATGTTTTGCTACTGTAAGCAAAACATCCCCCCTCCCTGGTGCTCCCCACAGATCCAGGCCCCCTCCCTGCCCCCGCTGTCGCCCCTGCACTACCACCTTGCCACCACAACTAACACAGAACACAACTACTTTATAATATGATCATGGGGCATCCAGAAAGTATAGCACAGTGCAGCTGCACAAGGACACAAATCACTCCCAAAATATAATTGCAAACCAGCCTCTTGCATAAAATGTACCTTAAGTATGCCTACAAACTCAACGAGCTTGCTTTTGCCAGGTAAACTCCTTTACCGTATTTTTCCGTGTATAAGACGAGGTTATTTTATTTCAAAATTATGCTAAAAATTTTGGGTCCTCTTATACATGGGTAGTGGAGAGGTGGGACGGGCATTTGGTGGCTGCCGCAAGCAGGAGATTGTCAGCGGCGTATTTGCGGGTGATTGGCTGGTGCGGCAAGTTCTGCAGGCTATTGGCTGCTGCGGCTATAGGGCCAGTGATTGGCGCTTGCTTTCTGCTTGTGTGCCAAAGATTGGTGGCTTCGTCGATGTGTGCGTGATTGGCTGTGGTGGTCCTGTGGGTGAGCGGCTTTCAGCACCCCCCAAAAAAACCTCAACAATTCTGGGCAATTTCCCCCCATTTTCTCAATTTGGAGTCCCCAAAAAGAGGGGGTGTCTTATACACATGGGTGTGTTATACACTGAAAAATACAGTATGTTAGGTCTATTCTGAGACACTCACATCTCCTCATCAATTCAAAGAAACTTTTCTATTTTCTGAACTTGATAGTATTCTGTGCTGTACACTGACATGTTTAAAAGTTCTTGAATCTTCCTGCCACGCTTGCCATCCAGTGTGATATGCATCACCCTTTAAGAACCGCTGCTCCAAGACTTCACTTGGAATCCACAATGCCTATGCTGGATATTTTTTGTTTGTTCCATTAATCTCTCCTTTCCCCCCGGTATTTAAGGACACGCAAGCAGAGATTGTTTAGTCTGTTGAGAGACAGATAGGCGGGGTCCTACTCCAACGTCATAAACTGCTCTGCTCCCACTTTGCGCACACCCCAAGTTAGTCCTTCAGATAGCAACAGTTCGCCAGTGGAAGAGTTTGCAGAAGGTTCGTCCGACAAGACACAGGCGTTTTGCTGCTTGAACGTGGCTCCACTGCTAGAAACTCACAGCTCCTGATAGCTGGAGGAGATGGCTTTGAGCACAAGCGGCTTGGTGGCCCTGGTTGCCTTTTATGTTGTTACTTTAGCAACTGGAATATGGGCTTCCTGGAAAGCCAAGAAGCTGAAAAGCAGGAAGCCCAGTGAAGTGGCCATGGTGGGAAACAGGAAAATGGGTTTTTGCCTTGGACTGTTCACCGCTACCGGTAAGTACCAATTTCCCCAAAACCAAGGAGGTTGTGGACTCTCCTTCCTTGGAGGTTTCTAAGCAGAGGTTGGGTGGCCATCTGTCATAGATGCTTTAGTTGAGATTCCTGCATTGCAAGGGGTTGGATTATATGATCCTTGCGGTCCCTTCCAACTTACAGTTCTAATGACTCATGGTGTGAGGCATCATGATGTTATAGATGGGCTTTGTCATGACACAGGATTGCCAATTTTTAAAAGGAACTAACCTGATATCTAGGCAGGGTCAAGAAATGTGGCTGGGTGATTAAGTGGCCCGGGAAAATGCCAAAATTCAGAAGGGGGAAGTCAGAGTTTTTGTGTTTGGGTATTAGTTTGTGTGTGTGTTTTTATGGCCGTGCTCTTTCCCAGCGTTAATGGGGAGATGTTGGAGATGAAACATGAGACCTTTTGAATGCAAAGGGAGTATTCTACCACTGAACTACTGAACTAGAAATTTTTTTGCGGCTGATTTATTTGAAAGCACTTCTTTCCCAAGCTTATTTATTTATTTATATTTCAAAGGTTTTTTCCCCAGTTATACAAAATAAAGGGGGGAGAGAAATAAGAAGGTGCAATATAGACTAATATAGCAGTTTTTTAAAAAAATTAAAGCACTTGCTTTCCAAACTTATTTTTATTAATCAATATTTTAAAGTTTTTCATTTATACAAAATTTTATATATGTATCTTATATGATTAATAACCTGCTATATTCTGTATACACTTGTTCCAAAAATCAATATATTTATCCAAACAAAGCCTGCATCTATAAATGCAATCCGTTCATATGTTATGAGTGCTGTCATGTCTTCAATCCATTGATTAAAGAGGACCAGATTTTTGTTTTTCCAATTCATCAATATCTGTCTTTTGGGCATACTTAGAACACAGAGAATCAATTTTTGTTGTCTGTCCACTTGTCAACTTCCATATATTAAGTGTATAATTCAAAAGAATATTTCCCTCTGAATATTTTAAGTTTTTCCATACAGTTGCATTTACACAGTTCAAAACTTTCACCCAAAACTCAGTGGGAATAGGACACTGTAAGAACACCATGTTTCCAAGAGGCATTATCCTCCAACAAGGAGCTGCGTTCAACAGTCCTTTTCTATGCAAAACTAATGGAGTCCAATAGATTCTAAATATTATTTTCTGTTGTGTAAGCCTTAGTTTAAGATCCATTGGTGCCTTTGCTATGGAAACTAAAACACTGTCACACTGTCTACCTGGTCTATAGGAACATCCAAATCTTTTTTCCAGTTGTTTCTTACAGTCTGCATTTCAAACTTATTTATTAATAACAAATATCTATAAAATGTAATTGCCGTTTTGTTTTTTTTGTTTCAAAAGATCTGGTGTCTCTGAGGCTGAAAAAGCAGCCAATGCAAACACTGTTTTTTAAATTTTTAATTAGTTTTTATTAAAGATTTTATTGTGCTACGAAACAAACCAACAGGGGAAAGTATAGTATTTTACCATGTATAAGACTAGTTTCCCCCCCTAAAAAATAATGTCAAAAATTAGGGGGAGTCTTATGCATGGGGCCATCTCCCCCCATTTTCTTAAATCTGAGTCCCCCAAAATAGGGGACGTCTTATACCTAGGGGCGTCTTATAGACGGGAAAGTATGGTACATCTTTTGTCTGCACTTTCAATTCATAGAGTCTTTTTCTCAGTTTGTTTACATGCAGCGAGAGACGTTTTTGTCATGGACCTCTTGCAATTGGGGGGAAATAGAAGGGGAGGGAGGAGAGATGGGGGTGTTGTTCTTTGTTACAAGGCATTGTAGCTGCAGATATTGCTACAGTGGTGCCTCGCAAGACGAATTTAATTCGTTCCGCGAGTTTTTCCGTTCTACGAGTTTTTTCGTCTTGCGAAGCACCACTGCATTTAAACACTGACAACGGCGGGGAGGGGCGGGGAGAAGCAGGACAGCTGCCGCAGCCGGTACCTCAGACTCACCCGCGCGTTGTGGCCACTGTGCGACACGGCTGCTGGAGGGCGGCAGGGCTCAGGAGCGCGACTCGGTGGAACCGCCACCATCCTCTTCACCTGAGGGAGAGAGGGAGAGAGAGGCGCTGGCGGCAACGGCTCTCTGAGGGGAGCGCGCAAGGGGGGTGGGCAGCGGCGCAAGGCACCAACCGTCAGCGGGAAGGTGGGAGGGAGCCGGAGGAGCGGGGAAGCGAGCGTGCGTGCGTGCAGTGCGCGTCGCCATGACATGAGAGGCAGGGCCGTTTCGTCTAGCGAAGCAAGCCCTTAGGGAAATCCGTCTTGCGAAGCACCTCAGAAAATGAAAAACTCTTTCGTCTTGCGAGTTTGTCGTCTTCCGAGGCATTCGTCTTGCGGGGTACCACTGTATTGGAATGCATCTGACGATTGATAATTATCACTTAAAACACTTAACGTATAAAATTTGTCTTCCTCATCTATCGGTTGATCCAAAGTCATTATGCCACTTCCATCCCATCTTTTCATACATGCCATCTGCCCTGGAGTGTCAACACAAGGGGGCTTGTGAAGAAGGCGCATCAGAGACTGTATTTTTTGAGAATACTAAGGAAAAATCATCTTCCGCAGAAACTGCTGCTTGCCTTTTATCACTGTGCCATTGAGAGCGTGCTTACTTATGGCTTATGTGTGTGGTATGGAAGCTGTACTACCCAGGACAGGATGGGGTTGCGCAGGGTTGTTAAGGCAGCAGAGAGCATTGTTGGCTGCCCACTCTCCACCTTAGAGCAGATTTATGCCACAAGGTGCCATAGGAAGGCACTGGACATAGTAAAAGATCCATCGCATCCTGGTCACTGTCTCTTCGAGCTCTTGCCGTCGGGACGGAGATACAGGACGATGAAGACAAGAACGAGCCGTCTTAAGAACAGCTTCTTCTCCAGAGCGATCTCGGCCCTGAATGGGAAGCCCGGACTTTGAAAGTCATCTAATCTCCCTTGCTGTATTATACTGTATTGTTTAATTAGTGTTTTTATGGAGCAGCCAAGTAATTTCGTTGTCCCCGAAGGGGGCAATGACAATAAAGATATTATTATTATTATTATTATTATTATTATTATTATTATTATCTTTTCCCCAATTTTAAAAATGGGATTCCCCCACAAAGTCAATTTAGCGTGGATCAAATCTATTTTTTTATTTGGCATTACTGTATATTCCATATCTTTCTAAATGACTTAATTGTGTCAAGAGTTTCCTTAATTTTAAAATATTTTGATCCTAATATCATCCAACCAACCAAAGGTGCTGTGTATGCATATTCTCATGTAGCCACTTCTTTTTCCAAAGTCAATCCATAAATAAAACCTCTCGTCAGTCTGAAAGAGAAATATTGCAAAAGAGGTTTTCATTGCCAGGGATTGAGACCTGAGATGTCCTAAGTGCAATGTCAATATTCTATCACTGAGACATGGGCCTTCCCTTATTCAGGGCCTTATAGAAATTGGAGCTAAAGGCAGCCCAGCCCAGCATTTATTTGTAGCTGGGATGTCCATTTTGAGCGAATGTCCAAGTTTAAGTGTGTTCTTCCTGCTTTCTTTCAGCCACGTGGGTTGGAGGAGCATATATCAATGGCACTGCTGAAATTGTCTACCTGCCTTCAAGAGGGCTCCTGTGGGTCCAGGCCCCAGTGGGATTTGCTCTGTCTCTCCTTATTGGTAAAGTTTTCAAAAAAAGCTTAAATATGTAACTACGGTGGTACCTTGGGTTAAGTACTTAATTCGTTCCGGAGGTCCGTTCTTAACCTGAAACTGTTCTTAACCTGAAGCACCACTATAGCTAATGGGGCCTCCCGCTGCTGCACGATTTCTGTTCTCATCCTGAGGTAAAGTTCTTAACCTGAGGTACTATTTCCGGTTTAGCGGAGTCTGTAACCTGAAGCGTCTGTAACCTGAAGCGTATGTAACCCGAGGTACCAGTGCATTCCATCCTATAAAAATCAGTACTGGAAATGATGAGAGCCTCGTCCAAGGGGATTGCAGAAGTCTGACTTTGGTTCACATTGTTTCCTCACAAATTGCCCTTGTCGCACATACGAAAAGTCTCTCAAGGAGCAATCCAAACACAAGATCCGCTGGGATGAGGGGATTTCTGGATAGGTGGATCTTGGGCTGAATCTGGACTAAATTTCCCTATCTATGGTCAGCCATAAATACTTCAGTGCAAACCCTCCATCTCTGATCCTGTGAAGCCGAAGCCAGGAAAATCCCCAAAAAGGGGTGCTCCGGGGGTATGGCAGAGGCCCGGCAGAGGAGGAGACACCCCCTATTTCAAACTCCTTTCAGCTCAGTCACATGACCTAGCAACCCAACAGTTTGCCATCCAGCCATCTCTGAAGGTCACTGTGATGACTATTCACAGGTCAGAGGGCTGGTCCAGGTGTGAGGAGACCCCGGTTCAAACCTCCACTCAGCTATGGAACTTGCTAGGTGATCTCAGACCAGTCACCTTCTCTCAGGCTACAGGATTGTTGTTAAGGAAAAAATGGGAAAGAGGAACCACGTGTGCCACTCTTAGCTCCTGGGGCGAAATTTTGGGTATCTAAAAACATTGCTTCTGCCCAGATGACAATAATAATTGCAATACAACTGCTTTTTAACAGGTGGGCTCTTCTTTGTCAATCCAATGAGATCGAAGAAGTACGTGACAATGATGGATCCACTCCAAGAAACATATGGGAATGTGATGGCAAGCCTCATGTTTATTCCATCGTTGATAGGGGACATATTCTGGTTTGCAGCTATTCTTGCTTCCTTAGGTAACTAAACATCTCTTGCTTGTCTTAAGGACTGAAGGCTTGTTTCAGTAAAGTAGGAACTGCTTTAATTACGGCCCATGAGTCCGTGCAGCCCACATTTCCACTTCATGCAATTCAAATGTCTACGACTGGGGAAAGATAGATGGAGTGATTTGCCCTAAGTCGGATGAGGAACCTCAGAACAGGCAGCCCAATGTGGTCCTCTAGATCTCTCTCTCTCTGGCCCTTGGCACTCTCCCCAGGCCACAACCCCTCCTCAGCCATGTCCTGCAACAACCCTACTTCATACCCACCCTGAGGAATAATCAGAACTGAACTCCACATCTGGGAATGTTCATAATGCCTAGAGCAGCCTTTCCCAACCTCTGGCACTCCAGATGTTTCGGGGTTCAAAGGCCATCAGCCCCAGATGGTTTGGTCAATGATCACAGTCCAGTGATTGGAACTGTAGACTAGTAACAACTGGAGGGCATCTGGTTGGGGGCGGAAACATCTAGTCTAGAAGAACATCTCTCCCAATGTTAATGCTTGTATCTCTTAAGGAGTAATTCTCTCACTTGTGTTGCACACTAATATAACGATGTAAGGGAAATGGTGTCGCATTAAATTTCATGCTGTAGCTTAACATTGTCCTTTTTTCTACAGGTGCAACCATGCAGGTCATTTTGGATATCCATGGCATTTTAGTCATTATTATCTCTGCATGCACGGTTATAATCTATACTTTATTAGGCGGCCTGTACTCAGTTGCATATACAGATGTAATACAGCTGATCTTTATAACAGTCAGCCTGGTAAGTCCCAATATTGTTATTTTACTACTCACTTGAAATGTTGGTGTGATTTTTTTAAAAAACCCATAACTATGTTCTACACACATGGGGCTTGGTTGCGGTCTCTGCGAGGCTGTGATGGGTACAAAATGCTAGGACAAAATTATGAGTCTGGGGGTAATCTTTGCCTGCAGTGAATCTGAGCACCATCAAAGTGAATGAGCGCTCTCTCTATATGTGTGTTGCTGGAGCTTCCGGCGTGAGCAGGAGCTTCTATAAGCACATTGGAGCCAGTTCTCTATAGTAATCATCAGCAACCAGCTGCTTTTAAGATCAAATATTGTCTGTGGGTGAGCAGCTATCGACCTATCAGTCACCTTTGTCCTCTGTTTGATGGATTTTGGTGAGCAGGAGTGGATATTTTATTTTACTTTCCTCTTTTCACTTGTGGGTAGCATATTTTGCAAACCAGAGCTCAAGGCTGATGGGGAAATAATTCTGATGTTTCTCTTTTTACCACAAGTGGGTTTGTATCCCCTTCGCCCTCATGAACCCTGCAACGAAAAGCATTTCCTACACTGCTGCGCACAACGTCTTCCAAGCACCTTGGATTGGAAAAATGGAAGCGCAGTATCTTGGAAGGTGGTTCGATGACTTCTTATATTTGGTAAGAACTGCTCCCAAGGCAGATGGAGGGCAAGCTGGTGGCGCTTGCTGTTTTATTTCATTCTGGCCAGACTGTAGAAATAGTTGTATTGGATGAGCTGGGGAAATGTATACCATGCCTGCAGAGGAAAAACACCCCTTCACAGGTGCAATTTGAATCTGAGTCACATCTGAGAACGGATTTCCAAGCGGCTTCCTGCAATGCCCCCATTACTGGTTACACTGATAACTTTGAACTGCCCTTCTCTGTGCTCAAGTTTGGTCCACAGTGAGTGGGGGAATTAAAGATTTGGCCCTCGGGCTAGTATTGCCCCTTTCTAACATTTATTTCTGCAGTTTTCTTTTTGTAAATAAAATCGGGATTGAGGAGTTTTTTCCTCAGGACGGTGGAGGGTTGTTTGTGTTGCTTCCCATTTGTGAAGTGTTGGTGGCACTCACCCTTCTTCCGATAGGAAATGCTTTGCAGGGGGGACGGACCAAAACATGGGCTGCTGGTCAAGGAGGCTCAGTTGTTCGGGAGTCAGAAATGTCCCTACTTTCACCTGAGGAATGTTGGAGGGCATGAGATTGCCATTTGTTCTGATCTATTGCTGAATAGATTCCTTTGGGAAGAAACAAGGCAAGAGGGAAACCACTTGGAACCACAGCAAAATTGGGAGTGAGCCCTTTGTCGCTCAAACAAGACTTAGTTGGAACAGAAGGCCACAAGACCTAACAGCACTTGGATTGCATTCCTGAAGTGACTTCGGGGCTGCCTGTATGTGATGGGAGGCTGACCGATATGTTCATAACCTTCTGCTTCTCTTCCAGGTTCTTGGGAGTATCCCGTGGCAAATCTATTTCCAGCGGGTTCTCTCAGCTTCTTCTCCAAACGAAGGAAGGCTCATCTCCTACCTTTCTGGACTGGGGTGCTTCATCATGGCCATCCCTTCAGTTGTCATTGGGGCTGTCGCTGCTTCCACAGGTAAGATTAGCACGCTCCATAACACCACCTCGAGGACCGCGAACCCTCCCTGACTCTTCTGGGGAGAAAGAAGTTGCCGCCTTGGGTGTGATGAATTTTAGGGACAGCCCATTTCGTTCAACGACACGCTGTTCCTAACCTAGCCTACTCTCCCTGTTGGTAAAAGTGATAGGGAAGACTTCCTTTGCATGCCTTAACCCTCATCCTGAAAAATGATCAAACCTTTTAACGTACATGACGCTTCTCTGTTTCCTTTCTAAGACTGGAATCAGACTGCCTATGGCCTCCCCAGTCCCAACGACAGAGGAGAATCTGCCCTTATTCTTCCACTGGTTCTCTACCATCTGTGCCCAACGTATGTCGCCCTTGGTGGCTTGGGCGCCCTGGCTGCTGCCGTGATGTCTTCGGGCGATTCTGCCTTGCTTTCTGCTGGTACCTTGTTTGCTCACAACATATACAGGAAAGTCTTCAGGAAAAATGTGAGTTGTTGCGAATAATATCGACACCAGCGGGTGGAGGGAGGTCTGTGGGGGATCCAAGTGTCTTCACTATATTATTTTTGGTGCCTGCTAAAAAAAATTGTTTTGTTTTGACAAGCCCACCCAGATATGTAGAACGTTGATTTGTATTTTAATCTGTTTTTAGTTTATTATGGATTTTACGATACAATCATCTTTATTGCCATTGTCCTATACAGAACAACGAAATTGAAAAAAATCTACATCAGACATTCAAAAACCAACAAGCCTGCTATCCCAACTATCCCAACCTGGTTAGCCCCTAAAAACTCTGATACCCCATAATTGAATACAATATACTCACACAGAGACGACCTTACACTGCTTTTAAAATCTCTACACTGATTTAATTGTTGCTTGCAACTGTTTTTACAAACAGTTTTATTGTTTTATTCCTTTCATAAATTGCATTGAGGGTTTTTTTTTATACAATCAAGCAGTGCATACATTTTTATGAAATAAAATTAAAGAAAATTAAGCAGGAATTTCCTCCCAATGCAAAACAGAAGCATGATTTTCCCGCACCTGGGGAGGAAAAGGTTAAATCCTTTCTCCATGTCTGCTCTGATGCTGTCAATTGTCCCCCCCCCCCCACACCATGATATTTGTATTAAAAAACGAAAGAAACTGAATGTTAAATGCAAGGCCAAATCTAGGTTCTCTCTATAAGAAGAGAGAAACTTGAAAGGCCACAACAGAAATATGCACTGGAACATAATAAAATTTAAAAATAGGAAGCCAGTAGTTACACCACACAGAGTTACACCACTCAGAATGATCACAGGAAATAGATTCGTAATATTTCGTAAAATATATTGCAAGGCTCCACATCTCATTATCTCATTAGCTAAAATGGCTCTTGGGGTTTGTGGTAAGCAGTTGACTTTACCAGAAAGAATATCGCAGAGACCTTTCTTTTAAAACAAAATAAAATTCTTAATTTAAGGGATTCCTGGGAATTTCCAGGAACTGGTAACAACAGGGTTCAAGGCCACCCCAAATCCCAGAAAGACAATTTAAATCATAATACAGTGGTACCTCTAGTTACGAACTTAATTCGTTCCGGAGGTCCGTTCTTAACCTGAAACTGTTCTTAACAAGAGGCGTGCTTTCGCTAATGGTGCCTCCTGCTGCCGCTGTGCCGCCAGCACATGATTTCCATTCTCATCCTGGGGCAAAGTTCTCAACTCGAGGTAACTCTTCCAGGTTAGCAGTGCTTGTAACCTGAAGCGTTTGCAACCTGAGGCGTTTGTAACTTGAGGTACCACTGTAATAATAAGTGATATTGGTATAAGTTACTCAGCTTAGTATAGTTGTGTTTAGGACCTAGCAGCCCACCTGAACTCAGCTATGAAGCTCCCTGGGTGACCTGGGTGGGCCAGTCGCTGCGTCTTGGCCCCCAGCCTACCTCAAAGGGTTGTTGTACAGGTAAAATGGAGAGGAGGAGTGTCATGCACACCAACTTGAATTCCTTGGAGGAAAGGCGGCTGTAAGAATAACGGAGAACGGCAGGAGGTTGGATGCAGGGAGCTGTGTGTGAGCAAGCTGAAGAGCGACTTTGCAGAGCCTCTTTTTATTAGCAGAAGTCAACAATTGGAATCAGTAGTGAAACCACTCTGAACATGACGTATTTCCATCTAAGCATATTTCCAGCATTATCAAATACAGTGGTACCTTGGGTTACATATGCTTCAGGTTACATACGCTACAGGTTACATACTCCGCTAACCCAGAAATAGTGCTTCAGGTTAAGAACTTTGCTTCAGGTTGAGAACAGAAATCGTGCAGCGGCGGTGCAGCGGCAGCGGGAGGCCCCATTAGCTAAAGTGGTGCTTCAGGTTAAGAACAGTTTCAGGTTAAGTACAGACCTCCGGAACGAATTAAGTACTTAACCCGAGGTACCACTGTACACGTGTTAGCAGGTGTTTCCCTAAAATGTTCCCCGATACTTGATTACATCTGCGTCCCCGGCCATGCTCCAGCCAAGGGTTATGTCGAGTAACCAAATCTGTGAGAGGACAAACGGTCAGGGGAAAAACCCTGTTTGTTTGCCAAGAGACACAAGTTCAGGGATCGTGGGCACAAGGCTCCTGGGCACACTGTGGCATGCCGGGTGCGAGGTGTGCCTCAGCCCAGGCAGGCCCTTACCTCCACAGCGGCAAAGAAATGTAATAGCACCTAAACCAATAATAAAACACCTATTTCTTTATTTCCAGGCATCAGAGGAAGAAGTGCTATGGGCGATGAGAATGTCCATGGTGATCTTTGGGATTATGTCTGCAGGTCTAGCTTTTCACTCCCATTCCATTTATGACCTCTGGTTTCTGAGTGGAGAACTCGTCTACGCTCTCCTCTTCCCCCAGCTCTGCTGCGTCCTCTTCATTCGCAACACCAACACTTACGGCTCCGCCGCCGGGTTCTTCTTGGGCCTTCTCCTGCGCCTCTTGGCGGGGGAGCCTGCCCTGAACATCCCCCCGGTCATCCATTACCCAGGATGCTCTCTGGTGGACGGGGCCTACGTCCAGCTGTTCCCATTTAAGCTGTTCACCATGCTGGTATCTCTGCTGACCATCGTCTCCGTCTCGCATCTGTCCGCCTTTCTATTTAAGGCAAACGTCCTTCCCCGCAGATGGGACATCTGTAAGATCGTGCGAGCTGACAGGGTGGTCATTTCCTTACCCCAGAGGCGTAAAAGAGATGCCTGTGCCAGAACAGAGTTTTGAGCAAATGGGAGACATATTGCATTGGTATTTTACCCATGATCCTTCTTGAAGGATCCTTAGCTCTTTGAATGAGGTCATCTTCCATGTTGTGATTTATTGTTGTTGTTGTTATTGAAGTCCATACTCATAGCAAAGGGCCCTCTCCCATTGTGGCACAACCTCCAACACCTTTCTTTTTTCCTAGTCCTGTTAATCCAATGTCTAGGCTCTTTCTGGAAAACACGAAGCCTTTGAAGCCCTTTAATTGGTGCTGCAGCTACAGAAATTCTAGCGGGTGCAGAATGCCATGGCGAGACTCCTTACAGGGTCCTCGCTGCGGGATCACATTCACCCAGTGCTATACCAGCTGTGCTGGCTCCCGGTGGAGTACAGGATCAGGTTTAAGGTGCTGGTTTTAACCTTTAAAGCCCTATACAGCCTACGACTCCTCGTACCTATGGGACCGCCTCTCCTGATATGTCCCACGGAGGACCTTACAGTCTTCAAATAAAAACATCTTGGAGATCCCGGGCCACAGAGAGGTTAGGCTGGCCTCAACCAGAGCCAGGGCTTTTTTGGCTGTGGCCCCGATCTGGTGGAACGCTCTGCCACAAGAGACTAGGGCCCTGCGGGACTTTACATCTTTCTGCAAGGCGCAGTCTGACCCCCTCCTTTGCCGATCCTTGTAGAACTCTGGCCCAGTGGTTGCCATTTGACTTTGAATTGATTTTAGAATGCTGTGTTACTTTTATTGCTGTTAGCCACTCTGAGCCCAGCTCCAGCTGGGGAGGGCGGGATATAAATAAATTATTATTATTATTATTATTATTATTATTATTATTATTATATCATTTAGTTGTATAGAGTGTCTTAATTCATTGGTTACTTTTGCCAAATTTGTAGCCCTCTGTGTAATGGGGGGGGGGGGAAATTCCAATTCTGAAATGCATCATTTATCAACAGTACCATCAACACTAGGAATGGAGCATGTGTCCTAATTTACAGAGGACGGTCCTCTATTTGAAGGTGTTGCCTGAAGGGTTGGCCTTTTTAAGATTCCCAAAGAGGGAGAGCAGGAGGAGTTCCACAATGCTACAATTCCCAGAGTGGCTTAACAGTCAATGCCTCTCTCCTAACATCTCTCAGCACCCTTAACAAACTACAGCTCCCAGGATTCTTTGCAGGAAGCCATGTTTAAATGAATGGTGTGAAAGTGACTCCAGTTTCTAAATAGCAGTTGCTCAGCACAAATAATAAGAGAGGTCAGTTGCCTCAGTGCCTTCGGTTTGTGATTTCCAGATACTGGACTTGATGGATCTTCCTTCAAAAACTTGTTTTTCTTTTTGTATTATTAAAACGCATGATATAAAACAAGACCTGCTTTGATGGTTTGATTGCCTCATATTGCGCCTCTAATTACGTTGTCTTCCATATATTTTGCCGTGTATTTTACTGTTATTTGCAAGCCACTCTGAGGCACTTGTGTAAAGTGACTAATAAGCCCCCAACCTGCAACAGTCAGCCATCATTTTGTACCCATTGAAATTAAAATTTTGCAATGTTAATTTCAGAAGGTACAGATTTCTGTTCACAAGTTGTGGAGGCTTGTCCATCTGAAAAATCTATTGGACCTGAAGACTCTGAAAGCAAATATAAGACATCATTTTCACGGTCTACTATAAAAGTCCTATGGCAGGCTTGCTTAACCTCAGCCCTCCAGATGTTTTTGGCCTACAACTCCCATGATCCCTAGCTTGCAGGACCAGTGGTCAGGGATGTTGTAAACAAAAATTGCCCTTTTCCCTTATGGGGTATCCAAGAGCCCATATAGAGTCCTTACATAGGTTCCCTATTGGTAGGAGAGAATAACAGAGGCCAACCAGAGAATATTGAGAAGCAAAGCAGCTTGTAAGCTTGATCTTTCTTTATCTGTTGCAACAGGGTGCTCCCCTTACCCGCAGGAGAGGAAGAGGAACCCAGAAAAATGGCGTGCAAGGCCATATAAAGACTTTTGAAATTGCCACCCTGTAGATCAAGACCACCCCCAGAAACATCATACATACACCACAGAAAAGGTGGTCTAAAACAGAAATTTGAATGTTGTTTTTCTCCTGTCATTGTTTATCTCCTGTCTGGCAGGTTACTTGATTGGATTGCCTGGGGAGCCTGGCCAGTCTTTTGTAGTGATAAATACTTAGTTCCTGGGCCAGGTCACAGGCTTACACCTTATTCATATCTTAAATGTGCCCTTAAGACAGGATTTATGAGGAAAGAGACAATGGGGAGGTTTCCCACTTTGACCTTGTAGAGAATACATTTACTCAGTTTAGGAATCAATATGGTTCCAGGTTGGTCTTCCTGTGCTGTCCATGTACATGCTTGGTTGGTACACTTATGAACATTACCATATATCTAAGACCATAAAATTCCTATCACAGGGATGATGGGAATTGTAGTCTCAAAACATCTGGAGGGTCGGGGTTGAGGAAGCCTGCCCTATGGTTTGACCAGCCTCTCTCATCCCCTCATACTTTACTTCAATGTCTACATTAACTAAAGCTTCAAATGAAAATTCTAACTCAGCCTGGAAGCTAGGCAGTGTATATCAATATTATAAGTCTGTAGTTAACTGACTGTATACCCTAAAATGCTCCCCACAATCTTTTGCCATGCAAAGGGGTTTGATTGCTGAAATGCAAGAGGCTCTTCAGAAAAGAAGTTAACACTGAAAGGGATTCCCTTAAGGTAAAGGGAATAGGGAAAGGGATAGATCAGTTATAGCTAATCCTCTACACACCCACATATGTGGGTTAGCAAACAAAAGAAAAATGGCTGGTGCCTCTTTTAACAAATGCAGGACTTGCGCATAAAGAGCCCCAGTAGCATCCTTTAAATCCCACTGTTAGGCAGGTTTAGTGAAACATAAGAAGAGGCTTTTAAACCTTCTTTTAATGCATTCCAACTACCTCAGGCAACTGGCTCCCTTTACCCCTCCTGCCGAGAAACAGACTACACACTGAAGTAAGTTTAAAATATACTTTACTTACAGTTGTGCATTGTTCTTATCAGTAATAAGAAAATGCAGATAAATGCTCTTAGTGGAAAAAATATATCAAAGAATGTTGAGGCAACTACTGAAATTGTTCAACTTTTTTTTAAAGAAAAAAACCAATGTTGTTGAGCTTTTTTTTTTTAACAAAAATGACAAAAAATGTTATTTTTCAATTGACTTGCCAGTAATGTCTGCAAAGATGCAGATGTATAGCAACCCTAGGCATGTCTTTGTCACTTGCAGAAAGAGAGAGAGAGAGAGAGAGAGAGAGAGAGAGAGAGAGAGAGAGAAATGGAACAGGAAATGAGTCTTACTTCCTCTCAGGAGGAGAGGAGAGGCAACACCACTGAACCTTCTCTAACAATTTAGAACTCTGTGATCCGTAACCCTTTCACATACTAAATAGCATTGTTAGGTTTGATTTCAAATCTCCCACAGGTAGATACTTCTAACCTAAAGCATCCTAAAATTGCCAAAACCCACCACACCATTTGAAGAGAGACGAAAAGAAACAGAATTGTAACCTTTGCGCAAAATTTCTGAAAACCCTAATGCAACATATGGCAGATAAGGAGTCTTGCGGCTCCTGCTAAGCCTTTTTGTAAATGCCTTTTTGTTCCATTATTAATGACTTTAGGTCCCACTCTTTATAGGAACTTGAAAAACCACAAGAGACTGCAGGAAAACTGCACTCAGAGCGATCTTGAAAGATGGATCTCTGTTTCCAAAGGCAGACATGCAAAGGAAAAGGGCCCTTTGGAAACTATGGCTCTTAATCAGCAATCAAAGTTCAGATTTCACAGCAGAGATGGGCAACATTTCGTCTGTTGAAACTTGAGCACCACGTTCCCCTGGGGCAATGTGTTAGGAGGTGCATGGTAGCAGAGGCAGCTGGATCAGGTCAATGGCCCACCCCAGTCCAGCATCCTGTTCTCACAGTGGCTGACCAGTTGCCTGTGGGAAGCTCACAAGCAGGACCTCAGCGCATGAACCCTCTCCCCTCCTGCAGTTTCTAGCAACTGCTATTCAGACGCATTTATGCCTCTGAAAGTAGAGGTAGAACATAGCCGTCATGGCCGGTAGCCATGGATGGCCTTGTCCACCATGAATTTGTCCAATCTTCTTTTTAATCCATCCAGTGTGGTGGCCATCACTGCATCCTATGGAAGCGAGCTCCATAGTTTAACTATGCACTGCATGAAGAAGCACCTTGAGACTGACGCAGAAACTCCAGCGGGTGCAGAATGCTGCAGCGAGACTCCTTACGGGGTCTTCGCTGCGAGATCACATTCACCCGGTGCTATACCAGCTGCACTGGCTCCCGGTGGAGTACAGGATCAGGTTTAAGGTGCTGGTTTTAACCTTTAAAGCCCTATACGGCCTAGGACCCTTGTACCTACGGGACCGCCTCTCCTGGTATGCCCCACAGATAAACTTACGGTCTTCAAATAAAAACATCTTGAAGGTCCCAGGCCACAGAGAAGTTAGGCTGGCCTCAACTAGAGCCAGGGCTTTTTCGGCCATGGCTCCGATCTGGTGGAACGCTCTGTCACAAGAGACTAGGGCCCTGCGGGACTTGACATCTTTCCGCAGGGCCTGCAAGATAGAACTGTTCCACCAGGCCTTTGGCCAGGGCACAGCCTGACTCCCTCCCTCGGTTATCTTCGCAGAGCTCTGGCCCAATGGTTGCCAGTGGCTTGAATTAATTAATTTTATAATGAATGATTTTAGAGTGTTGTTTGTGCTGTACTTTTGTACTGTTTTATTGTTGTTAGCCGCCCTGAGCCTCGTCTTCTGTCATCCCCTTCTCCTTGTGCCCTCCATCTTTCCCAACATCAGGGTCTTTTCCAGGGAGTCTTCTCTTCTAATGAGGTGGCCAAAGTATTGGAGCCTCAGCTTCACAATCTGTCCCTCAGGGCTGATTTCCTTCAGAATGGAGAGGTCTGATCTTCTTGCAGTCCATGGGACTCTCAAGAGTCTCCTCCAGCACCATAATTCAAAAGCATCAATTCTTCGGCAATCAGCCTTCTTTATGGTCCAGCTCTCACTTCCATACATGGGGAAAACCATAGCTTTAACTATATGGACCTTTGTTGGCAAGGTGATATCTCTGCTTTTTAAGAAATATCAACAACCAAACACTCCTACTCCCTGAAATTAGACCTACTGAAATTAATGGGCCTAACTTAGTTGTGCTCATTCATTGCAATGCGTCTACTCTGAGCTGCATATGACCCTCTGGTTTTACTCAGAACCAGAACGAAGTCCGGCTCAGTTTAAGGTTTCCCTCAGAAGCAAGCCCGGCTCAGTGCAGCGTAACAGGCAGAATAGAAACCAGAGGAATTATTCATCCGCTTGTCATGCGGCAGAGCCGGCTGAGTGGCTCATTTCCTGAAAGGAACATTACACTGCGTGCTGCTGCTGCTCTCCGCCAATTGCATCCTAAATCAATATCGGAGGGAGGGTTAGATATTTATTTATTTTAAGGGCGTGAGAGCCGAGGCAAAGAGCCAGCCTTCACCTCACAGTTCGGTGTGGGTTTTCCGAGGGAAGGCTCTGCGTCTGAGGGAACGCAGTGAAACCTGAGGGAACCCGCAGAGACTGACACCTCACAGCCCCACAGGGTATCCGATTGTTTGCTGGCTTGCAGGAACAGGGGATGGAAGAGAAGAACGGGGTGTGGGACGGACAAGACACACACGCACACCCCAATCTGGATTCTGACATGCGGTTCTCCAGACACTGGATTAAATGAAGGCCGGCAAACGTTTCCCTTGTTCTGATGAGGCCTCTCGGCTGTCTGCAGAGCGGCAGACAAGACGTACGGCTAGCAGTCGCCATCCTCTGCCTGACGGCTGGCTGGGCTTTGCCGAGTAAGTGCTTTTGGGCTCCTTGCAGCCCCCACACCTCTTTCCACCGCCAGACCAGGTTGTGGTGCCAGGCGCATTGTTGAGTTTGGGTCCTGCGTGCAGGTTTGCCACTGCTTGGCTGCTGTGAGAATGGCGTACTGGGCTAGATAGGGTCATTGCTCTGATCCAGAAGAGCCCATGAACATCCTGGTCCCACAGTGGCCAGACAGACGCTTGTGGGAAACCCGTGAGCAGGATCTGATCATAACAGCCCTCTGCTCTCCTCCTGGTTTCCAGTAACTGGCATGTTCCTTGTGTGTTCCTTTCCTAAACAGTCTCATCGCTTCCATCCCTGCTGCCTCCCTGTTTGGTGTATGTTTGTGTGGTTCGAGATGCATCTGTATGGAATTGTTTTTTTTAAGACCTTTCGAAGTTGCTTCTGTTGTTTGTGGGAAAGAAGGGCCGCGTATAAATTAAACAGACTAATGCCTTTTGCTAATAATCCCCAACTAAGCATGCAGCTCCTAAAGCCCAGTACTGCTAGAGGGGGGAACTTTAGCCTAATAAATTGTCTTCCTCCATCTTCTTTGCCTTCAGCTCCCTTCTTCCTTTGTGGTGAAGTGTAGGCATTTGCTGGGCTGTGGGCCAAAGCAGGCATGGCAGGTAGCTTAGATTTAGAATAATAGAATCACAGAATTGCAGAGTTGGAAGGGACCACGAGGATCATCTAGCCCAACCCCCAGGAATCTTTCACCCAAGGTAAGGCTTGAATCCATAACTCTGAGATTAATAGTCTCACGCTCTACTGACTGAGCTATTCTCTGGGGTTTTTTCCACTTGAGGTATTTGGGCTTGGCCTGAAAAGGAACAAGGCCTGGTGTGTTCGCTCTCTCTCTCTCTCTCTCTCTCTCTCTCTCTCTCTCACACACACACACACACACACACACACTGCACACTAGAGTTATTCCTTTGGGCATCGGGAGTCCATATATTACATATTTTCCAAACCGTGTACAGTGGTACCTCGGGTTAAGAACTTAATTCGTTCCGGAGGCCCTTTCTTGACCTGAAACTGTACTTAACCTGAGGTACCACTTTAGCTAATGGGGCCTCCCACTGCCGCCGCACAATTTCTGTTCTCATGCTGAAGCAAAGTTCTTAACCCAAGGTACTATTTCTGGGTTAGCGGGGTCTGTAACCTGAAGCGTCTGTAACCTGAGGTACCACTGTATGTAGGTATACATGGTTGTATGTGTACCCAACCACAGTACCCAACCAGTCATTTGAGGCTCTGGTTGCCCCTACCATTGGACAGAGTGAGGCAAGTGCTTCAGGCGGCAGATGCTGAAGGCAGGCAGCAGGGGCGATACACAGGAGAACAGATGAATTTGTGCCGCATGGCCTGTCCTATGGACCGGCTAGCTTGCTGTCCTCAGGTGTGGTTGTACATAGGAGACCACTTCTAGGGTCTGAGGTCCCTCCCCCCCTAAAATATTTGAGCAAGCTGCCCCCCCCCCAAGCAGATGGGCATTTCCATTCAAATGGTGTGCCTCATATGATAACATATACAGGGCGGGGCTTATCTCCCCCACCCCAATATTTTGTTCAAGTTGGTAGAGCATGAGACTCTTAATCACAGGGTCGTGGGTTCAAGTCCCACCCTGGTAAAAAAATAATAATCCTGCATTGCAGGGGGTTGGACAGGATGACCTATGTGGGTCCCTTCGAACTTCACAATTATAGGATTCTAAGTTGGTGGAGGGTGCTGTCCCATTGCCAGTTTTGATGTAAAATCTCACTGCCAGTCTGGTCAACATCTGTATGTAAATCCCCACCTCAAGCAGCAAAATGCCCTGTTTGAGGCTGAAGCACACAGGTGTATTCATCACATAGAAACATAGGGAGCTGCCTTCTACTGGGGCCATCTGTGTTCATCTATCTCAGCCTTCTCTGATCTGATGCCCTCCTGACACCCCCAGCCAGCATGGTTGATAGTCAGGGACGATGGGGGTCAAATCTATGTTGGAAATGTAAAGAAAAGGAAGGGACCTTTTACCATATGTGGTGGGAATGCAGAGAAATAAAAAAAAAAAATTGGGAAATGATATACAATGAGTTGAAGAAAATGTTCAAAATGACATTTGTAAAAAAACCCAGAAGCATTTTTGTTAGGGATTGTAGGACAAGACCTGCAAAGAAAAATAAAGAATTTATTTATGTATGCTGCAACGGCGGCAAGAGTCTTGATAGCACAAGGATGAAGAAAGGATGGCAAAAGAACAGTGGCAAGAGAAATTGATGAACTATGCAGAACTGGCAAAACTGACATGTAAATTGCGAGATAAGGACAACTGTGACTTTAAAGAAGAATGGGAACCTTTTACAGTCTATTTAGAAAGACAACAAAATGAACTGGATTCCTTGGCAGGTTTTGAATAAACATACACAAATTTATTGGGTTAATATAGTGGATAGATAATATAAGGATGTGTACAATTTTACAATATGCAGAGAACAATATGAGTTGAGAAATCAGAGAGAGAGGAGCTGAGGGACGTCTCGGGGGGGGAGGAGGGAGGGTTTGTTGGGGAGGTGGGAGGGGAAAAGGGGGGGAATAATGAAGATGATTTGTATTAATGATTTGTTATGTTGAAATTGTTAATAAATAAAATTGTTTTCTAAAAAAGATAGTCAGGGACGATGGGATTTGTAGTCCAAAATTATCTGGAAGGTATCTGGTTGGGGAAGACTGATCAAGCCCACTGCCTGCTCTGAATGGCAGTCATGTTTCTGAACGCTGGTTGCTGGGAATCCCAGGTGGGCAGAGTGTTTTTGTGCTCATGCCCTGCTTGCAGATTTCCCTCTGTGGTATCTGATGTGAGAACAGGATGCTGGACAAGATGGGCCATTGGCTTGATCCAGCAGAATCTTCTCAAGTTCTAACTTTCTGATGCAATACCCAAACTGAAACAGGGCTACAAACATCTCTGACCTTTGCAATGCAATTTTCCAGCCAAGCAATGTGTAGAAAAATGTATGTCTTGGAGAAAATAATGTACGGAAACGCATTATATAATGCAAAATTGCATACAGAAATGTGTGCATTGGGAGAAGTTGCACTAAAATGCCGATGAGGTTCACAAGGTTCTCTTTAAAATAATAATAAAAAGCAAACTGATGTGGACTTGCGAGAACTTAAGGTGTAGCAAAAATAGACCTAGAGAGAAACCAAATGTAACGGATTTGTCCATCCCGAGTGACACTGAATAGCAGGCCTCCTCACAAGCAAATTTATTTTTATTAATTGCATTTATATCCCTCCTTTCGCTCCAGGCAGCACACATGTGTCTCCCCCTCCTCATTCAATCCCCACAACAACCCCAAGAGGTTAGGCTGAGAGGTAGTGACCAGCCCAAAATCACCCAGAGAGCTTTGTGGTTGAGTGGGGATTCGAATCCTGTACTCCCTGGTCCTAGATGAATGCTGTAAGCCAGGGTTTCCAAAACCTGGGTCTTCAGCTGTTGTTGTTTTTTAACTACAACTCACATCATCCCTAGCTAGTAGGACCAGTGGTCAGGGATGATGGGAACTGTAGTCCAAAATCAGCTGGAGACCCAAGTTTGGGAGACGATGCTCTAAGCATTGTTTATATGCCACACTAGCTCAACACGGGACGCGGGTGGCGCTGTGGGTTAAACCACAGAGCCTAGAACTTGCTGATCAGAAGGTTGGTGGTTCGAATCCCCGCGACGGGGTGAGCTCCTATTCCTCGGTCCCTGCTCCTGCCAACCTAGCAGTTCGAAAGCACATCAAAGTGCAAGTAGATAAATAGGTACCACTCCAGCGGGAAGGTAAACGGCGTTTCCGTGCGATGCTCTGGTTCGCCAGAAGCGGCTTAGTCATGCTGACCACATGACCCGGAAGCTGTACGCCGGCTCCCTCGGCCAGTAAAGCGAGATGAGCGCCGCAACCCCAGAGTTGGCCACGACTGGACCTAATGGTCAGGGGCCCCTTTACCTTTTAGCTCAACACAGACAAGGCCAATCCAGCATCTAAAAAAAGGACGACTTCCCCCTTTGTTTTCTTTTCCCAGCCCAAGGAGGAGAAGCATCGTTGCTGGTCTCACAACCCAACGTGAACACCACGGTGGCGCAGAACGTTTTGCTGTCCGTTGCGCACACCTTTGGGGGCTCCCCCGTCATCAAGTGGACCCACACGTCACCCAGGGGCACGTCCAAAATTGCCGAGTGGAAACCGCGAAGCTACGCCAACATATCCAGTGGCTACGTAGACAGAGTGAAGATTTATGACAACGGTTCTCTTCAGCTGCTGAACGTCGATATCAGAGATACTGGTTATTACTTAGTCACGGTGAGGGAAGAGTTTGGGATCACCATCTATGGCACCATCCTGTTGAATGTTTATGGTATGAAATGAGAGGATTTAATATTTTCTCCAGGGCCAACTGCTCGCAATTCGCTCTTCGGCAGGAGTTGGGAGCTAAAGCTGGGCTGAATATCCCCATCCCACAATTTCATAGGAATGCTTGGCTCATGCAAAAATGGGAAGGTGATAGTTGGAGAGTTTTCAGGGGGCAGGCAAACTTTTAAGACTGTGGCAAAGGTTTCCCTTCTTTATTTTACCTCCTACCTTGCCACAGGGACGCGGGTGGCGCTGTGGGTTAAAGCCTCAGTGCCTAGGGCTTGCCAATCGAAAGGTCGGCAGTTCGAATCCCCGCGGCGGGGTGCGCTCCTGCTGTTCGGTCCCAGCACCTGCCAACCTAGCAGTTCGAAAGCACTCCCGGGTGCAAGTAGATAAATAGGGACCGCTTACTAGCGGGAAGGTAAACGGCGTTTCCGTGTGTGGCTCTGGCTCGCCAGAGCAGCGATGTCACGCTGGCCACGTGACCCGGAAGTGTCTCCGGACAGCGCTGGCCCCCGGCCTCTTTGAGTGAGATGGGCGCACAACCCTAGAGTCTGTCAAGACTGGCCCGTACGGGCAGGGGTACCTTTACCTTTACTTTACCTTGCCACCGAAAAGCAGGGAAGGTCCCTGGTCACCACAAGGTGTTTTTTCACACATCCAGGTGAATATGAGTTAGAAGCCTCTTGCAGACCTTCCCTGCTCAATGTGGGGGAGCTCACCCGGAAGCTGTACGCCGGCTCCCTCGGCCAATAAAGCGAGATGAGCACCGCAACCCCAGAGTCGGCCACAACTGGACCTAATGGTCAGGGGTCCCTTTACCTAAACCTAAATAAAGGGTATGCACCTGAATCTGTCCCATAGCATAGCGATAATCTGGAGGCACCCCTCAGTGACTCGTGATTTCTTTTCCAAGCGTCCTAATTCAACTTCCACTGTGTTGTCTGTCTCCCCTTCTCCTTCAGAGATTATCTATGAAGACCTGCATTTCGTAGCCGTCATTTTTGCCTTCCTCACAGGTGTGTCTGCCATTCTAGTTTGCCTCATGTGGCTGTGCAATAAATTAATGCAGCTGTTTCAGAAGGAGAGGCACCGGATCAAAGGTAATCTTTGCAGCAGCGCATAAAGGAACCAAATAATCTTTCACTTGCTCCAACTGACCCTGTTTGCCAGAGACAGCTCCTGATTTTGTGTGGCTGGGGGTGGGGGGGAGTTGCTATCCATTCCCGGAAAATTGTTGTCTCTTTGGAGGATGCTTTGTTGAATTGTTGTTATTGCGAGTTGCAAACATTGTTCTTCAGCCGGAATCGGAAACCAGCGATCCTGCAGTCAGAGTCCAGCTCCCATCAGCCCCAACAAACATAGCAGTGTTGTAAACAAAATCTGCCCTTTTCCCCTTATGGGGTACCCAAGAGCCTGTATAGAGTCCTTACGTGGGTTCCCTATTGGTAGGAGAAAATAACAGAGGCCAACCAGAGAATATTGAGAAGCAAAGCAGCTAGTAAGCCCGATCTTTATTGATCTGTTGCAACAGGGTGCTCCCCTCACACGCAGGAAAGGAGGACCTCGAACAATGGCATGCAAGGCCTTATATAGACATTTTAAATTCCCTGCCCTGGAGCTCAAGACCATCCCTCCATACATCATACATACATCACAGAAGGGGTGTAATCCAACACCCCGCCAAACATCATACCTACATGACAGAAAAGGTGGTCTACAACAGAAATTTGAATGTTGTTGTTTTTCCTGTCTGCCAGGTTATCTGATAATGCCAATCTGATTGCCTTTCCTGGTAGTCTGTCACCCTTTGAGATGGTGACTTTCCAATTCCTGAGACAATGGGAAGGCTCCCTGACCCCCTCCCTCCTTGCAGAGAAAACATTTGGTTAGTTTGGGAGTCAAAATGGTATCAGGTCGGTCTTCCTGTGCTGATCTATGTATGTGCTTGGTTGGTACTTTTATGAACATTTATTATATATATATAACCTTAAATTTTATTATTACAGCAGCGATCAGGAATTACAAGAGTTGTAGCTCTCCATTCCTCTTAAGAAGAGTTTAGCTCCATGGACATTAATTTGGGAAGCTCATGCATATTTCTTTAATGCGCATCTGTAACTTTAAAAATACATGCGCATGAGCACTAAAGCAGCTAGTGCCACTGGCATTTTACACACCGCAACAGCAGCATAATTTGAACTCTGATCCTACTCAGAGACAATGCTGAATGCATGCCAGGAAACTTGCATGTATGCATACTTCGACCCTTAAAACACACTTACAAAAGATGCACATCTTTTACAATGCACCACCCTGGGTATGTGTCTAAGGGACATCGGGACCCAGGGATGCTCATCTACACTGACATCTCAAGTTGAACGCCAAAGCAGTTACACACAAGTCAGCTGCAACAGTATATTCAACAGCTGTGACATTCTTCCCCACCTCTTCAGGAGGCAGGAATTCCTTAGCAGGCAAATCAGTGTGGAAAGAGTGCCCTGAAAGCAGGACATTAAAAAAAATCTGCCCTGAGTGTAAATCTGGGTATATGTGTATATAAACCTCAGTTGATGAACATAATCCATTTGGCTTCCGAAATGTTTGACAACTGAGGCACAGCTTCCAATTGGTTGCAGGAGCTTCCTGCACTCAAAAGGAAGCTGTGTCGGATGTTCAGCTTCCAAAAAACGTTTGAAAACTGGAGCATTTACAGTGGTACCTCGGGTTACATATGCTTCAGGTTACAGACTCCACCAACCCAGAAATAGTGCTTCAGGTTAAGAACTTTGCTTCAGGATAAGAACAGAAATCGTGCTCCGGCAGCAGGAGGCCCCATTAGCTAAAGTGGTGCTTCAGGTTAAGAACAGTTTCAGGTTAAGAACGGACCTCCAGAACAAATTAAGTACTTAACCCGAGGTACGACCGTACTTCCAGGTTTTCGTCGTCCGGGAGCCAAAACATTCCAAAATGGAGGTGTTTGGGGTCTGAGGTTTGATTGTACCAGCAACAGTGCTGCAGTATTCAGACTCAATCTCCCCCCACCCTTCTTCCGTTCCTCTGCACCTTGTTTGCAAAAGTGCATTATCTATTTGGCTTGAAAGATCTTCAGGTGATTTCAAGCATGCAAAGACATAGACAAACACAGCAGGCTGTTTGCTTTGCAACTATGGCAGTGGCAGCTGAGAACACCTGCGGAGAAGAAAGGCCCCATTGTGCCAGAGCCCTTGTGCAAACAAGCAGACTTGTCATATCCCTTTCCATGGAATGTCAGAAGTTGCCTTAGACAGGAGACAATTCTTTTCCAACTGGTGGTAGCAGCTCTCCAGTGTCCAGATCTTCCACATCACCTACAGATATTATTTTTTAAAACAAGAGATGCTGGGACCTTCTGCTTGCTAAAACAAAGTACACCGCTACTGAGGCACGCCCAGTCCATTTAAAGCCACCGTCCCTTCCTCTTTTGACATGTTGCAGTCCTGCTTCCTTTGCCTCTTGTTGCAAGGCAAGACCGCAAACTCTCCCGCTGCTTTTTTATAAAACATTATGACCTATCAGATTTTTGTGAATGGGACAACCACAATTTCCACCATCCTTGACTACTGCCCATCTTGGCCGAGGCTGATGGGAACCAACTTCCTTGCTGAGTGAAAAGAGCCTCTCCTTTGCATACAGAAGGTCCCCCTGGTTTAGCTTCATTAACTCCAAAATTTAGGATCCTATCCAAACCTGTGCCAAAGTTTTGCAGCCATTTTACAGCAAAAATCCTGTGTTTTGCAGTGCCCCCCCCCCCCAAACCTGAGTAATTGATACATCAAACTGGGGTTTTTAGTTAACCGAAAATGCAACCTTTTCTGAATTGCTTCAAACTGGAGCCAATGTTTGGCAATTATTTTGCAGTGAACCCTGGCATCTGCCCATAGGGCTGGGAAAAGGGCACCATTGCCACTTAGCATAAACGATACTGAGCTGGCCTGACTCTCCTACATTCCCCCTCCCGGCGACTCCATTGCCTTTCCATGTTCCATGACTGGCTTTGCTCCATACAACTGACACCAAAGCAGATCTGGAAAAGGAAGTAGGGATATCAAGAGAAACAGCATCTGCAAAGCTGCTGCAGATGTAATGCACACACTTGACACTTGCATCTTTGGTACTGAATGAGTGCCAGCTCATTGAGTGGTTTAATTGGTACAGATTTTGGAGAGGTGTAGTATAAACATGGGCCCTGTTTAGGGGAGATTATGTAACACTAATGCCCTGTTTGCAGCAGGTTTCCACTATGCTCATGAGTTGTACGCCATTATCTCTTAGCTGTATTTTTATTTTGGAACTGCTCCTTTCCCGTCGATCCATTCTCAAACTACATTCTCCTTTCATTTACAGCAAGCGCAACTGAAGAGACTGAGCTGCAAATGATGGGGTGTTAAATGTGGAACGGTTTAAAAGGACGAGACAATTTTCTACCTCAAAAAGAAACACTAGGCACCAGAAGACACAAGGTGTGTGTTTCTTCTGTTGTAAGATATTTCCTGAACCAGAAAAGCAAAGATTAATTGGAAGCCGATCCAGAGACACCGTGAGAGATACTGTGGTTTCACAGTATAATTTACAATGGACAGAACATGTAAAGAGGACAGAATGCTTCTGTTGTTTCAACCTGTATCAAGAACAAACACTTAAACTTTGCATTAGCAAATATCAAGACGATGTGACTGAGGACTTCATGTGCTAAAATCTGCACCCACGATGGTGGACAATCTTGAACGTGAATAGATAGGGAAAAAATGCAGCCTTTTAAAGAAGGTGCAACTGTTTATTAACTTATTACATTTTAAAAACATATTAAAGTAGTAGTGGGCAACTCACATCAAAAACGGTTACCAATGATTGGGTGATTAATTTAAAGACCAAACCAACATTATAAGGATGCTGAAGTTCTCTCATTGACTTTTTGATGTTAGATGACAAGATGAGCATCCCATTTACTTATTTCTATCCCTCCTCTTTTCTCTGGCACTCAAGACGGTGTAGATGAGGATCATCTCATTTTGTCCTCACAACCACCTAGTGAGGTAGGTCAGGCTAAGAGTGATATGGCTCAGTGGGGATTTTAATATGGCTTTCTAACTTCTAAATAAAGGGACGCGGGTGGCGCTGTGGGCTAAAGCCTCAGCGCCTAGGGCTTGCCGATCGAAAGGTCGGCGGTTCGAATCCCCGCGGCGGGGTGCGCTCCCGTTGTTCGGTCCCAGCGCCTGCCAACCTAGCAGTTCGAAAGCACTCCCGGGTGCAAGTAGATAAATAGGGACCGCTTACTAGCGGGAAGGTAAACGGCGTTTCCGTGTGCGGCTCTGGCTCACCAGAGCAGTGATGTCACACTGGCCACGTGACCCGGAAGTGTCTCCGGACGGCGCTGGCCCCCGGCCTCTTGAGTGAGATGGGCGCACAACCCTAGAGTCTGTCAAGACTGGCCCGTATGGGCAGGGGTACCTTTACCTTTTAAATACAGTACTGCAGACACTATGCCACAAGCTTGCATTGATATTTTACATTTAATTCCCTGTGCTTGTATGTCTTTGGAATGACAATAGCATTCCAATAGAATGGTTAAACTCAGTGGTGCTCGCAACTGTCTTTAGCTGTGGCTGTTGGTGAATGTTTCAGGAATAAAACTGACAAATAAGTTGCCTTGTTAAGTGTTTTGATCATCATTAATAAAGAGTTATTACCTGAACACACATTTTCATTGGTTTTAGGACCGAGACATCACACAGAGCCCATCCGATCTAATCCCCACCTCCTCAGATCCCCTCTGAATTTAGTGGCACTTGCTCCTGAATTCAAGGTGGGATCAATAAGAGCTTGTAAAAGTTTTCTTCCACTTTGCAATCTTTCACCTTCACAGGTGGTGTGTAAAAAATAAATCTAAGCCTATATTCAGCAGTTATCAAGAGTCACAGATGCAGATCTGAGCACTGCAGAAGTAACTACTACTATGGCAAAGACCTCCTCTAAATGTATAGAAATGTTCCAGCCCGTTCTGGGCTGCCCTTGCTAAGCTGGGCATAACCACATTTTCTACGGAAGCAGTCCAGGTAACCCCTTTGTAAAGATGGAAGCAAAGACGAGTTCCATTTTACAAACCTCATGAACTATTCATCAAGAACTTGGGACTCGGGCAAGACAACGGCACAGTTTAATTCAACATTCAGAAATGGCAGGAGAAATTGCTTCCAGAAAAAGGGGGGGGGGGAGGAGAAAAATGAAATTAATGGCGTTTCACAGGTTATGCAACTTGGCAACTATCAGGAGTGTAAGAGAGTCATTCCCTTTTGTGCCAAAACAATAGTCCTTTTCGTTTCGTCGCTAAGCCTAGGAGCAGGGTGTCAGGGCCGCCATGAGGAGTTCCATTTTGTACACAAAGTTGCGTCCTTCCATTTTGTTCCATTGAACCTCTTTGAATGGGCCACGAAGGTTGTTCCATTTGCTGTCTTGAAGCACGTCGCTTTTGGGGAGGTCTTTACACTGGGAGCGTGGGAACTGAACCATAATCTTGCTGCCGCTTTCTGGACCATTGCGTACTGCAGAAAACAAGCGCAGCAACATAACAGCATTAACTATGCACCATTTTGTAAAGTTTTTAAACTAAAATTGTAATCCACCCTTTAACCCAAAGGTTCCCGTGGTGACATAACCCATCTGTTAAAATATGCAAATAATATATAAAATGAAACCAAATAAAAAATATCAGTCTGGTGATTGTGTCTTCAACAATTCTTAGGAACCACACAAGTCCTCATAAAGTCATACTGTGCCATTTTTGACTTTCCAATCTGAGTGGGTTGTGGTTTAAAAACAAACAAACCCTGCAGTATAACAATGCTGCATTTAGTGTACTGGTTCCTTTCACTGCAATTTCTTTCTTTTTAGCTCACATGCATGCAGCATATAGGTTCTCAGCAAGTTTTAATTCCCAGTACAGTACCTGAAATAGAATAGTCTCCATTTGGTGACGCCACAGTTATGGCTGACGCATTGCCAATACTCTCCACTGGGCCCAGACCCACGTGATTACCAAAACTGAGCACATGCCATCCCATAACTTTGGCTAACTGCTGGACTGCATGCACTTGATGCTGTGACATCTGAAATAAAATTAAAAAAAATGAATGGGTGAATATTTCAGTTGCGTTTTCCCCCCTTAGCCCCTGCCTCCTGCCATATTCTCTCTCATTACTCTCTCTAAACACAGAGCAGCTATTTTATTAGGTACTGTAACATAAAGACACATCTGCATTTAATCTACAGCAGTTTCCACACTCAAGAGTCACCAGTGCAGAAGCTCTAGTAGTAAACAGGAGTGAAAGACATACAGAGATGTCAAGTGACACAGTACAGCTCTTTTTGGTTGTCTGTGACTATGAGCAAGCCATCCTGACTCGGCTGGAGGTTCCCAAGGTAAAAAGAATACTTTAACAGAAAAACATACTTTCTAAAAGGGAAGCGGGTGGCGCTGTGGGTTAAACCACAGAGCCTAGGACTTGCCAATCAGAATATTGGCAGTTTGAATCCCCACGACGGGGTGAGCTCCCGTTGCTCGATCCCTGCTCCTGCCAACCTAGCACTTCGAAAGCACATCAAAGTGCAAGTAGATAAATAGGTACCACTCTGACGGGAAGGTAAATGGGTGTTTCCATGAGCTGCTCTGGTTCGCCAGAAGCGGCTTAGTCATGCTGGCCACATGACCCATAAGCTGTACGCCGGCTCCCTCGGCCAATAAAGCGAGATGAGTGCCACAACCCCAGAGTCGGCCACGACTGGACCTAATGGTCAGGGGTCCCCCCTTATACTTTCTAAGCATACTACTGGTAGAATCAAGCTGGCTCAACAAGTTTGGACTACGAACTTTGGACTGAAAACAGGTCCCTAGTCACAGACATCATTTCCCTGTTCTTGCTATTTGCCACTAGCGCAATATTTTGCAGATGCAGCATGAGAACTTCAAACTCCTACAACTGTATTAAATCTACATCTGCAATCCCAAGAATTCCATTTTAAAAAAGAAGGCATCCAAGGTCCTGCGGCAATCACACGCCCACCACAGAAAGGCAAGAGATTCCTGGTTTTTACCTGAGAGAGAAGAAAATCTTGTAACTCTTGTTCTTGGTGGGATAGCGTAATTACTCTTCCGTCTCTATGCACTACTCGGATCTGCTCAACGCCAATATTCAGTTGCAGCTGAATGGACCTTTGAAAGCAATAAGATATGAGCACAACTGGTGTTTCAGGGTGGTGGAACAGGGGTTACCTCCATTGCCTAAGAAAGTCAAAAGCATAGCCCTGCACTACAGTTAAAAACCAATCCTTCAACAGCAGCAATCCTTAAAAGCAGAGTGACGTAGAGCACTATTGTGAATAGGGAAAGGATCTTTCAATTCAGCAAATATGCATTGCAAACACCAATGGGAATAGTTCACGCTTAGCGCTCCCTTTTTCAAAAAGGCATTTGAGCCTCTAAGTTCTGGGTATTGGGGAATGACCTCCCCAGCTGGGTATTTACAGAGACACCCAAATATTTCCTCCACCAGAGGAGCAAGGGGCAAACATTTCTCCCCTTTCACACTCACTTGCATATCTGCTCATAACCTTGAGAGGTGATCAGGACTTTGACACTTGATTCATAGACATCATTGATGTTTGACCAGTGCGCCTGAATTTGTGGATCCTCAATACGGCTGGCAAGACTGTCGATGGTTCGAGCAGTTCTGAAAATAAAAAGAACAAGATCCCAGAAGACTTGGAGGCACTGCATTTTTATACTGGTGAGGAAAAATAATAAGCTCTGCCTGATCAAATTAGACATCAATGCCCATAAACATAAATTGATATTGATGATATTTAAAGCCTGACACATCTCAAATGCTACCGAAACTATGATGCCTAACTTTAAGCGAACCTTACGTTGTACATCAATGTTTTATAGGTATTCCTGAAGACACTATGAGGCATTTATTATTCAACACATTGATTGGTTGAAGCTGCGCGTCTTGCAAAACAAGACAATAAATGTGGGAAAAAGACTCAGAGCATTGCAAGGAAGACAGAAAAAACCACCAGTAAAACATACATACACTGAAAAAAAGAAAAAAGAAGTGGGCTTTTCTGCAATCAGCTTTCCCGAAGTAACATTAAAAGGTAAAGGGACCCCTGACCATTAGGTCCAGTTGTGGCCGACTCTGGGGTTGCAGCGCTCATCTCACTTTACTGGCCAAGGCAGCCGGCGTACAGCTTCCGGGTCATGTGGCCAGGATGACTAAGCCGCTTCTGGCGAACCAGAGCAGCGCACGGAAACGCCCTTTACCTTCCCACCGGAGCGGTACCTATTTATCTACTTGCACTTTGACGTGCTTTCGAAGTGCTAGGTTGGCAGGAGCTGGGACAGAGCAACGGGAGCTAACCTCATCAAGGGGATTCGAACCACCAACCTTCTGAATGGCAAGTCCTAGGCTCTGTGGTTTAACCCACAGTGCCAGCCACGTCCCGAAGTAACATTACCTTGCAGGTAAAACATATTAGGTTTGCTCCCTCACTTTGTTTTTTATTCTATTTTTATCCTACCCTTTCCCCCAAGGGGCTCAGGATGGTGTTTCTCTTCCCAGCCATTATATCTTCACAACAACCCTGCAAGATAAGGCAGCTTGACAAGCTTTTCCTGGTCCCCAGTCAGCTTGTGTGGAGATCTGAAGCTGGGTCTGCCTGGGTGCAGTCTGACATTCTAACCACTAAAGCACACTGGCTAAGTCTAGATTTCCCTGAAGAGATATCTGGACCACCCAACATAATTGAAATGCTACCCACTACTTGTTGCATTCTCTCCTGAATTGAGCCCCTTTCCCGAATCAACTCCACTCCTTTTCAATTTTCATTCCATGTTGTCCCTGGAACATCAGTCTGGCCAGCAAGGCTCTCCCAAGCAGAAGAGTCCATCATTTGGACATCATTGTGCACTGATCTATATACCACCTACGTAACACTTCATATCAAACATGCTGAAAAATCAGTGTGGTCCAGTACAGACAATGGACAGTGTTACTTAATATGTTTATGGGAAACGGATTAAAAGTTCTGCCTGTGATAGACAGCTTCCTATAGGAATCATCTGGAAGTGTAGTCAATGCTCTGCTTGCTGATGAAAGGAATCCATCTGTGGAATTGACCAAAATGACGGGAAGAATCTGAGAACAGCGGGACCAGAAGTTCATCAAGGACTGGACTAAATTTGTAAATTATTTGAAAGACAATTGTAGTCAATCAAACACATTGGTAGGATTGAAAGAAGCTTTGTAAGGAAAGGTATAAAAATCACTGCACAGAAGAATAAGAAAATATGATGCTTTGATGTTTTTGATTTGAAAGCAATGGTTAAGTAGTGAAAATGCAGAAATTTGAAATGAAAGACAGAAAATCAGAAGGGAGGTTTGAAGAAAGTCATGGTCCTAAAAAGCCAAATCGTATAATATAAGAGGAGAGATTGTAATGGAAAGCATTATGGTAAAATTAATAAAAATGATATGACAAAAGAAAAAAGAAAAGAATCCATCTGAGGAATGGAGGAGAGGGATGGTTTTTCATCACCCCCCACCCTGCTGTTCTCCCCTAAATCTTCTCCTGACAAGAGCTGTTATTCAGCAACATCTGCAGGGCCAAAGATTCCCCGCCCCTTCTCTGAAGAACTCCTTCCATAAATTGACAGAAAATATTGGATATAATCCCTGCTGCACAAGCAAAGCGTTCAGGCGAATTAACTTGCAAAGCCTCCAAAAGATGCAGTTGCATACCTGCGTCTCAGAAAGATGTGTTTTGCCTGCTTTATAATCTTCTCTAGCAGCCCCTCGCTTGGTTGCAAGGAATTGATTTCATTTTTATCAAAAGCCTGAGGCCCCGCTAGTCTCATTCTCTTGTGGCCAAAAGGTGCACTAGCTGGGTGAGGCATCATGGTGGAGCTCAGGGTCTGCTTGTGAAACTGAGGAGGAAAGAAAAGTTGCTATAATGAAGCCAAGAGAACAAGCGAATTCTAGTCTTAAGTCAGAAACTGTGCAAAGACCAACAAAACAGAACTGTTTGCAGAGTAACAACTGTACACAACTTGATTAAACCATTTTTTTACTACTGAGAAAATACAAAAGCAAAAAACACACCATGATTTTGTAACAAACAATCAACATTTCTCCTGGGTTTTGTAAGGCTCAAGAATACTGGCCAGGATAGAGGACACAGATCCTGAGAGCCATTTCTCAGGAGAAATACCTAGTTCTTCTCTTTTTGATGTAAAGGAGACAATTAAGAGATTGTCTCCCCCCTTCCACCTGGCAGTGAACATATGACCTAGTGGGGATTATTGGGTTGTATTTGTTTTTATTATGTATTTTTTATATTGTAAAAAATAAAAATTGGTATAACCACCCTGTACCCATATATCTCAGGACAGTTCTCAACATAAAAATTACAATATAAAAAATAAAAAATACGTAATAAAAACAAATACAACCCAATACAACCTCATCAGGAGGTCTAGCAATCAGAGACTTGTCCTGAAATCCTTCACTGCCTTACCTATGAACAAAGCTCTCCACTATAGTTTCTGAATGTCTTCTGTCTTTTCTCTAGTTTGCAGGAGCACCTGCTCTGTATCAGCTGTGTCACCCTGGAGCAGCTCTGGGGAACCTATAGTCTCCCAAATGTTACTGGATTCCCAACTCCCATCACACCCACAGCCAACATGACCAATGGTCAAGGATGAGAATTAGTAGGTTCCCCGCTGGTGAGCTTGAGGTTATCAGCAAATAATGACACTTCAAAGAAATCGTTCTCAGAAGCACAAGAGCTTAAAAGATATTTGCTTCCCAGAGATCTGTAGTTTTAATTCCATTCGCTTTCCTAGATCCTCATGCACATATGATAAAGCTCTCCGTAGATACTCAAGTACATCACATGACTTCTCTCTCCGTATTGCAAAAATAACAGTGCCTTTCCTCACCCCCAAAGTCTTTGATACTAATTCTTCCTGTAATGCATTTGCAATTGTACTCTGGGGAGAAGTTCTCAGCCATACATGGAGATCAAGGAGGGCTAATGGAATAAAAACCATAGGGAACAATATTCTGTCATGATTAGAGGCAGACCCACAAGTTGCCAGCTTGCACACTGAGATAATAAAAATGCTTCTCAGGAACCCATCAAGAAGCTGTTCTGCAAATGGAATATGCTCTTAATTTTTTTCAATCTAAAAGTTCCTGCTACCGAAAACAGAATCCACAATAGAGGAAGGGAAGAGTTAGTTGTGTGCTGGTTCCAGCAATCGAAAGACACATATCCCATGCAATCATTTTGTTTTCATTCCCCGCTTCAATTGGCCTTGCAAGAAGATCTGCTACAAGTCCCACTCAATGATACTGGGTGGGACAATGTTCGCTGGATAGTGATGATTGTTTTATCTAACTGGCAGCACTGTGAGAAAAAACAGCACAGCCTAGGTTGTTGTTGTTGTTGTTGTTTTTAAGAAGCCATGGTGCCCAGAATTAGCCCCTAAAGTAAACATATCCAAGATACTACCACCCTTCCAAAAACAAAAAGAAAACATTTAGAGAAAATGCCACAGCTCTTAATGCAAATATTACACACCCTCTTAGCAGGCAATTAAAAGAACAACAGCTGCTTTCTATAAGTGAGCTAACAGGAAGAACAAAGACAGCTGACATTACCTCTCTAATCAGCTGGTGCAAATTATGCTCTAGAACGTAAAGATGATCCTCTGGACTTTGCTTATCGGAAGAAGATTTCTGGGATTTCTTGTCATCTGAAGAGTGACACAAGGAAATGGACAGCTGCAAGCCTACATAATGAAATGGGGCAGAGAGAAAGCATGGCTTGGTTTTAACCTAAAAGAGCACAGCAGCACATACAACATATCTAGATATATTTTACTCCATTTGTCCTACACATAAACTTGCTGATTTCTTAAATATAAGACATAAACATTAGAAACAGGAAAACGCTGGCAGCTTTGGGTAGATCAGTCCATGCACCTGAGTCTTAAGAATTGAGAGGTACTGGGTTAAATGACACATCTTTTGAGATCTGCTCTCTACACGCATGCAAAAATCTGCCAGATACTTCATTTTAATTTGTCTCGGAACTCTTACCTGGAAATGGCTGAGAAATTATTTGGTTCTTCACAACTATGTGGGGAATCTGAGATTTAATTTGTACAGCTTCTCGAGACAGTTGAGCAAAGATTTCTTTACATAGCAATACATTCTGTGCTGTCTCCAGCTTTGTTTGCCAATGCAGAGCCCCTGAAGGAGAGGAAGGGAAAAACACCATTGTAAAGTTGAGAGAAGCAGCTTTATTTATGTGGACAGTCAAAGTATTACACAACCTAAATGATGAGAAAAAGATGGCTGATAAAATGTGCACACAATTTGAATTTTTTTAATACAACTCAAGTTGAAGACAATACATACCACCTATGCAGAGCTCAGTGAGGGTGGGCGAAAAATAACACATTTAATTTCATGTCTAGATCTTTGAGCAGAGTATTATGAATCAGTGAAGATATTGGGCTTTTTAAGAGTAGGTTTATTTTTTAATAGCTCTGTTCAGTTTTCATGCTTACACAGTCTTTTGAGACATACCATTCAAATACAGACCATAACTATACCTGGCTTTGATTTCAGAAGCGGCCTTTTAAACAGATTTACTGTACCAAGATCCCCTATATCAGGTGCTTGCTTCTGAATAGACACCTATATTCAAGAAGAAGAAAACAGGGTCATATTGTATTCAAAGAACACACTAACAAAACGTTAAAAACAACAACTGGGCAAACCTTTATATAGGCAGATCCCTCTAAATCACTTGGGATTTGAACATCCAATGGACAGTAATCTTCAGGAATCTTTTTATCCAAATCAATGTCTGTGTTTTTTATGACCTCAAATGTACCGTGATGAGGAAAGAGAGACCCTAAAAATAAAAACAGTTTAAACGTTTTGGTATTTCTTACAATGTTCATACCACAATAGTAAGACCAAATGAAGTACATACATGCTAACTTATAATCTGTAACATTTTAGACAACATATTACTACTCTATGCAACAAATAACTACTATCTCAAGCTACCAATATTCAGAGTACAGTGGTGCCTCGCAAGACAAAATTAATTCGTTCTGTGAGTTTTTTCGTCTTGCAAAGCACCGCTGTGTATTGACAGTTTCCCATAGGAATGCATTGGCGGTTTTAAAAAAAAAGGCGCAAGACGTTTTGTCTTGCGAAGCAAGCCCATAGGGAAATCCGTCTTGCGAAGCAACTCAGAAAACGAAAAACTCTTTCGTCTTGCGAGTTTTTCGTCTCCCGAGGCATTCGTCTTGCGAGGTACCACTGTACTGCATTTTCCCCCCTATGTCATTCTAGTATTTTCACTGAAATAGTAACATTTTCACTGAAATAGTAACTTGAATTATCCCAAGGAAACAGAGTGTACAGTGTTGCTCATTCACAGTAATCCTTACAACAACCTTGCAAAGTAGGTCAGTACTATTATCCCCAAATTGTAGATTGGGGGTGGTGGATGATGCTGAGAGACTGTGGCATGCCTAACAAATTCCTGGCAGAAACAAGAATTGAACTGGACACTATCTTAGTTATAGTTCAAAGCTAAGGAGTAGTTGGTACAATACAGGGGTTGGCAACCATATCTACTACCTAGCTCCTCAGTTGCCAATATGTCTTTCCTCTTCCGCTCCATGTTTCTTGGCAGGGCCAGCCCTATTATTAGTGAGTCAGCTGCCTCAGGCAGCAGATCTGAAGGGGGCGTCGGTGACAAGCTCCCCGCATTCCCCTCTGCTAGAGAACATCGTTGCACACGTCCCCCAAGCTAGTCGGCTGCCTTCAAGTGCAGCGGAGGATGCTGTCCTGTTGTTCATGTTGAAGAAAGATTCAACAGCCACTCCAGTCAGTTTCTGTACATGCAATGTAAGGGGTGAGGCACCATCTTGTTCTTTGCCTCAAGCAGCAAAATGTCTTGGGCAGTCCTGCTTCAACTCAGAAGGAGGAGATACAAAGCTCTACCATGATGGAAGAAGAGGTGATCAAAAACATTATGATTAGACTCAGCAAACTTTAGACCAACCCTTTGCCTACCATACCTGCACTTTTGTAGCTCAAGTCCCCAAGGATCTTATCCCCGACCTTCCTCAGCTTCCAGTGCTGCCTCAGTCTTAGTAACTCAGAGTTGAAGTCTCTCTGTCGCTTATTTTCCTGGCTCTCTGCTACCGATTTAGATAACCTTTCTGCTCCCTTCAGAAGAATTTGGGCTGCTCCAGCTAACGACTTCTTCTTCGAGATCAGCTGCAAAACTTGATTCTAGAAATGAAGAAACAGAACTGCAGTTTTATTTAAATGTGACCTTATCTGTCAACACCAGGGATGGGGCAACCTGTGTCCCTCCAGATGTTGCTGGATCACAACTCCCACCATCTACAACTAATGGCCATGCTGGCTGGTACCAGTGGGAGTTGGGAGTCCACCACCATCTGCAGAGCCATTGGATCTCCTTTTACATTATAAAAACAACAAAACAAAACCTCAAGCAGAAAGGAAACTTACCGTATTTTTTGCTCTATAAGACTCACTTTTTCCCTCCTAAAAAGTAAGGGGAAATGTGTGTGCGTCTTATAGAGCGAATGCAGGCTATGCAGCTATCCCAGAAGCCAGAACAGCAAGAGGGATTGCTGCTTTCGCTGCGTAGCGATCCCTCTTGCTGTTCTGGCTTCTGAGATTCAGAATATTTTTTTTCTTGTTTTCCTCCTCCAAAAACTAGGTGTGTCTTGTGGTCTGGTGCGTCTTATAGAGAGAAAAATACGGTATATTGTGTCTTCTAGGCAACAAATCAAATTTCAGCTTAAAAGCAGGTGTGGACAAATTCTAATTCCCTCTTTAAAAGGAAACTACTTTATATTTGACAATGTAGCCCACAGTTAACAATAAATACAAACAGAAACAAGTCATGAAGTTTAACCAAAATGGAACAGTTCATCTTTCCCAATATTTCAATAGTGGTCTGAACAGAGCAGGTGTGCTGTACCTGCTTTTGGGTAAGTGGTTCTTGCACAACTGGATCCAGAGTCATAAATTTTTTATCCTTGACAATGCTGAGAACATCATAGAGCACACACATCTCTGTCAAAGCGCTTCTCAAGTTATTCCTCACTGAATCCCAGGGCCAGAGCGAAGGCTGGAACTTTACCAAACCTAGAGCACACAAATGAAGGAAAAACACAGGATGTCTATATACTATTACTGGAATCATCGAGAGAGCTATTCCTTTACACAGGTGCTGCTATAACTATGGATAGAAAGCTGCATGCCATGGAGTTGCATCCAATTCGTGAAGGGTCAAAGGTCAGTGGTAGAGCATCTGCTTTGCATGCAGAAGGTCCTATGTTCAATTTCTCACTAGCTCCAGGTAAGGCTTGGAAGAGACCCACCTGAAACCCCGGAGAATTGACGAACCAGTGGTCTGAGTCTTTATAATGCAATTTCCCATCCTTGTTCAACTCAGTGAGAGGGGGTGGGCAGCTTTAGAAGCTTCCCAATAAAAAAAATGAGTATCAATCCTGGTAAAGTGTGCAGGAAAGCAGTTTTCACCTATAGATTAGGAGATACATGCTAGTGGAGCGGACTGCCTAAATTCTCCTTTGCCTGCAAGTATGTAAGCAGAGGCTGGATAGCTATCCATCAAGGATGCTGCAGCTGCAGCCTGTGTATTGTAGATCCTCCACTGAACCAGGGATTGAATTATATGAATTATTGGAAAACTTCATTAATCCGTGATTCAGTGTGGTTGAGGTGTGTACTGAACATCTTCCAGGATGCACAGAGTTGGGGAGCGGCCACACAGAAGTCCAGGAATCCTTAGTAGCAAAACGCAGAAACTGAGTGCATACAAAAGCATGTTTATGGCCCAGAATCCTCTGCAACTCACCAAAGTTCTTCATTAGCCTTGTAGGAAATTCCTTAATAAACAAACCAGTGCAGAAAAAGTTTGCCATCCACCAGTTGATATTTTGTGTCTCAGGTTTAGGTATCAGATATTTCATAAAATAAACCAGACATTTTGAATTAGGTGAGAAGCTTGGTTTTTTTCTCCCCCTAGAGACCCAGCCTCCTCATGTGTCAAAATCCACCAAGGCCTTTCCCAGAATGCCTTCTTCAGTTGTCCACACCTACCAGATATTTTTTTAAGATATCCAAGCTGACAACTCTGAGAAAGGAGTTGGCATAAACACCCTCCCCTCCAGCAGAAATAAGGAAGTAAGCCAGATTGCTGGCAGAGGGGTCACATTTTGTATTGTCTCCCCAACTAAAACCAAATAGTAAAAGCACCTTCTAGGAAGGAAGTGTGTTGGGGGCTTGGCTACACCTTCACTGGATTTGGATTCGCCTGTGATTTCTACAAGGGAGAGAACACAATTAAAAACGTGATTTCTCTACCTGCAGCCTGAAAGCGGCTCCGTGTTTTCGTTTTCATTGCATAATTTGTGTTCTTGCTTTGTATTTTTATGCCCTTTTTAAATGTGTTTTTTGTGGGGGGGGGACCCTACTGGGTTGTTGTTTTTCATTTTTATTATGTATTTTGTAGTTTTATATCTTGGTTTTATTCTGTGAACTGCCCTGAGACCCCCGAGTATAGGGCGGTGTGTGTGTGTGTAAATTAATTTTTTTAAAAATGTGGTGGACCGCCCCTCGATCTTCAGAGGAAGGGCGGCATGCAAATACAATCAATCAATCAATCAATAAAATAATAATAATAATGATGATGATGATGCTTCAGGTTCGGGCATGGCTGAATTACCTGACCCTCAAGGGTCCCCTTCCCAAGTCTACGATAGCGGTAGCGACGGACAGGCCTCGCTCCTACCTTCCTCCTCCTCGTCCTCCCCTCCTGCGGCCCCGGGCCACTCTCTTCCCCCGGCGGCCGCGGCGGGCTCGTCCTCCTCGGAGCCGGAGCTGCCCTGGCTGAAGTCGATGCGCTGCGCCAGGCGGGCCAAGTTCTGCGACATGGAGAGCGGCTGCAGGTAGGTCTCGCTCCCGTCCAGGCCCACCTCCTGAACATGCTTCTCGCAGGCGGACTCGATGCTGATCCGCACCGCGGGGACCCCCGACATCTTCGCCTCAGCCTGGGCTCCCCTCAGAGGCTCTGCGTTCAGGTGTACGAGAAGGCCTCGCCGAGCATGCGCGTTAAGGGCTACGGTGCCTGCGGAGGGACAAGCCAGAGCAGCGACTCAGCTTTCCCTCCTCAGCGGCTGTGTGAGTAAGATCCCGGCTGGCCTTGCCGAGCATGCGCGTTAAGGACTACGGTGCCTGCGGAGGGACAAGCCAGAGCAGCGACTCAGCTTTCCCTCCTCAGCGGCTGTGTGTTTGGGTGAGAAAGATCCCGGCAGGCCTTGCTGAGCATGCGCGTTAAGGACTACGGTGCCTGCGGAGGGACACGGCTGAAGCAAGCGGCATGCGTAAAGAGAAAAAAAAGGAGTTCAGGCTCCCCCTAGTGGCTGCCAGAGGTTGCTCCCGGAAGAGCTCGGGATTCGAAAGGCGCGGGGATAGAACGGAGGCGGGGGGGGGGGACCGTGAAACCAGCCTTCCCCAACCTGCCGCCCGCTGGATATTTCAGACTACAACTCCCATCAGCGCGGCTCATTGGGAGTTGTAGTTTTTCGCATCTGGAGGGCACCGGGTTGGGGGAAAGCTGAACTAAAGCGTGTGGCGGCAGTTATTTATGAGTAGCTTTTACATGCATCTTTATTTATTTGCATGTTTGCTCTGCACGGAAAATTATACAGTGGTACCTCAGGTTACATACGCTTCAGGTTACAGACTCTGCTAACCCAGAAATAGTGCTTCAGGTTAAGAACTTTGCTTCAGGATGAGAACAGAAATCGTGCTCCGGCGGCGTGGCAGCAGCAGGAGGCCCCATTAGCTAAAGTGGTGCTTTGGGTTAAGAACAGTTTCAGGTTAAGAACAGACCTCCAGAACGAATTAAGTACTTAACCCGAGGTACCACTGTATATTTAAGGAATGAAAAGTTGGGGATGTTGGAGCAAAGGTCAGCCTGGTAATGTCCATCAGAAAAATATCCTACATCTCACCATAGTGGGAAAGACTGGGCCCAGCCAGCCGGGCTCTCTCCCCAGGTGCAAAGTGTTGATGAGGAACTTCAAGACCCCTGCTATCTCACCTGCTACTACTACAACTTATAATTTAAGAACAATTAAGAATAATTAAGAACAGTTTCAGGTTAAGTACGGACCTCCGGAACAAATTAAGAACTTAACCTGAGGTACCACTGTACTTTCTGGGTTTTTGTTATGTACTGAGTTGAATAGGATCCAAAATGCAGCAGTCTGATTGGTCCTAGAACAATAGGATTCAGAATGCAGCAGTCTGATTGGTCCACAGGAGCCACCCAATCCAGCTCCAGGTGGAAGTGAATCCGCAACCTGATTGGCCTACAGGAGAATCCCGGAATTAGCCAATCACGTGGGGCCCATTGTGTAAATAATGTATATAAAGCAGACATTCTGGGGGAACTTCCATTCCTCCTCACCACTATGAGCTGAATAAAGAGCATGAAATCCACTCTCGACTCCGAGTATATTTCAGTTTTCCACACTCCAAGTCAGGAATGGGGAAGCTGCCTGCCTTGTTGCTGTTGGGCTTCAGCGCTTATCATCTGTTCTGGCTGGTGCTGATGGGAGTTGAGTCCAACGACACCTGGAGGGCAGCAGGTCCACCCATCCCTGCTCCAAGCTCCACAAGAGCCATCAGAGACCTTGGAAGCAGGGCTGCAGCAGGTGTGCAGTGCAATACCACCAAGGTTTATTATGGAGCAAGTCCCGCACTGAATTCCACAGAAGATGCTCCGAGACAAGTATTTGTAATATTGCAGCTGTATGTTACAAGTTTTGTGCATGCTAATTTGGGGGCCCGGTCCTGTAAAACTCTAATCCAAAGGTCCTTTCAGTCATATGTAGTTACCACTAAGCCCAGGGGGGCTGAGTCAGGTTCCCCCCAAGCAAATTTCCCCTTGTTGGCAAAAAAGAGCAAAAAAGGCTCCCCATCAAATTGATAATTTGATAAGCAGAAACTGAGGAGATTTCACCCCTCCCTTATCCAAGAATCTCCTGAGAAGTCTGCTGATTCTGCAGAGAGGAGGAGGTGTGTTCTGCTCTCTACTTATTCTGCTCCAGCACCACATCAAAGAGTCAGTGAGTGAGTGAGTGAGTGAGTCAGTCAGTCAGTGTGTCGGAGAGGGAGAGAGAGAGAGAGACTGAGTGTTAGAGATTGTGTGTATAGATAAGGTTGCTGCTAAGAGCAGCTGCAGACACTCAGTGCGGTTTAGCATTCATTTATGCTTAAGCTCATTTAGCTCTGTATATAGTTGTATAATAGTTGTAGATGGAATAAAGAAGATTTTCTACAGAGCTGCTCTCCGAGTTGTTTATATACTCTGCTAGACTCTGCTGTGCGACGACTGTCTACTTGTGTAAGTAAATCCGGTGCTCACAACTCTAAGCTGTGAGTCCACAGCACTTTGACCTGTTCCTGTGCAGAAGGTGGTCTCTGGAAGTGCTACCCAGCTCGCCTAGCCCAGTCGGGGCTGAAGTGGATGAGTCCAGTTAGTGGCACTGGCTCAAGGGCGATGCTGACAGAAACAGCTGTTTTGCATGGGGGGGGGGGGCTCTGTGTGTCCTGCGAACATGTGTGTGGGGTGGCCACACTTTCCACTGCTAATCAGCGCCTAGGGGGTAAAAAAGCTTAGCCACTCCACTTTAAGTAACATAGAAATAACTTGAGTCTTTGAGGTGCCATCAGGGGGTTACTGTACTAGCACAGCAGAGGATCCTACACCGAACAAGAACTTTTATGGTCCTAACGCTGTGCTACTTGCAAGGAGAAAATTGTCTAAACAAACCGAGTGCAGCAGATGACTCAGAACTGCCACTTTCAAATCAGCTTTTTAGTTTACGTGCATTTGGGGGGGGGGGGAGTTTGCCTATCCTGCCTGGAAAAAAATGGTTAAAATAAGAATAGATTCAAGTGCAATTTTAAGATGTTTCATCTGGGACAAGAAGTGCTAAGAAAAAGCGTCACACCCAAATGAAGCACCCATGGATGAAATGGGCAATTGAGTAAATAAGAGACGTGTGGTTTTGTTGCACCCCAAAGTCAGGAGGAAAACAAAGAATAAATTCAGCGCTCCAGTCCAACTTTTGGCTCTCTTGCAAAGCAGCAACGTGAGTCCCATGTACGAGGAAGTAACCCCACTGAATTCAATAGGCCTTAAGTAGATGGTTAGGATTATGCTGTAAGCTGGAGACTTGCCCAAATAATAAAAAGTGTGTTTTTCAGATCTCTGTGTGAATCATTGAAATTTGCCGTGCTCTTCTATGTGGCTGGGGAAACTCAGCCATATGGGCTGGGTATAAATAGAGCCAGTGTGGTGTAGTGGTTAAGAGCGGAAGACTCGTAATCTGGGGAACCGGGTTCGCGTCTCCGCTCCTCCACATGCAGCTGCTGGGTGACCTTGGGCCAGTCACACTTCTCTGAAGTCTCTCAGCCCCACTCACCTCACAGAGTGTTTGTTGTGGAGGAGGAAGGGAAAGGAGAATGTTAGCCGCTTTGAGATTCCTTCGGGTAGTGATAAAGCGGGATATCAAATCCAAACTCTTCTTCTAAAAACCACCAGTCCATCTCCGCTCCATGTATTCTCTCTGCTGCATCCAAATCCTGTTTGGGGGTGGTCACATTATTTCTATGCAGCAAATTTGTAGGCGTGGGATGAGTTACTGAGGGAGACGGCTGCAAGGGTGTGTGGCTGAGACTATCATGAGGGAACCTTGCACTTTTGAATTTGTTGGTGTTAAAGCAAGGGAGGTTTGGCAACCGGCAGCCTCAGGCCCAGACTGGTCCATTTGGAGGTGCTGCTTGCTCCAAGAGACGATATCACCCTCTCTTTCCTGAAGCGGCTTGGGGCAGGAGGCAGGCAGGCTCCAAAACAGAGGAGAAGGGCTTACAGAAAACAACCCTTCCCCCTGATCTCTCTCCCCTCCACCCTCTCAGGTGTTTCAGCTATGGACAAAATGGCAATATACAGTGGTACCTCGGGTTAAGTACTTAATTCGTTCCGGAGGTCCGTTCTTAACCTGAAACTGTTCTTAACCTGAAGCACCACTTTAGCTAATGGGGCCTCCTGCTGCCATCACGCTGCCGGAGCACGATTTCTGTTCTTATCCTGAAGCAAAGTTCTTAACCTGAAGCACTATTTCTGGGTTAGCGGAGTCTGTAACCTGAAGCGTATGTAACCCAAGGTACCACTGTATGTGTTATATGTGTATGTCGTTGCTGGACTTACTAAACAACAAAAAACAACAACAGGGAAGAAATCCTCACCTTCCACTCAGTGGCCTGTTTGCAAAAATGGTTATTAATGAAAGAAAGGAAGTTGAGAAAACAGCTGGTAGAGACAACCCTCCCAGTAATTAAGTAATTGACTCCAGGTGTTCCTTGTCATCAGATTAAATTCAGCTGTATTTCCAATCACCCATTAATTACATGCCATCCCCCCTCGAGAACAAGCAAAATAAGTGCTATCTTCATGTGGTTATTGGAGTCCATCTTGTGACCGACGTTTCATTCCGGTTAAAGGCAAACTTCTACCAATTCGCCAGACTTCCTGTTCCTTGGCCGAGCTGGCTTCCCGCTGCAACCTGACCCCGTCTGGCTTTAATCCCGGCCAACCATGTGTGTCTCTTTGGGCTTGTCAATTCGGAAGAGAAACTCGGCGGGTTGAAAATACCCCAGGTACTCGACGGTCTCTGGGGTCGTATCCTGGTGGTAGTGGCCTCCCTCGCCATGGTGGCTGAAGCAGTGCGTGTGCTCGAGGCGCAGATCAAAGCCCTGGGGAACACAGGAAGGAGGAAAATCAAGCTGAGTGACTAGGCCATGCCGCAGGCCCAGCCCTCAGTTATATGCTTCCTTATAATGAATTTATGAAGAGAGAATCAGAAAACGAGGAAAAGCACTGCCCGATTGCTGCGCTGTAACAATTCAGATAACGGGACGCGGGTGGCGCTGTGGGTAAAACCTCAGCGCCTAGGACTTGCCGATCGCATGGTCAGCGGTTCGAATCCCCGCGGCGGGGTGAGCTCCCGTCGTTCGGTCCCAGCTCCTGCCCACCTAGCAGTTTGAAAGCACCCCTAAGTGCAAGTAGATAAATAGGTACCGCTTTATAGCGGGAAGGTAAACGGCGTTTCCGTGTGCTGCTCTGGTGCCGGGTCGCTAGAGCAGCTTCGTGACGCTGGCCACGTGACCCAGAAGTGTCTGTGGACAGCGCTGGCTCCCGGCCTCTAGAGTCAGATGAGCGCACAACCCTAGAGTCTGTCAAGACTGGCCCGTATGGGCAGGGGTACCTTTACCTTTACCTTTTAACAATTCAGATTGCAGACAGAAAGCGATATGCTGGAATGCTCCCCACTGGGGTTTGTTTGTGACCACCAGTAATGTCTGCGTGGTTAGACAAGCCAACATTTCTTGCCCCCCCCCCCCCCCCGCAGAACCCACCCAAGAGAACCCACGCCGTATGCCAACAAAGTGACTTACTGGATCATGGGAAACCAAAACGGGTTGGCAAATTAGTGGAGCCTTCATTTCATAAAACTTGAGCCAGTTGTTCACGTCCTCGTCCGTTTTCAAAGGACAGGCAGAAAATTCTGAGGGCTGTAGGGAAAACACAACTATATTTAAGGAATGGAAAGTTGGGAATGTTGGAGCAAAAGGTCAGCCTGGTAATGTCCATCAGAAAAAATATCCTACATCTCACCATAGGGGGGAAGACTGGGCCTAGCCAGCCGGGCTCTCTTTCCAGGTGCAAAGTGTTGATGAGGAACTTCAAGACCCCTGCTATCTCTCTTAATACTACTACTACTACTACTAATAATAATTTATTATACCCCACCCATCTGTCTGGGTTTCCCCAGCCACTCCTTGCGGGGGTTTTTTTAAACTTTAAACCAGACTTAAACTGGCCAGTCCTTCAAACAGAGGACAACTTTAAACAGAGGACTATCTTCTTACAGCTCTTTGAAAATAGGGGGCTTTAAAGTAGGACACAGGGCCACTCTGCATAGTAACTATGGTTTGTTTATTACCAACAAACCACAGTCTGAAGCCATGGTTTGTTGTTGACTTTCAAACCTGGATTCATTTCAACAAGCGACTCCAGCACCCTTCCTTAACTGCGGTTGGTTTGGCCGCCTGAGACACTCACCAAGCGGCTCTAAGTTCAAATTGCATACAGCAAACACAAGTTTGCAATTCAGAATATTTTCTACATGCATTTTTTCCTCCTATGCAGAACTGCCTTGTTTAGCATGGCAGTTGTACCACTGTTGTATACTCTCAAAGAACAAAGGGAAGAGAACCATTACTTATTTATTACTTACCATAATATGAATTTTTGCTTTTCCTTTCTGGATAACAAATGTCCCTCCCATGCCAACTGGCTTGTCACCGTAATATTTTTCTAAGGCTTTCCTCATGCAGGATATGAAATTCTGCTCCCCAGTTCTTCGATTTGCTTTCACTTCGATGACCTTTAAAAAAAGGAGAGAAGCTGTGTTTATATTATGGACACGAAAATGTTGATTATGCAACTTTCAATTCCTGTTTTGAAAAAAAGCAACACAGCATATTATAATATACAGCTTAGCTCTCAGTAATATTGTAAGAAGGCTTCGTAGCTACATAAAGCTTCTTTCCTAAACAGTAAGTACTGTCACTACCTGCCCCACAGCAATTCTGTCAGAGCGGTGCTACCATTTGCATGAAACCTCAGAGAGAACAGTTTCATTTAACACAACTCAAATGAATTTATGATGGAAGCTATTCACCACAAAGGGACGCGGGTGGCGCTGTGGGTTAAACCACAGAGCCTAGGACTTGCCAATCAGAAGGTTGGCGGTTCGAATCCCCGTGACGGGGTGAGCTCCCGTTGCTCGGTCCCAGCTCCTGCCAACCTAGCAGTTCAAAAGCACGTCAAAGTGCAAGTAGATAAATAGGTACCGCTCCGGCGGGAAGGTAAACGGCGTTTCCGTGCGCTGCCCTGGTTCGCCAGAAGCGGCTTCGTCATGCTGGCCACATGACCCAGAAGCTGTACGCTGGCTTCCTTGTCCAAAAAAGCAAGATGAGTGCCACAACCCCAGAGTCGGTCACGACTGGACCTAATGGTCAGGGGTCCCTAGAGAGCCAGTGTGGTGTAGTGGTTAAGAGCGGTGGACTCGTAATCTGGTGATCCGGGTTCGCTTCCCCGCTCCTCCACATGCAGCTGCTGGGTGACCTTGGGCTAGTCACACTTCTCTGAAGTCTCTCAGCCCCTCTCACCTCACAGAGGTGCTCTCCACCTTCAACTAAATGCAAAGACTGTATGCGTTATAATCAATGAGACCATATACCTTGCCAGGAAGGCCTTCACTGGCGTACAAGTTGGCCAGCAGCCCAAATTCACAATCCTTATATTTGGAGCTGTACTGTTCCAGCAAGCACCCACCATCCTCCGGATTAATCTTGGCCAAATAACTCCAATTGACAGCTGGTTTTTTCTCGTTTTTAGCTTGAACGATAGGGATAAGCTAGAGAGAGAAAGAGAGAGAAAAAAATTAACTTTACTGAATGGATCTGCTCTGTTTATCGGGCATCACGATCAATAAAAAGAAACACCCACTGACACTCCAGGTTAAGGTCTCTTTAAATGTAGAGTGTACTATTCAGAGGAAGGCGGAGGTCCTAAACCATGCAGTCCTATATGTGTCTGATCAGAAATAATTCATGTAAAGTTCAGGGTGGGTGGGGCTGACCTGCTGATAAGCAGGTATAGGGATTTCAGCCTAGGTTCCACTGAAATTAAGTAGTGTGCAACCAGGATTTGAGTCCGGTTAACGAAGGGAGCCTTTCTTCTGAAAGAAGCTCTATGTAGCGAGATGATTTAGTGTTTACCACTGGATTTTGAGCATTCTAAGTTGAAATACTGTACCAACTTACATGGCTCAAGTCCCAAAGGGATAACACCCTTGGGAGCTTATCTTGTGCCCTCTATTTTAAGGTTGCCATATGCCCGGAATTTCCTGGACATACACGGAATACTGCAGTCCGGAGTAGTGTCTGAGTGGAAATCGGCAAAATTATTCAGGGAAAATCCAGGCGCATGGCAGTGTTGCTTTAGCTGATTTCCCTTTAAAATCAGCTAAAACTTTGGGAAAATCTGAAAAACATGACAACCCTGCTCTATTTTGATCCTTTTATTGTGCCTATTTGCTTTTAAAGCTTGTTGGTTTTATTTAAACAATTAATGTACTGCTTTACCGCAGTAGTCCCTCAGCAGTTTACAATGCATTTTAATTAGGTATTTTAAACAATTTCACACAAGCTGCTTAGAGATTCATTTAAGCTTTATTAAGCAGCCGACATACAGCTTGTTTAAAGAAATAAAGGAAGGCACGTTTTTAACGTCACATGCAGCCTGGCCTTGACCCAAGGTCACCTGAGCAGGAGCCTGAACCCAGACGTCTCCAGATGAGCCCTCTCAATCATTACACTGGCTCTCTTGATCGAGTCTGGCATACGTGTTAAGAGCTAATGTTTACCTACCTCAGCATTGCCTCCGACAACTCTGGACGAAGCTGCTCCGGCTCCGAGAAAGAAAGCTCCCGGCAGCTGCATTTCCTTTGCAATTGTGTTCAGGTCATAAACCTAAACAAGAAAGGTGTGTGGGTTTTTCACTAGAATTGCTGTTCTCCGTTGGATAATCTATGCCCGGGACATGCTTTGAAGGCGCATAACAGAAGGACCATAAGCTCAGTGGGAGAGCTAAGTCCCACTCAAGAGTAAGCCCACTTGGACATACAGTGGTACCGCGGGTTAGATATGCTTCAGGTTACACACTCCACTAACCCAGAAATAGTGCTTCAGGTTAAGAACTTTGCTTCAGGATAAGACCAGAAATCGGGCTCCAGTGGCGCGGCAGCAGCAGGAGGCCTGATTAGCTAAAGTGGTGCTTCAGGTTAAGAATGGACCTCTGGAACGAATTAAGTACTTAACCTGAGGTACCACCGTATCTAACAAAGTAATATCTAACAAAGTAAATCCACCAGCACAAGCATTTCTCCTTGCCCAATGGAACTTGCCCTCCCCGCCTCCTCTCTCCATGCTCCCTTCCACTCCCCAAATATGCTCTGGAGCAGGGGTCGGCAACAAGGGGCCGACAGGCGTCGTTTAAACGGCCCCCAAGCCGCCCCCAAACCGAGCCGAGTCCATGCGTGCTGTGCTAAACTGGCACAGCGTGGAGCGGGAACTCGCTTCCGTGGCACCAAAAATCACATCTGTGCAGATGCCGATGCTGGAAATTGCATCTGTGCAGACACGACCTGGCCCATGGAGCGATTTCCTGGGAGCGAACCGGCCTAGACGTGGTAAACCTTGCCGACCCCCTGCTCTGGAAAGTTCAGGGAACCCCCAGAACAGATCTGGGGTCATGGGAAGAACACAGGGAGAGGGAAAGTTCCATTACACAGCTGAAGTCTGCTTTGTTGGGATGCCATGCACTGAAATTAATGGACCTAAGTTAGTTATTATCCATCAATTTCAATGGATCTTGAGTACAGCTCGCATTAGATACAATCCCATGTTTGTGGGCAGATCTATTATGTGGCCACAGGTACAACTCACCTTCTCTTTTTGTACAAGAGGCAAAAGGTATGGAACGCCGCCCACGTCGGCGATTCTAGGCTTGCCGCAAATACCTGTAAGGCGACCAAAAGAGTTTAGTTTCTTCAGAAAGCTAGGGCCAATGGTGGGGAGTCCAATAACATCTCAAGGGCAATATGCTCCCCATCAGCAATTTAGAAGAAGAAGAAGAGTTTGGATTTGATATCCCGCCTTTCACTCTCTTTAAGGAGTCTCAAAGCGGCTAACATTCTCCTTTCCCTTCCTCCCCCACAACAAACACTCTGTGAGGTGAGTGGGGCTGAGAGACTTCAAAGAAGTGTGACTGGCCCAAGGTCACCCAGCAGCAGCTGCCATTATGAATCTACACTAGCCAGTGGTGGGCAAATAATAAGGAAGGTCGCTGCCTCTATGCTCTGCTTGTCAGGGAGAGACTCCATCAGGCAAGGCCTCCTTCCACCTGCCTTGTCCCACCCTCCAGTCTCTGCTTCTCATTTTGTACTGTATTAGGTTGTGCACTGTGGTTTGCTGTGTTTTATTGATTGGAGTTTAGAAATTACTTGCTGTAACTGTTAAGAGTAGATTTTTGTTTCATTTTGAAATGCTGATATTTAATAGTGGTCCCGGGTCCTAAGGAAGTTAGATTAGCTTCAACGAGAGCCAGGGCCTTTTCAACTCTGGCTCCGGCCTGGTGGAACGCTCTGCCTCATGAGACCAGGGCCCTGCAGGATCTGGTTTCTTTCCGCAGGGCCTGTAAGACAGAGTTGTTCCGCCTGGCCTTTGGCTTGGAGCCAATTTGATTCCCTCCCTCCCTCTCTTTTTCCTTTTCCTTCTCCTCCTGCGATGAGGCTGCATTTTCATATTTTAATGTTTCAATATTTTAATTGTTGTATTTTAATCTTGTTTTTAAGTTGTATTCATTCAACTTGTTTTTATTATTGCTTGTTAGCCGCCCTGAGCCCGGCCTTGGCTGGGGAGGGCAGGGTATAAATAAATATTTTTATTCATATTATTCATATTTAATATTATTCTATATTATTTTAATGAATGTTGGATGTTATTTTATTTGCGTACTGTATACTGTATTATGCATATTGTCTTATTTATATCATGTCAGCCACTCTGAGCTCGGCTTTGGTGGGGGAGGGCGGGATACAAATAAAATTTATTATTATTATTATTTGGCCAGCAATTGCTGGACGTTTAGTAGAGAAAACAGATCACTAGTATAAAATGCAGAGGCTTTCTTATTCAAGCATTCCCATGAAGGGCTCCATCTTCTCCCAAATTTGAGACAATGTTAACCAAAGGAATCTCGAACTTATGACATGTTTGCAGCATAGGACCTGCCTATGTTATATCAACATCCCCACCGCCCCCATTTCAGGTTGTGGGTGTCATTATGTAGATCAGTGGGGAGCTTGTGGTCCTCAAGGTGTTGTTACATTACAACTCCCATCAGCCCTAGCAAGAAAACCCAATGGTCAGGAATTATGGGAGTTGTAGACCAGTAATGTTTTAATTTTTTTGGGTGGGATAGGGACTTCCCTATCCCTGGAAGTATCAGTAGGCTCAGAGGAATCCTGGAGGGTTTTGGAAGTGATTTCTTTTTTAAAAAAGAACCCCCCCCCCCAAGAAAAGTGGTTACACTCAAAAACATCCCAGTGGGGACCATGGACATAGCTAGGGGGGCAGCTGCCCTCCCTAGATCAAGTAAAACAATAAAACTACTTAACTGAGGTTCCGTCCCCACAACATAAACCCTGGCCACACCCAAGATGGGGACTAGGTATGCTCAACACAATGATTAACTTTTTGAGGAGGGTAAGGAGACGAAAGTGGGAGCAGGGGAAGAAGAGGAAAGCAATGGAGTATCCTGGGAAAGGATGTGGCTGGCTGGCACCTTGCACAGAAGTCCTCTGTGAAATAGGCATTTCATAGATTTCACTAATTACCTTTAACAGGAAATGTGAAGGGTTCTTTAGTCAGATCAGGGCAGTCCACTACAGAAACCTGAACATCCGCAAAGTTTTCTTTAAGTCCATTTTGCAAAACTAGAAGAAGGTAAAGAGTGCATTATTACTGTTGTCTTTAGAAATACTTAGGACAAGCTTCCTGCAATGAAACGAAACAAAAAGCACCAACTTAGCAAGGCAAGGATATCGCATTAAAATGTGCACCCAGCATTCAAATGCCTTCTGGGTGGTGCAATAGCTGTGCAGGAAAGAGCTTAGCTATCTATTGCCTCTTCTCATTAGGCATAGATATGGGACTAGTGGATAGAGCTAAGTTTTTCTCCCTCCCTAGAACTATTGGACATCCCAAGAAACAGCATGTTGAAGGAGGCAAGACAGAGAAAAGAAACTATTTCATGCAGCTCATTGTTAAACTATGGAACTCGCTTCCACTGGAGACTCCAGAGGTTTCCCCTCCCATTTTGTACGTCACAACATTTCTGTAGCATCCAAGAGTCATATCTACTCACCTCCAACAAGTTCTTCCAGGCTAGGTACATGAAAAGCAAACATCTCAACATTGGCCATCTTTTTCTTATTTCACGCAGCAAACTGAACAGCTAAGCTGCGGAGAGATCAGAGTACACCCCAGAACACCTTACAAGGTCTGTTAATGAACACATAAGTTTAGTGATTAAATACAAGCTGTGAGTGTTTGCACAGGCTTTTTACAATATACCTTTTCAGCTACTGTTTGGGATACAGGCAACGCTCATGTTATGTGAGGCTGCATCCTGAGTAACTGGAAACCTAGTTGTGCAAATAGTCCATTTTCAAGGCTGCACATTTCCCAAGCTTTCAACATGTCTATTTTTCCTAGCTGCTCTCTGAAATCTTGTTCCCTTTCCATTCTCTCTGACTAAGACAGTTACGAAACTCAGCAGCCTGACACTGTTCCATTAATCATACACCAAATAGAAGAACAACACATTGCTGGGTTTGCATTTAGCACCTAAATTACCATTTTCTTCCAATCACTAATTTGTACAAACCGCTATCATGTTCTCCCATTTGCAGCTTTGCTCAGACGCATATCCTGTTAAATTCAATGGGATTTACTTCCAGCTAAATGGGATTAGGATTGCAGCCTTAGCCTCACACTGAAAGGATGGGGCAGTAGGCTAATTTCTCACACACAAAAATGAGGAGAATAGCACCTAGACATTTTGTCTTGTCTCAGATTCTACAAATTAGCATAACTGATGTAATCTAGGGGTTGTGGTTCATGGGATGGAGGGGACAACGTCCTCACCTGGATGCTCCCGTCACTCACCCAACAACTGCCTTATGTGGTTTCCCCAGTGTGTTTCTGGGACGAAGGTTGCAGTTATCCATTAACAAGGCAATGAGGCAGTGCAACCTTAAGGCTTGCTCAGAACCCCTGGTCCCTCTGAGTTCAGTGCAAACCTGCATAGATCTACACAGAGGCAAGCCTTGTTTTCAACAGAGTTTGCTCAAAGGTCCATATAGTTAAAGCTATGGTTTTCCCAGTAGTGATGTATGGAAGTGAGAGCTGGACCATAAAGAAGGCTGATTGCCAAAGAATTGATGCTTTTGAACTATGGTGCTGGAGGAGACTCTTGAGAGTCCCATGGACTGCAAGAAGATCAAACCTCTCCATTCTGAAGGAAATCAGCCCTGGGTGCTCACTGGAAGGACAGATCCTGAAGCTGAGGCTCCAATACTTTGGCCACCTCATGAGAAGAGAAGACTCCCTGGAAAAGACCCTGATGTTGGGAAAGATTGAGGGCACAAGGAGAAGGGGACGACAGAGGACGAGATGGTTGGACAGTGTTCTCGAAGCTACCAGCATGAGTTTGACCAAACTGCGGGAGGCAGTGGAAGACAGGAGTGCCTGGCGTGCTCTGGTCCATGGGGTCACGAAGAGTCGGACACGACTAAACGACTAAACAACAACAACAACGGGAGAATGGGATTTCAACGCTAACCACAACGTTGTAGAGTTGGAAGGGATCCTAAGGGATCCTAGTCCAAATTAACAATTAACAAATTGCTTAGGCCCAGTTCCATGTTGCATGGCTGCAACTCTCTCCAGCCACCTCGGGTGGGCAAGAAGTTTAAAAAATAGCAATGATGACAATAGTTAGCAAAGCGCCTGGGATTGCAGCCTCGCCTTACAAACCCACGCCCAATTCCTCATGCAGTCTCAATGAGCAAAACATGCATTGCATTTCAGCATGCATCCCCCCAACCCGTGCAAACAATTCTTGGCACACACACACACCTCGCCCCATGGCGGCTTCAACTTACAGGAATGCAAACTTCAGCGCCCTACTCCCGTCTCAAGTTCCTTTCTCTGACTGCCTCTTTCCTAGGGCAGCGTCACCTGCCCCTCCTCCAATCACCTCGCAGCTGGAGCGCCGCACCCAGCCACGCCCATTTCTGCCCGCGCGAGGCTGCTCCTTCCAGCGCATCCGGTCCCTTCCTCCCATCGGCGCCGAAACCGACCTCTCGCGAGATCTGGGGGGAAAAAAGAGAGTACTTAAGCGGCCCGGCGGCTCTTGCGCGGCCTTGTTGAACCGGCAAAATGGAGGAGGTGGGTTGCTGCAATCGTTCGGCATCGGCTCGGTTGGCGTCCTGTGATGAGATAGGCCTGTTGGGAAAAGGTTTAGGGGCGCCTAATGTAGGATGTGGGTAGGATATTGTGGGGTGAGGGGGAACTATAAAAATTGAAAGGCCAGGTTCCCCCCCCCCGGCCGCTTTTCCGTTGCCTTCAACGGTTAAGGTTGGACCTGGGCTAGTCCTGGTTGGTAGATCGGGGAGCCGAGGGGCGGGTTAATGCTCGAGAATAGCTTTAGCACATAAAAAGGGTTTGAGAGGCGATCCGTGTTTACTGTTAATTCCTGACTTTTCCCCTAAAGGGCGCAAGGTAGTGATCGAAGAGTAGCTTGACGGGGTATAAATGATAAATTATTATTATTTTATATTCACAACAATCCTGCGAGGTGGGCTAGGTGGAGAGATCAGTAGCAGGGCCAAAATAATGGGGGTAAACCATGGATGTGTGGCTGGGGATTTGAATGCAAAGGGCTGACCTCGCTGCTGCGGCACCAGGCTGATTTAATCAAACTCATTGGATTGAGCTGGCCCACCTCTTAACATAATGCCTTGGTAAATATGTGGAGGATTAAAAAGTGCTATATTATGTATTTATAATACGTGTATGATAACTGCCTGACGGGCACTTGAGGAAGCTTAAAAATAAAATAGGAACAGCTGGAAACGGGGGGAGGGAGGGAAATGTTATTGGAATTAAATTATGATCTATTAACAACGTACAAGAAATGAACATGTTTTGCTATTTTATAGAGGATGCTATGCAGATTTAATTTGTGAAAATCCCACTGGATATTATGGGTGGATTTATTTTGACCTCATCAGAGCATGCTAAGAGCCTCTGTGATTATACCAGTAAAGTACCGGTATATGTGCCTCTAAATGTGTATCTTTAGGGACATATTTTCAGTAACTGATGCTTGGGTACTTAAGGCTTTTTCACACCTTTGGGTTGTGGTCAATTGGTAGCAAAAGATAAATAAGTCTAGATTAAATGCATTTTAAATGGCTAAGAAGCCTGTGTTGGGCAAATGGATAGTGTGAGATTTCTTTGAAAATACAACCGCACTTGTTTCAGGGACTGAAGTCCTGAAGTTGCCTTAATTTAGTGAATAGTTGATGTGCGTACTTGACTCCTAGTACAAACTAGAAACAGAATACAGCTGATATTGCTGAAGGCAAAAACTCAAGTGTTCAGCAGTGCTGAAGACCACAAGTGGTCATGCTTCCCAAGGCTTGATACCGATGCCATGCTTCCCAAGGCTTGATACAGATTGTAAATAGGTTAGCATCCGATTAAATGGTTTCTGTATTTCAGACACAAAACATGAAAAAAAAAAGAAAAAAAATCGCTTCTCCAGAGCGATCTCTGCCCTGAATGGGAAGCCCGGACTTTGAAAGTCATCTAATCTCCCTTGCTGTATTTTACTATATTGTTTAATTAGTGTTTTTATGGAGCAGTCAAGTAATTTCGTTGTCCCCGAAGGGGGCAATGACAATAAAGATTATTATTATTATTATTATAAAACCTAGTCACTGTCCTTCAGCTTTAATGAATTCCCCCTTCATCTGTATAATGGCTTTGCTACTTCTGTTAATGCATTTCCATCTACATTCTTCTTTTAGTAAGACCCCATGATAAACTCTTTCCTGGTTGGGTAGGCTTTCTCTATAGCACCCATATACTCATTTAATATTTTGCCTTTTTGCCCAGTGGGTGCAGTATGACTGATGGTGACAAGATGTGCAACAGTCAATAAAATGATAAAATAATTAAAAGATCAGCAGTATGTAAAGTTGGCAAAAATAGGAGTAGACTGTAAAACTGTACAAGAAACAGTTTAGGAAGAATCTACCTTGCCCCTGTAAGCTTCTTGAAAATGAAGGCTGCAGCCTTTCCTAAGCACTTGTAGGAAACGCAACCCCATGGGCTCTGGAGGTGAGGGGTCACTGCTGTAAATGCACTCTGCTCAAGATTTTCTGTATTAGACTGGTATGCTCTGATCTAAATAGATTGATTAAAATACCATCAAAGAGCAATCATTTTCTTTCATTGTTTCAGCAGGACTAACTGGTTTGCATTCACTGAAGCCCTCAAAGAAAATGAAAGGTATGCTGCCAGCAAGTCTTGTTGGTCAGTCTCCTGAGGGTCCATCTGGCAATAAAACACAGGATGGCTCTCTAAAGCCTAAGTTGCCCAAACCTAAACTTGACCTCAGAGCCCTCTTTGACTACTTCAGAAGGAAGCAGCATCTGAAGAGGAGAAAGTGGAGGCCAAGCGCCAGGCAGAAGAAAGTCGCAAAGAGGAAAACTGTGAAATGCAAGGAGCAAGAAACTTGTGAGAAGAGACAGCAGCCAAGAGTCCCAGGAAAGAAACGGAAAAAGAAACTTACTGAGAAAGTTGTTAATTTTCCTTTTGTGGAGAGACTGTACGGAGTGAAACGCATTCCCTTTAGAATGGTGTGTCTGTATGAGGTAAGTAGCGGTTAAATTACAGCAGAGGTTCCCAAACTTACTTGGCCTACCGTGCCCTTTTCCGGAAAAAATATTCCACACACCCCTGGAAATTTACCTTCTTTAAGTAAACAGACAAAGATTCATCGACAAATTTGCATTCTTTTATGTATATATATATTTACCTACATCCTGCAACATAGTAAAGAAAGATGTTATAAAATAAGACACCTTGAAGCTTGAAATTGTAAAATTATTAAAATCAACCAGAGTAACATTTACATTATACACAGAAATGAAATAAAAATTATGAACAACCTTTAAAATAATCCTAATGAGAAGGATGAACCTAGTACGTTGCTGTCAGTGTATTGATGTTTGGATCTACTTCTGTCAGCAGCATTGTTCAATCACTGTAGTTAGCTATCTGCAGTAGATTTCTTTTTTTAGGTAACCTGCATTTGTGTTTGTTTGGAAAATGAAGTTTGGGAACTTGGGGAAACACTGATTTAGAGAAAGCAACTATATACAATAATGCTCTGGTCTTTCGTACTGCATAGTGTTAATAATTTGCTTCCTGAGTAACAAACTTGATTGGGAAAAACTGCTTTGCAGTTGAAAGAAAGCCTCATTGGTACACTGCATAATCAAATTTGTGGGCTTTCAGAGTCTTTTGTCCTGGTTTATGTTCATAGAGCAAATTTCTTCTCCCCTAGCAAGCAGCTTTAAATGGATACTTCAGATACATTGAAACGCTGAAGTTAGAGAAGCTCATGGAAAAATCTTTGACGCAGTTGAATGCTGTGGATGATCTAGAAAATGAAAGTCTGGCGTCAAGAAAGTACAAATACGTGGATGAGGATGAACCTCTTTCTCCCATTGTGGAGACAAAGTATGTATAATTACACTTTCTAAAGTTCTGTGTCACATCTGTGCACTCAGTAGAAACTTCAGTGCAAGGGAAGAGTTGAAAATGGGAATCTGCTGATCTACGTCCTGCTAAGCCATCTTCCTCAACCCTTGCTTGTAGCAATAGTTGATTGTTCACCACTTAGATTATACCATAGAAAGTATACTCCTATAGACACACCCGGAAATTAAACTTTGAGAGAAACAGATAAAAACCTATAAATCTCTTGAGAATGTGTTTGACGTGTGGCACGCTTTCAGAAATATCAGGATTGCAATGTTGTAATGTGCTTCCTATTTAACAAATGTATTCTTGCAAATTTTACAGGAACACACCTTAATTCTTGAGTTTCTCAGTGGACAGGAATAAAATCCTTCCAAGTTCAGACTTACTACAACATGCAGTCCTGAAATGAAAAGGTTTCAGTAACAGTCTGTAGGGGGGATAATACTGACACCTTGCACTCTGTATTGGGGAGTTGTAAGAATTATAACTAGGAAATGCACAGGAAGCACTTTGAAAGCTAGAAATGTTTCAATGTTTCTACTATTCTCATTTACAACTTGCATACAGATAACTGGGCAATTGCTGTATTTCAGTGGAGATGACCAGACTGAGAGTTCTGCAGATAAAGAAGAAATGGGTGCCAAGATAGTGGTAAGTCTTTGCTGACTTAAGTCAATCACTTTAACTCAGTGGTTTTCAACCAGTGGACATTCCCTCCTGTCTTCTGAACAGAGAGGCCAGAGAGCAGCTTTTTGTAAGCAAGTTGTGGTGACTAATGTAGGTGCCTCGCCCATTTTATGGTTGTCTTCTTCCGCTCTTGCATGTGGCAGCCGTTTTGTTATGCCATGCTCCAATGGTAGCCATTTTTTAAATTAAAAAAAGCCCATGGGTGGTACTCCACACTAGTCCTACTCAGTGTAGACCCATTGAAGTTAATGGACACAACTAACTCAAAATTTATTTCAGTCGGCCTGCTCTGAACAGGACTCACTTGAATAAAACCCCATGCACCTAGGATGTATGGTTCTATACTTATGTGTCAGGAATTAGCTATGTAACGGGAAATTTGGTTGATTTGATCTCTATTCACATATTTGTGTGTTACATTTACCTTGTCTGTTTCTTTGCCATAGGAAAACAGCTGTTTCATACTAAGTAGTGAAATTCCAAAGAAGACACGCAAGAGGAAATCAAAGTAAGGAAGGAAATGAGCAAGAAGCTTCAGTAGTGGATGCCTTTAAATTAAAATGTTAAAATAGCATGTCTTCAGACTTGGGCTTGTTCTCACTCACCATATTTTAAATAAATTACAATTGGAAGCTGGAGATTCTGATATTGCTGCTGCAGTAAGGTGGAGAGTGCATGCACACAAGACAGGTGCCTCTTTTGCCTAGATTTAAGTTGTGAGATTTTCCTGCTTTACACTAGAGTAGGAGGGTAGTGATGGAGTTATTCTAGACGGGCTATTAGCTGTGGTCATACGTTCCTTTAGCTAAGGGACCCTTGAACAAATGCTTTTGAGGCAGGTGTTTGAGCAGCACTACTGTACATCCCCTTGTTGACTTGATTCCAACAGAGTTTTTCTTGCAGATCTTATGGATAGCTTTTACAGTTGCAAGCTGCCTTGCTGAAAGGGTGGGCAAAGAATCTGTCACGGGGAGTTGACAAACTGCAGTTCTGGGGGCTGCCATCAGTGTATTGTTAAATATGTTGCCCCATTAACTAGGTGCAAAATCCAGCTTTATTGGAGTGCTAGCTAACATTCTTTTTTAAATGGAACTTGTGTGTGCTGGAGTATTTTTTCTTATGAACCCATTAGGACTTCAGGAGAGTGCATGGGATTGTGGCCTGAGCCATTTAACAGCTAAATAGCTTCTGTGTAAATCTCATTACTTGAACATGGCAATCAAACTATTGTATTACCTTAGTGTGTGTTGCATATCTAGCAATATATGATAACTGGGTACTGCTCTTGGTAAGCTCTTCCCATCCCCAAAGTGCTTACCTGATCAGCCCCTTTTAATATTTAAAGCATGCACAGTTTATATGCTGCACATGCTCATATCTGAACATTGCTTGACTTCATGAGTTACTAGGTCTCAGCACAGTGTAGTAGCATTTATCATATTCCATATACCTCATTTTAATCTAGAACAGTGATTTGTTCTGGAGTAGTGCCATCAGTGCCAGCAATCTTATTTTTATCACCTGAAATGAATGCTTTGGCATGAGGTAGTAGGATCTAAATTTTTGGTGTGGTTGTACTATTATTGGAATTTTTTTAGTAGTAGTATTTTATTAGTATATTACCATGTACGTGTAGGTGGCATTTCACAAAGAACAGGTATGACAGAGCCCTGCCCCTGGGAACATACAATCTTAAACAGACAAGGGAATGGAGAGAGGAGGAAAATTAGGCAGGGGGAGAACACGTGAATATTTCATTTCCCTGTACTTTAACTTTGCTGCAATAAGGTGTAGATGTTAAGGAGATGGGACAACAGCAATTCAAGATAGAACAGAAGAACCAGATTTTTGGGGGGAGGGGTCTAAATAGGAATGAAATGGAGAAAGAGGGCTGTTGGATGTTGGTGTTCAAACCATGCAAGGACTTGACTGAGTAACAATAAAGTGGCATTCATAAGTGAGTCTAGATTCTGCACAATAGTTCATGTGATGACTGTTTTTAAGTTCAACTGCTGAGTGATTCAGAAATGAACTAAAACCTAACACACTGACCAGAACTGAGTGCAGAATGAGAGTTGCTTTGGGTATGCCTTAAGCACACAACTGGAGTGCATGTACATCTGTTGGAGGGCGGGGGGAGATGCTTTTAGTAAAAACTTCAGGGAAAAAAGCTGCCTGAACAAAATTTGATAAAATCAGCACACAGCATCAGAAAGGCATTTGAAGATGCCTGTAACGCCTTAAGGCCCAAAGATCTTAAATTCAGTCTGAAGAACCACTGCTAGTCAATGCAGATGGCACTAGATAAATCAACAAACTATTTATGAGGCAGTTGAAGAGAATGCAGCCAAAGCTAAAAGTTTATGTATGTTTGAAATGTCTTCTTCCAGCACTACCAGCAACTGAAGCTCCTAATAGCCATGATAAGCAATGGCTCTGAGAACATATGGAAGCAGCATTTGTCCATGGCAGCAAGGAAGATGACTTCATCCACACTGGTTCCTATAGTTTGCAACTAGCCTTGGATTTGTTCTGCTTCACCAGGTATCCTTTTTCCTTCACTGGTCTTTTCCTTAAGAGTGGCATAGCTATAGGAAAGCACAACACTTAACTTCTTAACTGGCACAAATACACCAGCCATGGTTGGTACATCTAAAGAACCATCCAAAAATTATGCCTTGGCAAGAAATTTTAAATGTGAGCCCTGTATTTGCTGAAGGAGGCAGCTGTGCCATTGGTGTGTTCCTTGGTAGCATATTTACTATGTTCCATTCAGTGTCAAATGTGTCTACATTTTATGTGGGTCTGTTCATTCACATGCTTTCTTGACACTGGGAATGGGACCTTGCTGCTGACATGAACTGCAAACTTGTGAAAAGGCTACTGGAAGCAACATCTAGAGTGGCACAATATGTTCCAGAAGCAGTTTCACCATAAAATACCAACATTGCTTTTTCGTTTGGCTGATCGTAGGTTTGTGTTTGGAGAAATGTGTGTTTGAAAAGGAAGTGGGATGTTTGTCTGAATTGGTGATGACCTAGAGTAACAATAAGTTTAGACATTTATGCAATGTTTTTTCTACCGTGAGCACTTTGCTTACCAGCACAGCTTCAGGTTTTGGCTACTCTCATAGACAAAAAACCATGGAGTCAAGTGCTAAGAATAAATCCTTTTTTTGCAACCCACAGTTGATCTGTATTGGCTGTGTTACTAATAGGAAGGAACATGACTTGTTAGTCCCAGGAATACTGTACTTTTTGCATAGGATAGAGTTTTTCCGATATCCCACAAAAGCTCTTTATCTCAAAGAGGCCACAGGCAATTAGGATACAGTGGGGTGTAATTCTTGTCAAATAGTGTTTGGTTACTATTTTGAATATTTGTAAGAAAGTTTGAAATAAATCCATTTCTAAGACTATTCCCAATTATTGTTTTCAGTGTTCTAGACAGTGATGATTAAGAAAAACCCCAGCTTGCAAAAGAGGTATGTTAAGATCCATTCACGTTCTGCATTGTGCTGTGTACCAGTTTGGAATACATCAGGGGGTAGAGGAATAAATTGATAAGTGCACTGTATGGTATCTGCATCCAGCAGTCTGTTCCTGATGGCATGTTCAAAAAGCAGTGCAATAATAATTCAGCATATGGCATCGTTGGTTCTCAAGCTACTGTGCTTGCTAAACCTGGTATTTTTGTTGAAACAAATTACATGTTATTTGAAGGATTTATAAAGTGCGCAGTTATTTGATTCTAGTTTATTCTTTGTTCCCTGGGTGGTTCTTCAAAGTTCTCCCATAAGCACATACAAAAGAAATTTTTGCTTCTGGAATACATTGTCAAAATACTTGACTGGGACTGATGGCTGAAAGCAGGAATCTGCATGCCTTTGGATCAGTCTTGTGGGGGGGCATTACGGATTTGGTTATCCTAAACATCCCCATAGAAATGTGATTACGATCACATAACTTCATGTTGACTGTACAAGCTTAGGTTCTGATTCATTATAATTTTGTACCATTTAGTGCATGGAAAAACACTGGAAAACGTTTTGTATCCTGAACCATCATGAAATGGTCCAGTTGAGATGTGATGTCTGTGCATCAAAGCAACAGCTTTGTGCTAAAGGTAATGTGTCTTGCATTTAAATGTGATGCTAAGAAATGGTGCTGGGGGTTGGTATTTGCCAATTTAACATGCTTTGCCTTGTTGGGTATACAAAATGTAGGCGCACTTCATTGTGCCTGAAGTAAGCAACAAGGCTACAGAAAACACAGGTTATGCTTCCATCCTTGTAAGACAAATTGCATTGGTGACAATGAGACCTGTAATAAGCTTGCTCTGACATCTCTGCTAAATTGTGGGTGGACAATCTTGGCCCTTGGCCTGTTTTCATGTGGCCCTCTTCAAGCAATCAGTTCAGCCATGAATAGCATCCTACCTCCTCCCCTGAGGTGGTTTTGTCCATTTGGCTCTGACTTTAGGCCCTGCCCACTAACAGCAAATGAGTGACAAGTCCTGAAGAAACACAGCCATTCACAGAAAGATTGTCCACTGCTTTAATGACAAAATCCATTCCAGTATTAGCAGGCCACGTCCACAGAATTCAGAGGACGAAAAAATTAAGTCATTTTGTCCCAAGCAGGACAGTATACTCACTGGCTCCCTATGGATGAAACTTTACCTTCCACTGACTAGAAGAGTGTACTACATGCTTGAAGTGTTAAACTTTCATGGCAATATATTGGCCCATAAATGAAGTTCTATGCTGATTTTTTTTTTAAAAAACCCTCTTTTTTTTTTTTAAAGGAATCCAGATAATGAACACCTGTCACCCAAATTGGTAAGAAACTATTATGCCTGAAACATAAACATGGCTAGTGAAGATATATTTCAGCTTGATGATGTTTTAATTATTGGTTGCTGCTTGCCTAACCTGCTTCACTGTATAAAAGGAATTATGCAAATATGTTCCATTCCATCTCTTTGGAAGAGACTGAACTTTAAAGGCACTATCTGTGTCAAAGTGATCATACTTTTCATAGTAGAAGCTATGGTAAATGATTGTTAATGATGATTGGCAAGATGTTCAACTGCTCTGAAAAGAGTGAATGATAAACAGCCATTCTGAACAAACAATAACAGCTAGTCCAAATTAAGTAGGTAGGTTGCTGGCTGTTACATTCTTTGCAAATGAGACTTCCTGGAACTTTGACCAATGAATGTACTGCTGTGTAGCTGCCTCTCAGTTCTTGCCTGGAAGTAAGACGAAGCCCTCATTTGCAAACCGTATGGTGAATAGCATGAGGAATCTCCAGGAAGCAGATTCTGCTGAAGCACCGTTGGGATACCCTAACAGCTTTTGCTTGACATGTGCTCTCTTGTGGCTGCAAACTGGCAGCTGGCTCTTTCAGGTAGAAAATTCAAATGGCATGAAGCTGCTCTAGTTTGGAACAGAAGGACATTGAGGTATGTGACCTTATTTTAGCTTAACATAAGGCCTAGGACAGGGACAAGTGCAGGTCTTTGTCTGGCCCTTGTGGACTCTTCCTAGACTCTACACCTCACTAGCCATTTCTTTGCACTCCCCTGAGTGTTTCTTGCTGGCTGGAGTGTGTCCTTGAACTCTTGATATGCTTGCTTGCCTGGATAGAGGATAGGGAGGGAATATGTAGAAAGGAGCCCACAGTACGAAGGTAAAATTCACATTTGTTCTGGCATGTGGCCCCCTGACCCTGGGGGAGGAGGGAATATAAATAACAGCAACAACAATATGCAAGTACTTTATGGTTTTCCAGTATAGCTCAAGTTAGCATTGCAGCATTGGAATCAAGGTAACAGAATGTACATGTTATTTGATTATATTTGTAAATCTCAACAATGTGTTAACTAAAACGCAAAGTTCCGGGAAGAAAATAAGTTGTTTTTTTTTGGGGGGGGGGGGATAAATGGATAGAAACATGTGACACCTTATCAGCCTAATAGTAATAATTTATTATTTGTACCCTGCCCATCTGACTGGGTTGCCCCAACTACTCTGGGCGGCTTCCAACATATATTTAAAAAATAAAACATTAATGTTGAGGTCTATCCCGATGTGACCTTGCCGTAGGTTCCTATCGTTGGAAATACCTCACAGAGTAAACTTGTGGTTTCGCTTTACCCACTAAACTGTATGTTAGGTTAGTGGGATAAAACTGCAAGACAGCAAATTATTGAGTACTTGCAGCTCTCACTGTGTGAAATTGAGCATTAAGAAGTGTTGTCTGTCTACAGGCATGGACTTGGTTGAAAGCCTGGGATGCAGCTAGGAAAAATCTGCTTGAAAAGGTAATGTTGCTCTTAAGTATTTGCTATATTGTATTTGTAACCAAGCTGTATTAAACAAAATGCTAGCCACAGTAACAGACAACCTCCTGTTCCTTCATATTAAATACAATATCCAGGTAGTGCTAACATGCACAATGACCCAAAATGCAATTCCTGTGTAAACGGGGAGTTGCCTGTATACAAGGCTATTGGGAACTGTAGGTAATGCTTATTTTTCGACATCTTCCATCACTTGTGAAACACATGTTTCACAATACCACAATTTTAAAAAACTCTTTGGGTGTATTACCTGGTCTCTACCAAGGCTGCTAGGAAATCTCATTTCTGGTATGCTGTGGACGTGACCATAAAGTAACTCCTCCAGATTTTTATATTGTTGCTACGGTAGCAGCAAATCTGTTGGAAACATCTGGCAAAAGCTAGGAGCATGTGGCCAATAGTTTGAACCACCGCTGCATTTCAAAGTTGGGTTTCCTAGAGCTACTTAATCCTAATCTTGTGCTAATGTTTGTTTTCCAGTGCTACTAGACAATCTACAAGCCTGAAAAGGAATCTGGAATTTAGGCAAATAAGCTCTGTCCGGTGCTAAAGGTAAATATTATAGGTGCTGTTTGAACTGCTTGTTGCAAGGTCACTTCAAAGAGGGCTGTATGCTGTTGAACAAACGGCTCTTAACGCAATGACCTAATATGGAAATCCTTTGAAGGATGTCAGGGGTACTTTATATGTACTCTGTGGTCTTTCCCAGAGGAGACATGTGCTTGAATCCACTTTAGGCAGCTGCTTTGCAGGGAAATTGGGAGGTGGCATTGGTTGAATTTTGGCCTCCCCAAAGGGACGTTTTATGGAAAGGTCCATTTGAGATGAACTCTTAAATCACTGAAATTGGAGGAAGTACACCTCCAATATTAACTATGGGGTGGTTGGAAGGGAATGAAACCACGCTGGTTTTATAATGTATTCACTATTTTTCTACACATTTAGGTACCTTAACAGTCGGATAGAAAATGGAAGAACACGCCGGGGTGCTCTTTTGTCAGACAGCTTTTAAATTACACGAATTGGTGTTTTCCTTAAATCTTCAAAAGTGAAACTTATGGAATTCTAAAATGTCTGCTCAATAAACAAGTCCTTGCTGGAATGGTGTGTTGGTTTTCTGTATCAGTGAAGCTTGTGCTTATTTGAGTTCGTTCCTGCTCCCTTCTCCTTACAAATGCTGGACTTTTCTCACACCATACAACCCATTTGATGACTCCATGAGATTCTGGGATCTCGGTGAGAAGCTGTCTCAGATTATTGATCTACATGTACAATGCAGGACTGGTAAAACTATCTGAACGTGGCCTGCTGTTGGACACAGCAACATAACCACTGCACTTGCAACTGGCTTTATCTACCTGGAGTTGTGGGAAGGGTCATTTAGTCCAACCTCCCTGCAATGCTGGAATCTCAGCTCAAAGCATCCATGGCAAATGGAGGTTTTTAAGCAAAGGGGATGGCCAAGGAAGGAGAATCCACAACCTCACATATATCCACCTTCCCCCACCTAATCTCCCTTCACTTGCAGCTATACCAAGAAGGTGGAGACTGATAGGCTAGCACAAGGAAGGCCCGGGGGTTGGATCCAGCCCAATCGCCTTTAAATCTGGCCTGCGGATGGTCTGCGAATCTGCGTGTTTACATGAGTAGAATGTGTCCTTTATTTAAAATGTATCTCTGGGTTATTTGTGGGGCACAGAAATTCATATTTTTTTCTCTCCAAAATAGTCTGGGCCCCCACAACATCTGAGGGACAGTGGACTAGCCCCCTGCTGGAAAAGTTTGCCTACCCCTGGGCTAGCATATAAAGCACCCTGCCAAGCAAGCCATGTCTGTAGTTGGCCCAGCTGCCAGTGGGCCCCTGGGAAAGAAGCTGCTGAGGATAATAATACTTTTGAGTCCATACATGTTAAGCCCCACTAAGAACACTTACATGCTGTGGCTCTTAAGACATGCACTTCAAGAGAACAGTGAATGCTTAATGCCCAAAGCAAGCACAGTAGTGGACCTTCTTAACTGATCTGTTTAGCTCTGGTAAGATTAATCTGTTCTCCCCCCGCCCGGCAGCTTGATTCCATTTTGTCTCTAGTCCTTGCCTCCAGTACAGGCCTTGACAAGAAATTCCCCTCATTTCAGAGTGTCATGAAATGGCAGGTGGTTATTTCTACTGATGGGGCTGCTCCAAAGAACCCAAATCTCATTTCCATTTTCAGTAATTATGAAATTCTGGGTTTGGGTGCTGCTTGGGACTTACTGTCCCAAGATGCCAGACAGAAGCAGGTCCCCACTTTCTCTTACAACCTGTCATCAGTGACTGAGTGGTGGCAGTTCCAGTGTTAGAATATCCAAAGGGTAGGATGGGAGCTGTTCTTAAAAAGTACCATATTTTTCGCTCTATAAGACGCACCAGACCACAAGACGCACCTAGTTTTTGGAGGAGGAAAACAAGAACAAAAATTTTCTGAATCTCAGAAGCCAGAACAGCAAGAGGGATCGCTGCGCAGCGAAAGCAGCAATCCCTCTTGCTGTTCTGGCTTCTGGGATAGCTGCGCAGCCTGCATTTGCTCCATAAGACGCACACACATTTCCCCTTACTTTTTAGGAGGGAAAAAGCGAGTCTTATAGAGCAAAAAATATGGTAGTTGGTGCTTGCATATAGCTGCTTTTGGGTTAAAGCCCCATTTCAAAGCCCAAAGTGAATTAGAAGATAGTTTAAAAGGACTACCACCTCCCCTTCAGTTACAGCTGTGACTCTCATTGTTCTGCTGCCAATGACTTGTAACTTTCTGGTGGTGGTTTAACAAAACCAAATGCACTAAATTAGTGCAATATGTTTTACGTTTCATAGTCCTCTTTTAAAAATAAGATTTTTAAAGTATTTCCTTTGAACATAGTTTTCCCTTGCTAAAACAAACTCAATACCTAGATGTTAAAATTTTATTATAAATAACAAAGTGATACAAAAGCTGGGGGGAGGGGGGCATGTGAAGTTTTAAAAAAAGATATAAAAAGTTGTAATTATAGAAAATATGGCAATTCACTCTATACAGCTTTGGCGATACTGGCAAATTATCCAAATTGAATGTAATATATATAAGGCTGGCACATCATATATTTACAAAGGTGACCTTGAGTCGTTTTTTACTTTACAGCGAAGAATTATTCCACCTGGAAGTCCCTTCTGAAGCACATTATTTTTTCGCTGTTGGTTTTCTGGCTCTTAGGTTTTCCAATGTTTTCTGTATTGAGATGGGAGGAAAAGTAAATTGTCAGCTAGAGAGTGTCAGCAAATAAGATGCACATAACCCACTCAATGGGTTTCAAGGATAATCAATGGGCTCTTCCCCCTAATAAATAGCTCTAGATCATTTCTCAATTTTAACTTAAAAGTCATACATATGCTTGCAAAAATCTTAAGATTTCACATAATAATGTAGCAGCAGCAGCTGCTTTTTCATTTCAGTGCATACAGCTTAGGCCCTAAATATCTTCTCCCCTGTGGACCTGCCCATCTGTTCCACGGGGCCCTCTTGACTGCCACATTTTGTACATGTCACATTCTTGAGGCAGGTGCCCTGATTGTGGAATTCCCTCTCCCTTTGAATACAGATGAGTTTTCAGCATCAACTGAAGACCCTCCCAATTGTTCATTGTGAGATCTGATTTTGCTGTTACGATTATTTTAAATGCTGTTTGCATTTTCTGCTGTCATGCACTCTGGGATCACTCCTGCAATAAGCAGGTAAGAAATACCTGGAGGCTGAATGGTTTCTCTATTCAGCCTTCAGGACTCCCCAGGCCACACCCCAATGTCCTTTTGCCACGATGGAGGGGAGTGCAGGGTATAATCCTTGTTTGGCAATAATGTAGGCTACTGTACAAAGGCAATCTATTGCTCCACCCACTTCTTGCCCTGCTTTCCACCGATATTTCCCTCCCTCCTCCCCAAAGGTGGTGCATGAGAGAATGCATGCCTCAGGTTGAAAAAACCCTGCTTCAAAACCACATGGAGTTTGCAAGCATTTTACCTTTTGAAATGCCTTTGCTCTTTCCCGGTTTTTGGCATAGTTTTCTCGTCGCTCTCTCTCCTGCTTTCTGGTTTTCACTTCAGCTAGATTATTATACAACCTGCCCAAAGGTTTTAAAAAGTGCACATTAGCAGTGGACTGCCCAAAACACTCTCCAGAGGGGGGATTGGACAATAAGATAGTAAGATTCAGTGTTTATGAATAATGAGGGGCTTTAAGGCAGCTCTTGTTTCAGTCTGAAATGGGAGCGTGAGGCTTTTCAAGTCTCCAAGCCCTCCCATTTTAAATATCCAAGGCATGGCTTAAAAGGGGAGGTGGTTGGAGACTTACAAAGCCATGTATTTGACAGATGGGCAGCCTCAAACACCTGTGACTGACAGCTGAGGATTGTTGCTACGCTGGGAAGTGCAAGAGTCTTCCAACCAACTTGGATGTTTTTCAAATTCACCCCCATGTTTTTGTTTTAAGGAGGGGAGGGGAAAATCAGTCAATTTCTCAAAGTAAAAGCGAGGCCTTCTTCAAGCAAAAATCAAGAAGCTTGCTCAGCTAAACTAGTTTGGTTTCTGCCCAATGTGGCTCCCACAATACCTTGAAGTGCGTTGGTACATCTGTGCTTCTGCTGCCTTCCTGTCCTCTGCAGAACACACTTTAAAGTCTTCCACTTTCTTCAAATGAGCAGCTGCTGCACCTTGGAGTTAACCAGAACACACTAAGTTCAACAAAATTCATGAGACCACATTCAATAGACAGTGTTTTTCCCAGAGCAACTATATATTTTTCATTCACAATTGAATAGGAAATGGATTGCAGCAATGTTTGAATTTTAACCCACACTGTGGGTTAAATGTGGAAGGCATAACAACAGCCTGCTGGATCTGACCAATGGCCCATGTAGATCCAACATCATGTTTTCATAGTGGCTGACCAAATGCCCATGGGAAGCAACCAACACTCTCCCCAGCAACTGATAAACTGTTCTATAAGGACCCAGGGTGAGCAGAATACTTTGTAAAGCATCTCTTGAGTATTTCAAGGGGAAAAGGCCCCTTAATAACAATAACTATGAGAAGAAAACGTATCGGCTTATTCCATTTCTTGCTTGGTATCTCTGTCCCCCTTTCTAAAGCTCTGAATGGCTTGCTAATAAAATTACCAGGAGGCGACAAGTTCTCTCTTGGTTTATGAAGATGTGCTTCTTTCTCTTGAGATGCCTGAGCAGGAGGCTTTTCAGAACTTCGCTTTCTACTTTTGATCTTCTCTACTCTTTTACAGGATCTCTCAATGAAATCTTTCTTCCGCCTGAAAAACGCTTCCTGCAAGCTCTCGGTGGCAGACGTGAACTCTGGCAACAGTGCTGTAGGGGAGGGAAAGTGAAACCTCTACTCATGAAGTTATTTGAGAGACCTTATTTCATTTACCATATATCATGTGGGAGTACGATTTTTAGTACATATCCACGACAGCTTTAAAACTTTCACAGATCTAATTATTGTATCTCGGCTTATTGAAGAAGAAAATAATTAAACCAAACCTTTAAGAGACCCATCTCACCAACCAGTTTCTACAGATGGGAAGAAAATGCAACCAAAGGAGCCAAAAGCATGTAGATTTCTAGACTGGAATATAATCAGTTAATTCAGAATGCACTAAAAACAATGTTTTATTGCCCATAAGAAGGTGAGAACATGTCTAATAAAGGCTTTGCAGAGGACAGCTCTGTGCCTTTCTAGCTTGGCATGGCCTAGAACGATGCTCTCCTGAAAAGATGGATAAATCATTAGCTAAGCATCCATCATTCTTTTCCTGATGTAAGCTGATACGCTGCCTCAGCTCTTGTCCTTTTGCTGAAGCTACTGCACACCTACCTTCTTGTTTGGAGCTTTGACAAGAATCCTCTTGGGTGCTGCAAGCTGCTAATGGATAGTCAGGCTGAGAGCAAATGGAGTTGTCCACTTCTGAATTTAAAGGTAAAAATTCTCTGCTCTGCTAAGAGAGTAAAATTGGCTGTAATAAGTAAGGTGATGATTGTAAACTTTAATGTCACTTCATTACGAGGAATAAGGCACTGCTACAAAAGGAACTGCAAAAAATTAAAAACCAAATGGAAGTAGAAATTGTGTTTTAAATTGGAATTCACTGGATTTGAGATACGAAATCGATCTCAAGCAGTGCGATGATTCTTAACACAGAGGACTCCAAGCATGTACAGAACAGCTAGAGAATAGAAGGGGCACAAGAAGCCACAGTTGACATAGCTTTCCAGTGGCTTGGCTGGAGGAAAAAACTTACTGGGGGAACCTATAAACACAAGTATTGTGTGTGTACCGGACACTGTATAGCAAAGGCTCAAAGGGTGGAATAGACACACAAGCACAGGAAGGGGCAAGGAGATGGAATTTGTCTTAGCAGCTTAACTCCCACAAACAGCAAAAGTACGGAAGGCTTGAATGCCCCTCCAAAGGATTCTCATAGATCTATACTGAACTGGTGGGAATGACTACTTCTCCCCGCGCTCTGTCATTCCAATTTGTTGTTTAATTTCAATGAAGTCCCCCTAAAGAACAGCAGTGCCGGAATCTGTGGCCCAACTTTTCACACTCCTGCAGCTGGCTACATACACACAACTGTGCAAAAGTAGTGCATGCTCTACTTATCTCCCGCTTGGACTACTGTAATGCGCTCTATGTGGGGCGACCTTTGAAGGTGACCCAGAAAGTACAACTAATCCAGAATTCAGCAGCTAGACTGGTGACTGGGAGTGGCCATATAACACCGGTCCTGAGGGATCTGCATTGGCTCCCAGTACGTTACCAAGCACAATTCAAAGTGTTGGTGCTGACCTTTAAAGCCCGAAACGGCCTCGATCCTATATACCTGAAGGAGCATCTCCATCCCCATCGTTCAGCCCAGACACTGAGGTCCAGCTCCAAGGGCCTCTCACTGTGAGATGTGAGGTTACAGGGAACCAGGCAGAGGGCCTTCATGGTAGTGGTGCCCGCCCTGTGGAACGCCCTCCCACCAGACGTCAAGGAAATAAACAACTATCTGACTTTTAGAAGACATCTGAAGGCAGCTGTATTGTGCTTTTAATATTTAGTTGGGAGCCACCCAGAGTGGTTGGGGAAACCCAGCCAGATGGGCAGGGTATAAATAATAAATTATGATATTATTATTACTATAAAAGCATCTCTGTACACTTGTCCACGGGTTGTTGCTGGGCTGGCAAGAAACATCCAAAGAAGGAGAGGCTAAGCTCAAAGAAATTGCTAAACAGGACAAGAACACACCTATGCAACCATGCACACACTTAAAACCCAATAAGCTAAAGACTTCTCTAGCACACTCCCTCTCTCTTCCGTCATACATCTTTATTATAAAGCAAATTTCTTCCAAAGTTATGCTAGGTGTGTGCTCAGATTGCACATAATTCCACGCCCTTTTCAAAGTTCAGTTTATTAGCTAGGATCTTGTTAAACCTAAATATCTGAAAGGCTGTCTCCTTCCCTACAGACCCTCCTGGTTGTTAAGGTCAGCAGAGGGGGCCCTCTTGGTAGTTCCACCTCCATCAGAAGTTTGGATTCGGTGGCCCAGAAGAGGAGGGGACAGTCTCTGTGGCAGCTGTGAAATTCCACCCCCACCGAGGTGCTTCTGGCTTCTTTATTATACAGCTTTTGGCAAATGCAGAAGACACACCTCTTGGCCCCGGCTTTCAACATCTGAGACAGGTGGTTCAGGACACATCTCTGAATGAAATATGTTTTAACTGTTTTTAATTCTGAATTTTAAAATGTTGTAACCCACCTGGGACCTGTTGAGGAAGGGCAGGTAATCGGTTTATGAATATATAAATAAATGCTGCAAATTCAAACCATGCTGTGATTTAAATTTCACGGATTATCCCTTTTTGCAAACTAGTAAAGAAAACAATAACCTCACCCACATAAAATGGGTCTATTGGGGAGGGGGAAGAACCAAAATGTTTACCGTGGGACAGCTTATTGCTTCAGAATGATCAACGTAAGACAAGTTTTCAGTTTTCTCCTTTCTGCTCTCTGCTTGTCCAAAGAACTCCAAATCTGATTCTGCAATGCTGATGTCATTGGAGCTTATTAGAGTCAACTCTGGTTCTTCCATAATCCCTTGCCCTGTATGTGTTTCCTAGAAATTAAAATGACAGAATGCTGTTTTGGATGTGCATGATTTAATATAATTTGCACAGACATCACACACACCAGTATTGTTGCAGCACTTGAGATGCCAAGCTACCTTGACATTTAGCTCAATATTCCTTTACATCTGTTGAAAATTCAAAAACCCCAACGGAAGCTTAGGTGCCACAGATGACATTTCAGAAGGTTCACAGGTAAACCGCAGACCTTGTGCTGGCCCTCTGTGATTTAGGTCAATGCTCTACTTTCATCAATATGCTAAGAAAGGCATGATTTGGACAGATTCAGACTAAGTCCCAACTTGATACCACATGCTACTTATAGTTTTAGTTCACTCACCCAGACTGGTACGTTTCTTGACAAAGAGGAACGTGAACTTTCAGTCTGCGTGGCGGTCAAATTTGGTTGCTGAAATGCATCTGGCACTCTGCCAGTTTGCTGCACAGAATTTTGCACAGGGCTGACTGAGAGCTTAGAGTTCATTTCCGGAGTCAAACTCGGCATCGTCTCTGTTATTAGAGGACTCTGATCTCCCATAGTTTGCAAAGTACACTGAGAGTGATCAATTTCTACATCCTCATTTATAGCTGCCTTTTCTGTAACTGTATTACACTTGCTGTCAGTTGATGCAGTGGGTAATTCGGCAAAATACAGGCTCTCTTCCTTTGTTGACATGTCTTCTTTCTCCGACTCTGTGGTCCCAAGAGCACTATTCCTTGTTCCATTATCTGGAACTAGCTGATAAAATGAGCCTCCATCTTCTGCTAGGCTTGGACTACGGAAATTTTCAATGGAAGAATAAAGGCTGGTGATCTCATCATTTCCCTGCTCCTCACACTGTGTGCTCTCAAGTGCGATATAGATACTGCTCCCATTGGTTTTACTCATTTCAAGGTTTCGTTCGGGCTCCGCGCTGAAGGGTCCATACTTATCACCACTCTGTGGAAACTCTCTTAAGGAAGATTGCAGAGGTAGGTGTTCAAACGCTTCTTCAACACCTGGAATGGAGAAACAAAAACAAAAATTCTAACCTGGCGCAAAGCAGAACTGAATTTCAATATGTGGTGCGGTGATTTTTTTCCTTTCTTCGTTAGAAACACAGGATGCTGGTTGTAGCGTATTACAGTGGTACCTCTGGATGCAAACGGGATCCGTTCCGGAGCCCCATTCTCATCCTGAGTAAAAGGTAAGACGTGACTGCGCATCTGCATGTTGTGTTTTGCCACTTCCGCGCATGACATCACTTTGAGCATCTGCGCATGCGCGAGCAGCAAAACCCGGAAGTAATGCATTCCGTTACTTCCGGGTCGCTGCAGAGAGTAACTTGAAAACGCTCAACCTAAAGCACATTTAACCAGAGGTATGACTGTACAATACATGATTTGCATACAACAGATTGCAGGTTAAATCCTGGTGTTTCCAAGTAGGGCTGGGAAAGATTCTCGGAACCCCTGAAGAGCAAGCTGCCTGTTAGTGTCAACAGTACTGAGCTAGATGGGCATATGGTCTGACTTTGCATAAGGTCAGACTACTTGACTATATAGCCAAATACTGTCTACTCTGGCAGGTAGCGGCTTTCTAGGTTCTCAGGCAGAGAGGAGTCTTTCACATCACCTACTATCTTAACCTTTGACTAGAGATGCCAGAGACTGACTTTCTGACTAATTGCTGAATTATAAGTTAAAAAGGTAAAAGGTAAAGGACCCCTGGACGGTTAAGTTCAGTCAAAGGCGACTATTATGAATATTTATATTCATAAGCCAGTTTTTGGTGTTGCTGGTTTGTCGGATTCTATTAACCGGCAACCAGAACAGTTTCTGTCCTGTGAAGTCCAAACGTAACAATTACCTTGACTCTGCTCCTTTGCCTCTTTGCCACTCTGATGCGTTGGTGAAATATCACTTAGTTTTCCTGTACTGAGAAGAGAAAGGTTGTTGCTTCCTTCTTCCAAGCTGGAAGCTGTTAATTCGTGGCTCTTCAATAAAGTGGAATTCTGCGGACAGAAAAATGTGTGCAGGCAGAGAGAGACCAAGTACGTGATGAGAAATTTAAGAATTGAGACATTCAAATTTTACTTTCAATTAATATATCTGTCAAATGACAAACCAACTGACAACATCCACTGTGGAATCTTATATGGCTATGCAGTAATCTGAAGATAATTCACATTCCCACAGAAGGTGGCCATCTAACCTCTAGGGGTAAGGTGCGCTAAAGCTTGTCACCCACCAGGTAAGGAGGAAATAAATCTCCTGGACTTGCCCCTACTTCCCCTGAATTTTGTAAAATTACAAACTGCTTCAACACTATAAATACCAGAAATGGTTTCATGCGAGAATAGTAGTAATCAGTTCTAAACTGTAATCACACGTGATGAGCAGGAATAAACTCTTTTTAAAATACCTTGCTTAGGTTCTTGCTGTTCTGAGAAAAGGTTGAGAGCGTATCAAAGTCAGGTCTTGGTTCCAAAGGCTTAAAAAGCTCACGGTGGAAATTTGGAAAACTTCTCTCAAGGTCAGTAGTATCGACTGCTAGATCTTAAAAAACCAAAAGGTTAAAAGGAAAAATCGACTGTTGCCAAAACAGTATGCTTTACATCATACATCAAACACACTGCCAATGAGGCAGCACATGCATTTAAAAATCAACAGCTAAACACTCTTTAATGCTTTCACATCTTCAAAGATGGTCTTCTGGGATAAGCTCCACTCAATTCAGCAGTCTCAACAATTAAAAAGGTAAAGCCACCCCTGACCATTAGGTCCAGTTGTGACGGACTCTGGGGTTGCGGCGCTCATCTCGCTTTACTGGCCGAGGGAGCCGGCGTACAGCTTCCGGGTCATGTGACCAGCATGACTAAGCCGCTTCTGGCGAGCCAGAGCAGCGCACGGAAACACTGTTTACCTTCCCGCTGGAGCGGTACCTATTTATCTACTTGCACTTTGACGTGCTTTCGAACTGCTAGGCTGGCAGGAGCAGGGACCGAGCAACGGGAGCTCACCCCGTCGCGGGGATTCGAACCACGACCTTCTTATCAGCAAGTCCTAGGCTCTGTGGTTTAACCCGCATCGCCACCTGCGTCCCTTTCAACAATTAAAAGGTTGCACCAAATGGTCACAATCATTTAAAAATATGTATTAATTTATCATACTTTTCAAACGCCCTTAATCCTGTAGGACCCCAAGGCATGGCTATTAAAACTTAACACCCCAAACTATACAGCAGGAATGGGGAACCTGTGGCCCTTCAGATGCTGTTGGGAGTACAAATACTCATCACACCACTGGCTGTCAATCATGCTGGGTGGGGCTGCTGGGAGTTGTAGTCCAACTTTATCTGCAGGACCATAGGTTCCACATTCTGTTGTTTGTGTGAAACATCTGGAAATGTTTCAGCAAAAACATTTCCATCAGAACACAGCAGCAACAGCTGTAATACTCAACCCTATGCAATCTCTCAAAGGCCTGAATTTAAAAAATGTGTCATAAGCTGATGCCAGAAAATTGCCAACAAGGGAGACAGCCATACTTCCAGGAGACAGAGTGCCATAACCAACCAGTAAGCCCCTATATCCCGTATAGGGGTTATAGTCATTGGCAAGACTATAGGCTTTCCCCACAACTCTCAAGGCTCCAAGTCACAAGGTGTAAAGACTAAGGAGAATCAACCAGGTCAGCACCTCATCCCACCCGTTTCTCCCAATCAGGGTGACCAAGGTGGTTTTCTGCGCCAAACCCAGAACTGAAGCCAGGCCGAAATGGGTATAGAGAGATGCATTTTTAGTATAGCTACAAAACTGTTGACCAACAATACAAACCGCAACAAGAATGGGAACTCCAAAAAGGAACTAGAAGCAGAAGGGGGGTGGGGAGGTTATATAAAAAAAGAGGTTCACCGAATCAACATGTTGCAGACTCTACTGGTCTTTGTTCCGTGAAATTCAGATATACCTCCTATTTCTCATGCTATCAAGCTATGGTATAGTATTATGACCTTAGCTGTGCACCTTTGTCCAGCCCTATAAAGAAGAATATGTTGCTTGGAGAACACACAAAATTAAGTTTTTAAAAAAATACAAATTCATTCCCTCTGAATACTTCTGAATTTGCTATTTTTCACCTTCTACTAACATTACCATGGGAAGAGACATTGCTTAACGATGACCAGCTGAAATCTCTTGTATATTTGTCTATGATCTGTTGAATTTTACGTCGATCCGTGTGCAACATTTTTCCAAACAGATGGGAGTCAGGCGCTTCTGAAGGATCATCCTGTTTACACAGCAGAGAAACTGAAGGACCCAAAGCAGTATTTGCTTTCTCTTTCAAAGGAGAACTGAAATGACCCGGTTGCTTCCTGCCTGAATGCGACTCTGCAAGACATACCGCAACCATGCTCAACTTCGTAAAAAATTCCATGCAAATCAAGAAAATAAATGCTTTGATCCATAATTAAAAGAGCTGTGCAACTTATTCAGACTACTCCACAGCACACTTTCATATCGGACACAGCCATATAAAATAAACAGAAAAGCCCAGTCTATTGTATTACAGTTTGTAAGAAAATGTACCTGTATTGGCAAGACTTCTATCAGGATTGGAATTGGCAATGAAGCTGGTAGCAGAAAGCGAAGATGAAGCGAAATAGCCAAATGCTACCTGTTGTGCAGATGTCTGTGGACTCAATGAAGAAGGGCACCATTCTGTAGAAAGTGTTACCTAAGGCAATAATACATATGAAATATAACAATTATGAATTCCAGAACCCCAAGTGCTCGGAATTGCAACACACTTTGTTCTGAGCTCAGGTCAAGTGTATAAACCTCCACGTATTCAATTGTCAGTACACATCAGGCTCATCATGGCTCAGTAAAGTTCTCTCTGTCTCTCATTCATTCATTCAACTCACTCAAATTCCACTCACTCATTCACTCGTTCCATTCACTCATTCATTCAACAGGAACCATCCATCACAAATCACCATGCTCTCAATTCAGACTTGTATTGCTTCCCAGAACAGTTTACAAATCATGCACCGCACAGACCAGCTGATCTTTTTGGCGCTCAGATTTGGCTAATTCTCATCACAGAGTCACCAAGTAAGAGGCTCTCAGAGGAAAAGTGAAGCAATGCAAGACACAGTCGTGCTTATTTACTAATGGAAAGTGGTTTGTGTCTTTTTCTAATGTTATACGGTATAAGAGATGTAAACTTCAGGTTTCTGAAATAAGTAATACTATTCAAAATATAATGCCTTGTTTTCCAGATTATTTTTTTTAATAGTCAACGACAATTAAATGAGAATTTTAACTCCACAAAAGAGGGAGGCAGACTGCACAACTGGTGCTATATTCAGCAGTGCTGCGTTCCATTTAGTATTTTGTCGCCAGAAAACTTTTGCAAAACGAAACTAGGTATGAAAGTTAAAGAAGAGCGGAGCTTTTCAGAGCTCCCTAAAGCAAAACCAAGAATGAACAGCGCTCACGTCTGAATGCAAGTTTGTAATTAACAGTTCCAATTAATAATAATTTTTTTTTGGAAAAAACACAAAGATTAGAAAAAAGGAAGCAAGCTTGTTTAAAATAAATGCTGCGTATTACACGTTAAAACCCAGTGGTGACTAACTAACCATACAATCAGGTCTAAATGAAGGATCAGGATACGTAGCTATTATCTTTCCAGTATCATCAGAGCTTGGTAAGCCTCGATCTCTAAGACGGAGTTCGCAGGAGTGGGCTGAACACACAAAAATAAAATAAATCAGAATGACAAAGAGTAGGAAAACAGCAAGCATTTATGAATCTGAACAGGTTTTATTCCATAAGCCATTCCCACTTCTTCATTTCTGCCCAGGTTTGCTTCCACCTATCAGAGAGTACATGCTCTGCTCCCATTTCATATGTTGCAATCTCACCTGCACACAGAGAGCATGCCCTTCATAGACTTGGTTTGGAAATGCCAGCTACTGCTCTGCAATATAGGAGTGCTCTCAGGGACTTAGAATGATTCATACCAGGACAGAAAGAAAACCTAACTTATTCAGAGCTGAAAATGTTCTAACAACCATTTAATACATTATGGCATTATCAGTTTGATTTTAGGGGTGAAAATCAAGGTGCTGCTTTTGATAACAGGCCAATTAACAGCTTCGGCTCAACAAACTGCCATGTTGTTGATCAGAGGTCCCCAAACTTTGGGGGCCTGGGGGCACATTTGGAAAACTAAGAAACTGCTGTCACTGTTGCAACATGGTCTCCTTTATGAGGAAGGGCACGATAGAAATTGGTTAAATAAACCAACAGAAACAAAAACAAACCCATTTCACAGACGAAACCCCCCCCCTCCTAGAACTGGACTAAACAAAACAAATAAAACACAGATAACAAAACAGGCAATGCCATTTCCCCAAAACAATGCCCCCCCCAAAAAAATCTAAAAGGTGTTTTTAAAAAAAAAAAAAAAACCAAAGCCAAACTTGATTATTTTTGTGACGGGGCAAGCAGACCTAACAGGCACCAAGAGGGGTGATTGAAGGGCACTGTGTTGCCACCAGGTGCTCTACTGGGGACCAAAAGAAGCTCTCAGCTATATTACCCATGCGCCAAATTGAATCAACTTGTTATGGGAGCTATTATGCAATGATGTAATGGCCTCCCCTTGTAGCTTAGGTGTTCTTCAGAAGCAGTGCCGTGGCACATTAGCTTTCCATGGATCTAATATAAAGCAGACACAATATTTGGCTTAAGCTAACATTAGCATCATTAGGTTTGACGAGGCAGATTGCAAACCAAAAGGGCCCCCAACCCATCCATGCTTCAGAAAGCAACACTTCTCACCCGAGTCACACAAGCCACCGGCTTCCATCGCTGACTTTTCACACCATAATTCACTGAACTGGATCTTGCTTTCATCAGAACTTGGTTCTTGGCCATCCGCCGTAATTCTTAATAAATCTGTTTCTTCGTGGAGATCTTCATCTAGACTGATGCTGGACTGCCACTTATGGGCCCTTGAAGCCAGGCAAGTATCTCCAGTAAGAGGTTCTCTGTAACCTGCAAGTGTCAGTTGCCAATTGTTAGAAGTAAAGACCAATACTTGGCTGAACTTTTAAAATACATTATTTCAATTAGAAGATGAAAAAAGGATCCCTTTTGAAAGCAGCTCGATTCGGCTGCCGTGCAGCCCTAACAGATTTTGTAGTGATAGTATCGTATTTTGGTAGGTTCCTTCTGCTCTAAGCACTACTTAATGAGAGGATATTGGATTTGTTCGCCAATCCTTACCTTGGAATTGTGCTCCGCAATTTCTGACAAGTCTAGGAAAGGGATTTTACAGCAAGAGAGGATGAGCCATAGCATGTAAGAACTTCTGATCAACACCACACTTTTACAATTTACCTGTAGAGGAAAGTCTGCCACTCCGTGGTGTGTCAACTTCTGGTATAGCGCTAAGTTCATGCTGTTCCAAATCGAGCCCTAGCTTTATTTTTGACAAAGGCGGCTTTGAAAGTCTCCATGTCTGTTCTCTTCCCCAGGTGTCTTGAAATCGCTCTGTAAAGTAAACGTAAGTTCAGGTGACCTGCAACTGATATAGCAGCTGAAACACTGAGCTACAAACTAAGAGCTCCCCAGTTAACATTTCACTTCTACTCAGCCTGAGGCATGTTCTCTCGGCAATTCATTCTCTCGGCAATCCAAGGAAAACAATACTTACCTTTGTTCCATGGCTGGGAAACACTATCACCCTACTAGGTAGGTGCCTGAAGGCATCAGGTTACACCTGGGATTCTGATCCCCCTTTTTGAAAACCTGTGTTTCACTTAAGGCATGAAATAGGCCTGAGTAGCAGTCAGGCTTTCCTCTTTTAAAAAATGGGATCGGCCAGTTCATCCTAGAATCCCTGATGAAGAGTTCTGCAGAGCTTGAAAGCTTGTGCAGTATATTTTGTTCCAAGTCTGAAAACAGATCAATTTGAAGGAAGAAGGGAACTCAAAACAGACACAAAAGCAGGTTAACTTGACATAACAAAAGGTCCTTACCGATCTGTTCATTTGGACGAACACTATGAAACAAAATGTCCTTTTCAGCATGACTGCTCATATCAGCAACGTGAACTATTTCTTGGTTGCTGTCTTTTGCTCCTAGTGTTGGCAGCAGATGGAAGTCATCAGTCTCTCGCTGCTCTGTCATATCTCTGCATGTGCTGGACTGTCCTGCCTATAAGTAGAAATTAAGAGTACCTAAACACAAGCATTTCCCCCCACTGTAAGGCATCACACACATCCAAGAGATGATTAGATATTTAGATCAATTCTATGGTTGCTTACTTATAAGTTCTACTGTTTTTAATGGGGTTTGCTCCCAAGTAAATGCGCACCAAATTGCAACCTATACATAGAACTGGAGCAGTCTTATTACTAATCCATCTACCCAGGAGTGTGTCTGCCAGAAAGAGGCTAGATCCTTTAACTAAATATTAAAAGTTTTGAATCTGGGATCTCCAAATTGCAAAGGTTGCACTCCACCACTGAACTGCGCGTGTTGCCTCTTTTTCAGGGAATTTCAGTTATGTTCATAGAGCTGATTCAGAATAAAAAAGCTAAGATTAAAAAATGATTGCAAAAATGCTCTTCCATTAATACACTGAAGAAGGTAGGAACATTTTCTTTTAAAGCTGTAGCAAGAATAGAAGTGTGTGGGTGTGAGAGAGAAGCAGAAATATTTTCTGAGGCCTGAAATAGAAGCATTCATAACTTTGAGGGGAAATTGGTATTTTCTCCCAAAGTTATGAGTGAAATACTTTCAAAAGCTGTGCTTTGAAAATATTGTTACAGCCAACTCACATTGCTTGCCACAGTAGTTGTTTGAACAAAGGCATTTAAAATTTAATATACCAAAATTATATGGTAAATTATACTCTTCACATACTTAAAAACAGAAATATTTAGGATACATTTCAGTGCTTCCCAAAATATCACCCCCCAAAAAAACAGACTTCATAATTTCCAGAAATTGTACACCTCTAGACAAGAGTTGACTGAAACGATGGCAACGAAAGTGCAGCTACTCAAAGTTTAGGAAAACAAATCAGAGAGACGTTCTCATTCTGAATTAATCTGAAGAACAGTCAAAATGTTTTCATGCCATGTATTTAAAGCCTACCTTTTTAATAAACTCCTTTAAAGCTTCCTGCTGCTGTTCCATTTGTTGTTTCAGCTGAGTATGTTTTTTCATGAGCAAGTCCTCCTGTACCTTCTGCCGAGAAAGAAGAGCTTCCCTTTGCTTATCGAGCTCCTCTTGTAGTTCTTTCAAGTGTTCTTGCTGAGCTTGAATGCTCTCAGAGGAAGACATCATTCTGTCCCTTAATTCCACTATATCAGAATAACCAGGCGTGGCTCCACTTCCATTTTTTAACATGTAGGATTCCTGGGTCTTTTGACTCTCGCTAGAAACAAAGGAAAGCACAGACGAGAGGGGCCGCAAAGGAGGGAGGTTAGCTTGCTCCAAGGTTGTTCTTGTCCAATTTTCGGGAGGTTTGTGCTGGTGCTTTAAGGTTGCTGGCAGGAGAATCTTCTCCGCTGAAGGTGCATGAGACGTCAGTTTATCAGACCAGAGTGTTTCTGCAGACACAGAAGAGCTGCCCACAGGGAAAGTGAAAGGGGCATGCTGTGTTTGAGCCACCGGCTGAGTTGTAACAGAAGTGTCCTGTGACTTAAGCGTTAATGATTCTGGAATGCTGTGAAATTCCAATGACTGTGCTGAAGGTGTCTCCACTGCGCCCAATTCTTCTGTCTGTTGGTGTGAACTGTGGTGCGTCAACTGAAAAAGCCTTTGACCCTCCAGAGTACATACATGCTCGCTGCCCACATCAAACCGCTGTTCTGTTCCCCCCTGCTCTGATGATGGCACTGCCAACATCCAAGGCGGTTTTGAATGCTCAGCTGACTCTTGTACAGGAGCAGTCCCTAATGGCTGGTCCGCTGCTAGATTAACTCTCTGCAAACCACGGTATCCTTGAAACTGTGATGGCGCGTCAGGGACAGAATCGTGCGGTGCAAGTCTGTTAGCAGGACCTAACAATGATGCAGAAACTGAGCGGTATCTCTGTTTCAGCTTGTTCTGATACTCATGCAGACGCTTCCTGGCTTCTTCGACCGACTCTCTGTGCATCCTAAAAGAGACATATATTTATACATTTGAGCAGATAACACTTTTCAGGAGCAGAACTGCCAAGGTAGCATCAAACTGGTAGCCAGGAATGTCTTGTGTTGACAGAAAAATACCTGTTTTGGATTAGAAGGCGTTGCTGATAGTCGCGGATCATCTGTATATGATCGTCCTCTGTATGATCACCCTCTACAGAACTGCCGGCTGCCTGTAGCTCTATGGCTCTTTCAAGCTAAAGAGAAATTAAATGAAGAAAATATCAAGCACTGTGCAAAAGGCAATCGCTTGAATCAGTTCTGTGGGGAACAGTTAGTTTCTGTTTCAAAGCCAACAGCGGTCACAATATGACAGTATTTACTGAGGTGGATTTTCTTTGAGGGTAAAGGTAAAGGGACCCCTGACCATTAGGTCCAGTTGTGGCCGACTCTGGGGTTGCGGTGCTCATCTCGCTTTACTGGCCGAGGGAGCTGGTGTACAGCCTCCGGGTCATGTGGCCAGCATGACTAAGCCGCTTCTGGTGAACCAGAGCAGCGCACGGAAATGCCGTTTACCTTCCCGCCGGAGCAGTACCTATTTATCTACTTGCACTTTGATGTGCTTTCGAACTGCTAGGTTGGAAGCAGGGACCAAGCAATGGGAGCTCACCCCATCATGGGGATTCAAACCGCCAACCTTCTGATTGGCAAGTCCTAGGCTCTGTGGTTTAACCCACAGCGCCACCCGCATCCCTTTCTTTGAGGGTAGCCATATGCTTTACATGTATGGTTTGGCTCCACCCTTAGAAATACAACCAAACTGGGGGTCATGATTTGTTTCACTCCAAACAAACCACGGTCTTAAGCAAAGGCTTATGATTGGCTTACGAATCATGGTCTCTTTGAGCAGAATCAACCATTTCAAGGGAAGAACTGCAGTTTGTTGCTCCTGCTCATTAGGTAGCAGGAATGATCTTCATTTTCACATGGAAGCATCATCTATGGCTTAGTATGATGTGAACAGCCACAGAATTAGCAAATCCAACATTATGTCGGACAGAACAACTTTTCTCCTTCACCTTATGTTGTACTTCCTGCTGCTGGTGTACAAAAGGGCCCCTAATATTCACTTGTTCCGTTTGGGATTCTTGATCTTTCATTTCTTGCTCTTTTTTAAATTCCTGCTCCTGGCGCTGCATCTGAACCTTCTGAAAATCAGCCTCCAGATGTTTTTTCTGCTGTTCAATTTGCTGAAGCAATGCCAACTGCTGTTGCTTTTGGTGCTCTATCTAGTCAAACGAATAGCAATTCCGTATGTCAGTTACAGAAGGAATCCATGGCACACAATGAACCTCCCATTAAATAAATTCTTTGACAGAACAACATTTATCGCAAGTATTAATTTGGATAAAATATATAATCACAAAATAGTTACTCATCAAGAGATTCTTGCAATTAGTATAAAGCTACACTGCATCCCTGTAATTAAACTTTCTATGGAAACAACACTGAGAATAAATAAGAACACCCATAATTTTACAATACAGCTTTGAATTGTATGATATTGCAATTATATCATAGTGATCACAGATGTCTAAGAAAAGGAAGAGTGAAACCTAGAAATTAAATTGAAGTTAACTGGATATTTAAGACTGACTTCTGTGCATTCCTGGCATTGTGACTGTCACAAGTTTAAAATCATGCAAGTGCAAGCTTGCATTAGCAATTATTCTTGGCTGTCAGAAGGAAAGAAATGAGAGAACCCTATCAATTGTGTAGGTTTCCATTCCTCTCACCCCACAGAGTAGAGCAGGGATAGGAATTTCAGGAAGGGCAGGGGGGAGGCAGGCCACACACCCCTCCCAAACCATCCACTTGTGTGTTGTTGCCTTGCTGCAATGTGCCCTTGAGCTCTGACAACTGCTTGCCTGGAGGATAGAGCTGTCTGTGTAGAAAGGAGGGTACTTTACAAAGGTATATTTGCATTCATGGCTCCACCCACTTTGCCTCTGACCCTGGAAGGCTGCCCAGAAGGGAATGTGGAAACTCAGGCCAAAAAGGTTTCCCATCCCAGGTTTAGAGAATAGTTAACACTATTGTGCAGGTCACTGTGGGAAGAAGCAGGGTGTTTTTGTGTTTCATATTATTTCATTATCCTGACATTTAGCCTTAATTGTTCTTGAAATGAGTTTTCTGACATTGAGTTTCCTGTAATTTGAAATCGAAACACTAGTGACTTAAGTGCCCCATCTTATTGGTGTTAATTCATATTCTGCTCTTCATTATTTACACAACCCCAGAGGGGAGGACAACACTGGCATATCAGAACGGAACTGCCGCACTGCTGTAGACTGAAAAACAGTTATACCTGGTTTTGTCTTTCTGCTTCCTTTCTGAGTTTAGTTGCTTGTTCTTGTGGGTGATCTAGAACTACATTTCCAGCAACAATACTTTGGTCCAGTATCTGTGGCAGTTCTAAGTAGACACACATAAAACATGAATAAGTAGTAGATTAAGGATAGTTACTTATGTTAGACCCTGCATCATTTTATATAATTTGTTCTTTTAATTTCTATGCCACCCTTCATATTTGATCACAGGGCAGTTTACAATATAAATACACAAAAAACACAGCATAGCCTTAGTTCTTTTGATAACAAATTAAATATAAAGTCATCTTATAATTTATGACAGTCATATTGATGCCACCACTGCTGGTCAGCTTCCAAAGAGGTGTTTCAGCTCACAGAAGGGGTTTGTGCCCTCACTCTGAACCCTATCTAGCTTTTTTTTCCTGCTGGCAGGAAAAAGTTATTTGAAGGGGTGTAGGAGTAATTCTGTGTCCAGGGCAGTTGATATGCAGGCTGAGATCCTACCTGCCCATGGACTGTCTTGTGCATGCTCTGGTTATCTCTCGCTTGGACTACTGCAATGCACTCTACGTGGGGATACCTTTGAAGGTGACCCAGAAACTACAACTAATCCAGAATGTGGCAACTAGACTCGTGACTGGGAGAGGCCACCGAGACCATATAACACCGGTCCTGAGAGATCTGCATTGGCTCCCAGTACGTTTCCGAGCACAGTTCAAAGAGTGTTGGTGCTGACCTTTAAAGCCCTAAACCGCCTCGGTCCTGTATACCTGAAGGAGCATCTCCACCCCATCGTTCAGCCCGGACACTGAGATCCAGCACCGAGGGCCTTCTGGCAGTTCCCTCATTGCGAGAAGTGAGGTTACGGGGAACCAAACAGAGGGCCTTCTCAGTAGTGGCGCCTGCCCTGTGGAACATCCTCCATCAGATGTCAAGGAAATAAGCAGCTATCCTATTTTTAAAAGACATCTGTAGGCAGCCCTGCTTAGGGAAGTTTTTAATATTTAATTTACTGCTGTATTGTTTTTAACACTCGATTGGGAGCCGCCCAGTGTGGCTGGGGAAACTCAGCCAGATTGGGGGGGGGGGATTAATAATAATAATAATAATAATAATAATAATAATAATAATAATTTGCTTCTTTGGCTCACAAATTAGTTTCACAGTTCTTTGAATCCTGCTCATCATCATGGTCAGTTTTAATTCCTAAGTGCAAAAAACCCCACACACAAACATACCCCTGGCTTCAGGGACAGGATCACTCTTTGGTTCCGGCTCAGATTCGGAGTCATATAATCTTCTCTCTCTACTGGAAATTGTTCCAGATTCAATTGATTCAATTTCACTTGTAATTTCTGGTTCACTTCCTGTTGTCCAATGGTCTTTTTGGTTCCTGATCTTGTTTAGCAATTTTTTAAGAGCCAATTTTGACTGAGGCTCGGGTGGCTTTTCAACTTCACTACCTAAAATAAACAAACAGTACATGTGTGAGCAAGAAAACCAAGGAAGCTGTTCTTACAAGAGAGTAACCCATGCAACTCACTAGTTTGGTGTGACATTCATATGCGGTAAATATGTTAAGGCCTGGCATCACTGGACAGGACCTGCATAGGCCAGAGTCACTTTCAAGTAACAAATATACAGAGGAGGGCAACCAAGATAATAAAGGGTGTGGAAGCTAAGCCTTTGGAAGGATGGTTGAGGGAAAAGGGGAGACTGAGAGGGTGATATGATAGCCATCTTCAAATATCTCTGGGCTGTTACATGGAAGATGGAGCAAGCTTGTTTTCTGCTGCTCCAGAGGGTAGGACCCAAACCAATGGATTCAAATTAATAATAATAATAATAATAATAATATCTTTATTGTCATTGCCCCCTTTGGGGACAACGAAATTACTTGACTGCTCCATAAAAACACTAATTAAACAATACAGTATAATACAGCAAGGGAGATTAGATGACTTTCAAAGTCCGGGCTTCCCATTCAGGGCCGAGATCGCTCTGGAGAAGAAGCTGTTCTTAAGACGGCTCGTTCTTGTCTTCATCGTCCTGTATCTCCGTCCCGACGGCAAGAGCTCGAAGAGACAGTGACCAGGATGCGATGGATCTTTTACTATGTCCAGTGCCTTCCTATGGCACCTTGTGGCATAAATCTGCTCTAAGGTGGAGAGTGGGCAGCCAACAATGCTCTCTGCTGCCTTAACAACCCTGCACAACCCCATCCTGTCCTGGGTAGTACAGCTTCCGTACTGGTTAGAAAAGATGTTCCGAGTAGGCATAGGGAAGAACTTTCTGATAGTAATAGCTGTTTGGCAGTGGAAACAGACTGCTTTGCAAGGTGGTGTACTCTGCATAATGGGAGGCTTTTAAGCAGAGACTGGATGGGCATCTGTTAGGGATTATTTCGCTGTGATTCCTGCACTGCATGGGGTTGGACTAGATGACCCCTTGGAGTGCCAGTTCCGAGGTTCCAGTTCTACAGTTCCAAGGTTCTGAATTTTGAACAGATTACAAACTCATGAAACGGGCTGAAGTTTGCCAACCCAGGTCAATCCTTATTTCTTGTTACAAATATGAAATGTTTCAGTACTCTACCCTGCCACATGCACTCTTAATCTCTGGCATGTATACCCTTAGACTTTGCAGTGCCACCAAACTGCACATTCCTCCCCAAGGTCACGCGGTTAACAGACAATTCTGAAACCACTGAGCAGGATCCAACTCAACCCACTGAAATTTCTCAAGTTGATTCAAATAGGGCTACTCCAAGTATGACTAGCATTTTGTATAACCCAAGAGTCATATGCCAGTGTTTGGCAAGATATGCATCAATGTTTATTTCTATCCTTATCATTTGACAACTGCTTTATACCATCTTATATCCAGTAGTGAATATAACTGATTGGCGATACTTGTTTTCTAAGTGAATATTAATTAATAAGAATCAAGTTTTCTCTTACTGCTTGGCTCACTGTCCTTCACCTCATCCGACAAACTTGGTGGCACCTCAAACACGGAACCTGGCTCCTGGGAAAGTTCCAGCTCATCATCTTGAGATCTACTTGGCAAGGGCTGTGGGTCAAGGTGCAAAATAAGGTCTCCTTTCATTTCTGTGTAAAGAAATTAGACCATATGAAACCAACACACAACATTCTCTACTGAAAATTCCAACTACAGAGGAGGTGAGCAGTAGACATTTTAAAATGTTTTTTTAATCACACAATGCCAAGGAAAGTGAAGATATTCAATTACACTAAAGACCAATTCAGAAGAACAACTATTTCTCTTACCACTAATGACTATCACTTAACATAAATTTATATTCTAGTGAAGCAACATGTAATGAAACTTCAGTCAATAACAAGTTGCAACATGGGCAATATGGATGCCAGAATTCATTGTAAATATCACATTTGTAACAAAAACGCAAAAGTGTCACCCACCTAAGAATCCTTAGAGATCCCCAAATTGAAATGGCTTTTGAGTTTAAACCAGTACATTACAAACAAAGTACACTACCTATGGTAGGGAAAATAAATAAGTTATCTGGGATGCTCTGTCCAATAAAGTCCTGTATTATATATGTGAAAATTAGTTCACTGGGCCAGAAGCTGTGATATGGCGATTCCAGAGCAGCCCTAAAATAATCCTAGTAACTGAGAATATTCAACTGTAGGCCCAAGATGGAGAATCTGTGACCCTGCAGGTGTCAATGGACTGTCAGCCCTGACCATTAGTTATACAGTAATACCTCTGGTTGCGAACCGTCCTCATTGCGAACGCTTCGGGTTATGAGCTCCGCTAACCTGGAAGTAGCTGCTCCCGGTAGCGAACTTTGCCCCGGGATACAAGCAGAAATCACGCACCAGAGGCGTGCACGCAGCAGGAGGCCCCATTCACGAAAGTGCGCCTCAGGATAAGAACGGTTTCCGGTTATGAACGGACCTCCAGAACGAATTAAGTTCATAACCCGAGGTACCACTGTACTAGTTGGGACTGAAGGAACTTTGGAATCCAACCTAAACTGGAGGGTCACAGGTTCCCCAAGCCTGCTGTAGGCCTAAAGTAGTACTGTGGTACCTCGGGTTAAGTACTTAATTCGTTCCGGAGGTCCGTTCTTAACCTGAAACTGTTCTTAACCTGAAGCACCACTTTAGCTAATGGGGCCTCCTGCTGCTGCTGCTGCGCCGCCGGAGCCCGATTTCTGTTCTTATCCTGAAGCGAAGTTCTTAACCTGAAGCACTATTTTTGGGTTAGTAGAGTCTGTAACCTGAAGCATATGTAACCTGAGGTACCACTATATTTCCCCAATCTGTGCTGGTGTGGAGTTTTCAATGGAAGATGAGCTTCTGTGAAAAACCAATGGAACTGGCTAGGGACTACACAGAAGATTATATCATTGATCTTTCCAAAGCAGTGGCTTTCTAATTTCCTGTTTCTCCTAATCAATTTGTCTAGTGAAGTCCCCCCTGAAATCTGCCACAGAGAAACCAATAAACAGCATCGTGTGTATGCCAAAATAGGCATTCAGATTATGGGATGCACTGGCCAGGCCTGCTGGGCTTCACCACTGCCCTTTGGAAAATGACTGTGCAATACAGAATATGCTCAACCAATGTAAAACGTAACGGTAGGAGAGCTTGTGTCTTTCAGGGAAGACTGCCTGACATTACTCCAATCTCCAATAAGCGGCAAAGGAATCTCTGGGTTCCCCATAACAGTCCAAAAGTCACTTATAAATACTTACTCCTGTCTCCAGTATACATGTCTTCGAAGGCACACTCCAGCTCTCTCTGCCATTCTTCCCTGATTTCCACACGCTTGTAGGGCGGCTGAAACAACTGGGGTGGCATCTGGGCAACAATCTGTCTTCTGCGTGCAAGGTCCATATTCTGCATATGTTCAAGCTCTTTCATTAGCTTTTCCCTGTCCTTTAACAGCAAAAAAAAAAATGTCCTATTAACAAGCTGTCACACAAGCCAAGCCAGTTTATTTGACACAGCAAAGATACTTTTAAAGCTATGATGATGATTGCTTAATGTTGGGTACTTTCTGAAGACTCTCAGTTAGCAGGTCATAAAATTAACTTTAGAGGAGCGGCATTTATTCATGTAAATTATACTCTGCTGGACAGACAAGTTTGAATATATGCATGCGCACGCACACAAACAGTAGGCAGGGAAATGGAAGCTATCCATTTCAATAAGTAAAAATGACGTTGTTTTCTGCTAAATATGCCGCTTTAAAAGCAGCCTGCAATTCCTTTAAAATGGGGGGCTGTAATCTACTGCACATGATTTATAGATTAAATGCAGACATTTATTAGTCATACTTCATTATCAAACGTCAGCTTCATTTGAAGATATTAAGTGTATAATTTCAGAAGGCATATTTTGTTAATTACCACTTAAAATGAAATATTGTTTCCTTTCTCCACAACATCAGGTGCATTAAAATTCCATTAAATATTATGTGAAGACAAGCCCACATTATCCCCCCCTTAGTATCCTAGCTTTCTAGTGCATCTGCTGAATTAATAAAGCCACAAGAAATAAATCTCAAATGCAGGAAGCTGAAGTTATAGAGCAGAGAGAACAAGGGTTGGGCTTTTTAATATGTCACCTCTTAGTACCCACTAGAAGTCAGACCTACAGGACAACCCCCAAGTAAGTGAAACACTGGAAACAAGTGCATGGATTTTACCTGCTTTTTACATTAGCTTTAAAGCCTTCATTTCTTTAATAGACTTAATTCCATTGTGATTTTCAACACGGTACACTTTTTTATTATTCCACATTGGCTTGGGTGCTGAGTTGGCAGAGAGGGGAACTGCTGAAAACTGAGTAGAGGCACCTTTCAGGAAGGCTTTTATGGAAGAAGCAGGAATGAACTCTTTCTGTAAGCTTCCTTCTACTCACTGAACTCAGGATCCGCTCCTTTATATCTTTGTGTAACTACACCAGAATAGGTAGCTACATTCTGTGAAAGTAGGTCATGCTGAAAAGAATTCTAGCTGTATTGAAGTTCAACTCTGAAGTACCTGCACAATGCAGTTAAAAAACAACAGCCCTCTTCTCCCATATATTAGAATGCTTTGCGTTTCATCAATCTTACGCCCACAAATGCCAAACCTTACCTACCCTGAGGCCTGAATTACTTCAGCGTGGCTTTCTAAATGTTCAACTATATTTCATCTTTGACAGTGGAAAGAACATTGCACACCGTGAACCTAGAAACTGAGGATAAGCACTAGGAACGCTTTAAGGGCTTGAACTTTAAACAATCCATTATTTCAGAATCTTTCTGGAGAAAGGTTAGGTGATTGTACTTTGAATTCATTAAATATACAGTGCCCAATTTGCTATTATTACTCATCTGATGTTGGGGGAATGTTTCTACTTTGCTTACTCGTGCAAGACGGACCATCTTCAAGGCATGCTTCCCTCTTAGGCGAGCTTTTTCTTGCTGTTCTCTCCTCTCTCTCTCTTCGTTGCTTTGCAGTCCTTCCTTCCGTTTGGCTTCCACCTTGGCAAGTAACCGAGCATCTGGCTGGGAGTCAACCAGCAACAAGTTAGGAATACCAAGTTCTACGGTGCTTCAAAAGACTATACCCAGAAGTATAGTTTTGTAGGTAAAAGGTAAAGGTAAAGGGATCCCTAACCATTAGGTCTAGCCACGGATGACTCTGGGGTTGCGGCGCTCATCTCGCTTTACTGGCCGAGGGAGCTGAGTACAGCTTCCGGGTCATGTGGCCAGCATGACTAAGCCGCTTCTGGCGAACCAGAGCAGTGCACGGAAGGCCTTTTACCTTCCCGCCGGAGCGGTACCTATTTATCTACTTGCACTTTGATGTGCTTTCAAACTGCTAGGTTGGCAGGAGCAGGGACCAAGCAACGGGAGCTCACCCCGTCATGGGGATTCGAACCGCCAACCTTCTGATCGGCAAGTCCTAGGCTCTGTGGTTTAACTCACAGCGCCACCCGCGTCCCCAGGTAAAAGGTACTGAACCCGAATACATTTGGGACTAACTTCCCCACCCAACTACCCAAGGGTGGCCCTCAAACAATATGTCAAGTCTCTGTGATTTCAACCTCAATTAGACAATAAACTATAAGGAAATAATGTACTGTTCAGTGTGGCAACTGATTCAGTGGCATGGCTTAGCAGAGCAGCAAATGTGTGCCCTACTAAAGGCAACAGCTTTGCAGAATGGAAAATAATTCAGTAAATTGTGTGGGAGGACTACAGCAGAATATACTGGGGACCTCCGAAGGACCCCATAAGAGCCTGCTATAAGAGCATGCCATCCCTGCTTCTGGTTTAATCAAATGAGAATCTGCTCATTTGAATCTGCTGCTAGAGTTAAACACAAAATAGTGGGAAGAAGGAAACACTGAGAGGCAGAGAACATGTGAACTTAAGAAGAGCCTGCTGAATCAGGCCAAAGACCTATCTGGTCCAAGACCCTGTTTGTGCAATGGCCAACCAATTGGAAGCAGCACTCCCCCCCCTTGCATACCATGTTGAAGTGGTGCTTCCTTTTGTGTGTCCTGAATTTTCAAATATTCCACTTCATTTAATGAGGGAAGGGGTTGCAATTCAGCAGTAGAGCATCTGCTTTCATGCAGAAGGTAAGTTCCATTTCCCACAGACATGCATAGTAACAAGGGAAATTGGGTGAAACAAACTTATTTAAGGACTTGCTATTTAGGTTCTATGATACAGCCCAGGCATAGGAAAACTCTGACCCTCCAGATGTTTGGGACTACAATTCCCATCATCCCTGACCACTGGTCCTGTTAGCTAGGGGTGATGGGAAGTGTAGTCCCAAACATCTGGAGGGCCAGAGTTTGCCTATGCCTGATATAGCCGAACATAAACAGCGTGCACAAAAATTGTCTTCATTTTCTTTTGCAAATAAGGCATCAACAGTCTCAATCTTTTATAGGTTTTCAGTAAGAAAAGCTCGTTTTAATACTTGTTTTTGCAGAATTGACATACGTTAATTTCAAGTATTCTGCTTATGAATTCCAGAAGGACACTGGGATTCCAACTGTTGAACAACAGAAAGGCAAATATTTGTGCTTCCCAATGCTTAATGCTGATCGTCAATTTTCCACAACGGACAGCAAAAGTTCAGCAAGTGCTTCTGGGATACTGCTGCTGCTGTTACACAAAATATGCCACACGCAAAGTAAAAATCAGTCACCTGGTCTACGTTCATTTCTCTATCTACATATGGATCACAGAGATGATGGTGAAGATCACAGAGATGATGGCAAGTAATTGAAAAGGTGTCAGTATCACAGACTTTCACTGTAGAAGCACTCTTCAACTCAATATTCTGAAAAGTTTGAAGAATAAATTTGTTTTAATAGGATGGCTGTGCTAAACAACGAAGAACATGAACAGTGCAAGGTCACCCATTAAAAACAATGTAAAACCCATCTAAAGAGAGATGTCTCCAAACTCCCACCAAAACTGACCAAAATGAGATAGATGTAGGCATGTCTGTAAGAGGAACTCCACATTTTCCCATATATGAGGCTATAAGATTATATGAATATCTGTGTGTCATTATTCTTATACTAATGTTTTGGGGGGGGTTCCCCCCAAAATTGAAGTGCAGTGTAGCTAGAGATCGGCACAATAAATACTAGGAGTGTGCATAGCTCTGTAGGAAGGTCAAATAAGAAGACAAATATAGGTGATTCAGGAGTTCTCCCCATCCCAAATCAAAGCAACATGTCAATAACCCTGGGTCAAATCAGGATCCCAGCAAAGCCTTTGTCACATCTGTTCCGTATACCTCTCTATTTTCCTAGGGTCTTCATCCTTTTCTATACCCATGAGCTTTGCAGAAATAAGGCTATCCAAAATGTTGTCTGTGGAGCACTGAAGAGCTCTGGATTGTTTTTGTTACTACAGTGGAACCTTGGGTTGCGGACGTAATCCGTGACATAATCCGCAACTTCTAGGCCTCTTAAACTTTTTTTTAAAAAAAATAACCTTTTGTCCCTATGATGAGACTTTTAATCAGCTAGGCTCCAACATCTTTTAAAGTTTCTGAAAAGAATACTCACTTCAAAAGGGGGAGGGGGAGGAGGCGGTAGGCTTGCAATTTTAGCAGCTCTCTCTTTTTCGACATCCAACGCATTCTTCCGTGCATTTGCTCTCCTTGTTTAGAAGGGGGAAAGCAAGAAATAAGACATTCATTTTTTTTAATAATATTTTTTATTGAGGTTTTTACATAAAAAGAAAAAATAACAGAATACAAAAATACAAAACAACAGAGAGAGCGACACAAAAATAAAGGGAAAAAAACCAGAAAAGCAGTTAAAAACAATTCCATTTCGTAATATTCCTTGCATTTACTTATTTCCCAGACTTCCCCACACCTCCCTTCACTGTATTCTAGTTCATATATTTAATCAGCAAATCCCTTCCCTCTGTCTTGTCTAATTTTAAACTTGATCTTGGTATCTTAATGTATCTTAATCTCCTTAATATCTTAACAAATTAAAACCTTTTAATTTTACACCTTTTAACCTTTAAATTTTCTGTACTCCTTTACCACTTTATTACTAATAACCTTTTACGTTCAATAAGAAATAAGACATTCAAATCAGATTTTGTGAATAGCTAAATCAAGCAAATAGCAAAACATAATCAATATTTTTATTAGTTGGCTATATACTGAATTTCAAGGATAATAAAACTAAGAGGCAGCAGGCTGTTATCCAACTCTGTGACAAGTGTTTTTAAAAAGGGCGAGAACCAAAGAGCAGAATGCAACTTCCCACAATACCCTGCAGGTTATTTTGACTCACTTCCCTTTGTTACATTGTCCTTCCAATTCCCACAAAAAGGAATAGGCTGGTCTATAACCACATGTTTTGGGCTACAACCCCCACCAACATGGCCAATAGAAATTATGGAAGCTGTAGTCACAAACATCTGAAGGGCACCAAGTTGGGGAAGACTAGTCTGTAGACAAGAGCCAGTGTGGTGTAATGGTTAGTGTGTCAGACTAGAACCTAGGAGAGCAGGTTTCAAGTCCTCATTCAGCCATGAAACTCACTGTGTGACTTTGGGCCGGTCACACACTCTCAGACTAACCTATCTCACAGGGTTGTTACAGGGATAAAATGGGCAGGAGGGGACCTATGTACAGCAATTGAGCTCTATGACAAAAGGTGGGGAAAATAAATGCAATAAATAAATGCATAGCTGTTGCAGTCCTTAGACCAAAACAGAAATCCACTTCTGGTAGGACGGTAATTCTATGCACAACTGCACGCAAGCAAGTCTGAGTGAATTCAGCAAGTCATAATGCAGAATGAAGACACATAGGATTGGGCTATAGGAGTATCTTTGCACAGCACAAACAATGTATCTCAGGAAGTGGAAGTTAAAAGGAATCATGGAAGGAGAGGAAGGGAAGTCTACTCTGAGCCTGGCTTTGGCTGGGGTGGGCGGGATATAAATAAAATAAATAATAAATATTATTATTATTATTATTATTATTATTATTATTATTATTATTATTATTATCAAAGATCATTTTTTTAAGGTAATAGAATATGTAATATGTAATTTTCTTTTTCCTATTACTTTTTTTTGGGGGGGGTTGTTTTTTTCTTGTGTTGAAATCTATCAGAAATGGGGGGGGGGGGAACCACCTCCAAGAAACAACAGCTGTAATATTCTTTAGAAAATGCAATTCCTAATAATTACTGAGAGGTTCTGCCAAAAGTACGAGTAAGCAGAAAGGCACGTGCTAAAGCAAGGCAGCCCCATGCCCTCCCTCCTTAACAATTCAGCCTTCTGCTGCAGCCCCAACTCAAGAGACACTATTGGGCTGTGCAGGGGGCTGGAAAGCTTAAACGCCTGAAGCCAGGTGCAACCCTGCATACGCATACATGCAAGAGACTTTTAGACATTTACCTTGTTTGCTCCCTCAGCAACTTCTCTTTTTTATTTTTCTGCTCCTTTAGCGCTTCCTTATGCCTCTTTTCTGCTCTTTGTTTCCTTTCCTTTGCCAGCTTGGCCAGAGCCTCCAAATCCGGTTCCTTTGAAATTAAATGTATATGTTGAACGATTGTCATAGAAACAAATTAACATCAGAATTTTAATTCAAACAGCTTAAAAGTGTGTCTAAGACGTCAGGTAAACTTCCCTTTTGTGCAGATGTCATGACCTGTCTTTGTGCCAGCTTTTAATAGAAAATGTTGGCAGGGGCTCAATCTAAGGAATAATTTTGCCATCAAAATGTGCTGTGGAGCTAGTGTTAGCTCTAATGGCTGCCTTCCCACCAGGACTGGGTCTATACTCATTGCTATTGAAGCAGGACCCACCAGAGTAAAGCTACTGTATCAGCTTATGAGTAAAATGGCATTTTCTAATTCCATGGAAAGTTTTGGAATTTTACTCTAATACCTTTTCTATGTTAAGTACTTGCTTCACTTTAAGTGGACGTTTAATGATCAAAATGTTGATGGCATTAATATTTTGCACTGATAAAAGGGCAAGTTTATTCTCAGTATGGGAGCATCTTTGTAAATATCAGCATTCCACACCATTTCCCCATTCGTTCGCTTTCGAAGGTTCCAATGGTCATTATAAATTTCAAATCCACTAATTTGTCATTAGCTGCCTCTTCAATATACAAGTCGAACAATTTCACAGCTCCACTTATCCTAGGATTTAACATACTTCAATTATCAACAGATTTAGTGCCACCCCCCTTGACAAATAAAACTGAAGTCTGCAGCACATTTTACACCTGCCCAACATTTAACTATTTGCCTTATTTTGCTCTATTTGCGTGTTTAAATGTATGGCACATAAATTCATAGAGTCAGAATTTCCATATGTCTTCCTTCACATATACAGATGTAAGAAAAAAGAAACACCTGTCAACTTGTTTTATTAGTACACCATTACATATATATTAGTAAAATATACAGCTTTTCTAATTTCAGTTGAGTATATATTTGCAGAAAGTCTTGGTTGCTATAGTATCACATCCATAATTTACCTACATTTTCCTTTGCTTGTCTATGCCCTTCTCCTATAGCTCTTAAGCTTGACAGATAAAGCTTTTCCAAGGCATGAATCTTTTCATCTTGTGCTCTCTGCCACTCTGCTTTCAGTTCTTCTGCCAAATGATGCAGCTGTTCATCTCTTCTCTGCTTAACATCTTGCCTTATCTGCAAAGCAATATTCTTCTCCTGCTCTCTAACCTGGAGGGAAAAATATATTTGTTGATGATTTTATATTTGTAGATGACTGTAGACTTCTTTTTAAATTGTTATTTTACTTGAATTCTTTGTTCACCTTACTTAAACCCACTTGCTTTACTATGCTGGACCGTTATCTGCTTCTTGACAAATAGGACACCTGTGAAATGAGGGCCAGCAACAAGGAAATAGAACAGGCATAGACAAACTCGGCCCTCCAGATGTTTTGGGACTACAACTCCTATCATCCCTAGCTAATTTGACCTTGTGTAGCTGACACCTCAGCAACACTGTAGTCAAGTTCCCTCTACCCTTTTTTCCTCCTGAGTGGGAAAGTATATGTGGCTGAAGTGCTCTGGTGTCTTGGTGACACAACGGACAGCTCTTCTCTCAACCATGGAACCAGAGAGGGGGGGAAGAATTGCCATACAACTGAAGATAGGATCCCCTTCAATCTCTGCAGCTCTCAGGTTGGGGCAAATGCTACAGCTTGTCAGACTCAGAATCAGTCTGCTCCCATGCAGAATGAAAATGTGGAAGCCTGCAGATCAATTGTCTAATGCAGGGTTTCTCAAGATTGGGTCTCCAGCTGCTGTTGGACTACAACTCCCATCATCCCCAGCTAGCAGGACCAGTGGTCAAAGATGATGGGACCTGTAGTCTGGAGACCCAAGCTTGGGAAACTCTGGCCTAAAGGAAAACCATTCCCAACAATGCAAACACACCTGCTGTAGCCTTAATTTCCTTCTCCTTTCATGTTCTTCTTTCAGCAGCTGAGCTTCTTCATTAGGACTAAGTCTAAGTCCCACAGCTTTGGCCACTTTTCTTTTCATCTTTGCAGACGTGTGATGTTCTATTCTGCATTAGCAAAACAAAATACAACAGGAATAAACTTTGTTTCACTCTAACTTAGTGAAGATAAAGCACAAAATTAACAGGTGTCTGCAACAGGAAACAAAAAGCTTATTCTCACAGCAACAATAATTATGTTCAGGTAAGACAACAGCATGGGCAGGAAACGAGACTGAGATTAATCAGCTACCCTTCTGTAGGCATACCTGCCTTCCTCCATCTACCAATCCAAACCAATCCAAATAACTTTATTGCGGGTAGTGGAGAACACTATCTGTCATTGGCACCACCTGACTATAATTAACAAGAACAATGTGCAAGTCGTAAGAATGGACCAACATTAGTTTTGAGCCATTTCTCTACAGCCATCAATGAAATTAAATTCTAGTTCTTTTTTTTTACCCAATACATATTTAGCCCTCTTCAATATGGCATACAATCTTCTAAGCAAATGCTGAACATTTTAGCCGTACATCCTTCTGCAAGCACAACACCCCATTCACGAATAGCGTATAAAGACTACTTCCACCCTTTCAAATGGAATGCTTTTAAAAGCAATGAAGTGTGCACAAAAATAAAAGGAAGAGAAAGTAAAATGAATGGGGTTTGATTACTTGTCACCATGCTTTTCAGACACACTGTCATCTTGTTTTCAAATTTCTCACCGCAATCAAAATGCTGTTCTGAAGAACTGAGCTAAAGCTGAAAATATAACAAGCAATATGAAAGCACCTCAAGGTCACGCTGCCTTTGGGGCATATTCCCTCCATACTTCAGAACTCGCACAGATACGTAATTACTCTGGTGGATAAATGGGCACAGGATTCAGCTTACATTTTTCAAAAGCAAAAGTGTATCACACAAGCTGCTTCAAAAGAAAAGCACCACTGAGGGTTCATAAGGCCTCCAGTGGGTAGAATTTCATAAAGTTTAACCAACAAGCAAAATCTTAAGATCTTCCTTAATGCATCTTTTACCCATGGTATGTTCAAACAAGACTGTCTTGGGAGCTCTCTAACCTTGTGTAAAAAAAAGAATTTTAACTATGTAAAAAAGAAAAAAAATCAAAAATGAAAAGCAATTTGCATTGAAGTGACAAATATCAATACAATGAGGATTCTCCAGAACTTAAGTCTTCTCTGACTACAGTGGCCTGAGGCAAAATAGCTTTTTGTTTTACTGCCCTAAGGCTCCAAAATAAATGACAAAAACCCCACGCATTGACAGTTAACCTGCCCTTACTAACACTTAATCATATTCATGCAAAATTAGCTGTTGCTTATGAAACATTTCAAAACGAAGAGAAACCTGTTTGCTGCCTTAGGGCATGTTGCTAGTCTGAGAACAGCAGCCACATCAGAGCCCAGCATTTCCAAAGCCCACCCAATGCTATGAAGGGTAAACAGTCAAAAGTCACTTACACTGTAGAAACTCACAGAGCATCTTCTATAACATGGAAAACAGTTCAAAGAAAACACAGTTGGGGAGGAGGGAGAGCATCTTTAAACATGTTTACAGTGAAGGGTAAAGGTAAAGGTACCCCTGCCCGTACGGGCCAGTCTTGCCAGACTCTAGGGTTGTGCGCTCATCTCACTCTATAGGCCAGGAGCCAGCACTGTCCGCAGACACTTCCGGGTCACGTGGCCAGCGTGACAAGCTGCATCTGGCGAGCCAGCGCAGCCCACGGAACGCCGTTTACCTTCCCACTAGTAAGCGGTCCCTATTTATCTACTTGCACCCAGGGGTGCTTTCGAACTGCTAGGTTGGCAGGCGCTGGGACCGAACGACGGGAGCACACCCCGCCGCGGGGATTCGAACCGCCGACCATGCAATCGGCAAGTCCTAGGCGCTGAGGTTTTACCCACAGCGCCACCCGCATCCCTCAACAAACTTGCTAGAAAGTAAGCCCTGATTAGTTCAGGGTGACATACTTCTAAATAAAAAGCATAGGATTGCACAACATGTTTGTGGTGTGCATGCTTAATTTTAACTAAAATTTTAATTTCCTTGTTGAACAGGAACCAATTCTATATCAGCCCTGGAATCAACATCAAGATATAGTTGGGGCAGCAGTAAGATTGGATTCAGGAAACCCAGTTTAAAAATCATGATAAAGGCTAATTCACAATGTTGCAACAAATGTATGTTATTGATCTAGGAAATAACCTATAGCCTAATAGCCTATGTCTGACGAAATGTTCTTGGTCTAGAACTCCCTTATCCGTAACCATTGGCCATGGTGATTGGGGCTGACGGGAGTTGCAGTCCAATAGCATCTGAAGGGCCACAGCTGATCCCTAATCCTGATTTGAAGTATTCTGATCTTGCCTCTTGATCATCATGCTTAGTGAAATCGCTAACAATATAAAATCACAAAAAGCAAGGTAAGAGCAGTTAAAACAATTAACAATTGAAAGAAACAATGAACGATGTCAGAGTAAGAAACAGTGCTCGGTTTCATTAAAAGCTTTGGAGAACAATGTTTTCAACCTCTTTCCAAAGGTCATAAGGCATAGCCCCTCCCCCCCCCCCATGGAAAGAGAAAGGGTATTTCAGAGGCTTGGCACCACAACCCAAAAGGCCCCATTCATTTCTGACATGTGGGAACAGTTTGCCTTGTCTTATTCATGCCATAAAGCAAGAAAGCATGACACACGCCCTACACTACACAACACAATCACGGTTCATGGCACATGTATGAAAGTATTTACAGGCAACTAACACTGGTGTACATACAGCAAATCTGAATTCCTCATGAGCTGCAAATCAGTTATTAGTGATGAATCCTTGTAAGTCTTTAAAATGAAGTGAGGAAAGTCAACATAATAAATAATAAAGAACCATGTCTGGTTCAGAGGCAGAGTTATGGAGCAGTAGAGGTCAAATGTGACTAGTGGATGCAGAATTGGGAGTTTGCAAAACTAACACCTGCCCTCTCAACCCCCAATTTACACTGGGCATACTGTATAAGAACATACTTCATTGGTACTATGCTGTTTTTCAGTGATACGTTATCCCCCAAGTATTTTCTCTCATTGCTATTAGCCAAGCATCCTTGGAAAAGCTATTCCCTCTCAAACTGAGGTTTTTGTGAGGGCAAAATAAGCAAAGAATAGCAAATTAACATTTAGCATCTATATCAAATCTGAAGCATTCTAAAAGCTAATTCACATATATTACGCAATAATGCTACACATATTGAAAACTGTTGAAGAAACTCTTCACTTGGAGAAGAGTATACTAAGATTTAACGTGAATTCCTCCCATGTATTAGCAAGTCTTATGGTACCTTAAAAATTAGCAAGTTTATTGAGATACAGTATTTGATACTGTTTAAATAAAGAGAAGACAAGACTTTGAAGGTGCCCTAAAAACAGTACATTAAGTACTAATGCATTTGGAATAGTACAGTTCTTCTTGAGGGGCATTTGACTGAATGGCATTGTTTTGAAGTACATTCAACAAACCAGTTTATGAGGCTGGAAACCAATTCTGAGCTGGTATATTCCTTCCCACACCCCGCCACACTCCTCTCCCTCACAGGGCTTGTTTTAAAGCAGAATTTCCGGCGGCACACAAACCAGCACAATGTTGGTTAACTAACCAGGATAATAAGCAGATTATTTGACACAAAACAGGGTTTGAACATAATCACCCATTCCCACCACCCTTCTGAGTAATACCCCTCCCCACCCTCTCACTATATATAAGGGTCTTCTGACTTCTGTATCAGTGTACAGTCATACCTCGGGGTGAAGATGCTTCGAGTTGAGCGCATTCAAGTTGCGCTCCTTGGCAACCCGGAAGTAATGGCACACGTTACGTCCGGGTTTCGCCGCTTGCACATGCACAGACGCTCAAAATGACATCACGCGTATGCACAGAAGCAGCAAAAAGCGACGCGCACGTGCGCAGACGCGCCATCGCTAGTTACGTTTACTTCTAGATACGAACGGGGCTCCGGAACTGATCCCGTTCATATCTAGAGGTACCACTGTATCTGAAGAAGTGTGCATGCACACGAAAGCTCATACCAATAAAAAACTTAGTTGGCCTCTAACGTGCTACTGGAATTTTTTTCTTTTTGTAATAAGGAACTTCAGTTTAAGACAAAGTCAGGATCTCTGCCCCAAAACAAATGTACAAGGAGAGGGGCGAATTCTTACCTCTGAGTAAGTCCTGCTACTTAAAAATGAAATTGGGCTTCACTGTAATTTCCTGAACGTGCTTTTGAGATCTCCTCTTCTTCGCTCCTGCGCAGATTCCTCCAATAAGCTTCCATGGGTCACAGCCTACTTTGCCAGGTACTATTGGGCCAAAGAGGGTAGAGGAAAAGCTCAACCGATCCCCTCAGCAGATTCCCAACTGCTCTTTTTATGCTAGCCGGATAATCACTTCATGCATGTGATAAAAAGTGGGCTATGGCTCATGAAAGCTTATTTATTCAATTTATTGTCATTTCTCTACAATATTTATATACTACTTTTCGGGAAGGCCTCACAAAGCGGCTTATTCCTCGATACCTACGTTGGCCTTAACGCTGCCCGCGAGGTTCTTCATTAAAACGGACTCCTCGAACAGCTTCGCCCCCCTCACAAGAGTTTCCGCCTCTGGTCGCCGCTGTCGACGTCATATCCGCCGGCCCAAACCGCCTTTCCGCCCCGCCCCCCACACGCCTTCTCCTATTGGCCGGTGGGTGGAAACCGCCCAAGCCGCGCGGGAAAGCGGGCGGGCTCTCGCGACAGGGTCTCGTGGGAGGAAAGCGTTCTGCGCGCGCGCGGCTGGTCCGGAAAAGGCGAGAGGAGAGGCAGTTTCACAGTGCGGACCCGAAAGGGAGATTAGAGCCTCGAAGTGCGCCTGCGCGGAAATGGAAGGCGCGTTCTCCCGGCCTCACCTGTAAAGGGAAGCACGCATGCGCAGCTGTTGGTTTTCAGCGTAGGGGGTGAATACTTTTAATTACACGGATAATGGTTTGGTGTTTCCCCCCTCCCCTCATTCATCATGGGTATTGATTGGAGATCAAAAGGAGATCCTCTTTGAATGCATGTTTGTAGCGGAAGGGGCGGGGTCGAGGTCTTGTCCGCGTTAATGAATGTACACGTATACTTTGCTGTCGCTAAATTAACGTGCGAATTAGAGGAAGCGTGTACTCCTTGGAAATGTGATGCATACCTGACTTCTTGCTTCAGTGGCTTTAAAAAAAGCAACTTCATTTGCCTTTGGGAATTGTGTCGTGTAGTTACATAGGCCCTGAGTGCTTGTCACAGAAATCATGCAAAAACGGGGGTGCAGATTTGGACTATTGGTGGTTGTTGTTGTTTAGTCGTTTAGTTGTGTCCGACTCTCCGTGACCCCATGGACCAGAGCACACCAGGCACTCCTGTCTTCCACTGCCTCCCGCAGTTTGGTCCAACTCATGTTGGTAGCTTCGAGAACACTGTCCAACCATCTCGTCCTCTGTCGTCCCCTTCTCCTTGTGCCCTCCATCTTTCCCAACATCAGGGTCTTTCCCAGGGAGTCTTCTCTTCTCATGAGGTGGCCAAAGTATTGGAGCCTCAGCTTCACGATCTGTCCTTCCAGATATAACTCAGGGCTGATTTCCTTAAGAATGGATAGGTTTGATCTTCTTGCAGTCCATGGGCTATTGGTAGAGCCTGTTATTGCTATGCCTTGACTTTCTGCCTCTCTAGTTGCTGGGCTACAACTCCCATCACACGCCAGAGGAATGGCCTGTCAGCAGAGCTTATCAACCATTACTAAACGTCCCCCTCCCTCGAAAACCCTCTCCCGTATAGTTGCTTTACAATACCCATCTAGCTGAGCACTGTCTATACCAGGAGTGAGGGGCTTCAGGCCTGGGGGCCAAATGTATCCCCCACCCCCACCCCTTTATTTGATCCTCAGAGCTTTCCCCACCGCTCACTTCACACCCTGGTTTTTTTTACCTGGAATGTGGTCTTGAAGTCTGATATTGGGAGGAGGATAGAGTAGAAACCAGCTTACAGTACAAAGGTAAAGTTAACTTTTGCTGCACTGCCTACATCTGCCTCTGGTCCTACCCACCACAGCCATGGGGCCCTCCAGAAGTTGCCCAGAAAATAATGCGTCCTTGGGCTGAAAAAGGTTCCTCACAGATAATTAGAAGGTACTTGAAAGTATCAAATAGGCCTAGGATTAGAATAAGAATGTTGTATAGTAATATGGATTTAAACTAATAAGAAAAGAGATGAATATAGTAAATGGAAGGAGTTAATTGTATTAGAAAGCTGATATTGGAGAACTGTCACAAAGGTGTCACAATGAAATGCAGTTAGGGGGGATTTGAGGAAGTCAGATAACAATGAAAGTTAATTTGGATTTTAGAAGTAATAAGTGTTTTTCTTTTTCTTTTTTCTTTTTTAGTACGGTGGTACCTCGGGTTAAGTACTTCATTCGTTCCGGAGGTCCGTTCTTAACCTGAAACTGTGCTTAACCTGAAGCACCACTTTAGCTAATGGGGCCTTCTGCTGCCGCCGTGCTGCCAGAGCACAATTTCTGTTCTCATCCTGAAGCAAAGTACTTAACCCGAGGTAATATTTCTGGGTTAGCGGAGTCTGTAACCTGAAGCGTATGTAACCCGAGGTATCACTGTATTGTAATGTGTTTTGTTTTCTGTCTTTTATATGCTATATTTGTTGTAAATGTGGAAAATTAATTTTAAAAAATGGAAAAAAAGAAAAAGGTTCCTCACCCCTGGTTCATACTGACACTGACAGCGACTCCTCTAAATTTCAGACAGGAGACATTCACAACCCTACCCGGAGATTATGGGGATTGAACCTGGGATCATCTGCATGCAAATCTCCCCCTGAGTCCTTTCCCTCCTTCATTTGGTTTTCTCCTCTTTTCTCCAGGGTTTGCCTTGGTCTAAGAATGAACAAGCAGAAGAAGGCAGCATACGCTGAGCAGACCACAACCCTTGACAAGTTTGGTTCTGATATCATTGCTGAAATTGAGAAGCTCTTTGGGAAGAAGTTCTCGTACACCAAACCACCCAACAATGAATGGCAGCTGCCGGATCCTAACCAGGCTTTTAGCTGCGATCACAAAGAGTTCAGTTCCCTTGCCTCCTTGAAGGATTCCCTGAATGAAGTCAAGAACCAGCTGAGCGACAAGAAATTAGATGAGTGGCATCAGCACACGTCCTTCACCAACAAAGCAGGGAAAATCATTGCTCACATCAAGCAAGCCGTAAATGCTGAGTTGTGTACCCAAGCTTGGTGCAAATTCCATGAGATCCTGGGCAGCTTCCCTCTCCTCCCAAGCGATGCTCTTCAAAATGGGGAACTCAACTCTGTCCATCTCTGTGAGGCTCCTGGCGCCTTCATAGCCAGCCTCAATCATTACCTCAAGTCTCACCGCATCCCTTGCGACTGGAATTGGGTAGCTAATACCTTGAACCCGTACCATGAAGCAAATGATACCCTTATGATGATTATGGATGACAGGCTTATCGCAAACACTCTGCCCTGGTGGTATTTTGGCCCTGAGAACACAGGGGATGTGATGACGCTCAAACATCTCACGGGACTGCAGCAGTTCATCAGCAACATGGCCACCGTTCACCTGGTCACATCCGACGGGAGCTTTGATTGCCAAGGAAATCCAGGCGAGCAAGAAGCCCTGGTTTCCTCTTTGCATTACTGCGAAACGGTCACTGCCTTAATGACCCTTGGCCTGGGGGGCTCCTTCGTTCTGAAGATGTTCACTCTATTTGAGCATTGTTCCGTTAGCTTGCTGTATCTGCTGAACTGCTCTTTCGAAGAGGTTCACGTGTTTAAACCAGCCACTAGTAAAGCTGGGAACTCTGAGGTGTATGTGGTCTGCCTTCACTATTTGGGCAGGGAGGCCATTCACTTGCTCTTGTCCAAGATGATGCAGAACTTTGGGACGGACATGGTCGAGAAGGCCCTCTTCCCCCAACACTCCATTCCGGAATCTTTCCTTAAAGTCCACGAAGAGTGCTGTTCGTTCTTCCACAGGTACCAAATCGAGACCATTGCTGAGAACCTCAGACTCTTTGAGCGCATGGGCGAGGTGGAGCAGGCGAGGCTGAACGCTTTACGGGATTGTGCCGTTGCGTTCTTCTTGAACCGGTTCCAGATGAAGCCTATCGCCAGAAATAACTGGCTTGTGAAGAAGCTCCGTGCGGGCTGTAGCATGAACTCCAAATGGTGTGGGCAGAGGAACAAATACTTTTGCACGTACAATGAGAGGAAGGTTCTGGAGTCTCTGACATGGGAGGAGAAAGTGGCCAAGGGCTGTCTTAATCAATGGGCTGAAGAACATTCCCTCGGTAACGTCGGGAAAAATTCCATCTTGGAAGGGGCTTCTTGCAGCCTGGATTGTCAGTTATGGTACATCTTGGAGGGGCGGAGGTTGCCGAGAGTGAAGTGTTCTCCCTTCTGTAACGGTGAGGTCCTGAAGAGCCTCAATGAAGCTCTTGAGAAATCTTTCGTTGGCAGGGCAAGCGTTGGCGCCCTCAGAAGCCTGGCACAGCAAGAGTGCCAATCTTGCCATGTTCTTACAGAGTCGCTGATACTGTCTGAATTGTCTGAACTTATGGAGGTTCCAAATGAAGGTTGCGTTGGCCATAGAAAGTGCTTGACTGTAGGCTTCCCATTGCTTTGTGATGCCAACAGCCCATCTGGCTTGGAAGTTAAACGCTTGGAGTCTGCATCACTCTCAACGTTCGGCTGTTCGTTGCTTCACGACGGGGAACCAAAATACCAGCAGCAGCTCCTGGAGTGCCTTTTGCGTTCGTTCCCAGAGCTTCAGGAAGGGGACGCTTTGGTCCTGCCCATTCTTTCTTGTTTTACGCGCTTCACTGCCGGCTTAGTTTTCATACTGCACAGTTGTTTCCAGCACATCTCATTTGCTTGCCCAACCTCATCTCATCTCTTAGGAGCCAGCGCTGTACTGCTTTGTGCTGGCTACCAAGGTCTTCCAGATCCGGTTTTCCAATACCTGCAGCAGCTGAAGAAGCTCATGGGTGTACTGCTCGACTCGGACTCCCCGCAGCAAGTCTTGCAGTTTGTGCCTATGGAAAACCTTCTAAAAGGCCAGTTGCTGGAGTTTCTGTGGGACCTAAATACCGCCATTGCAAAGAGACAGCTGCATTTGATTGTCCAAATCGAGCAACAGCAAATGACATGACTTTTAGTTCAAAGCCGCAAGTTGCCTCCACCTTTTTCACCTATCTGCTGGGGGGGAAATGCTTCTTTTTAAACCATAGGGAACCCTTTTTTAATATATGGAATTTTGAGACAATAAGTCCTCCTCTGCTGTCCTTTGTACTTTACTATCCTGCTGCTTTGTTCTCTGTTTATATACAACTTATGAGGCCCTGGGGAAATTTTATTATACAGGAGCCACAGCTGTAATGGAAAAAAAGAGTCCTTTTCTATGCCTAACTCTGACTTATAAGTTGGGACCAAATCTGCCTGGCTTAGTGCTGCTTCAGAAGTGGCACTGGCTACCATTAAAGGTGAATAGGAGCAGAACATAGCTGGGAAGTGTATGCTCATCATGTGGCTACATGCGCAGAGCAAATCACCTGAATCTTTCCCAACTGATTGTTGCCCTTTGTGAAGAGCAGCAATAATAATGACCCATTTGACAGAGTTGCTCCACCTGATATCACTTGATAAAGACCTGTTCATGCAGCTGACTCTGTGGCTGCATATAGACAGGTGCTTCTATGGCGGTATTAGAAATTACAGGCATCCCTTCCACTAGACTCGCCTGGGTTTTGCATATGTGCTTCAAACACCCCTTTTAACTGTGAACCTAATTGTGCCTTTTCAGTGCTGTCGAGTGTTTCAGCATATAGGATCTTACGATAAAACATTTACCTACTTCTCCAGTTCTGCAAGGCCTTTCTACTCCCATCCTGGATAACCCTTCTGTGTTTCTCTAAGAACACACCCCAGGCTTGTAGTGGGGACAGAACTCAGGTGAATGTGCAGGAAGAGCTTCTATTATGAACATAAAAGCCACAAGATTGAGCCATCAGGAAAGTCCCTGTAGACTCTTACTGTCTGTCAGACAAAGACGGGCCTTTGTTCTTCTTCCACCTCCCCTTTGCAATACAAGAGAAATGGAATTCTGGCATTGTTTTGGTTTGGGAACTGCCTGTTTAATGTGGGGTAGTGTGGATCTTGGACGCATTTTTCCATTTTTCATGGTTTCAGTTCACCCTTTCCTCATTCAGGCGCAATGAGTGTGTTGTGATGGCTCAGAGCTGCAGGATTGGATCCTAACCACGCTGTGAGCAGCTGGTCTGGAAGAACATTGGCCAGCAAGGGGCTGCTCAGGCAGTGTTAGCATGTGAATAACAAGCAGCTATTGAGTATCTGTCAACCAGCAAGAGCATTCAGCTGGCTGAAACTCCCAGTGCTGTTATAGAAGCTGCATGTAGCCTTTCCACCTGAGAAGTTGTATCTTCTGCACAACTTCCAAACAAAGACCTGAAATTAGCATCCCCTGGGAGGTTCTCCTGTGCAAGCCCTACCAGAGCAGACAGGAGCTGTGTGACTCTGCTTCACTACGAGGCTAGGCCGTCACTTCCTAGTAAACTGTGCTCCTAATGTGCCTGTGGCCTTGAGCTAATGTCCGTATCCAACCCTGCCATTGTGCAGTGAGGATAGGCCTCCTGCTTGTGGAACAGGACTTCCCCTTCTTTTTCTCCTCCTTGCAGCCTCCCACATGCCCCAAAAATCTGCTCTAGAGGGTTGGGGGGACCCTCTGGAGCAGATTTTGGGAGTGCCGGCTGCAGGGTGAAGAGGAGGAACGCTTTGCATGAGCAGTGTTGCATCATGGTTGCAGAGGGAAAGCGAAGATGTGCAGTTTCACCACGTAAAATGCATCCTCTCCCTGCCAGGTTAACACTTCTTTTCATTTTTTGCAATAACTAAGGTTTTCAGCCCTCTGCATGTTGCCAAACATCTCTAGTGGTGATTATTGGTCCACAAGTGTCCACAATCTTGTAGCTCAGGCTCTCTCAGTGCCCTTCTGACGCTTCCCCCGTTTTCCAGATACAAATTTTCCAGAGAGAATTTTCATTCCTTTTCACCTGTAAGTTCAATGTAGTGTATTTTAAGGAAACTGGGTCTTTCCAGATGTGCTTGGTAAGCTGGATTTGGTAAAAAAAATCTCCAGATGTTGTTTTTCCCTTGATTTTTTCTTTTTAAAAATTATTTCTTTTAAGCTGTCAAAAGGATGGTTGGCATTGTTTTGAAACAAATGGTTGGCGTCTCATGTTGCTACTTTGATTTGGCTACTCTTAGTTCTGTTTTGAGCTTTGTAAATTATGAACAGCAAGAAAGTTTGATCTAGAGGAAACTAAGAAAAAATGATTTTGAAAATACAAATTTTCTTTTATCTTCTGTGTTGTGTGTGATTCTTCTTGAAGCGTATAATTTTTTTAAAAAACAACTTGTGGCTGTGAAGAAACACCACACACGTTTGGAAATTGCTGAAAAAAAGTAGAACTGATTGGGTTATTGCAAAAAAAAAATTGTAATAGAAATTTCAAAATAACTTAAGGTTTTTGTGGGGTTTTACTCATTATAAACATTTTGCTTTTAGTTAGTTTTAGCCTGTAATGTTAACTCTATCTGAGAATAATGCTTTCTGCTGACCCAGTTAATATTTCTGCTGCGCTCAAACTGGTGTCCACATCAGGCAATACTAACGGACTTCTTAAATACAGTTATTCACATTTTCCATTGCAATCTGAGATACATATTTTTTAAATCGGCATTAGAAGTTGTAGGCAATCGGTGCAAATTTCTCCAAATAGAAACACCTTTGTTTGCAATTTTGCCTAATGTCCACATTAGGAGAGGGTCCCTCTTTTTCCTTCTTCCTTTATTCTCAAGACAAACTGTGAAGAATTTGTCTGCGTTAAAGGAATGTGCATGAGGCCTGTGTGGAGATTTGCTTGTCATTTGGATCCTTCCTTTTGTCCATTGTGGAACTGAAAGCAGAATGTTTGTGGTTCCATTTTGGCTATGTAAGGAATGGCACTCCCGTCCTGAACATCAGAAATAGAGAGGACAAGTGAGACCGGGTTTTAGCCAGCCAGCCGGCAAGGTCTTCTGCCAGGAGACTCCATTCCATTCCCCTGATTTTCTGTTCTCCTTTTCTCTAACAGGGAGCTAGCAACCACCATGCCTGCCAAGTTTGCACTGTCTCCATTGAACAGTGTGGGTTCCTCCTTATTTTTTTTTCTAGTTCTGTAAACTTCCGGAGTCCCCCGAACCTGCTGCCACCTCCCTTTTGTCTGTAGGCGGTGCCATTTCCGCGACCGAAAGGTTGACCCCTGGAGAGTCAGGTTCTCTGTTAGGGTATGTGTCTATATAAGCAGAAGTCCCATTTGAGTCTCTCATTTAAATTGCTTCCTGTCCCCTCTCTTCAGAGCAGGTGGATCTGCACAGCAGTCAAGTACGGTATTTTGGAGGAAGGTAAGAGGCTGGGTATAAATAATTATGTTCTCCATCTCTGGAGATTAGCTGGAAAACTTCAGATGCCACAAGCATATGCACAATTATTTCACACAGACCACACTGTGCATCTGCCACGTGCGTTTTCAAAAAGAACCCTACTACAATCGACCTGAAAAGCCCAGGATGCCGCACAGCAGCCATAAAAGTGATGCTCCTTCAATTATAACGATATGCATAATTATCTGCAATAAATAGGCCAATTAGCTCTCAATCCACTGTGCCTGCAGCTGCTCGGGAACCTCGCTTGAACTATTGTTCCTGGCAATGCGTCCTGTCAGGACTGACAGGCTTCCAAATTTAGAGGACCTGCTAGACGCCGTTTCGAAACCTATGTCGAGAGCAGATGTTCCCTGCCTAAGAGTAACGCAAAATTACCGTATTTTTCGCTCTATAAGACGCTCTTTTCCCCTCCTAAAAAGTAAGGGGAAATGTGTGTGAGTCTTATGGAGTGAATGCAGGCTCCATGGCTTCAGCAAAAGCAATGCGAAGCCTCTGGAGCGCAGCGGGAACGCTCCCGCTACGCTCCGGAGGCTTCGGGCAGCTATCCCTGAAGCCAGGAGAGCAAGCGAGAACGGTGTGCACCGACCCCTCTTGCTCTCCTGGCTTCGCTTCGCTGGAGAGGCGCTGCGCAGCTCTGCACAGAGCCCCTTCAGCGAAGCGGGAGGAGAAATGGAAGGGGCTCCATTTCTCCTGCCGCTTCACTGAAGGAGCACTGCGCAGAGAGGGAGAGAATATTTTTTTCCTTGTTCTCTAAAACTAGGTGCGTCTTATGTTCGGGTGCATCTTATAGGGCGAAAAATACGGTATCTCTCCGGCTTCGTGTTCTGGGTTTTAAGGAGATGCCCTGAATCAGTAATGTGTCCCCCCACATACAGGACTCGGCACTCGCCATGGCAAGTGTTGCAAAATTTAGATCGGGGTGGCCATCCCCCACTTCGGAAGCTGGTCCTCCCCACAAGATCTCACTTATTTTGGAAGCAAAAAGCAAAAAAGGTTAAAGTAAACACATTCCTGGAGTTCATGCAGAGCCCTAATAGACAGTGCTATTTTTCTAGAAAAAGGGGTGCTGGAATTCGCCATGAACGCCTCCCTTGTTCTCTTATATAATGGCAATGGCGCCCACCTGAGAGGTGCCGGAACTGAGTTCCGATGGGTTCCAGCTGGAAAAAAAGCTCTGCTAATAGGGATGTGGGACACAGGTGGCGCTGTGGGTTAAAGCCTCAGCACCTAGGACTTGCCGATCGAAAGGTCGGCGGTTCGAATCCCCGCGGTGGGGTGCGCTGCCGTTGTTCAGTCCGAGCGCCTGCCAACCTAGCAGTTCGAAAGCACTCCCAGGTGCAAGTAGATAAATAGGGACCGCTTACCAGCGGGAAGGTAAACGGTGTTTCCGTGTGCGGCTCTGGCTCGCCAGAGCAGCGATGTCACGCTGGCCACATGACCCGGAAGTGTCTTCGGACAGCGCTGGCTCCCGGCCTTTAGAGTGAGATGAGCGCACAACCCTAGAGTCTGGCAAGACTGGCCCGTACGGGCAGGGGTACCTTAAGTTTTTAATAGGGATGTAAATCATGTCTTCCCTGAGCATCAGATGAGCAGAGAGGGGTGATAAGCCTCAGCTGAACTGCATGGAGGCTTACAAGCCAACCAAAAGTATATCCTCCAACTCCAATAATAACTGTTGTCAGTTTTTTTGGGGGGGGGGATCAATCTGTATGATGGCCGAGTCCCTTCTCATTCCTGGACTCCTGGATTCAGCAAGGGTTAAAAATCTAACAGAGGATTCCATTGCAGAATTAGTCAGGTGAAATTCTTTGTGAGAGAATGACCACTTGAGGGCCACCATTAGGACAACAAAAGAAGTGATGGTGCCCTGTGAGGCAGCCACACCTGGCTGATACTCAGAAGGGCCATAGCTTGCTTCTCTGTGACTGCTCCATTCAACAGCTGTAATGTGCCTGCCTTTCAATTGTGTGGACAGGTGGAGTCCCCCAAAACCCTGGGCGGTCCCCGTGCGGAATAACGACTCAAGACAATGTGCTATGGGATTAAAATTGAATCATAGAATCATAGAGTTGGAAGAGACCACAAGGGCCATCGAGTCCAACCCCCTGCCAAGCAGGAAACACCATCAGAGCACTCCTGACATATGGTTGTCAAGCCTCTGCTTAAAGACCTCCAAAGAAGGAGACTCCACCACACTCCTTGGCAGCAAATTCCACTGTCGGACAGCTCTTACTGTCAGGAAGTTCTTCCTAATGTTTAGGTGGAATCTTCTTTCTTGTAGTTTGGATCCATTGCTCCGTGTCCGCTTCTCTGGAGCAGCAGAAAACAACCTTTCTCCCTCCTCTATGTGACATCCTTTTATATATTTGAACATGGCTATCATATCACCCCTTAACCTCCTCTTCTCCAGGCTAAACATGCCCAGCTCCCTTAGCCGTTCCTCATAAGGCATCGTTTCCAGGCCTTTGACCATTTTGGTTGCCCTCCTCTGGACACGTTCCAGTTTGTCAGTGTCCTTCTTGAACTGTGGTGCCCAGAACTGGACACAGTACTCCAGGTGAGGTCTGACCAGAGCAGAATACAGTGGCACTATTACTTCCCTTGATCTAGATGCAATACTCCTATTGATGCAGCCCAGAATTGCATTGGCTTTTTTAGCTGCCGCGTCACACTGTTGGCTCATGTCAAGTTTGTGGTCAACCAAGACTCCTAGATCCTTTTCACATGTACTGCTCTCAAGCCAGGTGTCACAGCGACCTTGACGTAACACCTTCAACAGCGACCTTGACGTAGCAGCGCCCACGTACCTGTGGAGAAGAGGTTAACCTGCAAAAGAAGTCTTAACTGAGGGTGGGTAGGGTGGGAGAAGCTCTGGAGCCAACTGACGATTCCCAGGTAAGATCCTCCCTCTATTGTGTGGGCAGGTAGTCCCTTGCCCTACCTGGCCTGATCACCTTGGCAACGCCTGCCCAGGCGGGATTGGGCAACTGACTGAGGTAGGTGGAGACCTCCAGGTATCCCACCTGGGGAAAGCGAAGCCAAGCCTGTGCTAATGGGGCTGCATGGGGTCCAGGGGGCTGCGCGCGACCAGGCAAATTCCCCCTCCCCATTTAATGTGGGGAGCGGTCATTCCTGTAGGAAGAAATTCCTCCCCCCTTGCCCACAGCCTCAATTCCTTCCTGTTTATTATGGCTTAACTAAATGCACTGGTAACAGAAATAATATTTCATGCTGCATTCATTAATTTGCCTGTTTTACCTCTGAGACAATAAAAATGCCAATAATCATTGATAGTTCTGCCAACATTTGACTGCTTTTAACAAGCTGCTCTCTGATCCTTCAAATTATTTCCCGTAATAGATGGGCTCCCCGCTGTCAGCGCTGATTTCATCGTGAAGTGTATTAGTCTAACCAATGTAGGCACTCAAAGCAGGGGCCGTTTTGGCAACAGAACAACTGGCAAAACCTTCCGATGCAACCAGATTACATTTGGACATCATCCTATCCCTGCGAGGCTTGCAGAGGACAAAGTAGTGAGATTGGCATTATCCCTAATTTCCAAAGACTTCCCTGAAATTGTATAAATATAGTTCTCACCTCAGTTGATGTTGAGCTTTTAACCGGGAAAGGAAGTGGGGAATTTAGAGGGAGAAAGTGAGCCAGGAAGAGGATTTTGGCTGCGCTCAGTCAGCATTTTATTCCAATGCCTGAAAATTTCCACATTTTATGTGTTCTTTCACATGTCATAAAAGCTACTTCTGGTAATCCAGTAGTATCTAGTGAAAATTTACATGCTCATTTCACACACAAAATGATTTTCAGTTTTAATACATTTCTATAATTACACTATCATTTTACATTTCAAAACTTGATTTCCTTCCCCCTCTTTCTGCAGTTCCTTAAATTTTATTTTTAATATTTTCTACATATCCAAATTAACTTAATTTGCTTGTTTATTCATCTACTTTAAATATATACTCTTATAAAACTGCAGGTTATTACAATAATCCTGCCAATGTTCTTATATGTTTACAGTTTGTTTGTAAATATTCCATAAACCATTTCCATTCTTTTATAAAAAGTTGGTTATCTTGATTGCTTATTTTTCCGGTAAGTTTCGCCATTTCTGCACATCCATTCTTCCTTTGCTGGGACTTCTTTCCATTTGGGGCAAGTAACATTCTTGCTGCTGTAGTCACATACACGAATAAATTTCTATACAGTTTGGGTAGTTCTGTCTCTATAATTCCCAAAAGGAAAGCTTCTGTTTTGCGTTGTTTTTTTTAAACAAAAGTTATTTTAAACATCTTTTTCAATTCATTATATATCATTTCCCAGTAAGCCTTAACCTTACTACAAGGTTTAACCTTACTGTAAGGTCACATGTTAATTTCAATGCTGTTTCCGGCTGGGGCCAGGAAGAGAGCCATTTGCAACCAAACCCTGGAACTCAGAAAATTGTAGGTGTTTTGTCTTGTAATTTCACATAACGAGATTTGGGGTGGTCTCCCGGCCTAAAGTTATTTCCCACTATTTAAAAGTTGGCAAAACACGGTGGAACACTGATCCCATAACACAACAGGTACTATAAGTGTAAAAGGAATTCAAGTAGGATGCCATGTTGGTCTACATGAATCTGAAGAAGTGTGTATGCACACGAAAGCTTATACCTAAAACTACTCAGTTGGTCTCTAAGGTGCTACATTATAATTTTTAAATTCTTTTGGAAGGATTCTTTTAAAGACTTTCTTAGATCATATAACTTTTTTGAAGGCTTGATTCTTTTAAGGGAGTTTTTAAGAAGAGTCTTTTAAACTATCTTTTTAAAGGATTGTTTTAATTTATTGTAAAAGGGATGTTAGCAATTGGGCCAGAAACGCTATCATTACAACCAGTAACAACCAGTATAACCTAGTAAAGCCCATTGTGGTACCCTACATGCCCTTCCAGGGCTGTCCCCTCAACAGCTGTGATCCCAGGTGAGGCTCCACAACTGGTTTTCTCTGTTGAGCAGAGGGGTCAACTCCAATTTCTAACCACCCTTTCGCACAAGTGTGAGTGAATTTAGGGTGACAGAGTGGCATATAGGTTATGGTTACCAGACGTCCCCATTTCCCAGGGACAGTCCCTGGATTTACAAATCTGTCTCCCGACAAAATCTGTCCCCGGATTTCATTTAATGTCCCCGGATTTATTTTTTAAGTGTTGTAGATTTATTAGTAGGGAATGAATGTTCCGTGATTGGTTCAACGGCACAAGACACATCATATGGGGACTTCCAGCAAGGCAAAATGGCGGGCGGCACGGCAGCAAGCAACTCCTGAAGCCAGCCAAAGCCAACTGCACAACCAGGCTGGCTCCGGACTGCTGAGACTGCCACTGCCGAGGGGGAACCAGGGACGCCTGGTGCGTCAACTGGGGGAACTGCTGACACACACACAACCCGCGACCCAAATTCAGCCGGGAGCGAGAGCGCCTGCTCACCCGGCTGACTGCCCAGCGTTGCTACGGGGCCAGGAAAACCCCAGAGCCAATGCAGGGAGAAGGAGGAGAGGAGAAGGAGAAGGAAGAGAGAGAAAGAGGAAGGAGAAAAAAGAGGGGAGCCCTGGCATTGCCACGCCGCCGCCACTGAGGAGAGGTAGGAGAGCACCGGGAGGGCAAGGACACATGGCCAAGCCCAGGTCCGATCCTACTCCATGGCGGCTAGCGCTCCAAGAGAGCAGGTCAGGGTCCAGAGGAAGGACGTGCGACAGAGGAGACCACAGAAGAGACTTCTTTTTTTTAAAAAAAAGCAACTTTTTAAATAACTTTTTTCTCTTTTCAATAAAAAAGTGTCCCCGGATTCTTTGAAAAAAAATCTGGTAGCCTTAATATAGGTACCAAAGTGAGAAAGGAGCATTAGAGATTGGAACAGAAGCACTGGCTGCCATTACAATCGGTAAAACTTAACTTAATAAATGCCATGCTTGGACACAGTCTTGGCGAGGAGGGAAAGAGGGAGGGAAAGTTGGTGTGGTGGGAAAATCGGAAGCCGAGTGAGCAGATGAGCATTCGTGAGGGGAGAAAGGTGAGCAGAGATGCGGCAGGATACATGTAAAACACTTTAACTGTCATGGCTTTCGCCCCCTCAAGGAATCTTGGGAACTGCTTTTTTTTACGGGTGCGGAGAGTTGTTAGGAGACCGCTGTCTCCCTCACAGAACGACTGTTCCCAGAGTGGCTTAACAAATCTATCTGCCTTCCTAAGGAACTTGTTGAAAGAGCAAACATAGTAAAATTATTGAAATATTACTTTAAAGACTTGTTTGTTTGTTTGTTTGTTTGTTTGTTTGTTTGTTTGTTTAGCAAACTTTCTGTCCCGCCTGATTGCAAGAAAACCTCAAGAGCATTTTTCTTCTCACTGTGCGCATGACATCAGGGTAAGTTTGCCTAACCAGAAATGTTCTAGCAGGGGTTTACAACCATGCAATGAAGATGCCTGCTTAATATCAATAGGCAGGAAGTTACAGAGAAAAAGCACGGCCACACTGGTGGTGATGTGGGGGAGAAAACCTGATTTCCTGCAAACACAATCCAAACCTTGTTTTCACTGAATGTCTTAACCAGTTTAAAGCAACAAATCACGGCTACGTATGTGGCCCGCACCAGGCCAATGATAGTGTTACAGTACGACTTCCAAACAAAACGTGGCATTTCCTTACACAGAAATTGCATATCCGAGTTCGGCGTAATTCCATTTTCTGCCAATTTAAATGACACAGCAGCCCTCAAAGAATTGCCATTGGGTGAGGCTGTTGCAGCCTGCCTGTTAGAAATCCCCAGCCCTCCGCTTGCTGGCTGTTCCAACAATACTCTGTGGAAAATAAAATTACTATTAACAATTTAAGTCTGGGGTGTTTTGATAGGTGTGCTGAGGGATGCCAAGAATTGCACGCTTCAAACTTCCTAGAGGGCGCCAGCAGTCAGGCAAAGCACCATTGCACCTTAACAGGCTCGTACGACGTGCTTCTTCTGCTTCAACATCAATTCTTAGCCTTGGGGCTCCCTGATATGACGTTCTTTCTCAGCTATCCACAGAAAGAGGGAAGCAAATGTGTGTTAAAGGGAATCTGTCGAAAGCAGCCCAGTGCTTTAGAGCTGTAATAATGTCTGGGGAGCCCAAACTGCTTATTTTCTCAGTTTGTTTTCCGTCTCTCTCTCTAAGCCTGCATGTAAAGGAGCTCCCTTAAGTCGCTGAGGGGATTTGCGTGGCGTTTTTCATGCCAGCTCCAAAGTTTCCTGAAGTCAGGGCCGGCCCACCCATGAGGAAAGGTGAGGCGAGTGCCTCAGGCGGCAGCATCCACTGGGGCAGCAGATCCAGTCTCCAATGGATGCCTCGCCTGCTGCCGCCACTGCCGTGTGCTCCTTGGGGGGCCGATTCTGCCCCCTCTTCAGCAGCCCCCCTCCCAATGCCGCCTCTATAGCCAGTGGCATAGCGTGGGTTGTCAGCACCCGGGGCAAGGCAAGTAATTTGCGCCCCCTAACCCGCGGATTTGCGCCCCTAACCCTAACCCCCAGATGTTGCGCCTGGTGTGGCCGCCCCCCCCTGCACCCCCCACGCTACGCCACTGTCTATAGCAGCGTCTCCACAAATAGGAGGTGCTGCTAGTCTCCCCTGTAATAAACGAAAATCTGCCCTTATTCCCTTATGGGGGACACAAGAGCTGTTTTAGAGTCCTTTGAAGGTTTTCCATCAGTCAGAGAAAATAACAGAGGCCAACCAGAGAATATTGAGAAGCAAAGCAGCTTGTAAGCCTGATCTTTATCGAACTGTTGCAACAGGTTTCCCCCTTCACACGCAGGAGAAGGAGGAGGACCCAGAACCCAGGGGTGCCCACCCTTATATAGACATTTTAAATTGCCTGCCTTGGAATCCAAGACCACCCCCAGATACATCATAACTACCGTAGTTCCTGAGCCAGATCACAGGCTCACCCTATTCATACACAGACATACCCTTAAGAGAGGATTTGTGGATGAAAAGACAATGGGAAGGCTTTTCCATTTTCCTTTGACTTTGCAGAGAACATTTGGTCAGTTTGGGAGTCAGAATGGTTCCAGGGCTGTTTTCCTGTGCTGCTTCAGACATGTGGCTTATATATTTATTTATGTATGTGTTTGCTTGGTACATTTATGAACATTTATTATATATATATAAGACATCAATTTGTTTTATTTCACCGCCCCCCCTTAAATGAAATGGTGGGGGCTGCCCTCTGGGGACTCCTGGGTTTGGAGTCCCACTTCAACCATCAAGTAAAGCTGATTTTATCCCCCGCTTGTTCCTGATGCGGAACCTTACTCACCTCTTCTTCCCTGGCAGGGGTGGCACTTTTTTGAGGTTTGCCTCAGGTGCCAAAATCTATTGGACTACAACGTCTACAATACAAGCAGCGACTGTTTTAGGTGTGTACCAATAGGCATATACTGTGCACATGAACATTGCGCTGAACTTGGATGTGGCCGGAAAATGTTACAAAAACAGGTAGGGTGGGGACTGAACGGGGCAGGGAGGCCTTACATGGGCTCTGCCAATATCTGTGGGGGTCAAGAACATAACCCCCCATACAAAACCATCACTGCCTGCATCCTTTCTGTTCTTCCTTTAAAATTTTTTTTTATTCTATTTATACTTTTCAGCTTTATACATTTCACTGATTTTACAATCATTTCGACATTCCAAAACTTGACTTCGTCCCCCCTCTTTCTGCGGTTCCTTAAATTTACTTTTAATATCTTCTGCATATCCAAATTAACTTAATTTGCTTGCTTATTCATCTTTGAATATATACTCTTATGAAACTGCAGGTCATTACAATAATCCTGCCAGGGTTTTTATCTGTTTACAATTTATCTGTAAATATTCAATAAACCATTTTTTTTTAAAAAAAAGGTTTGTTATCTTGATTTCTTATTCTTCCAGTAAGTTTCGCCATTTATGAATATCCCATAAGTTTTTGTATCCATTCTTCCTTTGCTGGGACTTCTTCTTCTTTCCTTTTTTGGGCAGGTAATTTTTTGCCACTGTAGTCGCATACATGAAACTTAATCATATATTCATGAATCCATTCTGTTCATCCTAATGGAATGAGAGTCATTGTATGAAAGCACACCATGTGGAGGTACAGTGGTACCTCAGGTTAAGTACTTAATTCCTTCCGGAGGTCCGTTCTTAACCTGAAACTGTTCTTAACCTGAAGCACCACTTTAGCTAATGGGGCCTCCTGCTGCTGCCGCGCCACCAGAGCACGATTTCTGTTCTTATCCTGAAGCAAAGTTCTTAACCTGAAGCACTATTTTTGCGTTAGTGGAGTCTTTAACCTGAAGCGTATGTAACCTGAAGCGTATGTAACCCGAGGTACCACTGTATACATGAACAGCAGGACATTTCAGCATAATCTCTTCAGCAAAATAATTTGATCACAATTGCCCTGTGTGCTACGTATATCCAGTACTATGGCACTTGTGGGGTGGCTGCTTATCAGTATATTTTCTCAAAACCAAGCTTTGCAACACAAACAGCGAAATCCAAAGCAAGGCTGCTTGGATGTGAGTCCCACAGAATTCAGTGGGATTTACTCCGAGGTAAGAAAAATCACTGGGGAGAAATCAAAGGTATACCTACCTAATTACCAAGGCGTAAACCAATACTCTGCCTTTCTTTGAAATTCACGCTTCTCCAAATTTTGAAATGCAGTTCTCCAGCAAATCAGTGTGTACAAAAATGCATATCTTTAGGCAAATATAGATACGCATATTTTTATAACATGTAGAAGTGCATTATATGAGGGGAAACTCCTTTGCAAAAAAGGTGCAAATCGGGCAAAATTGCGTACAAAAATGTGTAGTTAGGAGAAATCTGCAATAAAATGCTGATGAATTTTCATGAGGGCATACGAAAAAAGGCAAACTGATGAGGAAATGTGGAGAAACTGAACTTGTTGTTGTTTAGTCGTTCAGTCGTGTCCGACTCTTCATGACCCCAAACTGAACTTAAGACTGGAAAAACGAATCAGAATCAGAGAATCAGAAATTGTCAGATTTGCCCATCTCTACTCTAAAGTAAGCTAGTGTGGGATTGCTGCCTAATTCGATTACTTTCACATCACTATTCCGTGCTGCTAATACTTTCCCCTCTACACAATGAGAAACTAAGGCGGAAGGGAATATTTTTTTCTGCGCTTAATAAGGTCAGCAGTCTGTGAAAAAACAAAGATGGAAAAATGCATCACTTTTTATGTATAAAATTCCACTTGAGCAGAAACATGTCGTTGCCCCCCACTCTGCGTTTGTGTATTTATAGAGTTTACCATTTGGCAAAGAAACAGCATTAAAATGTTTTTATGTGCAAATGTGTTGTGAGGCCCTGCATACTGGTGGAGTTGTGGGTGCCATTGACACAGTGTTGTTGTTGTTGTTTAGTCGTTCAGTCGTGTCCGACTCTTCGTGACCCCATGGACCAGAGCACGCCAGGCACTCCTGTCTTCCACTGCCACCTGCAGTTTGGTCAGATTCATGTTTGTAGCTTCGAGAACACTGTCTAACCATCTCGTCCTATGTCGTCCCCTTCTCCTTGTGCCCTCCATCTTTCCCAACATCAGGGTCTTTTCCAGTGAGTCTTCTCTTCTCATGAGGTGGCCACAGTATTGGAGCCTCAGCTTTACGATCTGTCCTTCCAGTGAGCACTCAGGGCTGATTTCCTTAAGAATGGATAGGTTTGATCTTCTTGCAGTCCATGGGACTCTCAAGAGTCTCCTCCAGCACCATAATTCAAAATCATCAATAATTCGGCGATCAACCTTCTTTATGGTCCAGCTCTCACTTGCATACATCACTACTGGGAAAATCATAGCTTTACACAGACCTTTGTTGGCAAGGTGATGTCTCTGCTTTTTAAGATGCTGTCAAGGTTTTTCATTGCTTTTCTCCCAAGAAGCAGCCGTCTTTTAATTTTGTGACTGCTGTCACCATCTGCAGTGATCATGGAACCCAAGAAAGTAAAATTTCTCACTGCCTCCATTTCTTCCCCTTCTATTGACACAGTAATGATGTGTTAATGGCGGATTTATACCAGACCACCCACAAATCGTTTCACTTTGGTACTTGCTAGTTGATGGTTCCCCAGTGTTATTATATTATCTTGCACAATTGAGGTGGCGGAGAATAAACTGGAAAATTAGTGGTAGGAAAATTTACAGACATTCAGCAGGAAGCTGCAGGGAATGAACCGACTCGAAACGAGGCAGTATGTTCACCCCCAAACCTTGGTGGAAAGTACTGAAAACTGGATCGCCTGTAAGCATCCCAATACCATTGCATGTACAAATTAATCATGAATGCACAATAAAAAATACATCTGGACGGGCCCTGCTTTGTATTGGTTCCCCTTCTTGCACTCTGCTTATTGGAAACTGAAACACACTAAAATCACAGGGGGCAGGAAAATGCCCATTTAAATATCAATCAACACAATGTATTTTCATTTTGTGTCCATTCCATAATCCCAGTGGCGTGTTTCAGAGCATGGATAATATATGCAAGCTAGTTAATTGGACTGAGTTTGCTGCCATGACTTAAGAAAAAAGGGCATTATGATTTTACATGGCATGCAATATTTTTATTTTTTTAAAAAATATATATATAAACCATTCCTGTAGGAAGTAAGCCCAATTGATTTCAATGGGATTTGCTTCCTAGTAATGATGCTCAGAACGGCAGATTCTTTATGTAATTGGCTCTCTCCCTAGCCTCCAATTTTGACATGAAACTGAACAGTGATAGGCAACTTGTGTGAGAACTATAATTTAGTGGGGTTTTAGAAAAACATATATTTTAAATAAGATAATGATCAGCTGTCTGTAAACATGGTGTGTTGTGTGTTTCTGTATAGGGTAATTATAAGAAAGACGTCCATAAAATGCAAGTAAATAATGTTTTTGGATAGATTTGTACATGATAATCAAGACAATCCATCACTGGGCTTATGCCTGACAAACTAATGGATGTCAAGGGGTTCACAAAAGAACATTAGTGTTTCTTGATGATGGGATATCTCTCTCTCCTGCCTTTGGAATGTGACACCCATCAGAGTTTGGAGAAGGGACAGAAAGCAGTCATATATTATAACTTGCCTGGTGTCAGTACCCTGTTAGTTCCTAATACTGAAAAGAGATGTGTGGGGTTTTTTGTGCATGTGTTTTGGATGAACTCTTACATAAAGGTAAAGGGACCTCTGACCGTTAGGTCCAGTTGCGGACGACTCTGGGGTTGCGGCACTCATCTCGCTTTATTGGCCGAGGGAGCTGATGTACAGCTTCCAGGTCATGTGGCCAGCATGACTAAGCCACTTCTGGTGAACCAGAGCAGCGCACAGAAATGGTGTTTACTTTCCCGCTGGAGCGGTACCTATTTATCTACTTGCACTTTGACGTGCTTTCGAACTGCTAGGTGGGCAGGAGCAGGGACCGAGCAACAGGAGCTCACCCCGTCGCAGGGATTCGAACCACCGATCTTCTGAATCAAATTAGCAACTGAATCAAATTTCTCACCAGTGCTACTCTCCAGAGCCAGCCTGTTATGTACTGAAGTTCTCACCCTGGGCCGGCAGGGGGATACCGTAGATAGTTTTCACTCAGGTCCGCATATGCAAATAAGGAAAGTGACATTCAGTGATCGGATAGTTACAGAAAGTTGTTACTGTTGCTTTGTAGTTGAGCTCTATATAAGCAGGTTGACTGAACCCTTCAGTTCAGTTCTGTTCTGGCCTGTGAATAAACAAGAGCTGTCTGAAGAATCGCTGTGTCGTCTGATAAGTTCACCCACAACTTAACACAACCCACTGACGAGGCAGAGTGAAGGACCTGCCTCAGGTGGTAGAAGTGGGAAGAGGCGGTGCCACACCCACCGTGCCCTTTCTGCCACGGCTGGAACATTCCCCTCTCATTGGCGAGAGGGAGGCGTTCCGGGATAAGGCATTGCCACTCGTCTTCCCTGCCCTGGGACAGAGAAGGCAAGTGGCGACACCTTGTGGAATGCCCTGCCTGTCATTTGGCAAGGGAGGGAGCATTTCTCGGCCTCAGATGGTGACATGGGACACCACTGGGACAGCCCTCTCCTGCTGCTCTCCACCCCTACTGTCACCATGGGTTTTAGACATTGGTAGCCTTGTCCTCTACAAAATTTAATGACTATACAACTCTCAGCTTTTTCATAGAATCATAGAGTTGGAAGAGACCACAAGGGCCATCGAGTCCAACCCCCTGCCAAGCAGGAAACACCATCAGAGCACTCCTGACATATGGTTGCCGCATCACACTGTTGGCTCATGTCAAGTTTATGGTCAACCAAGACTCCTAGATCCTTTTCACATGTACTGCTCTCAAGCCAGGTGTCACCCATCTTGTATTTGTGCCTCTCATTTTTTTTTGCCCAAGTGCAATACTTTACATTTCTCCCTGTTAAAATTCATTTTGTTTGTTTTGGCCCAGTTCTCTAATCTGTCAAGGTCGTTTTGAAGTGTGATCCTGTCCTCTGGGGTGTTAGCCACCCCTCCCAGTTTGGTGTCATCTGCAAATTTGATCAGGATGCCCTTGAGTCCATCATCCAAGTCGTTGATAAAGATGTTGAATAAGACCGGGCCCAAGACAGAGCCCTGTGGCACCCCACTAGTCACTCTTCTCCAGGATGAAGAGGAACCATTGATGAGCACCCTTTGGGTTTGGTCAATCAGCCAGTTACAAATCCACTGAGTGGTAGCATAGTCAAGACCGCATTTTACCAGCTTCTTTACAAGAATATCATGGGGCACCTTGTCAAATGCCTTGCTGAAATCAAGGTAGGCTACATCCACTGTGTTCCCTCCATCTACCAGGCTTTTCTTTCTCCTCCTCCTTCCTTCCCACTTTTGTTCCAACATCTTGCCTGATGAAGACTTCTTTGGGACTCAAAAGCTTGCAAACTTTCTTTCGTTTCCTTTAATATACACTTCCGAAATTAAATGCAGGGCAGCAGCCGTAATTCATTTCAAGGTTTTAGTTAAAGACAAGGTTCCTCACTCCTCAGCCCTGCATGAAAATCTCAGGATGGAAGTAGTTCAGACATGCTGCAGATTTATTACTTGTAAAGTAATAGAAAATCCTTTTCACATTAGATTCCATCAGTATGTAAGTTCCCCGAGAAAACCAATTATGTAAAACTGATTGCAAGGCATTCTTTGGGCTAGGAAATTAAATCCACTTGGACTTCAGCAGAACTTCCTTGCTGCATATTTCTGATATTTTATCTCTCGTGGAAATGAAATTCAGGGCATGGAAGTACCCCCAGTTGCAAAATCAAATCCTGTGTGTCTCTGAAAGGAATCGGGGACGTGTGGTTAGGAGTTTTAGTTAGCATCTTGCTCAGACAGGTATAGGCAGCACCTTGGGATGCCGAACTGGAATGCATTTGCACATTCCCACTGATTTACACAGAACCACCTGGGACCCGTACATCTTAGGTAGTCTAGTACTGCAAAGATATGCTTGTTTACATGGGAATAAATCCTACTGAGAGCAACATGGGTGCTTACTCCCAAGCAAGTGTGCACAGGGTTGCATCTTAAGTGCAGGGCTTGCATATTTCTTCCCAGATCTGTTGTGTGGCATAGGACACAATGAGTTGACTGTGCATTGTCCTTAATTATAACTGAGCTTCCAGATTCCCCTTTTCCTTAGCCTAGGTGAAGTTTTGCTGCAGGCCTGGGCTTAGAGCCCTACCAGGAAGCTATAAATAGCCACCTTAGTCAATCTGTTTCATTATCAACACACTGTAGGAGTTTGAATTAAGGATATGGGAGAAGCCCTGCCATTCCAGATGAAGGAAATCTACAGCCAGGTGTCCTGTTTCCTACAATGGCTAACTAGATGCCAATGGGAAGACCACAGGCAAGACATGAATACAATAGCTCCTGGTTCAGCAAACCACGATGCATGTATATTTCCTGTCTTGGGGGAAAGATTAGCACTACATCTTATTCCTTATGGACACTGAAGAAGTAGAACTTCCCTTTCTGTGTGAAGGTGTCAATAACCACACTAATATGACTCTCCTAGCTTCTCCTGCTGGTGTTCGGCTGTCACCAAGTGAATACCATTTTCCAGCAGAGAATGCAATTTATAAATGGCCAGACTGATTGACAGAGACATTTTTAAGCATGCACCTAAGACTAAAGCCAAACAATGTGTTTGCAAACACATGTATCCTGCAGGGTCTGCCTCTCAGAGAGTCATACTGTATAAACCAGTCACAAGAGCCATGTTCTATTGCAGATGTTAATATTTCACAGCATGAAGTAACTGGATGCATAAAACAGACTCCTTCTGGAATAAAACATTGCCCAGACCCATGGATATTGTTCAAAACTTTACTTGCCCAAGCTTCTTCAAAAACAGGTACAAAACCATCAAAGACACACCCAAAATAATGTGCATGTCCAGCATAGTTTCATCTTCTTAGAAATAAAAGACAGTTCCAAACAAACATAGAAGCAAAGGTCTCTCTCTCACACTCCTTACTGCCTCCATTTTGCCCGGAGAGGTATTCATTAACATATCTTTACTCCCACAGAGCCTGGGAACAAAAGCCCAACTCCGCAAGGTGGCGATTTGCAACTCAATAGCCTCCCGTGTGATTTAAGGTTAAACACCTTGTGACATCTAGCAGAGAACAATAACAGTTTATTATCAACCAGTTAAAGCTCAGAGAGCACTTATTATAATGCAATGGGGGAAAACTCCAATGTTAGCAATACACATTTAGCCATACTCCATTTCAGTGTCGATTAAACAATTGTATTTAAAATGTTCTACCTCAACAATGGGTAAAACAGTCATCCTGGCATGTGATTCCCAGCAAATGGCATTCAGAGGCATACTGCTTGCAACAGTGGAAGGAGAACACACTATGCTGCTGGATGCCTCCAGGATGTACGTTACCATCAGCAAAGGATGAATTGGCATTAGGAGAATCCAGTTTAAAGAGAGGGGCTGGACCTTGTGAATGCAAAAGCCTGTTTGTAGATGAGATTAAAGGTAAAGGGACCCCTGACCATTAGGTCCAGTCGTGACCGACTCTAGGGTTGTGGCACTCATCTTGCTTTATTGGCCGAGGGAGCCGGTGTACAGCTTCCGGGTCATGTGGCCAGCATGACTAAGCCGCTTCTGGCGAACCAGAGCAGCGCACAGAAATGCCATTCACCTTCCCGCTGAAGCGGTAACTATTTATCTATTTGCACTTTGACGTGCTTTCGAACTGCTAGGTTGGCAGGAGCAGGGACCGAGCAATGGGAGCTCGCCCCATAGCGGGGATTCAAACCACCGACCTTCTGATCGGCAAGTCCTAGGCTCTGTGGTTTAACCCACAGCGCCACCAGCGTCCCATAGATGAGATTAGGTGTCACCTTAAAACGTTTCTGGGAAAGTAAATACAGTACCTAAAAACACTAGATTTATTGTTAATTCATGTGTAGCGGCTATTCGTTTCTCAAACCAGTGCTGCAAGTTTTCCTTTCTTGCAGCTGTGATTTTGAACACTTAGGGACATTTACTATGGGCTACCCAGTACAGGGGGACCTGGGTGGCACGCTGTGGGTTAAACCACAGAGCCTAGGACTTGCCGATCAGAAGGTTGGCGGTTCGAATCCCCGCGACGGGGTGAGCTCCTGTTGCTCGGTCCCTGCTCCTGCCAACCTAGCAGTTCTAAAGCACGTCAAAGTGCAAGTAGATAAATAGGTACCGCTCTGGCGGGAAGGTAAACGTTGTTTCCGTGCGCTGCTCTGGTTCGCCAGAAGCGGCTTAGTCATGCTGGCCACATGACCCGGAAACTGTACACCGGCTCCCTTGGCCAGTAAAGCGAGATGAGCGCTGCAACCCCAGAGTCGGTCACGAATGGACCTAATGGTCAGGGGTCCCTTTACCTTCACCTTTACCCAGTACAGGAATCTATCTATAGCGGTAGTTGAAGGAGTTGATGGGTCATTCTTGTTTGAAGAAGAATGACAACCTCCTGCAAGTTAAACCTGTTTTGAAATCCGGAAATCTGCTTCAGGTGGAGGTGGCGGCTCAGGACATCTTGCAAGCAGTGCCATGGCACAAAGGAAGTGGCTTTTTTCGGTGGCCTTTTCTCCGGTTTTTGTTTTTACACCGATGCAAAGAGAGGGCTTGTTAATCCTTTACACTCGTCCTGGTGGCAGTTCCCCCACTGTTCTGCCAGACAATGCGGTTTTGATTGCTTTTGCATCCTGCCAGGCTTCCCAACTATAAAAAATGCATAATCAAAAACGAAAAGACACGTCCAAGACATAAAACCGGAGACGAATGCATTGGGGGGGAGTTATATATGTGGATGTCTGTTTGCAGGTAATTAGGGACCAGCGCCTATGAAGGAAATAAAATGAGGGCACTGCATAAAAGCTTTGATTAGCGCGGCAGGATTATAAACGGCTGCTAAAATAACACGGGGGTAGAAGGAAAATGGGGGGGGGGGAGGGAATGAAACTTAAATTAGGAAAGGCTAAAACCATATGATGCAGCTTGCATGGATTTCCATTTACAGCAAAGGCTCTTGAAAGAGCCTTTTCATCCGGCACAGAAACAAACATGAAATATTTCCCTGTTAACAGCTGCAGTCGATAATAAGAGCACCTGAGCAGACTCCTTTCTGCTGCTTTGGCCTGTTGCTGTGATGATCATTACGTGCTTTTGACCTCGAGCTAATGAAGCAAGAAAGAGAGGCAGAGCCACAGGGAAATGCCAATGATGGAATTAATAATAAATTAAAACGCGAGAAAGCTGGCCCTCCTCTCTTTGTGACCCGCATAGAAAGCTGAAAGAATGCTCTCATGTGTAGAGATGAGGGAAGGGCACAGAGCGTCTGTTTTGCATGCAGAAGGTCCCAGGTTCAAGTCCTGCCAGAGATGTAGCGTGGGGGGTGCCGTGGGTGCTGTGGCCCAGGGCGCAATTTTGAGAGGGGAAGCAAAAGGCGCCCCTGCAGCAGGCTCCTGTTGGGTGTGGGGCAGCTAGCCAGGGATGCTGCTCCAGAGAAGCGGACACGGAGCAATGGATCCAAACTACAAGAAAGAAGATTCCACCTAAACATTAGGAATAACTTTCTGACAGTAAGAGCTGTTTGACAGTGGAATTTGCTGCCAAGGAGTGTGGTGGAGTCTCCTTCTTTGGAGGTCTTTAAGCAGAGGCTTGACAACCATATGTCAGGAGTGCTCTGATGGTGTTTCCTGCTTGGCAGGGGGTTGGACTCGATGGCCCTTGTGGTCTCTTCCAACTCTATGATTCTATGATTCTATGATGCTATGGATCAGTGTTTCCCAACCTGGAGTCTCCAGCTGTTTTTGGACTACAACTCCCATCATCCCTAGCTAACGAGACCAATGGTCAGGAATGATGGGAATCGTAATCTGGGGGGAAACGGCTGGAGACCCAAGTTTAGAAAACACTGATCTGGCTGGAACGCGTCCATGAATTCCGATAATGCCTCTTGCCTGCCTGAATGGGAGACCGATAAAGGCTTGTGTAGAAACTCGCCTACTGTACGAAGGTAAAAAAATCCCATTCGTTGCTCCGCCCACTTTGGCCTCTGGCCACGCCCACCACTGGCATGCGGCCCCTGAAAGCTCTCGCAGGTGGGAAATGTGGCTTAAGGACTGGCTGGTGGCAAAGCTAGCCAGCTCATGTAAGCAGCCCCTCTATCGATCCTGGTATGCCCCGCAGAGGACCTTAAGGTCCACAAATGACAACATTCTGGAGGTCCCAAGTCACAACGTGGTTAGGTTGGTCTCAACTAGGGCCAGGGCCTTTTCAGTACTGGCCCCAACTTGTTGGAATGCTCTGTCACAAGAAACTAGGGCCCTGTGGGACTTGACAGCTTTCTGCAGGCCCTGCAAGACAGAGCTGTTCCACTTGGCATTTGGTTTGGACTCAGTCTGACCCTTATGCTTCTCTCCCCTTATGGTTTTGACTTTTAAAATGAGGCTGCATTTTAAATTGCATTTTAATTTTGTTTTTGTTTTTCTTTTTTTCGTTATTATGTTTTTATTGAAATTTTATTGATGTTAGCCACCCTGAGCTCTGCTCTGGCCAGGGAGGGCGGGGTATAAATAAAATTTATTACTATTATTATTATTATTATTTACAGATCATTCATATTTGGTCAAGGCCTGTCCCTAAGAATGGAAAAAAACCTGTTGTGGATGGAGATTTATATCACGCGGAGGCTGAATTATCGCGGCAGAGGGAATGTCAACCTATTGTTCCTTCTGGAGTGCGCAAACATGCTTTAAACATAGAAAATAACTTATGAGGGCACACTGTTTTGTTGTAGCTATAATTAATAGTGGAGCGGGGCACCATTTTCTGTCCCACCTGTTCTGCACACTTAAACTGCTGAGTACAATAAAGGTAAAGGTACCCCTGCCCGACAGGGCCAGTCGTGACCGACTTTAGGGTTGCGCGCTCATCTCGCTCAAGAGGCTGGGAGCCGGCGCTGTCCGAAGACACTTCCGGGTCACGTGGCCAGCGTGACGAAGCTGCATCTGGTGAGCCAGCGCAGCACACAGAATGCCGTTTATCTTCCCGCTATAAAGCGGTCCCTATTTATCTACTTGCACTTTGGGGTGCTTTCGAACTGCTAGGTTGGCAGGAGCTGAGTACAATACTAAGGACCATAATGGTCATTAGGCACCAGTGACCTATTTTTCTAGCTGGGCCTACCTATCATTATGCTGAGATTACAATTAGCCGCATGATGTCTTGTTAGTTTTGCTCTGCTGCTTGCGCTGAATGGCTGGCTTGCTGGGTTAAAAGACGAAGGAATCGATCTTCCAGCTCTGAGGTCCTTACCCTCACCAAGTGTCAGAGACCAGCAGGACGCGGATGAGTGTGTATTGGTAGAAGGGGAACTGGAATCTGACTTGGGAGAGAAGGGTCAGAGATTTGTGGGAAACTGTACCATCCAGGAGGCAAAAATCAGAGGCAGGGGACGCTTCAGAGCTAGAGGAAGAGGAGGAAGAGGCAGGTCAGGCAAGTGAAGATACAGGTTCTTCCCCACCCTCTCAGACCCTTCAAGTGTTCCTATTTTTCATGTACCGTATTTTTCGCACCATAGGACGCACCGGACAATAGGATGCACCTTGTTTTAGAGGGGGGAGAACAAGAAAAAAAAATTCTCCCCCTCTCTGCCCAGTGCCCCTTCAGCGAAGCGGCAGGAGGCGCTGTGCAGAGAGAGGGAGAATTTTCCCCCTCTTGTTTTTCCGCTCTAAAACAAGGTGCCGTTTAAGGTGTGTTCAGGCGGCTACCTTGGAAGCCTGGAGAGCGAGAGGGGTCGGTGCACACCGACCCCTCTTGCTCTCCAGGCTTCAGGTTCCTTTCAACCTGCTCTTTGACAACTAGTCAGATGGGGAGGGTATAAATAGTAATGTTGTTGTTGTTGGACATCCCCATTTTCATCAGAGAAATGTTGGAGGGTATGATACACATCCAGTTTTAATAATCAAGGAAATAGTTCACAGTCTGCGAAAAGCTATACAGTGGTACCTCCGGTTACGAACTTAATTCATCCCGGAGGTCCGTTCTTAATCCAAAACTGCTCGTAACATGAGGCACGCTTTCACTAATGGCGCGACCCGGGGCAAAGTCCGCAACAAGGGGCATCTACTTCCGGGTTAGCGGAGCTCATAACCCGCAGCGTTCGCAAGGAGGTACGTAACACGAGGTTCCACTGTACGATGTGTTCAAGCTCACCTTCACCCCTTTGAATGTCCACTCCTCTTTCATTCTGCATCCTGCCCCCTAAGCAGCACATTTACCCCCATTGTTGAGCCAAGCTTGAAGAGAGTCACTTGTGTTGAACTTGCCGCGGTGATAAAAGAAGCAGAGGCCAGTCTCATTTCATTTCCACGGGGGAACAGATCAGTTTACTCATCTGAAAATTGCTGCTGAACGCAACTTTTCCTCCGTGCCAAGAAAATGGCCCGGGGGTTTGTTTCTGTTTTTCTGCAAGAAAGCAGGCCAGTTTGCAGTTGCGAGCTGCAGAGTGACTGGGCCGGCGGAGAACATTGATATGTACTAGCTTTTTAATAGCCCGCTTACTGCACAGTGAGCAATATCCCGTTCCCACAGTGCAAAGTAGCCTACAGTCATACTTAGCGAGGTCTAAGACACCTTCACGCAAACCGCTGGCTGGCTAACTTAAATAAACTCTTTGAAATTTAGAATGCTGCCTTTTAAGGTGTTTCAGCCATCTGAAACAGTCTTCCTGTTGAATAGTGGGTAGACATGGCAAACGACCCAGCAATTTCTCCAATGCAGCTCTTTATTTTGTAAGCTGGAACAGAACTGAACAGCAAACAGCTCAGCCGGCCTGCTTTTATAGGCAGCCGGCTGTCAACATTGCAGCAACAACAACCCAGGTTTTCCCGCCTAAAATAACTGACGTGGACCTGAGTGAAAACTATCTACAGTATCCCCCTGCTGGCTCAGGGTGAGAACCTCAGTACTGTACATAACACTTCCTACCTACCCAGTTCCTTTAAATCTCTTGTTCCTTCCCGGCTCAAGTTGCTTTTCAGATGTGAGGGAGGGCAGCACAGTGGTCTTGCTAGGCAGCTAGGAATCAGGGTTGCTGTTTGCCCTTGAAACCAAATCCAAAACTTAAACCCTCTCTAAAGTCCTCATAAAAATTCATTGGCGTCTTAGTTCAAAGTTCTCCTAATATATACGGTAGTACCTTGGGTTACATACGCTTCAGGTTACATACGCTTCAGGTTACAGACTCTGCTAACCCAGAAATAGTGCTTCAGGTTAAGAACTTTGCTTCAGGATGAGAACAGAAATCGTGCTCCGGCAGTGCGGCAGCAGCGGGAGGCCCCATTAGCTAAAGTGGTGCTTCAGGTTAAGAACAGTTTCAGGTTAAGAACGGACCTCCGGAACGAATTACCGGTAAGTACTTAACCCGAGGTACCACTGTACATTCTTCTAAGCTAGTTTGCCTAATATATAGATTTCCTCCCCAAAGCACTTTTTTCCGATACAATGCATTCTTATAGGTGTGAAGGAAATGGATTGTTTTAAAAAAGGACCCTGTATTGTGGTTTGTTTGGGGATTATGGATTTAACTTGTTAAATCTTGTTGGTTCAGGGACCCCCTTCCTACTTGTTTTAAAAATGTTTTTTTATAGAACATTTCAGCATGAAAGAGACATATCCTTTGTATCAGGATAGGGAGCCCGCAGTCTCTTGTCCTTTAATCTCTGTACAATGATTATTAAACATGTGGTGCTTTACAAACGAATAATAAGAATACGGTGCAGCTTCTTAAGAGTTTGTTCTGGTACTTGGTACTGGAGAAAAATACCATATTTTTCCGTGTATAAGACTAGGTTTCCCCCCTAAAAAACAATGTCCAAAATTGGGGGGCATCTTATACACAGATAGATCTCCCCCATTTTCTTAAATCAGACTCTCCCAAAATAGGGAGCGTCTTATACATGGGGGCATCTTCTAGGTGGGAAAATACAGTACCTCTTTTGCTTGGGAGCTACAGCATATTGGGGGCTATTGCAATATTCAGAATTTCCCTGTGGGTGGGAGCATAAACCATGAGTCTAAACTCAAATAACTGACCTTGTTTGAAAATAAATAAAAGGTGGTATTGCTTGCCACCCCATTCCCTGAGTGGTGCGAGATTCCAGGGGTTCTGGGAACTTACCTGGCATTCTGTTTCCTTGGAATGAGTGGTATCTTTAGATATATGGATTTTTCATATGTATATACTGTATAGCCTGAGCCCAAGATGGAGGAGCTCACAGCATTAACACCGCAGAAGGTCTTGGTTCTCCCATAGCCACAGTGGTGTGCAATTGGTGGACTAGGGGAACTAGGCTAGTCCCCTAAATGTTTCCTTGGTGCCTCCTTCCCAAAGCCTGGGAAGCTTCTGTCCAGCTTAGAGAGGGAGGCACGATGCTCCGGAAGGTCCAAGAGCCCTCCTGCCACCTTCCCAAAGCCCACCCAGCAATGCTCACACCTGCGATGTCGCCCCGTCGAATCGCCATTGCAAGCTAGTGCCTCTGACCTTCACTGTTCCCCTACGAAAAATTGGATCCCAGCAGAAATCAAGCATTTCTCTCCCTCTCAGGCTTCTGCCTGCAGTCTGCTTCTAGCTTCAAACACACAACTCTGGCTTTCCTTCCTTCTAATTACCAACCAGTTAAGGGAGGGAGGGGCGACCCATTTGCCCTCTGACACAGGGCCACTTCCTTTGTTATCCTAAAGACCCATACTTAGGGCCCTTAACCAAGAAGCTGGTCTGCCTATTCCAGCAATTGAAACCTTGCAATAATAATAATAATAATAATAATAATAATAATAATAATAATAATATGTTATTATTATTTATGCCCCACCCATCTGGCTGGGTTTCCCCAGCCACTCTGGGCAGCTCCCAACAGAATGTTAAAACCACAATAAAATATCAAACTTTAATAACTTCCCTAAACAGGGCTGCCTTCAGATGACTTCTAAAAGTCAGATAGTTGTTTATTTCCTTGACATCTGGTGGGAGGGCATTCCACAGGGCAGGCGCCACTACCGAGAAGGCCCTCTGCCTGGTTCCCTGTAACCTCACTTCTCGCAGGGAGGGAACCGCCAGAAGGCCCTCGGAGCTGGACCTCAGTATCCAGGTTGAATGATGGGGATGGAGACACTCCTTCAGGTATACTGGGCCGAGGCCGTTTAGGGCTTTAAAGGTCAGCACCAACACTTTGAATTGTGCTCAGAAACGTACTGGGAGCCAATATAGGTCATTCAGGACTGGTTTGGATCCAGGAATTAGAAGGGATTCAGGCATACAGCCTAACCCTCTCTGCAGACTCACAACAGTGAGATTAACTTACTGTTGTGCTCCCCTGCCGAGTTTTGCGCAGCGGATGAATACTAAATAGGCAAAGAGTGTGAAGTCATCGCGACCGACACTTGTAAACTTCTTGTCTGAACATCTGTCCACAATCAGATAACTGCAGATGATGTATGGTCCGGGTGAATAGTACTTCCTCTTCTGCTTAGCACAATGCTGTTAGCGGAAACATTTCCAAGTACTGTAATTGGGTCTGCATGGATATATTCAAAACCGCATGTGCCGTGCTCTTTAAAAGGGGACGTGTGGAGAGGCGATGCAAGATTCTGCAACAAGAGAAACAAACTTCCACACCAAACAGGTTCTGGATCTTGGAACCTGGCTGCATCACACAAATTATGCGTGTTTGCTTATTTTGTATAGTGGGTTTTGATTCTGCTCGTTGATGGCAAGAAGCCATGGGAGGGTGTTGAAATGTTATCTGCCAACCGCTTGGAGCTCTTACTCATAAGAAGAAGAAGAAGAGTTTGGATTTGATATCCCGCCTTTCACTCCCTTTAAGGAGTCTCAAAGCGGCTAACATTCTCCTTTCCCTTCCTCCCCCACAACAAACACTCTGTGAGGTGAGTGGGGCTGAGAGACTTCAGAGAAGTGTGACTAACCCAAGGTCACCCAGCAGCTGCATGTGGAGGAGCAGAGACGTGAACCCGGTTACCCAGATTACGTGACTACCGCTCTTAACCACTACACCACACTGGCCTTGTACACCTCCTTCCACCAACTCCTGCAGCCAAGCTGGTGCCAAATGTCTTGCTCTGCTTTCCTTTGGACAATATCAGCAAGGTCGAGAGGGTGGTCTTGTCATCTGGGCAGCCCAGGACCTCCCCACACGCTGCCCAGGTTTGCACCCCAAGGAGGTCATTTTGATGTGGTTTGACTTCACCTCCAGAGGAGCACTCTCAAGGCAGATGTATGCCAACAACATACAGTCAAACCTCAGGTTACAGATGCTTCAGGTTGCGTTTTTTCAGGTTACGGACCTGCCGAAACCCGGAAGTACTGGAACGAGTTACTTCCGGGTTTCGGGGGTCGCACATGCACAGAAGTGCTAAATCGCGCTTTGTGCATGCGCCGAATCACCGAATCGCAACCCGCACGTGCGCAGACACGCCACTGCGGGTTGCGAACGCTGTGGGTTGCGAACGTGTGTCCACTGTACACACATACACCAACCTACAGAATACTTCCCTTCAGAAAATGTGCTGCTGAAGCCTCCCCCCCCCCCCCCTGTGTCTGGTATCAGGGAGATAAAGGATGCAGTGCAGTCATTTTTAAGGCTGTTGGTTTATTACAATTAATGAACTCACTCGCTCTTGATGAACTCCTCATTGAAAGACAGTGAACTCAGTAGGACACCAGTTTAGGATCAGGTGGTCCACAGTGTGCCTATTCAGAGGTAAGACCCATTGTCTCCACAATGGGGATTGGTCCCAGGCAATCGGGTGCAGGACTGTGGCAGCCAATAAAAATCAAACTCTTACATGGGGGAGAAAAGGCAACAGTCAGCTCCAGTGCTGAAGACCCAAAATAGAGAAAAGAGGATGAGAGATGTCCTGTGATTTAATCCTGAGCATAAAATGACTCCAAACAGAGCCTCTGTGTTTTACAAATACAGGTTGGCTACCCTTCAACCCCCCCCCTTTCCCCCATTTTTATTGACAGTACAATTATATCTGTATAGCTCATTCAAGTTTTCCATGACAACAGCCTGCACTTCTCCATATCTAGCCAGTGGTGTTCCAGAAAACAAAAAGTATAAGAATACAAAGAAACTCTCATAGCAACAGCACAACAGTAAGAATTTTAAGGAGGCAAAATTAGGTAACACACAGAGCTGTTCACGTAGGTAATTGTATTAGCATCAACCGAGCGCAACAATAATATCTCCTCCGTAAACACAAATCCCTTGCATGGCTGGTTCCCCCCCGCAGGTTAAATGCCTTGAATTTTGCCGTTCCTGCTGTTGGGTTTCTGAAGAGGCAACACCTACATGAATATATGCAGAGAACATAGAGAGGTGCCTTACACAGAGTCAGGCAATGGTCCATCTAGCTCCATACTGTCTGCACTGACTGGCAGAAACTCTCCAGGGTTTCAGACGGGGGGAGGGATAGAATCACAGAACTGTAGAGTCAGAAGGCGCCCCCAAGATTCATTCTAGTCCAGGAATCACAGCTAAAGGCAGCTGGCCATCCAAGCTCTGTTTAAAAAACCTCTAATGAAGGGGCATAGGGACGCGGGTGGCGCTGTTGGTTAAACCACAGAGCCTAGGGCTTGCCGATCAGAAGGTTGGCGGTTCGAATCCCTGCGACGGGGTGAGCTCCCGTTGCTCGGTCCCTGCTCCTGCCAACCTAGCAGTCTGAAAGCATGCCAGTGCAAGTAGATAAATAGGTACCGCTCCGACGGGAAGGTAAACGGTGTTTCTGTGCACTGCTCTGGTTCACCAGAAGCGGCTTAGTCATGCTGGCCACATGACCCGGAAGCTGTACGCCAGCTCCCTCGGCCAATAAAGCGAGATGAGCGCCGCACCCCAGAGTCAGGGGTCCCTTTACCTTTAATGAAGGGGCAAGTCTCAATGGTTTTAAGTTGCATGATACTGCTTTAAATGTATATTTATGTATACAGTATAAATGTATACAGTCATACCTCATGTTATGTCCGCTTCATGTTACGTTCTTTCAGGTTGAGCCCCGCGGCGACCTGGAAGTACTGGAAAGGGTTACTTCCGGGTTTCGTTGCTCGCGCATGCGCAGAAGCGCAAAATGACGTCACGCAAATTGCAACATGCACATGCACAGACGCGCCGCTGCAGGTTGCGCTCTTTTCATGTTGCGAATGGGCCTCCGGAATGGATCCCGTTCGCAACCAGAGGTACCACTGTATTATTATTATTATTAATTGAATTTATATATCGCCCTATACCTGGAGGTCTCAGGGCGGTTCACAGAACAAAAGTGCAGATGGGACTCAAAGTGGGCATTGCAAAACAAAATGCACATTTTTAAGAGAGATGGTAGGCTTCTGATGGCAGTGCGCCTTTGGGGGTGAAGTCGAACCGCTGCGCTAGCAGCACCAAAGTGACCTCCCCAGGATGCAAGCCAGGGCAGTGTTCATGGAGGTCCTGGGCTGCCCAGACAACGAGACGCCCCTCTCGAGCTGGCTGGCGTGGTCCAAAGCAGAGCCATGCATTTGGCATGAGTAGCCGGAAGGAGGCATACAAGACGCCATCCCACTGTCTTAGGGACTCCACTGTGGATTTCTTTACCCTTTAGTCTTTTCTTTTCCTGAAGGTATCCACAAGGGAGAAAAGGTATGGCTCAGAGTTTTCCTTCTCCTAGATGGGCTACCTTCCCAGGTTGATGAACCCCATCTGCCCCTCTTTTCCTTCTACAGTATTTGCAGAAATAATCATAATAATCATAATAATAATTTATTATTTGTATCCCGCCCCTCTGGCTGGGTTTCCCTAGCCACTCTGGGTGGCTTCCAACAAAGATTAAAAATACATTAAAATGTCACACATTAAAAACTTCCCTGAAGTTGTTTATTTCCTTGACATCTGATGGGTGGGCATTCCACAGGGCAGGTGCCACTACCGAGAAGGCCCTCTGTCTGGTTCCCTGTAACTTGGCTTCTCGCAGTGAGGGAACCGCCAGAAGGCCCTCGGAGCTGGACCTCAGTGTCCGGGGTAAACAATGGGGGTGGAGACACAGTCATGGTTCCTCCAAAGCATTCTGGGAGTCGTCGTTTGTGAAGGGTTCTGAGAGTTGTTAGGAGACCATCTCTCTTCTTTGGCTATCACTCGTAGCCGAGTAAGATTGTCTTCCATGAACACGGTCTTAACGGTGTGTCCGTAAGTGACTGTGGAGGCCAATTCTGGATCTGCACGTCCTTCCACAGTGGGGACAGACGTTTTCCGGGCAGAGATCTACAATGACCTGAGTTCCCTGAGAAGAGGGATGACTGTTAATTTGCTCTGAACATTGTCTGAAACAGACAAAGCAGCAAAGTGAGGAAGGGAGTGCACAAACCCACATCTTGTTCCTGAACCTTGTTGCCAGGTTCTTCTAAGGACACCAGACCAGTGGCTTGGCGTGGGGGGTGCAGGGGGGCCCGGCCGCATCTGGGGGTTAGGGTTAGGGGGCGCAAATCCACGGGTTAAGGGGCGCAAATTACTTGCCTTGCCCCGGGTGCTGACAACCCACGCTATGCCACTGCACCAGACACCAGACTGAACTGCATTCTTGTGCTTTACCCAGGAAGATCTTCAGTGGCGACACAGCACTCTTAGAGATGCAGCTGCAAAGAAGGTGGAGAAAATCCATCAGGCACTGTCTAGAGAAGCATTACTTGCGGACCTCGTGGGATAACTCTGTGGCCCCCTGAGGGCTCCGTGGCTCGCAGGCTGGGAGTCAATACTCCACAACACCAAATAATGCAAGCAACTCAGCAGGCATCCCAGAGAAGCCAGGAGAATTAAGTCTTTAATAGTCTATTTATTGCATCTAGGCAGAGACGGGGAAAATCTAAGTTGACCCCGTGGAGAATGTTCTCTTATTAAAGGCCAGACGCGGCTCTGTTTATGTTTCATAATTGAAGATTGCCCTAGTGTCGCACAGACGTGTTGACACAAAATCTATGCAATCTTCACCTGAATGTTCAATCCGCCACGATAAGAGCGAAAAGTCGTCATAACAGCCCAAGTAAGAGATCTTTTTTCTCTTTCTCTTTCCTGGGCGGCTTCAGCTGCAGTTAAAAGAACTGCCACCCATTTTAAGAACACAGGAAGCTATCTCATACAGAGTCAGAGCACTGGTCAGTCTAACTCAGTCCTGTTGCGTTGTCACATGCATAAAAACATTGGCCATTTTCTCCAGAATGACCACCCCTAATCTCACTATGAGAAGAACTAGCAGCTTTCAAAAAGAAACCAGCCTGTAAATTGTAGGCCTGCTTCCTTGAGAGAGAGGCACAATAAATGTTATAGGACTTGATTTTGAATAGAGATATATATAAGGGACGCGGGTGGCGCTGTGGGCTAAACCACAGAGCCTAGGGCTGCCGATCAGAAGGTCGGTGGTATGGGGTTTAAGATAACATTATCAATTGAAAATTTCAATCCCCTCCCCCGGCAAGTAGTATTTTTTATTTTATTTTATTTTTTTAGAAAATCTTTATTAATTTTCACATACATAACATATAATACAAAAGACTATACAAATGAATAAAAACAATAAAGTCAAAAAACAATCATAAACAAATACAATATATTACACTTACATAACAAATTAAAATATGTAACTTCCAATAATTCTCATTATACTACTTATGTTATCTGTATTCCTTGCATGGATTCATATTATTTTATTTTGTATATAGATATATAATCCACTATTACATTTTGAATAGTTCTTGGTTATCAGTATCACTTTATTTCTGCAAGTATCTTATTGTTCGTACAGTACATTTTCAAGCATTCTTTATATATTTCCCATTCCCTAAATACCTTTTGGTTTGACATTCCTCTAAGTTTTTGCCACTCTGTGATCGTCGGTAAGGTTTCATTTTTCCAATTTCTTGCCACTATTATCCTGGCTGCTGTAACTGCGTACATAAACAATGGTCTTATATAATTTGTTTATTTCCATTGGTAGTATTCCTAATAGAAAAATTTCTGGGTTTTTTTTTAGAAGATTTGAATGTAGATTTGAATAGTTTTGAATGTATGATTTGAATGTAGATTTGAATAGTTTTTTAAATTCACTATAAATGTTGTTCCAAGTAGTATTAATAGACCCAAAACCTTCCCCCAAAATTTCGTAAGTGTCAGACATACAGCAAACTCCAGACAGACTCTTAATCTCAGGGATGTGTGTTCAAGTCCTGCGTTGGGCAATAAGCATTGCAGGGAGTTGGACCAGATGGTCCCTTCCAACTCTATAATTCTATGATTGCGTAAACATATGCTTCAAAGAGGCATTATTTGTGCTAATGCCTTAAGAGGGGCACCAGAGGCCAGCCCTTAATGGGCACTCAGTTATGTGATGTGAGCCAGTGTTGTGTGTTAAGAGTGTGTGACTAGGGCCTGAGAAACCCAGGTTCACATCTGGCCCTAACTTGGGTGACCACTCGCAGTCTCCCAGGGTGGCCTACCTCACAGGATTGCTGTGAGGATAAAATGGGGAGGAGTACAGTGAAAAGCAGAAACATCACCTTGCCAACAAAGGTCCGTATAGTTAAAGCTATGGTTTTCCCAGTAGTTATGTATGGAAGTGAGAGCTGGACCATAAAGAAGGCTGATCGCTGAAGAACTGATGCTTTTGAATTATGGTGCTGGAGGAGACTCTTGAGAGTCCCATGGACTGCAAGAAGATCAAACCTCTCCATTCTGAAGGAAATCAGCCCTGAGTGCTCACTGGAAAGACAGATCCTGAAGCTGAGGCTCCAATACTTTGGCCACCTCATGAGAAGAGAAGACTCCCTGGAAAAGACCCTGATGTTGGGAAAGATGGAGGGCACAAGGAGAAGGAGACGACAGAGGATGAGATGGTTGGACAGGGTTCTTGAAGCTACCAGCATGAGTTTGACCAAACTGCGGGAGGCAGTGGAAGACAGGAGTGCCTGGCGTGCTCTGGTCCATGGGGTCACAAAGAGTCGGAAACGGCTAAACGACTAAACAACAACAACAGTGGTACCTCGGGTTACAGATGCTTCAGGTTACAGACGCTTCAGGTTACAGACTCCACTAACCCAGAAATAGTACCTCGGGTTAAGAACTTTGCTTCAGGATGAGAACAGAAATCGGGCTCCGGTGGCGCGGCGGCAGCGGGAGGCCCCATTAGCTAAAGTGGTACCTCAGGTTAAGAACAGTTTCAGGTTAAGAATGGATCTCCAGAATGAATTAAGTTCTTAACCTGAGGTACCACTGTAGAAGCATGCCCATCACCTTGACTTTGGGGAAGAATGCTGGGATGTAAATAAAATAAATATGAGGTACCAGCAAGAGAGAATACTTAAAGGGGACTTCTCTTCCCAGGAAGGTCTAACAAGCTCCCATTCTTCCCAGTTTTTGATTCATGTTGCACCTACTGGACACACCGCTAAGACGGTGTTCATGGAAGACAATCTTACTTGGCTATGAGCCTTCGGCAAAGAAGATGAAGAAGATTGTTTTATTACCGTGAGCATTTTATAAGCAATTTCTGTGGTTTTAACAGGCTTCCCCACCCCCTTGGCTGGTTTTTACTGCAGCTGTGGGTGGCTCTCCCCCCGCAAAAAAACCCTCGCTATATTTTTAAATATGTTTATTACTAGTATATTTTTATTTGGATGTGCCATGCTGCTTTGATTGCTTGGGCAAAACGCGGGATATAAATAATTCGAAAGGAACAGAAGTATTTTTAGATCCCGCGTTTGATTTCCTCTGCTCACAGGTTCCTTTTTGAAGTTGGTTCTGTGTTCAAATGTGCGGGGTGGACTTCAAAAAACAAATAAATCTATTCCTCCGCTTTAACATTTCACGCGAAATGTCTTAATAAAGACCAGTGGGTGAGAGGAGACCAGAGACGGGTCAGGAATCTAAAAAAATCAAATCAAATCCCTGCGTGTTTTTTCTTCTTCATTATCACACCCCTCTGCCTAACACACCGCGATCGATCGCCTGCAAGTTTAAATCTTGGTGGGGAGCGCAAACGCGCTTTCCGCCGGAGGCTTTCCAGTAAAAGAGACTTGGCGATCGTGCGCTTGGAGCAACAAGGAAACCAGGAGGAGGCGAAGCTTGCCAGACCAGAGCAGGCGGCCGCTCAACGCAGCGCTGGACTCGCTTGGGCAGAGGGCGCAGGCGACGCTCGCTCGGCAGAGGGCGTCCCGCTTGCGGCTTCGAGCGGAGCCGGGAGGAGCCTCGTGCGTTGGGCGCCTGGGCCGGGGAGGAGCTGCGCCACCGCCGCCGCCGCCGCTTGTGCCACGTCCATCGGGCTGAGCCGAGCCGGGAAGCGGCTGGAGCGCCCGCACGTGCGCGCCGGTGGTGAGTCCAGGCGGGGCGGCCAAGTTGCAGGAGCGCGGCGATCTCCGTTCTTCTCTCCTCCTCCAAAAATTTTAAAACGAGCCAAAGACCCGACACCCGGAGCCCCGATCGCTGCCTGCCCGGGACTTTCTTTCCCAGCTGTAGATTCCGCAGTCGGCGTAAGTCGTGGGAGGGGAGCGCGTGTGCATGCCGGTTACTCACGAGTAGGAGCCGCGCAGAGCCCAGCAGCGCACTTTGCGCCCTGCGTAAAAACAACCCGATTGCAAGCCTCCCCAAAGCCTTTGCGCCAAAGGAGGTCCCAAGTCCGGGCCCCGGGAGGAGGGTGGAAAGTGCCGCCTGGGTTTGTAGCCCGAGACTACGTGGCGCGCTTTACTCGAGAGTAGAAGGTCGTCTGAACTCGTGCATAGGGCGCGCGCGCGGGATTTCACCCCGGTGTTTACTCGGCGGGGAGTTCCGCGGTGCCGGCGAAGAGGGGGGAGCCTTCCAAGAAAAGCGTGCGTTAGGTAGGATTGAAGCTCCTTTTTTTAGAGGGGGAGCCTAGGGGGCGCAGGAAAAGTGGCGCGAGGTTTCAAAACGCGTGGAAATCGGGGAGGGGGGCAGAGAAAGAGTTGAGTGTGTTTGGGCGAGATGAGGCCTCTTTCGGGTTGCAAGGAAGGAGAGAGGCGGGAGTCCCGTTGAAAACTTTGCAAAGCAAAGGGAAGAGGCGTGTTTAAAGCTGGGAGGAGGGGAGGAGAGGGTTAAAAGGGGGTCGCGGATCAAGTTGCTGCCCTGATCGCGACCCGGAGACTAGTCCTTCCCTCCACCCCCCCTTTAAGTCAGTTTCCAGACGCGCAGCTGCTCGGCTTTGTAAGCGCCCTAGTAAGCGGATCGCCAAGAGACGAGTTGCTGTGTGGATCGAAATGGGGAGTCGTGCAGGCTGCAACTTCCTGCGCAACTTGGCCAGGACTTCCCCAGCCCCGATTGGGGAAGAGAGGAAGAACCGTACACGTAACGCCGCTTTGCTGCTGATCAAACGAGGAGCCGTCCCTCTCCCCGCCAGCGTGTTTTGGACTAGACGCTGTTGCATGTCTGGGGCGATTTTCCCGGTCCCTTTTAAAGTAGGACTTGGCTGTGTTTTGGGGGAGCGGAGATCAGGACTGCACCTTGCTTGGGCAGGGGCGTCTCATGGCTGTTTTCCTCGGAAGTAAACCCAGCTATGTTCAGCGACATATGTTACGCCTAGTCGCGTTGCAATCCTAAATACCTTTTAAGATTTAGTGCAGTTTTGGGAAGCAGAACTTGAAACAAGAGAGGTGATGAATATAGCAGCGCTGCGTGAGACTCTGGGAGCTGTAGTTCTTTTAAAATTAAATTAAGCCTGGCCCTAAGAAATATGAGTAAAGGGGAAGAAGTCGCAGCGTAACAGCCCAACAAGTTGAGGTTAGTGGGACACCAAAGACAGCTTTATCATTTTCGCTCCAGTAGCTGTGAAACTGGCAACTGCTTTTGATCTTTGGACACAGTGACATTCCTCGGGCACGCATTTCTTGGGTTAATATTATGCTCAAGGTGTATGATTTTATTTATTGCATTTATATCCTGCCCTTTCTTCCGAGGAGGTCAAGGCAATGCACATGGTTCCTACCATTTTATCCAAACAACAGTCCTGTGAGGTAGGCTACACTGGGAAAGAGCGACTGGTCTGAACTCTCACAGTGAACTTTGTGGTTTAGGATGCGATCCTATAGCAAACTCCACACCGGGATGAGTGGGTTTGGGGTTGAGCCAGGAAGTTCCTGGAATAGCTGGGCTTTATCTTCCCCAATCCCAGCTCAGCTTAAGCTAGCTCTGAAAAAAGGGGGTGTTCGGGGATGTGAGGTGGTGGCAGGAACAGAGAACAGTGAGGGAACCGCCAGAAGGCCCTCGGAGCTGGACCTAAGAGTCCGGGGTAAACAATGGGGGTGGAGACACAGTCATGGTTCCTCCAAAGCATTCTGGGAGTCGTAGTTTGTGAAGGGTTCTGAGAGGGATCTTAGGCAGGATCCCAAGCCACTTCCCCTTGGTCACATGACCTGGCAACCCCGGCTACCTTTGAAGGTGACTCAGAAACTACAAGTAATCCAGAATACGGCTGCCAGACTGGTGACTGGGCGTGGCTGCTGGGACCATATAATGCCAGTCCTGAAAGACCTATGCTGCCTGCCAGTACGTTTCTGAGCACAATTCAAAGCCTTTAAAGCCCTAAATGGCCTTAGTCCAGTATACCTGAGGGAGCGTTGCAACCCCCATTGTTCAGCCCAGACACTGAGGTCCAGCTCCGAAGGCCTTCTGGCGGTTCCCTCACTGTGAGAAGTGAGGTTACAGGGAATGAGGCAGAGGGCCTTCTTGGTCGTGGCGCCCGCCCTGTGGAATGCCCTACCATCAGATGTCAAGGAAATAAACAACTATCTGACTTTTAGAAGACATCTGGAGGCAGTCCTATTTAGGGAAGTTTTTAATGTTTGATGTTTAGTTGTGTTTTTATATTATGATGGAAGCCCCCAGAGTGGCTGGGGCAACTCAGTCAGATGTAGTAGTAGTAGTAATAATATAATAATAATAATTTTAAGCCGGCAAAAAGGGCAGTGTCACTCAAACACTATTTTAAAGGCTTGTTTTGCCTCTGCCAGGCTCTGCCACCCTAAAGCAACCCCGCTGCTGAACGGAGTTTGGATCTGCCAGCTTAACTTTCACCAACTTGATTTACATCAACTTATTGTGCGAAAGGTATTGTTCCTGTGGTGTGGATTTGAATTCGGGCATTGCCACCCTTTTTCGGCCCATGGGCACATTTGCACACCAGAGAATCTGTTGTGGATGCACCCCACTTCTCTCTCACACCTGGACAGGTGCTGCAACCTGTTCTATTGCCTATACAGTAATGTAATGCTTCTTTTAAAACTTCCCTGGTCAACTGGGGGGGGGGGTAGGTAACAGGAGGGCATTAGGGATGGCCTCAGTGGGCACATAGGTGCTATGTTGGCAATAGTAATAGTAGTAGTAGTAGTAATAATAATAATAATTTATTTGTACCTTGCCCATCTGGCTGGGTTTCCCCAGCCACTCTGGGCGGCTTCCAACAAAGATTAAAAATACATTAAAATGTCACACATTAAACACTTCCCTGGACAGGGCTGCCTTCATATGTCTTCTAAATGTCAGGTAGTTGTTTATCTCTATGACATCTGATGGGAGGGTGTTCCACAGGGTGGGTGCCTATACCGAGAAGGCCCTCTGCCTGGTTCCCTGTAAAGGTCAACACCAACACTTTGAACTGTGCTCGGAAATGTACTGGGAGCCAGTGTAGAGAAGGCAACCCCTTCTCTGAGCATTGCCCCATTCTGGTTTGAAAGAAGGGAGCCTGCAGCAGGAAAAGAGAAGGGAATTTGTGCGTTCCCATTGACCTAAGAGTTATTTTTAACGTGCCGCTTGTGTTTTTGTACCAACGTTATGTTTTTCAGTTGGGGAACCTGTATTGCATTGTGCTGGGAACTGGTTTCGTTTGGGGAGGTGGCAGCAGGCCCCCCCATCCCTCTTCGCACAGCCATGATGGAAGTTCCACCTGCCTCCTCTCCCTATAGGCAGGTGTGAGGAACCTTTGGCCTTCCAGGTGCTGCTGAACTAATAATAATAATAATAATTTTTATTTATACCCAGCCAAGGCCGGGCTCAGAGCGGCTTACAAGCAATAATAAAAGCAAGATGAATGATTACAACTTAAAAACAAAAGTAAAATACAACATTAAAATAATGGAACATTAAAATATTAAAATGTAGCCTCATTGCAGGAGGAGAAGGAAAAGAAAAAAGAGAGGGAGGGAGGGAATCAAATTGGCTCCAAGCCAAAGGCCAGGCGGAACAACTCTGTCTTACAGGCCCTGCGGAAAGAAATCAAATCCTGCAGGTCCCTGGTCTCATGAGGCAGAGCGTTCCACCAGGCTGGATCCAGAGTTGAAAAGGCCCTGGCTCTGATTGAAGCCAATCTAACTTCCTTAGGGCCTGGGACCACTAGGGTGTTGTTATTTATGGACCTTGAGGCTCTCCGTGGGGCATACCAAGAGAGGCGGTCCCGTAGGTACGAGGGTCCTAGGCCGTGAAGGGCTTTAAAGGTCAAAAGCAGCACCTTAAATGTGACCCTGTACTCCACCGGGAGCCAGTGCAGCTTGAAAAGCACTGGGTGAATATGCTCCCATGGCAGAGACCCCGTGAGGAGCCTCGCTGCAGCATTCTGTACCCGCTGGAGTTTCTGGGACAGCTTCAAGGGCAGCCCTGTGTAGAGCGAATTACAGTAGTCAAGCCTGGAGATGACCGTCGCATGGATCACTGTGGCCAGGTCGGGGCGGGAAAGGTAAGGGACCAACTGCTTGATGCGGCGAAGGTGGAAAAATGTCGCCTTGGCTGTTGCTGCAACTTGCGCCTCCATGGAAAGGGAGGCGTCAAGGATTACACCCAAACTCCTAACGGAAGGCAATGTCACTAATTGGGCCCCCGCAAGAGAAGGGAGTTGGTCCCTCATCCCCATGCCATCCCGACCTAGCCATAGGACCTCTGTCTTCAAAGGATTTAATTTCAACTACAACTCCCATCAGCCTCAGCTAAGCATGACCAAGCAAACAGTCAGGGATGAAGGGCATCCCACTTCCTTTTTCAACCGTGCTTTTCATTAAAGCATCCAATAAAACAAATGCAAGCTTCAAGGGGCAAAAATTCAGCATCTGGAAGGCCGAAAGTTCCCCATCCTTTGCCGAAAGTGTGGTGGGACATTGCTTCTGCAGGTCCCTGTTTTTCAGGCTATGTGTGAGAGAGGCATGGGAGGCAGGCAAAGAGAATGTAAACCTGGCACTGGATACTTTATAAAGCTTTAAGTACAGGCAGGGCTCTGAGCTGCCAGCAGGAAGGAAGCTGAGGAGCAGGGCGTTTCAGAGATCTGGGGATGGTTGGCCAGGGAGCCAAGACGCAGCCTCTTTTCAACATCTGAAGGGCAGAAGGCGGAGCAGACTTTTGCTTCCTGTTGTTCGAGAGGGCAGGGCTAGGATCAGACGGCTAGAAAGTCGTGTTTTTCAAGGCGACTTTAGGTTCCTGAAATTCGTTCTGATTGTGCAGATAAAATACAACAGATACAGTGGTACCTCGGGTTACATACGCTTCAGGTTGCATATGCTTCAGGTTACACACTCTGCTAACCCAGAAATAGGGCTTCAGGTTAAGAACTTTGCGACAGGATGAAAACAGAAATCGTGCTGCGGTGGTGCAGCGGCTCCAGGAGGCCCCATTAGCTAAAGTGGTGCTTCAGATTAAGAACAGTTTCAGGTTAAGTACAGACCTTCGGAACGAATTAAGTACTTAACCTGAGGTACCACTGTAGAATTCTACAGGCTTTGTTGCTCTAGCCCGGGTCCAAGGATCTCCAGGCATTCACCTCCAATGGTGGAGACGTCAGCTGCCATACTGGGCATCTTCACTTGGTCGCAAATGGCCAACAGCCGGGTGCAAAGTGCGCCTGTCACCGGGTGAATTACAATCGCTGCTCCAGATGTTTTGAACTTGCCATGGCTGGTGCTGATGGGAACCGTAGTCCAAAACATCTGGAGGGTGCCACATTGACGATGTTCTAGAGCTGACGATGTGGCCGTGGTGCCTTTAAGACCAGTGTGAGTCTTTAAGGTTCTTGGCTCCCTTGCCCTGGTTTTATTGGATGCTGGGCAGCTTGACAACAGCACGTTAACCATGATCCAGGATTTAATCAAACCCTCTTTTCTCACTTCCTTTTTTAATTTCAGTCATTCGGCTAGCACCCCGTGAGGCTCCACATTACGGAACGTGGGGAAAACAATACCCTCGGATTCTTGGCTGCCATCACTAACACAGATTAAAAACCCCACAATTTGCTAATGAGAATGTGGGGGGGGGGGGAATGGGCAAATCTAAGAGGCAGGCAGGTACTCCCTCCCAAAGACATTTACCTGGCTGCTGCATCCAGCACCCGTAGATATTTGGCAACCCGGGCAGTTGCACAGTTGGCCCATGTGGTTGGTTTCACTCTTTAAATATTGCATAAGGGGAACTCTGTTGCTTCTATACCTTTATTGAGGCATTGTGATCCTACGGAACTAATTATAGCCTGGAAGTGGAAGAGAATTTCACATACAGTGGTACTTCGGTTTGCAACCGTTTTGGATTACAACCATTTCAAACCCTGAAATGTGTGTCCCTTTTTTTGGATTACAGTGGTACCTCAGGTTAAGTACCACAAAGAACCCCAGTGTCTGTAAACTAATTCACATATGCCATGGCTTGTAATAAACTTCTGAAAGATGTTATTCCGCTCTTCACCTCTTTTTTAAAATTATTGTTTCCCTAAGAAATTCCACAGAATTAGCCTTGTTTCACTGTCAGTTTGTACTACAGTGGTACCTCAGGTTAAGTACTTAATTCGTTCCGGAGGTCTGTTCTTAACCTGAAACTGTTCTTAACCTGAAGCACCACTTTAGCTAATGGGGCCCCCCACTGCTGCCGCCGCACCGCCGGAGCACGATTTCTGTTCTCATCCTGAAGCAAAGTTCTTAACCTGAGGTAATATTTCTGGGTTAGTGGAGTCTGTAACCTGAAGCGTATGTAACCTGAGGTACCACTGTACAACCCATTTTTGGGGGGGATTACGACCAATTCTTTTTGGAGGCCCCGTTGGTGAAAGCGCGCCTTGGGTCACAACCAGTTTTGGTTTACAACCGGACTTCCGGAACAGATTATGGTTGTAAACCAAGGTACCACTGTAATTGCATTTTGAACATTGCAACCGAGTCAGATCATTGGCCCATTGTTCTCAGTGCTTCAGGGGTTTCCAAACATTTAAGGTTTGTGGGCACCACTCCCTTTGTTCTCTACTCTCCCCTCTCCCCCCAAAAACAGCGAAAATGTGTACGTGCTCCCTTTGCTTTTTCAAGAGCTCTGAGTATAAGATCCCGTAGAATTAACCTGAGCCTTGGAAAGCACATAGAGTTGTAAAAGGAAGTGGGAAAGAGGGTCACTCTTCCAACTTCCTGTTTCAGCACTCTGTAATTTTCAAGGGCAAAAAAAATGTAGGCATCTCATGGCCAAGGGGGCAGTGAGTTCTTCCAGCTGTTTTGGACTACACCTCTCATCAGGCCCACCCAGCATGGGGATTATAGTCTTAAAAAAGCAACCGAAGAGCCACAGATTGGTGAAGATGTTGGAGAACTTCTAGATGTTGGAGAACATTGGTGGCAAAGCATTTTTCTTGTAAGCAGAAGGACCCAGGCTCATTCCTTAGCCTTTTCAGCTGTGGCTGGGGATGTCCCTCCGCCTGAAACCCAGAAGAGTCACTGCCACTCAGTGTGGACGGTACTGAGCCAGATAAACTAAAGGTCCAACTCTGTCTAAGATAGCATCCTGCGTTCCAGACCCGTTGCTTAAGATGAGGTTGCTAATCTAGCAAGCGTGCGTAGATCTGCTCTTTAGCTGTTTGGTGGTACAGTTGCCGTCGTCCGAAAATAGTTCTTAAGTGCTTTGAAGAGATTAAGCGGGGCGTACTTGGGAAAGAAAAAGAGAGCTCCATTGTTAGGCTTTAAGAATTAAATGTCCTAAACCGCCAGAATTGTTGTAATTGAAAAGGAAAAAAAAAGGGGGGGGGGATCAGAAGGCTCATATTAACACAGCCTCCTAAAGAATGTCGGGAGATTATTAAAAGGAGAACCCTAATAATTGGCAGGATAATCCGCTCTTAATGTGAGCAGTACAGCTTTGCTTGAGTTTCTAGGCACAGTTTGGCAGTTCGAAGAGGGCACAGATGTGAATTGTTTATTGAGCCAAGTTTAATGTACAACTTTCTCTCCTTTTAAAAAATATTCCGAGTTTGACAGCTACAATGCACAAATGAAAAAAGAGCCCTTCTTTTTTTCTTTTTGTAAATCGCACACTTCCTTAATATTAACAGATCTTACCCACCCGCCCCAATAATACTTTAGTTGTGCCAAAAGCCCATCGCAAAACATCCGGCCTGTTGGGCGAACACGAGTCCTTGCGGGCTTTTAATGTCTGGAGGAGTGATCTTGTCAGTAGCGCCAATTCCATCTGTTGTTGGATGCTTCCTTTGAACTGGAGGTTGATACTATCCGGGAGATTAAGTGTCTCTTGAACTCATAAACTTGAAAGATGTGGCTCAGTGCTTTAGATCTGAAAAGGAAATATGATTTGGTCCACTTGGGTTACATAGTGGCTTAGGATTTGACTTACACAACTTGCAGCCCATCAAGTTGAATGCAGCAGCTGTCTAGCGTTGACTGCCAGGTGTATGACAACACATGCACAGCCTGTGTAGTAGTAGTAATAATAATAATAATAATAATAATAATAATAATATACATTATTTATATGCTGCTCATCTGACTGGGTTGCCCCAGCCACTCTGGGCTTCTCCCAACAAATCCTAAAACCACAGTAAAACATCAACCATTAAAAACCTCCTGATACAGATGTCTATGGAAGGTCCTAATAATCGTTTATCTCCTTGACCCAGAGGGCGTTCCACTGGGCGGGTGCCACTACTGAGAAGGCCCTCTGCCCAGTTCCCTGTAACCTCACTTCTTGCAGCGATGGAGCCGCCAGAAGGCTCCCGTAGGCTGGATTCAGTGTTGGAAATTAGCCTGGCGCCTTTTGCACCTGGCTGTAGGCAACTTGCAACAGTCAAGATCCAAGGATCTTGGTATGCATGAACCTCCAGATGATGGAGATGTGGGCGCCAGGTTAGAAATAATACCACATTCTGTGGAATTCTGTCTGCCTGTGATGTTTTATCAGAATGAATTTCAGGAACCCAATTTTTTTTCCCCTGTACTAAAAACGGGGAGTAGCTCTAACCAGCCGCCTTGTGCTTCTGTTGCCTTTGGACCGCTGTGTGTTCCTGAAGCATCAGAGAGGGAAGGCATAAGTGGAATGTGCCTGATCTACCCTCCCAGTCACTTAGTCGGGCGCTGCTTGTGTGTGCTTGGAAATGCAAGGACTGTTATTGTGGTGGAATGAGCAAAACAAGATGTGGGCTAAGCAATGTAATTACTTTTTCAAACACTCAAGGCCCCGGTTAGCTTGCTGGCGGGAACATACCTAGAAGTGTTTGTCATGCGTCAGGCTCTGAGACGACGAAATGGGATCTTCTTGCCCCTAGATGAAAGAGGCATGCAAAGGAGGTGCTGTGCTCAGGTAGACGCAGTGAAGTGCAGTCTCCCCTTTGCTGTAGGCATCCCAGATAAGGACAATACCTGTAGGTGCCCTATTGGAGTTGCTGAACTCATTCTTCTGGGCTCTGTATCTACGATAGGGCGGTAGGCATCGCAGCAAAGAAGTGTGTTCAGTGTTAGAAACTCAGGTATAGGCGCCAAATGGCTCCTGAAACCAGGGTTACAGTTGCCAAAACAGAATGTCTAATTGACGTTTTCAATACGACTTTTTGGTTCCTGAAATTTGTTCTGATTGCGCAAATAAAACATCATGGGTAGAATTCTGCAGGATGTGCTGCTAGTGTGTGAAAACGGCCCAGATCCAAGCATCCGCAGGCAGGCAACTCCAGTCGGTGGAGATGTCAGGATTGCCCTGAACACCACCATTTGGTAGCCAAGCTCCAAACCCAAAGTCCTGTTCCAATGCATTTTGGCTTGCCTGCCGATGATATTGCTGATGTCCCCTTCTGGTTCTGCGAGACCAGGTGGGAAGGGAGCTTGTTACAGCAGGAAGGGGAGAAACCCTGTCTTCTTCACCAGCTGGACCCATCTCTGCTTCTTGGCCTCCCTCCTCTTCTGCTTCCTTTTCTACCTCTGATTTCGCACTTCCCTCTGCCACAGCCTCTTCTTGCTCACTAAACCCCGTTACCTCTTCAGCTTCTGACACCTCCACTCCCCAGCCTTCTCCCTCTGACCGCTCATCGTCACCTCACCACCACTTCCCAGGATCTGAACCTTCTTCCCTTGCTGGTTCCTCCCATCATAACTCTGCATCCAACCAGTCTGAGACAGTCCTATCAGCAAACTCAGGTGGTGAGTGCCATTAAAACACAGGAACCATTTTCGAGGCTGAGGGCTGCATTCCCTTGTGGGAAACCTTCTAGAGGCCACTCCTTCTATCTGGGATGGTCGTCCTCTTCCATCAAGCGCGCAGCTTCGGGATGTACGCACATGGAGCGGTGAGGGAGGAAGGAGACACCTGCCTAGCCAGCCAGATCAACCGAATCAACCCTGGTGATCAATGGGGTGATAGATGTCGCAGCCAGATCGCCCTCACATTACTTCACATGAGATCATTACCCCACTCTTACCATCCCAGGCCGCCCATCTGAGGCCACATTGTTCTTTCTTTTATCAGATCAAAATGATCAGACAACAGCAAAGGTTGCTAGGTTTATCGAGGGTGCAGTGAGATTAAGGGCCACTAAGGGACGCGGGTGGCACTGTGGGTTAAACCACAGAGCCTAGGACTTGATGATCAGAAGGTCAGCGGTTCGAATCCCCGTGACGGGGTGAGCTCCCGTTGCTCGGTCCCTGCTCCTGCCAACCTAGCAGTTCGAAAGCACGTCAAAGTGCAAGTAGATAAATAGGTACCGCTCCAGTGGGCAGGTAAACGGTGTTTCCGTGCGCTGCTCTGGTTCTCCAGAAGTGGCTTAGTCATGCTGGCCACATGACCCAGAAGCTGTACGCCGGCTCCCTCAGCCAATAAAGCGAGATGAGCGCTGCAACCCCAGAGTCGGTCACGACTGGACCTAATGGTCAGGGGTCCCTTTACCTTTATCTGAACGATAACCTTGGTCATTTGATTCCCCTTTTTACCCACTGCTGTCTTTTTGTATTTGTATATATTGCTTGTTTTATGTTGCTATGGCCGTTGGCTAATGCGAATAAAGTTTATCTATCTATCTATCTATCATCTATCTATCATCTATCTATCTATCTTCTAGAGGCTACATGTCATGTCAGAGGTGGGCATGGCCAGAGGCCATAGTGAGCAGGGCAACAGGTGGGCCTCTTAGCTTTGTGCATCAGTTGAATCCCTGACTAAGGACAGTGGAACCCCTGTGCAAGGACTTTTGCTTGTGAAGTGGGGGCTTCCCCCCATCCTCCCCCTGCACCCCCCCCCGAAATTAGTTCTGGAGCGGATGCTGGAGAAAAGCAGAGATCCAATCGTGAACAGTATTATCAAAGCATCAGTGACAGTGGCGAGTCTTGTGGGTCAAGGAAAGAGATGTCTCTGAGATATCTGAAGCGGCTGGTGGCTACTGCTTCACTTTGGAACGTAAGTAGAGTTCTGTGCTGGATCAGGCCAGTGGCTCACGTTCTCCAGAATCATGTTCTCCCAGTGGCCAGGCAGGATCTTGGCGAAAGCACGGCACACTCTCCGTTCTTGGCCCGTAGCCGCTGATAAACAAATCAAGCACGAGCCTCGTGGCTTCCTTAAAAAACAAAACTTCGAGACCAATGACCGTCGCTACCGTAGCAAATTAGATAAGTTAATTAAGACCAACTTGGCCCAGTTCTTCAGCACGGCTGTGTTTCAGCCATCTGCAGCTCGCCCGCATCTCCGTAGCCATCTGGTTAACACGTTTTGTTAATCCTTAACTCCTCTCCCCTGCCTTCTGTTTAGCGTGGATTGTAAACTCTCTGAGTGGGGTCTGTCCAGGATGCGGTGCCTAGCAGTTGGTTCGTACGTGGGTAAAAGCGTCTGGCAATCTCCCCTCCCATGGGTCTCCCTCTTTGTTTAGATTCAATCATTCCTCTCTGCGCAAGAACATTTCCCTCGGCACGTCACGGAGCTCCTCGCGTGCTGTTCTAGGATGCCGTGCCAAAACCAATTGTGCCGAGAGCTGTTGCGGTTGCCTGCAGCGCTGAGGGCTTCCAGACGGGCTTGAGCTTATGAGTTATTTTGGAAATAAATTAGCCTCTCGATGGCTGTCATCATGCCTATAGCGAGAAGCGATCGCAGGAGAGCCATCAGAATCTACGGGCAGAGGAAGGGGGACGAATGGCAAGTTTCCGGGCATTATATACTTTGGAAAGTCGTGGGAATGCTGGGAACTGTAGTTTAAGGGTGCCAAGAGTTGTCAGGGAGACCACCAACTGCATCTTGTGGCAGTGAGTGCCATAGGTCCCCTATCCGTAATGTGAAAGTCATCCATTAAGTCCTGAGTCCATTGTCGACCAGCTTCAATGAGCGAACCAATTTTTTACGGTTAGAGAAGGGAGAAATAATTTCTGCGTTCAATGCCATTGTTAATCTTACAGATCTCTGCCCTATCTCCTTTCAGACGCATTTCCCCCCCCCAAGCTCACAGATGCTTTATAATCTTTCCCTCAGGGAAGACACTCCAATCTTTCTATCATTTTAGTTACTCTTAGAACACCAGGAAGCTGCCTTATGCATTTTCAGACTATTGGCCCATCAAACTCTGTTCTACAATGAGCCAAAGTCTGCAGTTCCTTTCTCTCTCCCCCCCCCCCTTCTGCTAACAAACTTCATAGAACCAGCTGCATGGAATTATCAAATAAATCCTTAATCTGCAGGCTTAAAAAGTTTCTTTCTAAACGGATAAGATTATCAGAGACTGGCAGGGAGGAGGGATAAATTCTGTGGCAGGTTTAAGCAAAGTAGACGGGGACTGTGTGTGCAGGCGTGTTTTGCAAAAAAGCCGTAAGGGAAATGCTTTAACGTTTGTGCCGAGATCCCAAGCAACAAGGCTGGAAAACATCGCAGCCTGAGACCTTGAATAGCCACCACCTGTTTATGTAAGTATCTCTGGGATCTGTGGGCCAATGGTCTAACTTAAACTTAGGCAGAGCTGGTGCACGTATTTTGTGCCCATATAGACATACATCCTCTTCTTGGTAAGCCTATTGTGGATTTTTGCATATACTGAAGATTCATGCCTTACAGGGGGTCAGACTAGATGAACCAATGTGTCCCTTCCAACTCTACAATTCTATGAAATCAGAAGTGCCCCTTCAGCTTTTGTGCTGCCCTGGCCGCAAGGAGGAAATTGGAAGCTTCCACTTCCTGCCGTTTAGGGTCTGGATGAAACCCTAAGTTGTGTCTCGTCTCAATTATGGTTTGTTAAAACCACTTGCCACTTGGGGTATTGCCCCCTCTTCTGGGTGCTGCTGTTTCATAAAAATATTGATGCACTGGAACATGTTCAGGAGAGTTTGTCATAGTTGGTGATGGATCGGGAGATGGGAGTTCCATAAGGAGCACTGGGTATGTTTAGTCTGGTGAAGAGGTCAGAAGATAGTGTTTCTCATGTATGTGAAAGCCTGGCTCAGAAGGTGGAGCAAATCTTGTTTTCTGTCATGGGTAGGAACAGGGCCTGATTTAGTTTTGATGAGGCCCTATGCTACTGAAGGTAATGGGGCCCTTTATATCTCCAGCTGTCCTTTGTCAACAACAAATTGTCACTGTTTTGTGTGTGGAATATATGCTATATGGTAATTTATGGACCTAATCGGTATCTAAAGCCATTTGCACATAACAAAATTTGTATTTTATCAAAGTAATTTGTTTTTTATCTTATATTTTGGAAATGTACATCCAGTTTTTCCCCCCTTTAAATTTTTTTGGGGCCCCCAATCGAGTGAGGCCCTAAGCCAGGGGTCTGCAACCTTTAAGACAAAAAGAGCCACTTGGACATGTTTCCGAAGAAAAAAAACACCTGGGAGCCACAAAACCATTGCGACATTTAAAGCATGTGCGCCGCTGCCCTCCGATCTGACAGCAGGTGGGAAGGTGACGTCGGGACGCTTCGTGACTAACGCACGCACCACCCCCATGCGACGTCACAGCCAGTACAGCGCCCGCCACAGTGGGGAGTGTCGGGGCGCACAATGCGCCTCCTCCCCTCGCTAGTATCTGCCCCGGAGCCACGGCAAAGGTGTAAAAGAGCCACATGCGGCTCCGGAGCCGCGGGTTGCAGACCCCTGCCCTAAGCTATAGCTTGTTTAGCTTATACAGTGGTATAACTCGTACCACAGGTCAGTTCTTAACCTGGAACTGTTCTTAACCTGAGGTACCACTTTAGCTAATGGGGCCTCCCACTGCCGCCACGCCTCCGGAGCATGATTTCTGTTCTCATCCTGAAGCAAAGTTCTTAACCCGAGGTACTATTTCTGGGTTAGCGGAGTCTGTAACCTGAAGTGTCTGTAACCCGAGGTACCACTGTACATAAATCCGGCACTGGTTAGGAACCAAACCAGCAGGTTCAAATGACAAGAACTCTCTGATTGCACGAGTTGCTCAGTAGAGTTTACTGCCTCTGAAAGCTGCAGACTATTCTTCTTTAGATTTTTTGTAAGCGGATTCTGGATGGCTGTCAGCAGGCACCAGGCATATTTTGCACCTGCCTTTTGACTACAGTGGTGCCTCTACTTATGAGCACCTCTGGTTACGTATCCTTCGTGATACGCATGCGGCAAACCCGGAAGTATTTTTCCAGGGTTCGCCGCATGCGCAGAAGCGCTCTACCGTGCTGCGCACATGCGCAGAACAGGCACCTCCGGTTGCAAAAACCTCGGGAACTGACCGGAGCTCTGGAACGGATCCTGTCTGCAACCGGACGTACCACTGTACTTGTGACCAAGATAAGATCCTGCTCCCGACATCACCAACGTTTGGTGGTGCATGCCTAGGGACCATTGGATCTGGACTGTTTTCACACACTAACACCCCCATCCTGTAGAAATCTCTCAGTTCTGTTTTATCTGCCCAGTCGGGATGAATTTCTGGAACCAAAATGCTTTTTCTGTGCATCCTCAGCAGGAGCAGTCACCATTAAGAAAAAGAGGTCGGAATAGGCCAATCTATATGTGGACTGGGTCAAGTGACTTTCCTTCTTTAAGTTCTCAAAGCTCTTAACCTAGCTCAAAGTTATCATCTGAACCAGCCAGATGTTTCACTTAGAATCAATTACAGTCAGTCCATCATTTGGAAAACAAGACTTTCAAGCCATCTAGCCCCCAAATGGCAACTAGACCAGGAGTAGGCAACCTAAGGCCCATGGGCCACAAGTGGCCCACGGGGGTCGTTTAACCGGCCCACGGGCCGCCCCTCAACCGAGCCGCCTGCTAGGCGAGTCCCCACGCGCTACGCTAAACTGGTGCAGCGTGGCACAGGGACTCGCTTCTGTGGTGCCGGATATTGCGTCTGCGCAGACGCCGGAAATTGCGGCCACGCGTGCAAAATCTGGCCCACAGAGGTATCTCCGCTGGAGTGAACCGGCCCAGGCGAGGTAAACCTTGCCAACCCCTGAGGTAGACATTCCGCTTTGGCAACTATAACCTTGGTTGAAGAAGCCATTTGGCACCTAGCTCCTATATCTTGAGTTTCTAATACAGTGGTACCTCAGGTTAAGTACTTAATTCGTTCCGGAGGTCCGTTCTTAACCTGAAACTGTGCTTAACCTGAAGCACCACTTTAGCTAATGGGCCCAAATTTTACCACTCTCCAAACCCAAACTCAGGATGAAAACACGGAAGCCAAAACTGGGGGGAAATATTCCAGCATTGCTCCCACCCCTATCAAATCATTTGGGGAGCATGCGGACTGAGAGTTATTACATTCCTACTTTCCCAGTGACAAAGCTTCTGGCACATTGATTGAGGCGGAAGACCGCTTCTCCCCCTCCTTACCCTTTTGAAAATAAGATAAATAAAATCTAGTACCGCTCTTTATTCTTTGCGATTTCTTTGTGCAAACAGAGAAAAATTTGAGCAAAGCCTTTGGAGGGCGCGAGGTGTCGGGAGAGAGAGAAAAGGGAACGCTTTATTCGGAAATTACTAGTCTTCTGCCATAAACAATGAGTCTCAAGAATGCAAATGAGTTTCACTAAAAGCAAAGAGGTACAAGCGCCTTTCCTGGGAGAGGATGAAAGTTGAAAGTGGGAGGGAGGGTCGAAATATATATATAGGAGATGAAAGGCAAGAAATCGAAGTCTAAAATCGAAGTCTAAACAAAATTAAGAGGGGGAGAGTCTACGCTGGGCGGGAGCCGCAGAAACCATGAGATTAGCAGTTTCAAAAAAAATTGTGGAAGGCTGGCTAATAGGTAGCACTTGGGGAAGGGGGACAACTTAATATGAAACCAAGGTGGGGAGCGAGGGGGTGGAAATACAATTAGCGGGCAGAAAATGGGATTTTATAAGAAAACTGAGTGGGGAAACAATTTAATCCACGCTGAAAGAGAAGCTCAAGAGGCATCAAGATATTTCAGAAGGATCTCGGGCAAGGAGATGCATGTAGCTTAGTGGTAAAACACCAGGTTTGCATGCAAGAGGTCCCAGCTTCGAATCACTCATATCATGAGTTGAAAGGAGCTCAGATGGGAGAAGTGGGGAAGTCCTCTGTCAATATCCATGGAAAGATGCCCTCAAACTGAGCTAGGTTGAACCTGGTGTAAGGGACCTTCTCAAGCTCACGCAGCTTTTTTTCAAACTTGCATGTCATGTCCTTAGAGGCAACCCGTGCATATGCTGTGGCTGGATAGCTCAGTCAATAGAGCAGGAGACTCTTCATCTCCGGGTTGTGGGTTCGAGTCCCATTTTGGGCAAGAGATTCCTGTATTGCGGGGGGTTTGGACTAGATGGCCCTTGGGGTTGCAATGCTGCAATTCTATGATCAGGCGCACCGGTCAGCTGGTCACAGCCCTCCCGCATTTCAAACTTTCGTTATTAATATTATTATTTATTGAATTTGTATCCAATGTTCTCAGGGAAGTTATACTGTTGTGGAGATATGGTGAGGGGTTGGGCTCTCTATGGCCATTTTCTCAGAAGAAAAAGCACAGTACATCAAATTTGTACAGTGGTACCTCGCAAGACGAATGCCTCGGAAGACGAAAAACTCGCAAGACGAAAGAGTTTTTCATTTTCTGAGCTGCTTCGCAAGACGGATTTCCCTATGGGCTTGCTTCGCAAGACGAAACGTCTTGCGCCTTTTTTTTTTAACCGCCAACGCATTCCTATGGGAAACCGTCAATACACATTGGTGCTTCGCAAGACGAAAAAACTCGCAGAACGAATTAATTTCGTCTTGCGGGGCACCACTGTACTGCAAATGAAGAAATTAAGACATTTAAGAGTCAACTAGGTTTGCTAGGAGACCTCTCGGGTGAATACAAGCTACATATTTTATTTCCCTTTGACTCAAAAAGGTTATGCCACTCAAAACGGCTGATTTGTTCAATTCTATAATATCACAAGACAATATATTCTTTAAATATGTCTAACGCTTAAACAGAAAGCTACTGACTACCTGTATCATCTGAGGTCTCTGCCTGTGTCTGGCTGTTCCCTCAGTGCGTGAAGAGTTCATAGGCTTTCACTTCTGCATTCAATTGACCGCAGCTTTATGATGCTGGATTCCCTGATCATGTAGGAAATCCATGTTGTAGAATCCCTGCCTGACAGCCAGTACAGTGGTACCTCGGGTTACAGACGCTTCAGGTTACAGACTCCGCTAACCCAGAAATAGTACCTCGGGTTAAGAACTTTGCTTCAGGATGAGAACAGAAATCGTGCTCTGGCCACGCGACAGCAGCAGGAGGCCCCATTAGCTAAAGTGGTGCTTCAGGTTAAGAACAGTTTCAGGTTAAATACGGATCTCCGGAACAAATTAAGTACTTAACCTGAGGTACCACTGTATATTACCATATACCAGCCCAATCTCTTTGTCAGAGAGCGGCTGCGTGCTTCTCAGCCCTTTCCAGTTTCTCCTCACCAGGGGAATTTAGAGGAGCAGAATGCAATTACCGGGGTTGAATTGTAGGCAATCGTTGATCAATAGGTATTTTCCTTATAATCAGTCAGATTCTCTTGTTTGCCTTAGTGTTGTGTGGCTCAGCCAGCGACAGGCTCCGGTACAGGGCAATCAAATTGCAATCTTGCTAACTCCACTGTCTGTGCCACTTGCTGTCCATGCTGTTGGGTTATCAAGTATTTACGAGAAAGAAGTGCTAACTTTAACATCTTCAAGTGCCTAAGGTGAGAAAAGATTTGTTTTGCTGGGCTGATTCATACCCTAGTTGCTCGTTTGCAAGCATGATGCAGAGGTGCAGCCAGTGCGGTGTAGTGGTTAAGAGCGGTAGTCTCGTAATCTGGGGAACCGGGTTCGAGTCTCCGCTCCTCCACATGCAACTGCTGGGTGACCTTGGGTCAGTCACACTTCTCTGAAGTCTCTCAGCCCCACTCACCTCACAGAGTGTTTGTTGGGGGGGGGGAGGGAAAGGAGAATGTTAGCCGCTTGGAGACTCCTTAAAGGGAGTGAAAGGCGGGATATCAAATCCAAACTCTTCTTCTCTTCTTCTTCTTTCTGAACGTGCGGCAGTTGTGCTTCTGGCATTAGTGATTTCTGGCACATGGCCACGAGCCTCCTTGAGAGGCACACTTCCTCTTACAGTCATACTTTGGGTTACAGATGCTTCAGGTTGCGTTTTTTCGAGATACGGACCGCCGATACATGGAAGTACCAGAATGGGTTACTTCTGGGTTTCGGCAGTCGAGCATGCGCAGAAGCACTAAATTGCGCTTTTGCACTGAATCGCAATCCGCGTGTGCGCAGATGCGGCACTGCGGGTTGCGGATGTGCATCCTGCGCGGATCATGTTCACAACCCAAGCATCCACTGTAGTTGGATATTTTCTGGTGTGGAATGTACCTGTATGAATAAAATGGACATTCCTGCTGCTCTAAAAGTACAGGTTCATACTTGTGGCAGAGTGGTCATGTTTGCACAGCACAATAAGCCAGGGTTACTGGCTAACCATGGTTTTCTGGTTATGAGCAAACACACAGGCAGTGTTAGAAACTGAGACAGAAAAGCTAGGAGCCAAATGGCTCCTGGGACCTGGGTTGTGGGTGCCAAAACAGAATGTCTAGTCGCCAATTTTGGGGGGAAGTCGGCAAAACACTTTTTATTTATTATTTTGATAAGCATGAACTAATACACAATTAACATAAGTGACAAATTGTTCATATCACATTTTAAACAGAATTTGTTAATACATGTTTAATTTGGTGTTTTGCAATAAAAAAAATTGGTACCGTACTTCAGTTTTCAAAACACTCTTACTCTTTATTCTTAAACTCCTTAACGTATTGTCTATCCTTAACATATACAGTGGTACCTCGGGTTACATACGCTTCAGGTTACATACACTTCAGGTTACATACACTTCAGGTTACAGACTCAGCTAACCCAGAATTAGCACCTCGGGTTAAGAACTTTGCTTCAGGATGAGAATAGAAATCGTGCTCCGTCAGCGCAGCAGCAGCAGGAGTCCCCATTAGCTAAAGTGGTGCTTCAGGTTAAGAACAGTTTCAGGTTAAGTACGGACCTCCAGAATGAATTAAGTACTTAACCCGAGGTACCACTGTACTTTGAAGCTTCAGAGCACATACATTTCAGTAATCCTTGAGTGTCAGCCAGGCGCCAAAAAATGGCACCCTGACTTTCGTAGGTACTTGCAAATGGAGGATCTTTAGGCGTGAAATGCGCCTGGCGCCTGCTAATTTCAAACCCTGCCTACTGGTGGACCCTGCTTGGCTCTTCCTGTGGCAGAAGTGGAATGAACTGACAATGGATAGCTCACTGAGTGGAGCATGAGACTCTTAATCCCAGGGTTGTGGGTTTGAGCCCCACATAGGCCAAAAAGATTCCTGCATTGCAGGGGGTTGGACTCGATGGTCCTGGTGGTCTTTTCCAACTCTGCAGTTCTGTGATTCTATGCAGGAAGCCACAATTAAGCTTGTCTTCCTTTGATGTCTGAGCCTAGGATAGTTGGTTGTTGCTCCCTTTTAAAAAAGCAGGATCGCTACCCAGCCTTATACCATGCTAGTTCACAACAAATGGTGATAAACCCTAGTTTATTGTGGTCCGTGAACATGGCAGTGTCTGTCTCTCCATGAAATGGATACCAGTTGCAAATACAATATTAGACAAACTTGCTAGCCGCCGATTTAAAAAAAATTGAGTAATTAATGTTTCTCAGGTGATTACCCCTTTGCTGTTGTCCCTGGATTTTTGCACCTATTTCAAGAAAAGCGTTCTACATTTAAACCACATTAATGGTGTAGGGAGGCAAAATAAAATTAACACGGGGTACTTCATTTGAAAGCTTCGTTTACAGATTACAAGCTGAATTAATACGGCAAATTAGATCACTCATTAGGGCATCGGAACATTTTCCAATATAAATGGGAAATTATCCAATGCAGATTGTCCTAATTTGCAGAGAAGACTTTTAATTTGATTTTTGATTTATTTATTTATTTTTGAAAACCCATATCGTTTCCTGCCACCCTAGAAGCTTCCACAGGTTATTCCAAGGGGCAGCAAACTTTACTGCGCCTCAGGCCGGTGTCTCCAGCGCCGATCGCACGGAGGGCATTGGAGCGCGTGCCCATACACATGCTATTTCCGGCGCACATGCTATTTCCGGCGCACTTCCGGGTCAGAGGAGCACTGGATATAGCTTGTGTGCATGTGCGTGGGCCTCCTGCGACCTGGGTGTGCACCAGAAATAACGCTTGCGCATGCGCACAAGCTATTTCCAGTGCTCCTCCGACCTGGAAGTGGGCAGCCATGCATCGCTGGTAAGAGCGGGCAGCAGGGGTCGCCGCGGGCTGGATAAACAAGTCCCTCGGGCCTTATCTGGCCTGCGGGCCTTAGTTTGGGGGCCCCTGGGTTATTCTGTTCTAAGAAATGTGGACTATGACAGCTTTCTAGCAACAGAATCCCAGGCAGCTAGTGATCTGCAGAAGCTGTGAAATTGATGCTTAGGAAATCGAAATAATTCTCTTTCAGCCATCATACCTAAGGTCACAGCCACCCCATATTTTTTAAACTCTGTTATGCCACTTTTAAGGGACGCGGGTAGCGCTGTGGGTTAAATCACAGAGCCTAGGGCTTGTCAATCAGAAGGTCGGCGGTTTGAATCCCTGCAACGGGGTGAGCTCCCGTTGCTTGGTCCCTGCTCCTGCCAACCTAGCAGTTCAAAAGCACGTCAAAGTGCAAGTAGATAAATAGGTACCACTCCAGTGGGAAGGTAAACAGCGTTTTTGTGCTCTGCTCTGGTTCGCCAGAAGCGGCTTAGTCATGCTGGCCACATGACCTGGAAGCCGTACGCCGGCTCCCTCGGCCAGTAAAGCGAGATGAGCGCCGCATCCCCAGAGTCGTCCGCGACTGGACTGGATTCGAACCGCCAACCTTCTGATCGGCAAGTCCTAAGCTCTGTGGTTTAACCCACAGTGCCACCCGCATCCCTGCAGCAACTCATATCAGAACCTTAAAGTTGGCTGGGGAGCAAGTTGATAACTTGTGCAGCATCTCCAGGAAAGGTGTTACATGTGTGTGAATGGGTCATAGAATTGTAGAAGGGGACCAGAGGGTCATCTAGTCCAACCCGCGGCAACCTTTTTGCCCAGCGTGGGGTTGGAACCCACGACCCTAAGATTAAGAGCCTTGTGCTCTGCCAACTGAGCTATTCTGCAGTAAGTAGCCCAGCTGTGGCATTCTGCCCAGGTTGCCGTTCCCAAACCAAATCGACAAGGGCAGCTTCACACAGAGACCAGTTGCGTTGAATGATCTGTGGCTTCTCTCGTAAGAACACTAGATTGAGAGAAACACTTTCTCTGGGAGAAAAAGTGGCCTTTGGTCCTGCCCGGCACAAGCTTGAGCGGTCAAGTGATAACTTGCGCAATGGGTTTCAGATCATTTGGAGACTCCGTTCAGCCCAAACTCTTGAGTTTAGTGCAGAAATAAAGGAGGGGAAATGGTGTTGTCTGTTGTATTACGATGACACAGCTGGGTGAATCGCTAGAAGATGAAACTCTCAAAGTTTGACCAGTGCTTGCTACCGAGAGAACATTGTTTCTTCAGCTGCAATGAGCCTTGAAATACCAATTGCCTAGTAAAATGAAATAAAGAGGTAGAATTTGTATCGTATACAAAATAAGAAACACTTGAACGCGGGCTCCTTTTTAAATAAGATTTGTGAAGAGGATTTGCGTCTTGATCAAACATTTATATAGAGTGTTCATTAACTGCTTCTTATTGAAAGAATACGGGGTGGGGTAGAAAAGCAGGAATAAAAAGTAATCCCGCCCCCCTCCGCAGCATATTAATGTAATTTAAAACCAGCAAATAACTTATAACAATGTGCAAGAAGACAAAAGCAAATTAAAAATGCCCAAAAATACCCCCTTAAAGCAGGCATGCCCAAAGTCTGCTATGGGGGCCTAATCCAGCCCTCAGGCCTGTTTTATCCGGCCCCTGTGGCAGTTTATTTATTGGGGTTAAATCTCAAAAAAAGCTCAAGAAGTTCAATCCTAAAGAACGCTCAACAACCTTGGTCGGCCCTCACGTATGTTCACTTCATCAAATCTGGCCCTCTTTGGGAAAAGTTTGGGCACCTTTGCCTTAAAGTGAAAAATGGGGCAAACAACTAAGGGCAGTATTCAACTAAACTATTGCATTAGTAGGGCGAGTACTAACACTAGTGCAAGAGGATTCCCCCCCCCCCAAAGAATCATGGGAAGTGTAGTTTCCCCCTCATGGAGCTACAATTCCCAGCACCCTTTACAAATGGCAGTTCCCAGGATTCCTTGCAGGAAAGCTACACACTTTAACTTTAAGTGCATGGGTGCACATGCGGCTGTGGGTTGCTAATCTGGAGCAACAGCTAGAAGACTGCTGTTTCCTTCGTTCTGGCAAGGCCAGCCCTAACAGTGGGTCGAACAAGGCGCCTCAGGCGGCAAATGCAGGAGGGGAGAAGCACAGGTGAGGGGTTGGTGTCTATGTGTCACATAGCTTGCCCCGTGCCCCACAAAAAGAGGGTGTGGTCTTGTCGCCAGTGTTGAAGTAAGGTCCAGCTCCGTCCAGTTTGCTCCAGATACTTGGGCGTCATATCCTCCGCCTCAGGCAGCAAAATGCCTTGGACCAGCCCTGTTCCGTTTAGCTGGAGCTGCCCTTTTGGGAAGGGATCAGAGCTCTGTGAGGCAAAGAACACGGTTTGCATGTGGAATGGGTTGTGGGCACCCCCCAAAAAATACCCATTCCGCAGAAGGAAAAGCAGGCGGTGCTCAGAACCCTTGCCTCCAAACAGGCAACTACACCACACTTGAAAACAGATGAAACAGACCCAAAAAGCAAGCAGCATCCCTAAAACAGGCAACCTTCCCAAAAAATAAAAAATGCAGTTGTAGAAAAATGAGAGGGGCAGACAGAACCGGAGGGCGCCATGGCGTTTTGTTTTGCAAGTGGGATTTATGGACCTTAACCCACCCCACCCCACCCCACCCCCGATGCTGGTGGCTGTTTTTTTTTTTTTGCTGAAAAGCACCTTAATTTAGAACGCTGACTCCCTGCGTCGGAAAACCTCATCAGTATACACTGGGCAACTGAAATCGCCACAGGAGCCTAGGATAAGCCTGTCCTCCTTTAACTCCAGAACAGTGCCCATGATTAATATTTATACGGAATGCTTTCATGTTTCCACAGCAAAATTGTCTTTCTATCAAAGGAAGTGGTGAGTTTTCCCTGTTGAATCTGGGGTGTGTGTTGGGGGGGGGGGAACAGAGGGGTGGAGAAGGGATGAGATCCTTTTATATATATATATATATAATGGTTTTCTGTATCTGAGACAGACATCAAGCACAGGGAGGGGGAAAACACACACATACCAGGCTTTTCTCTAATTTGGTGTTTCATTTTGTGAAATTGCCTATGCGGAGAAAAATAAAGCATTTACATGTATATGAACCAATGTTCACCAGCTCTTGGAAGGATGCCAGCACTCCCCGGGCCCCAAGAATGCTCTACGCTGAATGAGTAATAATCTACTGTTGTCAGTCCTGATTTATGGAGGGCTAGGCGAGAGCAAGTGTTTGCCGTCTCAAGTCGTCCCGCACTCGGCGCGTCATCTCTGCAGTGCTGGCTTTCAAAAGTAGGAACTGGGAAAGACCCGGATATGCTTGAGTGGACCCAAGAGGTGGTTACGGGAAACTGATTTCACATGTAACACAACAAGGTGTAGCTGTGCATGCCAATTGCTGCTTGCTTGGAACAGCCTTGCGCCTTTTATTTGTGTTATTTCGCGTGCTTTGTGGGTACGGATTTTTTTTAGCAGGGGAGAGCGGCAGCCGTCAAGCTGGCTGGATCTTACCTGAGCCAGCTGTTGAAAAGACATGCGCTCAGCATCAAAGAACCCGGAGCCCAGGAATTCCTTTTGAGGACCAGATTTGAACTCACAGTCCTTTCTACACAAAAACCCGCTCCTGTCCCGACCAGAGCTTTCTCCATCTCGGCTGAATAATTGGAGGAAGTGCTATTGTTCTCATTGCGAAGCAGTTTGGAATCAGGTCCTTGCCAGCCTACTTCAAATCGCCCAGAGTTCCTAACCTACCTTCTGTTTTAAAATGTGTTCTGAAAGCCGTGAGTCATAACCTGTGATATTAAAAATCTGCCTGTAGTAGTTATTTTCACACATTCGGGATATCACTTGTGGATAATTATTGAGTAATAAGCTGACAGGTGTCATGACTCGCCCTTAGAAATAAGTTCTGTTGGAATTTTAATTGTTTCCTTTGTTTATAATATCTCCTTTTTTGGGGTGTGTTCAGCCCCCAAAAGTCCCTCTGTTGTCTTTCAATTATAAACTTAGATAAACACACACACACACACAGCATTATGATAGAGCCATTTAATACACACTCAGAAGGAAAACAGAAATTTGATTCAGATCAAATGCCTGGCAGAATAGTAAACCTGCCCAAAAACCGCCTAGGATGAAGCTAGCTGGAGCTTGCGAGGAAGGGTGTTGGACCATCTTGGGTCCCACAACAGAACAGGCCCTGTTCGGAGTCCCAGCCCACTGTGCCTCTGAAGGCAACAATAAAAGTCCCAAATGCAGAATGCAGTGGGTTGTTGTTGTTTAGTCGTGTCTGACTCTTCGTGACCCCATGGACCAGAGCCCGCCAGGCACTCCTGTCTTCCACTGCCTCCCGCAGTTTGGTCAAACTCATGCTGGTCGCTTCGAGAACACTGTCCAACCATCTTGTCCTCTGTCGTCCCCTTCTCCTTGTGCCCTCCATCTTTCCCAACATCAGGGTCTTTTCCAGGGAGTCTTCTCTTCTCATGAGGTGGCCAAAGTATTGGAGCCTCAGCTTCAAGATCTGTCCTTCCATTGAGCACTCAGGCCTGATTTCCTTAAGAATGGTTAGGTTTGATCTTCTTGCAGTCCATGGGACTCTTAAGAGTCTCCTCCAGCACCATATTCAAAAGCATTCTTCGGCGATCAGCCTTCTTTATGGTCCAGCTCTCACTTCCATACATCACTACTGGGAAAACTGCAGTGGGTAGGAAAGCTCATATGAAGGAGAAGTGGTCCTTTAGATATCCTGGTGCCAAGCCATTTTGGGATTTGTGGCTAGTAACCAGTTCTTGGAAACGAACTGAAAGCCAGTGGTGTGTTGAACAAAACTGAATCAATACACATCAGCCAGTGCTGTTTTTCAAGAAAAAACAGGTGCAGGAACCCACCGTGAAGTTGTTGCAGTAAGCCAGCGGGCGACTTGGGGCAGACCTTGAACAGATGCTGGTTTGACAACAGCCACGTTCACTGCCTAGCTGGTTTGGGAGTCGCCCCTGGTTCTGGTGAAGGCCAAATCAATGTGTCCCTGACGCTCTCATTCTCTTAGATTTGGGCGGATGGCTAGGGCAGCTCAGAATGGCCATTGCGCAAGTGCGCACACATGCAACAGCAGAGGCCTGGCTAGAAAGCTTCAGGCCCACCGCCACTACACGGGAGATGGGTGGAAGAAAAGGAAATTGGCCCCGTCCTGTAGCTTGGAAAGGAGCAGCCAGGAGTGAAGTGGAGTCCTTGATCTTGAAAAAGTGTAGACTCGCACACACTGCCTGTTTTGACTTGGAGTGTTCGTTTTGGGCTTCCCAGAAGTACGTAAAGGCAAGAAGCGGACGGGGCGAAGCACCTGCCTGCAATGGCACACACCTGCGAGGTGCCGCGACTGCGTTCTGGTGTGTTGCAGCTGAAAAAAGGCACTGGCGGCAGCAACGCCTCAACAGAGCCCTGTGACTGAGCGCATGCTGTATAATCTAAACTGGATGTGACCTGGAAATGATGAAAGTCTTAAGTGTTAGCTGCAGGATAATTTTGATCAGGTGAAATATTGGCACACTGACTTTTGCTTGCTTTTCTACTTCAGTAGAGGAACCAGCTATAGCCAACTAAATAATAATAATAATAATAATAATAATAATTTATTATTTATACCCTGCCCATCTTGCTGGGCTTCCCCAGCCACTCCAACAAAATATTAAAATACAGTAATGCATCAAACATTAAAAGCTTCCCTAAAACAAGGCTGCCTTCAGATGTCTTCTCAATGTCAGGTAGTTGTTTATCTCTTAGACATCTGGTGGGAGGGTGTTCCACAGGGCGGGTGCCACTACCGAGAAGGCCCTCTGCCTGGTTCGCTGTAACTTGGCGTCTCACAGTGAGGGAACCACCAGAAGGCCCTCAGCGCTGGACCTCAGTGTCCAGGCAGAACGATGGGGGTGGAGATATACTGGACCAAGGCCGTGTCCAGCGTGTTGTTGGAGAGAGATCACAAATGATGGGTGGAATGTTGTTGTTGTTACACTCCCCCCCCCCCCTTTCCAAATACATTTGCTGTGCAAGAACCTATTGATTTGGATTATTTTATTTTATTTTTTTAGAAAGCATATTGGTACTCCCACCTGGGTGATGATTGCAGCCATTTCAGATAACCGCACTATCCGAAAGCAGCTTGTGTTGTAGCACGTTGCCACAGAGAGCCAGATCAGAAACGTGTACTTTTCTGGCATGCATCTGCGTGCGTGATGCGGAAGACCTATTGCATTTTTAAAAAGGAGGATAAAGACAGCCTCATTTCCATGCCTGAAGCCAATTGGATGGAGCTGTTCTGATGCCTCTTCCCTTTCAAGCACAGGATTCCACCTGGAAATTCCAATCCTGGCAACAGATTCCCTCAGCAACCAACTATCCGTAGCTCAGTCTTTTTTGCACCAGAGAACCACACCCGTTAAGAGTCTCTTCATTCAAATTCAGGATAAATCAGCCGCGCAGGCCTCATGTTCGCTGTAGGTCAGTCTATATCTTCCTTTAAATATATCATTGTATTTGGCAAGGTTTGAGGTGTTCCCTGTGCCAGGTAGCTCGAGCCCTTGACACAGGCACCCGAGGAACTAAAAATATTATTTCCCTTCACCTCGATATATAACCGGTTTGCAAGGCAAGGTTGAGGGAGAGTTCTATATCTGGCGCAGCGGTTGAAGCCACAAAGCTTTTGGAAGACACACTAGCCTAAGGAAGATGTTTCCTGTCAGCCTTGGCTTAGCCTTTGAAGCGCTGGGGATTTATAGCAGAGAAGAAGTGCTTAATAAATGCGCCCTTGTTTTTCCTTTTAACGAGGATTGTGCCAGAATAGAAACAAGAAAAATTGCCGCAGGCCGTGAAGTGACTCAAGTGTGACGCTGTGAGAAAGCAGAGCAGAAATCCTTGGGTCAGCTGTGGGAAACTTTGCCCCTCCGGATATTTTGCTGAACTACAACTCCCATCATGCCTGGCAAGCATAGCCAATGGCCAGGGATGATGGGAATTGTAGTTCAGCAACAAAGGTCCCCCGTGCCTTCCTTAAAGGTTAAGAGGCCTGGAGAATGTATTGTTGCATTCCAGGAATGACGTGGAACCAACGATGTGCTCCTCTGAAGCTGCATTAGTGCAGGGTTTGCCAAACTTGTTTCTCCAGCTGCTTTTGGACTACAAGTCCCATCATCCCTAGCTAGCAGGACCAGGGATGATGGGAATTGTAGTCCAAAAACACTTTTAATGACCTTAACATACACATGCAAGGTATGCCTTAGGTTAGGAGTAGCCGACAGGGTTCCTTCCAGAGGCTCTGGGCTAGAACTCCCACCACCCTCTACCAGTGGGAGTTGTAGTCCGAAACGCCTGGCGGACAGCCAGGTTGGCAAAAGCTGGCTCAATATCTGTGAGCCGAGGAGCCGTTGCTGCACAGCCAGTGGGAGGTAATTTTCTTTCATTGGTACAGCGACAGGGCGGACGGAAGAATGAGCTGCGGGATTTTGTTCCAAGCCTCCTGTTGTTCTTATTAAAGGGCAATTATGTCTCTGCCTTACCTGTCTATACCAGGCAGAGTCCTGCTGCTTGCTTATTTTTTCTTCTTCTGAGAAAAAGGAATGAATTTCAGCAAAGGGGATTCGGTTTCAGTTTTTGGTTTAGTTTTTTTTTGTTCTGTACTGTCTTTATGTGTAGGATTAAGAGAGACTGGCAGGGATTTGATTGGCCACCTCCCCCTTTTTCTCTCTCCCGGTGGCCCCCCCAAAAAAATCTGTTCTGGGCTGGAGGATCCCCCAATCCTTTTTAGCAGATTTGTGGGGCATGGGGCAAGGGGAGAAGAGAGTAAGAAAGAAAATCTTGTTGCACAGGTGGAGGTCTGTACACCTGTTGACGTGGTTGGAAACACTCCAGCCTAATGTCTACATTAGATTCCCCCCCCCTCCCACCCTGAGAGCCAGTGTGGTGTAGTGGTTAAGAGAGGTAGTCTCGTAATCTGGTGAACTGGGTTCGCTTCCCCGCTCCTCCACATGCAGCTGCTGGGTGACCTTGGGCCAGTCACACTTCTTTGAAGTCTCTCAGCCCCACTCACCTCACAGAGTGTTCGTTGTGGGGGAGGAAGGGAAAGGAGATTGTTAGCCGCTTTGAGACTCCTTAAAGGGAGTGAAAGGCGGGATATCAAATCCAAATCCAAACCCCCAGTCAGTTTCAAATGATTGGCATGTCTCCAGTGTTGTATGTGTGGAGTTTCACTTGCATGGCGGGACTCCCTCTCCTCTCCCTGCAGGCACCCAAAATCTACTTTGCAGGGTCCCCATACCCTTTGGATTTTGAGGGGTTTGCTGGGGGGGGGGCAGTTCTGATGCTCTAGCAGAACAGCACTGGGTACAACCCACTGCTGCCCATATAATAATAGTGACCTGGATTTTGAGGGGTTTGCCGGGGGGGGGGGGGCTGCAAGGGAGAGGAGGGGGCAGTTCTGATGCTCTAGCAGAACAGCAGAATGAGCACCACTGCTGCCCATATAATAATAGTGACAATAACAGTAGTATTTATACCCCGCCCACCTGGCTGGGTTTCCCCAGCCACTCTGGGCGGCTTCCAGCACGTATAATAAAATGTCAAACCCAGAGACCCAGCTCTCTTTCCTGGGTCGATGATGCTTAGAGCCAAGCTACACATGATGTGTCTGAAACAGGCATAGGCAGACTCCGGCCCTCCAGATGTTTGGGACTACAATTCCCATCATCCCTAGATAACAGGAGCAGTGGCTAGGGATGATGGCAATTGTGGACCCAAACATCTGGAGGGCCGGAGTTTGCCTATGCCTAAAGCAGGGCTTCCAGACTTAGACCTCCAGCTGCTTTTGTACTACAACTCCCATCATCCCTAGCTAGCAGGGCCAGGGATGATGGGACTTGTAGTCCAAAAACAGCTGGAGACCCACGTTTGGGAAACCCTGATCTAAGGTGTGATATATATGCAACCTGCTCTGTCTGTCTGTCTAGCCTGGAGAAGAGGAGGTTAAGGGGTGATATGATAGCCATGTTCAAATATATAAAAGGATGTCACATAGAGGAGGGAGAAAGGTTGTTTTCTGCTGCTCCAGAGAAGCGGACACGGAGCAATGGATCCAAACTACAAGAAAGAAGATTCCACCTAAACATTAGGAAGAACTTCCTGACAGTAAGAGCTGTTTGACAGTGGAATTTGCTGCCAAGGAGTGTGGTGGAGTCTCCTTCTTTGGAGGTCTTTAAGCAGAGGCTTGACAACCATATGTCAGGAGTGCTCTGATGGTGTTTCCTGCTTGGCAGGGGGTTGGACTCGATGGCCCTTGTGGTCTCTTCCAACTCTATGATTCTATGATTCTAATAATGTGTGGAACTGGTAATTAACAGAATCCAAGCAGGTGTGGAAGGGGAAATTTAAGCCCCTGGCCTCCACACCTGCTCTGATCCCATTTATTATCAGCATCCTTACCAGCCAATGCAATAATAGGCATTTATGAAAACGAAACAAAAAACACCTATTTGCAGCCTTTGAAGTTGCATTACTTTCCTGCTGATAAATTGGCTGCTTAATTTGCTTTAAAACCAAACAAACACTTTTATTAGGTCCTTTCCACGCAGGCGGGAGAAAGATGAGCTTCACCTCTTCCTCCTTAATAAAGCTAAACCCCGACATCTCCCCTGCCAATCTGACAAGCTGGAAGAGACTAATCAAACAAGCTTTCCTTCCAGTCGGGAAGCTCCCTGCGGGCAGCTGCCTAGGCATCGCTTGGTAATTAGGGCTGAATTCCTCCGTCTGCTCGCAGAGGAAACTCCTATCCAGGTGAATCTAAGCGTTCTTCTTGTTCAGTTCTGCCTGTTACGTGTGGAGCAGGAATCAGGTGGCCTGCATTTCTCCTTCTCCATAGATGGCGCTGAGCTGTCCTTGGCGAGAGTGCGTGGGAAATAAACCTTGAATTAATAAGGATGAGATTCTCCTACATCGTGTACAGTGTTCGAAATTAGACAGGCGAGTTTTGCAACTGGCGCAGGTCCCAACTGCGACTGTGGAGATCTCTGGGTGTTAAGTATCTCCACCTGGCTGGTCCCTCCAGCTTTCTTAAGCAGGTAAGCAGAAGAACGTATTCACTGCATTTATCTCTCACCTTTTTCTCCAAGGAATCCATGGTTCACTACCCCTCAGTTAATCCTCACAACAGCCCTGTGAGGTAGGTTAAGAGCAGGCATAGGCAACCTCGGCCCTCCAGATGTTTTTGGGACTACAACTCCCATGATCCCTAGCTAACAGGACCAGTGGTCAGGGATGATGGGAATTGTAGTCTCAAAACATCTGGAGGGCCAAGGTTGCCTGTGCCTGGTTAGGAGGCTGCGACTGGCTCCAAGGTCAGCCAGGGAGCTTCCTGACTGAGTGGGGATTCGAACCCTGATCTCCCGGGTCTATACTATAAATTAAGTAGGTAAATAAAATACAGGGAAAGCAAAATGTCATAGAGAAGGAGCTGAAATATTTTCCTTGAAGCTTGAAATTGGTTTTATTGTGGATCGTTTCGTTTGCTATTTTAATGTGTTGTAAACCACTTTGAAACTTTTACTTTAAAATACAAAGCGGCATAGAAATGAATAATCAAAATAGAACTAATAAACCTCACTGATTTATTTATTTTTATTTAAAAAAGGCGCGTAAGACATTCTGTTTTGGCGACCGCAACCTAGGTTTAAGGTGCCATTTGGTGACTAACTTATATATCTGAGTTTCTAACACTGCTCAGTGTACCATTTTCTCCTGGCATGCAAGCAAAGAGAGCGATTTCAGAAACCAATATCATCAAGGAGGTTGGAAGCATCTTCCTCATAAGGCAGGGATGGGGAGCCAGTGAGCTTCCAGCTGTTTTGGACTATCTGGGTTGCCAGTTAGGTACCGGGCTAAGTTCAAGGTGCTGGTTTTGGTACACAATTTGGGACCAGGATACCTGAAAGTTTGTCTCACCCCTTTTATACCTAATCGATCATTGCGCTCTTGTTGTTATTGTTGTTTAGTCGTTTAGTCGTGTCCGACTCTTCGTGACCCCATGGACCAGAGCCCGCCAGGCACTCCTGTCTTCCACTGCCTCCCACAGTTTGGTCAAACTCATGCTGTTAGCTTTGAGAACACTATCCAACCATCTCATCCTCTGTCGTCCCCTTCTCCTTGTGCCCTCCATCTTTCCCAACATCAGGGTCTTTTCCAGGGAGTCTTCTCTTCTCATGAGGTGGCCAAAGTATTGGAGCCTCAGCTTCAGGATCTGTCCTTCCAGTGAGCACTCAGGGCTGATTTCCTTCAGAATGGATAGGTTTGATCTTCTTGCAGTCCATGGGACTCTCAAGAGTCTCCTCCAGCACCATAATTCAAAAGCATCAGTTCTTCGGCGATCAGCCTTTTTTATGATCTAGCTCTCACTTCAATACATCACTACTGGGAAAACCATAGCTTTAACTATATGGATCTTTGTTGGCAAGGTGATGTCTCTGCTTTTTAACAGGTGCCCTTATACCCAGAATCGGGCTTCTAGCATTGTGGTATCCATCTACCCTTTGAAATTCCCTCTCCTTGAAAATCAGACAGGCATAGTCTTGGTTGTGTTTTCACCGTCGGCTGCAGAGCTCTCTCTTCCAACCAGCTTTTGTGAGTTGACCTCTTTCCCAGACCGCAACTGTATTGGAATTGCTTTTAAGAGGTTTTTACAGTTGTTTTATCACTTGTTGCCTGCCTCCCTGGGCTCCTTTGGGTGGGAGGGGGTTACATAAGTGCAATAAATACATGACTCAACACCCCATCATTCATGACCTGGCTAGGGCTGACGGGTGGTGGACTCAAACTTCATCCAGAGAGCAACAGGTTAGTTTCTTTTGGCTGTAAGGAAAGGTTTTTCTAGTGCATTTTTCATGGGGAAGCCTTCAAGCTTGCAAACTCTGTGCCCTGCAGTTTGCAGTGGTGCAATCCAGGAGCAGTTTCACCAACCTGTGCAATTGGTTTGGATAAAATAATTAGCTTGCGGCAGTCACGCAACCCACCCCACAAAAAATAGATGGCCGTCTTAAGTTGGCCCTCTGAGTCCAACTCCTTTCATGCTGTCTGGATTAAATCGGCAGTGGGCAGTTTCTTAAAATGTGCATCTGTTGGCCGGAATTTATGTAGACTAGGATATTGGGAGTTTGGGGTGATGTGCAGGAAGAGAAAGGCAGGGCAGGGGAGAATGTGGGCAGCCCAAGATGGGCCAGAGCTCTTTTGCTGGCTCTCTTGGCCTAAAGTCCTGGGGCTTGTTTTCGTACTGCTTTTCTTCCGTGCCAGAATCCCCTTTGGTTTTGTGGTTTTAGAATTAACAGCCCGTTTCTGCTGTGGGCCTGGTCCTGCCAAGTCCGGAGCCTGAAAGGGAATATCTGTGCCAGGATTTTAATGACCAACTGAGATCAGAATCAAAAGCGCCGATGGTTCTTTATCTGTGCTTTTCCCCTTTTTTTGCAAAATCGTGAAGGCAAATGAGGCCAACAAATTCCTTGCGCAGATGCTGCATTGCATAGGATGAAAGAACTGGTATAGCTGTGAAAGTGTGTGTGTTTGTGTGCATTTTTTGCAGATATGTGGAACCAGACGGGCGTTTTTGTCTAGGCTGTTTGTTCCCTTATCTCCAATGCCCATTTCCATCAATTGTGTTATCCAGAACTCCAGCGATGTGCTACTGTTTGCATGCATGCCTTGCCTGCTTCCATAAATGCTGTTGGGACAACAGTTGTCTTTGTTCGGGTGAGGAGGAAGCTGCTGGGCCAGCAGCTTGCTCACGAGTAGCACAACCAATAATCAGCTCAGCACAGTTGGTCTGCAGGTGGACAAGGATGAAGTGGATGAGAAGCTGCAGGCTTTCAAATTCCTCCTAGTGGCTTATAAACCCTCAGAGGGAATCAGGAACATAGGGTGCTGCCCTATAGGGAGTCAGAGCACTGGTACATTGTGTAGTACCTACGGGACCGCCTCTCCTGGTATGCCCCGCGGAGGACCTTAAGGTCCACAAATGACAACATTTTGGAGGTCCCAAGTCGCAAGGTGGTTAGATTGGTCTCAACTAGGGCCAGGGCCTTTTCAGTACTGGCCCCGACTTGGTGGAACGCTCTGTCACAAGAGTCTAGGGCCCTGCGGGACGTGACATCTTTCTGCAGGGCATGCAAGACAGAGCTGTTCCGCCTGGCCTTTGGTTTGGACTCAGTCTGACCCTTATGTTTCCCTCCCCTTATGGTTTTGATCTATGGGCTACTTTTAAAATGAGGCTGCATTTTAACCTGTATTTTAAATTTGATCCTCCCCCCCTATGTTTTTACTGTAATTTTACTGGTGTTAGCCGCCCTGAGCCTGGCTCTGGCCGGGGAGGCCAGGGTATAAATTAAATTTATTATTGTTTATTATTAGTAGTAGCTCAGTTGGTAGAGCATGGGACTCTTAATCTCAGGGTTGTCGGTTTGAGCCCCATGTTGGGCAAAAGTTTCCTGAGCTTTGACCTTCCTAGCAGATATTGGTCAAGCACAGACGATTGTGCAATTATTTGGCAAAGCACACTCCTCACTTTATGTAGACAAATATTTTTTAAATGATGGCATGTCTCTTCCACCCCCCTTTTTGTTGCTGTCATTCATAAGTGGTTTAAGTGTCTTTTGCTAAGTGCAGTGGTTTGGTGGTATTTTGGTGGTTGGTCATCTTCATCCCCCCCCCCCCTTACTTTTGAGACACTGAGTGAATTTGAGCAAATAACTGCACCGTGGAGACAAATTGCTCTTTTTCAAAAGAATCCTTCACAGTTGTTGTAGATTTTAAACTGGGAAGCACTGAACAAACACGCGATCCCCGAGTTGTGTTTGCATCGCATAGTGGGTGTCAACGTGACACCTTGCAATTTAGACTTAATCATCACAGGTCGATAGCAAAGTGCAAATGGTTTTCCTTTCCTTTGCAGCCCCCCCTTTAAAGCACACCTCCCCCCCTTAAATGCATAGGGTTTTGTGGGGTATATAAGAAAGGAAAATGTTTAAAAGCCAAGCTAAACCTGCCCTCAACAGTATCTGCATCCCCCTGTCTGCTACCCATGAAGCCGTGCGGTTTTAATTTGGCGCAAAATTGCACCGAAGCCTAAAAAAAGTATAGATTGTCAGGCTTCTGCATTCTAACGACTTCCAAGCATCACATTTAGGAATTTCCAGTAGAAGTGGCTCAGTCTCCAAGGGAACAAACAATATCCATTCTCATTTAGACGTCCCTCGTGGCTGCTCTGCACCTGTTTTTCTACATAGAAGTGGCATTTGTGTAGAAACTGCGCACATCATTAGCACATGACTTACGCATCATTCCCCCTTTAGAAGAGCAGAGTGGCTTGCTGCGAAGTAACATGCTTTTAGGATCGTTGCCCTGATTTTTGAGCAGGTGTCTTGCGTCTGAATGTGCAGAGTGGGAGAACTGGGATGGGGAAAGATAGGTCAAAGGGGGGGGGGTGTTGAACATATAGGGGGACGCTTTTTGAAAAATTGCTCCCCCACCCCAATTTATTAAAGGGTCCTCCAAACCCCACAGGGGCCAGGGACTGTACAGGTCGTGACTGTAGAGATCTATGCATGCTAAGTGTCACGGTCCGATCTACGGGCGATTGAAGTCCCGGCTGAGGACGTTGGGACCAGGGGCAAGATGGCAGGTGGTAGCAGGAATGAGAGTCCAGAAGCCAGGGGTCCGAGGGTCAAGAAGCAAGGAGTCACAAAGCCAAGGTCCGAGGATCAGGAAGCAAGAAGCGAACCACAGCAAGGCAGGGAACGTGTTGCTGTGGCAAAGAGCCGAAGGGAAATGCTGACTTTATATCCCTTCCCGGCTCTTGCCACCAGGTGCAGCGAGTTACCAAGCGGCCTCACCTGTGCGGCCGCACCTTGCCTCTCCAGAACAAACTTAGGAAGGCCCCAGTCCTGCGAAGTCCTACTGGTCCCAGGGCTGGCTCCTGCACGCACTCCTGACACTAAGGGCCTTACTGCCAGGTGCGCTGGGATTCAGGTGGAACAGTGAGCAATTACTTGCATCCTAGCTTGGGTCCAGAGCAGAAGGAAAGAGTTGAAGGCATGTTAATATTTTTCTGTATAGGCCCATCGGTCTGCCGGTTTCTGCCCCAAGGAGCTTACAGTTTAAAAGTCATCGTAGGGAAACAACAGTACAGTGGTGCCTCGCAAGACGAAAAGAATCCGTTCCGGGAGTCTTTTCGTCTTGCGGTTTTTTCGTCTTGCGAAGCAAGCCCATTGACGGAGTAGCACTATTAGCGCTATTGGCTAAAAAAGGGCTAAAAACGGCTTTTTTGGGGGGGGGATTAGCGGTTTTGCTGCTAAAATGCTTTTAGGAGCTTAGTGATTCAGAATAAGGGGTTTTGGAGCAAAAAAAAAATTCGATTTTTTCCGTCATTTTTCGTCTTGCAAAGCAAGCCCATAGGGAAATTCGTCTTGCGAAGCGCCTCTGCAGACGGAAAACCCTTTCGTCTTGCGGGTTTTCTGTCTTGCGAGGCATTCGTCTTGCGGGGCACCACTGTAGTGGTAGACTCCCTCCTTGCAGGGTTTTAAGCAGAGGTTGGATGACGCACCTGTCCTGTATGATTTCTGCATTGGACTTGGGTAAAGATTTGATGGCGAATATGTTTCACACACTTATGCTTGTGCAAGGTTATTTCAGTGCGTTCATCAGAATGTATAGGAACACCAGGAAGCTGCACTGTACGGAGTCAATCTAGCTAAATATTGTTTGCTCTGACTGGCAGCAGCTGTCTGAGATTTCAGACAAAGGCGTCTTCTCCAACCATACCTGGGGACACCAGGGATTGAAACCTGCATATTTTGCGAGTAAGGCATGTCATAACCTTTCCCACAAGTGCTGTGTCACAGAGACAATATCCGTGTTGAATTATAGTCAGGCATCCCTAAGATTTTTTTTTTGGGGGGGGGGTTAATTAAAAAAACCAAACGGCAATATGACAACATTGCTTTGAACCGATGCACACCCTATGCATTTCAAATAAAACATAGTTGCAGATTGCATTGCAGAGCAGAAAAGGAATGATGGTGAAAGAAAGCTTCGCAGAAGTAGCTTGACGCTCCACAAATAAATTCCCAGTTGGAACGCAGAGTTCCTTTTTCCCCTGAAAGGTATCACAGAGCACTTCTCCTTGCTGCGAGCTCGCAAGGTAAATCTATCTCACAAATTCAGCGGTGCAGCTCAATTTCAGCCATCTCCTTAGATCTTTTAAGGAGTCTGAAAGGTCTTTTTAATGTTCTACTTGCCAATTCTAGTGCGGCAGTCTCCAAGCCCGTGCCTGTGTCGTCTTTCCGACAAACGTTTCAGATCTTGTAGCAGCATCACCCTGGAATTCAGAATGAGCCACGAGGGCTGTGCGCCTCCTCAGCTGTTAAAGTCTGTGGTACAGTGGTACCTTGGGTTACAGACGCTTCAGGTTACAGACTCCGCTAACCCAGAAATATTACCTTAGGTTAAGAGCTTTGCTTCAGGATGAGAACAGAAATCGTGCTCTGGTGGTGTGGCAGCAGCGGGAGGCCTCATTAGCTAAAGTGGTGCTTCAGGTTAAGAACAGTTTCAGGTTAAGAACGGACCTCCGGAACGAATTAAGTACTTAACCCGAGGTACCACTGTACCCTCATCCTGTTCCATGTCTAGCTTTTTTTCTGCTGGCAGGAAAAACAGTTATTTGAAGGGGTGTAGGAGTAATGCTGTGTCCAGGGCAGCTGTCTACCAGCTCCATCTGGTACGCAGGCTGAGATCCTACCTGCCTGCGGACTGTCTCGCCAGAGTGGTGAATGCTCTGGTTATCTCCCGCTTGGACTACTGCAATGCGCTCTATGTGGGGCTACCTTTGAAGGTGACCTGGAAACTGCAACTAATCCAGAATGCGGCAGCTAGACTGGTGACTGGGAGTGGCCGCTGGGACCATATAACACCAGTCCTGAGAGATCTGCATTGGCTCCCAGTACGTTTCCGAGCACAATTCAAAGTGTTGGTGCTGACCTTTAAAGCCTTAAACGGCCTCAGTCCTGTACAGTAGTACCTCGAGCTACAGACGCTTCAGGTTACAGACTCTGCTAACCCAGAAATATTACCTCGGTTTAAGAACTTTGCTTCAGGATAAGAACAGAAATTGTGCAGCGGCGGCGCAGCAGCAGCAGGAGCCATCATTAGCTAAAGTGGTGTCTCAGGTTAAGCAGTGGCGTAGCGTGGGGGGTGCAGGGGGGCCGGCTGCACCGGGCGCAACATCTGGGGGGGCACGCTCGCACTCGCAGCTCTCTGCCCCATCTGGCTCACTCACTCTAGGGGGCGCAAATTACTTGCCTTGCCCCGGGTGCTGACAACCCACGCTACACCACTGAGGTTAAGAACAGTTTCAGGTTAAGAACGGACCTCCAGAACGAATTAAGTTCTTAACCCGAGGTACCACTGTATGCATCTGAATGCCAGTGGCTTGGAACTGCAAGTTTTAGCTGAGATCCCTGCATTGCACAGGGTTGGACTAGATGACCCTCAGGGTCCCTTCCAACTCTACAATTCTGTGTTTTTATGAAACTGCTCAGGTCCTGGTTTTGGGCTTCCCAGAGGCATCTTTCTGGCCACTGTGCGTGCAGGATGCTGGACCAGATCGGCCACTGGGCTGATCCACCAGTCTCTTCTTGGTTCACAGCTCGGGGAGGTGGGGGCTCCTTGATCCAGTTTGGTGACTAGAGGCCCAAATGACCTCTGTGTCAAGGAGTGCCTTCTCCCAACTTTGGCCGGCCAGCCAGCTGCAACCATTCCTTGTCCAGAGTAGCCTGATCTTCGTGGTCCATGCATTGGTTGCTTCAAGACTAGATTACTGTAACACACACTGTGTAGGGCTGCCCTTGGAAGCTGTAACTGATGAACAGCTTACTGGCGACACGTCACTGCTTTGCTGAGAGACCTGTGCCAGCCCCAAATAGGCTTCTGGACCAGGTTCCATTTCCTTGTGTATAATTCACAAATCTCAAGGTCGTGGGTTCAAGCCCCACACCGGGGCAAAAGGTTTCTGCATTGACTAGATGAACCTCGTGGTCCCTTCCAATTCTATAATTAATTCTGCAAGGTGGACCCAAAGTATCTCAAGAGTTACCTGATTCTTTAGGGCTCCACCTCAGTCACTGAGATCTTCTGATGGGGCACTTTTGGTGACCCTGTTTTTGTGGCAGGTGGAACTCCTTGCCACTGGAAGTATGGCCGGAGTTAATCCATGCCGTCTTTTATATATCTTTTGAAAACTGTATTATTTAGACTGGGCTTTGAAGCATGATTCCCCCCCCCCTTTAAACCAACTAACGTTTATTGATGTTTTTATTTATATTACTGAAATGTGTTTTATGTTACAGGCTGCCTTGTTATATTTTTTATGAAACTGCTGTATACATATTTGAATGGGTAGTAGTTCCCTGTTATTTCTATAATATTCTTCTCCTCAACTCCCCAAATATGGTTTTGTTTTTTTAAAATGTGACCAAAAGCAGTTATCGTATTCTGCATTCCTCAAGGCACACTTCTTACATTATTGATCTGCCCTGATTTTGCAAACGTTAAATAACGTCTAACCCCAAATTTTATGGAAATTTCCTTTTTATAATTGTGGCAGTTGGGGATTGCAAATTCATCCCCTATAAATCCCTACTTGGAGACTTATTTTGATGCCCTGCCTGTGAGCCCATAAATCTCTGTGTTTGATTAGCGGATTATTGGCTGTTCTTTGGATTTGTAAACGATATACGTTGCTCAAGAGACCTTTGGACCCTCGATAATACATGCAAAGGTTTTATCAGATAATGCCGGCTTTCTGGCAAGTTCCGTTTGTCTGCCAAGCTTTTTTTTTTTTAAAAAAGGAAGAGAGCCTAATTTGCAGGAGTTGATAAAGGGTGGCCTTGAGATTGATCGTGAGACATACATAGTTATAAGTTATTAAATTATTCCTTAGAAAGAAATCACAGCATAGCACTTTCCATGCCTTCAATACATGCGTCCAGTCAACCAGTGGGAATTGAATGGGGGTTTAGAAATGTAGGTCAGGGTGGAGAGATTTGGTTCTGTTTCATGTGGCTGACCATACCTGTAGCATTCAGAAGCTCTTCCACAGGCGGTTTCAGATTTATAAGCCAATAACCACATTTCGGATTTATAAGGGAATAACCAAATGGCACCTTAAACGTAGGTTACAGTCGCTACAACGGAATGCCTAGGTGCTGTAATAAATGGAATTCATCACAGTGTTGTTACTGTTCAGTTCATTTCTATACCACTTTATATTTTAAAGAACATAATATCAAAGTGGTTTGCAACGCATTAAAACAGAGCTTTCCCAACCTTGTGTTGCTAAACATTAGTGTAGGGGCTGGTTTTGCTGGTAAAACTGAAATTACCGCACCACGAAATGATGCGTGTCTACAAAGTGCGTCACCAACATGAAAAGTTTGGAGAGCTCTGCGTTAAAACATCAAATAAAACAATCCAGAATAAAACAAATTCAGACTTCAAGGAAAATATTTCAGATCATTCTCTGAGGGACATTTTGCTTTCCCCATATTTGTTTTATCTATAGCTGCCCCAGAGCATAGAATCATAGAGTTGGAAGAGACCACAAGGGCCATCGAGTCCAATCCCCTGCCAAGCAGGAAACACCATCAGAGCACTCCTGACATATGGTTGTCAAGCCTCTGCTTAAAGACCTCCAAAGAAGGAGACTCCACCACACTCCTTGGCAGCAAATTCCACTGTCGAACAGCTCTTACTGTCAGGAAGTTCTTCCTAATGTTTAGGTGGAATCTTCTTTCTTGTAGTTTGGATCCATTGCTCCGTGTCCGCTTCTCTGGAGCAGCAGAAAACAACCTTTCTCCCTCCTCTATGTGACATCCTTTTATATATTTGAACATGGCTATCATATCACCCCTTAACCTCCTCTTCTCCAGGCTAAACATGCCCAGCTCCCTTAGCCGTTCCTCATAAGGCATCGTTTCCAGGCCTTTGACCATTTTGGTTGCCCTCCTCTGGACACGTTCCAGTTTGTCAGTGTCCTTCTTGAACTGTGGTGCCCAGAACTGGACACAGTACTCCAGGTGAGGTCTGACCAGAGCAGAATACAGTTGCACTATTACTTCCCTTGATCTAGATGTACTCTAGATCTACTCAGAAGTACTCTAGGGAACCCGGGTTCTGTAATGGTTAAGAGTATCGGACCAGGACCTGGGTTCAAATCCCCACCCAGTCAGGAAGCCTTGGAGCCAGTCGTAGCTTGTTAACCTCACAGGGCTGATGTAGGGATTAACTGAGGAGGGGAGGTGAACCATGGACTCATTGGAGAAAAAGGTGGGAGATAAATGCAATGAAAATACGCTCTTCTGCTTACCTCAGGCATCCCCAAACTCGGCCCTCCAGATGTTTTGGGACTACAACTCCCATCATCCCTAGCTAACCGGACCAGTGGTCAGGGGTGATGGGAATTGTAGTCCCAAAACAGCTGGAGGGCCAAGTTTGGAGATGCCTGGCTTACCTGCTTAAGAAAGCTGGAGCAGCCAGCCAGGTGGAGATGTCAGTCGTCTACATGGCATTCAGAGATCTCCTCGTGGTTGCAATTGGATCCCCTTCCAGATGGAAAAACGCGCCTGGCCCCTGGCTAATTTCTAACACTGTTCTGTTGGATCCATGGAGAGAGTAGGGTGGGGATAGGACCAGTCCTGCCCTTTTTTTCCTGACAAATTTTGCTTACCATAAACCTAACTCTGCTTGTTCAGACTGGGAAGGAAAGAGCAGGAAAGTTCTATTGCTTTTCACTTTTCATAGTACAGTGGTACCTCAGGTTACAGACACTTCAGGTTACAGACTCTGCTAACCCAGAAATAATACCTCGGGTTAAGAACTTTGCTTCAGGATGAGAACAGAAATCGTGCAGCAGCAGCAGGAGGCCCCATTAGCTAAAGTGGTACCTCAGGTTAAGAACAGTTTCAGGTTAAGAACAGACGAACAGACCTCCAGAACGAATTAAGTTCTTAACCCGAGGTACCACTGTACTAGGTTCTGCCATACGTCCGGAATTTCCCGCAGAGAGCCGGGATCCATCTGTCGAAAATGGCGTCTGGGCGGAATTTTCAAAAAGCGGCTAAAATATCCAGGGGAAACCCAGGCGTATGGCAGCCCAGATTGGCAGTGTTTGATTTTTGGGCGATTTCCCTAAGAAACAGGTAAAAAGAACTTAATCGGGGGGGGGGGGGGGAGCAGGGAGATTTTGCAATGCTAAACAGAAAAAAGGTTTTCTTAGGGTGGCTCCCTCCCTGTGCCATTCTCAAATTATTAAACAGACAGTTTCAACAGCAGAGAGGAACCACATATGCCATGGAGTATTTCCTTGAAGGAAAGATTCCTACATTGGGGTTGGACTAGATGACCCCTGTGGACTTGTAAAAGGGTAAGAGTACTGGGAAATAATTTATAATGAATTGGAAAAAAATGTTTGAATGTACTTTTCCAACCCCAACCCCCCCCCCACAAAAAAACCCCAGAGTCCTTTTCGTTGGGGATAATTCAGATAGAAATTCCCAGGTGTCAAAAAAGGCTATTTATGAATGCCACCACTGCAGCCCGTGTTTTGTTAGCCCAAAAATGGAAAACGAGCGAGGTCCCAACTAAAAAAGAATGGCGACTCATGGATATTACAAGCTCCCGTATTTTCCGCTCCATGAGACGCACTTTTTTCCTCCTAAAAAGTAAGGGGAAATGTGTGTGCGTCTTATGGAGCGAATGGTGCTGCGCAGAGATGGAGATTTTTTTTTTCTTGTTTTCCTCCTCTAAAAACTAGGTGCATCTTATGGTTGGGTGTGTCTTATAGAGCGAAAAATGCGGTAACTGCTTCTCAGCCTCTTTCTCCCCCGCCTGTAATATGCAGACCATAATAATAGCGGCTTACCTTACAGGGGTGTTGTAAGGGTAATTGAGATAATATATGTGAAAGTGCTTTGAGCACTCAGAAAGCTGTAACGTGAATGCTAAGTAGGGTTACTACATCTGCAATGGCCGCAGGCGGTGATCAGGGCAAAAAATATATATTCTTCCTTCATCCCCTGCTATAGAAGAGATGTCACCTGTGAAGCAGTCCCGAGACACTTGGAATTATTAAAACCTCATTGAAATAGCTCTTTCCTCCCTTTTTCTTTCTTTCTTTACTTCCTGTCATTCTGGCAGAATGTGGAGATTATTTTCATTTCTTCCAAATGCAATCGGAAAGCCCGGAAACTTTCCGAGCCGCACTTAACTGTAAAAAGCGATGTTTTTGTTAATGGCAGGTCAATTTTGATTTAGGCCTGTAATTTGGCGGGGGCGGTTGGGGGGGGGATACCTATCTCCCGTCTGAAGGAAGGCAATTTCATGTGCTCTCCTAATACTCCTAGAATTGGCGTGCATATAACTAAAAGCTTTTTACCCTTGAAAATAACGGAACTGGGGAGGGTGGAGGTAGGGGGGACGAACAGATCATAATACTTCAGTGGTATGTAATGGGCTGCCGGAAATTTCTGTGATATGCTAGAAAATTTATCTTCATGCACTAGAGGAAAGTTTCTGCTCTGTGTTGCAGTGCAGACAGAATACTAACAGCCACTCAGCCATTTTTTAGGAATTGGGGAGTGTGTTATGGGGTCTTCTGCTCCCTCCTACTTCCTTTGCGGTTCCCTCACTGCAAGAAGTGAAGTGACAGGGAATCAGGGAGAGGGCCTTCTCGGTGGTGGCACCCTCCCTGTGAAACACCCTCCCACCAGATGTCAAGGAGATAAACAATTATAGGACTTTCCATAGACATCTGTATCATGTGTCAACTTTTTTTTTTTGAATTTGCATTTTATTTATTTGTTATTTGTTATTTGTTAACATTCTTATATTACATCGGTAAACGTTGTCATATTACATTACAGGACTTACTATCATTTAATTTCCACCATGTATACAAAAATTATATACAAATTTTATATACCTAGAAAGAAAATGAAACAAAAAAAAAGAACAAAGGGGAAAAAACAAAAACAACCCCCCCAATCATATACACACTTCCTGTCTTTCCTGTTGTATATTCCTTTTTTACAAATGAATGTACTTTTATTATTGTATATTTCTTTACATATTATCTAATACATTCCTATATCAATATGTGCTCTTAGTCTTATTTCTCATCTCAGTGTCACTCCAACGTCAATCAAATGCTAGCATAGATAGCGAACCTTTCCTGTATTTTTGAACATAACGTTTTATATCTATCCCATTTTTTCATAAATTTTTGTTTTGAATTGCCTCTCAGGGTCTTTCTTAACTGCGCCATTTCAGCAAATTCTTGTAGTCCGAGTCATGTGTCAACTTGTAATGGTTGTTGTTTTACTGTGGTTTTATAATTTGTTGGTAGCAGATCACAGTGGCTGGGGGCAACCCGGCCAGATGGGCGGCATATAAAGAATAAAATTATTATTATTATTACAAATTCCCTTTTGTTAAGTGTGGTGCATTATTATTACACCTGAACCAAATGTGAAAGGGCACAACATAAATGGCTTCTGAGAATAGGTTTTTATCCCCCCACCTCTTCTTCAGTACATTATTTTTAAATGATGCTTCAGAGATATTTCATTTTTTAAATCCAAACCCTACTGACCTTGATAAACAAGAATGCTTAAGTATTTTTTTTAAAGAAATAAATAAAAAGTCCAGTAGCTTTCAATGCAGTGACTTGAAAATTACAAGTATCTGGTCTTTTAAAAATGCTTAGTGGAACTACTCAAGGACAGTTCTTTATTTTCCTGGTCATTTATTTCCTTTCAGCATTTGCTTGTAGACTGAGCCAGCTTTGGGGATAAAATGGAGCCGCTGGCATCAAAAGCTCCTTTCTGGGTTGTGAGCACTTAATAAAGCGAAGGAACATCTAGCTTAGAAGTAGGGTTCATCACCACCAACCTTATAAGAGACAAGACACACACAAAAAAGCTGCCATTCTGACAATTCCAGGGCTTATTGGCACTATGCAATACGTTCAAAAGTGGTGAATTTCATACATTGTGGGGGTTATAACCCTCTTTTTAAAGTTGGTGAGCGTCACTAGGGCTTGTGATGGCAAATTCCATGCATGGTCTTGGGTGCTCCAATAGTTCCTTGAGGGAAAAACCTCAAGTTATGGACCTCAAGTTAGTGTAGACAGTTCTGAGCTGCATAAGGCAGTCCCCCCCCCCAAATGTACATAGGAAGGTCCATAGCTTAGTGCTAGAACATCTGGCCTGCATGTAGAAGACCCAAGGTTCAATCTTTGGTATCTCTAAGGTAGGAATGGGAAATGTTCCCAGCCTGAGACTCTGAGCTTGATGGAGCAATCTAAGGCATCTTCCTCTGTTCCTCTGTTTTGACCGCTTCGTTTTTCCTCCAGTCTGATTTCCACTGTATGTATTGGAATCATAGAGTCTTAGCGTTGGAAGGGACCCAGGGGTCATCTAGTCCAACCCCCTGCAATGCTGGAATCTCAGCTCAAGCATCCATGGCAGGTGGCCACCCAACCTCTACTTAAAAACCTCCAAGGAAGGAGAATCCACAACCTCACGAGGTAGTCCGTTCCGCTGCAAAACAGCTCTTACTGTCAAAGTTTTTTCCGAATGTTTAGTCGGAGTATCCTTTCTTGCAACTTGAAGCCATTGGTTCGAGTCCTACCCTCCAGAGCAGAAGAAAACACGCATGCTCCCTCTTCCATTTGACAGCCCTTAAGATACTTGAAGAAGGCTTTCATATCTCCTCTCAGTCGCCTCTTTTCCAGTCTAAACATATGGAGCTCCTTCAAGCGTTCCTCATAAGGACTGGTTTCCAGACCCTCGATCAACTTGGCCGCCCTCCTCTAAACACATTCCAGCTTGTGAATATCCTTCTTAAATTATGGTGCCCAGAACTGGACACAGTATTCCAAGTGTGGTCTGACCAAGGCAGAATAGAGTGGGACTATTTATTCCCTTGATCTGGACACTAGACTTCTGTTGATGCAGCCAAGAATAACATTAGCTTTTTTTTTGCTGCTGCATCACACTGTGGACTCACATTAGGCTTGTGTTGTGTTTCCATACATTGCAAAATAAGGATAGCAACACTGCAGCTGACTTGGAACAACCATATTGCAAGTCTTGGCGCACATGTGTGCAAACTCCACAGAAACTGGCTTCGCTCTACTTACGAAGCAGATCCTTTCATGGTCTCTTTTCCTCACACGGATCCCTCCTTTCCATCTCTTGGTTTGCTTTCTGCTATCTAGATAACAGCCATGCGCCAACTGAGATTTGTTTTTTGTTTTAAAGAAGCTTTCTCTAAAACAGTGATTTTTTTAAAAAAGAAAAGTAACTCAGCCACTGCAATTTGGACTGCCAGGGGTCCCCGTTCTGCCGTGGGGTGCCGAGAACCCATTCTGTGCGTGAACAGCTCGCAATATACAGTGGTACCTCGGGTTACATATGCTTCAGGTTACATACGCTTCAGGTTACAGGCTCCGCTAACCCAGAAATATTACCTCGGGTTAAGAACTTTGCTTCAGGATAAGAACAGAAATTGTGCTCCAGCGGTGCGGCAGCAGCGGGAGGCCCCATTAGCTAAAGTGGTGCTTCAGGTTAAGAACAGTTTCAGGTTAAGAACAGACCTCCGGAACAAATTAAGTACTTAACCCGAGGTACCACTGTATCTGTTTGGCCACATACTTCTGAAAATCGTGGGGCATACGACGGCGCATCCTGCAGATACACAATTATGGATGCCGTGTGAACATGTGGGCCAATGAATACCCGATCCCCTGTCTACATCTGTGAAATTTTCCTGACAAAGCCTGTTCTCTTGAAACTCTAGGCGTGACCATTCTTTTGCAGCGAGCTTTAATTCTCCTGCCCTTGCCAGGGGGGAAATGAGGTGGGTTTTGAGCCGTCCACAGAAAGCCCTTTGATTCCTGCTCCTCTTGCCTTGCAGAGATGATGAATGCACCTTGGGTCTGAATGCAGTGAGAAAAGATCCATGTTTCCTCCTTGCATCGTCTGCCTTGCATATAAGCAGAAGGCTGTGGACCTCTGGCTGGGACCTGTTGTTCAAGATGGCAGCTGAGGGCCCCGTTATCGACAGGACACTTAATTCTCCTTATTGCCATCAAGCCCTTAGCTGGTGTTATCTTGTTTGTCCGACTGCCTGGAATGAATGGGATCCTGCCTTGTAGCTGAATTAAACTTGGCCACAACTTTGGTGGCCTTGGAGAAGTGTCTGCCGCATGATGAAGTGCTGTAATTTTTCCACAAGGAGAGCATTGTTACGGCTGTCTGGGCCTTGGTTTCCCAGAGAGACGGCCTGGCTTTTTAGGAATGCTTTGGGTAGAAGCTCCTGAGCTATTCTAGATATTCACAACAATGTCGGGGTGGGAGGAATCGGGTGAAAGGAGCACAGGGCTCCTATGATTTCCTTAGAAAGAAAAATAAAAGTCATGTACAGTGGTACCTCAGGTTTCATACGCTTCAGGTTACATACGCTTCAGGTTACAGACTACCCTAACCCAGAAATAGTGCTTCAGGTTAAGAACTTTGCTTCAGGATAAGAACGGAAATCATGCTCCGGCGGTGCGGCGGCAGCAGGAGGCCCCATTAGCTAAAGTGGTGCTTCAGGTTAAGAACAGTTTCAGGTTAAGAACGGACCTCCGGAACGAATTAAGTACTTCACCTGAGGTACCACTGTATCTGGAAGTTTTGTATTGTGACGTTTTATTATATTTTTATATTTTTCTGGAAGCTGCTCAGAGTGGCTGGGGAAACCCAGCCAGATGGGCGGGGTAGAATCATAATAATAATCAGGGGAAGACAGGTTTTATTTACTTTTACTTATTTTACAAAACCAGCATTATTTTACAAAATAAAGTGAGTTGTTTGTTTTACATATTGTACAAAGCCAGCCTTCGCCAGCCTGATGTTGTGTACTACAACTCCCATGACTGTGCTGGCTAGGACTGATGGGAGTTGTAGTCCCATGAGTGCACTTAGGTGGGGAAGGTGGCTCATAAGCGATGTATAGGCAAAGGAGATTTAAAATCTGAACGCAACCAATGCAGACGGTTAATGAATGGAAACGCACCAAAGTTGCAAGGCTTTCTTTTGTCCCCCTGTTGTTCAACAGGAGCACCAAAAAGTCTCCCCTCTTTCCTCCCCGAGAGTTATGCTGCTAAAACCAAGAAATATTTTGGGGGGCATGAGGATGGGAAACCTGGAGTAGATTTTTCTGTGTGTTAAACGATTGTGAGCTTGGCTTGGGTGCAGAAAACAGATTCTCGGGACGAACATGTGCTCAGTTTCTTAATTCTAGTTATCTGCCCCTACTTCCCAAACTACTAGTTTTCACTTGACTCAGGGTTCATGTTGATCTCCACAACCCTCACGTCTGCCCAACCTTCCTGTAGAAAAAATAGTCTAGTTGCGATTGTAATGCTGTGTTTTATATAGTTGCGACCTCCCCTGGGACACTTGTGGGATGTGCAGAGCCTTTGTGGGATGTGAGCTGGGGGGGGGGTTAGTTCCAAGGGCCAGACAGAGCAGCGTTGAGGGCCGCATTCAGCATCTGGGCCTGATTTTCACCACTCTCCCCTATAAAAGCATTTACTCCTTGTCCAACACAATGGATGGAAGAACCTACTATTATCCAATATGGAGGAATGGTGCTGGGAACTAACAGAAACTAATTACAGTGGTGCCCCGCAAGACGAATGCCTCGCAAGACGGAAAACCCGCTAGACGAAAGGGTTTTCCGTTTTGGAGGTGCTTCGCAGGACGAATTTCTCTATGGGCTACTTCGCAAGACGAAAATGTCTTGCGATTCCTGGGGTTTTTTTTCCACTCCCCACCCCCTTTTTCTAAGGCACTAAGCTGCTAATAGCCTTTTAGCAGCTAATCCGCTAATCCCTTAAGCCTTTAATAGCCGCTAAACCGCTAATAGCGCTAATCCTCTAATAGGGTTGCTTCGCAAGACGAAAAAACCGCTAGACGAAGAGACTCACGGAACGGATTCTTTTCGTCTTGCGAGGCACCACTGTAATAACAACAACAATTTGGGATTTTCTCTTGGGCTTCTTGTGGGAAGAAGAAATGAATGGCACTTTGACTATAGTTAAACAGAAAGTAGAAAAGATGGATGGACAGAATATCTTAAATAATCATTTTCTAATGTAACCAGCCGATGGAAAAGCAGAAGTCCCCGCGCCCTTTATCTTTAATGTTTCTTATCTCTCCATTCTTCTTTTCCTCTGTTTTCTTTCTCTCTTTCCCCTCTTTCTTGTCTTTTGATTCTATCTGTTCCAGATATTGTGAAAACTGTAATGAAAATCTTTTTCTTTTTTTTTAATCCTTGTTCAGCAGCTACCCCTGTCCTTGCCTAAGAATCATTTTTTCTCTTCTGTTTCTTTCCCAGGTTTTAAATACAAGAATTCCTCAAAATCGGGAGGGAAAGAACTTTCGGCTCGAAGAGGCGCTTCTTCGTTCGCATCCCGGCACAACCTTGATTCCCGTTTGTTCGTTTTGGCTGATTGACGGCGAGTCCCGGAGGAGGAGAATGAGACAGCTGAAAGGGAAGCCCAAAAAAGAGACGTCGAGAGACAAAAAGGAGCGAAAACAAGCCATGCAGGAAGCCCGGCAGCAGGTCACGACCGTGGTGCTCCCTACGCTGGCCGTGGTCGTCCTTTTGATCGTGGTCTTTGTGTACGTGGCGACCCGCCCAAACACAACGGAATGATGCGGCTGTCAAACTCCGCCGCAACTTTTGCCTCCGCTTCTGCCCAATGCCAAAACCAAACCAAAATGAAAAGCCCCCAAAAGGAGGAAGAGAAAGACAGCCTTTTCTCTATCTCCGAGTTCATAATAATAATAATCCTTTTGCAAAAAGAAAAAAGGAATCTTCTTTCTTTGACTTGAACCAAACTCCACAGTAAACACAGAACGTATTTGCCACCATGGCACAAAATAAGTTTTCTCGCCCAGCTCATGTGCCTTTTTGACTTTGAGGGGGGAGCGCAGGGACCCCTCCCCCTTTTCGAACCCTTTCGTCATAAGGGGGGGCGGGGGGTTCACTGTTGCTTTCAAAAATTTCTATAAATCGAGTTTGAGCCTATCAATTTGTTGGCAACATTGCTGGTGTTGTTACCGTGAGTCGTTGTACGTTGGCTTTGCAACTTTCCAAAGAAACAAAACTGCCCCCCCAACCCCCTTTCAGAATGTTATAATGGCATTTGGAAAACTTTGACTAATATATATATATACATATATTTATTTTTGGAATAAAGAAGATGAGTCTTGCATAAAAGCTTTCTTTTTGACTTGACCCTCGAAAAACACAAAACCCAGCTCCGTTATGTAACGTTTTCCATCAAACGCACATCAGAGGGCAAACAAAAGGCTTCCCTGTGAGGCTAAACTGGTGTTAAGATAGTTTTAAGATTTTGAGGGTGTCCCTGCAAAACTGCTTGTAATCAGTGATAACCGTAGCTTTAAGTGGTGGCTGGAATGGTTTGAGAAGCAATAAGAAATAGCATTTTGGAAAGTGGTCCACATGCAGGGGATTTAATTTTTCCCTAAATAAAAATAAAAATGAAGTGACCTTCCAACATTTACTGAGGATCTGCTCAAAACACGGCATAAAAACCACATACAGTGGTACCTTGGGTTACATACGCTTCAGGTTACATATGCTACAGGTTACAGACTCCGCTAACCCAGAAATAGTACCTCGGGTTAAGAACTTTACCTCAGGATGAGAACAGAAATTGTGCTCTGGCAGTGCGGCAGCAGCAGGAGGCCCCATTAGCTAAAGTAGTGCTTCAGGTTAAGAACAGTTTCGGGTTAAGAACGGACCTCCAGAATGAATTAAGTTCTTAACCTGAGGTACCACTGTACATTAAAACTGAGGGCAACGAAATTTAGCAAGCTACCTTACACTGGCTCCAATTATTTGTCCATCTGGTTGAGTATTGTCTTGACTGGCAGCTGCTCTCCAGGGTCTCGGCCTAGAAACTTTCTCCACGGCCTCCTACCCAACGCTTTTAAATGGAGATGCCGAGGATTGAACCTGAAACCTTCTGCATGCAAAGCAGATGTCCTCCCCACTGATCTACATCCCCTCCCTGAGCCTCCTGAGACTTTGGTGCCTGATACAACAATGGTGCAAAGGAAAGAAAGGAGAACAGGTGATGCCAAACTTTTCAGGGGCTTAGAGTTCCAAGCAGGGCACCTTCCCAGCCCTACCGGGGATTGAACCTGGAAACCTCTGCATGCAAACAGGCGCTCTGCCACAGAACTATGAGCCTTCCCCAACCATCAGTGGTCAATCTTCAGGTAGGAACATACATAGGAATCTGCTCTCTAATGACCAGGCCCTTCAGTCCTCTAGCTCCCATCTTTCCCAAACTTGTGTGTCCAGCTGTTTTGGGACAATTCCCATTGGTGGGAATGGTTGGTGCATGATTTTTTTTTAAAATACCGTATTTTTTGCTCTATAAGACACACTTTTTCCCTCCTAAAAAGTAAGGGGAAATGTGTGTGCGTCTTATGGAGCGAATGCAGGCTGCGCAGCTATCCCAGAAGCCAGAACAGCAAGAGGGATTGCTGCTTTCACTGCGCAGCGATCCCTCTTGCTGTTCTGGCTTCTGAGATTCAGAATATTTTTTTTCTTGTTTTCCTCCTCCAAAAACTAGGTGCGTCTTGTGGTCTGGTGCGTCTTATAGAGCGAAAAATACGGTATCTTCTGAACTCACACAGATGAGAAAGAAGCAGGTGCAGTGTGCCTGCCTGAGCGTGCATTCTCACAAGCGATTCTACAAGGGGATCACTAAACTCTCCAAACACAATAAAAATAAAAAATATATTTATTTTGAAGATTTGCCTCCCATCATGCACCTCCAGGTGGTATACATGAGGTACCCTGGCATCTCCCACCCAACCACTGTCTAGACCAGCATCCCCAAACTCGGCCCTCCAGATGTTTTGGGACTACAATTCCCATCATCCCTGACCACTGGCCCTGCTAGCTAGGGATGATGGGAGTTGTAGTCCCCAAACAGCTGGGAGACCCAAGTTTGGGAAATCCTGCTCTAGCTCAGTCTCGTCTACACTGACCGGCAGCTGCTCTTCACGGTGCCCCAAAGGAAACATTCCTAAGAGCGGGGGCCAAATGGTAGCTCAAGTATCTTCTGTATTGCAGTCTGTAGGCTGCACATCGCTTGCCCTTTTAACAGGGTTTTCTCCTATGATAGAGAATCAAACGAGAGATACAGTAAAGCTGTATGGCAGGTGTGAATGTGGGGGAAGCTTTTGCTGTTCAGATGTTAGTTCCCATAAATGCTGGGTGATGGGAGTTGTAGTTTGGCAACATCGGGGGGGCCAAAAGTTGGCTCTGCTGTATAGAAAAACAGTGACAGCAAGTGAAAAAAGACATCGGCTTACAAATTTGCTGGTCGCAGGTCTGTCTCTCTTAATACTCCTTTTTTTAAAAAAAATAATAATTGCATACATTATTCTGGTCAAAAACTTTTCTAAGTGTTTCAGCAATAGGATTTCAAACTGTTTCTGGGCGTGAAGAGGCGGCAACAGAATGGAATGATTTATTAGAATCCTTTTAGCAGCAAAAAAAAATCACACTGTGCACTATTTCTTCGAGCCCCATCATGTGATAAGCCACCAAAGGTGCTCATTACCTGATAAAACCATTTTGCATATATTCTGTCAGCCCTCCCTTCCCCACAAATCCATTTATAGCCGTGATTTTATTAGCAGCAAAATTTTCTTAGCGTGAATCCCATCTCGGTGCAAGATGTTTATAAAGGGCCAAGACTTTAATGGAGCTCTTGCAAATAAGTTTTTCTTTCCTTTTTCTTTTTAACATATTGTTTTGAGTTGGAAGAAAATAAAGGAGAATAGGGAGGACTGTCCTTCCCTCTTTACAATGGTGAGAATACCTAGCTCTTTCAAATGAGAGGTGCTTTAAAAAAACACAGCCGTAGCAATTTGAAACTGCCAGAGGACTCAAGGGATTCCTGTTTGTTTGTTTAAAGTTGGACGCATTACTAAGGTATCAGAATATTTGACCCCTGAGATGGATCATGCTGAATGACTTGCGTCCCCCAAGAGAACCTTGCTATTTCAAGCTCTCCCTCCCACAAAAGAAAAGCACTGTTGAGAACCATATGCTAGGAAGAAATGGCTCAAGGGTGATGAAGTTGAGAAATCTAGGTCAGTGGTGGAGATCTTGTGGTTTCTCCAATTCCCCTCATCCCCAACATCAGTTTTCTTTCCATACTTGGGCAGGTTCTGTGCTTCCTTTTTTTTAATCCTACCTTTATTTTATTGCCGCTTCTGGCTTTTGGGGTTGCTATTTGAAAACCCCTTATAAACAAAAGTTTTAAAAATATTCTCAGTGGGGAGCTCTTTGTAGAGTGAAGGCTGCATTCTTAAACCCACTTCATGGGAAGGATGTCCTCTTGTTGACCCAAAAAGGAACCATGAGTAAACCTACTTAGGCTCCCATCTGCCAGGTCAGGAACCGTGGGGTGGTTATGGGGAACACGACACTCTATGAAGTGCCATATGAAACCAGTTTTAATTCTACCTTCTTCCACTACCTTGCAGGACATCTTCGGGAGAAGAAAAGACTAAGGAGCTTTTGGGGGGATCTTTTTTGGGAAAGATTTATTGGGGAGATGGCTGGAAAGGACACTATCTATGGTGCCCTCTTGCCCCTGTGCCACCTGGTGCGCCCTGTCCACCCCACCCCTGCTTTCCTACGCTACTGGCTGGTGCCAAGTGTATTGCTCTGTTTTCCTTTGGATCACATAAGTGAGGTCAAGAGAGAGGTCTTGTTGTCTGGGCTGCCCAGGACCTCCATCCACACTGCTCAGGCTTGTGCCCCAAGGCGGTCACTTGGGCACTGCTAATGCAGTACAGTCATACCTCTTGTTACGTTTGAATCTTTTCAGGTTGCGTCCCGCGGTGACCCAGAAGTAATGGAATGGGTTACTTCTGGGTTTCGCCGCATGCACAGACGCTCAGAATGATGTCATGCGCATGCACAGACACGGCAAATCGCGACGCGCATACGCGGATTACGTTCTGCTCATGATGCGAACGGGGCTGCGGAACGGATCCCGTTTGCATCCAGAGGTACCACTGTACAGTGGTACCTCAGATTACGTACGCTTCAGGTTACAGACTCCGCTAACCCAGAAATAGTATCTCAGGTTAAGAACTTTGCTTCAGGATGAGAACAGAAATCGCACAGTGGCAGCGGGAGGCCCCATTAGCTAAAGTGCTTCAGGTTAAGGACAGTTTCAGGTTAAGAACGGACCTTTGGAACAAATTAAGTTCTTAACCCGAGGTACCACTGTAGTTTGACTTTACCTCTGGAGGCGCACTCCATTTTCTCTCGAGGCGGACGGATGCCAGCCGCAACAATTCTACCCTTAGCAGATTGTGGAAGCGGGATGCTTCATAGAAACATGGAATCATAGAGTTGGAAGGGACCCCAAGGGTCATCCTGTCCAAACCCCTGAGATGCAGGAATCTCAACTAAAGCATCCATGGCAGATGACCACCCAACCTCTGCTTAAAAACCTCCAAGGAAGGAGAGTCCACCACCTTCTGAGGGAGTCTGTTTGGCTGTCAGAACAGCTCCTACTGTCAGAAAGTTTCCTCCGATGTTTAGTTGGAATCTCCTTTCTTGTAAATTTGAGTCCTACCCACCGAAGCAGGAGTAAACAAGCTTACTGCCTCTTCCACGGGACAGCCCTTGATATTTGAAGATGGCCATCATATCTCCTCTCTCGCTGCTGTTCTTGGGCGGAAGGAGATATGCATGCGAATGACACAAAACATGGCCCTGAGCTTTGGTACCTAACTTAAGCTATCTGCTTTCAACCTGATTCAGTTGTGTTAAATTTATTTATGCTCCTCCAGGCTGCGTATTAATGACCATGCTTGGGGAATAGCACTTGCGGTTCTGGGGCATTCTGTCTGGTGTTGCTAACTCAAAACTTGCCCTGGCAAGCAGGGCAGCCATCAAATCCGCTAGTTGTTATTGCTGCAGAAACCTCTTCCTTCAGGAAAGGAACCTCTTTGATAATTGCTACACATGCAGAGGAATGGGAAGGTTCCTGCCAGAATTCTAATGTGATGGAGGTCCGTGGAACCGGTTCTCCGCTAGAAGAAAAGCACAAGGGGAAATTAACTCTCTATATCTTTCTGACGGCTGGAGGCTGTTGGAGTTTTGACAGCTCTATCCTGGGCTTCCGTAAAGGATGCTGCCCGTTCTCTCTCACAGCCCCCTGACTTGGAAAGCTCTCCTGGATAACCTACAGCAGTCCTTTGGAGGTCTCCTTACACCTGGGTCAGCATGCACAATGGTCAGGGATGGGAAGCGCTAAAGCTTAACAATGTGTGATGGACCAGTTTCTACATCCCTGGCTGATGCTATTCTTTGCTCCATCTTTGGAGTTCTCTCTTCCTTAAAGCCCTTCTCTGTAGCCCTCAAACCAAGGTTTTTATTTTTGCACCGATAGGAGTGTCAGGAGTTCAGCCTATACTCGAGTAGGACCCTGGTAGAGACACATGCCCAACTGGCCGATCGTTCAGGAGCTTCAAAAGCTTTCTTCAGCCCGAACATCACAGCGACCGATGCCTACAGACACCGGCACACTTAGGGATCTGCAGAGTTTGCGCAGTTGTGTAACAGACCTCAGCAACTCAGCATTTTGGCTAATCGGCTTTATTTACATATAAACACACACGGAGCACTGCAACATGGCTCCTTCTCTCTCTAGCATCAGACAGCAAAGTGAAAAAGAACAAAGGACAATAGTCCCACTTCACGGAACACAGTAACACAGACATCCTGTCTTCATCACTTCCCACTCTGTGGAGTCAAAACATACACCGTCATGTGAAAGACAACAATCCTATGACTGCAATCATGGCTCAGGAATTCTAACAAGGAGAACCATTTTGTTTTAAAGGGGTGTGTGGACAAGCTTCGGTAGGAGACACTGCAGGCCTGACTGAAGATAATTGACCCCAAATATTGACCCCAATTGACCCCAAATATATTTCCCAACAGTCCCCTTCTTGTAATAATAAATAATGATTGTTTGGGGTAAAAGTTGTAGAGTCAGCTTACGGTGCTAATGGATACACGTGGGAAGGGTAACAATTTGGTTTTTTGTCATTTTAATCCCTTGTGGATGTCTAAAGACCGTTTAGTAATTATCGGAATAATGTCAAGACTGCATCATAATGTACAGGACAATTCACTTTCTGCACCATATACTTCTCATAATGTGTTTTGCACCTTAGAAAAAAGCACTTTAGACAACGAGCAGCATTTTTATGGCTTTCAGGAATTTGGCAAAGTAGATTTCCTGGAGGCCAAGATTCAAGTTTAGGACAATATTCTTTGTTGAGAGAACCCCAGCAGAGATTTAAAGTCACAAAATATGCGTGGAAATATCGGCTTTTAGGCCTTTAAAATGTGCCCTTCTAAGTGAGTTCCAAAATGCCCTTTAAAAAAGTTTCTTCCTAAACTTTCCTTCTTCTCCCAGCATAGGAAAAAGACCACACATTTGGTAAGTTAAAAATGGGCTTACTTACCAACTCTTCAAAGGTCAGATTCACATGCTTCAGATGCACAGGCAGAAAAACTTAGCTTAGTTTCATCACTTTATAAAGTTCCTAAATTTTTGGTATAGGAACTCAAGAATGGCTGATGAGAGCCATGCGGCTGAGCTAGAGCAACCAGTTCAGTCCACTTTACATGCTGGGCGTCTCAGACAGAGGATGGGGAAAGCAATAGGCTTGATTACCTATTTCTTCCAAAGGTAAGCAGAAGTGACCTGGCAGGTCACCTTACTCTGTGGTATTAACCCCTTCATGCATTAATTAGACCATGCTTCCTCAAACTCTGCCCCTCAGATGTTTTTGGCTTACGATTCCCATGATCCCTAGCTAGCAGGACCAGTGGTCAGGGATGATGGGAATTGTAGTCTCAAAACATCTGGAAGGCTGAGTTTGAGGAAGCCTGAATTAGATTTAAGCATGCTGGTTATATGAGGCTGGTTATCCCACAAAAAGCAGTCACAGCCTTACTAAATGAACAGAACTGCAAAGGTGTAGGTCCTGGGGTAAGTAGTCCAAAATCCTTTAAACGTGGGTTTCCACTTATGACTGCTCAGGGTTAATAAATATTTATTTGAAGAACAATGTAAATAAAATTAACCATAAACCAAAGGCTAGAATGAATGCAAATTGAATTAGTAATCTGCTAAATCTGCTTCCACCCAGCTAATTCCTTCTCCCCTCCACCCTCTTCTGATAGTCAATGGATACCAGTGAGCCAGTAGAGGACTCATCAGTATTGGCATTCTGCCGGCTGTTGAAGGCACACCTCTTTAGATGAGAGAGAGACACATTGCACATACTTTTGTAAATCAAGAAAATCTTTAATAAAAATACATTTGAAAAAAAGATCCCTACTCTCCTGACCTGAACCTCCTGTTCTGAATGGTTTCGATTGCTGTTTTAACTATTTTAAGTGCTGTTCTGCTTTAGTGAGCTTGTTTTATTGTGCCTTTTAATTGAGGGTGTTCATTTTAAGGCTCTGATGGAATTGTTTGTGTTAATTATGTGTGGACCAAGCTGCAGGAGGCAGTGGAAAACAGGAGTGCCTGGCATGCTCTGGTCCATGGGGTCACGAAGAGTCGGACACGACTAAACGACTAAACCAAACAACAACATATTTTTAAAAATTGTTATTATAGTTTTGAAGCCACTTAAGCAGCCTATAGTATTATTCTCACCGCCACCATTGCAATTGTCAGGCCCTGCTCCCTCTAACGTCTCTTTCCTGCTCCCCTTAACTTTCCTTCCCTCAAGCAATTTCTTCTCCCATTCCCTATAAAACACAAATCCCCCAAATGTGGTTCATTGCAAGTCTATTCCTGCAAGTTTCCCAGATGTTGGCTATATGGGGCACTGGTGATTTCCCCCTTTGTTTTCCTGGTTTTTTTTAAGAAAAGGTTATTTTAAAGATTTTTTTCCAACTCATTATATATCATTTCCCAGAAATGACGTGCCATCAGTATGCATGGTGCTCTTACGATTTGATCCCATAGTTCACTTTATGGGTCCACAAAGGGGAAAATAGGGTAGAAATAATCCAATCAAACCAGGAATTGCCCGGCCTTTAAGGAGTCCACCCACTGAATTGTTACGACTCGTTTATCAAGGGATGCCTCTTGGTCTAGACACAGGCCTAGAGAAAGGGGTTTTACAGAGAGAATGAGAGAGCCTTTGTACGGATGGATGTTTTGATGCTTTGCAAGAACCTTCATCTGAATCTGTTTCTAACGGCGCACAGTTTAGAAATCACAGTGTGAACCTGCATGGTAAAGGTAAAGGTACCCCTGCCCGTACGGGCCAGTCTTGACAGACTCTGGGGTTGTGCGCCCATCTCACTCAAGAGGCCGGGGGCCAGCGCTGTCCGGAGACACTTCCGGGTCACGTGGCCAGTGTGACATCGCTGCTCTGGCGAGCCAGAGCCGCACACGGAAACGCCGTTTACCTTCCCGCTAGTAAGCGGTCCCTATTTATCTACTTGCACTCGAGAGTGCTTTCGAACTGCTAGGTTGGCAGGCGCTGGGACCGAACAACGGGAGCGCACCCCGCCGCGGGGATTCGAACCACCGACCTTTCGATCGGCAAGCCCTAGGCGCTGAGGCTTTTACCCACAGCGCCACCCGCGTCCCGAACCTGCATGGTATAGTGCAGCAATTCTCAACCTAGGGTCTCTATCTAGTAGGAACAGTGGTCAGGGATGATGGGAGTTGTAGTCCAACACAGCTGGAGACCCAAGGTTGAGAAACACTGGTGTACTAGATAGAATGCTGTAGCATAGCTGGAGAGACCTGGTTTCTAATCCCTGCTTGACCGCGAAGCCAAATGGGTGGCCTTCAGTAAGTCATGATCTGTCGGCCTAACTCCTACCCCCTCACAGGGCTGTTGTTGTTCGTGCTTTGTAATTTCTTTGTCTTGTAAGGCACCTTGAGTGTAGCCACGTTCCCAAATTTAAAAGGAAATAAAAAGGAGGTTCCTTGAAGGAAGTATGTAATTAGGAACGCAATTAATAACCATTACTCGTCTATTATTTTTGCCCTTTCTCCTGCGCAAGTCTCCTTCACGCTCCGAGTCAGCATCCGCTCCAGGTTATTGCTCTTTGCCTGCCAACCCCTGGATTTACCTTTTGAATAATACAATACGCTCTTCGCATTTCCTGTAGTTACCTTCAGGTGTCTTATTGAAGCTGGGTCATATCCCTTTCCGAGTACACGTCTCCTTGACTGTAAAAGCTATCTCCTGCAGGTACTCATTAGTTTTATCTCCCAGTTATTATTTCTGTATAGCACTGCTCCACAAATCATTTTCTCGAGAGAGAGTCGCTAAACGCTGTCAAAAATGCATCGCATTCCAAGTTGCCCAGATAGTTCTGGGCTGCCTCCCTGTCCTTTGCTAACCTGACGCAGGCGGTTCCAGCTCGTCAGAGTTTCTGTATGGCCTTGCATCCCTAAGGGGGGGGGGGGGAATGAAAAGCATTCATTACAAAGGGTTCCCTCCAAAGCATTTGCAGACAAGCAACACTGGCCTTTGACCGCACTCGGAACACTGTGTGCCGTTCTGGTCACCTCACTTCATAAAGGAGCTGGAAAAGGTTTCAAACAGATGAAACGAAAAGATCAAGCAACTCCCTTATGAGGAAAGGCTACAGTATTTGGATTTTTTATTTTATTTTATTTTTAGTTTAGAAAAATGGAGGTGTTTAATATTATGTGCAGTGTGCCAAAAGTGGGTAGAAAAAGTTCTCTTCTGCTTTCATAGTACTAAAACTTGTTGGCCGTCTAGTGAAGCTGAATTCAGGAAGATTGAGAACAGGCAAAAGAAAGTCCTTCTTCACACAGGGCATGGGCAGCTTGGATTACTGCAATGGCCTCTACTTGGGGCTACCTTTGAAGGTGACTCAGAAACTACACCTAATCCAGAATGCGGCAGCTAGACTGGGAGCAGCTGCCGGGACCATATAACTGTCATTTGAATTGCTACTCATTATTGATCCAGAGTAGATTCCAATGTACAGTGAGCAGAGTCAAAACTTAAACACGTTGCAGGATTCCTCAAAAATAAACCAGAGGCGTTTCATCCAGCAGAGCTTTACTGCTAATGAAGGCAAATGAGCCCAATGGTCACAAATCCAATACAATCAGGATTGGCACTGTCCATAAGAAATCCAGTTGCAGCAGACTTAATTTACAATACAGTGGTGCCCCGCAAGACGAATGCCTCGCAAGACGGAAAACCCGCTAGACGAAAGGGTTTTCTGTTTTGGAGGTGCTTCGCAGGACGAATTACTCTATGGGCTTGCTTCACAAGACGAAAATGTCTTGCGATTCCTGGGGGTTTTTTTTCCGCTCCCCACCCCCTTTTTCTAAGGCATTAAGCTGCTAATAGCCTTTTAGCAGCTAATCCGCTAATCCCTTAAGCCTTTAATAGCCGCTAATAGCCACTAAACCGCTAATAGCGCTAATCCGCTAATCCACTAATGGGCTTGCTTCGCAAGACGAAAAAACCGCTAGACGAAGAGACTCACTGAACGGATTCTTTTCATCTTGCGAGGCACCAGTGTATCTTATAATAAGTCTAAACCTGAACACTATATACAGAACACCACACCAGCACGAAAGAGAGACAGAGAGAGAATGAAACCCAGGCACCTTCTGGCCTCACTATTATAGTTAGCATGACCTTGACAGAAAGAGATAACAGAACCAGTTTAAACCAGCTGCACTCAGCTTCTCTGAAGGAATAACCCAAACATGATTAAGTTTCTTTCACAAAGAGAAGCTTCCAGAAACCCCTGAATTAATTAGAATAGGAAAGATCTCTACACATCAGATCAATACTTTCTGTACATAGAAATGCAAACTGACAATAACACCGGTCCTGAAATACCTACATTGGCTCCTGGTACGTTTCCAAGCACAATTCAAAGTGTTCATGCTGACCTTTAAAGCCCTAAATGGCCTTGGTCCTGTATACCTGAAGGAGCGTCTCCACCCCCATCGTTCAGCCCAGACACTGAGGTCCAGCACCGAGGGCCTTTTGGCGGTTCCCTCATTGCGAGAAGTGAGATTACAGGGAACCAGGCAGAGGGCCATCTTGGTAATTTCGCCCACCTTGTGGAACGCCCTCCCATCAGATGCCAAGGAGATGAGTAATTAAACAACCTTTAGAAGACATCTAACGGGAAGTTTTTAATGTTTAATGTTCGTATTATGTTTTTATATACAGTGGTACCTCGGGTTACATACGCTTCAGGTTACATACGCTTCAGGTTACAGACTCCGATAACCCAGAAATAGTACCTTGGGTTAAGAACTTTGCTTCAGGATGAGAACAGAAATTGTGCTCCGGCGGCGCGCCGGCAGCGGGAGACCCCATTAGCTAAAGTGGTGCTTCAGGTTAAGAACAGTTTCAGGTTAAGAACAGACCTCCGGAACGAATTAAGTACTTAACCCGAGGTACCACTGTATGCTGGAAGCTGCCCAGAGTGGTTGGGGCAACCCAGTCAGGTGGAGGGCGTACAACTAATAATAATAAAATAGCGTGAACTATGGAATTCTCTCCCCAAATATGCAGTGATATTGTACCAAATCGTTTAAAAGATGGTGAGACAAATTTATTGGAGGATAAGGTTCCTGAGCAGGTGATGCTTATCAGAGGCAGGATGCATTTGAATACCACTTTTGGGAATCACAAGTGGGGAAATTGCTGTTGGACTCTGTTTTTGCTGGCTGGCTTCCTAAGGGTGTCTGGTTGGACACTGATTGTGTCAGGGAACTGCCATCGGAGCGGGAGGCGGAGAGGAGGCTCCCGGACGATGGTGGAGAGGGTCCTAGTAGAAGGAGGGATAGCCCATCTGCTGGGGAAGGCAATCAGCGTAACACCAGTGGGAAAGGGGAGGAGATAGAGGAATCGGAGAGGTGGCTCCGGGACTCTTCGCAGGAGACCAGCGGAGAGGGTACGAGTGCTCCATTGCCCACACCCACCTTGCGCAGGAAACTTTCGCGCAGGCAACGGGGGAGGAGACTGGGCATCAAACAGCTTCTATGTTGGAAGCGGTTTAAGAAATGCCCACTGACGGATACGGCCAGCGACTGAGGCAGCCACGGAATAGAGGCTGTCCAGACAGAAGGGGTTCAACCATGCAGCCTAGCCAGGAGTAAAGGCTACTTACGCACAAGCAACCCCTAGAACCATTACAGGTTGGAACAGAGTGTTGGACTTGATGGGCCTTTGGCCTGGTGTTCTTAGCTTGTACAGATCCATATCTTAATCCTTTTTGGTCATCACTTTCTGGATTCACCAGTGTAATAAGATGGCGTGCATTTGACAATCCAGTGTTTCACGAGCCGCTTCCTGGTTCTTCCTGTGCTTGTGGCTGAATGATCACCCACTCCTTCGCTCTTGGCTCTAACAGGGGCAGGAGGTCCAATATCAGATTTTTCTCTTTTTGGGCATAAAAGCCCTGTCTGTGACATAGGAGGGGAATATCAGATATATCTTGGGAGGAAAGCAATGACAAACCTAGACAGCATTTTAAAAAGTAGAGACATCACCTTGCCAACAAAGGTCCGTATAGTTAACGCTATGGTTTTCCCAGTAGTGAGGTATGGAAGTGAGAGCTGGACGATAAAGAAGGCTGATCGCCGAAGAATTGACGCTTTTGAATTATGGTGCTGGAGGAGACTCTTGAGAGTCCCATGGACTGCAAGAAGATCAAACGCATCCATTCTTAAGGAAATCAGCCCTGAGTGCTCACTGGAAGGACAGATCGTGAAGCTGAGGCTCCAATACTTTGGCCACCTCATGAGAAGAGAAGACTCACTGGAAAAGACCCTGATGTTGGGAAAGATGGAGGGCACAAGGGAACAACAGAGGATGAGATGGTTAGACAGTGTTCTTGAAGCTACAAACATGAGTCTGACCAAACTGCGGGTGGCAGCGGAAGACAGGAGTGCCTGGCGTGCTCTGGTCCATGGGGTCACGAAGAGTCGGACACGACTGAACGACTAAACAACAACAACAACATCAGATATATCCTATGGCCCATGAGATTCACTCCAAGGGGCAAGGAACATTGCACCTCTAGTTAGCTGGACCTTTCGCTTGGAAAAACGAATCATTCGTAATAATAACTTCCCCGTTTTTGAAACGCTGGACCTTAGATAACCCATTTACTTAACTCTAACCTCCGCAACTCTCCAGTAATTGACTGAAATTGTTTCTCAATTTCTGTGCAAGTTCACTGACACCTCCCAGCTGTATCATGTCTTGATATAAGATTTCTGGCTTGACAACGTTCACATACTTGATCATTTTCTTTCCCTTTGCCGTTTGTTCCTCTCTAGTGCTTCGTAATTACCTCCTGGAGTTTCCCTATGTGTGGGTCTTTGATGTCCTCATTACCGCAGTTCATCTTGTACAGAACGAAGGCAGGGCTGAATCGTTCCCGGTGTTCACAAAGGGCTTGGAACACGTAGCAAAACCATGATGAAAAGGATTCCTTGTCCCTTCCCTGTGAAAACCCACCTGCTTGAGATATCGGCATTATTCTGAGCTCCTTGAATTGCTCCCTGAATGCCGCAGTTGCAAAGATTAGGGTAGCAATGACGGCGCTCAGTTATCCTGTCGTGGCTTTGCTAAACGTTCAAAGAATTTTGAACATATATAGCCATGCAAAATGGACTCCTGCTTTCATGTTTCCTGCCTTGGGTTTTAAAGCAGCACTAGGAAGCTGGCTCTTGCCTTCATTTTCGTTTCCCACAATGCCTTGATGTAGCGTTCCTCTGGGGCATTGTGGGAAATTAAAATGGTGGCTAAACCCACCTGCCTGGTGCTAGCTGTTCTGTTGCTGACCTCCGCCATTGCCAGGTAAGCCTGACACTGGCTACCTACCTACAGTTGTTGTTGTTGTTTAGTCGTTTAGTCGTGTCCGACTCTTCGTGACCCCATGGACCAGAGCACGCCAGGCACTCCTGTCTTCCGCTGTCTCCCGCAGTTTGGTCAAACTCATGCTGGTAGCTTCAAGAACCCTGTCCAACCATCTCATCCTCTGCCGTCCCCTTCTCCTTGTGCCCTCCATCTTTCCCAACATCAGGGTCTTTTCCAGGGAGTCTTCTCTTCTCATGAGGTGGCCAAAGTATTGGAGCCTCAGCTTCAGAATCTGTCCTTCCAGTGACCACTCAGGGCTGATTTCCTTAAGAATGGATAGGCTTGATCTTCTTGCAGTCCATGGAGCTCTCAAGAGTCTCCTCCAGCACCATAATTCAAAAACATAAATTCTTCGGCTGTCAGCCTTCTTTATGCTCCTGCTCTCACTTGGGGGACATATCAGATGCTCCCTCAACCTTGGAGCTGTTTCTAGCCATATAAACCTGCTTAATAGCATCACATGGTATCTAAAGGACCACCTTCACCCATATGAGTCTGCCCAAATATTGCAGGCGCTGCTCCGATTTGTCTTGGTGCCATAGTTACATAGGACAAGACAACATGGTACATAGGTCTCTTGTCCTACGTAACTGATTATTGTCTCCCATGACTGGCAGTGGCACTCCATGATCTCCAGCAAAGGTTTTTAAATCCTGCCAAGATCCTTTAACTGAACCCTGGACCTTATTTATGGGGGCCAACACAGAGCTGCAAACTCTCACCATTACTATTGCAGTCATCATTTGGCTTTGGTTGCCCCAGTGGCGTAGCGTGGGTTGTCAGCACCCGGGGCAAGGCAAGTAATTTGCGCCCCCTAACCCGTGGAGCCAGGTAGGGGTAGAGAGCTGCGAGTGCAAGCACCCCCCCCAGATGTTGTGCCCGGTGCGGCCGGCCCCCCCTGCACCCCCCACACTACGCCACTGGGTTGCCATCAAGTTTTGCCCAATGTGCATTTTAGTGAAAATGCCGTCTTGGAAAAATACATACACAGGGACTTAGCAGAGTTCATAGATGTGGGGTGTTCAAGTTTCCCAATGTATGTGTTGTGATGCTTGGGGCAGCACCCCTTGTATTTAGTGTAGCCACCTCTTTAGGGAGGGGAGACAAGGAAACTTTCATTCTTGCTGTCCTAAACAGCTTGCCAAGAGGTTTTTAGGTTCTTGTGTGTGCAGACCTTTCCTACGGCCGGTGCGAGCTGAATCAGAGAAACGGTGTTGTTGTATGAACTGATTTGACAGGAATAAGTCTGGAATGGCTGGTACTGAGTGTAGGGAGAATTCCATTGGAAAATGGAAACAGAAAATCACATGTTCCCCTGAGGTCATGAACGGAAATCATGCAAACAAATACCAGTTGTATTCAGTACCATTGTTTTAAGTCCACTAATGTTAGGTAATTAATTACATTATTTCGTGCTTATATATATATATATATATATATATATATATATATATATCACTTCCATTGAAATGCAGTTAAATTAAATTATGTAGCTAATTAATTACATGAATTTTGGCCATAGGACATAGCAAGATGAATAACTGAGGTTTTAGCGGAAGCCCAACTGTAGCAGAATGGAAACAGCAATGATGGCGATGGACCCGTGTCATGGCAGAAATCGCTGCCTCTTTACACTCCTAGCTGTTGGTCACACTTTTCTGGGTGTAGCAAATGCAATGCCCGAGAGCTTAGCGCAAGGCATGTGCAACAGTTTCATATATAACAGCTTATCACTGCACATGTTCTCAGTGTCTTTAAGTAGGTCAACATTGTTCTTCAAATATAACACTCCTTTCAGGAAACATTTATTTTTACATAAAAACCTTTTATTTTCAGTAGTGCATAAACTAATTTTTCTTCACAAGAGCCTTTGTTATAGCTGAGTTCTGAGAGCATAAGTTGGCTCTAATGTGTCAGTGCAATGCAACCTGGGAGGAAGATAATGTGCCATCCTAATTCAAAGGTATTATTTCATTTCGTTTTAAATTTTGAATACTGCCTTTCTACGTTTCTGTATTCAAGGCTTTCTCCATTTTTTCCAAAGTGCGGGAAGAAGTTTCTTGACAGCTTAATGGGATTCATTTCCTTTGTCGAAGGAAGTACGGGCAATGTAAAAGAAGTCTTGCAATAATACTTCTTGATTCGCAAATGTGTATGTTTGGCAGGAAGCAATTCTGCAGAGCGGTGCTACGCCAACTCTGTATTAGTCTCTGAAAACAACAGTCCAGCACGCCATTCCTTTCTACAAAAGGCTTGACATTTGGAAACAGGAGAACAAACTTGGCGCATCGTTGAGGCTGCAATTCCATGGCCCCTGTGATCGCATCCTGGAGATGACTGTGGGATATCAGATCTTGCTCTCGAACCTCTGGCACCAGAGAGGTAGAACGAATACCAAACCTCTCCTCCCTGCCACTGCGAAATTCTATCCCAACCAACATTGGTGGGACCCCAGAGTGTCTGTCAGGAAGAGTAGCAAGTGAAGAAGAAGAAGAAGAGTTTGGATTTGATATCCCGCTTTATCACTACCCGAAGGAGTCTCAAAGCGGCTGACATTCTCCTTCCCCTTCCTCCCTCACAACAAAGTGATTTGTACTCAGAGGTGTCTCAGCTGCCTGGCCTAAATCTTTCCCTCCCCTTGTTTCCAATGGGAAGACGTTGTTTGAGGAAAAGCACTGTGGCGTTTGCCCTCCTAGATGTGTGACATCATACCGGGTTCATAAGGAAAGGGTTAACTAATTGTAAAATAACTAAGTAATAGGAACCTAAGGGGAGGAGTTAGAGTTGTTAAGAAGTCAGTCTGGAGTTAGAGAAGGGACGGGAGGATAAGTCTGTGGGTTGGGCTAGTCTGATGTGAGAGAGTTAGAGAATCTGTTAAGAGGAGTCAGTCAAACCGTTGAGATAATCCATCAGAAGGTATTAGGAAGGTATAGGCCGGTAAAGAAACTAAAGCTAAGAAACTGACAAGAATATTATCTGAGAAACCATAAGAAGAAGAAGAAGAGTTTGGATTTGATATCCCGCTTTATCACTACCCTAGGGAGTCTCAAAGCGGCTAACATTCTCCTTTCCCTTCCTCCCCCACAACAAACACTCTGTGAGGTGAGTGGGGCTGAGAGACTTCAAAGAAGCGTGACTAGCCCAAGGTCACCCAGCAGCTGCATGTGGAGGAACAGGGAATCGAACCCGGTTCACCAGATTACGAGTCCACCGCTCTTAACCACTACACCACATTGGTGGTATAAACTTGTTAATACTTACAAAATAAACTTTATTTGGTTCAAGTTTAACAACTGTCTGGTCTCAGTGTGTACCCGAGAGTAACGGGTTGGTGGCAGCAGGGAAGCGAGCCCAGTGGTGGCACAGGGATCAATAGACCGTCAAACATCCAGGGACCCTGTGTGATCGCCACAAGCACCTTCAAAATGGGCAGAGGTGGGCAATTTCTTAGTGTTGTACTTTAATTTGTTGTGAACCTCCCTGGGGCCTTAGGGTGAATGAAGAGTGGCTTCATAAATAGGGCTTTGAATGGGTGGGTTAAAATGCACTCAAGCTTTACCTCCCCACACGCCACCGCCCCTGCACCCAGCTTCAGGATCACATGGTAAATGCTTTTTTTTTTTTTGTATTTAATGTGGCATATTTTTCAAAACTGCAAATAGGAGTGGCTGTGGGCTGAAAGTTACTGGGATTGTAGCAGATGGGGAGGAGGGATTTACCCTTTCCTAGCCTGCTGCCTTCATTTGAAGCTGATCTTTGAACTGGGAGGAAATAGATTATTTTATTTAGTCATTCACATCATTTTGATGATACTGTCCATTAATAAGCCATCTGGGCACTTTACGGGGGGGGGGGGGGAATGCAATGCAAATAGCAGCTTCAGGAGAGCAATGTTCATCGGAGCCCCAGCAGATTGGCAACCACCCAAATCACAGACTGGATTTTGGCAAACTTAAATAGAGTTATCTGTCTTGGAGGTGGGAGGAAGGTAAGCTGGGATTTTGTTTTCGAATTTCTTTTTTCTCCTAATTGTTGTCATATAATGAAAGTCAAGAAAACTGTATTTATAATAAAAAGCCTAACCACAATGTGCAAAATAGATCAGAGAAAGGCAAAGGACACGTGAAGTTGCCTTTACTGAGTCAGACCATAACCAGCTCAGTATTGTCTACAGGGACATGGGTGGTGCTGTGGGTTAAACCACAGAGCCTAGGACTTGCCAATCAGGTGGTCGCGGTTCGAATCCCCGCGACAGGGTGAGCTCCCGTTGCTCGGTCCCTGCTCCTGCCAACCTAGCAGTTCGAAAGCACATCAAAGTGCAAGTAGATAAATAGGTACCGCTCCGGCGGGAAGGTAAACGGCGTTTCCATGCGCTGCTCTCGTTCGCGAGAAGGGGCTTAGTCATGCTGGCCCCATGACCCGGAAGCTGTACACCAGCTCCCTCGGCCAATAAAGCAAGATGAGCGCCCCAACCCCAGAGTCGTCCACGACTGGACCTAATGGTCAGGGGTCCCTTTACCTTTATTGTCTACTCTGACTGGCAGCTGCTTTCCAGGGTTTCAGACATTGAGAACCTGGGACTTCCTGCATTTTAAGAGATGCTCTAACTCTGAGCTACAGCCCTTTTCTGAGACTGTGCCTTTATGTTGCAACGTTTGGGGTTTCTCATATCCAGTCCTACACAGATTCCTAATCTGCAACAGATCATCTGTTTCTCAGCCTAACCTACAGGGTTAATATGAAACTAACACAGCTTTGAGGACTTTGGAAACAGGATGGGATAAATAAATAAATGAAGGTTTTTAGCCGAGCTACTGTTTGCTCTCTCTGTATATTTGCTTTACAGTGCAGTGAAGGACAGACAGAATCCAAGGTGGGGGAGGAGAGGTCTGGGACCCTCTTGAATTATTATATTTTAGCATCTGCTGCAGTTGGCTGGGTTTGTGAACAGGGTGCATCTTTAATAAAAGTTCAATATATTGTTACAGAAATTACGGGGGGGGGGCACATCTTTAAAGTTAAATGTTACAAATATTATGCCTGAATGTATCCTTTCAACCATAGCTGTCAGCTTACAGATTTGAAAATAAGGGACCAGCAGCCTTGGAAATAAGGGACCAGCAGCCAAAATAAGGGATCTGCAGCCTCACCTGTTCCAGGCACTCCAGTCTTCCTGTCCTCCTGCAGTCTGGTCAAACTCATGCTGGTAGCTTCGAGAACACTGTCCAACCAACTTTGTAACCAGAGGTTCAACTGAATAGAATCTGAATCACATGCACCACAAGGCCTATGCAGCCTCAATTTAAGATGGCTCCCTGGCCTGGCTTTGCACTGCAAAGTTTGCAGCAGCACGTGCAACAAAATGGCGTCCAGCATTCAAAAACCCCCTCAGCTTGCATTAACTAGCCACACACAAGGCATGCAAGCTCCACCTCACAGTCGTTCTTAGACTTTTTATTGGGTGAGCAACACAGCCAAGCAACACAGTTGGAGCCTCCCTCCTCCCTGGCCAGCAGGGAGGGAGGGAGAGGAGCTGCTTCCTTTGAAATTTAAGGGACATCATTTAAGGGACATTTGGTGGTGCTGTGGGTTAAAGCCTCAGCGCCTAGGGCTTGCCAATCAAGAGGTCGGCGGGGTGCGCTCCCGTTTTTCGGTCCCAGCCCCTGCCAACCTAGCAGTTCGAAAGCACTCTCGGGTGCAAGTAGATAAATAGGGACCGCTTACTAGCGGGAAGGTAAACAGAGTTTCCGTGTGCAGCTCTGGCTCGCCAGAGCAGCGATGTCATGCTGGCCACGTGACCCGGAAGTGTCTTCGGACAGCGCTGGCCCTCGGCCTCTTTGAGATGGGCGCACAACCCTAGAGTCTGTCAAGACTGGCCCGTACGGGCAGGGGTACCTTTACCTTTTAAGGGACATCCATCAATAAGGGACAACAGCAGGACATGGCGCTGGAATAAGGGACTGTCCCTTCAAATAAGGGACGCTTGACAGCTATGCTTTCAACTTGACAGCTCAGGGAAGTTACCTAGCTTTAAAAATAATATAAAATCAACCCCTTTGCCAGTTTCCTCCATTCCAAAGCTATTTTCCCCTTGAAAAAGGACTCCAGGAAGTGCCCAGAGGTGACACTTGCTGAGCTGATTGTTGGCCAAGGAAAGCCTAATCCCATCACCAGACTTGCCAAGGGGTCCAGACGTGCAAAGGAAGTTCTGTTGTACTTTGGGTGGTGGGACTTCAGAGGTGTTTGCCTATGCTAATCTTATACCTGAGTCTTGCCCTGCTATGCCTGCTTATGCTAATCTTGTACCAAGACATGTTTGCCAAGGTTAAACTAGTGTAACCCCTGTCTACCCCTCCCCTTTTGTGACATGTCAGTGATGTAGCAATGATGCTGTACGAACTGTATTCTGGGATATGGTGGGAAAGTTTTAAAAGTCTTTGTCACCCCATCCTCGGGGTTCAAATTTCCTCTTTGAACCTATTGCGGAATAAACTTTGGTCTACAGCTATTTGCTGGTTGGTGGCTGGAATCCTTCCTTTATTCCGCAGAGACCCGCGGGCTCTGCCCGATGAGCTGGGTGACTGAGCAGCCTCACACCTAGATTTTTCTGTAACAATATGGACATCTGGTATGCATTTAAAGGTTAAAAAGTTTTCATATTTAATTTCCAGGTTTCTTTTTTTTAGATCTCATACACTCTGCAATACACAATATTCCAAATTCATGTTGAAATGAAATCCATAGTCGAAGTATATACAAAATCTCACATTACAAACACTTCTTTGCATAAAGGCAATTCTTTTCCCCCTTTCCCCCTTTTATAAAGCAGCAGCTGATTATTTATTCTGGGATTGTCACTTCGTTTTTCTTGTTTTCCAGGCTCATCTGTGCCTGCTTTGCTTGAAAGCGGTGTATTTCTTTATGGTGTTCTCCGACTGCCTTTGCAGCTCTTCAATGTGAGAGTTTAAAACCTGCTCAAAATCTCTCGCTCGCTTCTCCTCCTCTTGTAGGAATTTCTCTGTCACCGTTGCAGGAAATGGAGTCTCTGGGGAAGCCTGAACGACACAAAGAATTGGCACAATTAGGACGGGGTATAATTAGCCAGCTTTTCTTATTAGCTTGCACACTGACAATACTGCACTGGTGAAACAATCTCTCCTTCTTTTGCACCTTCTGTTCCACAGAGTACTTAGCTCAGCCAGTGGTATTACATCCCGCTGGGATAAGTCCGTGTCTATATCGGGACGCCACTGCCATCAAATTGGAAGAAGAAAAACTACAATAACCATGCTGGGACGGATCCCTAATTTAAGGTTCCTTACTATAAAAACGCATGAACACCAGTATTTTAACATTACTGAAACTCTGCCTCGTTTCACATCTTAAATTTTAAGTCTTGATCTATGTGTTTCTTATTCCAAAGAGGTATCCAATCTCTGCATTTGTCTTAAAACCATATGCATCACCATTTTTTTCATAAGCTAACTTAATGCGGCTTAGAGTATAAAGGGTCATGTACGCGGGTTAAACCACAGAGCCTAGGACTTGCTGATCAGAAGGTCGGTGGTTCGAATCCCCGCTACGGGGTGAGCTCCCGTTGCTCGGTCCCTGCTCCTGCCAAACTAGCCGTTCGAAAGCACATCAAAGTGGAAGTAGATAAATAGGTACCGCTCCGGCGGGAAGGTAAACGGTGTTCCCGTGCGCTGCTCTGGTTCACCAGAAGCGGCTTGGTCATGCTGGCCACATGACCCGGAAGCCGGCTCCCTTGGCCAATAAAGCGAGATGAACGTCGCAACCCCAGAGTCGGCCACAACTGGATCTAATGGTCAGGGGTCCCTTTACCTTTACCACATAAAAACACGCCCATTAAAAATAATAATCCTGTATCACAAAATAGCAAGCATGGAGGTACAGCACTAAAATAGCATAGCTAAGAGATCAATCGACTAAAATCCTCCTGGAACAATCACATTTGGGCCAGATCCGTAAAAGAATGACATGCTTGGGACAGATCAGTTTCCCAGGAGAGGGCATTCCACAAAGTAGGCCACCGTCAAAAAGGCAGCAGGTGTATGCTGAACCTCATTTATCCAAGCGATCTGGAGCAAGGCCTTGGATTTTTGAAAGGTGTGTGTGGGGAGGAACATATCAAAAGAGGCAGCCCTTGGGGAAATTTTACCTCTCACCACTGATGCCAGCTGCACATGCAGCCGCATCAAGGAGTACTCCCAAAGCTGTGATCCTGATATTTTAGGAGCAGTGAAATCACATCCTAAAAAGGCAGGTCAGCTAACCCTGTAGGTTAACCCACTAGCACCGAGGGTTTGTCCTCCCTCTGCTGCTGCCGCCGCTGCCACCTGATCTCCTCAAGAGTAGGGGAACAAGCAGCAGAATCCAAACCTCTGGTTTGGCAACTTCAGCCCATCTACACTCCGCTCTCCCAGCAGCGCAGACCCGGCAGCCTAAACCACATGGCCAGCCCCTGAGGCCAGTACAGCCCAGAAAGCCGATTTAAGCAATTTATTCAAAAGGAGGATGTGTAAATAGAAAGAGGGGGAAGAAATAGCAAGGGTGTGGCTCAAACTTGAAATAAAACATTATAGGCCTAACTAACACATCACTTGGTCCAAACTAACATTGCTAAACACACGGTCACCTCTGGTCCTAGCAGCTTCAGAAATCAGTTGCAGGTTAGACGGGATCAAGAGGAACGAGAACTGCCTCGAAAGAGTAACTTTCTAAAGAGCCCCTGAGCTAGGTGGGTCTTGATTGACACGTGGCCATGTCCTGCCAATCATCTCTCAGGTCAAGATGGTCAGCTTGACTCCTTTTTGTATAGGCTGGTGGTGAGGAGATGGCAGACACCTCCTGGGAGCAGGAAAAGATGGCTGCCGAGGGTGTCATTCACTGCCAGGTTTCTCTATCTCCTTGCTAGATAGAATTTAATTAGGCACTTGTCAGGGCCATCTTAAGCATATCCAGCGCTGTGGTGCAAAGAGCCCTCCTGTGCCCTCCCCCCCGGCCCGGTTTCCCAGAGTTGCCAACCTTTTTTATGGAGGACGGCGCTGCCAGCGATGTGCCCAGCTTTGCGGGGCTGGAGGGCAGCTCCTCCTGTGGGGAAGAGGCGGAGGCTGGACGCGGCGGCTCCCAGCTCAGCTGGCCGCTTTGTGCCATGGTGGCCATAGCAGATGGAGGCTCCGGGCGCGACGCTGCATGGCGGAGGTGGGCGAGGGCAGCGAGCTGATGCAGGGAGGCACTGCGTCCACCCTCCGCCTCTTCCACTGGCACCCCCCAGAATGTGGTGCCCTGGCACCCTGCGCCACTAGCCTCTATGGATAAGACGGCCTTGGCACTTGTGTATTTAATAAAGGACCTGTCTTCTTGTCGAAAGTATAATGGAGGACAAGAGACCAAACAGGCTGCACACCTAACTCTGAGTCAGATCATCCATCCACCAACAGCATTTCCAGCTTGTCTGGATTAAGTTTCAATTTGTTCTGTCCCATCCAGTCCTTTGCGGCTGACAGACAGCATTTAAGGGCTCCATTACCTCCCCGTGTTCAGAAGGAAATGACTGAGCTGGGTATCATTTACATACGCAGCCAAATCTCTGAACAGCTGCTAAGCAGCATGGGAAGAAAAGAGGAAAACTCCAGAGGCCGCAAGCCAAAGGAAAGAGCAGCAAAGTCCTAGTGGGTCCTACCTAGTGGGACCTGTGGGTCCTACCTCACAGGACTGAGCAGAGCCGACTCGAGATGGTGCTCCTAATAGCCACACCTGCCAAGGCATCCCAGAAATGCACCACAGTTAATGGTGACTAAACTCCACTGAGATGGCCAGGAGAATCAACAGGGTCACACTCCCTCTGTCCCAGGACAAGTCATCGACAAGGGTAACCAAAACAATTGCAGTCCAAAGCCAGAAAGGAAGAGTCCCTGATAATCGGTTTTACCCAGAACTAAGTTGCAAAACACACACACACTTTGCCAACAGGTAACAGTTCATGTCAGAGCGTTCCTATTATTTCCAATAAAAGCTACACTACACTTTACTTCCGTACCAAAGGAAGGAAGCCTTCTCGAAGGGAAGTGTTCATCACTGAGCTGTTTTCACAAAGTGAGGGTCAAGTAGACACAGGACGCCCCGCACTTCTTCAAGAATCTTGTTCATACCTTGTGCGCTGTTTCAAAGGTTTTGAAGCTAAGTGCTTGTTCACACACACATATTAATTGTTTTTTGATTGCAGCATCAAGTGATGCCCTATTACGGGTTCATCACCACACAAGATTTTTCATAGCACTTGACCCCTCTTCCAACAAAATACTTTTGTTGAGAGTGATCCGGAGACCAAGGGAAGCGAATATATTTGTGAGACTTCAGAACAGCTTGAAGGGGCTTCCATTCATAAGGCTGGATTCAACAAAATAGTTGCACAAGGAGGAGCCAGGCCAGGAAGTCCCACTAGTGGAATGGGGCTTTCCTCTCCCCTGCCCACCCCCACAATTGGCTCAGGGTTCAAATTCAAGTGGCATCAGCATTATGAAAGATGCGGTTTTTAAAACTGAACATCATCATCGTTATCATTCCAACAGTTTTGTGTACTAAGTTTGTTTATTTCAAATCAAATTTGGCAAAGCAAGGAAGGAGTCAGAGTAGCCGAAGGGGTGATGCAAATCTGGTTTGTGACTAAACCTTCACCTGCCAATTAAATCAATTAAAGCTTATATCCCTGCACCCACCACACGAATTCTACCTGCTTTTAATTCCCAGGTGCTTGTGGAAATAAAAGTCCTGCAAGGTTGGGGGCTGAGACGTGCCGGCGATTAGGACCGTGATGCGGGGCGGTAGTTTTGCACTGGATTCAGCCTCAATGTCTGTGGTGCCAGAACTCCGAGGATCAAGCAGCTCCCAAGGATCTGTAGCACAGATGGGCAAGATGGCTGAAGCCAATGTGCAATAGCAGCTGACCTTGTCTTATGCTGCAATAACCCACCTGGATGGGGTGCAGAGCTTATTTTCAGCCAGAGGACGCTGGAGTGCAGTTCCAGCACCTCTCAGGTGGGCGCCATTGCAGGCCAGCGTACCCCCTGCCCGCTTCTTGCCTTTATGTGTTCATGGGCTGGGTGTTCATCAGTATGCAGATGACACCCAGCTCTACCTCTCCTTTAAATCAGAACCAGTGAAGGCGGTGATGGTCCTGTGTGAGTGTCTGGAGGCGGTTGGAGGATGGATGGTGGCTAACAGATTGAGGTTAAATCCTGACAAGACAGAAGTACTGTTTTGGGGGCACAGGGGGCGGGCGGGTATAAGGGACTCCCTGGTCCTGAACAGGGTAACTGTGCCCCTGAAGGACCAAACCTGGGAGTCATTTTGGTCTCACAGCTGTCCATGGAGGCGCAGGTTAATTCTGTGCCCAGGGCGGATGTCTACCAGCTTCACCTGGTATGCAGGCTAAGACCCTACCTGCCCGCGGACTGTCTTGCCAGAGTGGTGCATGCTCTAGTTATCTCCCACTTGGACTACTGCAATGCGCTTTATGTGGGGCTACCTTTGAAGGTAACCCGGAAACTGCAATTAATCCAGAATGCGGCAGCTAGACTGATGACTGGGAGTGGCCGCCGAGACCATATAACACAGGTCCTGAGAGATCTGCATTGGCTCCCAGTACGTTTCTGAGCACAATTAAAAGTGTTGGTGCTGACCTTTAAAGCCCTAAACGGCCTCGGTCCTGTATACCTGAAGGAGCGTCTCCACCCCCATCGTTCAGCCTGGACACTGAGGTCCAGCACCGAGGGCCTTCTGGCGATTCCCTCATTGTGAGAAGTGAGGTTACAGGGAACCAGACAGAGGGCCTTCTCAGTAGTGGTGCCCACCCTCTGGAACACCCTCCCTTCAGATGTGAGGGAAATAAGCAGCTATCCTATCTTTAAAAGACATCTGAAGGCAGCCCTGTTTAGGGAAGTTTTTAATATTTAATGCTGTACTGTTTTTAACATTTGATTGGAAGCCACCTAGAGTGGCTGGGGAGACTCAGCCAGATGGGCGGGGTATAAATAACAAATTATTATAATTATTATTATTATACGCACTTCTGAGAAGCCCCAAATGAACATTTCAAGTCAAAACGGAAGCTGGCCATCGTGTGCAAGTCTACACTTCTTCTTTTTTTAGATCTCTGACTACCTAGCTCCTAGCTGCTCCTAGCTGCAATTGGCCAAGCTACATTGCAGGGCCAATTCAGATTTCCTTTTCTTCTATCTGTCTCCCGCATAGTCACAGTGGGCTTTAAGCTTTGCATGCATTTTTGCGAGGACCCTTCTGAGCTGCCCATGCCATCTGCCTGAATCTAGGAAAATGAGGGATCTTTTCTTTGCACAAGCTGCCTGAGTCCGATTCATTCCCATATCTACCCTGCTCCCTTCAAACTTTTCCTGAAGATCCTCAGGACAGACTTTTCAGAGGACCGTCTAGAATGGCGAGAATCTCGATCGCACAGCAACCTTCCGCTCGCCCAAGTTGTGGATGCAACCCAGTTTTCCTCTTACAAAACAAGATCTGGAGATCCTTACCATCCGGATTTCATCTGCAACATAGATTTGGCTCAGTAACGTCTCAGACTTATTCTTTTCAGGGAGGCAGCTGCTGTAACGTGCTGGATACGCCTCTTGGGGTGATGGAGACCGGCCATCTGCTGTGGGTTCTCGGGTTCTGCTTGGTCTTTGAAGAGGCAGCGTGCAGCTGTCAATGTCGCCTTGGCCCTGCCAGGAAGGAATCTGCGTTCTGTAGTGCCCGAAGTTTTCGTAAGCTGCAGGTTGTGGTGCCCATTCGCTTTCGTTCTGCGCAGGTCTAAAAGACAAATTAAAAGGTTTACAAGCTGGTTTACTGCCAGGAAATAGTTGCTGACATGAAACAGTCTTTTCCAAAATGTCCCATGGAATGTGGCTTTACAGGACTCCAGAGTGAGGTCTCCTTTTCGGGCTGGAGGGCAGAAGAAACATTCAACTTTGAAATTTGGCTTGACTTTTGCCAAATTTGTGTGGGATGTGAAACACCAGAACAGTCAAGTACAACATTCCTAGAGTGAACATGTTTACACATGGGGAGGGATGTTTGTCCAGCCAGCAGGTAAACTTCCTGTTTCCTTCTGGGCTGGAACAGACTTCCTCTGCATGTGACTAGAGGTGGGCGTGGCCTCACCTGTGCAGGTAATGACAAAAGCACAGGGCAGGGCAGCAATCTCTCTCTCTTTCACTACATGCATAGAAGAAGCAACATCTGCTTAGCCAAAGATGCTCTCTTGGCTCCAGCCAAGAGGATAAAGGGACTGTCTTCTTATGAGATAGATTCTAGGTGTATGTTACTTTTCTAAGCTAAGTCCACCTTCTGGGATCCGATTGTGAACAGAATGATATGTGAGTAAACCTTTTTATACTTTTGTAGAAGACTGTGTCATGTCTTATATTTTATGAGGGAATAAGGGGGAAATACCAGAACAGTTATTATAAAGGCTGTGCTTCGGTTCTTACACTGTTTAAGAACATGCACATTTGATTTGGCTTTAAATGTGAACCAAATTCAATTTCTCCCCCCTCCATAGTTAGTGATAGCCTTCAGTAATGCCTGCTGCCAAATCTCACACTGAGGCTTTCTTGGAGATTACACACTTCTGATTCTATACAGCTACAAACTGAAGGAAACAATTGTGAAGTTACTAGCAATGACTCAATTTTTATTTTTTATTATTTTTGCTTTCCACTGGGCAAATGTTACCAAGATGCATAAACATAAACAGCACAAAGACATTAGCATGGCATCTGGAAATTGCCAATTACCAACTCATTTCCCCCAAAAAACCTCACCACATGTTTTCTATTTTTACTATCTCAAAGATATCCTTTTACCCTTCATTCCTTGGCATAATTGCCATGGAAACAGAACAGCAAATTAAAATAGAAAAACATGGTTTATGTCCGCAATAAAATAAAATATACCCTAGAGTCAAAATAAGCTAGCAACAATAGCTTGATTTGTCTGCTTCTTTTGATGTTTGATAATATAACTGAGGCTTTTGGGAGAAATATTGGTGCCTTTCCTGATTTACAAAACCAGAACCTAGATACTAGGATTTCTGGCAGATGTTTAAAACTATGTATGAATTTTCATGTTCAGGCACCACAATTTGTGGATAAACTATATGGACTTGACATCCGCATTAAATCAATCCATATTCATATCTGCCTAGCGATCGCTGCTGTGGTTTTAACAATTAAGTCTGGATTGTGTGCGCTACCAACAACCCAGTTGTGGCACCTTATTCTCATCACATCACGCTCCCAAAGTCAACCACTGAAACTTTACGTAACTCACAATAGTCTATGGAATAACCAAGAGGTCCATAGTCCACATAGGAAATCCTTGCCCATTCTGACAACCAGTTGTTAATACATAATAATAATAATAATAATAATAATAATAATAATAATAATAATATATTATTTATACCCCGCCCATCTGGCTGAGTTTCCCCAGCCACTCTGGGCGGCTTCCAATCAAGTGTTAAAACAATACAGAATTAAATATTAAAAACTTCCCGAAACAGGGCTGCCTTCAGATGTCTTTTAAAAAGAAGATAGCTGCTTATTTCCTTCACATCTGAAGGGAGGGCTTCCACAGGGCGGGCGCCACTACCAAGAAGGCCCTCTGTCTGGTTCCCTGTAACCTCACTTGTCGCAGTGAGGGAACCGCCAGAATGCCCTTGGCGCTGGATCTCAGTGTCCGGGCTGAACGATGGGGGTTAAGATTTTGCTACCCCCAGATCAGAGAATGGTGTTGCACGATCGAGGTAAGCGATCTTAGCATATACATTTCTGTCTACCCATCAGCCTGGCCCTCTTTTGCAAAGGACAAGGAATTAGTAGCCTCTTGGGAGATGTTCGAGGTAGGGCAGTTTTGCTGCACAAATTCTGAGGACCAGGTACAGGTGGGGTCATCCATGGGATGTTCAAGCAAAGGTAAAGGAATTCTGGAAAGATTTCAGCTGGGCTTCAGCTTGGATTTGGAAGACAAGTAACCATTTGTGTTGCTCTGACAAGTCCCATCAATGGGCAGAGAGGGTGTTGTGCGAGAAAGGAATGAGTGCTAGGAATTCAAGCAACTTTGGAAGGAGAGAAATCACTGGAGTTCGACAGCAGCAGCAGATCTGTAGGGTAGCAAGGCTCAGATGGATTATTGGGGGAAACTGCAAAGCCAATGGACCCCCCCCCCCCCCAGGAATCAGCAATCTCTGGAAGTTTTTATGGGTTTACAGGTCCTCAACTGAGCCCATCTCTCTGGTGCATCTCAGACTCAGGGCCTAGAATCATAGAGTTGGAAGAGACCACAAGGGCCATCGAGTCCAACCCCCTGCCAAGCAGGAAACACCATCAGAGCACTCCTGACATATGGTTGTCAAGCCTCTGCTTAAAGACCTCCAAAGAAGGAGACTCCACCACACTCCCTGGCAGCAAATTCCACTGTCGAACAGCTCTTACTGTCAGGAAGTTCCTCCTAATGTTTAGGTGGAATCTTCTTTCTTGTAGTTTGGATCCATTGCTCCGTGTCCGCTTCTCTGGAGCAGCAGAAAACAACCTTTCTCCCTCCTCCATGTGACATCCCTTCATATATTTGAACATGGCTATCATATCACCCCTTAACCTCCTCTTCTCCAGGCTAAACATGCCCAGCTCCCTTAGCCGTTCCTCATAAGGCATCGTTTCCAGGCCTTTGACCATTTTGGTGGCCCTCCACTGGACACGTTCCAGTTTGTCAGTGTGGTTCTTGAACTGTGGTGCCCAGAACTGGACACAGTACTCCAGGTGAGGTCTGACCAGAGCAGAATACAGTGGCACTATTACTTCCCTTGATCTAGATGCTATACTCCTATTGATGCAGCCCAGAATTGCATTGACAGAATTGCCTGTCCAATGAACACTCATGTCTCACATGGCCGCAGTACAAATTCTCAGGCATTTCACATATTGAGATATGTCTACCTCCCAGAATTGCAGTCAGGTTACATTTTCTTTTTACTCCTTCCCCTGCGAAATTTTGGTCCTCTGCCTTTCTTGTTTTAATTTTAAAAAAATCAGTGTGATTTTTCCTAACATGAACATTTTTGCAAGCAGTTTTCCCTAGAATAATTCATTTTTATATGTTGCCTTTACAAATATATGCATTTTGATGCATACTTCCCCATAATATGCACAATTTCCTACATCTTATTTGGTTAGAGAACTACACTACAAAATTTAGGGAAAATGTGAATTTCAATGCACAGCTGTCTTTCAGTTTGCATATTGTTTTGGAAAGAGCAAACAGCTTTGCCGTAAAAGCCAAACTAGAATGAATTTCTCTTCTTCTTACCATTTAAAATATTTCATCTTATCCAAACTTCATACCTTCCTCCTTCGCTTTAAGTGAGCAATTCAGGATTATTTTTAAAATGTGTGTGTCAGTATTTATGAAACATTTAAGGTAATTGAGTGGGTGACTGGCTAAAAATGAAAGAGCCAGAGATATATTTACAAATTATTTCTTTCTATTGAGCTCAGGACATTGTTATATATTGCACTGCTCTTTCATGGCGCGTATGAGTTTAATGTGATATTAATTTATTCAGTACCATCTGAAATGCTGCAGCTTTTCATGTCAACTCAATGGGGAGCACTAAAAATCACAAAAAAGCATTGAAACACTTTTAATGAAACTTTAAAAAACTGAAACTGGGAGGAGAGAAAGAGATGATAGATGGCAGGTGTAGTCTAAGATGCTTATTAAAATAATCTCCTGCTGAGCAGTTTACATCTCACACTGGTTTCTCTGGCCCTCGCTTAATATTTTTTTTTTTTATTAGACAGTATTAACATATTCTCTGTGGCTTGTAAAATGAAAAGCAAGGGGGAGAATCAAGATAATATATTACAAAAGGTTGTATCCAAAGTAGTGCTGAGAAGCAGGGCAGCGGGAGTTCTGTTGCACTAGGGGAAATCCTTTTGCTGATGGACCGTCCCATCCAAAAGTTTATGTGGCTATGGCACAAAAGGTTATGTCTATTTCCAAGATTTGGAAGCACCTGACTTAGCACCAAAGACCTCTTCTGAAATATCGTACATAGTTCTGGGCTGGATAACCTTAGATATATGGCTCTGACTGCAGATCCAGTATTCAAGATCTGTTGGTGGGGGAAAATAAAGTGGTGCCTCGCAAGACGAAATTAATTTGTTCCGCGAGTTTTTTTGTTGTGTGAGTTTTTTCGTCTTGCGAAGCACCACTGCATTTAAACACTAACAACGGCGGAGAGGGGCGGGGAGAAGCAGGACAGCTGCCGCAGCCGGTACCTCGGACTCACCCGCTCCTTGTGGCCACCGCACGACGCGGCTGCTGGAGGGCGGCGGGGGTCAGGAGCGCCACTCCAGCTGCAACGCTGGCTGCTGGCGGCAACGGCTCCTGAGGGGAGCGGCGAGGGGGGTGGGCAGCGGCGCGAGGCAGCCGGAAGGTCAGCTGGAAGGTCGGAGGGAGCCGGAGGAGTTGTCAGCCGGAAGGTGGGAGGGTGCTGGAGGAACGGGGAAGCGAGCGTGCGTGCGTGCGTGCAGTGACCATCGCCATGACAGGGCCGTTTTGTCTAGCGAAGCAAGCCCTTAGGAAAATCCGTCTTGCGAAGCACCTCAGAAAATGAAAAACCCTTTCGTCTAGCGAGTTTTTCGTCTTCCGAGGCATTCGTCTTGCGGGGTACCACTGTATAGAAAAGAGAATTTCCAGATGCCAAGATCCAAGGACAACCCCAGCAGAGAATAAAAAACCAGAAGACATGCAGCAAAGCAAAGCGTAGAAATACAGTAGTACCTTGGGTTACGTACGCTTCAGGTTACAGACGCTTCAGGTTACGGACTCCACTAACTCAGAAATAGTACCTTGGGTTAAGAACTTTGCTTCAGGATGAGAAAAGAAATCGTGCAGCGGTGGTGCAGTGGCAGCGGGAGGCCCCATTAGCTAAAGTGGTGCTTCAGGTTAAGAACAGTTTCAGGTTAAGAACGGACCTCCAGAACGAATTAAGTTCTTAACCCGAGGTACCACTGTGTAGGCTGCTAGACCTTTAAAATATGTGCCCCTCCAAGTGAGTTCCAAAAGGTCCCCTTAAAAGTTTCTTTCCAAAGTTTCTACCTTCTCCCAGCATAGGAAAAGACAACACGTTTGGTAAGTTAAAAATGGGTTTACTTACAAAGGCTTCAAAGGTCAGGTTCATGCACTTCCGAAAAGCTGTGCAGACAGTAGAACTTAGCTTAGTTACAAAATGGTGTAAGTTTCTAGATCATTGGTATAGGAACTCAAGAGAATCAGGGAACAACCAGCTCAAACCTCTCCACACGCTGAGCATCTCAGGTAGACAATACAAAAGTAGGCTTGATTACAAAGTGGCCTGGCAGGACAGCCTGCTCTATGGCATTAACCCCTTTATGCACTAACTAGACATGTTGGTTATATGAGGCTGGCTATCCCACAACATGAGACTAAGGAAATCGTAAAATATCTGTTCTTTCTCATCTTGCAATTCAATTTTAGAGAATCTGCAATAACGCATACAATATTCTTTTTGAGGTAACCTCTTAAGAAATACGCTTAATGAACTAAGAAAAAGCTTGAGCTTCAATAAGATTCACAAATCCCAGACAAAGTTGATCTCCTTCATCCCAGGCTGGGACGAAGAACGCAACTTCCCCCAAAGAATCCCGAGAGCTGTAATTTATCCTACACAGAGCTACAATACCCAGCATCCTGAACTATAGTTCCCAGGATTGTATGAGGAAAGTAATGTGCTTAGGAAGTGAGAGAAGCTGAAATCTGTCCCATTCTTGTTCATCACTGCAGCCGACAGTGGGCCAATCAGAACACAGAGAAGAAAAACTATAGAGGTAAAAAACTATAGAGGAGCAACTATCCACATTTTATCAATAAGCCAAGACGTGCAACTGTGGTTCTAATGCCTGTAGTGTTGGTAGTTTTCCCCAATGGGTAGATGCTCCCTGTTTCTGCCATATACAAATGGAAAATTAGTACAGTCGTACCTTGGAAGTCGAACGGAATCCAACTTTTGAAACGGTTCGGAAACCAAGGTGTGGCTTCCGATTGGCTGCAGGAAGCTTCTGCAGCCAATCGGAAGCCATGTAAGCTGTGTCGGACGTTCGGGTTCTAAAGAACGTTTGCAAACCGGAACAATCACTTCTGGGTTTGCAGCGTTTGGGACCCAAAACGATTGACTCGCAAGTCTTTCGAGATCCAAGGTACGGCTGCATTGTGGAAGAAGAAGAAAAGGGTTTTCCATTAAATGTTTTCAGAATCAGGAAAGCTTCCATGTGAGCCTTGTGCCAAATTCAATAACAGTTAGAAATTATTGCTACACAGATAAATAAAAATAAATAAATTCCCACGCCAGACCTCTGAGGTTTACAAGGGGGCGAAGCTTGTTTATGCAGAATGCAGAGGTAAGGTAAATTGGTTATTATTTCGAAGAAATCCTAGCAAGATGCCTAAAAGCAAGAAATAGCAGGTGTTTAAGACAACCCAAGGCAATTTAATAGGAATAAAACACACACGCCCATGTGTTTCATCAGGAGTTATCATATAAGCTTCATAGCTCGGTTAATATATATGCCAATTTCTCACTCATCTACAAGTCTATGGCTAGACCTCAGCGGTGTGCTTCCATTATTAACTAGTTGCTGTATAGATTACGTTTCCAATTCTGATGGAGCCATGAAACTGATAATAGCGTGTAGGGCAGTACTGATGTGATTGTCATGGAATTTACTCTGGGCGCTTCCAGTCTGTCACAGTTTCCGGGTGGGATTCAGTCACGCATTGGCAGGTTCAGGTTGTGCAATTGTAGTTGGGATGCCTTGCATAGCTAAAAGATCAGTCCTTTTTTGAGATAAGGAAAGTGATGAGAAAATGCTCTGGAAAGGAGATGTTTTGATGCAACGCCATCTAGCCTCCGCCAACAAATCAGACCCGAGTTCTCATTAAACAGCCAACATTGTCTAATCTCCCTGCAAATAAATCAGGGTGAGTGCTTCAGGATGAGGGCTAGAGCAATTCCTCTGTGAGGGGAAAAAAGGTAGTAATAACTGGGCTTTTTTAGTTACAGGTAGGTAGCCGAGTTGGTCTGCCGTAGTCAAAACAAAATAAAAAAAATCCTTCCAGTAACACCTTTGTTGTTGTTTAGTCGTTTAGTCGTGTCCGACTCTTCGTGACCCCATGGACCAGAGCACGCCAGGCACTCCTGTCTTCCACTGCATCCTGCAGTTTGGTCAAACTCACGCTGGTAGCTTCGAGAACACTGTCCAACCATCTCATCCTCTGCCATCCCCTTCTCCTTGTGCCCTCCATCTTTTCCAACAGCAGGGTCTTTTCCAGGGAGTCTTCTCTTCTCCTGAGGTGGCCAAAGTATTGGAGCCTCAGCTTCACGATCTGTCCTTCCAGTGAGCACTCAGGGCTGATTTCCTTCAGAATGGATAGGTTTGATCTTCTTGCAGTCCATGGAACTCTCAAGAGTCTCCTCCAGCACCATAATTCAAAAGCATCAATTCTTTGGCGATCAGCTTTCTTTATGGTCCAGCTCTCACTTCCATACCTCACTACTGGGAAAACCATAGCTTTAACTATACGGACCTTTGTTGACAAGGTGATGTCTCTGCTTTTTAAGATGCTGTCTAGGTTTGTCATTGCTTTTCTCCCAAGAAGCAGGCGTCTTTTAATTTTGCGGCTGCTGTCACCATCTGCAGTGATCACGGAGGCTTAGAGACCAACTACGTTTGTTATTGGTATGAGCTTTCGTGGTATCTGAAGAAGTGTGCATGCACACGAAAGCTCATACCAATAACAAACTTTGTTGGTCTCTAAGGTGCTACTGGAAGGATTTTTTTTTATTTTGTTTGGGCTTTTTTAGTTTTGAGAAAAAGCAAGTAAGAGGGGAGGAGACATGACAGAGGCATAATAAAGAAATATGCACCGTGTTAGAAAATGCTAGAATCTGGGGTCATCCAACGAAGCAAAAGGTTGGAGGATCCAGGGCAGAAAAAGAAGCAGCCCGCCTTCATACAGTAAACTATGGCATTGGCTATCACAAGATGCAGTGAAGGCTACCAGCTTGGATGGCTTGAAAATGAGATTAGGCAAAGTTGTCTATGGCTATGAATCAAGATCGCCAGCCTCAGAGACAGTGCTGTTGGCAACCAACTGGCATGGGAGAAAATGATGGAGTGTGCCATTGGGGGTGAAGTCCAACTGTTGGAAGGTTTCAGCGCCTGCTGTGGCTGTAGAGACCAATATGGGAGAGACATGTTTTGTTGCAGCTGGGGCAGCTGGAGGTATCTGGCTGTGATGCTGCAGATGCACCGTGGTGTTTCTTCTCTCTGCACTCCTCCCAGCAGCCATTCCGCCTCTGGTCACTGCTACGGATGAACAACCTGTCTCCAGGCACCGCGGTCACCTGCAAAGGATTCCCACGGGTGATGCTGCCAGCCTTCATGTCGCATTTGTAGACATCTTGGAAACACCAGAATTGGTCTGGTGGCTGAAGCCAGCTCCCCGTCCCTGGGGATCCTGCCACCTTCCATTCTGTGGACCCGACCAAGCCAGCGTAGACGTCACGGAGCCAGGAGTGCGAACATGCTGGGAATGTGAGCACATCTTTGTTTGAGACTCTGTCCTGCCATGTGATGCCCAAAATCTTCCTGATGTGGCGCAAGCGGAAGGCATTAAGGTGTCAGTCCTGGAGGTTGCAAGTTGCTGATGACTCACTACAATAAAGCAGCATGCTCAACATGCAAGCTTGGTAGACCTTGGTGCTGGACGTCAGAGACAGTATGTTTCTGTTTAACAGCTGATGGGGCAATTGTATGCAGTTTAACAACTGGGAGAGGGCAATTGTGCTCACGTGCTGCTTGTGAGTGTGCTGGTCCGGGGGATTACCGTGCGGCGTGGTCCAAGTCCAGTCCGAGGTCGAGGGTGTGGCATGGAGGCTGTCCGTCAAGGCAGAAGCGGGGTCCAAGGCAAGGAGTCGGGTGAGGTCAGGAGCTCTGGCAGAAGAGCAGGACAGGGTGCAGGCAGGAACAGGCTACCAACAATGTTGCTCCCGCAACCTGTGACTGGCTTGCTTTTATCTGCCCCGAGGCATAGGGTGGTCCCGGCCCACAGGTGACTCGCCTCTCCTGGCCTGGAGGCAAGCACTCCTCCTGCGAGAACATAGTTCCCTCCACCTCTCTGCCCTGAGCCTCTGCAGCTCAGGAGATGCTGGAAGGTTACTGGACCCAGAGGCAACCTCACTTTCCCCTGACGGGGCTGAGAGTGGAGCACCTACAGGCAATGGGTCCTCGGTCACCTCCGGAGCCAGAGCAGATTCAGCTGGTGTCTGCTCCTGAGGATCCGGCACAGGTGAGGGCCCTTCAGGTTCAAGCCCCTGCCCCGGCTCAGCTGGTTCTGGAGGCGGGGACTCCTGTGCAGGCTGGGATTCCTCAGGTTCAGCCTCTGAATCCGATTCCCAGGCCATCACAGTGAGCTTCCTACCACCGTGTGCTTGGTCACTGTGAGACCAGAATGATGGTCTAGAGGTGGGTCCTTGTCACCCTTTTTCTGCCTTGAAAGAAACCCATTAACGGAGAGCCGTTCAAGAGGGGCAAGGCTCCCCGTTTTTCCTTGGCAGAGGTCTAGGGCCGAGCAATCCCATCAAAGATGCATTTTCTTTCAGGTCATGTAACCCATTACGATCACATTATAATTGTCCCCCGACTGTTGTGGAATGTCCTGCTCCCTTGGTTAACGTATGAAGGATAGCAGTGTGCTCAGCTTGCCTGGCTTGCTCCCTGCTATAACGGATATAATTGCAAATGCACTGTTAGACAGAGGCTCTCAATAAACTACAGTGTCCTGAAGTGTCATTAGAGAAGAGCAAATAGGGTCAAGCTCACTTTCAATACGCTGCTATCTCCAAAGCAGCGGGGATGAGGGAGGGATGGAAAACAGCCACATAAACCACAAGGCTCTTGGACAGTCATTGTAACACCTCGCCATAACAGGCGTTCTACAGATTGTGGAGGGACTCCCTTTCCCTCCTGAGATGTCCTATCCCTTGGTGAAAGAATTGTTTCCCAACTCTCCATTTCCAAAGAAGAACTGCAGAAGACGGCAGGGCTCAAAAATATTTTTGCACGTTGAAATCTTTTATTAAAGTTTTTCATGATAAGAGAATAGAGAATGAGCAGGAAGAAGAAAGGAAATAAGAGAAGAAAAAGGAAAGGGAAAAAGAACAATAAAGAAAAATAAAAAGGACTTCTGATTTTCCATTTCATAAGAAAAAGGTATTTAAGACATTCAGTTCACGATGACATCCATCTTCTCTGCTTTCTGTTAAGCGATATTTCCTTTAAATCAAAGCGTCTCAAAACCACTCATTTCCTTTTCCCATGAAAAGTCCAAGAGGACTTTCCAAATTATTACTACTAACAGTAAATGTCAAGTGTGCTTCTTCTTTAATATCAACTTGACCTCCGGTAATTCCCACCACCATGCCTCCATACTGAGTGACAGCAGTAAATTCTTCCGCCTGTGTCTGTGTTAGTGTCTTTCCACTGTGATCGCATATTGAAACAACATTCCTTAATTGCAGAGCACAGAAATATTCAGTACAAAACGCTGTTAAGAACTGTGTGGCATGGAATGTTGAGAGACTGACATTTCTTTCCACTTTTCACAAATTATCCAAGTGTGGGCAGGTGACACACATGCCAAGCCTGACTCCAGTATCCTAGGGCATACTGTGCCCACTTCCTTGTAGTCCCTGACAGTCCTTGTGCTTAGCAAAGCTAGCACCTTCCCACCCTCCTCAGTTTTACAGCTGCAAAGGAGAACTGTGTCTTAAATGCTAGGATCCAGGCTGCTGATGCTGATGCTAAACCGCTGCTTGCAAGCTAGAGGCATATGGTTTAGCTCATGGGTAGGCAAACTAAGGCCCGGGGGCCGGATCCGGCCCAATCGCCTTTTAAATCCAACCCGTGGACGGTCCAGGAATCAGCCTGTTTTTACATGAGTAGAATGTGTGCTTTTATTTAAAATGCACCTCTGGGTTATTTGTGGGGTATAGGAATTCATTCATTTCCCCTCCCCAAAATATAGTCCGGCCCCCCACAAGGTCTGAGGGACAGTGGAGTGGCCCCCTGCTGAAAAAGTTTGCTGACCCCTGGTTTAGCTGTTATTGGAAAGAGAGCGTTGACCAGGTTGACCGTTCGGCCAGCAAGGCACCTTGTCAATCACAGAGCAATTCCCCTTCACTCGCCTTGAAGACGTCAGAGAAGAAAAAAGAATAGCTTCGGAGAGACAAAGTGCAGTTATTTGTGTACAGTCATGCACCTACCTCTCTTCTTTCTCTTCCACTTTTACTGCCGTCTGCTTGGCACAATTTCTTCCAAAGTACATAATGGGGTTGGCTCGCAAAGGCATTTCTTTGTCCTTTGGCAATTTTGCAAGGTCATTGCGTAACATCCCACTCTCGCGCTCCAGCTTATCGATGTAATCGGAATGGGCCGTGTGTTCTTTCTTGGACAAATCTATCATCTGTTGAAGGAATTGTTTTGTTTTATGTTTCTTTTTTTTTTTTAAAAAAAGATCAGTTTGTTTACAACTTCATCATAATTGAATTCACACAATTCAACAAAGAAAAAGGCACGGGGCAATATTTTCACCGCTTATTTACCATATGTAATCATACAGCATTTATTGTAAATGATAACCCTCACAGAACCGCCTCTAGAAACAGCAAACAAGACAAATGGGTAGAAAGGATAATAGCCTGTGTAACACAAAAAAAGCACCATATTACAATTGCTCAATGAACCCTGCAAACTGCGTTTTCATTTTCTTTTTTTCAAATCACTCAACACATTTGAACTGCTTGCCTCAGAAGTCTTAAAGAGACACTGAAGACATCCTTAGCTGCCAGAGTTGTAAATATTTTCATTATAACGCTCCCTCAAGTTATGCTTCCGGAAAGGGAGAATTGTAGAAAAATGCTGAAGTTGTAACTACATAATTCCTTCAAAACCTTTATGTATAAAATTGCAATATCCTCATGTCAATGAGAAAAATTGCCTTAAAAGTGCTGACTAAAAAGCATAACCAATGCCATGTTAAATATTTTGGAGGCGGTTTATTAAGGAAACAGGAGACATGATCCCACTGATTAAAACAGAGCAAACTCTCACACACAAACTTTCCTCTTCCATTAAAAAGCAATGGGACTTTTACAAAATGTTTAATTTGCTTAGTTGCTACCAAGTTAAATCATAGATTTGCAGTGACACTAAGAACTACAAGGGGAGATGGTTTTTCATGGGATGGGATATAAAATATACACATATATATTTATTTTGTAATGCAATGAACTCTTCACACCTCAGTGGGAGTTAAAAGAGGGGGAAAGCTCAAATTTTGCTCTCACACACTCCATTATCATTCAACTGTGCTGGATCTGAACTTCAAGCACTTCGTATAAACAGCCTAATTCACCATACACTTAAACTGGAATACTTGACTCTAAGCTGATTTACAGCACAATCCTAAGGATGTTTATTCAGAAGTTGGAGCTTGATGGAACTCGCTCTCTAGAGTTTAGAAAGTATGTTTAGGATTACAGCCTCCATCCCATTTACTTCAGACCTGAAGTCTCTCTCGTAATAGGCTTGTGGGTTTTTGCATTCCTTAACAAAAACAGTTCTTCAGATAAAACATCTTTGCAGGTTTATCTGATCACTGGGGCTTTTATTGAATGGCAGATAAAAAAAGGGAGACATGAATGCCAGCGGGCTTTGAGTCTGCATTTCTTTTCCAGGTTGAAAAGCACTTGATGGTGGAGACAAGGGTTTATTCCCATATTTCCCCCTTGATTTATCAGAGAGGTAGAAGCTGTGGCCCTCCATATATTGCTGGACTCCATTTCCCATCAGCTACATCCAATATATCATGGAGCGTCTTTTACCAGCTGAAGCTGATACCCCAGTTATGTTCCTATGTGGATGGGGATAACTTGGGCTTAGTCGTTTTTCTTGTTCCACTGTTTTTGTCAAATAATGGCTCTTTCATGCTGGATTGTTTTTTTAACATTTTACTGTAAGTTGTCTAGAGCAGGGGTCAGCAAGGTTTATCTTTCCTGGACCGGATCGGTCCCACGGAGATCCCTCTGTGGGCCGGATTGTGCGCGTGCCCACAATTTGCGGCGCCTGCACATGCACAGATGTGATATCCAGTGCCTGCGTCTGTGCACATGCAATTTCTGGTGCCGTGGAAGCAAGTTCCTGCGCCGCGCTGCGCTGGTTTAGCACAGCACGCGAGCGGCTGGCTTGGTTCAGGGGCGGCTTGTAGGCCGCTCAAACGACCTCCGTGGGCTGCTTCTGGCCCATGGGCCTTAGGTTGCTGACCCCTGGTCTAGAGGATGCGCCAGCAGTGCTTAAGAAATTGAATTAACCAATTTTGTTTTTGTTATTACTACTAATCATCATCATCATACAAAATTGTATGATTCTATTTATGATTCTATGATTCTATTTGCAGATGATTCACTGCAGATAGCGACAGCAGTCACGAAATTAAAAGACACCTGCTTCTTGGGAGAAAAGCAATGACAAACCTAGACAGCATCTTAAAAAGCAGAGACATCACCTTGCCGACAAAGGCCCGTATAGATAAAGCTATGGTTTTCCCAGTAGTGATGTATGGAAGTGAGAGCTGGACCATAAAGAAGGCTGATCGCCGAAGAATGGATGCTTTTGAATTCTGGTGCTGGAGGAGACTCTTGAGAGTCCCATGGACTGCAAGAAGATCAAACCTCTCCATTCTGAAGGAAATCAGCCCTGAGTGCTCACTGGAAGGACAGATCGTGAAGCTGAGGCTCCAATACTTTGGCCACCTCATGAGAAGAGAAGACTCCCTGGAAAAGACGCTGATGTTGGGAAAGATGGAGAGCACAAGGAGAAGGGGACAGCAGAGGACGAGATGGTTGGACAGTGTTCTCAAAGCTACCAGCATGAGTTTGACCAAACTGCGGGAGGCAGTGGAAGACAGGAGGACCTAGTGTGCTCTGGTCCATGGGGTCGCGAAGAGTCAGACACAACTAAACGACTAAACAACAACAACAATTTGCAAAGGGGGTTGGGAAGTTTAGCAGACGTTTCAAAAACTTTAAATGGAGGCCTTGAACAGCTCAGATTTGTTAATTAAACACACCACTCTGGAGTGCAGCATTCCAACAAACTAAATTCTTGTTTCAATATCAAGATGCTTTGTGTTTTCGAAAAAGACAAGAAGTAATCAGCATAAAAACTATCAAGTGTAAAAGATTCATGTAATATCCTCAAGCTTAGACACTGCGCGAGTGATTCCCTGTGGGCGGAATGGAAAATAAAAGCAAGTTTTGATTGACAAGATCAGTGGCCATTCTGCTGTTACTTCCCAAAGAGGCCCAACCAGATTATAAATATAAACAACTTATGTGATTTAGCAGTTGCTTGGTGTGCTATATGCCCTTGATTTCCCCACCCTCTCTTTGAAAGCTGATTCAGGTACGCTACACTCAGACACAAACACTTCAGCATGGTGTGGTCTTAGGCTGCAGGCAAAGGGACTGACCCTGCTCAAGTGGTTTTATGTTATTCCCACACATGGTCCTGCAGGGTGGGATCACACTATGCTGAAATAGTTCCGACATATGGTTAGGAAGGCAAATATGTGTCAAAAACAGCACTTCAGAGCACAGGTGGGGAACAGCACATTTAAATGTTAACACACACGCACACACACGTATATATCTATATGCTTCCATACACACTGCCTAGGCTTGCGCTCAGGGGAGGTCAATTTGGTGATGCTAACACAGATATTTGACTTCAAGCATGTAGCCGCGACTCCCCTTGCAATTTCTGGTGGTGCAGGAAGAACAGCAGCACTGTTAATTGCTTATTAGCACAATTTGAACTGCAAGGTCTACAGGTGTCATCATGGGCATAGCCAAGGGTGCTAGATCCACAACTATTTTTGAAAAATCTCAACAACTTTGGCTGCCCCCCCCCAAATAACAGAAATCCTGGCTACGCCCATGGGTGCCACATCCAAATAACCTCAACAAGAAATTCAGAAAAGTAATGCAGATCAGCAAATGCTGCTAAGAAACTGCAGGTTATAGGGAAGAAAGATGAGCAGGAACGTTGGAAAGATTTTCATGTGTATGCTCGGAGTATAAACCCCAGAATGCTTGGTTCTGTATGATAAGTGTAAGATTAGAGTTATGTCAAATGGTCTTATTTCCTGCTGTAGTCTTGTCCCCCCCCCCACTCCCTGCCCATATTCTACAAGGCAATCGCTTCCTTTAACGTCAATAGGTGCTAATCTCCGTAAGGACCAAATGACCTGCGCTGCTTTTTGTTCTGTTTGCATACCTGTTGTTTCCCTAACATTTTCTCTTTTATCTCTAACTCCGTTTGTAACTGCCTTTCCAGTAGAGCAGCTTTCTCCATGATAGTTGCTATAGTAATCTCCTTCTGATGAAGCTCTTCTGTCAGGTCAGAGATTTCCGTCCTCATTCTTTCCACCTCAGAGCGATGGGACTGTTCTTCCTGATAAAGGCGGTCCCTTATCTGCAGCAAATAGGGAAGAATGAGCGCTGGCATTGCAGATAGCATCGTTTTTTTTTCACATACCACCAACTTTTGGGGTTCTCCGTTTTCAACACAGCAACCCTACCAGCCATGTGAGCGATAGCTCAGAGATTTAGAAAGGCTTACGATTCAGACCAGCTTCTTTGTGTTTCAGTTTAGAGTTCACACTTTCCACCTCCTCTCTTGTTTAAACGCTACATGCCAAGAATCATAGGAGCCAACTCTGAGCGGGCATGAGGGCTTCGGCCCCCACAATAAAATATTTGAGGAGGCCGGGCCCCCACAAAGTTGACTGGCATTCCCATTCAAATGGTGTGTGTATACTGTGTCATGTGATCGATTTTGCGGGGCGGGGCTTACCTGGGCCCCCACAATATTTTATCCAAGTTGGCACCCCTGCCGAAAGGAAGTCAAGTGAAAGAAAATTTACCCACCAACGTTAATGTGCCCGGCAGTCCAACCTCTGAAAGCGTAATGCTGGTGGTCAACAATAGAGGTTTAAAGACTGTCTCAAGGAAAATCTAAAAAACACTGCCAACTGGAAAACACTGGCCTGTGAGTGCTCCAGTTGGAGAACAGCCTTTACCCAAGGTGCCATGGACTTTGAAGACACTCGAACTCAGGATGCAAGGGAGAAACGTGCTAAGAGGAAGGCACGCTTGGCAAATCCACACCGTGATCAACTCCCACCAATGTCCCCACTGTGGATGGACGTGTGGGTCCAGAATTGGCCTCCACAGTCACTTTGTTAAAACCGTGTTTATGGAAGACAATCTTACTCGGCTACGAATGATTGCCAAAGAAGAAGGAGGAGGAGGAGGAGGAGGAGGAGGAGGAGGAGGCTAGTTTCTAACACATTCCTCTTTATCTGCCACCCAGATGAACATGAGGCATTTTCAGAGGTCAAGGACACATCCCAGCCAGTCAAAAACATTCAGAATTTGAAGCAGGATGCAACCTGGGGAGATTTCCGAGAGGTATGGAGGCAGGGAGGTCCCCATTTTGCTCCCTGCCTACCACTGTTTTAAAACATTCATAGGATGAAAGTGGTTGGTGGTCTATCAAGCTGCATATATTGCCTTGTTGGTCCTTCACTTTACTGTGATCACCACACAGCAAACGCGACTTGTTCTGTTCTGTTCTGAGCAGAATTGCAAAATGCCATTTTTGGCATTTGCAAAAACAGAAGGATATCTGCATCAGCAAACAAATGCTCAGAGTATGTTCTGTCAATGCTGTTGATGTCACAAAGTGTAATGTTACACTGTTTGGACGTGATGTTGACCAATTCATAACCTGGAGAGTGAGCGTCAGGCAAGCAGTTGTATGTCGATTCCCTTCTGCACTCTTATTTACGGAGAAATCTCAGACACAGAGACATCCTTCACCTTGCAATTCAAGGTACCGTATTTTTCGCCCCATAGGACGCACCGGCCCATAGGACGCACCTAGTTTTTTGGGGGGGAAATAAAGGGAAAAATTTTTATTTCCCCCCCAGATGCGCTGTGCTAATCCCGAAGCTTGGGGCATGCAGAGCTCAGCGCGCCCCAAGCTTCTGGGTGCCGGCAAGGTCTCCGCTAGCCGTGGGAGAGCCACGCAGCCCTCCCAGGGCTAGCGGAGCGCTGCGCCAATCCCGAAGCTTGGGGCGTGCGGAGCTCAGCGAGCCCCAAGCTTCTGGGTGCTGGCAAGGTCTCTGCTAGCCGTGGGAGAGCTGCGCAGCGCCGCGCAGCTTTCCCACAGCTAGCAGAGCGCTGCGCCAATCCCGAAGCTTGGGGCGTGCGGAGCTCAGCGCGCCCCAAGCTTCTGGGTGCCGGCAAGGTCTCCGCTAGCCCTGGAAGAGCTGCGCGGCTTTCCCAGGGCTAGCGGAGCGCAGCGCCAATCCCGAAGCTTGGGGCGTGCGGAGCTCAGAGCGCCCCAAGCTTCTGGGTGCCGGCAAGGTCTCCGCTAGCCCTGGAAGAGCTGCGCGGCTTTCCCAGGGCTAGCGGAGCGCAGCGCCAATCCCGAAGCTTGGGGCGTGCGGAGCTCAGAGCGCCCCAAGCTTCTGGGTGCCGGCAAGGTCTCCGCTAGCCCTGGGAGAGCCACGCAGCTCTCCCACAGCTAGCGGAGCGCTGCGCCAATCCCGAGGCTTGGGGCGTGCGGATCTCAGCGCGCCCCAAGCTTCTGGGTGCCAGCAAGGTCTCCGCTAGCCCTGGGAGAGCCACGCAGCTCTCCCAGGGCTAGCAGAGCGCTGCGCTAATCCCGAAGCTTGGGGCGTGCGGAGCTCAGCGCGCCCCAAGCTTCTGGGTGCCGGCAAGGTCTCCACTAGCCGTGGGAGAGCCGCGCGGCTTTCCCACAGCTAGCGGAGCGCTGCGCCAATCCCGAAGCTTGGGGAGTGCGGAGCTCAGCGCGCCCCAAGCTTCTGGGTGCTGGCAAGGTCTCTGCTAGCTCCCATGGCTAGCAGATAGCTTCCTGAAGCCTGGAGAGCGAGAGGGGTCGGTGCGCACCGACCCCCCTCGCTCTCCAGGCTTCAGCGAAAGCCTGCATTCGCCCCATAGGACGCACACACATTTCCCCTTCCTTTTTGGAGGGGAAAAAGTGCGTCCTATAGGGCGAAAAATACGGTATTCTCTTATCCCTACAGCGAAGAGAGTGGGAAGGAGTTTGGGATAGCAAGCCCAGAAGCCCAGGGCCTACCCCCAAATTTTCTCCAAGGAGAATCCGGAGAGGCAAAGGAATTTTCCAAAAGGGCTAAATGGTTAGAAACTACTTATATCAGCTTTAAAAGCAGGTTGCACGTAGTAACCGGAGTCTACTGTTCCCCCTCTAAGCAAGGAAAGTCAATAGTTAAAGTACCAGGTACGACCAGAAATAACTTTTAGCAGCTCACTAAAGAGAAAACATGATAAAAATAAATAAAGGCTATGCTGGCATAGTGTTACAAAAAAAGCAAAAAAACCCAAACCCCACTCTCGGAGAAAATAAGCTTGCCACTAGTGTTATTTAATGGGTTGTTCTATGCTATTAGCTTTGAAGGTCACATTTCCTGTACCGCTTTGCTCTCCCCCGAGAGTATAAAGAAGCTTGTGGGTTTTCATAAGTTTTCTGCCAATAACAAATAGCGAGGTGCCAATAAATCCTCCTGTTTCTTAGAACAATACAGCCCTTCACGATGCCAATATAAAAAGGGCCAATCAGCAACGTTCAGTTGTATTCTGTTTCCTTATGAATTGCCATTGATTTTCATTGCACTCTTACATGCAATGTGCCCCTTCGGCAATATTAAGGGTTACTGGGCACATGCTTCAGACACGCTGGAGATCCATTTCAAAGTCGCTAAGAACCAAGGGTGTCTCTCCCCTTAAAAACTGATGGCTTTAGGAAGCTAGTGTAAATGAAATCAACGCTCTTAAATGCTGCAATATTTTAAAAGCCCCCCCACCCCAGTTCCTCAGGCAGCTTCTGCCCACCTGTGCCCTCCAGATGTTTGGATTACAACTCCAGACAGAAGTACTGTTATTGGGGAACAGGGGGCGGCCAGGTGTGGAGGACTCCCTGGTCCTGAATGGGGTAACTGTGCACCTGAAGGACCAGGTGTGCAGCCTGGGAGTCATTTTGGGCTCACAGCTGTCCATTGAGGCGCAGGTTAATTCTGTGTCCAGGGCAGCTGTCTACCAGCTCCATCTGGTACGCAGGCTGAGACCCTACCTGCCCTCAGTCTGTCTTGCCAGAGTGGTGCATGCTCTAGTTATCTCCCGCTTGGACTACTGCAATGTGCTCTACGTGGGGCTACCTTTGAAGGTAACTTGGAAACTGCAATTAATCCAGAATGTGGCAGCTAGACTGGTGACTGGGAGCGGCCGCCGAGACCATATAACACCAGTCCTGAAAGACATTCATTGGTTCCCAGTACGTTTCCGAGCACAATTCAAAGTGTTGATGCTGACCTTTAAAGCCCTAAACGGCCTCGGTCCTGTATACCTGAAGGAGTCTCCACCCCATCATCCAGCCCAGAGACTGAGGTCCAGCTCCGAGGGCCTTCTGGCAGTTCCCTCGCTGCGACAAGTGACATTACAGGGAACCAGGCAGAGGGCCTTCTTGGTAGTGGCGCCCACCCCCCTATGGAACGCCCTCCCAGCAGATGTCAAGGCAATAAACAACTATTTTACTTTTAAAAGACAACTGAAGGCGGCCCTGTTTAGGGAAGTTTTTAATGTCTGACGCTGTATTGTTTTTAATATTCGGTCGGAAGCTGCCCAGAGTGGCTGGGGAAACCCAGCCAGATGGGCGGGGTAAAAATAATAAATTATTATTATTATTATGTAATCCACATGGGCAGAGACCAACAGGCCTGATTAGCATTCAGTGGGACTTGACAGCATGACCTCTAACAGGCTGCAAAATTATCTGCAGCGTGTAAGGCTAGTGAATGGATAGCTCAGTTGATGCTGATGACACCAAGGTTGCAGGTTCAACCTCCATATAGGACAACTGCATATTCCTGCGTTAAAAGGTGATCCTCAGGGCCCTTTCCAGCTCGAAAATTCTCTAAGAAGAGGCAGTTTGAAAAGCACCAATTCTGGCTGCATCCACACTTTCCATTTACTGTAGAATGGCCGAACTTTGGCCACTTCCCTTTTTTACACCTGCGTGATGTTCTGATCAAGACATACTGTAAGGGCATCAGGGGGTTGCTCGAGAGCAATCAGGCAAATGCCTCCCTGGTCGGCTGTAAAGCCTTGTTATTGGTGCCAAAGAAACCTTCAACATGCAGAGCACCACTATTCCGTGGCTGGCTCATTCACTGGCAGAATCTGAGAGCGGGAAGTCCTTAAACCTTCCCCAGCAGAGTAGTTTCTTGACGCCCAGTCTGTGCTTCCCCTCTCTGCGCGGAAGCCTACTGCGCAGGGAGGGCGTGGGTAACAGAGGACCTCTCTCCTCCCTGCTTTGCTCAGGCAAGGTGTCCTGGCACCAGTGGCGTAGCGTGGGGGGTGCAGGGGGGGCCGGCTGCACCGGGCGCAACATCGGGGGGGGGGGCGCTCGCACTCACAGCTCTCTGCCCCTACCTGGCTCACTCACTCTCTCTCACCGCAGTGCTGGCTGTGCGAATCCAATTCGAGCCGCCGGGTCACCGCCCACTGTGGAGGGGAGGGTGCCAGGCGTGCCGTGCGGTGCGGAGAGAGAGCGAGGGACTGTCTGGGGGAGGGACAGTGCAGCGGGTGTGTGTGTGTGTGTGTGTGCAAATTACTTGCCTTGCCCCGGGTTAGGGGGTGCAAATTACTTGCCTTGCCCCGGGTGCTGACAACCTACGCTACACCACTGCCTGGCACTGCCTCGCCTCCCCCGAGCCCTGAAGCTTCTCTCTGCTGGAGGCGTGGTTACTCTCCTCCGCTGAGGAGGTGCTGCTTCCCATGATCTTTGGGGGCTTTCTGTAATCCATTCGGCTTTTCCCCTCTCGCCCCTGAGCCGATGGCAGTTCCCTGACACATACCCTGCCCATATTTTACCTGTTCAGCTTCCTTCCTTTCTCAGAGCTCAGAAAATCCAACTTTCTCACTTTTTTTAAAAAACACACAAAGCGACAGCTATGCAGGCGCCCCAAGTGCATACAGCCCGCTGTGCAGCTGTTCGATAGCTTTTCTGGCAGATTATTGCCTGCTGAAGCCAATTCCGTCTCTCACCTCTTTAGGAGTCCCTTTTATCCCTCTGGTTGGTTGGTTGGCATCCCTCTCTTCCCTTTCCAAACAATATTGCCTTTATATTCTGCACTGCCTTCCTTAAACCACAGCAAGGATGGAGTGGGGCAATAATCATAACTGGGAGTGCTTCTCTCCCACACCACAATCCCAATGAAATTTACTCCAACCCCTGAAAAACATTCGGGGTTTGCGAAAGGCGGACTGCCCAGCAGGCAAAAGAAATGTGTAAAAGTCTGGAAGTAGAGTTGTTATTCCACTTCCAGCTTTAACAGCAGTGACTGGATTCTGATAACACTGACGGCACACTGGAAATGCATTTAGAACACTTGCATTAACTGGTACAAAGCTGGAGAAGAGAGATTTGAGACCCACAATTAGCCCAGAAAGCTTCTTTCTCATGCGCCAATGTCCTTCTACAGCCTGGATCATAGTTTTTCCTTAATTGTGACCCACGGAATAAGATCAGAACATACCTGGTTCAGCTCTTTCTGCTGATTTTCCTGCTGTTGTTCCAAGGCAAGTATCTGAGCTTTTTTTATTTCCAAGTCCTTGATGCATTGTGCATAAGCTGACTGAAGTCTTAAAGAAAGAAAGAAAGAAAGAAAGAAAGAAAGAAAGAAAGAAAAAAAGAAAGAAAGAAAGAAAGAAAGAAAGAAAGAAACCTATTACAAGTCCAGTTTCCCCTTTTTGAAAAACAAACCAACCCAAATTTATTGTTTTATTATATGAAACACATTACATTATGTTTGTATGACACTACACAAGTCTCTTTGCCTGAGGCAAACTGTTTTTAGTAAATACCAGTGTGTTGAGAGGGTGAAAAAATTGTAAACATTTTTAGAGGTTCCTACAAGGTGCTTCTTCTAATCAGGGCCACACTCAGGTCAGTGGACTCAAGACGGAAACCATTCAGGGCATAAAGAATGAAATGTGCCCCCAATTTTAAGTCAGAAAGAAAGTGTGTTTCAAGCATCAGCAATTATGAAAAAGCTAGGTTGGCAAGTATTGTATACACTTTACAAATACATTATTAGACTGGGTTCGGGGTGGAAGGCTGCTGTTGCAAATACGCTGGCAAGGGAGCGAGTCCTATGGAACACAGTGAGACTTACTTCTGAGTAGCGTGGTAGGATTGTGTCACGCTGAACTCAGCCCAAATGAGGAAGTTTTGCAACACACTTTGGAAAGCTATGGCTGGTGCAAGCTCTAGGCTATGGGGGGACCTTGGGCAAGTGGTCAGTGGGCCCACTGCCATATCTATATCTATATCTATATATCTATATATCTATATCTATATCTATATCTATATATATATCTATATATGCAGGTTTTGGTGTCTTCGGGTGTCTTCCCGTGTAAAAGTTGGGGTGTCTAGGCGACGTTTCGACGAGGTCTCACTCGTCATCTTCAGGCTGGTGCTTTCGGCTTCTTGTTACTGGAACAGAGCAGGATCTCAGTGTTTGAGTTCCTATAAATACTGTTGAGGAGGTGTGGTGTATAGCCTCCAATGTTCTGGGCAGAGAGGAGGTTCCCAGGCTAGTGTGCCTTTTCTTCTTTTGTTCCTTAATTACTTGAGGGATATCTTGAGTGATTTCTTGAGTGATTTCCTGAATCCCACTTAGGTGGGTCATTAGGTGTGGATTAGTTGCTAAAGCCTTCGTGTCTTGAACTCTTGAACTTTGTGAAGAGTTTTTCTGAGAAGATGGCTGTACTGCACTTGGTTGTGCTCTGGCTTGGCTTCGTGTATAGGGGCGAGCTGTGGTTTTGTGGCTGGCACAGGCCACAAAACCACAGCTCGCCCCTATACACGAAGCCAAGCCAGAGCACAACCAAGTGCAGTACAGCCATCTTCTCAGAAAAACTCTTCACAAAGTTCAAGAGTTCAAGACACGAAGGCTTTAGCAACTAATCCACACCTAATGACCCACCTAAGTGGGATTCAGGAAATCACTCAAGAAATCACTCAAGATATCCCTCAAGTAATTAAGGAACAAAAGAAGAAAAGGCACACTAGCCTGGGAACCTCCTCTCTGCCCAGAACATTGGAGGCTATACACCACACCTCCTCAACAGTATTTATAGGAACTCAAACACTGAGATCCTGCTCTGTTCCAGTAACAAGAAGCCGAAAGCACCAGCCTGAAGATGACGAGTGAGACCTCGTCGAAACGTCGCCTAGACACCCCAACTTTTACACGGGAAGACACCCGAAGACACCAAAACCTGCATTCCTGTACCCGTGAAAATCTACGAAAGCAAATATCTATATATATATATATATATAGATATATATATATATGTATATATATATATTCACAATAACCTTCAAATCAAATAATTACAGTATTACATAAGCTTACTGCCCACCCTCACCTCCACAGCGTTTTCACTCAAACCTTTTCTACTGTTATACAGTGGTACCTCAGGTTACATACACTTCAGGTTACAGACTCTGCTAACCCAGAAATATTGCTGCAGGTTAAGAACTTTGCTTCAGGATGAGAACAGAAATTGTGGTCTGGCGGTGCGGCAGCAGCGGGAGGCCCCATTAGCTAAAGTGGTGCTTCAGGTTAAGAACAGTTTCAGGTTAAGTACAAACCTCCGGAACAAATTAAGTACTTAACCCGAGGTACCACTGTATTGTTATCTATTACACAAAGTTACTATCACAATTATTTTGTCATTTTTCATCTGCTGCTTTTATCTCAAGGCCTCCCCATTCTTCTATAAAAAGTTCCTCATTTTGATCTCTTAATTTTGCTGTGCACTTTTTGCCATTTCTGCATAGCCCACTACTTTCAAAAGCCACTCCTCCTTTGCTTTCTCTCTCTTAAAGGTAAAGGGGTAAAGGGACCCCTGACATTAGGTCCAGTTGTAGCCAACTCTGGGGTGGCGGTGCTCATCTCGCTTTACAGCTTCTGGGTCATGTGGCCAGCATGACTAAGCCGCTTCTGGCGAACCAGAGCAGCGCACGGAAATGCCGTTTACCTTCCCGCCGGAGTGGTACATATTTATCTACTTGGACTGGTGCATTTTCGAACTGCTAGGCTGGCAGGAGCAGAGACCGAGCAACGGGAGCTCACCCTGGGATTCAAACCGCCAACCTTCTGATCGGCAAGCATTTAACCCACAGCGCCACCCGTGTCTTAGGTGGCCCAAACTGCAGCATCACCCAAAGGCAGAGAGAAGCACCCGCACCTTCTCCTTGCTCCATTGCCAGTTGTTTATTCAGAGAGGGCAGGCAAACTGCCAGCAACATTAAGGACAAAGGGTAGCAGCAGCAGCCAGCAGCAGATGTTGGCAACAGGCCCCTTGCTCGGTCATAAGCTCTAACAGGGGTTCATCAGTACTGATCCCCAATAATGCCTCTGGCTTGTAACCTTAGGCTCACTAGGCATTTGGCCACGAGGGAGAAATACCAAGCATTCAGCTCCTGCCCTTTAAATGTAGTAAAATACTCGTACTGGCAACACACTGTCAGGTGCCCTGATGTGAACACAAAAAGCAACCTTAAACAACACAGTTCAGAAGCTAATTATTTCGAGGCTGAGTGCTTGAGGTTCCCAGTTATCTGCATAACGCCAGAGCCCTCCGATGAGCCACCGTCGCGCATGCTATCAAACAAAGCGTGTCACAAAATCATCTTGTTAAACTGTTAAACTGTCCATCCTTAGTGATCAAGCTGCAAAAAAAAGAGTTCAGGATTCTCTTGAGGACAGCTTTCCCTCCTATATTTGAAAGTTTAAGGTAAAGGGACCCCTGACCATTAGGTCCAGTCGTGGCTGACTCTGGGGTTGCAACGCTCATCTCGCTTTATTGGCCGAGGGAGCCGGCGTACAGCTTCCGGGTCATGTGGCCAGCATGACTAAGCCGCTTCTGGTGAACCAGACCAGCGCATGGAAACGCCGTTTACCTTCCCGCCGTAGTGGTACCTATTTACCTACTTGCACTTGACATGCTTTCGAACTGCTAGGTTGGCAGGAGCAGGGACCCAGCAACGGGAGCTCACCCCGTCGCAGGGATTCGAACCGTCAACCTTCTGATCAGGAAGCCCTAGGCTCTGTGGTTTAACGCACAGCGCCACCTGCGTCCCATTTGAAAGTTTATTAAAAGCAAATTGCTTGTTTCTTTTTAAAGTAAGAACCCAAAGAGAAAAAGGGGACAAAATTATCCTGGTCTTCCCATTTATTTGTGTTTGGGGACACCCCAAACCCATCCAATGTGGTTGCCCATCCAATTCAGCACGGCATATGCAGGAGAACTTCCCATTGTACCGTACCTATATTTACAATAGGAACAGTGTGCGTTGCTATGCACATCACTATATTTTGGCACGTGTAGCGAACTTATATTGAGTTAGACCACTGGCTGATGAATCTAATAAAACCAATGGACAGGTTTAACCATTTCAGTGTCTCTGCTCTGAGCAGGTGTAATGTTTGCTATCGCCCCCCAGAGGCACTCACTCTCACGTCAACATGCACCAATTCACGCAGGGGAGACTTGTATTTTAAATACCTACTTCACGCGGCTTTCTTCGTTATTTTTATACTCTTCCATTTTGGCGACTTCGTTGCGCAGCTGCTGGCATTCCAGCTCGACCATATTCAAGAGATCCTCGCGTGACTTCAGTTCGTTCGTCACTTGGGCGAGCCTTGCTTCAATATTCTAAACAAAGACAAACAAATGCGTTCAAAATAGCCTACCCAGTGATGGCTTCACGGAAGGTGGTTCTGTCACACAAAGAACTAATTCACATATGCCATGGCTTGTAATAAGCTTCTGAAAGATGTTATTCCGCTCTTCACCTCTTTTTTAAAATTATTGTTTCCCTAAGATTTTCCACAGAATTAGCCTTGTTTCACTGTCAGTTTGTACTACAGTGGTACCTCGGGTTAAGTACTTAATTCGTTCCGGAGGTCCGTTCTTAACCTGAAACTGTTCTTAAACTGAAGCACCACTTTAGCTAATGGGGCCTCCTGCTGCCGCTGCGCCACCGGAGCACGATTTCTGTTCTCATCCTGAAGCAAAGTTCTTAACCTGAAGCACTATTTCTGGGTTAGCGGAGTCTGTAACCTGAAGCGTATGTAACCTGAAGCATATGTAACCTGAGGTACCACTGTACTGATGAAGCCCAAGACGGCGAAACAAGGCTAATATTCTGGAAATCCTTGTCTTAGACTCTGTGAAAGGATTCTGTGGAACTGCAACAACCTTTGTTGCAGACTGTTGGACTCTATGAACAGACAGGTGGAGTAGACACTTTCACATATATGGACCTTATGCATAAACTGATTAGAGAATGAACTGATCCACTGGGTCTTCTACTTTTTTGTTGAACTTTATGAGCTACTTTTGTTGAAATCTGCAATTCAATACAATGAATAGTATATATTATTTTTTCAAACGTACAGCTGGTTACGTCTTCTGTGTTTATTGAATATGTTTCATGTAACCAGAGGTTTCTTGTTGTTTTGCGCATTCAAGCATTGGGGCAATCCTTTGTTTTGGATGGAGGGGAGTGTTGGGATACTGCCAGGGAGACAAAGTCCATCATGACTCCACATCGTCTCCGGACGTCCATCAATCTCCCGTAGACACGCAGTATCAGCAATTAGCGACACGAGCTCCAGAAATAGCTTCCCACATTCCAGAGCCGATGCACACTCTATCAGCAGATAATGCACAGCGAAAAATGCACTCAGGAGAGCATTATTTACAAGTTTATTTTTCGTTGGTCAGAACAAAGAAAAACATGACTGCCTGCTTCAGTGTTCCGGCACAGAGAGAGAAACGAAAACAAAGACACAACAGAAACATCCAGTGAAACAGGAAAATACGCAGGCTGTGACACAAACATCCTGCTCCCTTTTAAGGTGGAATGGAAATATCCTAACAGGGAGGTTGTAGTGTCCGCCTGCCCCTTCAAACGCTGGGGTATCCTGTTAAAGGGAACTGGGGTGAGTGGCCATGTCCACATGCCCGGGGGGGCGCGAAGGCACTCCTCCAGATGGTGTCCCTGCAGGGGTCACCCTATTTGATGTAAGTCTTAGGAACCCCCCTCTGGATTTACCACGCGTCACTTCTGGCGGGTGGGCCGGAAATATTTTGATTGCGCCATGCCCAGGCCAAACCTCTTCCATCTGTAGTCAATAAAGTCGTGGCCTGTTTGACCCAAAAAAACAGCCTCATGGGTCTCTTATTTGCATGGGGAGGCCGACACCTGGTCCTGCAATTGAGTATAAAACCCTATGCATGCTCACTTGATTATAAATCTCATTGAATAAAATGGGGTTTATTTCTAAGTAACTTCAAGCAGGATCAGGTTAAGAGATTTTTTTTTATGCCATCGTGTTAGGAACATAAGAAGCTGCCTTATATTGAGTCGGGCCAAGGATTTATTATTATTATTATTTATAAAATTTATATACCGCTTGATTGTAAAAAAAGAGAAAAGAAATACCCTCAAAGTGGTTAACAAACACAATCCATCTTGCTCAGTATTTACCGTATTTTTTGCACTATAAGACTCACTTTTTCCCTCCTAAAAAGTAAGGGGAAATTTGTGTGCATCTTATGGAGCGAATGCAGGCTGCACAGCTATCCCAGAAGCCAGAACAGCAAGAGGGATTGCTGCTTTCACTGCGCAGCGATCCCTCTTGCTGTTCTGGCTTCTGAGATTCAGAATATTTTTTTTCTTGTTTTCCTCCTCCAAAAACTAGGTGCGTCTTGTGGTCTGGTGCGTCTTATAGAACGAAAAATACGGTACATTGACTGGCAGTGAGGGCTTCCGGCGGAGGACACTCTTAGCTCTACCCAGAGATGCCAGGGATTGAACTTGGAACCTTCCGTGTTGAAAGCAGATGCTCAACTCTTTTTATGTGATGACCACCTGGAGGCTTTTGAGGGGAAGAGTCAACATGCAGACACATTGGGCACAATGCAATGCAGAGGCAGACTTGGAACCTGGTGTTTTGGAAAGTTCCATGCAGAGACTGCTTCTCAGTCCCTACATTCAACATCCAGCTCTCGTATCTGCATTAGCAAGACATATATAGGTTTTATATCGGTTTAACTGCCATGGCTTTCACCAAAGAACCTTGGGAACTGCAGGTAGGTGGGGGCAAGTATTTCTTCCTAGAGATCCCTAGTCCTCTATCACATAAATACATGCCCAATATTTTTTCTGGGGAAAGGGAATGACTGTTTAAACTAATTTAAGTCTGTAATTTAGAAGCCCCCCCCCCCCCAAATAAATAAAATCTCCCAGAAATACATTCGCTATATTTGGAATTATATGTTCTACTGTTATGGTAAGTGGTAACCGTGTTATCCACAAGGCAAGCTATACCATATGACGGTAACAAACTAAATTATATCAACAGCCATATCATCCGTCAACAGGAGAAAGAGAAAGGCTGCGGATTTCAGCATTGGAATGTGCAAGTGTGGGAGTTATTGCTTCCATTTATTTGACTACATTTCAAACTGAAATGCCAAACTTTTGAAAGCTTCTGAAATAGTCATGGTGGTGACTCACAACTCCAAAAATGATCTGCTGTGATATGGAAAACAAGTGCCTTGAGAGGCTGAGAGGCTTTTTGGAGACGTTTTTCGAAATGGTAGAAGGAGAAGGGAAGAGAACTAACTGCACTGAATGAATGGAACATGCATTCTATATGGAAATTAATGAAGAGATGATTCACGGACCACTGTCCTCTGCAATTCAATAGTGGCTCCATCATAACCCTACCAAATATAGATGAGGTGTTGCACAGAAGCAATCTACTCATTATTAGAAAAAAAGGGGGTCTCTTTAAAGGGATGCCGGTCTCACAAGATCATGGGAGACCATACAAAGGTGAGATGTTTTGGCTTGCTTGTTCACTTCTGCCCCAAAGTGAGAGAAGGGGGGGGGGGAGGAAGTGAGCCCCAGGGTCATTCTTCATCTTCAGTGTGGTGTAATAATAATAATAATAATAATAATAATAATTTATTTATACCCTGCCCATCTGGCTGGGCTTCCCCAGCCACTCTGGGCGGCTTCAAAAAAATAATAATTAAAATACAGTAATGCATCAAACATTAAAAACTTCCTTAAACAGGGCTGCCTTCAGATGTCTTCTAAAAGTCTGGTAGTTGTTGTTCTCTTTGACATCTGATGGGAGGGCGTTCCACAGGGCGGGCGCCACTACCGAGAAGGCCCTCTGCCTGGTTCCCTGTAACTTGGCTTCTCGCAGTGAGGGAACTGCCAGAAGGCCCTCGCAGCTGGACCTCAGTGTCTGGGTTGAACGATGGGGGTGGAGACGCTCCTTCAGATATACTGGACCGAGGCCATTTAGGGCTTTAAAGGTCAGCACCAACAATTTGAATTGTGCTTGGAAACGTACTGGGAGCCAATGTAGGTCTTTCAAGACCGGTGTTACATGGTCTCGGCAGCCGCTCCCAGTCACCAATCTAGCTGCCGCATTCTAGATTAGTTGTAGTTTCTGGGTCACCTTCAAAGGTAGCCCCACGTAGAGCACATTGCAGTAGTCCAAGTGGGAGATAACCAGAGCATGCACCACTTTGGTGAGGCAGTCCGCAGGCAGATAGGGTCTCAGCCTACGTACCAGATGAAGCTGGTAAACAGCTGCCCTCGACACAGATTTGACCTGTGCTTCCATGGACAGCTGTGAGTCCAGAATGACTCCCAGGCTGCGCACCTGGTCCTTCATGGGCACAGTTACCCCATTCAGGACCAGGGAATCCTCCACACCTGCCCGCCTCCTGTCTCCCCAAAACAGTACTTCTGTCTTGTCAGGATTCAACCTCAATCTGTTAGCCGCCATCCATCCATGTAGTGGTTAAGAGAGGTGGACTCGTAATCTGGTGAACCGGGTTCGCTTCCCCGCTCCTCCACATGCAGCTGCTGGGTGACCTTGGGCCAGTCACACTTCTTTGAAGTCTCTCAGCCCCACTCACCTCACAGAGTGTTTGTTGTGGGGGAGGAAGGGAAAGGAGAATGTTAGCTGCTTTGAGACTACTTTGGGTAGTGATAAAGCGGGATATCAAAGCCAAACTCTTCTTCTTCCCAGGTACAATCCCAACTCATAGACCCTATGAGTAAAGCCAGTTCAAGCTCATTTGCTGCCACAGGTGAAAATGACCCTCCCCTTCAATGGCATTTGCCACTTCCAGCTATTCTGAAGGGGCTGTTGGGCCATTTATTTGCAAGAGAAAATGGAACGCCATTAGCAGAAGAAGGGAGGGGGTACAACTCCTTCAGGTGCTGCAAGGAGCCCAGGCGAGACTGTACTATCTTCACAAGGTCATCTTCTTAATTAGCCGGGAGCCACCTGTAGTTCTGCTACTCAAATGCTTTCTAGGTTTCCCTCTTGCCTTACTCCATTCCTGGGGAAAGCCCACTCTTCAAAGGAAACATCTATCTGGAGAAAACCCGAATTGCAGTTTGCACCAATTGAGCATTAAAGAGCAGTTTTCCCAGGGGTGAGAGGAGCTGAGAGCCAAGAGGATGAACACCTCAGAGTTCAAGGGCACATTCCAGCCAGGCAGAAACGCCCAAGGAGGGTATGAAGCAAAGCTGGAGAGGGGTTGTGCCAGGGGCAAGTCCAAAGGGCCAGAGGTTTCTAACACTTGCACTAGACAATACTAGGGAGAGAAAAGTCGGACGTGCATAGCTATTTTTAGAAGCAGTCCTACTATCTACTATAATACCTAGACGCAGCCATCTGTACTATATGGTGTTTTGGGTAGCTGCTGTTGCCTCGCCCTCTGCTGGTCCTTTTATTTTATCTGAGCTTTTGAAAAATGCAGCTGCTTAGCAAAGGGGACTCGGGTGGGAAAAGTTCACATGGTTATAGCTGGGGTACGAGAGTCTGTTAGTGAATATTAGAAACTAAAGAACGGGTAGTATTTATATAATATTTGGGAAATGAAGGGGAAATGCAGCCTGCAGAACTGGGCTGCAGAACCCCTGTATTAAGCAACAATGGGGAGACAGGTGCTGGACCATTTAGGGCAATGCAAAAAGCTATCCTCCCCAGGAGTGGTCAGAGATAGGAGATTTGGGAGGTTGCCGGGGGCCGGGCGTGTTGTTACAGGAAAACGTGTCCGTTACTTTTCCATCTGCACCTTCTTGTGGATCTTTCTTACAAAATCTGGATACAGTGGTACCTTGGGTTAAGAACTTAATTCGTTCTGGAGGTCCGTTCTTAATCTGAAACACTTCTTAACCTGAGGTACCACTTTAGCTAATGGGGTCTCCCACTACCGCCATGCGATTTCTGTTCTCATCCTAAAGCAAAGTTCTTAACCCAAGGTACTATTTCTGGGTTAGCGGAGTCTGTAATCTGAAGCATATGTAACCCGAGGTACCATTGTATATTTTAGATTCAAAACTTATCTTTTCCCCACAAGTAAGCTTTCGGTGAAGGTGGCGGGAATGGTTGCATCAGAATCGGCAAATAAGGAGCAAGCGAGAGGGTACCAACCTCCCTGTTTCCGACTCCTCTTTTGACTTGTTCCAGCCATATCCATCTACATTCCAAAGCAACCCTGGGACCATGGATTATTATTACTATTAAGGTAAAGGTACCCCTGCCCGTACGGGCCAGTCTTGACAGACTCTAGGGTTGTGCGCCCATCTCACTTAAGAGGCCGGGGCCAGCGCTGTCCGAAAACACTTCCGGGTCACGTGGCCAGCGTGACATCGCTGCTCTGGCGAGCCAGAGCCGCACACGGAAACGCCGTTTACCTTCCCGCTAGTAAGCGGTCCCTATTTATCTACTTGCACTTAAGGGTGCTTTCGAACTGCTAGGTTGGCAGGCGCTGGGACCGAACAACGGGAGCGCACCCCGCCGCGGGGATTCGAACCGCCGACCTCTTGATCGGCAAGCCCTAGGCACTGAGGCTTTAACCCACAGCGCCACCCGCGTCCCTAATTATTATTATTACTATTACCAGTGCTTTTTTCCCTAAAAATGCGTTTAGGGGTACTCTCATTTTGACTCAAGAAAACCACCATTTTATAGTTCAAATCGGGGGAAATAAATACAGTAAATGGACAAAAGTACAAAGATTCACAAAATGTTTAAGGGTTTGCGTACCCCTGCGTGCCCCTAGAAAAAAAGCACTGACTGTTGTTATTGTTGTTGTTGTTGTTGTTGTTATTATTATTATTATTATTATTATTATTATTATTATTATTATCCCGTCCATCACCCTACGGTGCCAGGGTCGGCCACAGCAATTTAAAATCAAGAGCAGTTTAAAACAAATTGCAATCACAAGAGTAGGGTACACACCATAAAAACATACCTCTCAAGTGTCAAAGGCCAGGGTAAATTAATGTAATTTCAGCATAGGATAAAAAGCGTGCAGTGAGGGTGTCAGATGCAAGGATGTAAGGAGCGAATTCCACAACTTAGGGACTGACCACAGATAATGCCCTCTCCTGGGGCAGGCAATCCAGCTTCTGAGGGTAGTGGCACTACCAAGAGGGCCACCCCCCCCCTGCTGATCTTAACACCTGGGAAGGTCCTTATTACCGCCGCTGACTCTTTACCTGGCACTTCCTTTGGTACATTTTCACTTCCTGCTGGAGCTTTCGGTTTTCCTCCTGCAGCCTGTTCCTGCTCACGGCTATTTCGCTCACGGTCGACTTCAGTTTTTCCATAAAGAGCTCGCTCCTTTCGGTGGGTTCCGCAAGGACGTCACGCTGAACGCCGGGGTGCTCGGTTTGGCACTGGCTGCAGGTACCCGCGTCGTCTTGGCTTAGCTTCTGGCACCGCGTCTGGATTTGACAGTGCTGTGCTTGCTTCTGGCGAGACAAGGAAAACGGCCCGCATGAAATCCATCTCTTTTGCACAGAGGCGCCTCTCCCATTCTGTGAGTCGCCTTCTGTTCAGAAATTTAGAACTCTGAAGCAGAAATCCAACACTGGAGAAATTATTACCGTATTTTTTGCTCTATAAGACGCACCAGACCATAAGACGCACCTAGTTTTTGGAGGAGGAAAACAAGAAAAAAAATATTCTGAATCTCAGAAGCCAGAACATCAAGAGGGATCGCTGCACAGTGAAAGTAGCGATCCCTCTTGCTGTTCTGGCTTCTGGGATAGCTGCACAGCCTGCATTTGCTCCATAAGACGCACACACATTTCCTCTTACTTTTTAGGAGGGAAAAAGTGAGTCTTATAGAGCAAAAAATACGGTATTTTTTTGACAGCAGGTTTCTGACCTAAGATTCGCTACCAGACTTGTATGCTCCTGAGACTTGGGCCAGGCTACCACTGTGGTCCCCAGTGGTCCCCACACATTTGAACATGGGGAGGCAGGTTACACAGGACAGATCTACACAACTGCAATGGGTCGCAGGCAATTCCCTATAAAGTGAGAGTGGGGTGGAGATTTAAAAGATGGCACGGTGATGCCCCCTACAATCACTCCTTCCCTGGTTAATTTTTCTCCTGGGACTACATAGGAAGCTGCCTTATGATGAGTTGGACCATTGCTCCATCTATCTCAGTGCTGTCTGCACTGACTGGCAGCGGCTCTATAAGGTTTCAGACAATAGCCTCTCCCACCCCAACCTGGAGATGCCAGGGACTGAAATGGGACCTTATACCACTGAGCTGCAGTGTTTCTGCTCACAGTTTTAGGGATTAAAAACAGGGCTGGGGAAAAACTTCAGCTCCTGCACTTTTAAATCTCCCTGTCCTCCCACTTTTTTTTTTAAACCAATTAATTGTTATTAGTTTTCAAAAAAATTAATGAATCTACACGAATTACAGTGGTACCTCGGGTTAAGTACTTCATTCGTTCCGGAGGTCCGTACTTAACCTGAAACTGTTCTTAACCTGAAGCACCACTTTAGCTAATGGGGCCTCCCGCTGCTGCCGCGCCACTGGAGCACGATTTCTGTTCTCATCCTGAAGCAAAGTTCTTAACCCGAGGTACTATTTCTGGGTTAGCGGAGTCTGTAACCTGAAACGTATGTAACCTGAAGCGTATCTAACCCGAGGTAAAGTAAAGGTAAAGGTACCCCTGCCTGTACGGGCCAGTCTTGACAGACTCTAGGGTTGTGCGCCCATCTCACTCAAGAGGCCGGGGGACAGAGCTGTCTGGAGACACTTCCTGGTCACGTGGCCAGCGTGACGAAGCTGCTCTGGTGAGCCAGAGCCGCACACGGAAACGCCGTTTACCTTCCCGCTAGTAAGCGGTCCCTATTTATCTACTTGTACCCGGGGGTGCTTTCGAACTGCTAGGTTGGCAGGCGCTGGGACCGAACGACGGGAGCGCACCCCGCCGCGGGGATTCGAACCGCCGACCATGCGATCGGCAAGTCCTAGGAGCTGAGGTTTTACCCACAGCGCCATCCGCGTCCCGTAAACCCGAGGTACCACTGTACAAAGTTGACTTCGCCTCCTGTTTTCTGCAGTGATTCCCTTCTCCTCCCTTCTTGCTGCATCATAGTGCGTACAATCCTTTGCTTAAAATAGCTTAACATCTTATCGTTATCTTTTTCCTTCATCCTTTTCTATTGGCGGTTCTGACTTTTGTGGCGATTTCCACAAGCCGCGATGGACTGTGCTGCTTTTGTGTCCAGCAGGTGGAGGTTGGACCATTACGGCAAAGAAGGCATTGCCCCACCAATTGCAACCCCAGCTGACCACGTCTACTTCCCTCCATTCCAACTGTCCACTTCCTCTTCCTTAGCCTCATTGTTGCCCCCTGTGGAACTCAGCATGGAGGAGAATGGAGACCAAACAGGAATGAGTTGGCCCTGCCTGCCATTGGCTCTAGCGCCACCTACTGGCAGTCTCCCTGCCTTCTGCCCTACCAGAAGGGCACCAGCTGCTACCCCTGCATGCTCTGAACACATCAACACCTGCAATTGTTGCCTGTTTTGAGGAGGCTAGGAAAGCTGATATCAAACAGTAAGAACATCCCAATACAAATGTGACAATAAATGGCTATGTGTAGTTAAACCCATTGCACAACAGAGGCACACAATTTAGCCGTATAAAAATAAAACCCTCGTCACCTGCTACCTTTGTTTTGTTTGATTATGTTCCATTGATTTCGCCGAGCGTTTCTTACGTGCCTTTTTTTGAGGGCAGAAATGCACTTGTGGCTCTCTGATTGACACCCAACAAGCCAGGCAGGAAAACGATGTTACTATGGTAATTGTGCTGCTCTGAGAACGCTGGACATCTGCTTTATCCACATCAAAGGCAGAGTCCATTAAATCAGACAAAAATATGAAAATGAGAGTGACCTGGTCCATTATTCTCAAGCTCATTCTTCTAATCCAATACTCTGTAATTTAGTAAACCCTACAGAGTGCACTGAGCAACCAAAATGGGGGTGGGGGTGGCTAATTGAGCCTGAGTATCATAGGAATTTTAAAGGCATTTTAGACTGTTCCGAGGGCATTTCTGCATGAGTTATTTTTGTGCGGTGCTCTTATCCTAATAATCTACATAGAACTCTGGCTTAAAGTTATCAGACGCCCCTGTTTCCTGGGGACAGTCCCTGGATTCACAAGTCAGTCCCCTGACAAAATCCATCTATTTAGTAGGAGGTTGAAAAGAGTCCCCAGATTCATTGAAAAAAAAATCTGGTAACCTTAGACTCGGGCTGGCATTTCCCATAATTCTTAAGCACTCCCCCATCTCCTTGAATGAATATGAGTTGCTGCTTTGTCCTGAATCAGTCCACCTTGCCTGGGATGCCAATAAGATATTGTATGTGGCTTGCTCCCCACTGCGATCTATTTACAAGACCTGCTGCTTATGTACATATATTAGCATAGCCTACCTCAAAGGGCTGTTGTTGCCGATATTGATATTATTCATTTATTATTTGATTTCTTATCTGCCCTTCCCCTGTAAGGTCCCAGGGCAGGTTATAATGCTGTAAGATTTGTTTTTTGTCTTTTTTAAAACAATTTAAAGGACAAATTACCGTCACAGGAATAAGGCAGATGCTCTTGCAAAGATGAAAGCGTGGGGAGGGGATGATAATGTACAGAACCTTCATCCCAAGAGTGGAAAAGCAAGGCATATACCATAGACTCCGGTGTATTAGACGAGTGGGCGTATAAGACGACCACTGCCAATTTGGGGGGTCGACTTAAATGCCCAGTCTTATACGCAGCAGCTTCGTTGGGCAGCGGCAGTGGGCGGTGGGCTCCACGCCGGGAGGAAGCTGCCCGACGAAGTTGCCCAGTGAACCCATACCCCGCGTATAAGACGACACCCGACTTTTTAGAGGACTTTCTGGGGTTAAAAAGTCGTCTTATATGCCAGTATATACAGTATATACATAACGTCATCCACAGCAGCCCCTTTGCTTTAACTGCAACATTTCTTAGCTCTGGTATTTGCAACAAAATACCCCACAAATGGTCCCAGCAAATGGTAGCACTCCTGAAGCTGCTATTAGCTGCAGACAGAAAATACATTTGCGTGCGTGCACACACACACACAAGCCCATCTAAGGAAACCCAGAGCCAGGAGATCTGATCACAGATGTCCAAGGTCGCCTGTACAGTGGTGCCTCGCAAGACGAAAAGAATCCGTTCCGTGAGTCTCTTTGTCTAGCGTTTTTTTCGTCTTGCGAAGCAAGCCCATTAGCGGATTAGCGGATTAGCGCTATTAGCGGTTTAGCGGCTATTAGCGGCTATTAAAGGCTTAAGGGATTAGCGGATTAGCTGCTAAAAGGCTATTAGCAGCTTAGTGCCTTAGAAAAAGGGGGTGGGGAGCGAAAAAAACACACCCAGGAATCGCAAGACATTTTCGTCTTGCAAAGCAAGCCCATAGAGATATTCGTCCTGCGAAGCACCTCCAAAACGGAAAACCCTTTCGTCTAGCGGGTTTTCCGCCTTGCGAGGCATTCGTCTTGCGGGGCACCATTGTAGTTTAGTCTTGAGAGGGTAAAGGTAAAGGTAAAGGGACCCCTGACCATTAGGTCCAGTCACGGATGACTCTGGGGTTGCGGTGCTCATCTCGCTTTACTGGCCGAGGGAGCCGGCATACTGCTTCCGGGTCATGTAGCCAGCATGACTAATCCACTTCTGGCGAACCAGAGCAGCGCACGGAAATGCCGTTTACCTTCCTACCGCAGAGGTACCTATTTATCTACTTGCACTTTGACCTGCTTTCGAACTGCTAGGTTGGCAGGAGCAGGGACCGAGCAACGGGAGCTCACCCCGTCACGGGGATTCGAACTGCCGACCTTCTGATTGGCAAGCCCTAGGCTCTGTGGTTTAACACACAGCGCCACCCGCACACCCTTGAGAGGGTAGAATCAGTGAAAATATACCTGCTCCTGAAAGAATATGCAATAACCTCAAAACATACCCACCCCACACCTAAGTGACTCCTCTGGCACTGCTAGTGAGCAGACAACAATCTCCAGCACCACTTAGTTCACAACAGAGATTGAGACATTTACATGTTCTTACAACACACAGACGTTTTGTGTACTTATATCAGAAAATCCTTTAATGACACTGCGTTTCAAACATTTAGAGCCTGACTTGCATTGATATCCACAAAGCCATTTTTGAAAAGGTGTGATTTTACTATCCAGACCTGCACAGTTTTAGGTACAATTTCTCTATGAAAGTAGAAACAGCAGCATGGTACCTGAAACAGATTGCATTTCTCAGACAGCAGTTTTCGCTGAGCATCTAATGAAACGAGGTGGTTCTGATACAGTGTTTCTTGTTTATCCCACTCTCTTGATTTTGCTCTAAATTCCTGAAAAATGAAAAAAAAAAAAGAAACCCACAAAAGAAATGAATCACATCTCTATATATGTATATAGTGTACAACCAGAAAAATGTGTACAACCAGAAAAATAATGTATGCTGCAATTTCAAGTATAAAGCTATTTTGGTTATTTATAACAATTAACAACAGGGGACAAATATTGGCGGGGAGGAAGAAGTAAAAGTATAAAATGAGAACTTGAAAAGCACATTGTACATAAAGAACATAAATGGGTCAATATACATGGCTATTGAAGTAAAATGTCAGGAGCACTTCCACTTATTGCATTAGATACTGTTAAGCTATTATTTATATAGTAACTATCAATAATTATTAGTATTTAAATCAGGGGAGGGGAGCTTCCACCCTTCCCATCTGCCTTGCAGGGCTGTTTTCAGGAAGCCCCACCCATCTGATACCATACCTGATGTCAGGTGTGGGACAGGTAAGGGCAAGATTTCAAAGGAACAACTGAAGGCTTCAAAGGGCAGCATCACCTGATACCACTATTGCTTATTTAAATAATATTAAACAATATGAATACTGGTTCTATAGGATGGCAACACAGGGAGGCCATTTTGCCAAATATTCTCCAGGGGAGGGCTAAAGTCTAACCGGCTGTCACATGGAAGATGGATCAAGCTTGTTTTTCTACTGCTCTGGATGATAGGCCCTGAATCAATGGCTTCAAGAAAGGAAATTCCTCCTAAACACTGAGGTCACCAGCTTCTGGTGACTCCCTCACTGTGAGAAGGGAAGTTACAGGGAACCAAGCGGAGGGCCTTCTTGGTGGTGGCGCCCTCCCTGTGGAACACCCTCCCATCAGATGTCAAGGAGATCAAGAACTACACAGCTTTTAGAAGACATCTGAAGGCAGCCCTGTATTGCGAAGTATTTAACGTTTGGTGTTAAATTGTGTTTTCATATGTGTTGAAAGATGCCCAGAGTGGCAACCCAGCCAGATGCCCAGAGTGGATTACCCAGCCAGGGGTAAAAATAATAAAATAATGATTATGATCCACCATAGCTACATGGCGCCTCCATGCTCAGTTCATGTGAACATCAGTTGTGGCAGACAAACAACACAGAAACACTGCTGCCTTCACATCTTTATAAGCATCCCACCTGGCTAGTCAACGTTGGAAAAAGACTAAAATGGACCTTTGGACTGATCTAGCAGGGCTCTTTTTATATTCTCATTTTACGATAAAATACTCTTCATTGTCATTGTCCCATACAGAACAACGAAATTGAAAAAAATCTACATGACATTAAAAAACCAACAAGCCTGCTATCCCAGCTATCCCAACCTGGTTAGCCCCCTAAAAACTCTGATACCCCATTTTTAAATACAATATACTCCCATAGAGACTCCTTACACTGCGTTTAAAATCAAAATGCATTTGGATAGAAACTGTTTCTCAGGCGGCTAGTCCTAGTCTTTATAACCCTGTACCTTCTTCCAGAAGGCAGAAGCTGAAAGAGATCATTTCCGGGGTGCGCACTATCCTGCACTATCTCTGCAGCTTTCTTATGGCACTTGGAAGCATAGATTTGATCCAAGATGGGAAGAGTGCACCCAATTATTCTCTCCGCAGTCTTTACAACCTAGGACAATGTCCCATGAAACCTGGGGCATTTATGAATGTGTGCCTTCAAACGGCAGTAGCATATTCCCGCCATGAGGTTCTTCCCCTTCTGTACTTTTCCATGTCTGCTTCGGAAGGGAATAAAGAACTGCTGCTCTTCTTTGCTTTGCTTTCAGACTAAGAAGAAAATACCGTGTTTACTCAGCATTGAGCAAAGGACAAAGCTGCCTAATTCAGCTGTTTCAGCCCAGGACAACTGAAGTTCCAAAAGCACTCTCTTTCAGAGGAAGCCCTGGGAAAGCAGCAGTAAATTCCTGGCGGCAAAATGTACCGTAGGTTCTACACTGACAAGGCCAGATCCAGAGAAAAAGCCAGCAGTAAATCGGCAATTAGGTGGCAATGCCCACACCACTTCAGTAAGGAATGGTCACAAAAAGCCAGTGTTTAGAATCGTAGCTAGTGCCAGTAAATATTCCCCTATATCTGAAGAACACTGTGCACCAAAAAATTCCCTATAGCCAGGGCATTTATAGCCTGTTGTGACAAACTAAAGTTGGAGACAAATGATGATGATGATGTTTACCCCCCCAGAGAGCGGAAGTATATTCCTTGTGGTATGTACACTGGTTGAACTTCTGCTTCTGAGAAACAGGGGCTAAGCAGCTTTTTGCACAGTTCTAAAGACGGGCAAGGGACACGGGTGGCGCTGTGGGTTAAACCACAGAGCCTAGGACTTGCTGATCAGAAGGTCGGCGGTTCGAATCCCCGCAACGGGGTGAGCTCCCATTGCTCGGTCCCTGCTCCTGCCAACCTAGCAGTTCGAAAGCACGTCAAAGTGCAAGTAGATAAATAGGTTCCGCTTTGGCGGGAAGGTAAACGGCGTTTCCGTGCGCTGCTCTGGTTTGCCAGAAGCGGCTTAGTCATGCTGGCCACATGACCCGGAAGCTGTACGCCGGCTCCCTCGGCCAATAAAGCGAGATGAGTGCCGCAACCCCAGAGTCGGTCACGACTGGACCTAAAGGTCAGGGGTCCCTTTACCTTTAAAGATGGGCAAAGTGGAGGGGGGGGAGAGGTACAATAAAGGAGATTCCGACGAAACATCAGGAAGAACTTTCTGACAGCAAGAGCTGCTCCAACAGTGGAATGGTCTCCCCCTCGGGATGTTGTGGACTCTCCTTCCTTGGAGGTTTTTAAACACATGGATGCTTTAGTTGAGATTCCTGCATTGCAGGGAGTTGGACTAGATGACTCTTGGGGTCCCTTCCAACTCTTAGATTCCACCCAAATACCACACTGGTGGCAAGGAACAGTCCCAACCTTCCCCTCGGCAGGATTGAACCTGGCACCCCTGGCCATCCCCTGACATTGCCCAGTGATGATAAACAGGTAGGCCTGGTTTGGGAGAAAATGGCCTTGTAGGTCCAATGGGACCCTATGATGGGCTAAGACTGGCTCTTAGGGGTCTTCCCGCCTCCCCCCACAACAGAGGTGGTGCTAGTGTAGAGGGACACAAGAATCCTGTGGTCACAAGGCATACTTTTGGAAATCGAAGAAGAAGAAGAAGAAGAAGGAGGAGGAGGAGGAAGAAGAGGAGGAGGAGGAGGAGGAGGAGGAGGAGGAGGAGGAGAAAGATGCTCCTTTTAATACAGGAACTGACCTCCAATTTCTGGTTCAAACTGCTCAGCTGAAATGGGGCTTCTTGGTTTTCTGTACATTTCTCCAAGCTGTGAGCTTTTTTTTGTTTTAATTGGTGCAGCTGTAGCTTTTCGTAGCTTTGTGTCAGCTTGGCAAACTGGAAGAGGAATGAACGTCACAAACGCCTTATTTTTTTGCCTCGGTTTTGGAGGTGTAATTGGCAAAGGCAGTTAAGCTTAAATGATCTAATCAGCCATCTAATCTGGGTTGCTGTTTTTTTTTTATTAAGAAAAAAGTACAGTTAACTTACATGCATTCAAGTACAGCAACTTACGTGCATTTAACTGGTGCGCATTCAGCTTTATGCACTTGGCAAATTAAAGAAAATAGGGAGGCAGAAAGGAAGGGGGCAACCGGGAAGAAAGTCTTTGGCAATCCCACCCCCCATTGAACCCAATACATTTCGACTATACTGCACTTGATTTTGGCTTTATGTGCTATCCCAGGAATGCAATCCCAGCAGAAATTGAGAGCCACCTGTACCAGCTATTACAACTAAACAGTTAAGGGTGAACAAGCCAGTGCTTTCATACAACCTGTGATGTTAATTAACTGCACTTTTAAACACAGATTGCCTGGATATTTGCTTTATACATGTAGAGCAGAGCTTTCCAAAATCTGCACCATAACACGTTAGGGCATCGGCTGCAGTGTGTAGGTGTGTTGTGTGAACACTCCCCGTGCTCCTCCCAGGGCTGGAAAGGGGGTAGTTTAACATGTGGCTTGCTAGTAAAACTGATTTACTGCGTCGCGAAACAATGCATGTCTAAAAAGCGTGTGCCCGACATGGTAAGTTTGGAAAGCTCTGGTGTACAGGGATGTCTTGCCTGGTGTTTGTAGGAAGTGTTTTGCATCAGTTTAGCGCCATCTTGTGTTGGTGCTTTAATGGTTCTTCAGAGTTAGACAGAGGGGTTAACTAGCTTGATCCTGATCTAAAAAACATAAAAATCACCTTTGTTATAAGTTTTAAGACTGACACTTGGGTGGGGTGGGGACTGCGCTAAGCTGGATAGATGTGTCACTTGTTGAAAACTCCACCAGGATCGGTGCAAGTAGCATGAGAACACAGACAGTGTGTCTATATGCACTCATCTTCTCTCTGTGTGTATAGCCTGTGTGTTTGCACACATGAGGGGATGGGAAGGCTTATCAGCCCCTGTCCCTGGTGGGTTTGGTGAGAATGAATTGGACCCTCAGGGCGAAAAAGATCAGCCACCACCTGACTCAGTACATCACAATATAGGCAGTCATTGAGCTGGTTACAAAGCAGCCCTCAATCTATTAAACCTAGCTTGAAATATTATGAACTGTAAAATAGGAATGAGATTTTCCCTTCCTTACTTGATTCTTCAGGCCTTGAAGCTGCGTGTCATAGTTCTGAGCCATCTCGTATTTTGTCTTTTGCAAACTGTCCAGTTTCTGCCTCAGTAGCCCAACCTGTATTTGAAGTGGACATGATATTGGGCATCAAAAGAGTTTCAAAAGCCAAAGGCATTTTTAAAAGCATAAAGATATCACTGCTAAAAACAACAACAAACAGCATGCTTGAGGCGATTTCACCCCTCCCATATCCAAGAATCTCCTGAGGAGTCTGTTGATTCTGCAGAGAGGAGGAGGCGTGTTCTGCTCTCTACTTATTCTGCTCCAGCACCACATCAAAGAGTCAGTCAGTGAGTGAGTGAGTCGGTCGGTCAGTCAGTCAGTGTGTCGGAGAGGGAGAGTGTTAGAGAGAGATTGTGTGTTTAGAGAAGGTTGCTGCCAAGAGCAGCTGCAGACACTCAGTGTGGTTTAGCATTCTTTATGCTTAGGCTCATTTACCTCTGTATATAGTTGTATTATAGTTGTAGTTATAGAATAAAGAAGATATTCTACAGAGCTGCTCTCCGAGCTGTTTATATACTCTGCTAGACTCTGCTAGACTCTGCTGTGCGACGACTGTCTACTTGTGGAAGTGAATCCGGTGCTCACAACTCTAAGCTGTGAGTCCACAGCACTTTGACCTGTTCCTGTCCAGAAGGTGGTCTCTGGAAGTGCTACCCAGCTCGCCCAGCCCAGTCGGGGCTGAAGTGGATGAGTCCAGTTAGTGGCACTGGCTCAAGGGCGATGCTGACAATGCTATCAACATGTATTGCAAGTTACAGGCACGACATAATACCCATTCCACAATTGTAAGACCTTGATATTTTAGTGCACACCTACCCTTGGGAACTCCCTGCATATTGATATCAGGCAGTAGCCTTTGCTGTATGCTTTTCAGCACCTGCTAAAAACATTTTGGTTTTGGCAAGCCTACCCAGATGTATGTTCTGATCTATTTTTGTTGTACTGCGAGAATTTTACGACAATTTGATCATAAAGGGAGATCTATGAATCTTCCGAAAAGTTTCACTTTCCCCCTACAAACCTTTTGCATTTGATTAAAGCTCAAGTTGTTACAGTTCATGTTCTGAAGCTGCCTGACCGCAGCCTAAGAGACTAAATCAAAATAAGTGGTTTTGAAGTCTGTGTCTGAAAGGCACACAGTGATAGATTGAGACCATATAAGAGTGCAGCTGAGATTATCCTAATCTAAGAGGGTTCTCACGGGACGCGGGTGGCGCTGTGGGTTAAAGCCTCAGTGCCTAGGACTTGCCGATTGAAAGGTCGGCGGTTCAAATCCCCGCGGCGGGGTGCGCTCCCGCTGCTTGGTCCCAGCGCCTGCCAACCTAGCAGTTTGAAAGCACCCCCGGGTGCAAGTAGATAAATAGGGACCGCTTACTGGCGGGAAGGTAAACAGTGTTTCCGTGTGCTGCGCTGGCTCGCCAGATGCAGCTTTGTCATGCCGGCCACGTGACCCGGAAGTGTCTCCAGACAGCGCTGGCCCCAGGCCTCTTAAGTGAGATGGGCGCACAACCCTAGAGTCGGACACGACTGGCCCATACGGGCAGGGGTACCTTTACCTTTTTAAGAGGGTCCTCACAATCTAGTAAAAGTATCTAATTTCTTCTCTTTATGAGGCTATAAAAATGCTACTAATTTTACTTGTAATTAAAATAGGATATGGGAGCATGGGGATTTTCGTCAGAGCTATGTCAGAGCAGAAAGGGTTAAGCTCCCCCTCTCCATCCTATTGGCCCTGATCCTGCCTGCCTCTCCAGAGGCTGCTATTTGCAACTATAAAAACATTCGTGCAATTGTTTGGCCTTAAAGAGTGCCTAGGAAGTTCTGAGCTAGAGCTAATGTATGTAGACATGAATGAAGTGCATGTCAAATCCTTGGGTATCACATGGGTACACATAGGTAAAGGTAAAGGGACCCCTGACCATTAGGTCCAGTCATGACCGACTCTGGGTTTGCGGCACTCATCTCGCTTTATTGGCCGAGAGAACTGGCGTACAGCTTCCAGGTCATGTGGCCAGCATGACAAAGCCACTTCTGGTGAGCCAGAGCAGCTCACGGAAACGCTGTTTACCTTCCCGCCGAAGTGGTACCTATTTATCTACTTGCACTTTGAAGTGCTTCCGAACTGCTAGGTTGGCAGGAGCAGGGACCGAGCAACGGGAGCTCACCTCATCACGGGGATTCAAACCGTCGACCTTCTGATCGGCAAGTCCTAGACTCTGTGGTTACACATATGTGGGTACACATAGCACAATTCAAAAGCCATGCCGTAATAGCTGTGCACTCCAAAACAATATATTTTGTTAGGAGTAGGGACAAGCCACCCCTCCTAGTTTGGAACATTCTGCTGCTGCTGCCTTTAAATGGAGCTTTTCCCAGATGGCAGATTTGCAAGGACAGTAATGGACATAACAGCTGGAGATGGTTCCATTTTGATCAGGAGACAGGAGCCCTCCAAGCCAACAGAATGGATCTTCCATGTGATGTTGGATTTTCTGCAGAGCATCACCAGGAAAATACGAGTGCATCTTCAAAGAGAAATTTAAAGGCAATGGGCACCTGCAGATGTGGTGCTGCTCAGGTATGTTGAGTTCTCAAAAGAAATGGGATAAGCATGGGGGAAAGGCAGGTGAACGATTTGATGATAGGCACCCCATACAAAGAACAAACAATGGGTGGCAAACGAACAAAATTCTAGAACAAATAACTAGTGTAGCAGCATACTTAGTTTCTCTGAACCAAGCTTAGAAAGGAAGCAATTGCTCCTTCTGGATTTCATACAAAGAGTACTGATTAATACATCTGAAGGCGAAGTGAGTGAGAGGAGAAACTGGTGAAAAAGCTTCCCCAATACATCTAATGCATTACTGCAATGCTTAGATATAAATGTGGGCTTAATTGCTTTGTAAAACCTTACGGCTGGGGCAGATCTCAGCTTGATTTCAGGTCCAAGGTAGGTAGTTTTTCACAGTTTATTATAAATTGGGTGACTTGTCCAGGATGGTGGGTCATAGCGGGTGGCTGCAAAGGGAAGGTCTATGTGTTGCAAATACGGGGACAAACAGAAGAAGACGCCTTCACCCCGGTATGGCTCCCCTTTATCGCATACACAGCCCAACAGGACAATGATAATAATCCACCAACAGCATACAAATCAATATGGCTAACCTGATCCAAAACACCCGCCCACCTCACTCACACACAAAAACAAAGATCACCACAGCCAATCACAAGCAAACAATCACACCCTAGGCCAACCCCAACCTCTCTCACCACCAAAGAAACACAAGTGAACAACACAAACAACACTGACCCCAAACTCTACATACATTAAACATAATAGAAACACCGCCACCCGACCCCACCCCCTTCCATCTTCCCTCTCTCCACCCCCCCTTTCTTTTTTCTTTTCTTCTCCCCCTAATGCCTCAACAAATGAAATGGATTTGTAAAAATGTTACATGGAAAAACAACAACGAGGCATTACACTTACTTCTGTAAAACAAGAAAATCCTTAATAAAATATCAAGATTAAAAAAATAAATAAATCCTCATAGCCATTGCTTTTTGGGCAAAAAATAAAGTAAAATAAAATGAGGTGCTGGTATCTAGCTGGCAGCAAAATAATGAGACGATGGTAGTCTGTGCCACTGAGTACCACCCCCCCAAAAAAGCACTGCTGCCAGGGTTTCAGTTGATCTTGGTGCACTTTGCAAATAGACACACTGCACTCCCTGGCAGGATTCTAGTCTGCAAGGACTAGACCATCCGTGTCAGGAAAGAGGGCAAGTTTTGCCCTCACCACAACAGTCTGCTGCATCACCCTGTCCTGGGTTCCTGGTCATACCAGAGTGGCAAAATCTTGGGAACTGACATATAATACATAATGCAAACACATGTGTGTTGCATCTGTACACGCCTAATTCCTCCCAGCCAAATCTATATGCAGTGAACAGATCTCAGGCATATTACTCTTTCAGAGAGGGATTGGATTTTGCAAGTTAGGGAATTCCCAGCTTCAAACCAGTGTCCTATATCCCAGCCGAGCCATTACATTCCACACATATACCCAAGACAGGGCAAAAGAGTCAGAAACTCGATTCTGATCTCACCATGCATAGAGGGTCCAGGGTGAGGGGAATTATGTGTACTCAAATGTTCATGGCTGGGTACAGGATTACAGCTGTTCATAAGTGCACTGAACATGTATGTTAATAAACCGAGCAATTAATTAGTACCTCCAGGCCAATGCTTCATTCACAAAACAGAAGGCGTCCCATACCTCTAGACCTTTCTGATCCAACCTGCTTTGGGCACTTGCCAATTCTTGATCCCGGACAGTCATTCGCGCTTCTAAAGCCTGCAATTTCTTCTCCCATTCTCGTTTCTTGTTGTTTACCATGATATCAATCTGATGCATTAATTCTTGAAGCTCAACATTGCAAGGGACGGATCTAAAAAAACAAAGAGAGGTCTTTTTTAAATGTACTGCATAGAACAGATTGAAATTCTTCAGGCCATTTTCCCCTCCAGTGAGCTTATATTCGACTTGAGAATAACCAAATGGCTTATTTTAATGGTTTTTTTCCTTAGTCAATGTTTCCTTGGTCCAGTTTGGATGTAACACTAAACTGTCATTTGTTTAGCTGAACTACCAGTGGATATCCTACTAAGTTTTACTCCTAGTAAAACCCCTTAAAATTAATGAACACGCCTAAGATAGGTGCATTCATTTCAACAGACCTACTCTAAGTAAAACTTAAGTTGAATACCACCCTATGGTTTGGTTGTACAGTCATACCTTGGGTTGAAGTTGCTTCAGGTTGAGCGTTTTCAGGTTGTGCTCTGTGGCAACCAGGAAGTAAAGCGTTTCACCGTTTGCGCAGGCGCAGATGGTAAAAATGACGTCACGAGCATGCGCAGAAGTGGCGAATTGCGACCCGTGCACGCGCAGATGCAGACGCGGGTTGCGTACGCTTCAGGATGCGAACGGGGCTCTGGAACGGATCCCATTCGTATCCAGAGGTACCACTGTATATCGGAACCTAGGCCCCCTCACTGGTTATGGTTTGTTGGAGGCTGTAAAACCAGGATTTTAGATTTGAAGTTGTTTTATGAATCCTGGCTTGCTCTAACTGTGGCCTATTATTTACATCAATACTTGTTATCCTGGTGCAAAAACAATGTACTACAGTGCCTCATCCTAGCTAACCACCTGGTGAGAAACATAAAGAGCAGCAGCTCAAAAATGGACCTGCCCATGTGAGTCATGGCCTATCAAAAAAACACCCTGTCCCGCCACACACTGGTCGGGCTACAGACTCCTTTCGCTCCATTCTTCTTGCTGGCAAGACTCTGCATCACCAAGATGGCTTGGCAGAAGAGGGAATATGTCAGAGGAGTGCAGCGAATTTTTTTGTAAGGGAACAGTTAGGGCCAGAGGGCCAGCTTGTGAGGGCGATTGGGAGCCTGATATCACATGCATAAGCATTTTGCCTCCCTCTCTAAACTGGGCATAAGCTGTTGGGATACTGCCAGGGAGACAAAGTCCATCATGACTCCACGTCGTCTCCGGACGTCCATCGATCTCCCGTAGACACGCAGTATCAGCAATTAGCGACACGAGCTCCAGAAATAGCTTGCCACATTCCAGAACTGATGCACGCTCTATCAGCAGATAATGCACAGCGAAAGAGGCACTCAGGAGAGCATTATTTACAAGTTTATTTCTGCGTTGATCAGAACAAAGAAAAACATGACTGCCTGCTTCAGTGTTCCGGCACAGAGAGAGAGAGAAATGAAAGCAAAGACACAGCAGAAACATCCTGTGAAACAGGAAATACGCAGGCTGTGACACAAGCATCCTGCTCCCTTTAAGGTGGAACGGAAATATCCTAACATAAGTTCCCTGGGGTTTGGGAAGGAGGTGCCAGGGCTCTGATTGAAACTGAAACAAATTGAAATTGAAATACTTTATTGTCACTTGTACAATTTGTATACAGTGAGATTACTCGAGCACTCCCCACTCAGCTCTCTTAATCTTAATTCCCCTTGTTTACTGACGCACACTCACCAAACCCGAAAGTCAGTTGCCCTGTTCTTATCTTTTCATTCAGCAGCCTAACAGCCCACGGATAGAAGCTGTTCTTTACCCTGTTGGTGCAACTAATCATGCTTCTATATCTTCTGCCTGAGGGCAGGAGATCAAGAAAGTGCTGGCCAGGGTGTGAATCATCCCTGAGAATTTTCCTCACTCTCCTGAGGCAACGTTCTTCTGCTATTTCATCCACCGGATTCACGGGACAGCCCATAATATCTTGTGCTGTATTCGCCACCCTCTGTAGGCACTTCCTATCAGATGATGTCAAACCAGCGTACCACACCGTGATGCAGTATGAAAGAACACTTTCTATTGTTGACCGGTAGAAGGAGATCATCAAATGTTGATTGACATAGTTCTTCCGCAAGACTCTGAGGAGATGGAGTCTCTGTTCGGCTTTCTTAGCCACTTGGGTTGTATATATTTTCCAAGTAAGGTCTTCACTAATAGAATGCTGGAGCCTGGCTGCGGCTTTCCTAAAGTCTTTGGGAAGGCACCTGGACCCCTTTGGAGCATCACACCTCACTCCCTAAGCCAGGCAGAAGCTCCCCAGACTTTGGGAAGGAGGCACCAGGCTTTAATACATTAATACTCCAATTTACCCCTATTTAAGGAACTTGCCTAGTCCCCCTAGTCCACTGACTGTGTGCCACTTGTATATGTGGAACTTCTATGCCACCCCTACAGTGGATAGAGAGCAAATGCCTATTAAGTAGTTATTAGGTGCCATATAGAGGGATGCGGGTGGCGCTGTGGGTTAAAGCACAGAGCCTAGGACTTGCTGATCAGAAGGTCGGCGGTTCGAATCACCGCGACGGGGTGAGCTCCCGTTGCTCGGTCCCTGCTCCTGCCAACCTAGCAGTTCGAAAGCACGTCAAAGTGCAAGTAGATAAATAGGTACCGCTCCGGCAGGAAGGTAAACAGCGTTTCCATGTGCTGCTGTGGTTCGCCAGAAGCAGCTTAGTCATGCTGGCTACATGATCCGGAAGCTGTACGCCAGCTCCCTCAGCCAATAAAGCGAGATGAGCACCGCAACCCCAGAGTTGGCCACGACTGGACCTAACGGTCAGGGGTCCCTTTACCTTTTTAGGTGCCATATGGTGAACAAGGTTTCATCTGGTCCTGTAAACGCTCCAGGTGTGTCCCCCCCAAAATAGTCTTTAGAAAACAGACACGTCAGCTTGCATGTGCCCAAGCGCTGGTCCTTTTGCCTGACCAGATTCACCTCTCTCAACCTGCCTGCAACCCGCCTTGTGTTTTGATGGGGCCTCCAGATCAGCAGCTCTCACATCACCTGCCAGGGAACGCTGCAATTAAGAGCAGAGTTAAACAGGGCTGCAGGCCCGGTGCCAAATCTCCTTGGCATCCTCTCTGTCAGGGATCCTGAACTGTGCTTTCAACAGCCACAGCGGGGCTCTGTTTGCTCACCGGGTCGGACAGCAAGCTGTGTGCGGACAAGACCTGCTGCGGAAATGTGACAGCACAAAACGGAATGAATTAAAGCAGCTGAGTATGCTAGGAAGGAGGGGAGAGGAGAAGCAGCCTGCTGGGAGAAAATGCAATTTGCTAAAACTATGCTGACGAATCTACAGTTGCTTTCATATCCCTGTGGAGTAGCTTCCTCACAAAGGAAACTACTCCGGAGGCCAGGAATGAAGGTGGCCGTGGATTGCTGCAGGAAATTGCCATATTGCTGACATAATTCCTGCCTTTTCACTCGTATTCCTTCAGCTTTTATATGTGAGCATTGGGTTCTTGCAAGTGACAGCAGGTTAGGAAGGGATGGGCAGCTTTGCCATTTGTTGTGATGCTGAAGCCTCTGTTAGCGCTTGAACTAAAATGCCTTAAGGTTAAAGAGGGGCAAGAGGAGCAGAAAGGGGTCTGGGTGTCCTTACTGGTTGAGCTGCTCAGGTTTCACAAAGGAATAGGAGCAGGGCAGGCAGAAGAGCCACAGGGGAAAGTAGTGACAGGAGGAGAGGCTTATGGAGGGAGGATGCAGGAGGCAAAGTGAGGCTGGATAGGCTATGGAAGGAGAGCATTAAGAGGGAGTGGTCCAGTGAAATGAGAGGAGGCAATGTAGGGAAAGTATATGCCCTGCCTTCTCTGAAAGGTACCAAATTTAAACCTTGGCATATAGTTCCCAGATTTTTTTCAAAGAATCCAGGGAGAATTTTTCTTTTTTAAAGAGAAAAAGAAGTTATTTTTAAAAATTATTTTTTTAAAAAATTAAGAAGTACAGTGGTGCCTTGCAAGACGAAATTAATTCGTTCCGCGAGTTTTTTCATTGTGCGAGTTTTTTAGTCTTGCGAAGCACCACTGCATTTAAACACTGACAACGGCGGGGAGGGGCGGGGAGAAGCAGGACAGCTGCCGCAGCCAGTACCTCAAACTCACCCGCGCGTTGTGGCCACCGTGCGACGTGGCTGCTGGAGGGCGGCAGGGCTCAGGAGCGCGACTCCAGGGAGAGAGAGGCGCTGGCAGCAACGGCTCTCTGAGGGGAGCGCGCGAGGGGGGTGGGCAGCGGCGCGAGGCACTAACCGTCAGCCGGAAGGTGGGAGGGAGCCGGAGGAGCGGGGAAGCGAGCATACGTGCGTGCAGTGACTGTCGCCATGACACGAGAGGCAGGGCCGTTTCGTCTAGCGAAGCAAGCCCTTAGGAAAATCCGTCTTGCGAAGCACCTCAGAAAACGAAAAACCCTTTCGTCTTGCGAGTTTTTCATCTTCCGAGGCATTCATCTTGTGGGGTACCACTGTAATATCTTCTCTTTTGTCGCACGGCTTTCCTCTGGGCCCCGGCCTGCTCTTTTGGAGCGCTAGCCACTGTGGAGCCACGTGTCCTTGCCCTTCCGGTGCTCTCCTACCTCTCCTCAGTGGCGGCGGCATGGCAAGATCCCCTCTTTTTTCTCCTTCCTCTTTCTCTCTCTTCCTTCTCCTTCTCCTCTCCTCCTTCTCCCTGCGTTGGCTCTGGGGTTTTACTGGCCCCGGAGTGCCGCTGGGCAGTCGGCCAGGTGACCAGGCGCTCTCGCTCCCGGCTCAGTTTGGGTCACGTGGTGTGTGGGTGTGTGCCAGCAGTTCCCCCAGTTGACGCACCAGGTGTCCCCGGTTTCCCCCTGGGCAGTGGCAGCGGCAGCCTCAGCAACTCAGAGCCAGCCTGGTAGTGCAGTTAGCTCTGGCTGGCTTCAGGAGCTGCCTGCTGCCGTGGCGCCCGCCATTTTGCCTCACCAGAAGTCCCCATATGATGTGTCTTGTGCTGTTAAACCAATCACACAACATTCATTCCCTACTAATAAATCTACAACACTTAAAATATAAATCCGGGGACATTAAATGAAATCTGGGGACAGATTTTGTCTGGGGGTGGTTTTGTAAATCCGGGGACTGTCCCCAGGAAACGGGGACGTCTGGTAACCAGGCATCTACAGTTTAAAAGATATCTGGTAGCAGGTGATGTGAAAGATCTCTGCATGAGACCTGGAGAGTTGCTAAAAACAAACAAACAAACAAACCAAACCAACCAACCAAAGACACTAATCTGTCAGCGTAAGCCATCAGGAAGTATCAACATTCAAAGAAAAAAGTGTATGCTGGAAGTGTGATGAAAATGAGGGATCTTTTTTCACATATGGTGACCCTGTAAAATAATTAACGAATATTGGGAAACTATATATAATGCATTAAAAAGGATACTTAAAAAAAACTTTCCCAAAAAACTCCTGAGATTTTCCTCAGCCTAGAGCAATTAGATATATTTTAATTTAGGTAACCTATGTAATAGGCTTATGTTAGAAAATGAATATGGATTTTGAATTTGATGTTTGTAATTTTTTTGGTTTCGAAATATTTTTTAAAAGGAGGGGGAAACACCCCCCCCTGAGATTTTCCTCTTGGGGATGGTAACAATGTAACCCCCCCCCAAAAAAACCACACACACAAAAGGGTTTATTACTATATGCCACCGCAGCAGCTAGAACCTTATTGGCACAAAGGTGGAGAACAGGTATAGTACCCACTATGGCAGTGTAAAATGTTTGAACATGTTGAACTGGCTGGTCTGATGAACAAGTATAAGAGAAAATGGAGATAAGGAATATAAGAGGAACGGATCATGTTTATTGAATATTTTCAGAACCAGTATAAACAAATACACAGCTTAGCAGGTCTCGAGTAAATCCAGCAGAGTTGAAATAGATAAAAGAGCTTTTAATAGACAACAAATTGAATGATTAAAAAGATGTGGATTATGCGGAGTAGTAGAAAAGCAAAGGAACCAGGAAAAGGGTGGAAGTGAAGTCATATGGTATATGTATACATGCTGTATTTGGTACCAAGTTGTAGGTAGGACAGGGGGAGGGGGAAGGAAGGGGGTTAAAGATGCTCTCTGTTCCTGTTTTTGAAAATGCAAACAGAAAACCAAATGAAAAGAGAGAGAGGAAGTATTGACAGTCAAGTCTGTGATGTTCATAGCAGCCAGAAAGTTTGATGTGCTGCTGACAGGCATATCTGCATTTAATCTTCACTTGCATGAACAATGAAACAGTGCTACTATGCCAGAAAAGAATCTTTATATTTGTTCCTTTGAACAATGATGATTAGATGGTTTGTTAATTTTTCCACCAAAGTGACTACAGTGGTGCCCCGCAAGACGAATGCCTCGCAAGACGGAAAACCCGCTAGACGAAAGGGTTTTCCGTTTTTCAATGCGCTTGGCAGGACGAATTTCTCTATGGGCTTGCTTCGCAAGACGAAAATGTCTTGCGATTCTTGCGATTTTTTTCCGCTCCCCACCCCCTTTTTCTAAGGCACTAAGCTGCTAATAGCCTTTTAGCAGCTAACCCGCTAATCCCTTAAGCCTTTAATAGCCGCTAATAGCCGCTAAACCGCTAATAGCGCTAATCCGCTAATAGGGTTGCTTCGCAAGACGAAAAAACCGCTAGACGAAGAGACTCGGGGAACGGATTATTTTCGTCTTGCGAGGCACCACTGTAGTTTGCTCCAGGTTTTTGTGGGCACTTGGGCAACAAAAAGTATCTTTGGTCCCCTAAAACATCACTTTTTTGCCACCTCTGCTTCCTCCCTGAAAAACTCCCCACCCTGCTCATCTAACCGCCCTCCTCCAACCATTGTCCTAGATGGAGAGAGAAGGGAGAAGGAGTTTTGCATGATCAGGAACTGCAAAGGTCAGAAACGATGTTTTCACATGTTGATTTGCAAATAACCAGCCCAATCTTTGACTCTGGGCAGTTAATTGTATTGAATCACTATAAAACTGCAATCTCACTAACGCATACATCAGAGTAAGTCTCAGCAGGACTGAGTCAACACGCATAGGTTCATGCTGTGCCGCTGATAAACATTGCAATCAAAATGTCAAAAAGATAAAGATGGAATCTAGACACACATAAAATTGTGAAAATGCTTTTTTACAAAAACGTTCTGAAAATATATATTGAATTTGCCATAGGTCACCATCGCTATCTAGTGTCACGTTTGTATAATGCACTTTACAACACACTTAATTTTATTTGTGTATAACTGAGCCCAAAGAAATCTCAAGCAGGTTGATGACATCACTTCTGCAGAAAAAGATTTTTTTTTTTTTTAAAAAGTGTTTACATAAGGCTTCCAAACTACTCTAATTAGGTAATGATTTTAAAAAAGCTTTCCCAACAATAGTCTTTTGACAGAGGTGAGTTTTACAGTGCAATTTCCAGATCGTAACATTTTCTAATTGGAAAGGTTATGCACTCTGAAGGTTTTAAACAAAAGATGCCACTACTGCTTTGACCAGGCCTGAAAAGTAATTTCAATAAGAAATGTAGGTCAATTAGGGGTGCACTCTTCATTAAAAGCCACATTACCGCTTCATGGTTTGCCTAATATACAAAATAGTAAACTCATCAATATCAAGCATCACAGTATGGCTAAGAACAGAGTTATTACGTTTTACCACAAATGATTAAGTGATGTCTGTTTTTAACTTTTTAATATGGTTTTCATTGTACTGTTTTATTGTTGTAAACTGCTTTGATTTTTTTAAATGACATAGTGGTATATAAATATTTTTTATAAACAAACAAACAAACAAACAAACAAGGCGGCCATTCCTGTTCAATATACTTGCTGCCTGAGCAGTCTAGGCCTGGTGTTTCTTTATGAGATAAGCAGTAATGAAGAATCAAAAGACCACAGAACTTTGAAATCTTGAAGTGTAAGGTTTTAAGTCCTACATCATATTGAGCGTATAGGTGTAAATAAGATAAGATAAACCAGGAATGACCAGGAAATTATTATGCGTCAACCTACCTAGTCATCATTTCTTCCTGAAGTGCTTCTATTTTCTTCTCCATTTTAGCATTTCTCCAATCTATTAAGAATATTTTGGGGGCGGGTGGGTTAATGTTTTTCCCCTTAATTATTCATTTACATAGAAGACTCATAGTTAAAAGGAGAGACTTGATAAACAGCAGTAACAGAGTACAAGAGTCTTACTCTCAGGGTTGTGGGTTTGAGTCCCGTGTCAAAGCTCCTGCAGCCAACCGGAAGCCGCGGAAGCCCCGTCAGACGTTTGGCTTCCAAAAAAAGTTCGAAAAGCGGAACACTCACTTCAGGAGCCAAAACGTACGAGTACCAAGGTGTTCAACAACCAAGGTAGGCTATGTGAGATGGCTTTTGGGAGGCTGCAATTTTACATATACTCTTAACTGGAAATATGTCCTGTAGAATCTGCGGGAACCTATTTGTGTTCTGAGTTAAATAGGTGCAGAATTGAACTGCCAGGCAGCATGACACTGGGATATACTGATGTGACAATAATTAGCATTTATAGTGGGGGTGGAGGCTGAGAGAGAAAACAGCTTAGTCTAAGGCTACCTAGTTAGTGAGAAGAGCCAAAGCTCAACGGAGCACATTATATGAAGAAGGTTCTGAGTTCAATTTCTGCTCTCTCCAGGGAGGGTTGGGGGAGGGAACCCTCTTTGAAACCCTCGAGAGCAGTTCCCAGTAGACCATACTATGCTAGATGGACCCATAGTCTGACTTGGTACAATGCAGCTTTCTGTGAACATCGAGGGGTATACCTTGTCCTGGAGTGTGTAGAATGTTCTTCTGAGCATATACAGAGGGGACTCCTCAGTTCAGACTCAGTCAGGGAGACAAACCTGTGACCTTCGAAATGTTAAACTACAACTCCCACCAGCCCCAGATGGCTAATGGTCGCAGATTAAGGGAGCTGGAATCCAATGTAAGAACATAAAATGATCCTGCTGGATCAGGCCAGTGGCCCAGCCAGTCCAGTATCCTGTTCTCACAGTGGCTGACTAGAGGCCTGGAAGCAGGATGAGAAGGGAGCAGCACTCCGCCGCAACAAAACTGCTAGCACATTTGCAAAGCTAAGCAGGGTCATGTATGGTTTCCAACTGGATGGGAGACTGCATGTTGAGATCCCTGCATTTCACGGGGTTTGACTAGATGACATTTGGGTATCCGGCCAACTCTCCCACTCTGATTCTATGATTCCCAGCAACTGATACTGTACTAGCATTATGTGGAGTGCCACAGATTGACCCTCCCTGCTCTCAATGGTCTGCCATGGAAAATGTGGGAAAGGGTGGAATGGTTCCTCTGAGCATATGCAGAGGGGCCTTTTTTCCAAACTCTCTCCATACTCCACCCTGGAGCAAATGGGAAAGGAAGAGATAAAAAAACAGCCTCTGAGCATGCACAGAACGGCTTTGTGCATCCTCTCTCAGCATGCCGCCAAGGTGCACGTGTGGGAATGTGAGGCAGAGGGGAAGTGACTCTGAGCATACTTAGAGCGGGTTTTTTTGCAGGATCTCACTACCAGAGTAGTGCGGGAAAGGAAGGGTGCCTCTGAGCATATGCAGAAAGGCTTTCTCTGTTGGTACTCCGCCTTGGGGAAGAAGAAGCAGAGAAAATGCCTCTGAGCGTGCACAGAACAGCTTTCTCCAGGCTCTCTCAGCACTCTGCCCTGGAGCTGTGTGGGAAAGGGAAGAAGGAAGGGTCCCTCTGAACATACACAGAGGGCTCTCTCCAGGGGTCTTGACCCCTACGGTTATGAGCATAACTAGAGAGGCTTCCTCCAGACAGTCAATAGCTCTGGAGCACGCAGAAACCGGGCGGTAGAAAGAGGGCCTCTGAGCATGCACAGAGTGCCTTTCTCCAGAGGAAGACTCCCTGCCTCCCGCAGCCCTAAATGCACAGCTCTCAGAAACCTAGCATGAATGGGTGGCTGGGGGCCCGCTTACCTTGCCCCTTCCCCCGCTGCTGCTGCTGCTACGAGCCGCGGCTGCCCTCGCTCTGGCGGGGAAGGAGCCCGTCCGCCCCGCCGCCCTCCTGCCCTCCCGCCGCGGCTGCCGCCTCGCGCAGGCCCCGCCCCCTCCGCCCGGGCGGCAGTTGCGGGGATGGCCCGGCTGGCTTCTCCCGTTGCCGGGGCAACGGGGCGGCCTAGGGAAGAGCCTCCGCGGGCGGAAGCAGGCCTGGGGAATCCCCCCGAAGGAGGAGGCGGGGCCAGAGCGGAGGGGCGGGGCCTGAATCAGAGGAAGGGGCGCCCTTCTCCCGTTTGCCTGTGTGCCAAATATGCACTGCAACAAAATAGACTTTGGTAGCTCTCTCACTGCAGATGGTGACAGCAGTCACGAAATTCAAAGACGCCTGTTTCTTGGGAGAAAAGCAATGACAAACCTAGACAGCATCTTAAAAAGCAGAGACATCACCTTGCCGACAAAGGCACATATAGTTAAAGCTATGGTTTTCCCAGTAGTGATGCATGGAAGTGAGAGCTGGACCATAAAGAAGGCTGATCGCCGTAGAATTGATGCTTTTGAATTCTGGTGCTGGAGGAGACTCTTGAGAGTCAAACATATACATTCTGAAGGAAATCAGCCCTGAGTGCTCACTGGAAGGACAGATCCTGAAGCTGAGGCTCCAATACTTTGGCCACCTCATGAGAAGAGAAGACTCCCTGGAAAAGACCCTGATGTTGGGAAAGATTGAGGGCACAAGAAGAAGGGGATGACAGAGGACGAGATGGTTGGACAGTGCTCTCGAAGCTACCAGCATGAGTTTGACCAAACTGCAGGAGGCAGTGGAAGACAGGAGTGCCTGGCGTGCTCTTGTCCAATGTTGACATCCTGGGCATCAGTGAACTAAAATGGATGGGAATGGGCGAATTCAGCTCAGATGACCATATCTACTACTGTGGGCAAGAATCCCGTAAAAGAAATGGAGTGGCCTTCATAGTCAACCTCTGCTTAAAACCCTCCAAAGAAGGAGAGTCCACCACTTCTCCTGGGAGTCCACAGTCGAACAGCTCTTACAGTCAGAAAGTTCTTCCTGATGTTGAGTCAGAATCTGCTTTATTCCTAAAGCAATCTTTATCTCAAGCATTCCAGACTGCCAGAACCCTAGGGTACCCTAATTATTTAGCAACTGACAAAGATTAGTTTTATCTCATTGCACCGAGGTCTTTAAAGGGAAGCAGAACTGATAGCAGCAAAGGGAGATGAGCTCAAGACTGGGGACTCGGTTTCTCTTTGTTTTGTTTCCAGAGTGACATCATGCTGCTTTTCTTGTCTGTTGCTATTTCCGTGAAAACTGCAAATCTCTGATAAAAGATCCCATCTGTTCCAGGTCTGTGAAGGAGAGCGAGGGAAATCTTGGACAGCTTTTAAAGTGATCTCATTCCCCTCCAACAAACTTCAGGGTTCCTCCTAAGTTTGCCACCCTCTTTCCCCCCTGTAGCAACCACATTCCTCCAGCTCAGGACGGGGGAACAGAAGAGGGAGGTGAGCATATAGGGAAATAAGGGGGCAGGAGAAGGATTAAGCATCCCTCCAGCAGCAGCACCCTTACCACCCAGCGCCACTTTTTAGACTGTGTCAAATTCAGGTCTTTGTCAAACATCACAGCCCCATCTGCACTGTAGATTTAAAGGAGTATCACACCACTTTAAAAAGCCCCCCCCCCAAGAATCTTGGGAACTGTAGCTTGTTGTTTGCTTATTTGCTCTCAGCAAGCTATGTAAGGACATAAGAAGACCCAACTGGATGAGGCCAATGGCCTATCTAGTCCAGCATCCTGTTGTCACAGTAGGCAGCCATGGATGCCTGTCAGAACTGGGCAAGCAGGATCTGAGCACAAGAGCCCTCTCACGCTATTGCCTCCGACTGTGAAGGCAGAGCATAGCCACTGATGGTAGACATGGATAGAGTTATCCCCAATGGATTTTTCCAGTCATTTTTTAAAGCCACCCAAGCATTGCAAGGGGCTAGACTAGATGACTCTTGGGGTCCCTTCAAATCCCCCCGGTTTACTATCCCTAGTACTTCAAGACTCCCATAAAAGTGCCTGGCTTAAAACCGTCTGTCAAAAACTTCACTCTTGTGGCCTATCCCCACAACACCTACTCACTATGGGCCTCACTAAAGCAAACAGTCTAATTGGTCAACGTCTAAAAGATATCAAGCATCAGAACAACCTGGCCACTATAAGGAAATTCTGCCCTTGGTATGTTCAGTTTTCACCTCTCCATTTTGATTCTCTGGCCCCATATCTGCACAAACTTATTATCCCAAAATACAGATGTGCTTTTACACTTGCAAGACTGGATGTTTTGCCATCTGCGGTACTTGAGGGTCGATTCCAAAAGATCCTGCCTGAGAAATGTCTTTGCCCCTGTGGAGATGGTAGCACCGAAACAGAGGCACACGTCCTCCTGTCCTGTAGTCTCTACAAAGACCTGGGGAACGAGATCATCACCCCACTCGTACTAACCATCCCAGGGCGCTCAACCACTGCCACAATGTCCTTTCTTCTATCAGATCAAAATGAGCAGATAACAGCAATGGTTGCTAGGTTCATAGCAGGGGCAATCAGAATAAGGGCCACTAACTGACTGCTGATTCAGGACTTTTTGTGCTGTTATATCAAATTTCCGTTTCTGCGTATACTGTAATGTTTTACTGTTGCTGTGGCCATTGGCTAATGCGAATAAAGTTTTATCTCTCTTGGGGTCCCTTCCAACTCTACAATTCGATGATTCTAAGTTGGCTGGCCATCACTGGCTCGAGTGGAAGGGAGTTCCATAGTTTAACTAGGCCCTGTCCTGAATCTTCCAACATTCAGCTTCATTGGATGGGTTCTAGAGCTATGAGAGAGGGAGAAAAACAATTTTTTTCTGTCCACTTTCTCCATATGATGATAATTTTATAAACTTCTTTTATGTTACTTTTTCTCCAAAACTAAAAGATCTCAAATGCTCCTAGAAGTATAGTCTCCAGATCAACAGAAGTAATAAAAAGGTAAAGGGACCCCTGAACATTAGGTCCAGTCGTGACCGACTCTGGGGTTGCGGCGCTCATCTTGCTTTATTGGCCGAGGGAGCCGGCGTACAGCTTCTGGGTCATGTGGCCGGCATGACTAAGCCGCTTCTGGCGAACCAGAGCAGCGCACGGAAATGCCGTTTACCTTCCCGCCAGAACGGTACCTATTTATCTACTTGCACTTTGACGTGCTTTCGAACTGCTAGGTTGGCAGGAGCAGGGATCAAGCAACGGGAGCTCACCCCATTGCAGGGATTCGAACCGCCGACCTTTTGATCGGCAAGTCCTAGGCTCTGTGGTTTAACCCACAGCGCCACCCGTGTCCCGAAACAGAAGTAACAGTACTGCTCTATTCAGTCAGATCCCACCTGGAGTCCTGTGTCCAGTTCTGGGCGCCGCAGTTTAAGAAGGATGTTGACAAGCTGGAAGGTGTGCTGAGGAGAGCAACCAAGGTGATGAAGGGTCTGGAAAGCAAGCCTGATGAAGGAGCTGGGTATGTTTAGCCTGGAAAAGGGGAGACTGAGAGGAGATAGGATAGTTACCTTCAAATATCTAAAGGGCTTCCACATGGAAGATGGAACAAGCTTGTTTTCTCCTGCTCTGGAGGGTAGGACTCAAGCCAATGGCTTCAAGTTACAAGAAAGTTGTTTGGCAGTGAAATGGACACTCTTGGGAAGTTGTGGTGGACTCTCCTTCCTTGGAGGTTTTTAAGCTGAGGATGGATGGCCATCTGTCATGGATGCTTTAGTTGAGACCCCTGAATTGGACTAGATGACCCTCAGGATCCCCTTTCAACACTATGATCCTATGAATGTTCTCCAATAGTTCAAGAGCAGCCCCAGAAAAGATGTGGGTGGGGGATTAAAAAAAAAAAAAATCACCAGAAAATTATTTTTGACTCAGTTTGTCAGGGAACAGCTGCTCACTGCCCCCATGTGGCAAACTCTACAATTCTATTATTATTGTGCCACTGCTATTTTTGTAATAATAATAATAATAATAATAATAATAATAATTTATTTGTAGCCCACCCATCTGGCTGGTTTTCCCCAGCCACTCTGGGCGGCTTCCAACAAAGATTAAAAACACATTAAAATGTCACACATTAAAAACTTCCCTGAACAGGGCTGCCTTCAGATGTCTTCTAAATGTGAGGTAGTTGTTTATCTCTTTGACATCTGAAGAAAAGATGGATCCAAGCTGCTTGCTTTTGTATGTGTTCATCTCTTTTTCTCATTATGTCACATATACATACCATCTCCCCCTCCCCCCCCCCGTGATATGGAAACATAAATTTTATTGGCTGCGTGTGTTTAAACCCTGTATTATTATTCCCATTCTACTCTCTCCATTTTCGAATGGCAATTGAAATTCCTACCCAAATATGTTCTTAAGCTGCTCAGAGGGCTTTGAAAATAGTGACCCAGAAGTTGAATACCATCAGCAACCAGGAATACATTGCCTTTTCATTACAAGAAGAATTTATGAAAGCAGACGAGGGAAGCAGAACCGGAGATCAGCAAGGAGGCTCTGTGATCTGCGAATAATAACACTCTTTTGTCCACCAGAGTTTGAAAAATCTTCAGCGGTGCACCAGATCTCATGCTCTGGGTACAGAGTTAAAAATAAAGCCGCTTCTGGGTGAGTCGAATAGTCATGCCTTGTTCACACACATTTTATGAGGGATCCAAATGACCTCTCTACCCTTGAGTAATATTTTAATATTTTAAATATTTTAATGTTTTAATGTTTCAATATTTTAATGTTGTATTTTAATTCTGTTTTTAAGTTGTATTCATTCAACTTGTTTTTATTGCTTGTTAGCCGCCCTGAGCCTGGTCTTGGCTGGGGAGGGTGGGGTATAAATAATAATAATAATAATAATAATAATAATTAATCAGCCTCGAACAATCACCCCCTGTTTTCACCCACCACAGAAAAATGCAACATTTTACTAGAAAAGCTAACCAATAAACTGAAACTGACACGGGAACAAATAGAAGAGGATGCCAGTATGGCTCCCGTTTATCACATACACAGCCCAACCAGAAGAATCCACTGACAGCATACGAATCATTCTGGCTTTCCTGATCCAACAAGCCTTCACCCCTTCACAAATGCAGACAAACCTCACTGCAGCCAACCACAGACCACCAACTACACCCTGCCCCCCAATACCTCTCACTACCAAGGAAATGCAATAAATGAATAGAAAGAGAACATTCCCAGTTGACGTGACCCCAAACCCCACATGTACACTATATAAACACCCCACCTCTCCTTTTCCCCAACCTTATACTGTACTCAACACTAATGCCTCACAACAAATGAAACTGATTTGTAAGAGACTGTACAACCTGAAAGAGAGACAAGGCGTGTACTTTCATAAACCAAGAAAATCTTTAAATAAAACAAAGAAAGTAAGAAATAGAATAACTGGTTGTGTAGTTCTTCATGTTCCAGACTATAGCTGCAAAGTCAGTAGAGCCTGAGACTCAGGTTTGTGGGTTTGAACCCCACATCAGGGGCATTATAGGGGATTAGACTAGCTAACCCTGGTGGCCCTTCCTAGCCCTACAATTCTATGATTCTAATATGTCAGCCTGTGACAAAGCGTGTTCTCCTTCATGGAGAGCACGTGTTGCGGTGGGGGCCGCCAGGACACTCCAAAGTTAGGGGCAGGCTAATTGATCGTTGGCCACTGATGCGATTGGGGCTTCTCTTGTTGTTGGGAAGAAGTTAATGTTGCCATTTGTTGACTGACAGCCAGAAATGCTAAAACTCCTTGCACGAGGCTAGGGCTTCCTCTTTTCGCCAGTGCATCGGATTGCATGTCCCCCCCTCCCTAAAATTAGGGTTGTTCGCTTTGACCTTGCTATGCCTGTCATGGGGTCGTCTGCTCTTGGGGCAGGGGCCCGGTAGGAATTTTGTCCATCTGGCTGATTGGCTGGGGCCATTTGGGTTTTGCCTACTGCGTAGCAAATCCTCACAACTTGTAAGGTTGCGGTTAGGCATTGGTTTATGGTTTGGTTGGTTGAGGGGCATGAATTGGCTGTGCCTGCCCCTCTAATGCTGCTGCTGCAAGGGATTCCGTTAAAGGAATCGGGGGCTAACTATTGCTTGTCCACTATGTCAAGGGGGCTCGGGCCATAGCAATGAGCTCCTGGTTGCATTTGGGGAGGGCTGAGGGCAGGTTCCCTGCTCCGTTGCTACAAGGTCAGTCTGTCCCCCATGGTGGGGGCAGATAGTCACAACCAGTGCCTAAGCAACCACTCACATTTTTGTATTTTAATAAAGTTGTGGCCAAAATTATGCCAAAAACCTTAAACAAAAAAATCTGTGTGATGTGTGAGTTATTGGGGTGGCCCTGGGGACCTCGACACGCAAATACGGTTCTATCAAATGTGAGATTTTTTTTGGCATTCCACATGGTGGCAGCAAAGCCCATAGTAATGGGACTGCAGCAACTACAAGCAGAAAGGAGAGAGAGAGAGAGGGAGAATAAAAAATGGAAAACTAGAAAATGTTTGTGCCATCATGACATTCCAACCCAACCAACAGCATGATGTCTGACATAAAGATCCCAGGTTATTGCTGATTTTTTAAAAAAATTGTAAACCGCATGGAACAGATATATGAAGGATGATATAAAATGCCTAAAAAAAGAAGTTCAAAGACATTTTGATCTAAGTAATGGGCTTTTAAAAGAGACCATGGGATTGCCAACATACGGAAATGGTATATGGGCACTGGTAATTTCATTTTAAGGAAGGCTTTTGAGCTAAGAGAGGTTTTCCAGTTCTTATTGAATTGTTTCAATTGCCAGAAGGAAGCTGTGTTGCTTTTAATGGCCTCTTCTGTTATTTCCCCCTTTTCCCTGCTGCTTGGCATGGTTTGCTATTGTAACATTACAACTGTATTAATTGTATTCCTGTCTTGTCTTTTGTGCCCACTCATCTCCCCTTTGAAGATGGGGAATGATGATCAGGGCCTCAGTTGTTGGTTGCAGGACAGAAACAGGTATATATAATTCTTGTGCCTTATTTGTCTAAAGATACACAAGCCCAGCAAACAACACTTAAGATGGGTAGATTGAACTAATTGATATATCCTGAATCAATATAAGGCGATCTCCACAATCATCAATGGCATGCTGACGCAGTGTGATTGGACAGCGACATTTCACGACGTGCAGGGAAATGGGGAACAAAATGGGGCTTGCAACACAATGTTGCAGTGTGGAGCGATTAAGTTCAGGGCTCTAGCAAGGGAGCCATTCCCTCTTTCCCTCTGTTTTCCCTCAGCAGTTATGCCCACTGATCATGCTGCTCAGTCCTCATTCCAATGTGGTATTTATTTATTTTTGGCTGGGGGTGTGGCCCCCTTAGGTCTCTCTCAATTTTTTTTTTTTGTATTTCTTCAAACTTTGGGGTTCTCTGCTTTCTAAGTAAACAGGTGAAATAAAAAATTAAGGTCATATCTATCATCTATCTATCTATCTATCTATCTAGCTATCCATCCATCTATCTACCTAAATGTTCATAAATGTACCAACCAAGCGCATACATAGATGTGTGGACCACGTGTCTGGAGCAGCGCAGGAGGACCGCCCTGAAACCATTGTCTATATAAGGGCGGGCACACCTTTGTTCTGGGTCCTCCTCCTTTCCTGCATGTGAGGGGAGCACCCTGTTGCAACAGTTCAATAAAGATCAGGTTTACTAGCCAGTGGCGTAGCGTGGGTTGTCAGCACCCGGGGCAAGGCAAGTAATTTGCGCCCCCCCCACTGCACTGTCCCTCCCCCAGATAGTCCCTCGCTCTCTCTCCGCACCGCAGGCCTGGCACCCTCCCCTCCACAGTGGGCGGCGACCCGGCGGCTCGGATTGGATTCGCACAGCCAGCACTGCAGTGAGAGAGAGTGAGTGAGCCAGGTAGGGACAGAGAGCTGCGAGTGTGAGTGCGCCCCCCCCAGATGTTGCGCCCGGTGCGGCCGGCCCCCCCTGCACCCCCCACGCTACGCCACTGTTACTAGCTGCTTTGCTTCTCAATAATTCTCTAGTTGGCCTCTGTCATTTTCTCTGACCAATGGAGAACCTAACTTCAAGGAAAGCTCCACTGAATGTATAGAGACTTACTTCTGAGCAAAGATCTGTAGGATCGGGCTGCAAGTTCAAAAGCGTGACAGCAGAACTGGCTTAAAAGTATGGAAAAAGGGATGCATCAAAAGTCGAGGTATCATCCCTGCTCCCTTGGAACGACTCAAAAAGTCCTTCACACTGGAAGAGAGCAATTTCAGATCAAGATAATTGCAGGTTAAATGCAAGATATTTACCAGCTGGAGTTTGGCATCTGCCAGGTTTATAAAAATGACATGCACATCTTGTTAATTATGTGCAACTAAAAGAGCAAATTAGTGGAGGCCCTGGGGCTTGCAATGTCTTCCCAGCGTAGCGCTCTTGATGTTGAATGAGGCAGCCCACACTGTGATTTAGATCTGGATTCACATTTAGTCACGCAGGATCTGCCTGGCTTGTCATCTGTGCCATATTGCTGGCTTCTTTGCACCATAGAAGCAGCCAACTCCAAAGAACAGTCGCTGATGCCCTCCCTCCAACAACTCAGGCTTCCCGAGGGAGAGAGAGAAGAGAAGATGCAAAATGACAGTAGAGAGCAAAAAAATCACACCATTCAAGTGGGAGTTGTTCTTTATCAGCAAGAACATGATCTGTACTGATTTGGCAGAGTATCAGGCCGCTAGGTCTTGCCCCGTGGATCAGCTGCTGAGACTGAAAATCCCTGTCTCCCTAGGGTTTCCCCCAAGCAATTGGAGACTGTGCCTAAATGAAGCCAACCTCTACTCTGCCCTGTTCATGCCCCTTTTGGTTCTGGGAGACCAGAGGGAAGGGGAGCTTGTGGCAGCAAGAGGGAGAGACACCCACGAATCTTTAAAAAGAATCTTAAAGAACCTTTAAAAAACAAACAAACCTAGACTTGGGGAGAGAGAAATCCTGAAGAAATACTTGTAGGATTGGACAAATCTGTCAATTCTGGTTTTTCCTGTTCCCAGTCTTAAATTTAGCTCTCCACATTTCCACAGCAATTTGCCGTTTCTTAAAAAAAAATCCTCTAGAAGATTCCTCCCAGGAGATGTCAAGGCAATAAAAAACTATTTTACTTTTAAAAGACAACTGAAGGTTTAGGGATGTTTTTAATGTCTGATGCTGTATTGTTTTTAATATTCAGTTGGAAGCTGCCAAGAGTGGCTGGGGAAACCCAGCCAGATGGGCGGGGTATAAATAATAAATAATAATAATAATAATAATAATAATTTCATGTGTTTCTCCTAATCTACACATTTCCCCTAATATACGTATTCTGAAAGCAATTCCCCCCTGATAACAATGCATTTTTGGACGTTATTTTCACCAGTGTATGCAGCTCCATGCATGATTTATCTGGTGTATGCATTTTTGCACACATTCAGTGGCGTAGCGTGGGGGGTGCAGGGGGGGCCGGCCGCACCGGGCGCAACATCTGGGGGTTAGGGTTAGGGGGCGCAAATCCACGGGTTAGGGGGCGCAAATTACTTGCCTTGCCCCGGGTGCTGACAACCCACACTACGCCACTGCACACATTGTTTGGGGAGGTGCATTTCAAAATTCAGGGATGTGTGAATGTTGAAGGATTTCGGTATTCTTGTGTTGATTTGAGAAGTGTGAATTAGGTAGTTTCTTATTAAAATGCAAAGAAAAATCAAAATTCTTCTCCGTCCTTTTAAGAAGAAACAACCCCACTCATCTCATTACAGAGGTCTGCCTCTGAACACCAAAATCTGGGGACAACAAAAACCCAAAAAACCCACCAGAGACTTGTTGCCTTTATGTGCTTGTGAGCATCCCCAAAGCAGCTCCTAATCCCAACCACGTTCATCACCTGCCTTTTTGTGGCATTATTTTCCCCTGAAGAAAATGGGGGAATATCGATGTACTGTAATAAAGAAATTAAAAGGCGCAAGAACTGAAACCTGCTGTCCTTGTTTGTTTCAAATCACCTCATCTCTGTTTCCCCCTCTTTAACTGTTAATTGTTTGCACCAGGAACTCAGTTCCAGTTTCCTGGAAAATTAGAGATTTTTGTAGTTTTAACATCTGACAAATGTTTAAAAACAGTGCAGCCCAACAGACCCAATAAAAACTCTGCCCAGTGTATAATTTTCTTGCCAAACCAGAAAATCACATCTCAGCTCCCTGCCTCCCAAAGTCCTTTGAGCTAAATTGTCCACCCAAACGAATAATTACCATGACAGAAATAGGATTATTTTGTTTGGAGGGGGGGGGGGGCTTTAAATGCTTTAAATATGTTGCAGTGACACATTGGATCATGCCGCTGCCACCCCCGCCAAGAGTAGGTGGCCTTATCCCTGTCCTCAATATCGTTGCTGGGAGGGGGAAGCTGTCAAGAGTCTCTGACCAAATTTCTTATGGAGGAAAAGCAGCGCCTTAGCATTCGGATTGATGCTTTTGAATTATGGTGCTGGAGGAGACTCTTGAGAGTCCCATGGACTGCAAGAAGATCAAACCTCTCCATTCTGAAGGAAATCAGCCCTGAGTGCTCACTGGAAGGACAGATCGTGAAGCTGAGGCTCCAATTCTTTGGCCACCTCATGAGAAGAGAAGACTCCCTGGAAAAGACCCTGATGTTAGGAAAGATGGAGGGCACAAGGAGAAGGAGACGACAGAGGATGAGATGGTTGGACAGTGTTCTCAAAGCTACCAGCATGAGTCTGACCAAACTGCGGGAGGCAGTGGAAGACAGGAGTGCCTGGCGTGCTCTGGTCCATGGGGTCACGAAGAGTCGGACACGACTAAACGACTAAACAACAACAAGCATTCAAACTGCTTTGCGCTCTCAGCTTGAGCAGGAGTGTTTATTAGAGGGTGTCTTTTACCAGAGTGTTCCCCTCCACCCCCTGTGTAAGGAGAGGGAACTACAAACTTTTTTTTCATCTTTGCAGCTTGTTTAAAAATCCATAAGGGGGAGGACGGCACAAATGTCCACCCACACAGAGTTAGTCTCTCAGTGTTGCCACTTGTCATGGTGGGGGTGAACAGCCAGAGGAGCTGACAGCAGTGTGGCCTAGTGGTTAGAGCACTGGACTAGGGAGACCAGGGTTCAAATTCCAACTGAGTCATGAAGCTTGCTGGATGAGTCTCTCTGTTTCTCTCTCTCCACCGAACCTACCTCACAGGATTGTTGTGAGGATAAAATGCTGGGCGGGGGGGGGGGGAGAACATACCGTATTTTTCGCTCTATAAGACGCACCAGACCACAAGACGCACCTAGTTTTTGGAGGAGGAAAACAAGAAAAAAAATATTCTGAATCTCAGAAGCCAGAACAGCAGGAGGGATCGCTGTGCAGTGAAAGCAGCAATCCCTCTTGCTGTTCTGGCTCCTGGGATAGCTGTGCAGCCTGCATTCGCTCCATAAGACGCACACACATTTCCCCTTACTTTTTAGGAGGGAAAAAGTGAGTCTTATAGAGCAAAAAAATACGGTAAATAAATACTGATTGGTTAAAAGAACAAAAATCATGTTTTAAAGGCCTGTCTAAACCATGTCTTTTCAAAGGATGTCTACTTGAAACAAGGAATGGCCTTCGAGCCATCACTGTGCATCAAAGAAGCATGCTTAGCTAATGCCGGTAATGTTTTGAGGGGCAGAAAGGATCCAGCATGGATCCGGCTTTACCAAAAGTCCTGAGGTAAAGATAAAGAGCCTAAAGAACAGGGGTCTTTAAAATTTACATCTCTATGTAAATTATATGTATGTTTACATGTTTGTAAACCATAGGTAAAATCATAATTTTACAACACCTCCACTTTGGAGCTGCCTGCCTATTGAGATCATGCAGGCACCTTCACTCTACACTTTTGGGGGCCTGCTAAAAATATTCTTGTTCAGACAAGCCTTACCCAGATGCTTAGAAAGTTGAGGTAATTTTAATTTTAGTATTTTAATATGTTTTAAAGCAGGGTAGTAACAGCACTCTTGATTTTCTTGCCTTATCTTTCTGTAAACCGCTTTGAGGGGGTGTGGGTGGGTGTTTGACAATCAAGAAGTGTATAAATGTTATGGAATAAATATACAATTATAAATATGTACACATTGACACCTGCAAATCATATGCAAACCTGTGCCCTGCGTGTGTGATGCATTTCCTTGTCTTTGGCCATGTATAAGCTTACACAATATTGTGACATTTTGCTTGGCCTAATGTAAAGATATTTCCATAAAATGGAGCTGTTTATATTGACGAAGTAGAGCCCCACTCCCGAGTTCCTAGGCGGATTCCTGAACTCTTCGTGGCACAACTTATAGGCCTCTCAATACGGAATAAGCAAAAGCTTCGGAAACTTCGTTTGTCCTGGTATTAAGATATCAAAGAGCGGAACAGTGCGTCCGTGTCAGTTTGATCCCTCCAAAGATAATGTTCCTGTGGTGAGACGCCTTTTATCTTGCTCACCAAATTACGGTCAAGTTATCCAGATATTCCCCATTCACTGTATTTCTAATGGCTGCTGGTTAAAAGCAAGGCATATAACTTTTACCTGCTCTCTGACGTAGGTCCATGATATTCTGCTGCTATTCAGATAACGGGACTTAAAGATCTAGATAGAAAAGGGAGACTGGAATGCATATCTGCAGTGTGGTGTAGTGGTTAAGAGCGGTAGTCTCGTAATCTGGTGAACCGGGTTCGTGTCTCCACTCCTCCACATGCAGCTGCTGGGTGACCTTGACTTAGTCACACTTCTCTGAAGTCTCTCAGCCCCACTCACCTCAAAGAGTGTTTGTTGTGGGGGAGGAAGGGAAAGGAGAATGTTAGCCGCTTTGAGACTCCTTCGGGTAGTGATAAAGCGGGATATCAAATCCAAACTCTTCTTCTTCTTCTCTTCTTCCAAGGTTCATCTAGTCCAACCCCCATGCAATACAGGAAACTCAGCTAAAGCACCAGGTTCTGGGTATGTTCAGTGCCTCCTAGAATCTCTCACACAGCTTGTAAAAGAGGGGCATGTGCAACAGTGGGAAATAAAATGGGGGATGGATCCAGCAGCCTCGACCGCTGGGTCAGATAAAAATTAAGATGGCTGCGGATGGCAGAGGTGGGGCGAGGGGTGTGTGTGTGTGGAGCTCAGGGCAGGCACCAACAGTTGGCTCTGCCAAGCATTGAGAGCCAGTGTGGTGTAGTGGCTAAGAGCGGTGGACTCGTAATCTGGTGAACCAGGTTCGATTCCCCGCTCCTCCACATGCAGCTGCTGGGTGACCTAGGGCCAGTCACACTTCTCTGAAGTCTCTCAGCCTCACTCACCTCACAGAGTGTTTATTGTGGGGGAGGAAGGGAAAGGAGAATGTTAGCCGCTTTGAGACTCCTTCGGGTAGTGATAAAGCGGGATATCAAACCCAAATCCAAATCCATTGGGGTCTTATCTGCCCAAGCAATGCCAAATTCCGATGCCAATTTCTGATGCTTTTTCATCCATCCTGGGTTGAATTTCAATTTGGCAGATGTTCCAGTTTCCCAGAAGATGGAAATACCACTTGTGAAACAGGCTTTTGAAAGTATAAGTGAATCCCAGGTATGCATATGAATAAGCATTTATGGGATGTGGTGTGTGTGTGATTTTTTTTAATGTTGCACCCCCCTGAAGCCATTTGCATTTTCTTTGTCTGAAGGAAAACAGCTTCTGTTATCGCTTTTCATTGAACTGTGATGTCAAGTAGAAATAAAAACAATAACAGCACCTTTCCCCGCAGCATTAAATTGTTAACTTCACAGCGCAGCTTCTTTCAAAGTGGCTGCCGTCATGCTCTTAAGTGCTGTGTGTTATGCTGCAGAGCATTTTTCCCGTTCAAAAGCGGCTGTGGGATGTAAAAACAGCTGTGGAAGGAGGCAGGGGGGAGGGTAAAATAGTCTCCTTCTCTGCTCCTACCCACCACCACCCCAAAATGAAAGCTTATATAACTGACATTTAACAACTCTACGTAAGCAAGCAAACCTGATTGCTGACATTCAGGTATTAGTGTAGGAGGATAGAAAGCTCAAAGAGGACTGCAAAGTTCAAAAAAATGCAAAGCACAAACTTCTTGATGCTGTTGGGAACAGGTGCATTTCTCCTTATTGCAATTCGACATTAGGAGGAGAAACTGTTCATCTCCCTTCACCTTTCAATTCTGACTCTAACTAAGGATAAAGGTCTGTATAGTTAAAGCCATGGTTTCCCCAGTAGTGATGCATGGAAGTGAGAGCTGGACCATAAAGAAGGCTGATCGCCAAAGAATTGATGCTTTTGAATTATGGTGCTGGAGGAGACTCCTGAGAGTCCCATGGACTGCAAGAAGATCAAACCAATCCATTCTGAAGGAAATCAGCCCTGAGTGCTCACTGGAAGGACAGATCCTGAAGCTGAGACTCCAATACTTTGGCCACCTCATGAGAAGAGAAGACTCCCTGGAAAAGACCCTGATGTTGGGAAAGATGGAGGGCACAAGGAGAAGGGGATGACAGAGGACGAGATGGCTGAATAGTGTTCTCAAAGCTACCAGCATGAATTTGACTAAACTACAGGAGACAGTGGAAGACAGAAGTGCCTGGCGTGCTCTGGTCCATGGGGTCACGAAGAGTCGGACACGACTAAATGACTAAACAACAACAAGGATAAACTGCTTTCCAAGTTGTAGGGACCGCCTATAGTCCACAAGCTTCATTCACATGGTCTGTGGCATGTCCGTATTCTGTATTCATATCGATTTTTAATGGCATTTTCATCACCTCCTTCCTTTATTAAATTTTTTATGTTGTATTTTATTGTGTTGCAGTTTGCACTCCATTACGTTCAAACTGCCATGTAATAAAATATAATAGAAAAAAGGGACGAAGCAATAAAAACACAATTAAAAATTATATAGCATCTAGCACAGCGTGCTCCCATTGGTACAAGCAGAAAAATCAATAAGGGGTCCATCAGTGATTTTCAAGAGGTCCATTGGTGGGGAAAGGTTGGGGACTGCAGGTTTGATTTACACCTTCATCTTAGAGGTTATCTGCAGCCACTCTAAGATAGACAGAACACTTCACTTAATTATCCTGAGCACCTCTTCAGGATTTGCTAAGAAATAGTTACAGGCAAGGGGCGCGGGTGGCACTGTGGGTTAAACCACAGGGCGTAGGACTTGCCGATCAGAAGGTTGGCGGTTCGAATCCCCACGACGGGGTGAGCTCCCGTTGCTCTGTCCCTGCTCCTGCCACCCTAGCAGTTTGAAAGCACCTCAAAGTGCAAGTAGATAAATAGGTACCGCTCCGGCGGGAAGGTAAACGGCGTTTCCGTGCGCTGCTCTGGTTCTCCAGAAGCAGCTTAGTCATGCTGGCCACATGACCCGGAAGCTGTATGCCGGCTCCCTCAGCCCACAGAGCAAGATGAGCGCCGCAACCCCAGAGACGGCCACGACTAGACCTAATGGTCAGGGGTCCCTTTACCTTTACCTAGTTACAGGCAATACCCTCCCCTTTACATACTTGCAAACACTCCATTCCACTGCTCCTACCCTACCCCTGTTCTGCCCTTTGAAGGAAGTTTCAGGTACATCTTTATGACATCTCCCGGTCACTTCTGGGTTCAGCGTAATGCATGTCTACAAGGTTGCACATATAGTGAACGTGTGTCAACAGTGGGGCTGCCTGTACAAGCATTGCCAGAAAAGAAAGCATTGAGGAAGTTGTGCACATGGAAAAGGGAGTAGCAGAAAATGACAATTGATCTACCCCCAAACACAAAAAACAAATTGTCTGCAGTCCTGAGTGGAGCAGTTTGGAGCCCGATTTCCCCAAACTTATTGGATTATTTGCATACAGTCGTACAATGGAAGTCGAACGGAATCCGTTCTGGAAGTTGGTTCAACTTTCAAAATGTTTGAAAACCAAACTGTGGCCAATCAGAAGCTGCGGAAGCCCCCTCAGTGTGGTGCCAGTGTGGTATAGTGGTTAAGAGTGGTAGCCTCGTAATCTGGGGAACCGGGTTCGCGTCTCCGCTCCTCCACATGCAGCTGCTGGGTGACCTTGGGCTAGTCACACTTCTTTGAAGTCTCTCAGCCCCACTCACCTCACAGAGTGTTTGTTGTGGGGGAGGAAGGGAAAGGAGAATGTTAGCCGCTTTGAGACTCCTTAAAGGGAGTGAAAGGCGGGATATCAAATCCAAACTCTTCTTCTTCTCAGATGTTCGGATTCGAAAAAAACGTTTGCAAACCAGAAGAATAACTTCTGGGTTTGTGGCGTTTGGGAGACAAAACACCCGAGTTCCAGGGCGTTAGGGATTCAAGATATGACTGTTTTGGTAAACCTGAATTTAAAAAGGGAAATGTACAGAGGCATGTTGTTTGAGGGTAGGTGTTATGTACTGAGCTGAATCCTAGAATAGGATCCAGAAGGCAGCTGTCTGATTGGTCCACAGGACCCACCCAATCCAGCTCCAGGTGGAAGTGAATCAGCAACCTGATTGGCCTGCAGGAGCAGCCAATCAGGCTCCTGGATGAAGTGAATCAGCCAATCAGGCTTCTGGAGGAGGTGAATCCACATCCTGATTAGCCTACAGGAGCAGCCCAGAATTAGCCAATCACACGGGGCCTATCGTGTAAATAATGTATATATAGCTAGACGTTTTGGGGAAAGTTTCATTCATTGCTACTATGAGCTGAATAAAGAGCATGAAATTCACTCTCGACTCCAAGTATATTTCAGTAACACTACATGGACCAAGCAAATCAGTGCATTTTTTCTGGGGGGTACAGTATCAGCACCTTCCCCCTCCCCCCAAATGTTACAAGTGTGGCACTCTGGTGTGGAGAGACTGATCAGGATGAAGAAGCTGACCCATGTATGGTTTAGGGTTTGGGAGAGGAAGTAATCATGGTGGGGTCAACCAGGATGTTGGATGCTGAGCTAGTGAATAGGAAAAAACACGCACTATTTGCCCAAGTTCCAGCCATAAGCAACAAAAACAACCCCTGTGCTAGAACCCAGTTGGTTGCACAAACATTTTCTATTCATATTTCCAGTTACATTGAGTAGCCTGAAATGACTCAGAATGCCAATAAGCTGTACATTTGCATGAATAATCCCTAATAACTTTTGAGTCATGCACAAAACTGAATGTTAAATACAGGTTCCAAGGGCTGGTATGGAGCGCAAGTGAATTGACCGTGCTGAAAAGGAACACCGCCCCTAGGACTTCACAACCTCCCCACTTGACACTTCTAACACAATTACTCCAAAATTGTTTGTGCCTAACTTGTAATTGGGAGAAAATTGGAATTGATTATTTATCCACCTTGAATTACAGCTGCTTTGAGAAGAAAATGGCCGGTCCACTTCTGAGTCACCGTTTTTCACCTTGAAGGTTGGTGTTAGTATGCAAGCGGCACAGCTGAATGTTTTTTCCAAGAGATCTTTTGTAGAGAGGTCCACCCAAAGTAGCTGTGCTTTTCAGAACAGGGTGATGGGAAGTAGAATCATAGAACTATAGAGCTGGCAGGGGCTACAAGAGTCATCTAATCCAACCATCTGCAATATGAGAATCTTTCACCCAACGCAGGGCTGAAACCTACGATCCTGGGATTAAGAGTCTCATGCTCTCAGGGGTCAGCAAACTTTTTCAGCAGGGGGCCGGTACACTGTCCCTCAGACCTTGTTGGGGGCCGGACTATATTTTGGAAGGGGGAAAAAATGAACAAATTCTTATGCCCCACAAATAACCCAGAGATGCATTTTAAATAAAAGGACTCATTCTACTCATGTAAAAACATGCTGATTGTCCGCGGGCTGGATTTATTTATTTAATTAATTTTTTAAAAAAAGGATTCATCTTTTATTATTTTATTCACATAATATACATTCTGTACAATAAACAACTCCAAAATAAACAGACAACTCCAAAATAAAACCATATGTAACAAAACCACCAGTATTATGTTTTCATTTACACTGATCTCCTCTCCGATACCTTTACTTGATATTTCTTGCTGCTTTCTGCTTTCCTTATAGACTCTTTATGAAAATTTAAATCTCTTAAATCCTATACCAATCTTTAACAGTTTCAATCAATCCCTTCACCTCCCTCCCCAACAGCCCAGTACCTCCCTCCACCTGTGTACAGGCCGGATTTAGAAGGCGATTGGGCCGGATCCGGCCCCCGGGCCTTAGTTTGCCTACCCATGCTCTACCTACTGAGTAAGTTCAGGTTTTTGGCCCAGGAATCATTGTGCTCCCCCTTCATGGGAACCCTTTCAAACTTCTAAATATCATGTCCAGTTTTTCCTGTGTTGTAGGAACTGCTCTCTCTCTCCTTTCCTTCATCCTGCAACATCTACATGCACAGGAGGTGGGGAAGTTAATTTCAAGCAGTCCTGTCATGTAAGGTAGAACACTGCTGCTGCAATGCTCTCCCAGCTGCAGGTGAGAGATTGCACTGTTGAGAGTAGAAGAAACGCTAGGTCAGATGGGTGCACCTACTGCCGCCAGATGTCACAGACGGGCTGGATGCAGTTGGGGAACCCGCAGGGGAAGAAAGCTCAGAGCCGAGGGATTGGTGGTGGGATGATGATGTGTGGTCAGAAGGAGAAGAGGGAGATGACAGGGAGGAGGAGGTGTCAGAAGCTGAAGAGGCAACAGGGTTTAGTGAGCAAGAAGAGGCTGGAGCAGAGAGCAGTCCAGATTCAGAGGATGGAGAGGAGGGGTCAGTGGTGGACCAACATTTTGGGGGCCCTGAAGCTTGAACTCTGCAACCAAAAATGAGGTTGGAGTAACCACTGTTATCTTCTTCAGTGGGGTTGTTCCATGACAGATCACCACATTTATTTATTTTTTAAATTAACTACTACACCCCAGATTTTGCTTTAAATTCCTGTACTCCACTTTTACAACATTTGTGCTATTGACTCTTGCTGAGTTGTTGTTGTTTTTTTAACAAGTGGTTGAAACTTTTTGGATAGAAGATATTAAAAAAATGTTTCAGATTCTCATTTTAGAACATTAACCCCTGCCAAATCTAGTTCTGTTTTTGTTATGTACTGACGTTCTCACCCTGGGCCAGCAGGGGGATACTGTAAATAGTTTTCACTCAGGTCCACATATGCAAATAAGGAATTGAAAGTGACATTCAGTGATTGGATAGTTACAGAAAGTTGTTACTGTTGCGTTGTAGTGGAGCTCTATATAAGCAGGCTGGCTGAACCCTTCAGTTCAGTTCAGTTCTGTTCTGTGAATAAACAAGAGCTGTTTGAAGAACTGCTGTGTCATCTGATATGTTCACCCACAACTTAACAGCTTTTATACGGGCAGTTTATCTCTTTGGGATGACTCTGTTTTTAACTGCTGCAAAGGGTTCCAGCTGCATTGGAAGGCTGGGGTATAAGTTTTCTGAGCAAACAAAAAGGAATCCTTGTTACAGGAAGCCAAATATTTCTAAGAATCCTTAAAATGGCGGAGGAGTGCAGTGAAGAAATCATTGGGCAGTTGCTGAAGAATGCCATGTGCCTTATTTGGAAGAAGAAGAAGAAGAAGAAGAGTTTGGATTTGATATCCCACCTTTCACTCTCTTTAAGGAGTCTCAAAGCGGCTAACATTCTCCTTTCCCTTCTTCCCCCACAACAAACACTCTGTGAGGTGAGTGGGGCTGAGAGACTTCAGAGAAGTGTGACTGGCCCAAGGTCACTCAGCAGCTGCATGTGGAGGAGCGGGGACGCGAACCCGGTTCCCCAGATTACAAGACTACCGCTCTTAACCACTACACCACACTGGCTCTCTCACACTGGAGCACCTAGATTGTTTGCAGGAAGTCAAAGTGAGCTTAAATTAAACCAGCGAGAGAGTTCAATATTGGTCCTGGCTGCTACTACACCAGGTGCCAACTGAAAAGTATCTCAAAATGCTGTCGGCAACAACAGCAGATTGGCAACCGTGAAGGGAACTAGAAGGGGGACTCGTCGGTTTTGCTTCATTAAATAGATAAATAATGGTTGATTGTTTTTATTTGGTGCATTTGCCGGCTTGCATCAATTGCTTGGACAACATGGCTAAGCTGTCGTGATGTCTGTTCCGGTGGGAGCTCATTACTGAAGGGTTAGTCGCTCAATGAATGCCTTCGGATATTTTGTTTAGAAACTTTTGGTTTTTGAAAAAGAATGCTTTTCCAAAGAATTGCTGCTTAAATTTCTGTCTGATCATGCAGAAAGCACAAGGGGGGAGGGGCGGGAGAGAGATAGTGCAGCCTTTTTGTGAATGAAAGATGATTTTTTGTGAATGAGTTCTGCAAATGGAAAATGATCACTTTTCTCTTTGTGTCTCTGCTACGCAGCAAAAGGTAGCTAAAGATCTTTTATCCCGGGTTTTCCTTGACCCATAAGATTGTACCCTAAATTGGTATCTGTTTGCATCATACTGTTTTAGTGGGTTCTATTCTTTTCTTCTTTAAAAGAGTTAAATAAAGCATAACCTACAAAAAATAAAATTAAATCTTGCATGCTGTTTCACACGATGACCACCAGATGCTTGCTACACATGATGTGACTGTACCGTACTTTTCTTCTATAAGACACCCCTATGTATAAGACGCCCCCTATTTTGGGGGACTCAAATTTAAGAAAATGGGACAGAGATGGCACAGAGTTGTTGTGGTTTTTTTGCGGAGGATTGCCCACATGCATCGCTAAATCTGCCTCCCATCTGTCCCATCGCCGGCAGAGGCTGCCAATTGCCCGCACAACTACTGGAGCATCAGCCAATCAACACCACCCATTGATGCAGCAACCATTAACACGCACAATAGCCGCTGACAGCCTTGGCAGCAACCAATCAAACGTCCACCCTATGCACTACCCATGTGTAAGACGACCCCCACTTTTTAGCATGATTTTTGATGAAAAAAAAACATAGTCTTATACATGGAAAAGTACGGTATTTATGTAAAGGTTCAAAGTTTTCTCCCCTCACCATGGAAAATACCTTCCCTGCAGATGTTTTGTAATACACCAAGTGACCCTGGCTATTTCATACTATTACATGCAACCCCAAATCTCCAAGTGGTGTGAGACACCAGGAGTACCAGGAGCACTTGAATCCAGGGTCTGTGTTTCGTTTTGGATAGTGAGGGGCAGCGAAGACTGTGATGTATTTGGTTTATTTACACATAAGTCTACCATGGAGAGATTTCCACCACTATATTCCAAGAAGCTCTGGCTTCTCCCATAGCCAAAGCATTGGATTCAAAACAGACATCAGCATTCTGCTTTTTTTACTCTCTCGGTCTCTAACCCACTGCTGAGTAACTTTGTTCCTTAGCTCCTGAATGTTATTCTAAACCAGGCTTCCTCAACCTCAGCCCTCCAGATGTTTTTGGCCTACAACTCCCATGATCCCTAGCTAGCAGGACCAGTGGCCAGGGATGATGGGAATTGTAGTCTCAAAACATCTGGAGGGCCAAGGTTGAGGAAGCCTGTTCTAAACCCTAACTTCCCCTAAAACACTGACATTTTCTTTTAAACCAAACCCTCAGTTGAGGGGGGGGGACTGACACATTTGCAAATCACCTCTGTTAAGTTGTGGGTGAACATATCAGACGACACAGCGATTCTTCAAACAGCTCTTGTTTATTCACAGGCCAGGACAGAATTGAACTGAAGGGTTCAGTCAGCCTGCTTATATGGAGCTCCAGTACAATGTAACTGTAACAAGTTTCTAAAGCTATCCAATCACTGAATGTCACTTTCGATCCCTTATTTGCATAACTATCTACAGTATCCCCCTGCTGGCCCAGGGTGAGAACTTCAGTTCATAACAACCTCAAAAGGAAATTACCTGAGTTTGTTAGCTTTAACACTTGGCTTAATTAAAGGATTAACAAGGCCTAGTACACAGCTAAAATCTTCTTCTCTGGCCATCACTTGTAGCCAAGTAAGATTGTTTTCCATAAACACGGTTTTAACAATGAGTCTGTGTGGTGTAGTGGTTAAGAGCGGTAGTCTTGTAATCTGGGGAACCGGGTTCGCGTCTCCGCTCCTCCACATGCAGCTGCTGGGTGACCTTGGGCTAGTCACACTTCTCTGAAGTCTCTCAGCCCCACTCACCTCACAGAGTGTTTGTTGTGGGGGAGGAAGGGAAAGGAGAATGTTAGCCACTTTGAGACTCCTTAAAGGGAGTGAAAGGCGGGATATCAAATCCAAACTCCTCCTCCTCCTCCTCCTCCTCCTCCTCCTCCATGACTGTGGAGGCCAATTCTGGATCCACACATCCTTCCACATTGGAGACATTGGTTTCTGGGTGGGAGTTGATCACGGTGTGAATTTGCCAATGTGCCTTCCTCTTAGCATGTTTCTCCCTTGCGTCCTGAGTTCGAGTGTCTTCAAAGCCCATGGCACCTTGGGTAAAGGCTGTTCTCCAACTGGAGCACTTGCAGGCCAGTGTTTCCCAGTTGTCTGTGTTTATACTACATTTTTTAAGATTTGGCTTGAGAGTGTCTTTAAACCTCTTTTGTTGACCACCAGCATTATGCTTTCCATTTTGAAGTTCGGAATAGAGTAGTTGCTTTGGAAGATAATAATCAGGTATACGCACAACATGACCAGTGTAACAAAGTTGATGTTAAAGAATACACACTGGGTTTGGCTTAATACACACATGAGTAGCTATCACCTCCAAGGAAATTAGCGTTGACACCCCAAACCCTGATTAACTTCTAGCACCTATAAATTGGTAATAATACGTCAGGGGTAGGCAACCTAAGGCCCATGGGCCACAAGCAGCCCACAGGGATCGTTTAACTGGCCCCACGAGACTCCCCCAAACCAAACTGCCTGCTCGGCGAGTTCCTGCCCCTGCGCTAAACCGGCGTAGTGTGGCACGGGAACTTGCTTCCGTGGCACTGGAAATTGAATCTGTGGAGACGCCAATGCCGAAAATCGCGGGCACTTGCGTGCAATTCGGCCCACGGAGGGATCTGTACTGGAATGAACCGCCCCAGGCGAGGTAAACTTTGCCGACCCCTGCAATACGTCTATTGAAATCACCTGGGGATGTGACCTGGATTTAGCTGAACCAGCTCAAAACACTATACACATTCCTTTTAAGGAAGATGGAGAGGAATAAGAACACAGTGATCTCTTGAGCAGGTCAGGCTAAGGAAAACAATGGACTCCGGCTGTGCCAGGAGATTTCCGCATCCTGGTTGAGTGACAAACAATTTGGATCAGTGGGAGGCAAATTACTTTAGCAGTCTTGACTCTCGGGGGAGTGCCATATTTGCAAAGATCAAACAGTGCTCCGTGGAAACTTGTGGACTAGAGTCAATGGACCTGCAGTTGTGCAGATCCTTTTTCTAGACATGGGAGAGGATGGAGAAGGGAAGACGAGACAAGGCCAGACAGAAAAAATGGGAATGAGTCATATGTAGATATCGTATAATATTGAGGTCTGTTCCCAGAGTTCCTTGAGAAGAGGGGCTGGCAATTAAACCACTGAGAGAACTGCAATTCTCTGAGGGAAATAGGGCATAATAATAATAATAATAATAATAATAATAATAATAATAATACAGTGGTGCCCCGCAAGACGAATGCCTCGCAAGACGGAAAACCCGCTAGATGAAAGGGTTTTCCGTTTTTCAATGCGCTTCGCAGGACGAATTTCCCTATGGGCTTGCTTCGCAAGACGAAAATGTCTTGCGAGTCTTGAGATTTTTTTCCGCTCCCCAACCCCTTTTTCTAAGCTGCTAAACCGCTAATAGCCTTTTAGCAGCTAATCCGCTAATCCCTTAAGCCTTTAATAGCCGCTAATAGCCGCTAAACCGCTAATAGCGCTAATCCGCTAATCCGCTAATAGGGTTGCTTCGCAAGACGAAAAAACCGCTAGACGAAGAGACTCGCAGAACGAATTAATTTCGTCTTGCGAGGCACCACTGTAATTGCAATTTACATACCACCCTTTATCAGAAGATCCCAGGGCGGTGTGCAACATTAAAAGCACATTGCAGAACATCAATGATAAAAACATAATAAAAAACATACTGATGGACAGCCTAATAATAATATAGTCATCATAACAGTCCACTCATGCCTACTTTCACAAGCCATAGATTATTTAATAGCCATAGGCTTGGGTACAAAGGAATGTTTTTGGCTGGCACCTAAAGGCATGTAAGTGATGACACCAGGCAAACGTCTCTGGGGAGAGCATTGTGCACTTGGGGAGCCACTACAGAAAAGGTCCTCTTTGTTGTTTAGTCGTGTCCAACTCTTCGTGACCCCATGGACCAGAGCACGCCAGGCACTCCTGTCTTCCACTGCCTCCTGCAGTTTGGTCAAACTCATGCTGGTAGCTTTGAGACCACTGTCCAACCATCTTGTCCTCTGTCGTCCCCTTCTCCTTGTGCCTGCCATGTTTCCCAACATCAGGGTCTTTTCCAGGGAGTCTTCTCTTCTCATGAGGTGGCCAAAGTATTGGAGCCACAGCTTCAGGATCTGTCCCTCAGGGCTGATTTCCTTCAGAATGGATCGGTTTGATCTTCTTGCAGTCCATGGGACTCTCAAGAGTCTCCTCTAGCACCAGAATTCAAAAGCATCAATTCTTCGGTGATCAGCCTTCTTTATGGTCCAGCTCTCACTTCCATACATCACTACATACCTTTGTTGGCAAGGTGATGTCTCTCAGTACCCTCAATAAACTACAATTCCCAGGATTCTTTCGAGGAAGCCCTAGTTTTAAAAGTGATATGTGATCTGTCTCTTTTATGTATAGAGTTCTACCGAGGCTTGATGACTATTGACGCAAGCATGTCCTGCTTCTATGTAACAGGGATGGTGACAACCTTCTTCCAGCCTAGGGACCACGTACCCTTCTGAGTCAACTTCCTAGGGCCACAGACCTGAGGTGGGTGGAGCCAAAGGCAGAAGTGGGAGGAGCAACAGATGGAAGCTTCACCTTTGTTGAAGTAGCTTTCTACTAGCAAGCAAGAGGGACTGAGTTCAAGCACCTATGCCAGCTGGGCAAAGACATTCAAGGAGGGCATAAAGTAGGGTTGGGAGAGGAAAGAGTTCCCAGATAGGAAGATCGACATTCAGCCCCTGGCCATGACGGTCCTCATCCCTGCTCTATAATACCAATAATAAAGAAGCATGATTCATCTTTTCCCACGCAATTCTTTTTAATAGTCCAGAGTTGAGTCTAGTTTTAAGTGTTAGACATACCCTAATTACTGTTTACGATTCTGCAAAATACAAGGCCAAATTCATGACAATATATGGATTATCCCCATCATTAACGCCAGAGGCTTTTATGAAAATAAGAGAATTTGTTGTTGTTGTTTTTCAGAAGAGGTGGTTCACTGCATGCATCGGAAGCCAATTAGTATTCCACCAGCAAGACAATAGATGTCAGTGCATCTTTTACTCTGCATATGTGGGTTGCCAACACACCCCTTTATGTAACTGGCATTTGTGAGCAAAGACCACAGACCAGGGAGAAATAAAGCTGTGGGGTGAACAGATTCGTTAGTGTGTCAGGTTTTAATAGCCTTTGCTGTAGCATTCTAATTACAGGGTAACGTTGTTCTTCAGGAATGATGGTGGGTGAAGAAACTCTCGCATACGGTGACTTTGAATGCAGGGACCGTGAACCCCCTAAAATATCAGAAACTGCTAGAACTGTTCTGAAGATGGGGCATGGAGTCAACAAACCCATTTCACAAAGGGCTGGAGCTCTATAAGGGGGACGGAGGCAACTTCTACGAATAATAAAAAAAGAGGGAGACAACTTATTTATTTAAAGCATTTTGTTTTACTCCACTCTTCAGCTGAAAAGACTCCCAGAGAGGCTTGCTTAAAACCAGACGGTTCCTGCCCACAACCTTACAATAATAAGACATGACACAAAAGGGGAAATGGATGGAGAGGGAAATGAAGGGGGGAAGAAAATCAAATGTAGGCACCAGTTCTTTCAGGCTTCCCAGGGCTATCTGGTTAGTCACTGTGAGAACAGGAGCAAGTACTCTGGGATAGCTCAGTTGGTGGAGCATGAGACTCTTAATCTCAGGGCTGTGGGTTTTGAGCCTCTTGTTGGGCAAAAGATTCCTGCATTGCAAAAGGTTGGACTAGAAAATGGCTCTCGTGGTCTGTTCCAACTCTATGATTCCAAGTCAGGTCTATGTGACTTCCCTTACATAACTTTATAACCACTGCTCCATAGCAATTGTTGCTGTACAATTCCATTCACCATATAGAGGGGTTTATGAAGCACTTCTGTATCCTTCTGCTGTGCTGAAGAAGAATTCCACGAAACACTGGGTATATCCGGAATCGCTATTCACTACGTCTGTTTGCGGAACACTTCGGCAGCGTTGGACGTCATAAAACAAAGTTTTACAGCTGGTTTTCACCAAATAAGAATCTGACCCATTGCTTCTTTCAGAGACTTGCATAGCCTACAAAGTATTTCAGAGACCTATAAGACTTAGGTTTATTTGGTTCTACGCTTTCAAGAGAATCCATCAAGAGTGCATATTTTGGGACTTTCAGAGATTTAGAAGATTTCTGTTTATTTGGTTTTGCAGAGAGTGCATATTTCATATATGTCATATTGTTCAATGTTCTGTATAGATTATATAAAGAGTTTATACAGTGGTACCTCAGGTTACATACGCTTCAGGTTACATACACTTCAGGTTACAGACTCCGCTAACCCAGAAATAGTGCTTCAGGTTAAGAACTTTGCTTCAGGATGAGAACAGAAATCGTGTTCTGGTGGCGCGGCGGCAGCAGGAGGCCCCATTAGCTAAAGTGGTGCTTCAGGTTAAGAACAGTTTCAAGTAAAGTACGGACTTCCGGAACGAATTAAGTACTTAACCTGAGGTACCACTGTATTGACATTACATTGTTGTACTTGGTCATCGTGTTGCCTTTGGATATTACTACTATGTGACTTCCCAGCTTCAGCGGACACTGGTCTAAGCCTCTTGTTCTCTTGTACTCACCAGTGATATCAGCCTCTTCTGGAAAAATCTCCAGTTAGTTTCTGTGGCAACCAGCCGCTACTCTTTGGTCATGCAAAGAGATACTTAACAGACTGGGCTAGAGCCTTCAACTTACCAAAGACACTGATTTGACCACTTTAGTAGCCTGCCTTCCTACAGAATTCCATCTTACATATAAAAAACTGCACGCTTGACTAAGACCCCCAAAGATGACATCCAGACTCACCTTCCAACCGTAACAGTATAAATGTCCATTTAGAAACAATTACTAGAATTTAATTTTCACAGAGGGACGCGGGTGGCGCTGTGGGTAAAAGCCTCAGCGCCTAGGGCTTGCCGATCGAAAGGTCGGCGGTTCAAATCCCCGCGGCGGGGTGCGCTCCCGTCGTTCGGTCCCAGCGCCTGCCAACCTAGCAGTTCGAAAGCACTCCCGGGTGCAAGTAGATAAATAGGGACCGCTTACTAGCGGGAAGGTAAACGGCGTTTCCGTGTGCGGCTCTGGCTCACCAGAGCAGCGATGTCACGCTGGCCACGTGACCCGGAAGTGTCTTTGGACAGCGCTGGCCCTCGGCCTCTTGAGTGAGATGGGCGCACAACCCTAGAGTCTGTCAAGACTGGCCCGTACGGGCAGGGGTACCTTTACCTTTACCTTTAATTTTCACAGAAGCCAATTAATTTCACCTCCAAATAAACTCTTCAAGTTAATCTGCAACCCACCCCACATCCCCCATGTCAGTTGCTTCCAATTAATTTGTCACCAAATAATTTTCCACTCAAATCCTGCTCCAAAATCAATTCCCGTTCATTTCTTTCTCCCCTTTCATCATTATACCTGTCCACAAAACAAAAAAAAGAAAACAAGTAGAGTGTAAATTTCCATTTTGATGAGGAAACAGGAGAAAACATGAAAGTTACAGTACAAAACCTACAAGAGATTAAGCAACAATGAAATGTATAAAATAAGCAGCAGCAGCAGCAACAACAACAGTACATTCATTCCAATGACTTAAAAGATAAAAGACCTGAGGGTCAGTTTGGAAGCGATCATAGGTTATCTTTAGAATGTGGAGCAAAGCCAGTTCAAATAGTTTCTACTTTCCTGGCTTGGGAGAAAGTCTGTGAGTCAGCAGCCGACCATCTGACTGACAGCAGCTCTTTCAGTCATTGTTTCTACACTTGCATCAAGACATACAAATTAGCAGATACATAATTTTTACAAATCTGTGCCCTCATTTCTCATCTCTTTTGGTTCTGCATTTCCTTGGGGGGCGGGATTTGTAAGTGGCCATGCAGGTGGCGCTGTGGGTTGAACCACAGAGCCTAAGACTTCCCGATCAGAAGGTCGGCGGTTCGAATCCCCGCGATGTGGTGAGCTCCCGTTGCTCGGTCCCTGCTCCTGCCAACCTAGCAGTTTGAAAGCACGTTAAAGTGCAAGTAGATAAACAGGTCCCGCTCTGGCGGGAAGGTAAACGGCATTTCCATGCGCTGCTCTGGTTCGCCAGAAGCGGCTTAGTCATGCTGGCCACATGACCCGGAAGCTGTACACCGGCTCCCTCGGCCAATAAAGTGAGATGAGCGCCGCAGCCCCAGAGTCGGCCACGACTGGACCTAATGGTCAGGGGTCCCTTTACCTTTACCCTAATCTTAAGGAATGTGGAGGCAATGGGATTTCCAAAGTTGCTACCATATGGAACCTGACACCTGGACAACGTAAATGTATTCTTCACGCCCTTACTATGGCCAAAGGAGTGATACTGATGCACAGGAAAGCTAAGTGTAAGGCTCCATTTAATCAACCCATTGAAGAGAGGACTACACTTGCGACTTACGAACGGATTTCTTATAGACGTAGCCTTTGTGTGGACAAGTATAATGACATTTGGAAAGCATTTATACATAATGTAGTAGGTTAAAAATAAACACGAATCTATTTGGGTAATTATAATACCTATACATTAGATAAGTACATCTGGAATTGTAATTGTTAATATTTAGAAATTTGCACTAAAATGCTGATGGATTTCATGAGGTTGTTATCTATCTATCATCTATCTATCTATCTATCTATCTATCTATCTATCTGAGACAGTCATCCTATCCACTTGCCTGACAGTACAGTGGTGCCTCGCAAGATGAAATTAATTCGTTCTGCGAGTTTTTTTGTCTTGTGAATTTTTTCATCTTGGGAAGCACCACTGTGTATTGACGGTTTCCCATAGGAATGCATTGGCGGTTTTTAAAAAAAGGCGCAAGACGTTTTCGTCTTGCGAAGCAAGCCCATAGGGAAATCCGTCTTGCGAAGCAACTCAGAAAATGAAAAACTCTTTCGTCTTGCGAGTTTTTCGTCTTCCGAGGCATTCGTCTTGCGAGGTACCACTGTATATCTTATTGAACTCTGTAGCATTTAATATCTGTGTTGACATGTAGAGGTTCACAATCTTAAGGATTTCCTTTTGACTCTCATAGCACACTCCTTTTGCAATGCAAATACATCAAGACTGGCTTAAATCTTTCAGGGCTATGGAAATTCAATGTGCAGGACTCCGAACACTTGAGATGTACTATAAGAATGTCAAGTATAATGAGTGGCAAAGCTGCATGTGATAATCACCTCTCTGCTTCTGTGCAATTCAGAAAACCTTAAGATGACACAAATTAATGAGGAGCAGGGGGGAACCTTCAGTTCCCTTCTCCTACATTTCAAGGCAACATATGCTTATTTCCCAAGAGCACCTGTAGCTCTTATTATTTTGAAATATTCAAAAGGGATCCACAATGAAGCTGTTATAAGAATTTAAGGTCTTAAATATATAAATTAAATGTTCATAAATGTACAAGGCAAACACGTACATAAATATATAAACCACATGTCTGAAACAGTACAGGAAGACAGTCCTGAAACCATTTTGACTCTTCCAGTGGCCACAAATACTCCTCTGCAGTTTGGATGGAAATGGGAAAACCCTCCCCAGTGTCTCTGAGCTCACAAATCCTGCCTTAAGGGCACATTTAAGATATGAAGGGGGTGAGTCTGTGGCCTGGACTCAGGAATTAAGTATATATCATCACAAAAGAATGGCCAGGATGCCCAGGTAATCCAATCACTGACCATTAACAAGTTTCCTGCCAAACAGGATTTCTGCTGTAGACTGCCTCCTATGATGTATCTCTGCTGTAGACCGCCCCTTCAGTGATGTATGTATGATGTATTGGGGGGCGGGTGGTCTTGAGCGACAGGGCGGGCAATTCCAAAAGTCTATATAAGAGCTTGCACACCATTGTTCTGGGTTACTCCTCCCTCCTGCATGTGATGAGTGAGGACCGTGTTGCAACAGTTTAATAAAGATCAGCCTTACTAGCTGCTTTGCTTCTCAGTATTCTCTGGCTGGCCTCTGTTATTTTCTCCTACCAATAGGGAACCCACTTAAGGACTCTTGGATACCCCATAAGGGAAAAAGGGCAGATTTTGTTTACAACAGAGCTCTTAAAATAAGCTGCTGATACCCCGCATTGAATTATTTCTTAACTTGATCTTTGTTGAGGTATGCAAAACTTTATTTTTTAAAAAAAACCAAAATATGCAAGGTAGGCTCAGTTAACACGGGCGTAACAAGGAGTTTTTTTGGGGGGCCAGGCCTTTTGTTGGGGGCGGGAGGGGGGAGAAGCTCAGTTTGCTATGTATTTTTATTGATTGGGGGGCAGCTGCCCCTCCCCTGGCTACACCCATGGCTCAGTGTACCCCTGTTTCTTTAAGAGTAGCTTATTGTACTTGCACCCAAAAATAATTGTGCACAGGACTGAAGCTACTTGAGCAAAATCCCTTTGGATTCAGCATGGCTTATTTCTGAAGTAATGATTGGGTTGCAAGCTCACAATCTTTTGTACACTTGTTTAGGAAAAACACCCATTGAACATCTGTGCAGCACAGTTTATGCACTGAACTTAATGGGGCTTGTTTGCATGGTTGAATAAGCGCATGGTGCATGTACCCCTCTTTCCCCCCCTTTTAGGTTTTAAAAAAGCCAGGCTGTTGTACAAATCCTATGCACTTACCTGGGAGTAAGCCTCAGTTAACATGGAGGACTTATTTCCGAATAAGCATATATATATATATATATATATATATATATATGCCCGTACTATAAGCACAATAATGTTACCCCACAGCCTGATAAGCCCTGAAAATTAACTGTTTACAAAGCAATTGCCAAATCATATACAATAGCTAGCATCAAACAATTAAACAACATACATATACTTCAATAAGCCTCAGCAAACTTAGACAAACACTGTACTAAATATGTATAAAATAATCACCAATTTCCCCTGCCCCGCCCCCCTGGTAAGATACAAGGTTTCAGAAGAGTTTGTTCTAAAATGCATATACTGTGGTTTAAAATCTGGATGTGGACCTATGATAGTCCTTTTTAAGACTACAGCTTACTCTCTCATTTCCCTCTTACAAGACATCCTGGCTACCTTAATGTTTCATTACTTGTGGGGTGAGTCACCTCCCCTGAGAAAGATGTCTACCTGTTTGTGGGGTTGAGATTTCCCATAGTACTTTGAGCTATAAGTAAGGTGAGAGTCTTCATACTGTTTTTAAAAGAGGAGTGAGTGTAAAGTAGCAGCTCTTTTGCAGAGATGCTTTTCCCAGCACTGATAGTTTTCATTTTGTTGTGCTTTCTTCAGCTGATATGGCTTCTTCTGCAATTCTCTCTGAAGGTAATCCCGCAAATTAAGTGGGTTATTTATTTAAAACAGTTTTGATCCTGGATAGCTCAGTTGGTTAGACCATGGTGCTGATAATGCCAAGGTTGCAGGTTCGATCCCTGTATGGACCAGCTGCATATTCCTGCATTGCAGGGGGTTGGACTAGATGATCCTCAGGGTCCCTTCCAACTCTACAGTGCTATGCTATGCTATGCTATGGGCCTGTTACCGTTGCTAGTATTTTAGATTTTGGGTTCTTTGTGTATTCTCAAACAAGCCCCTGGGCTCATTCACAAATTTAACGCTAATTAAAGGGGCCATTGTTTTGCTTGTTACTATGTCGTGTATTTGTGTGTGTTTACATTGCAAACTGCCCTGTGATCCTTGGATGAAGAGCGTCATAGAAATTTAATAAAACACTGCTTGTCTTTTTAATTTTTTTAAAAAATATGTTTCAGTTGCCAAGTCGTTCTGGCTGCTTGTGAAATGGGAGATTTATAATAATACAAATGTATTTGTGTGTATATATATGTATAAAATGTATGTGAGAAACAGACACTAGAGAAGTAGCACATAGTATCCCTGAGATTTGGAGTTTTATGTGAGAGAGAAAACAGCTGTCTTGGGCCACAACATCCAATAAAAAGAAAGGCCCTTCTAGGGTTTACTTCAAAGAGCCTCGCTGGCTGTGGAATTTTCCTCCCTCCACTACACAGAGAAATGGCAGTCTGTCTTGTGCCCTCTCTAGCCCCCATGCGCCTCTATGGTAAGCCGCTGTCCTCGAGCCCAGCGGGAGGGGGGAACCTGAACCGGCTTTGTAGACGCATGCGCAGCAGTTGCTGCGGCGCTGGGGCTCCACATTGGCGGAAGGAGTCGTGGAGCGAACCATAGAGAGGGCAGAGATGGAGACGGCGGCAAGAGAAGAATTAGGTACGTACCTTTATGTTTGCCGGGTGGCGGAGGGGATTGAATGGGTGGTTGGGGGAGTAACTCTGATCCTTAATGGGGAGAAGTGTTGGGAGTACGGGGAGTGGGGGGGGGGTGTTTTTATCTCCCCTTTTTTTGTTTCCTTATCACCCCTCTTCGCCCGTCATGGTTTGCCCCGTTCGCGTTTGCTGTATCCGAGGAGTCGGGAGAGACCATCATGTTTGGAGGGGTGTGGGGGGACGCTGGTTTGAACCGAGCCCCTTCCCCAGCTTAGCCTGGGCTGGCGCTGCAGCCTCGGGAGGGTGAGGGGAGGCCGGTGCGTTGGAGTTAGCAAAAGCCGCCTTTGCTTTTAACTCTTGCAGGGGGATTGCAATGTGTTTGAAAAGGAGGGGGGATGGGGAACCGTATTTTTATTGTATTTACTTCATTTAATAAGATTTATACTCCTCTTGAGTGTGAAAAACAAAACACCTCAAGGCGGTTTGCAAAACCCTCAAGGGCGGTTTACAAAAGACAAAACTGTAAAGGCAGCGACTTTTAAACGTGCAAAAGGTTGAAATCAGATTAAAGGGACCTCAGCTTTCCAAGCACCTGGGTAGCTTTGCCTGAACAAGAATGTTTCTAGCGAGCGCCAAAAAACAGAGCGGTGAAGGTGCCTGTTTGATTTCAATAGGCAGCGAGTTCCAAAGTGCAGGCGCTGCTGCACTAAGTGATTGGATTCCTTCCAGTAGCACCTTAGAAACCAACTAAGTTTGTTATTGGAATGAGCTTTGGTGTGCATGCAGCCAGTGTGGTGTAGTGGTTAAGAGCGGTAGTCTCGTAATCTGGTGAACCGGGTTCGCGTCTCCGCTCCTCCACATGCAGCTGCTGGGTGCCCTTGGGCTAGTCACACTTCTCAGAAGTCTCTCAGCCCCACTCACCTCACATAGTGTTTGTTGTGGGGGAGGAAAGGAAAGGAGAATGTTAGCCGCTTTGAGACTCCTTAAAGGTAAAGGGACCCCTGACCATTAGGTCCAGTTGTGGATGACTCTGGGGTTGCGGCGCTCATCTTGCTTTATTGGCCGAGGGAGCCGGCATACAGCTTCCGGGTCATGTGGCCAGCATGACTAAAGCCTCTTCTGGCGAACCAGAGCAGTGCATGGAAACACTGTTTACCTTCCTGCTGGAGCGGTACCTATTTATCTACTTGCACTTTGAGGTGCTCTCAAACTGTTAGGTTGGCAGGAGCAGGGACCGAGCAACGGGAGCTCACGCCATCGCGGGGATTCGAACCGCTGACCTTCTGATCAGCAAGTCCTAGGCTCTGTGGTTTAACCCACAGCGCCACCCGTGTTCTTTGAGACTCCTTAGGGTAGTGATAAAACGGGATCTCAAATCCAACCACCCCCCGCAAACTGGAAGGATTTTTTTTAATTTTGTTTCGACTACGGCAGACCAACACGGCTACCTACCTGTAAGTGATTGGACTTATTGCAAATGCAATAACAGGTGTGATGTGGCACCTGTAGTGGTGCTGGTTCCGCCAATTGAAGTGGTCGAGTAGGCGCATGTAGGTTGACATGGTATCACTCCTATTGGCAATTGTGCTGCAGCATTCTGCACTAACTGCAGCTTCTGGATCAAGTGCGAGAGAAGCCCCACAAACAGCGCATTGCAGTAATCCTGTCTTAAACTAGTTAATTTTTAATACTGACCCCACTCATAATGCATGCAGGTTTCCAAATGGCCCACTCTCCAAGAACTGTGTGGCTGAGTTTTTCATATTTGCGGCAAATATTTATTTCTTCCCCTTTGCACAATGAGTGGATGGGGGTGGGGCTGCAAGTGGTCTCTTTGGATTTCTTTGGATTCAGACAAAGTCATACATAAGTAGTGATTTGAAGCGGAGAAGCAAGGCCACCTGAAAGGGATGTGCACATTTTTATTTGGATGTGTCGGTTCTGTATACTACTTTTGCATTGTCAGCGCTTTGAGGGCATTTCCAACTCTGATTCCGCATGCTGTAAACTCTCAGAATCACCTTAAATGTGGGGCAAGGAAGGAGACAGTGAGTGTTGATGGATCTTGCCATGTGTGAATGTGTTCATATGAGGTGTCGCTGCACCAGCTCTAACACACCCCCTGCCCTTGTTTCCAATGGCGCGGCTTCGCCATCTGAGCAGCTTGCCTTAATCAACCCAAATTTCAATGGAATTCTGACTTTGCAATGGGTTAATAGTTGTGTGTGTGTGTGTGTGTGTGAACACCGTAGCTAGGACTTCTGCCCTGTGGAGGATATGATGGCTGTGATAGCCATAATAATAATAATAATAATAATAATAATATATTATTTGTACCCCGCCCCTCTGGGCGGCTTCCAACAAAGATGAAAAATACACTAAAATGTCACATATTAAAAACTTCCCTGAACAGGGCTGCCTTCAGATGTCTTCTGAATGTCAGGTAGTTGTTTATCGCTTTGACATATAATGGGAGGGCGTTCCACAGGGCGGGCGCCACTACCGAGAAGGCCCTCTGCCTGGTTCCCTGTAACTTGGCCCCTCACAGTGAGGGAACCGCCAGAAGGCCCTCAGAGCTGGACCTCAGTGTCCGGGCAGAACGATGGGGGTGGGGACGCTCCTTCAGATATACTGGACCGAGGCTGTTTAGGGCTTTAAAGGTCAGCACCAACACTTTGAATTGTGCTCGGAAACGTACTGGGAGCCAATGTAGGTCTTTCAAGACCGGTGTTATATGGTCTCGGCGGCTGCTCCCAGTCACCAGTCTAGCTGCCGCATTCTGGATTAGTTGTAGTTTCCGGGTCACCTTCAAAGGTAGCCCCACGTAGAGCGCATTGCAGTAGTCCAAGTGGGAGATAACCACAAGGTTTACTTTGGAAATAGTACTGAGATACAATTAAGACTACTGTATTCCTCCTTGGACCTGATCATTCAGCATTGTGTAAGAAGGAGTTGGGTAATGGAAATCTACTCTTGGCTTTTACTGTGGCTGCAAGGAAGGAAAAAACCATCAAACAAACTGCACTGAGCCACACAAGCAGCTGAGGCAATAAACTGTTTATTTATTTATTTCACGAAATTTATCCACAGCTTGATTGTAAAACCCCTCAAAGCGGTCCCCCCCCCCCCGAAGATAAGCCCAACTGCTCTTGATTTATTAACATGAAAGCTTCTCCTATGCTTGTTTTGCATGCAAGAAATTCTATGTACTGCATGTTCCAACTGGCTTTCAACAAAGAGATGTGCCGAATCAAATTCTGGATTCAAAATATTTGCATCCTCCTTTTCCACCTTGGCACTGTAAGCCTTTTCACAGATCTTAATTAAAAACACAATCTGAGGGAGCAATCCTATACATAGAAAGGTAAAGGTACCCCTGCCCGTACGGGCCAGTCTTGACAGACTCTAGGGTTGTGCGCCCATCTCACTCAAAGAGGCCGAGGGCCAGCGCTGTCCGGAGACACTTCCGGGTCACGTGGCCAGCGTGACATCGCTGCTCTGGCGAGCCAGAGCCGCACACGGAAACGTCGTTTACCTTCCCGCTAGTAAGCGGTCCCTATTTATCTACTTGCACCCGGGAGTGCTTTCGAACTGCTAGGTTGGCAGGCGCTGGGACCGAACAACGGGAGTGCACCCCGCCGCAGGGATTCGAACCGCCGACCTTTCGATCGGCAAGCCCTAGGCGCTGAGGCTTTTACCCACAGCGCCACCCGCGTCGTGAAGCAAACTGGCTTAAAATTACATCAGATTCAAACTGGGTTCAGCAGTGGGGCTACTGCTGGCTTAGTTCTAACCTAATCCTGGCAGAGAGAAAATGAACATTGTAAATATGGTCTGTTTTATGCCACCCCTTTTGCTGGCTTAACTTGTGTTCACATGAGCAATCTGAACGGGCTAAGCATAATTGGTACATGATCAGTCTTCCAGAAGAACACTTGAGTTACTTAATTCAACAATTGAACATGCTTCTATCCAGGGCTCCCCCCCACCCCCCAGCTAGAGCTCATTGGAGCTCAACTCTGGCACCTCTCAGGTGGGTGCCGTTGCCTTTCGAAGAGAAAAAGGGAGAAGTTCATGGTGAGTTCTGGCACCTCTTTTTCTAGAAAAAGAGCACTGTTTCTCTCCATTTCTGAAACACTGGTGTGGTTGACTTGTTCATCCAGAAGCTTTATACGAATCTTCCACATTTCTGAAAGGCTTTACATATTTGGCTTAGCCACATGACTGCGTTTAACTACAAGCCTTGTTCCTTGACCTTTCAATATACCATTTAATCTGGTGCTCTGTAGACCTGAGCAACATGGATTGCTGTTATAATCATAGTCCCCATCCCAATTCATGTATGATGAATTGCTCTTTCAGACAAAGCATTTATCCATCTTCTGACTAGCCAAGATACCAGGGTGGATAAAAATCAATGATTTTTTTTTTAAAAAATCGGATTAAAAAAATAATTAATTGGATTTTTAAAATAAAATGGAGGAAAAATCTTTCCAAAGATAGTTTTCTGTTTAAGTTACATTATAGTCCAAAGGCTATTCATCAGGAAATAAAGATTTGTTTTAGGTTTTTCATGTGTGCTAAAACTCAGCCTAAGTTGATTTGTTTTTTTAAATCGTTTAACTACATCAGTTAACAAACATGGATGCATATACTATGTTATTGTTTTACTTAAATAAATTGTTTAAATTGTTAAGGAAATGGTTATTTTTCTCCTTCCAATAAAGTACAGCAGAAAAGTTGTCCAAATATAAAGAATAATTTCATAATTACCTGTCTATTAGAAACAAATTTCTAATATATAACTGTGTGTGTGTATATATATATATATATATATATGTATATGTGTATATATATATATATATATATGTATGTATATATATAACTGTAATATATAACTGTAAAAGCTACTCTGAAAATTTATTGTTCCAAAAATGAAACCTTCATCTGGGTGTAAATATTAAGATTATACCAGCAAGAACGAGTCTTTCTGTAAAAGAATGATTTAAATCAAGTCTTACAGACTAGTGATTTAAATGGATGATTTAAATCAAATCCACCCTGCAAGATGCTGCAACGTGCATGTGATTACAAAACTGAGAGACAAATACTTCATTGTGTATTGCTGAGATAGCAAAGGAAGCCTGCCTTGTCATTCAGTGGGTTGGGTTTAGGCCATAAAAAGTGCATTCTGTTACACCAATATGTGGGTCTTTCTTTAATACAGACCGTACAGAGCTAGTACATTAATATTAATAATCATTTCCAGGACTACTTATTTTATCACTGGTATACTTGGCATGGTATCTAGTCTTACCTGTTTATAGAACACTGGCTGAAGAGTTAGCACTAAGTTTTGATTTGATTCTCTTTACCCATCTGTAAATACGGGAAGAGATTGTGCTTGCTTGATACCTATTTTTCTTGCACAGATTGCTTTCCACCTTTGCACTAAGAATTATCTGCTGGACAAATTTGTATGATGGACTTAATCATTTTAATCAGTGGTGGGGAACCCCTGGCTGACGGGCCAAATTATGCCTCGTACTGGGAGGCTGTTTTCCTTCAAACCTGTCCCATAGCTGGCATCATATGTGACACCAGGTGCAGGGCAGGTAAAGACACTTCTGCAAAGGATGGATCTGGAAGCCTTAAAAGTGTACTCTCGATTGCTCTCAATTGTTCATTGACAAACGAGGCTTGCTGTGGGTGCCAAGCAGCTGATTGACACTTAATAGCAGCTGATACTGATATACCGTATTTTTCGTCCTATAGGGCGCACCGGCCCATAGGACGCACCTCGGTTTTTTTTTGGGGGGGATGAATAAAAAAAATTTATTCCCCCCCCCAGCTGCGGCTGCCGCCCCAAGCCTTGCGGACACCCACCAGAAGCAAGAGGAGCCCTCCGGAGGGCTCCCCGTGCTTTGGGCGGCAGGGTGCCGCCCCAAGCCTCGCGCGCCCGGCGGGACCTCCCGTCGGGTGCGCAAGGCTTGCGGACACTCGCCCAAAGCACGGGGAGTCCTCCAGAGGGCTCCCCGTGTTTTGGGCGGCAGGCTGCCGCCCCAAGCCTCGGACACTAGCCCAAAGCACGGGGAGTCCTCCAGAGGGCTCCCCGTGCTTTGGGCGGCAGGCTGCCGCCCCAAGCCTCGCGCGCTCGGCGGGACCTCCCGCCAGGCGCGCAAGGCTTAGCGACACTAGCCCAAAGCACGGGGAGTCCTCCGGAGGGCTCCCCGTGCTTCGGGCGGCAGGCTGCTGCCCGCAAGCCTTGTGAGCCCGTGGGAACTCCCAGAGGGCTTGCAAGGTTTGCGGATAGCTTCCTGAAGCCTGGAGAGCAAGAGGGGTCGGTGCGCACCGATGCCTCTCGCTCTCCAGGCTTCAGCGAAAGCCTGCATTCGCCCCATAGGACGCACACACATTTCCCCTTCATTTTTGGAGGGGAAAAAGTGCGTCCTATGGGGCGAAAAATACGGTAATACAGCTAGTCGCTGTCCAAATTGGGCTTGCTCAAAGCGCCAATCAGCTGACTGGTGCTCATAAGCCCTGCAGCAAAATGCTACCTTTGCACACATGAAACAAGATAAAAAAAATCCTTCCAGTAGCACCTTAGAGACCAACGAAGTTTGTTATTGGTATGAGCTTTCGTGTGCATGCACACTTCTTCAGATACCACGAAAGCTCATACCAGTAACAAACTTCGTTGGTCTCTAAGGTGCTACTGGAAGGAATTCTTTTATTTTGGTTTGACTACGGCAGACCAACACAGCTACCTACCTGTAACTTTGCACACATGGTTTGAAATCAAAGGAAATGGGACACACAGGTATGCTGATAGGCTGACTTGAGCTCAGTCTGGTCTGCAAAGGAAAATACAATAACTGTATACATCATTTTATAAATTAGCTAACATGCAACATTGTACTATTCATTAATAGCTGGATCTTCGTGATGCTTATTTTGTCAAACAAATGGCTTGTTGTTGATCTCTGCACTGGTAGATGCTTCATTCAGAATCTGTTTGCAAAAGCACCATCCAATTTCCTCTAGGCATGCACTTTTACAACTGTTTGCAAATCTTGGAAAGCGCCATTCTGGTATTGGCTTTTGAGCAAATGCCTGATTCAGCAAAGGAGTCTGCTTCTGGCCCTGCCTCACTTGTTGAGCCAGTTGGGGCACTTGGGTAAATGATACATAAAGTCAAATCTCTGGGTGGGTCTGGATCCTCAGACTGCAAGGATAAGCATATTCAGGCATTTGCCTGGACATGCAGATTCTCCAGGTAAGGTTGGGGACAAGGGTGTGCATTAAACTCCACCCCAGTGTTCTTGCAGACAGGTGGAAGACCCCTGGCAGGGATGGAGGGGTACACAAGGGATGGGGTGGGGCTTGCATGTCCCTGTCTCCATTGACCCTGTGATAATTTGCATGCTTAGGCAAATCTTTCAACTTAGAATCACAGAACTGTAGAGTTGGAAGGGACCACGAGGGTCATCTAGGCCAACCCCCCTGGAATGCAGGAATCTTTTTATAGCTCGAACCTACAACCCCTGAGATTAAGAATCACATGCTCTACCGCCTGAGCTATCCCTTGCCAACCGGAGGTTTCATCTAGCTTCTCTTATTTTGTGCCAAACCCTCCAATTCCTTTTTTCTCTTTCCTGTTCATTCTACCCCAGTCTTCCACACCAAATGCTAATATAACTGCTCAGCAGCAGCATTTTAGATTTCTTCCCTGTCTTCCTGTGTTTTTCCTACCCCATTTGGTTTTATACCAAAGAGGCTTTTTTTCTTTTCCCATTCAGAATGAGGGCAGGAGTAATGCCCTCGCCCTGACTTGGCTTAGTTATGCTCGCTAAGCAGCAAAACCTCATGTTATATGGCCTCATCAAGAAGCCCATTCAGAGTGATAGTGGCACTTACTGCCTTCATTCTGATTTGGCTTCATCCTATAGCCAAATCGGATTGGTTGGTTCCTGATGCTGGTGTAACCCTTTAATGAAGTGAAATAAATATATAAAAGAACCAAAGCTATAGATTAGGAACAGAAACATCATGGAACTGATGGTGACCAACATAAAGAAAAGTGAGTGAGTGAAGAATTTCAGAAACTGTTGCTGGGAAAAAAGGTAGTTTGAAGCTACAGGGGTACCTCCGGTTACGAACATCCGGAGGTCTGTTTGTAACCCGAAACTGTTCTTAACATGAGGTGCGCTTTCGCTAATGGAGCCTCCTGCTGGCATGCGACTTCCGCTTGTATCCTGGGGCAATGTTCGCAAGAAGGGGCGTCTACTTCCGGGTTAGCGGAGAGCCAGTGTGGTGTAGTGGTTAAGAGCGGTAGTCACGTAATCTGGGGAACCGGGTTCGCGTCTCCGCTCCTCCACATGCAGCTGCTGGGTGACCTTGGGCCAGTCACACTTCTTTGAAGTCTCTCAGCCCCACTCACCTCACAGAGTGTTTGTTGTGGGAGAGGAAGGGAAAGGAGAATGTTAGCCGCTTTGAGACTCCTGAAGGGGAGTGAAAGGCGGGATATCAAATCCAAACTCCTCATCTTCTTCTTCTTATAACCCAAAGCATTCGCAAAGAGGGTGATACGTAACACGAGGTTCCATTGTACACTGATTCAATCCTTTAGTTGAAGACCAAGAGAGAGGGGAAGCTAAATGATGCAGAAATGTTGACTTTGTTCCTGATCACATTTCCCCTTCCTATTTACACCTGCATTTCCATCAAGGACCTAAATGGATTACTTTTGCTCCCACTCCCTGAAATCAAATTCAGTGCCTGAAACATTTCCTCTGAAATGTTCCGAGTTTGGCGTCATTGCTGTAAGATTTACCCATCTTAATGGATAAAGTGAGTCAGTTACATTGGGCAACCATAATTTGGGATCCCACAGCGCCACCCGCGTCGTGAAGCAAACTGGCTTAAAATTACATCAGACTCAAACTGGGTTCAGTGGTGGGGCTACTGCTGGCTTAGAGCTAACCTAATCCTGGCAGAGAGAAAATGAACATTTTAAATATGGTCTGTTTTATGCCACCTCTTTTGCTGGCTTAACTTGTGTTCACATGAGCAATCTGAACGGGCTAAGCATAACTGGTACATGATCAGTCTTCCAGAAGAACACTTGAGTTACTTAATTCAACAATTGAACATGCTTCTATCCAGGGCTCCCCCCCCCCCCAGCTGGAGCTCATTGGAGCTCAACCCTGGCACCTCTCAGGTGGGTGCCATTGCCTTTCGAAAAGAAAAAGGGAGAAGTTCATGGTGAGTTCTGGCACCTCTTTTTCTAGAAAAAGAGCACTGTTTCTCTCCATTTCTGAAACACTGGTGTGGCTGACTTGTTCATCCCGAAGCTTTATACGAATCTTCCACATTTCTGAAAGGCTTTACATATTTGGCTTAGCCACATGACTGCGTTTAACTACAAGCCTTGTTCCTTGACCTTTCAATATACCATTTAATCTGGTGCTCTGTAGACCTGAGCAACAGGGATTGCTGTTATAATCATAGTCCCCATCCCAATTCATGTATGATGAATTGCTCTGTCAGACAAAGCATTTATCCATCTTTTGACTAGCCAAGATATCAGGGTGGATAAAAATCAATGATTTTAAAAAAATAAATCGGATTTTAAAAAAATTAATTGGATTTTTAAAATAAAATGCTTTTGGAGGAAAAATCTTTCCAAAGATAGTTTTCTGTTTAAGTTACATTATAGTCCAAAGGCTATTCATCAGGAAATAAAGATTTGTTTTAGGTTTTTCATGTGTGCTAAAACTCAGTCTAAGTTGTTTTGTTTTTTAAAATCGTTTAACTACATCAGTTAACAAACATGGATACATACACTATGTTATTGTTTTACTTATATAAATTGTTTAAATTGTTAAGGAAATGGTTATTTTTCTCCTTCCAATAAAGTACAGCAGAAAAGTTGTCCAAATATAAAGAAAAATTTCATAATTACCTGTCTATTAGAAACAAATTTCTAATAGTATAACCAAATTAGTAATTTTTGATATAACTGTAAAAGCTACTCTGAAAATTTATTGTTCCAAAAACGAAAGCTTCATCTGGATGTAAATATTAAGATTATACCAGCAAGAACGAGTCTTTCTGTAAAAGAATGATTTAAATCAAGTCTTACTGACTAGTGATTTAAATGGATGATTTAAATCAAATCCACCCTGCAAGATACTGCAACGTGCATGTGATTACAAAATTGAGAGACAAATACTTCATTGTGTATCGCTGAGTTAGCAAAGGAAGCCTGCCTTGTCATTCAGTGGGTTGGGTTTAGGCCATAAAAAGTGCATTCTGTTACACTAATATGTGGGTCTTTCTTTAATACAGACCGTACAGAGCTAGTACATTAATATTAATAATCTTTTCCAGGACTGCTTATTTTATTACTGGTATACTTGGCATGGTATCTAGTCTTACCTGTTTATAGAACACTGGCTGAAGAGTTAGCACTAAGTTTTGATTTGATTCTCTTCACCCATCTGTAAATACGGGAAGAGACTCTGCTTGCTTGATACCTATTTTTCTTGCACAGATTGCTTTCCACCTTTGCACTAAGAATTATCTGCTGGACAAATTTGTATGATGGACTTAATCATTTTAATCAGTGGTGGGGAACCCCTGGCTGACGGGCCAAATTATGCCTCGTACTGGGAGGCTGTTTTCCTTCAAACCTGTCCCATAGCTGGCATCATATGTGACACCAGGTGCAGGGCAGGTAAAGACACTTCTGCAAAGGATGGATCTGGAAGCCTTAAAAGTGTGCTCTCGATTGCTCTCAATTGTTCATTGACAAACGAGGCTTGCTGTGGGTGCCAAGCAGCTGATTGACACTTAATAGCAGCTGATACTGATATAATACAGCTAGTCGCTGTCCAAATTGGGCTTGCTCAAAGCGCCAATCAGCTGACTGGTGCTCATAAGCCCTGCAGCAAAATGCTACCTTTGCACACATGAAACAAGATAAAAGAATTCCTTCCAGTAGCACCTTAGAGACCAACAAAGTTTGTTATTGGTATGAGCTTTCGTGTGCATGCACACTTTTTCAGATACCTTTGCATGCAAGGGGTGATATGATAGCCATGTTCAAATATATAAAAGGATGTCACATAGAGGAGGGAGAAAGGTTGTTTTCTGCTGCTCCAGAGAAGCGGACACGGAGCAATGGATCCAAACTACAAGAAAGAAGATTCCACCTAAACATTAGGAAGAACTTCCTGACAGTAAGAGCCGTTCGACAGTGGAATTTGCTGCCAAGGAGTGTGGTGGAGGCTCCTTCTTTGGAGGTCTTTAAGCAGAGGCTTGACAACCATATGTCAGGAGTGCTCTGATGGTGTTTCCTGCTTGGCAGGGGGTTGGACTCGATGGCCCTTGTGGTCTCTTCCAACTCTATGATTCTATGATTCTATGATTCTATGATTCGTTGGTCTCTAAGGTGCTACTGGAAGGAATTATTTTATTTTGGTTTGACTACGGCAGACCAACACAGCTACCTACCTGTAACTTTGCACACATGGTTTGAAATCAAAGGAAATGGGACACACAGGTACTGCTGATAGGCTGACTTGAGCTCAGTCTGGTCTGCAAAGGAAAATACAATAATTGTATACATCATTTTATAAATGAGCTAACATGCAACATTGTACTATTCATTAATAGCTGGATCTTCGCGATGCTTATTTTGTCAAACAAATGGCTTGTTGTTGATCTCTGCACTGGTAGATGCTTCATTCAGAATCTGTTTGCAAAAGCACCATCCAATTTCCTCTAGGCATGCACTTTTACAACTGTTTGCAAATCTTGGAAAGCGCCATTCTGGTATTGGCTTTTGAGCAAATGCCTGATTCAGCAAAGGAGTCTGCTTCTGGCCCTGCCTCACTTGTTGAGCCAGTTGGGGCACTTGGGTAAATGATACATAAAGTCCAATCTCTGGGTGGGTCTGGATCCTCAGACTGCAAGGATAAGCATATTCAGGCATTTGCCTGGACATGCAGATTCTCCAGGTAAGGTTGGTGACAAGGGTGTGCATTAAACTCCACCCCAGTGTTCTTGCAGACAGGTGGAAGACCCCTGGCAGGGGTGGAGGGGGACACAAGGCATGGGGTGGGGCTTGCATGTCCCTGTCTCCATTGACCCTGTGATAATTTGCATGCTTAGGCAAATCTTTCAACTTAGAATCACAGAACTGTAGAGTTGGAAGGGACCACGAGGGTCATCTAGTCCAGCCCCCTGGAATGCAGGAATCTTTTTATAGCTCGAACCTACAACCCCTGAGATTAAGCATCACCTGCTCTACCGCCTGAGCTATCCCTTGCCAATTGGAGGTTTCATCTAGCTTCTCTTATTTTGTGCCAAACCTTCTAATTCCTTTTTTCTTTTTCCTGTTCATTCTACCCCAGTCTTCCACACCAAATGCTAATATAACTGCTCAGCAGCAGCATTTTAGATTTCTTCCCTGTCTTCCTGTGTTTTTCCTACCCCATTTGGTTTTATAGCAAAGAGGCTTTTTTTCTTTTCCCATTCAGAATGAGGGCAGGAGTAATGCCCTCGCCCTGACTTGGCTTAGTTATGCTCGCCAAGCAGCAAAACCTCATTTTATATGGCCTCATCAAGAAGCCCATTCAGAGTGATAGTGCCTTCATTCTGATTTGGCTTCATCCCATAGCCAAATCGGATTGGTTGGTTCCTGATGCTGGTGTAACCCTTTAATGAAGTGAAATAAATATATAAAAGAACCAAAGCTATAGATTAGGAACAGAAACATCATGGAACTGATGGTGACCAACATAAAGAAAAGTAAGTGAGTGAAGAATTTCAGAAACTGTTGCTGGGAAAAAAGGTAGTTTGACGCTACAGAGGTACCACCGGTTACGAACTTCCGGAGGTCCGTTTGTAACCCGAAACTGTTCTTAACATGAGGTGCGCTTTCGCTAATGGAGCCTCCTGCTGCCATGCGACTTCCGCTTGTATCCTGGGGCAACGTTCGCAAGAAGGGGCGTCTACTTCCGGGTTAGCGGAGCTTATAACCGGAAGCATTCGCAAAGAGGGTGATACGTAACACGAGGTTCCATTGTACACTGATTCAATCCTTTAGTTGAAGACCAAAAGAGAGGGGAGGCTAAACGATGCAGAAATGTTGACTTTGTTCCCGATCACATTTCCCCTTCCTATTTACACCTGCATTTCCATCAAGGACCTAAATGGATTACTTTTGCTCCCACTCCCTGAAATCAAATTCAGTGCCTGAAACATTTCCTCTGAAATGTTCCGAGTTTGGTGTCATTGCTGTAAGATTTACCCATCTTAATGGATAAAGTGAGTCAGTTAAATTGGGCAACCATAATTTGGGATCGCATTATAGAGATACCATTTATATTGATTTCACATGAAGAAACTTAAAAAAAAAAAGTCGTTGCTATTGTGTGACTCCTTTTTGCCCTCTTGTGGGAAGGAAATTGGAAAGGATTACTAGCCATTTGCTAGGGAAATGGATCGTTGTCAGCTGGGAAAGAACTTTTTGCCCATCAGCTGAGGGAAATGAGAGTCAACTTTGGCCGAGGGAGAATTGGAAGTAAAGGTGACCTGAGAATAATGTCCCCAAATTTTGCAGGTGGCTTTGGAAGAACAGGAAAGGAAGTTTTAAGTTACGGTTCTACAGGGAGAAAGGTCGCATCTTCTAACCAAAGCGATCAGAAGCATTATTTCTGCGGCATGAGCAAAATAAATATTTCAGGACAGATGACATCCACATATATGCCCTATTGATATGGCTCGCCCCAGAGGATCCTGGGAACTGTAGTTTAGCAATGTTGCTGACCCCAGAAAGCCACAGCTACAGCAGCCTTAACAACCATTACTGATAAAATTGTATGAGTGTGGTTTAAATATTGTGGTCATAGTGATGAAGAGTTTGGATTTAATATCCTGCCTTTCACTCCCTTTAAGGAGTCTCAAAGCGGCTAACATTCTCCTTTCCCTTCCTCCCCCACAACAAACACTCTGTGAGGTGAGTGGGGCTGAGAGACTTCAAAGAAGTGTGACTGGCCCAAGGTCACCCAGCAGCTGCATGTGGAGGAGCGGAGACGCGAACCCGGTTCCCCAGATTACGAGACTACCGCTCTTAACCACTACACCACACTGATGTCTTGTTTACTCATGAACACATAGAGCTACCTTCTGAGTTGCATCCTTGACCCAAACAGGAGATGGTCCCTCTACCCTCGATTAGTCCCTGTTTCTAAACTCCCTTGTGTTGCTTTCTAGTCTAGCATTATGCTGCAAGAGTAAATGAGCTGAAAACCTGATGAACCAGCTTTATGTGATGCCTGTGGGGCTTTGGATTTTTCTTGTGGTTTTAAGAGAGGTTGGATGGCTATATATGTCGTGGATGCATTAGCTGAGATTCCGGCATTTGCAGCAGGGTTGGACTAGAGGACCCTCGGGTCCCTTCCAACTCTGTGATTCTTTGTTTTGTTTTGTTTTTAATAATATTTATTAGAAATTTAACAGTTACAAAAAGAAAGAAAGAAAAAACAATAAAAAAGTTAACAAACAATACATCAAAGATAAAAAGGGAAAAAAATCAATACATCAAAACAACAAGAAAAACAAAAATATTTTAAAAAAACACATCCAATTTCAATTTCTTTGCCTTTCATTTACTTGTTTCCTCGACCTCCTCACACCTCCCTTTTTTGTATTCTAGTTCAATCTAGCTATTTCAGCAAATCCTTTCCATCTTTCTCAATCTTTTTTTGGTTCTATAATTTGTCTAACACAATCTAACTTTAAATTTTCCACTTTAGCCCATTAACAATCAGTTTTTACTTAATTCTTTATAACATTTCTGCTAAAACCATGTAACTTCATTCCAGCATTCTTCTAACATTCATTAATTTTGCAATATTTCTGTAAGTATACTTTAAATTTTTTCCAATCTTCTTCCACTGACTCTTCTCCCTGGTCTTGGATTCTGCCAGTCATTTCCGCCATTTCCATATAATCCATTAGCTTCATCTGCCATTCTTCCCGGGTGGGTAGATCTTGTGTCTTCCAGTACTTTGCAATAAGTATTCTTGCTGCTGTTGTAGCATACATAAAAAAAGTCCTATCCTTCTTTGGCACCAATTGGCCGACCATGCCCAGGAGAAAGGCCTCTGGTTTCTTTAGGAAGGTATATTTAAATACCTTTTTCATTTCATTATATATCATCTCCCAGAAGGTCTTAATCCTTGGGCACGTCCACCAAAGGTGAAAGAAAGTACCTTCAGTCTCATTACATTTCCAACATTTATTATCGGGCAGATGATAGATTTTTGCCAGCTTGACTGGTGTTATGTACCACCTGTAAATCATTTTCATCCAACTCTGTGATTCTTTGTCTCTGGGTGCTATTTTCTGAGGCAGAAGTGGGGGCTAAGTTCACCTCCGGAAGCTTCTAGAACTCCAGCAGCCCTTTTGTGGGCGCCTGAAAACATTAGCTTAATGTTTAGCTGACTGGTGGCTCACATGCATTGTTTCCTGACAGTCCAGCTGCTACGGGACCACACAATGGTAGATTTCCCAGTGGCTTCTCCAGAGAAAGAGAGAGAGAAGTCAGGTGGATTAGTTGGGTCTGGCTGCAGATTTCACATTTGATAAATGCAAGGCAAGTGGGTTACCTGGCTGTAGAGAGGGCAAGACTTGTGTAGTCAAGACTTTTGATCGATTGGGAGAAATGCCATGTAATCCAGCAAAGCCATCCTGTCAGAGTGCTGAGTGCTTGAGCTGATATTCCAGGGCTACAGCTGATCACGGAAACCAGCCATGCGGTGAATGTTGTTTAGGAATTGCCCTTCCTCCAGAGGGGGCCAGAGTGATGCACAACCACCAATAAGCAATTAAACACATCAATTAATAAAGCATATGTGAAACAAAACAGGAACATTATAACGCAAGCTCACTTAGAATTGTAAAGTTGGAATAATAATAATATTAATTTACCGTATATCCCGCCCATCTAGCTGGGTTTCCCCAGCCACTCTAGTCAGCTCCCAACAGAATATTAAAAACATGATAAAACATAGTTACAGGTACGTAGCTGTGTTGGTCTGCCATAGTCGAAGCAAAATAAAAAAAAATCCTTCCAGTACCAGCTTAGAGACCAACTAAGTTTGTTATTGGTATGAGCTTTTGTGTGCATGCACTCTTCTTCAGAGACACTGAAACAGGTGTTACTGGAAGGATTTTTAAAATTTTGTTATGATAAAACATCAAACTTTAAAAACTTCCCTAAACAGGGCTGCCTTCAGATGTCTTCTAAAAGTCAGATAGTTTTTTATTTCCCAAGCATCTATCCCAGGGGTCAGCAACCTTTTTCAGCCGTGGGCCGGTCCACCATCCCTCAGACCATGTGGAGGGCCAGACTATATTTCTTTTTTTGGGGGGGGGGGAATGAACAAATTCCTATGCCCCACAAATAATCCAGGGATGCATTTTAAATAGAAGCACACATTCTACTCATGTAAAAACATACTGATTCCCAGACCACCCGCGGACCGGATTTAGAAGACGATGGGACTGCATCCAGCCCTTAGGTTGCGTACCCCTGGTCTATCCAGTCCAATCCCCTGCAATGCAGGAATCTCAGCTAAACTATAGATGAGAGCTAACCAACCTCTGCTTAAAAACCTCCAATGAAGGAGTGATACTGCTTTTAGTGATCAAGCCCCTCCGTTGCCAAACTCTTGAAAATTCTGGATAAATAACAATCACCTAGAGGACCTCACTTCAGGGGTTGGGGGTCATTTTGGAGCTGAGGCCCCCGCTATGGAGAAGAGGCCCCTTGCTTTTAAACTCAAGTGGGGACCAGGATCAGTGCCTCTGGCCAGTTTTAAGACTGGAAGAGGCAGTCCCAAAGATATTTAGGCCTCAGTCATTTTAGGGCTTTATAACGCAGTACCCAGCGACTGAGGATACCTTTCTTGCATTATGTGACATCGGGCCTAGTCTTCCTGTAGAGTTGCTAACCAGTAGAAATGGATTTGGGCATGGAAAGGTGTTAAATTTTCCCCAAGCTCTACCACATGGGCCACCAGGTTGTTCCCTGGCTCCACCTTCTCACCTGAGGGCGCCAAAATCCTTAAAATCAAGATCTAGTAGCTGCGGGGAAAAGCACTGAACTGCTTTTGCATCTCCAGCTTGGTAAGACTCCAAAGCGTTTGATTCTTACTGTTGTTATGCCGAAGCAGAATGTGCCATTGTGACGCACTGATGAGGAAATACTTAAAGCTATCTTTGAATAGGAATTCATCTGTAATTAAGGCATAGATAAGATGGCACTGAAATAGGACCTTCAACTAATGTGTTTTTCATGAAGAGGGTATGGGGTGATCGCAACTTCTGTATGCTGTATTATTTCAATCTTCCAACTAGCTAATGTAATCTGCACAGTGAAATTTAATATGGCAAGGTTAGGCAACATGGTGTTCTCAAGATGTTGGTTTAGGGCAGTGTTTCCCAAACACTTCAGCTGTTGTTGGACTACAACTCCCATCATCTCTAGCTAGCAAGACCAGTGGTCAGGGATAATCGGAGTTGTAGTCCAAAAAACAGCTGGAGACCCAAGTTTGGGAAGCCCTGGTCTGTATCTCCCATAAGCTCCCAACTGTCATGCTGAACGGACAGGGTTGATGGGACTTGTAGTCCAGCAAAATCTGGAAGGAACCATGTTGGCTTCCCTGTAATATGAGGGTGATGGTCTAGTTCATTCAAAGAGCAGATGAGGTACAAACCCTGTTTCTAAACTAGCCTTTCTCAACCTTGGGTCTCCAGGAGTTGTTGAACTACAAGTCTCATAATCCCTATCAGGACCAGTGGTCAGGCTGATGGGAGTTGTAGTTGAAGAACATTTGGAACCCAAGAATCTGCTGCCACTCATTTTATTTAAGCTTCCCATCAGAAAGAAAATGTCGACCTTGGCTTATAACAGAAGTAATAAAAAGAAATGGCAACAAGTCAAATAGCGAAAAACACCAGTTGAAAATAGCCTATAAAATTCAGAGGTATGGATAGCATGAAAAAATGCAACTAGCTGTATGATGATAAGCCAGTGTAAATGAAAAGCTTTTTCCTGGTTCCAAATGATGTCATAGTTGGTTCCAGGTCAGCTGGTCTCCCCCTGCTTCGTGAGAAGGTGCCTAGAATAATGAGAATGGTTGCAACTCAGTGGTAGAGCATCTCTTTTGCATGCAGAAGTTCCCAAGTTCAATCCTAGATATCTCCAGGCAGGCCTGGGAATGTCACCTACCTTGTAACCATTGTGGCTAATAGCCATGGGCAGTCTTATAATCCACAAACTGGGATGCGGGTGGCGCTGTGGTCCAAACCACTGAGCCTCTTCGGCTTGCTGATTGGAAGGTTGGCCGTTCGAATCCCCACAACGGGGTGAGCTCCCGTTGCTCTGTCCCAGCTCTTGCCAACCTAGCAGTTCGAAAGCACGCCAGTGCAAGTAGATCAATAGGTACCACTGCTGCAGGAAGGTAAATGGCATTTCCGTGCACTCTGGCACTTGTCGCAGTCCTCCATGCACGAGAAGCGGTTTAGTCCTGCTGGCCACATGACCCGGAGAGCTGTCTGTGGACAAACGCCAGCTCCCTCAGCCTGAAAGCGAGATGAGTGCCGCAACCCCATAGTCACCTTTGACTGGACTTAACTGTCCAGGGGTCCTTTACCTTTACCTAATCCACACACTTGTACATAAGTTGGTGGCCATTGCTGCTTCCTGCTTGACAGCCTCGAAACATATTGGGTCCTTCCTTCTTCCCCTCTTGTTTTAATAGATCTCGAAGTAATGAAGCCTTTAATAGCAGAGCAGAATTCGGACAGTGAAGACGAGAATGAAAATGAATTGCTACCGCCAGAGAAGAAGTATCAGCTCGATAACCAGGACAGCATTTCGTAAGTACCGTACTTCTACTTAAGAAAACACATGTTGTTGTTGTTTAGTCATTTAGTCGTATCCAACTCCTCGTGACCCCATGGACCAGAGCACACCAGGCACTCCTGTCTTCCACCGCCTCCCGCAGTTTGGGCAAACTCATGTTTGTAGCTTCAAGAATACTGTCCAACCATCTCGTCCTCTGTTGTCCCCTTCTCCTTGTGCCCTCCATCTTTCCCAACATCAGGGTCATTTCCAGGGAGTCTTCTCTTCTCATGAGGTGGCCAAAGTATTGGAGCCTCAGCTTCAGGATCTGTCCTTCCAGTGAGCACTCAGGGTTGATTTCCTTCAGAATGGAAAGTTTTGATCTTCTTGCAGTCCATGGGACTCTCAAGAGTCTCCTCCAGCACCATAATTCAAAAGCATCAATTCTTTGGCGATCAGCCTTCTTTATGGTCCAGCTCTCACTTCCATACATCACTACTGGGAAAACCATAGCTTTTACTACACGGACCTATATACGTATATAAAATACAGTGGTACCTCTGGCTGTGAATGGGATCCGTTCGGGAGTCCCGTTCGCAACATGAAAAGAGCGCAACCTGAAGTGCCGTATCTGCGCAGGTGCGCATCTGTGTGCATGCACGAAGTGGGATTTATCGCTTCTGCACATGCGCGAGCGGCGAAACCCGGAAGTAACCCTTTCCGGTGCTTCCGGGTCGCTGCGGGACGTAACCTGAAAGAACGTAACATGAAGCAAACATAACATGAGTTATGACTGTACTATATATTTATTGCATTTCTATCCCACCTTCTTCTCAAAGGAGCTCAGGGTGGGGTACGTAGTTCTCTCCCTCCTCATTTAATCCTCACAACAACCCTGGGTGGTAGGTTGGGCTGAGTGTGTGTGATTGGCCCAAAGTCACCCAGTGAGGTTTATGGTTGAGTTGGGGGGGATTTTAACCCTGGTCTTCCAGCGCCTAGTCTGACACTATACCACACTGGCTTTCAATTGCATTACTCTTAAATTGTTGAAATCATTAAATTAAATAAAATTCCTTAGTGCCCTCCCGTCTTCCCTGTAGCTGCAGGGAAGACCTATCCTCTGGGGCACATGTGTTCTAGTTGTTTTACATTGTCCTAGTTTACAGATAGGGACGTGGGTGGCACTGTGGGTTAAACCACAGAGCCTAGGACTTGCTGATCAGAAGGTTGGTGGTTCGAATCCCCGCGACGGGGTGAGCTCCCGTTGCTCGGTCCCAGCTCCTGCCAACCTAGCAGTTCGAAAGCACGTCAAAGTGCAAGTAGATAAATAGGTACCGCTCCGGCGGGAAGGTAAATGGCGTTTCTGTGCGCTGCTCTGGTTTGCCAGAAGCGGCTTAGTCATGCTGGCCACATGACCCGGAAGCTGTACGCCAGCTCCCTCGGCCAGTAAAGCGAGATGAGCGACGCAACCCCAGAGTCGGTCACGACTGGACCTAAAGGTCAGGGGTCCCTTTACCTTTACCTTAGTTTACAAATGTTGGTCTCTCTCTCTTTCTCATTTTTAGGTTTGTACAGACACTCACTCATCTCCTCAAAGGAAACATTGGAACTGGACTTCTAGGCCTCCCGCTTGCAATAAAAAATGCAGGCCTTCTGGTGAGTGGCTCATCAGTTCCGAGTTCCGGTGAGGGGGGAACGTCCTGTTTAGATTTTGTTGTTGACAGCTGTGCGTTAGCAGTCTCCAAACGGGTCCTGCAAAAAAAGGGGTTGCATCTAACGTTAGTCCTACTTGGGATACACCCATTGAAATTAACACACACGGTTCCCTTGGGTCTACTCGGATTAGGAGTCACGCAACCCAAAGCACTGCAATGCGGAGTCACTCTGATCAGGGTTTGAGGCATTTGTCCAGCGTATTCTGTTCCCCTCCCAATAGCCTGGGAGCATTCCACAGCTACAGAGTATGCTCAGCCTTCATTGGGCTGTGTTTGGTGGACATTGTCTTTTTTTTCTTTTGTCCCCTTGGGTTTCCCCCTGAAATACTGCTACTGCTGCTACTTCTTCTGCAAACCTTTGGGTCCTGCTGGCCATATGTGGATGGTGTTGTTTTGGCAACGTCCGGATCAGAGGAATTGAGTTTGCTGTTCGCGTACAGGGTTATGGGCTTGCAAGTAAAGGCGCCCTCCCGTTAAACACTTTCGGACAGTGGTGGGGAATCGTTTTTAAGTCTGAGGGCCACATTCCCTTCTGTGCTAGCTTTCAGGGGCCACATGATGGTGGTCAGCCTGAGTAAAAATGGGCAGAGCAATGAATGCAAGTTTTACCTTAGTACAACAGCCTAGTCTCTCTCTCTCTCTCTCTCTCTCTCTCTCTCCCTCTCTCCCTCTCTCCCTCTCTCCCTCTCCCTCTCTCCCACACACCCACCCTCTATCCTCCATTCAGAAAAGGAAGAAGCATTATTAGACACATTTCAGCCAGGTGAAAAGCACAAAACAGGGGCAGTGAGGGGTGGGACCTGGGGGTGATGGCCTGGGGAGAGGGTGTGGCCAGAAGGGGTGTGTGGCCTGGGGAGAGGGCATGGCTGGAAGGGGTGTGGCTTGGGGAGAGGGTGTGGCCAGAAGGGTTGTGTGGCTTGGGGAGAGGGTGTGGCCTGGGAAACGGTTCTTCTTACTGTGCCTTTGTTTCTCTCTTCCACACAGCTTGGGCCATTCAGTCTTTTGTTCATTGGGATTGTATCTATCCACTGCATGCAGATTTTGGTGCGATGCAGCCATTACCTAGCCCAAAGGTAAGCGCTTGTCGACGGCTCAAGGGAAGTCAAAACCTGCCTTCCCTCCACTTTGCAACATACCTTCCTTGGTTTACTTCTCGGTTTGTTGGAAGCTTATACTTAACTTCAGAGTGTGCCGCAGTGGCCATACAGCTGGAGCTGGCTTTCTCTGCATTTCTTGGCGTTAGCCGCTCTCGATGGCCCCACTTCAATTAGCCTGCTTAATTTGAAATGCACGTTAGCCAATTTGGACTTTGTTTGCTGGCTGAGCGCTTTTATTTTAAAGCAAGGCAAAACTTATTTGTGCAAAGTTGCATCTTGTTCAATAACCGTAGTTGGGAAATAATCAGTATTTTCTTTTCTCGTTGGTGCCAGATTGAAAAAAACTACCTTAGGGTACAGCGACACAGTTAGCTATGCAATGGAAATGGGTCCCTTTAACGTGTTGCAGAAACGAGCTTCTTGGGGAAGGTAAGCTTCTACAAGAATTTGAAACTGATCTCCCTCCTCGATCACCCTCCACTCTCCTTGCCTTTGCCTTTTCAGTATTATAGAAAAGTATAATAGTATCAGTATCATAGAATTGTGGAGTTGAAAGGGACCCCTGAGGGTCATCTAGTCCAACCCCCTGCAATGCAGGAATCTTCTTGTCTGACACGGAGCTCGAACCCATGACCCTAGGATTAAGAGTCTCATGCTCTACCAACTGAGCTATCCCATAGAATAAGAATACAGTAGATAAATAACAATACACAGAATCTATGTCGTTGCTATTCATTTATTGCTGTTATTCGGTTTCTTGCCCACCTTTCACCATAAGGAGGGGGGAACAGTGCAAAAATATAATGTTCCGATCAGAGAAAAACCGTTTACAATCAGAAGGCTAGGGTGGGTCATGAAAAAATACTGTATCTCAGGCGTTGAAGTCCAGGGTAGAGACGTGTTTCGTAGTTTGCTAAAGTTACGTAATGAAGGTGCTCTTACGTGTTGGAAGGGAATTTCTATAAACTTACCCCTCCCCCAATACTCATTTTTTATAAAACTAGCAACACAACACCTATATGATGTTGTGTTGCTAGTTTTATAAAAAATGAGTATTGGGGGAGGGGTAAGTTTACTGCAGGCAAAATCCCCAGGCTCTTTTGTCCCCCCCAAAAGGCATCCATCAAGATCTCCATGGATCACGATAACCTAGTCACTTTACCTTTAATCAAATGCAGGCGCATTTTAGTTAATAGAGTTGGCATTCACAGCCTACTGATGCAAACGGCGGCAAAAGTGATATTGCCATTGCAGGCACTGTGGCGGTTTGACCTAGAATCATAGAACTGTACTATCTAGAATCTAGCGTGTTCCAGTTACCAAATGGTATGGCTTTGGGAATGGAAAGCAGGGGCAAGCAGAGAATGGACGTATTCTGAATCTTCTGACTGCTCTGTCCTGAGGTGGGGTCCTTGAAGGGTTAGAACTGTATTGCCAACAAAATGCGGTACAGTGCTACCTCGGGTTACATACGCTTCAGGTTACAGACTCTGCTAACCCAGAAATAGTACCTCGGGTTAAGAACTTTGCTTCAGGATGAGAACAGAAATCGTGCTCCGGTAGCACGGCGGCAGCAGCAGGAGGCCCCATTAGCTAAAGTGGTGCTTCAGGTTAAGAACAGTGTCAGGTTAAGAACGGACCTCTGGAACGAATTGCCGTATTTTTCGCACCCGACCATAGGATGCACCTTGTTTTAGAGGGGGAGAACAAGAAAAAAAAATTCTCCCCCTCTCTGCTCAGCGCCCCTTCCATTTCTCCTCCCGCTTGGCTGAAGGGGCGCTGTGCAGCTCTCACTCTCTGCTGGAGCCAGGAGAGTCTTGCTTTCCCAGCTTCAGCAAAAGGAACCCGAAGCCTGCGGAGCGCATAGCGAGTTCCTGCTGCGCTCCAAAGGCTTCAGGGATAGCCGCCTGAAGCCTTTGGAGCACAGCGGGAACTCGCGCTGCGCTCCAAAGGCTTCGGGTTCCTTTCGCTGGCTTTGCTTTAGCACTGCTGCACCAGTATTGGCTCCCAGGCCTTCTGCTGAGTCGTCCCTGTCTGATTTGCCCTGCGAACCAAATGCTGCCTCTGTCTGTGCACAACACCAGCCCGTCAACAGACTCTCTTGCGCGGGTGTGAAATCTGCCTGGAGACTTCATGGAACACTTTGATCCTTGTGGTTCAGGGAGTACTAACAGGTTTAGGAAAGCTCAACGTCAACCTGGATTTCATGCCTGTTTTAAGAGAAACATATCTCTGTCCTTGCACTGACTAACTAGTCTGTTTCCATTTCCTTTCTTTAAAAAGAGAAAGAAAAAAAAGGGAAGATTTGCCCACCACTATATTTTGATTTTTTTTGGACGCGGGTGGCGCTGTGGGTAAAAGCCTCAGCGCCTAGGGTTTGCCGATCGAAAGGTCGGCGGTTCGAATCCCCGCGGCGGGGTGCGCTCCCGTTGTTCGGTCCCAGCGCCTGCCAACCTAGCAGTTCGAAAGCACTCCCGGGTGCAAGTAGATAAATAGGGACCGCTTACTAGCAGGAAGGTAAACGGCGTTTCCGTGTGCGGCTCTGGCTCGCCAGAGCAGCGATGTCACGCTGGCCACGTGACCCGGAAGTGTCTGCGGACAGCGCTGGCTCTCTGCCTCTAGAGTGAGATGGGTGCACAACCCTAGAGTCTGTCAAGACTGGCCCGTACGGGCAGGGGTACCTTTACCTTTTTATATTTTGATTTTATGTACGTTGCCTGGTCAGTGTAGGCACCCCAGAAGGAAGGTAGCAAATTGCTGTTTTGCAGGGAAAGCTTCATTTGATTGCATACGACTCCTCAGTGCATTGGATGTGACCTCCAAATCTTTGCCTCCCCGCAGATAAACACTAGTTAACTTGAGTTTTCTCTCTCTCATTGTGCCACTACAGATACGTTGTGGACTTCTTCCTTGTGATTACACAGCTGGGGTTCTGCAGCGTTTATATCGTGTTCTTGGCAGAAAACGTGAAACAAGTAAGCCAATAAATTTATCCGTGGAATTGATATTGCACCTGTCTTCCTGAAGGAGCCCAGGGTTAAAAAAAGGATGCAGAATGTGAAAAACAAAACACATTCTGAAAGCTGTTACAGCTGGAAACGTTATTCCCTCCAGTGATCTTGGGGCGGCTAGGAAAAGTATTCTTCAGCCATCCAATCCCTGGGTAGACAGGAATGTTTTCAGATTCCTCCTGATAAAGGTACAGCATGCTAGGAAGGCATCCTACAAACAAGGAGCCACTGCTGAAAAGGCCCACCTGAGAAAGGTCGCTGCCAGTTCAATCCAGTTCATGTTTTACTCGGAAGCAAATTCCACTGAATTGAGTCAGAGTGAGTGTGCGTGGGATGTTTGGCGGTCTCCTCTTCTTTGGCGATTACTCGTAGCCAAGTAAGATTGTCTTCCATAAACACGGTTTTAACAATGAGTCCGTAAGTGACTGTGGGACGTGGGTGGCGCTGTGGGTTAAAGCCTCAGTGCCTAGGGCTTGCCGATCAAAAGGTCGGCGGTTCGAATCCCCGTGGCGGGGTGCGCTCCCGCTGTTCGGTCCCAGCGCCTGCCAACCTAGCAGTTCGAAAGCACCCCCGGGTGCAAGTAGATAAATAGGGACCGCTTACCAGCGGGAAGGTAAACGGCGTTCCGTGTGCTGCGCTGGCTCGCCAGATGCAGCTTGTCACGCTGGCCACGTGACCCGGAAGTGTCTGCGGACAGCGCTGGCTCCCGGCCTCTAGAGTGAGATGGGCGCACAACCCTAGAGTCTGTCAAGACTGGCCCGTACGGGCAGAGGTACCTTTACCTTTACCTTTAACAATGAGTCCGTAAGTGACTGTGGAGGCCAATTCTGGAACCACACGTCCTTCCACAGTGGGGACATTGGTTTCCGGGTGGGAGTTGATCACGGTGTGGATTTGCCAAGTGTACCTTCCTCCTAGCACCTTTCTCCCTTGCATCCTGAGTTCGAGTGTCTTCAAAGCCCATGACACCTTTGGTAAAGGCTGTTCTCCAACTGGAGCGCTCGCAGGCCAGTGCAGTTTGTTGTTGGTTGTATGTTGTCCGCTATTCGGTTGCTGACCAGACCGCATCTCAGTGGGAAAAAGTCATAGCTTAGTGAAAGGCGATGTTCTTTGCAAGCCAAACATCCCAAGTTCAGTTCTGATTCCTGTGTGTGACTCTGGAGTGCCACTGCCAGTCATCATGGATAAGATTGGCCAGTTCGTATTCATGTCAGAAGATTTGCTGTTATGGAATATTCACTCTGTAGGGGGAGCCAAAGGGCTAGCTATAAGAATGACTATTCAATGTAATTCTATTTCTTAAAGGGAATTTTTTTTTTTTTTTTTTTGCAGTGTGCACTTGTCAACCACAGTAAACTAGCCGTAGCAAAAAAAATTGCTGTTCCACATCCTTGTGTCACAGTATTAATATATAAAAGGATGTCATATAGAGGAGGGAGAAAGGTTGTTTTCTGCTGCTCCAGAGAAGCGGACATGGAGCAATGGATCCAAACTACAAGAAAGAAGATTCCACGTAAACATTAGGAAGAACTTCCTGACAGTAAGAGCTGTTTGACAGTGGAATTTGCTGCCAAGGAGTGAGGTGGTCTCCTTCTTTGGAGGTCTTTAAGCAGAGGCTTGACAACCATATGTCAGGAGTGCTCTGATGGTGTTTCCTGCTTGGCAGGGGGTTGGACTCGATGGCCCTTGTGGTCTCTTCCAACTCTATGATTCTATGATTCTAGTATCTGTATTCGAAACCATGCGTGCCTTCCTTCTCTGCAGTGAACTTCTGTGTGCTGGTAGAGACTCTTCTGTTTGCAAAGCAAATGCATGGTGAACCTGTAATGTCTGAGGAATCGCTCTCTTCCTTCTGCTTTCTCTGATGTACTGGAAGGAGGAACCTAGGGAGTAATGGAAGTGTTGCTTCTGAATACCTGTTTCTGGGAATCAAAACTGTGCTCAAGTCCTTCTTAGCCACAGGATACTGAACTAGATGGTCTTTTGGGCCTGATTGAGTAATCAGGCTCCTCCTCCTCCTCTTCCTTTATACAGTGCCATTAATAATAACAATGGAAGGTCGGTGGTTCGAATCCCCCGACGGGGTGAGCCCCCTTTGCTCGGTCCCTGCTCCTGCCAACCTAGCAGTTCAAAAGCACATCAAAGTGCAAGTAGATAAATAGGTACCACTCCGGCGGGAAGGTAAACGGCGTTTCTGTGCGCTGCTCTGGTTCGCCAGAAGCAGCTTAGTCATGCTGGCCACATGACCCGGAAGCTGTACGCCAGCTCCCTCAGCCAATAAAGCGAGATGAGCGACGCAACTCCAGAGTTGGTCACGACTGGACCTAATAGTTAGGGGTCCCTTTACCTTAATAACAATAACAATAATTATTATTATTAATATTTAATGTCACTCTGGACAGCTTCAAACACATACAAACACATAATAAAACATATAGCATTAATAGGAATAGCAAAAAGTCACAATAATTGTACAGTAAATAAATTATATGAAACAAACCAACATTAAACAATCCTTCATAATCTAATAGTAAACAGTAAAACTAATCACTAGCGAATAATAATTAAACAATTGTTGGACATGGACCTTAGCAAAGTAGTAGAGGATAGGCCCCTGCCCTGAGGAGCTTATAATCTGAAATGCAACACAAAAGGAGGGGACTGGTATAAATAGAGGGAATAGAGTGGTACCTCGGGTTAAGTACTTAATTCGTTCTGGAGGTCTGTTCTTAACCTGACACATTTCTTAACCTGTTGCTGCCGCGCTGCCGGAGCACGATTTCTGTTCTCATCCTGAAGCAAAGTTCTTAACCTGAAGCACTATTTCTGGGTTAGCGGAGGCTGTAACCTGAAGCGTATGTAACCTGAAGCGTATGTAACCTGAGGTACCACTATACTAAATGGAGAACAAGGGCTGGGTGATATCTGGTTTTCAACATTGCAATATATCACCAGCTAAACATGGCGACATACCGATATCCTACGATGTCTGAAATAAGGATGTATGTAGAGGCACTGGCTGGCTTCACGGTTTTTCCCCCATTGCGATTTTGGCATAGCACACACACACATCATGGTTCGCAATCTATTGCCAGGTCAGAAATCATGCAACCGATTCACAATATGGAGTACAAACCAGTTTTGGGCGCTATATCGCCCAGTCCCGCTGAGAACTTGAAGGGGAGGGGAATAGCGCTTGAGCGCATGGCTTGTTCCCGATCATCAAACCATGGTTAGGAGGCTGGCGAAGGTGAGGCCTGAATGCAGCCCCTTGTCTTCATAAAAATGCCCTGCAATTTTGCCTTCTTTGTTTCTTGCTGTGGCAACTGCGCTGAAATTTGTGGGTACAGCTTTCGCTCTGGCTGCTTCGTACACCTGCTGTTCAAAAGAGCTGTTGCGTACGCCCACATGTAACACCGGTGAAAACTGTCTGTGTTGTTCTTCTGAACAGCGTCTTCAGCTTGGCTTAAGTGTTGGCTGCTCCTTTTCCATTTCCCTTTTGTGTTGAGAAGGTAAGCGGCAGCAGTTGCTGATTACTAGAAAAGAATAAGAGGGAACAGAGTGGGCCCTTTCACCGGGTGTTCCCACCCAAGCAGTCAAGAGTGTTGCTAGGTCCTTATCGTATTTTGGGCACAGGCCTAAAGACTTCATTTTCATAAAATCTGAATGCTGATTTGTATGTATAGGTGGAAATTTGAAATAAAAACTCTCGCCAAAGGCAAACTAAACAGCTACCTCTGCAAATCGCCCCCAAGCAAGTTGTTCCGTTGACACCCCACCCCAGTATTGGATTTGTGACCATTATGCTCATTTGCCTTCAGTAGATGGCCAGAGAAACACATACCAGAGATAAATCAGTATACCTGAAGGAGCGTCTCCACCCCCATCATTCTGCCCGGACGCTGAGGTCCAGCGCCGAGGGCCTTCTGGCGGTTCCCTCATTGCGAGAAGCAAAGCTACAGGGAACCAGGCAGAGGGCCTTCTTGGTGGTGGCACCCACCCTGTGGAACGCCCTCCCATCAGATTTCAAAGAGATAAACAACTACCTGACATTTAGAATACATCTGAAGGCAGCCCTGTTCAGGGAAGTTTTTAATGTGTGACATTTTAATGTATTTTTAATCTTTGTTGGAAGCTGCCCAGAGTGGCTGGGGAGAGCCAGCCAGATGGGTGGGGTACAAATAATAAATTATTATTATTATATTATTATTATTATAAATCTATTCTCTGACAGCATGCAGTCTGCTTCACTGCAGAAGTTGGAGATGGGTACTAAGACCCAGATGGTCCAAGTCACTTCCTCTTAATTTCCTCCCAATAAGTTCTGCTCCAAAATCAATTCAGTTCCCCCCTCCCTCCTTCGTTGCTCCCAGCTTATGTCTAGATCAGTGTTTCGCAACCTTGGGTCTCCAGTTGTTCTCGGACTACAATTCCCATCATCCCTGACCACTGATCTAGCTAGCTAGGGATGATGGGAGTTGTAGTCCGAAAGCAGCTGAAGACCCAACATTAGGAAACACTGGTCTAGATGAAGTCACCTTATTTCCCCAAATTACAGTATTTTTCCGTGTATAAGATGCCCCCTATTTTGGGGGACTCAAAATTAAGAAAATGGGGGGAGATTGCCCCCGTGTATAAGACTACGCCCCTTTTTAACATTATTTTTTAGTAAAAAACACCCTAGTCTTGTATATGGAAAAGTACGGTAATTCCTACCCAGGAACCAAGATCGCCTCCATCCAACTTTTCCCAAATTCATTACCGATGTGGAAACACTTGGGGCACATAGGAAAAAATGGCAGGTTGCGCGTATCTGTAATTCCCCATGAAGAGCCCAGCAACCTGTTCTCCCTGTGGCCAGCCAGATGCCCACGGGAAGCCCATTGGCAGGGCCTGAGTATGACAGCACTCCTCACACCTGCAGATCCCCACACCTGGTGTTTGGAGGCATGCTGCCTCTTATCAGTGGAGAGGGAGCCTAGCCATTGTGGCTGGAAGCCGTGGATTGACAGCCTTTCCCCCTGCGAATTTGTCTAATCCTCTTTCAAAGCCACCCAAGCTGGCAGCCATCCAAACACCCCTTGCAGGAGTGAATTCCGGAGTTCAGCTGTGCGCCATGTTCTGCAGACCCACCCCAGCATTATTTGTGTCAAGCAAAGCATCGTGCCTCTTCTCTCTCTCTCTCTCTCTCTCTCTCTCTCTCTCTCTCTCTCTCTCTCCATCCCTCCCCCCTCTCTGTCTTTCTCTCTCCAAGCTCTCTTTGATATACCACTTGTGGTCCTGCTTTTTTTTTTTTTTAAATGTTTTTAATAAATTCTTGGGTACACCCAGAGACTCTGTTTTCAAGTCACAGAATCCTTCAAACAAATCAGTCATATTCAGAGTGAGACAGTACTGTTCTAGGCAATATGGAGTTGGGGGGGAGGGGAAGAAAAGTGGGAAGAGAGAGGGAAGGAAAGCGGGAAAGAAATAAACATTTCAGTCATTTCTATAGTATGTGAGCTTTTGCGTCAGTGTCAGGTAAACAGGTATTTTATTTTTATTGGCAGTGGGAGAGACCAGAGGGCTTAGGAGGTGGTTGCTTGCAGGATATTCGTCAAAGCAATGCCCATTCTCGCTTTTGATGCTGCTGCCATTACTGGCTTGAATAAGAACCACAGACAGAGTTCCACTTACGCAGTGGGTTTCTCTAGACCCACCCTTTCCCGCTGCAGCCCTCGAAAAGTGGTTCCTCTGGAAGTCCGAGGGACTTTCTGCAAGGGTGTGCTAACAACACAGATCAAGGGGCTACATTGGGGGATGAGGGAAATCGGAGACCCCCACTTTACACAAGCAGAAGGCTCCTGCGTGGGCAAGGGCTCTTTCGCTACCAAGCCGCTGTCTCCTTTCTGTTCTTCAGGCAGTGTGCAGCAGTACAGTGGTGCCCCGCAAGACGAATGCCTCGCAAGACGGAAAACCCGCTAGACGAAAGGGTTTCCCGTTTTTCAATGCGCTTCGCAGGAGGAATTTCTCTATGGGCTTGCTTCGCAAGATGAAAATGTCTTGAGATTCTTGCGATTTTTTTTCGCTCCCCACCCCCTTTTTCTAGGGCACTAAGCTGCTAATAGCCTTTTAGCAGCTAATCCGCTAATCCCTTAAGCCTTTAATAGTCGCTAAACCGCTAATAGCGCTAATCCGCTAATAGGGTTGCTTCGCAAGATGAAAAAAATGCTAGACGAGGAGACTCGCGGAATGGATTATTTTTGTCTTGCGAGGCACCACTGTATTCTGCTGTACTTCAGAGCTACCCGAGAGTGAAGGCTGCACATCTATTAATACTAATAGGTAAAGGGACCCCTGACCATTAGGTCCAGTTGTGACTCTGGGATTGTGGCACTCATCTCGCTTTATTGGCCAAGGGAGCCGGCGTACAGCTTCCGGGTCATGTGGCCAGCATGACTAAGCCGCTTCTGGCGAACCAGAGCAGCTCATGGAAATGCCGTTTACCTTCCTGCTGGAGTGGTACCTATTTATCTACTTGCACTGTGTTGCTTTCGAACTGCTAGGTTGGCAGGAGCAGGGAGCTCACCCCATTGCAGGGATTTGAACCGCCGACCTTCTGATCAGCAAGTCCTAGGCTCTGTGGTTTAACCCACATCGCCACCTGCGTCCCTTCATTAATACTAATAGCAGTCCATTATTCATCTGAATGTTGCTCCAAGCCTCCGTTAGCTACCCCAACGGCTTCGGAAAGCCATCTTCGTTCTCCTTTTTGCCATTGGTTGCTTGGGAAGGATGTTGCTACCTTTCCTGAGTGTTGAGCTCCTTGAGAGCATTTCCTGCAACTTGTCCACAACCTTACTTAAGAGCCAGTCTTAGGGCTGCCTGCCTGTTGGGTTGCTCACGCTATTTGCATGCTGCTTTTGCTCTTAACCGCCATTGGCTACCTTAGGCGGTACAACTGCACAGACGGCATATAAGCTTTTAAGTATAACGTTTGGAGTAAGTCATTTGGGGGGAAAAAGGAAACCCTCTGTTTTACGGCATTGGGGACAGCAAGACCATTGCAGGGTTAGCTAGATAGATAATTTATTACAGTCGGAGACCAGCTTATAAAACACACTTAGGGGTACAATCCCAGAAGGAAAGCAAACATTTAAAACAATGTACAACAATAAATTTAAAATTTATAAATGGGATAAGCGTATAGACGCTTAAAACTTTAAGATAAGCTACCACAGAGAGATGACCCAGAGTCACCCATGGAACTGAGTTTGGGGATTTTCTTAACAAACTAATTTGGGTTGGGGGATGGTCTGCGGCTACAGATCTGTACACAGAATCTGGCGATCATCCGGGTCGTCTTATGATCTTTGCTTAACAGGAAAAGGTCAAATTTTTGCTTTTCCAGGAGGTCAGCGAGCCTCACCAGCAGGGGATCAATATTCTCACTATGTGCCTCTTCATAAAAGGGACACCTGAAGAACAAGTGCTCTGGGCTTCCTATATCCCCCAATGAACAGGCGCAAAGTCTCTGAGCATATAAAAGATCCTTCCAGGACCGTCGAGGGCAGAGCCGAGCTTCTGGCGAGTGTAAAAGCCCTTCTTGCATTTTTGGATATGAGAAAGAAGAGATATACTGCCGGTGTGGCTATATATATCTCGATTTCTCCAATTTTATGGCCGGGGAACCTTGAGCAGCCCTGTTGTCTCTCGGTGTCTATGATTCTTTGCCTGACCATAGCTTTTGCCTGGCCCAACCACTGCAGGGTTGAAAAACTTGCATGGAGAAAATCACAAAGTTGGAAGCTTGTTTTGCCAAGTTACTTCTGACTATGTTTCTTTCTCTTGTGTGTGTGGGGAGAGCGGGATAATGTTTACCATGGCCTGGCCCAAGATGACTAACTCTGTGATGTGACGCACTGGAGGAAATTGCCATTGCTTCAAAGTGATGGTGACCGAGTGGTTGGAGATGCTGATGATATTGAGTCTGACACTGCGAAGGAAGACTAGGTTAGGCAGAAGATGAGTCACACATCTACCAATCATCTTATCGCAATCAGCAGTAAACTGCTGCTCGGCCCCAGACGAAATGTGGGAGAAGGAGGAGGAGGAGGCCGGTTGCTCTTTCATGGTTGTTTTGTTAACTTCCTGCATGCGTGTGTCTCTGTTCAGGTTGTCTGCTTTTCAGTCCTGGCTGCGCTGCAACTGGCAAATCGGATATTTTGCCCGTCATGTAACATGGCATCCTTGAAGTTAGTGAAGTGCAACCATTTTGCTTAACAGCAGCAGCAACAACAATGACATTCTTATTACAGTGGTGCCCCGCAAGACGAATGCCTCGCAAGACGGAAAACCCGCTAGATGAAAGGGTTTTCCGTTTTGCAGGTGCTTCGCAGGACGAATTTGCTATGGGCTTGCTTCGCAAGACGAAAATGCCTTGCGATTCCTGGGGGTTTTTTCCCCCTCCCCCCCCTTTTCCCAAGCCCCTAAGCTGCTTAACAGCTGTTCGCTAAGCCGCTTAACAGCTGATCGCTAAGCCGCTTAACAGCTGATCTAAGCTGCTTATCAGCTGATCTAAGACGCTTATCAGCTGATCTAAGCTGCTAATAGCCTTTTAGCAGCTAATCCGCTAATCCCTTAAGCCTTTAATAGCCGCTAATAGCCTTTTAGTAGCTAATCCGCTAATCCCTTAAGCCTTTAATAGCCGCTAAACCGCTAATAGCGCTAATCCGCTAATGGGCTTGCTTTGCAAGACGAAAAAAACCGCAAGACGAAGAGACTCACGGAACGGATTCTTTTCGTCTTGCGAGGCACCACTGTATTTGTGCCCTGCCCATCTGACTGGGTTCCCCTAGCCGCTCTGGGCAGCTTCCAACAAATATAAAAAGCATAATAAAACATAAAGCATCAAAAGCTATTCGTTCCAACCCTGTGCAATTCAGGAATCTTTCACCCAATGTGGGGCTTGAACCTTTTAAAGCTGACTGTTAGCTGACATTGGTTCATCATAAAAAGCTTTTTAATGAATGAAAGGCATCACCTATTCTTCAGGCAGCATGTTATTTTTACACGGTTGATATTTCAAAAGCATTCCGCTTTCTGCGCCCTGATAATCATCATTTCGGTGAATCGTTATTAACACACACATGCCCGGTGTCTGCTACCAAAAAGTTTTAATGTCTTAGAAGAGCATTCTCTCATCCCGGTGCTCTCTTGGTATTTTGCATGGCAGCTCTCATCAGCCAAACCAGCCAATGCTTGCTGTTTCGTTCCAAACAAATGTAGCACACCAAGATGGGGAAGGCTATCTCAGGGGCACTCATCCATGGGAGCTAGTGCCTCTTCTAAGGTCCCGTCTGGTCTGGGATGCATGTGTCAAAACACTGCACGCTTTCCTCCTTCAAAACTTGTTTTTATTGTCCAGAATCAAATGTGTGCAGGTTTCACGGGCAAAAACTTGCTTTGGTTGACCAAGATTTCTTGGGTTGTATGGCAACTGTGCAGAAAATGCAAAGGCTGCAGCTTGTCAGTGATTGATCAGGTGTTTAAGAGGTGAGACGATATTTCAGGTCTCCTTGCCCCGAACTGCAGGGCTTTATACACCAAAACCAGCACCTTTAGCTTACCCTGATAGCTAATTGGCATAAAGGAGGGGGTTGGCAAAGTTTTTGTGGCTTGGGCTGGTTCACGGTCCCGCAGACGCTGCGGTGGGCCAGAGTGTGCGCGCACACACGAATGTGCAAACGCTATTTCAGTCTCTCCTTCCGGCACGGAGGAGGCGGGCGCAGCTTCCCATTGGCTGCAGGAACTTCCTGCAGCCAATGGGAAGCCGGGCAGCATCATGGAAGGCGGTCCCTACTGTGCTCTGCACCAGTTTAGTGCGGTGCATGGGAGCCAACTGAGCGGGTGGCGGGGGTCCATGGGCCAGTTAAACGACCCCCATGGGCCGCTTGTGGCCCATGGGCCTTAGGTTGCCAACCCCTGGTCTAAGAGCTGAACATAAAGGTGCCCTATCTTGGGAAGACAAGGCATTTCCCTCATTTTGAAACTGTACTAATTGACTAGAATCATAGAATCACAGAATCATAGAATCATAGAGTTGGAAGAGACCACAAGGGCCATCGAGTCCAACCCCCTGCCAAGCAGGAAACACCATCAGAGCACTCCTGACATATGGTTGTCAAGCCTCTGCTTAAAGACCTCCAAAGAAGGGGACTCCACCACACTCCTTGGCAGCAAATTCCACTGTCGAACAGCTCTTACTGTCAGGAAGTTCTTCCTAATGTTTAGGTGGAATCTTCTTTCTTGTAGTTTGGATCCATTGCTCCGTGTCCGCTTCTCTGGAGCAGCAGAAAACAACCTTTCTCCCTCCTCTATGTGACATCCTTTTATATATTACTAATTTCACTCATTTAAAAATAACCTGTATTGTTTCTTGCAGGTTCACGAAGGGATTGTTGGAAATAAATCTGGCATGAACACCACAGGAGTCAGTGGCCCCTCAGACAAAATGACTACTGATCTGCGAATATATATGCTGTGTTTCCTCCCCTTTACTGTCCTCTTGGTCTTCATCCGCGATCTTCGGAGTCTGTCTGTGCTCTCACTCCTCGCAAACATAGCCATGGCCATCAGTCTTGTAATCATTTATCAATATGTTATCCAGGTGAGTAAGGACCGGCTTCTGCACTCATTTTTCTTTCCTTCCTCCCAGCGTCACACTTGGGGGCTGCACTTTGGCCCGCGGGTGGTAATCCATTTTAGCACTGCTTTAGCTGGAAGCGTACACAGAGCTAGGTGTGAAGAGCCCTGCAAGATGCAAGCAAAGGCTGATCCAGTCCACCATTCCTTTCCCCACGTCTGGCCAACCAGATGGCAGGTAAAAAGGTAAAAGTTAAAGGACCCCTGGACGGTTAAGTTCAGTCAAAGGCAACTATGGGGTTGCAACACTCATCTTGGTTTCAGGCTGAGGGAGCCGGCATTTGTCCGCAGACAGCTTTCTGGGTCATGTGGCCAGCATGACTAAACCGCTTCTGGCACAATGGGACACCAGGACAAGTGCCAGAGTGCATGGAAACACCGTTTACCTTCCCTCTGCAGTGGTACCTATTTATCTACTCGCACTGGTGTGCTGTCAAACTGCTTGGTTGGCAGGAGCAGGGACCAAGCAACGGGAGCTCACCCCGTCGCGGGGATTCGAACCGCCAACCTTCTGATCGGCAAGCCCAAGAGGCTCAGTGGTTTAGACCACAGCAAGCAGGGCATAAAGGGAATAGCCTTGTCTTGCTGCTGTTCCCAAAGAACTGGCATTCAGAACCACGCTGCCTCTTATCCTGGAAGCACTCAGTAGCCATTGTGACTAGCAGCTTCTGATCAATAGCCTTATCTCCTGCAACCGAAAAGGTCTCGGCTTAATTCCCAGCCCACCTTCATTGCATACGTGTAATGAAACTTTCAGCCCCATGTTGTGTGTAGGTTTGGGGGTGGATGGAGATTAGTGAAAACAACAACAGAAGCTGACAGTTCTGAGTGATGCATCCGGTGGATAGCCAGAACCAACACTGCTGAATGACAACGACCTTTTAGTCGACTTGTTCAGATTCACTCATCTGTTTAAAGGTCATCGTGATTCACCACCGCATCTCCATTACTTAGGAAATACAGGGCAATTACCTTTTCCTTTGTGCATTTTTAAGGGGCAACGCTGACCTGTCCATTAGTGAGCCTTAAGCGGCCCAAGATTTCAACCACAGGATTATGTGCTTCTTGCCTTGCACGGGAATCCCCCTGCCCCACTCCCCAATTATAGTTAGGCATTTTTAACAGGTAAAATACAAACCTGGCATGTTCCAAACTCATGCATTTGGCATGGATGCTACCAGTCTACCTAGAGTAGGGCTGGGTGATGTATTGATAAAGGTAAAGGGATCCCTGACCGTTAGCTCCAGTCGTGGCTGACTCTGGGGTTGTGGCGCTCATCTCGCTTTATTGGCCGAGGGAACCGCCGTACAACCTCCGGGTCATGTGGCCAGCATGACTAAGCCGCTTCTGGTGAACCAGAGCAGCGCACAGAAACACCGTTTATCTTCCCACCGGAGCGGTACCTATTTATCTACTTGCACTTTGACGTGCTTTCAAACTGCTAGGTTGGCAGGAGCAGGGATCGAGCGATGGGAGCTCACCCCGTCATGGGGATTCAAACTGCCAACCTTCTGATCGGCAAGTCCTAGGCTCTGTGGTTTAACCCACAGCGCCACCCGCGTCCCATCGTGATGTTTAGCTGGTGATATATCATGATGTTGAAAACCAGGACTCACCCAGCCCTAGGTAGAGTATAATCATAGAATCATAGAATCATAGAATCATAGAATCATAGAATCATAGAGTTGGAAGAGACCACAAGGGCCATCGAGTCCAACCCCCTGCCAAGCAGGAAACACCATCAGAGCACTCCTGACATATGGTTGTCAAACCTCTGCTTAAAGACCTCCAAAGAAGGAGACTCCACCACACTCCTTGGCAGCAAATTCCACTGTCGAACAGCTCTTACTGTCAGGAAGTTCTTCCTAATGTTTAGGTGGAGTCTTCTTTTTTGTAGTTTGGATCCATTGCTCTGTGTCCGCTTCTCTGGAGCAGCGGAAAACAACCTTTCTCCCTCCTCTATGTGACATCCTTTTATATATGTGAACATGGCTATCATATCACCCCTTAACTTCCTCTTCTCCAGGCTAAACATGCCCAGCTCCCTTAGCTGTTCCTCATAAGGCATCTTTTCCAGGCCTTTGACCATTTTGGTTGCCCTCCTCTGGACACGTTCCAGTTTGTCAGTGTCCTCCTTGAATTCTGGTATACTAAATAATAATATTTTTTTATTTATACCCCACCCTTCCCGGCTTAAAAACTGGGCTCAGGGCGGCTAACAACAAATATAAAACATTGATTAAAATGCAACTTAAAAACAGCATAAAATACAACATAAAATGCAGCATCAATATCAATAAAATTCAAAAATGACTCCACATAAGGAAAACCTGTCTGCTGGATAAGACCAGTGACCCATGCATCTCGTTCTCGCCAATGAGATACCTATGGGAAACTTGCGAGCAGAATCTGAGCATAATAGCACTCGCCCCAGTCGCGGTTCCTTGCAGCTGGTACTCAGAGGCTTCCTTCCTCCAGCAGTGGAGATTTTTTGCCATTGGGCTGTGCTAGTGCACTCAAATGGCCCAGCTCTTCCACAAATACTCAATAGTTTCCCACCTACTAACGCACCTAGAAGATGTCCGGATTTGCCTTTTACCTACTTGTATCTAGTTTCCTGGCGAAATCGGGCCTAACTTCAGTTATTCATGCCTTAGGCTGCAATCCTAGCTGCGCTTCCTGGGGAGTAAGCCCAATTGAATCCAGCGGGATTTTACTAGACACGCTTAGGACTGCAACTGTAGTCGTTTCCAAGTTAGATGGCTGTAGTGCTCTGTATGTTGGGCTGCCCTTGAAGTCTGTGCAGAAACTTCAATGGTACAGAACGCTCTGGACAGGCTTGTATTGGGTTGGCATAACGGACTACAGAAAGTCAATATTGTTTTCGTTATGATGTTTCTTGCCAGGGTTTATCCATTCATCGAAAACTGCCTCTAGTGGCTGACTGGAAGAGGTACCCGCTTTTCTTTGGCACGGCTGTCTTCGCTTTTGAAGGAATAGGAGTGGTAAGTGCCGTTTTAGAATTTAAGATTATTACCTAAAGGCAACGGCAGTTGAAACGCACCTCTTCACCATCTCGGGAAAAATAGAATTGGCCTCTGTTTTACTCCAGTGGCTAGAACTAGACCTTCAGGGTAAACAAGACCCCCAAATTTCTGTGTGCCTTTGATAGGGAAGATTCTTCCCACAATTTTCAGTGCATTTCCCCATTGCAAAAAAATAAATAAAAATAAAATCTGATCCTTTTCAGTGGTTGTGTTGTGCCAGGTCAGCAGGGTGCTTTAATCTGTATTGATTGTGCAAACCTAAATTTTCCAGTATGCGCTTGAATCACTCCCGCAAAACACTGACAGCCTGGACCTAGAATTGTTGCTAGTGCTTTTCCATGAAGGCACAAGAGGCTTTTGTTCTAAGAGAAAGGCTTCAGCTGAGTTGGAGAGCATGCACTCTTGTCTGCAAAAAGTTTCCTGGTTCAATCCCTGGGATCTCTGGGTAGAGCTGGAGGAAAACCTTGCATGAAACCCTGGAGAACTGATGGCAGCTGGAAATAATAATAATAATAATTAATAATAATAATAATAATAATAATAATACAGTGGTGCCTTGCAAGACGAAATTAATTCGTTCTGCGAGTTTTTTCGTCTTGTGAATTTTTCGTCTTGCGAAGCACGGTTTCCCATAGGAATGCATTGACGGTTTTAAGAAAAAGGCGCAAGAGGTTTTTGTCTTGCGAAGCAAGCCCATAGGGAAATTCGTCTTGCGAAGCAACTCAAAAAACGAAAAACTATTTCGTCTTGCGAGTTTTTCGTCTTGCGAGGCATTCGTCTTGCGAGGTACCACTGTAATAATAATAATAAATTTTATTTATACCCCGCCCTCCCCAGCCAAGACTGGGCTAACACCAAATATAAAAACAATTGATTGAAATACGGCTTAAAAAACAAGATTAAAGATTGAAATACAGCTTTAAAACAAGATTAAAATACAACATTAAAGTGCAGCCTCATTTCAGTGGAAACTCAATCAAAAACTTTTTGGGGGATGAAAACGTCAAGTCTTCACCAAGGCTAACTATCCAGACTGGTCCTACATGGGCCAGAAAAAAAGCCAGGGAAGTCCCCAAATAGGAGTTCCAACACAGAAGGAGAAAGAGAAAAAGAAAGAGGGGGAGGGAATCAAATTGATTCCAAGCCAAAGGCCAGGCGGAACAACTCTCAATCAAATCAGATGGATGATTATGAACAAGATGCACCAATGGCCTGAGCTGGTATAACAACAACTTGCCATGCTAAGGGTGCAAGATGGACGCCAACCTTCCTTGCCTAGTCTCCTCCATTTCTTACCTTTGTGAACTTACCAACTTTGTTAGAAGTTATTAACTCGTCTTTTACCCCTCGAGCCCAGATCACGTGCTGTGTGCACGCCGCGATGACTTAGAAGCTCTGAGTGTGGCACCGAGTTTAGAATCCAGGTTCCTAAGAACCTAAAAACGACGTGGTTTTTTTTAGTGTTTAGGGCTGAGAATACCATGCTTCAAAAATGCGTGGGCAGAGAGTGGAAGAAGCTGGCGGGAAGCAGATTGTGCCAGTCTCCCCTTCTCTCGGTGGAAGCAGATGCTGTACCGTAGCTTCCACAGCAGGCTGCAGATCTCGCCTGGAATGAGGGAAAGCACTCTGCTGTTTCTCCCCTAGGACTCCCTGATAGCAGGCCTGGGCTTGGTGCTACTGTAAGGTCTCCAGAGCAGCTGGGCTCAGGTGGGCTCAGACTCTGGCATGCTGCTCTGCTGGGAGCGAGGCAGGAAGGTGAAACCTATTAGTCAAAACATCGGAAAGACTTTGGGCCAAAGACGAGAGATGAACGCAAAGTTTTGGGACGAGAGGTAAAGAAAGGAGGAAAGAAAAAAATCCAGGTTCTTCTACAGGAGATACCTGTCTTCTTGTACAGTGGTACCTCAGGTTACATACGCTTCAGGTTACAGACTCCACTAACCCAGAAATAGTGCTTCAGGTTAAGAACTTTGCTTCAGGATGAGAACAGAAATCATGCTCTGGCGGCAGCAGGAGGCCCCATTAGCTAAAGTGGTGCTTCAGGTCAAGAACAGTTTCAGGTTAAGTACGGACCTCCGGAACGAATTAAGTACTTAACCTGAGGTACCACTGTAATAGACTTGAAAGCAAGAAATTGACCAGTAACAGCAGGCAAATAGCCTCATTGTAAGAGATTACTTGATCATTTGATAATCCACATGCAGGTTAGAAAAGTCTCCTATAAGTTTCCAAAGCTTATGTGTTAGACATTATCTGTCTGAAATTACCTCTATTCAGTGCTCCCCCCCCCCATTTTTTTATTTAGGGGTACTCTCATTAAACCCTCGCTTCCGTCTGAGACTCAGGAAACACCATGACAGGAAATGAGGCTGCCATCAGTAGATAGCAATGGAACTGATGATTCACCATGCTAGAGAAGAAACTAAAATTTTAATTTTTTTTAGTTTCTTCTGTTAGATTCACCAAATGTTTAGGAGTATGCGTACCCCTGAGTCCCCCCAGGAAAAAAAGCACTGCCTATATTTTCTTACCTCATACCAGAGTATTGTTAAAATTCTATTGTCTGTCTTCCAGTGTCTGATGAAGTTTGGGCTGCCTGTTCTTTCAATATTGTATTCAGTCAGGCTTATGGGATTTTGTTGTTGTTGTTCTTTTACTAATAACTGCTTTTAATGAGGTAAATAAAGTGGAAGTGGTGGCTTCATCCTGTTCAGTTTCTTCCATCTAACTGAGCCTCTGTGTTATGTCTCAAAAGTTGGTGATGCTGCTTCAATTGCTGAGTTTATCCGGGATCTCGAACAGCAAGGGAATCTTCCTCATTTAGAAGCTTTCTCCCGGATTACCACTTCTGTTTCTCTGATTTCTTTTTTTTTTTTTTTTAAAAATTTTATTAAAGTTTTCAATATATTACAAAAACTAGAAACAATAAAGAAGAATAAAAAGAAAAAGAAAATACAAAATAGAAACAATTAAAAATAAATCAGTCTTTCCACATCTTATCTTTCATTTACTTGTTTCCCTGACCTCCTCGCACCTCCCTTTCTTGCATTCCAGTTCAATTGGTTAATTCAGCAAATCCTTTCCCTCTTTAATTTTATCTTAATCTTTTATCTTAATATATTATAGCTTTAAATTATCACCTGTTAACAATCCATTTTTACATACTCCTTAACATTGCTGCTAAAAAAATCCCACTTAACTTCAATCCAGCATCATTCTAACATTCATTAATTTTACAGTGTTTCTGTAAGTAGTCTTTAAATTTCTTCCAATCTTCTTCCGCTGACTCTTTTCCCTGGTCTCGGACTGTTTCTCTGATTTCTTTCATGAGTTTGGTTATTGCTCCCGTTATGTATTCCAGATTACGGAAAGATATGGAGTTCTCTCAAAATGTGTTGCCATCACAGTTAATATTTATTGACAGCAAAGGGGGAGGGGAACTTATGACCTTCCAGATATGTTGGGACTTCAGTTCCCATCATCCTTGGCTGCACTGGCAGGGGCTGATGGGAGTTGCAGTCCAGCAATTTTTGGAGTGACACAGCTTCCCCTTCCCTGCTTCACAGGATAGAATGCATATACCACTTAGGTCTTTAGATGCGTAAACTCAGCATCTGAAACTAAGAGGGTTGGCAAAGTAAATCATGAGACCTTGGCTCAGGGAGTAAGGTCAGTCTTGGAAAGGTGGAACAAAATTAAACATGTCCCAAGAGGACAAAATTTATGCCATTTAAAATGACCGTCCTCTCTGAGTTACAGTTTTTTGTTTGTATCGTTGTTTTTACTTGTTGATCTTTCTGAACTGGAAAGTTGGCAGAAAATGATAGACAATTTTATATGGCAAGGCAAATAGCCCAGAGTGGAAGGTAAAGAGTGTATCAAAATACAGTGGTACCTCGCAAGACGAATGCCTCGCAAGACGAAAAACTTGCAAGACGAAAGAGTTTTTTGTTTTTTGCGTTGCTTCGCAAGACGAATTTCCCTATGGGCTTGCTTTGCAAGACGAAAACGTCTTGCGCCTTTTTCTTAAAACCGTCAATGCATTCCTATGGGAAACCGTCAATGCATTTCCTATGGGAAACCGTGCTTCGCAAGACGAAAAATTCACAAGACGAAAAAACTCGCAGAACGAATTAATTTCGTCTTGCTAGGCACCACTGTAAATAAAGCAAAATAGCAGAAAGTGCTGCATAGAGAATAAGAGAAATTGCTTAGACATGGCATAACTTACTTGGGGAGCAGAATTTGGATAATAATAATAATAATTATTTATATCCCACCCTCCCCAGCCGAAGCCGGGCTCAGAGCGGCTAACAATAATAAAAGTAACACGGCATTCTAAAATCATTCCATTTTAAAATCAATTCAAAATCAAATTAATGGCAACCATTGGGCTAGAGTTCTGTGAGGATTACCAGAGGAGCGGATCAGACTGTGCCCTGGCCAAAGGCCTGGTGGAACAGCTCTGTCTTGCAGGCCCTGTGGAAAGATATCAAGTCCCGCAGGGCCCTAGTCTCCTGTGACAGAGCGTTCTACCAGATCGGGGCCGCAGCCGAAAAAGCCCTGGCTCAGGTTGAGGCCAGCCTAACCTCCCTGTGGCCTGGGACTTCCAAGATGTTTTTGATTAGCCAGGGTGCAACCCTCTGCCCCCTTCAAATGCAAAATATAGAAAGGTCTTCTTATGCATAACACGTTGAGACTGTTCAGAAGCTTGCAAGATCTGTTTTGGAGCCCAGTGATAGAGCAGGACTTTAAATTGATGCTCTTTGCTTGGTCCCCATCTGCACTACACATGTAAAGCAGTATTTTACCACTTTAACTCTCATGGCTTCCCCGAAATAATCCTGTGGACTGTAGTTTGCTAAGACTCCTATGAGACTCCTATTACCCTCGAGGAGCCTGGAAAGGGTAGTTGGTTGTGAAACCATTGAGGGAACTGCTTGCTTGGACCTCTTCCATCTCTGTGGGCCTTGGAAGCCGATTCACCTGCTCTTATCCCCTCTCTTGTTTCTGCCAGGCCACATTGCTTAGCAAAGCTTCACTGTTGGAATAAGAGGTGCCAGAGCTTAAATGCTGAATTTGTGCCTTTCAACTGACTGCTTCCGTTTACAGGACTTGGCACAGCCTTATGACGTGGCTTCAGGCTTAAATTGGCTTTCTTAAATCTCCTCCTTATTTTGAAATGTATACAGTGGTGCCTCGCAAGACGAAAAGAATCCATTCCGCGAGTCTCTTCGTCTTGCGGTTTTTTCATCTTGCGAAGCAAGCCCATTAGCGGATTAGCGCTATTAGCGCTATTAGCAGTTTAAGGGCTATTAACGGCTATTAAAGGTTTAAGGGATTAGCGGATTAGCTGCTAAAAGGTTATTAGCAGCTTAGTGCTTTAGAAAAAGGGGTTGGGGAGCGAAAAAAACCCCTCAAGAATCGCAAGACATTTTCGTCTTGCGAAGCAAGCCCATAGAGAAATTCGTCCTGCGAAGCACCTCTGAAAACGGAAAACCCTTTCGTCTAGCGGGTTTTCCGTCTTGCGAGGCATTCGTCTTGCGGGGCACCACTGTATAGGGGGGCTCTGGGGGTATGTGTGTGCTGTCACTGCAGAGTGATGGGCGGAGGTTACTTGCTGACCTTAACCTTGTAAATGTCATGACAATGACTTGAGGGAGTATCGATGGTCGGAGCTGACAGCAGTGTTGCAGTCTTGTCAGCCCTCTTTAATTCTTTGCATGCAAATTATAAGAGGGGAAGGAGGAAGGGTGGGGCGGGAAACTAGGAAAACAAAAGATTTTAATGCAATATATTCCAGCCGTACTTGGAAATTATTCTTATATTTGCACCCTTTTATTTGGGGCTGTTCCTGACACCTGACAGTATCTTGCTTAATATTTTTGACAGCTAATAATAATAATAATAATAATAGATTATTTATACCCCTCCCATCTGGCTGGGTTTCCCCAGCCACTCTGGGCGGCTCCTAACAGAATATTAAAAACATGATAAAACATGAAACATTAAAAACTTCCCTAAACAGGGCTGCCTTCAGATGTCTTCTAAAAGTCAGATAGTTGCCTGATCAACAGTCAAGTGGCACTGCTGCTGCCCTTGAAGAATACTACCTCAATCTGCAGGTCGCGAAAGTGGTATATTTTAAACGCCCTCTGTAAGTAGAAAAGTAGCAAGCAAGGATTGATCTTCAATTTTTGCTGTTTTCTAACTCCATATCTTTGAGCTGGATTGAATAAGTTCAGGGGGCCTTATGAAGACCACCCCTCCCCAAAGCATGTAATAGCTAACTTTCACCGTAAATGATTCCCAGCAAAGAGCTATTCCTAGATATTCATATGGGTTAGGTTTCCAGAAAGCGCTAGCCTGCCTGCGAAATTTGCACGGTGTTCGTTCTGCACAGGTGAAGTCTGGCAGATTATCTTTGTAAAGCACTATGTAGGAATAAAGGTAAAGGTACCCCTGCCCGTACGGGCCAGTCTTGACAGACTCTAGGGTTGTGCGCCCATCTCACTCAAAGAAGCCAAGGGCCAGCGCTGTCCGAAGACACTTCCGGGTCACGTGGCCAGCGTGACATCGCTGCTCTGGCAAGCCAGAGCCGCACACGGAAACGCCGTTTACCTTCCCTCTAGTAAGCGGTCCCTATTTATCTACTTGCACCCGGGGGTGCTTTCGAACTGCTAGGTTGGCAGGCGCTGGGACCGAACAACGGGAGCGCACCCCGCCGCGGGGATTTGAACCGCCGACCTTTCGATCGGCAAACCCTAGGCACTGAGGCTTTAACCCACAGCGCCACCCGCGTCCTTGTTCCTATTTTCTGAATTTGTGCTGAGATACACTTTTAACATTCCTAAAGGCAGCTCCTTCCTGCTGAAAGGAACTCGGTTGATCTTTGCATTCTGTTTAAAAGTGAATGTTTGCAATTCCCTGCCCCTGCTCCCTGTGCGGTGTTCTAGATAATGATGAGCTAAGCAAAAGGAAAATGTTTAATTTCTTTTAGATGTGAACCTTCTTTGAATCGGATGCCTCCCAAAGTTTCATTTTTTAAAAAAAAAATGGGGATATCTCTGCTTTTCAGAGAGAACACGTTATTTTGTAGAAAGCAAACAAGCGCTGGATTTGTTGAGTGGCTGCTAGATTACTTTTTTCTTCTTCCTTCCCTGTCTTTTAAAGAACAGGATTATCATCTTCAAAATGCCACTGACTTGGATCTTGACAGATGATGCAAACAGTCTTATTAATGCTTAGAGTTAAAAGCAAGCGGCCACTTGTCAGAGTTCCCTCCCCTTTTTGGACAGCTTTATATTTTATCCCTGCAAACGACTCTCTTTTCTCTACAATCGTCTTTTATTGGTGCCCTAAGATCAGGGTAGGAGGCTTTCCACTGACAACTAATCTCATGTTACCTGATATCCACCAATATGTTCTTGGTCTTTTGAGTCTGGTGGTATATTATCTGATGAGCCATGAGAGAGAGAGAGAGAGAGAGAGAGAGAGAGAGAGATGGGGGTGAGATTTCCCAAGTGGCCTAGTTCACACATAACGCTAAACCATAGTTCACTGAACTAGTTTATATTATGTGTCCCGTCTGCCTGGCAGCTTAACTATGGTTTCTTCACTTTCAACAGATTGAAACAATGGTTTGTTGGTTAATAATAATAATAATAATAATAATAATTTATTATTTGTACCCCGCCATTTGTTTCCCCAGCCACTCTGGGCGGCTTCCACAGAGACCAAAAATACACTAAAATATCACACATTAAAAACTTCCCAGAACAGGTATAAATAACTGTAAATATGAAAAGAGACAAAGTACCGTATTTTTCGCCCTATAGGACGCAGCGTCCCATAAGGGGCATCTAGTTTTTTGGGGGGAAATAAAGGGGGGGAAATTATTTTTCCCCCAGGTGCGGGGCTGGGGTGGGGGAAGCCCGAGCTTCCCCCGACCCCAGCCCCCAGAACAGGCAACTCTCCGCAAGCCACGGGAGCCCACGCCGGGCTCCCACGGCTTGCGGAGAGTTGCCTGCATGCTGAAGCCTGGGTGCGCTGAGCTCAGTGTGCCCAGACTTCGCGCAGCTCTCCGCAAAGCCCGGGAGCCCGGTTCTCAAAACGTGTAGCAAGAAACATTAAACAAAAAAGCTCTTCTTTGATCATTCATTCTTGCCTACCTTTTCTCTCTCCCCCTTTCTCTTTCTTTTTAAATTTTTTTTATTGATTTTAACATATAAATTATAAAATGTACCACAAAACTTATCACTTATACAATCTTTTTAGACTTCCATCAGCACCTCTGATCCACCGTTTTAACCACTTCTTATGCATTTCTTAACGTTATATTGCCTTTACATCTCTTAACAAATCATCCTTCCCCTTCTCCAATTTTGCAATACTTCCAATAATACGCCTCACAAAACTTCTTGCAGACCTACAAACGTCTTCTGATCTTCACAAATACTTTTCAAGAGCCAGTGTGGTGTAGTGGTTAAGAGCGGTAGTCTTGTAATCTGGGGAACCGGGTTCGATTCCCCACTCTTCCACATGCAGCTGCTGGGTGACCCTGGGCCAGTCACACTTCTCTGAAGTCTCTCAGCCCCACTCACCTCACAGAGTGTTTGTTGTGGGGGAGGAAGGGAAAGGAGAATGTTAGCCGCTTTGAGACTCCTGAAGGGGAGTGAAAGGCGGGATATCAAATCAAACTCTTCTTCTTCTTCTTCTTCTTCTTCTTCTTCTTCTTCTTCTTCTTCTTCTTCTTCAAGTAGTTCGTAAATTTACTCCAGTCTCCATGAATTTCTGGTCCCGCCGGTTTCGAATCTTTTCTGTTAGTTTATCTAGTTCTGCATAGCCCATTAACTTCATTCTCCATTCTTCAATCGTCGGTAATTCTTCTTGCTTCCATTTTTGGGCCAGTAATATTCTTGCTGCTGTTATTGCATATAAAAAGAGCTTACATTCCTCCCCTTTTCTCTTTCTCAGGTCCTTCCCCTCCAGAATAGGATGAAAGAAGTTGACCGCTTCCCATTGGCCCTCAACATTGGCATGGCGGTTGTGATGACCTTGTACGTCTCCTTGGCCACCCTGGGGTATATGTGCTTTGGGGACGAAATCAAAGGCAGCATCACTCTGAACCTGCCGCATGCGTGGTAAGCGGAGACATAGCTTTGCAGAACTCGTGTCCTTTGGGGATCTTAATTCGCCTCCCCCTTCTGAATGCTAATCTGAGTGCTACCCATCACTGTGTAAAAACTGCATTGGGAAGATGATGAGTAGGAAGGTGAGCGGTGGCAGGGGAATATAAGGGCAAGGTCAAGTTTTCAACCTCGGGATTTGATCAGTGTAGACAACTGTGTTATGGCATAACTAGGACCTGTAATTACCTGAGGGAAGAGCTTGTTAAAGGGTCTGCCTGCTGAATCATAGTTTTAATGTGATTCAGGAATCTTAGAATCATAGAGTTGGAAGAGACCACAAGGGTCATCGAGTGGCTCTATAAAAGAGATTAGTTTTGTAGGGCAGGGGAACAGACTGCAGTCTTGCCAGAAACAACTTGTTTCTCCTCCCTGCTAGACCCATCAGAGCCTTGGTACGCGGGTGGCGCTGTGGGTTAAACTACAGAGCCTAGGACTTGCTGATCAGAAGGTCGGCGGTTCGAATCCCTGCGATGGGGTGAGCTCCCCTTGCTCAGTCCCTGCTCCTGCCAACCTAGCAGTTCGAAAGCACGTCAGAGTGCAAGTAGATAAATAGGTACCACTCAGGCGGGAAGGTAAGCAGCGTTTCTGTGCGCTGCTCTGGTTCGCCAGAAGCGGCTTAGTCATGCTGGCCACATGACCTGGAAGCTGTACGCCGGCTCCCTTGGCCAATAAAGTGAGATGGGCGCCGCAACCCCAGAGTGGGCCACGACTGGACCTAATGGTCAGAGGTCCCTTTGCCTTTTCCTTTACCCATCAGAGCCAGCTGCCCTTAGAATGACAAAACAGAAGGTGTTCAGTGCCAGAACTGAGCTGAGCTCACAGTTCTTTCATGCAGAAGTCCTCTCTCCATTTCAGCGTCCTAATCCAGGTAGGGAAAGTCAACTTGCTTGAAGCTGCTGGGAGTTGGAAACCCTTGCCCATATGGCTCAGGGATCTGCCATTTGATCCTAATCCACCTGCTACCCAGTCCTGCTGTAGAATGAAAGGCAAGGAAGGAAGGAAGGTGCAGAGGTAAGTATTGTTCTTTCTTTGCCAGCAATGGGCAGAGACTCGCTTTACTTTGCTGCCATCCCAGGCCATAGTCTGATGGCATATGAGGCAGCCCAACGTCCTGAAGCTAAGCAGGTCAAGGCCTGGTTGGCGTCTGGATGGGTGACCACCTAGGAACCCCACGTACTTACTTATTTTTACTCATTTGTAATGAAAACTCAAAGCAGTTTTCCAAAAAGAATAAAATTGCTAGGGAAAAACAACTACAGTATTTAAAAGATCCAGAAGATCAGTGCTGGTGATCACATATGTACCAAAATCACAGCAAAAAAATAAATTTGATCTTCAGGGGTTTTGCAGAAATGTATTTGTACTACTGCTTAACTATGCAGTTTTCTGGGTTTGGGAGTGCAGTTTAATTGACTAATGCTCTGAATATTCAATCTATTGCCCTTCTAGTATAAAAGAAGGGAAGCTGGAAACTAAGGTTAACAGGGATGCTCAAACCTTGTTTGTCCTAATGCTACACCTAGTTTTTCATCACTCAATAAAGTTTTTGTCAAATAAATAAATAAATAAATAAATGATCCAGAAGAATAATTAAAATCGTTGAAAAGCTGCAAACCTGATTTAAAACACGTGCCAACATTCTATGTGTTTGGATAGGATTGCCTGAACAAGAATGTTTTCCTCATGCACCTTGAGTTCCATGATGGAAGGAAGGCCGGATATGAAAGTATTAGGTCCTGTCAGGTTGATTAACCCATGGGGCTACTTGAATTGGTAATTTCTGGCTGTGGCTTTGAGTCTAGCATAGCTGCATAAGTTGTGTCAGGGATGAGGGCGAGCTGGATGGTCCATCTGCCCCCACAAATAATGGAAATTCAGATAGGAAACACATGTTTATTTAATTTTCTGAACCAAGGTTGGAGACATATTTCACTCCAGGAAGTTAAGCTTATAAACCCTCAAGCAGGCTACAGTTGGTCCTAATGCAGAATACAGAGAGAGTCCCTACATATAAAAAATGGATTAGCAGTGAGACCTACAAATATGAAAATCTACTTGTAATGTACTTTAGAGAACACACACTATAACGCTCCCAAACAACTGGCTATAGCTCTGTTTTGACTGCTAAGTCTTTTTCAGATATGTCCCAATCAGTCTCAAGTCCTCAGGAAAGGTATTCTGAAGAAACTTTTTTGTGGGGGGTGGGTGGGATGTGTCCAAATAATTCTTCTTTGTGCATCAGTGGCTGATAAGATGCCTTTTCACAGAGTAGTTTTCTTTTTGTTGGAAGGCTGTTCTCTGCAAACCACTCTGTTGTTGTGTCCCATATTATCCAGTATTTGATGTTGATATAACAGCTGTAAACTTAGCCAGGAGTTAATGGGCCTAGCATTCGATTAATTTCAGCGGGACTACTCTGAGTTAGCTGAATGCCACCCAGCGTGTTTGCATTGCTCCAGGTGAGAGTTGGGGAGGAAATGATTGGGTCTCATGCTATTTATGTTTCGGTTTTGTATGTGGTTATTGGTTGCTAAGGGACGCGGGTGGCGCTGTGGGTAAAACCTCAGTGCCTAGGACTTGCTGATCGCAAGGTCGGCGGTTCGAATCCCCGCGGCGGGGTGAGCTCCCGCCGTTCGGTCCCAGCTCCTGCCCACCTAGCAGTTCGAAAGCACCCCTAAGTGCAAGTAGATAAATAGGGACCGCTTTATAGCGGGAAGATAAACGGCGTTTCCGTGTGCGGCGCTGGTGCTGGCTCGCCAGAGCAGCTTTGTCACGCTGGCTACGTGACCTGGAAGTGTCTTCGGACAGCGCCGGCTCCCGGCCTCTTGAGCGAGATGAGTGCGCAACCCTAGACCCGGTCACGACTGGCCCTGACGGGCAGGGGTACCTTTACCTTTACCTTTTATTGGTTGCTAAGTGTTCTGTTGAAGTGAGAATTGAGTGGCTGGTTGCAAGGAGAATATGGTCGTTGAATGAGTGGGTATGACAGTAAGATTATTGAGTTCCTGATTTGTGTTATCTGCATGTCAGGATGCTTTTTTGTGTGTCATTCACGTTCATTAATTTCATTGGGTCTACTTTGAGTTTTAACGCAGTAGAATACCACCTCTATTGTATTCTATCAATGCATTCTTGTTTTTAGTTTACATATGTACATCGTTCAGAGATTCATTTCTTACTTAAAAAAGCTTGCATGCAAGCAGCTATTAAATCAGGAGTCAATTTTAATTTAATACTTCTTAAAATAGTTTCCGAATATGGAGACATTTTTCTCCTGAATGCTTTTTAGTGCCGGAAATATGCTTACTCTGTTAGAATGGAGAGTTTTGCTCGAAGTCAGCTTGTACCGTCATCAGCTTTGAAGTCTTTGTGAAGTTACTTCTTTTTCAGGTTAAGAATCCTAATGAGCTTTCTTCTCCTTCTGCATCATCTTCTCTGTCCCCTTACAATATCTACTGCAAACGACCTTGGATCTACCTTTGCCCTGTGACAGGGGTGGCCCAAGATGTTTTGCTACCTGAGGCAAAATGGCCTGCTGCCGCATGACGCTCTCCTCGAGGAAAAGCCCTCGCAAAGTCTCAACTCCTGGCTGTGAGGCTTTGCGAAGGCTCAGCGAGAGGCGACATGTTCCCCAGAGCTTTGCCACCAGTCCCACACTGCCGTGAGGGGTGGCAAACCTGGCCAATGAAATACTGTGCTTCTCTTCCACTACCACAGTCCTTACCTTGGTTGCTTCTGTAGCGGATGGGTGCTGCCCCTTGAATTTCTGCCGCCTGAGGCAGCTGCTTCATCGCACCTCATGGATGGGCTGGTTTTGCCTAGGGCTATCTATACATGTGCCATGGTTGTCTAGTCCATCTGATTTTTGTTTGCCCTGTTGCAACAATCTGCCTAGTTCTGTGCTGTACCCAGGGCCAGATATAGGTTTGATGAGGCCCTAATCTACTAAAGGTAAAGGGGCCCTTTATATGTCCAGGTGTCCTTTGTCAACAACAAATTGCCGCTGTTTTTGTGTTGAATATATGCTATATGGTAATTTATGGACCTAATAGGTATCTAAAGCCATTTGCACATGTTGCCATGCAGCCAGTCCATGCAGAATGTAGGCACCCTATATATAGAAATGAGCAAACCAGTGATATTTTAGGGAGCAGGCTAGCAGGCGGGGCCCATGACTTACATCATAGGAGCCTGTTGTTGTTGTTTAGTTGTTTAATCGTGTTGGACTCTTCGTGACCCCATGGACCAGAGCACACTCTCTTAATTCGTTCCGGAGGTCCATTCTTAACCTGAAACTGTTCTTAACCTGAGGTACCACTTTAGCTAATGGGGCCTCCCACTGCTACCACGCCGCCACCATGTGATTTCTGTTCTCATCCTGAAGCAAAGTTCTTAACCCGAGGTACTATTTCTGGGTTAGTGGAGGCTGCAGCCTGAAGCTTCTGTAACCTGAAGCCTCGGTAACCTGAGGTACCACTGTACATGCCTGGGTACGCTTGCTAGACCACAAAAGTTCTTAGCAGCCGGTGAAAACAATACCTTGAAGGCAGGAACCTTCCTAATACCAATGGGCAGGGAGTTCCAAAGTGTAAAAATAAGAATAATTTATATGTCACCCATCTGACTGGGTTGCCCCACCCACTCTCAGCGTCTTCCAACACATTAAAACACTAAAAGATTGATTTCTTGTGAGTGCAAATGAGTATTATGTGGCATTTGTAAAAGTGCCAGTTGCACAGTTCATAGTGGTCAAATGGGCAGATTTGTAGTGTGGTGATCCTTCAAGTAAATGCCTGGGCAAGTGCTTAGACTATTCTTTGTGAAATTACACCTTTTCCTTGAAGCAGACTTGTTCATCGTATCCTTCTGACCAGTGTGAGTTTTGTCCAAACGTGTGGCTTTCTCTCCTCCTCCAACAGGTTGTACCATATGGTCAAGATTCTCTACTCTTTTGGGATTTTCATTACCTATTCGATTCAGTTCTACGTCCCGGCTGAGATCCTCATTCCGGCAGTTGCTTCCCGAGTGCAGCAGAAGCTGAAGCTGTTCTGCGAGATGGCGGTCAGGGTGCTCTTGGTCTGCTCAACCTGTAAGTACAAGGCTATGTGCAAGGCAGACCTCCCCAACTTTGTGTCTTCCAGATGTGTTGGACCTCAGTTCCCATCAGCCCTGGTTGATGCTGGTCGGAATTGCAGTCCAGAACATCTGGAGGGTCCTAGGTTGCAGAAGGCAGCTGTGAAGCTAACTTTTTGGGTTTCCCTTGACAAAGCAGTATCTTGGGCAGTGAGGAAAGGGTTCACTGGGGCCTGGTGAATTTAGGATTTACCGTATTTTTCGCTCTATAAGACGCACCAGACCACAAGACGCACCTAGTTTTTGGAGGAGGAAAACAAGAAAAATCTGAATCTCAGAAGCCAGAACAGCAAGAGGGTTCGCTGTGCAGTGAAAGCAGCGATCCCTCTTGCTGTTCTGGCTTCTGGGATAGCTGCGCAGCCTGCATTTGCTCCATAAGACGCACACACATTTCCCCTTACTTTTTAGGAGGGGAAAAGGTGAGTCTTATAGAGCAAAAAATACGGTAAATTGCATTTACTGATATTTGACCCCCCTCCATAAAGTAGCCAAATGCCCACATATATCCTATGAAAACAGACACATCAAGGAACGTATCTGGATTCATGTGATTTGCTGTTATCTTTTGGCCGTTGAGATGTTTCCATTGCATGCAATGTTTGCAGCGTGCCGTTATAATGTAGTCTGACTCTGAGCTTAAAGCTAATTCAGTCTTAAACCCACCTTGCAGCTTTGTGGATGTGTGTACTATATCCATGTGATCTGGATTCAGTTTTCATTTTTTATAAAGGTATAATGAAACACCAGTACCCCATAGTTTGCAATAATTATATATCGATAGATGCACAATAAAAACCACATTTAAAAAAAAATTAAAACAGATCACTAGCTCATGTGGGGCTCTTCAAGGAGAGCCTTGTGTAGAGTTCATTTCACTGGTTCAGTCTGGAAGATTCCAGTGTGTGGATCTGCTGTGGCTAAGCTTTCCCCATCCTCGAAGGCCCATCAGGATTGATAAAACTAAGATGCTCAGCTGACTCTTGAGAGTCCCATGGACTGCAAGAAGATCAAACGTATCCATTCTTAAGGAAATCAGCCCTCAGTGCTCACTGGAAGGACAGATCGTGAAGCTGAGGCTCCAATACTTTGGCCACCTCATGAGAAGAGAAGACTCCCTGGAAAAGACCCTGATGTTGGGAAAGATGGAGGGCACAAGGAGAAGGGGACGACAGAGGACGAGATGGTTGGATGGTGTTCTTGAAGCTACCAGCATGAGTTTGACCAAACTGCGGGAGGCAGTGGAGGACAGAAGTGCCTGGCGTGCTCTGGTCCATGGGGTCACGAAGAGTCGGACACGACTAAACAACAACAACAACAAGATGCTCAGCTCAAACAAGAGAGAGAGAGAGATGTGATAATTCGTAGGAATTCTACAACGGCTCTTTTGCTGTTCCTCTTGTTGCTCATCTGATGGTGCCGTGTTAAATAAGATAAAGGCTCGATCGTGACTTCTGTTCTTGCAGCTGGGCATTTGCACAGTCATGAAGCCCTTTGAAGAAGAGGTGCCGGTCAAGTATCTTTCCACTTTGCATTCAAACTGTTCTGGTTTCTGCGCAGCTTAACTCGATTATGCTGTGTGCATTTGTGTCAAGATGATTTTCTAGGGAGACGTGATTGGATTCGGCATGGGAGGAGGGAAGCTTTTACCTGCTGCGTAGGCTGCCAGATACACCCAGATGCGTCAGCAGCCTCTCCGAACCATCAGTGATGCAACCAAAGTTCAGGCGTGACGTACGAGCCTCGCCTTGCGCTGCCCTTTTTTCCCCCTTCCAAAAGGAACGAAGGAAGATCAAGGGCAGTTAATGCATAATCCATACATTCTGCCCAAGGCCTTCACACTGGTGTAAATGGGAAGGGAGCCAAATTTTATTTATTACTCATTTAATTTATCAGTTGCCCATTGCTGGCAATTCTCCGGGTTGTGGGTAAGGGTGAACAGCAACGTTATAAACCGTAAGTGCATAAAATGCAGCTGGAACGCAGGAAACCCTGCAGCTATAAGATCAAACAAACTGGGTTCGTTAGAGCAAGAGAAAATTAAAAAAAACACCAAGGGACAGCACAGAAGCTAAACCCATTGCAAAGCTAAAATAATGTTGGACCCGTAGCACAGTAAAAAGCTCTGTGTCTGGTGCCAGAAATACACCAGTCAGAGCCAGGTGGTCTTCTCTGGAGAAGACATTCCATAACTGAGGGGCCACCACCGAAAAGGCCCGAACTCTTAGCCAGCCACCATTCCTCATTTGGTACTTGGGATAGGGACTCAGGCAGTGATCTTACAGCACAGGAAAGGGCAGAGGTGACACTGAGCAGTCTAAACTGAATTGTGAACTGCGGAACTTATGGCCAAAGTAACTGAGCAGTATCCAGCTAAGTCGTTCCATCAGCAAAAGGATTACTGCTTGTGCAGTAGAACTCTCCGCCCTCGCTCCCTGTTTGTGCCCCACCCTCCTCAGAGCATTGGGGTATCCCTTGGAATAGATTATGTGGAATGTGGAGGGTTTTTTTTTTGCTGTGCTGGCAGTAATCCTTGCGCTGATGGAGTGAGTGAGTTGGATGCTGCCTTGAGTTGACGTTGTGGAAGATAGGCAGGATGCAAATGTGATAAGTAAACCGAGAGATTTATTGTTTCAGAAATGGAGATGCGGGAAAATGTTCGAGACTCCCTGCCCCCCCCTAAAAATCCCCACCACCACCATGAATCATTCACATAAAGTATGCAAAACTTAACTTCAATTGTACTCCCACCATCTCTTTATTTAATGCTTCTTGAGAGTACTGAGTTTGGTAATTCTCTGTGCGGTTCTTATGAATGTTGCAAATATGCTCCGAGCCGGGGGTGGGGTGGGGGGAACTATCTGAAAAGTATTCTGATAGAATTTGTGCATGTTCAGGAAGCAGGTGTAAAATTATTTTTGTAATTGTTCTGGGTTTTTATACTAATATTTTGATCTTATCGGTTGAATTGTGGATTGTTCTATATTCCAGTTTTTATTTGAACTGTAGCGGATTCTCCTTCGTTGGGGGTTTTTAAGCAGAGGCCAGGTGGCCGTCTGTCAGGGATGCTTTAGTTGGGATTCCTGCATTGCAGGGGGTTGGACTAGATGACCCTCAGGGTCCCTTCCAACATTACAATTTTGCGATTTATTTATTTGGAGGTAGTTGTGATGCACGCTTCACCCAAGGTTATCAGAGTGGCACAAAACAGACCTTAAGATGACAATTAACAATTAAGAAAAAAAATTAAACAGCATCCCTTTAGTAACTGGCTGGCATCTATCTGTCTCTTTTTTTTTAAAAAAATATAATTTTTATTCAGTTTACAAGTAAGACAAATTAATACAATTCAAACAATTTATAAAACCATTCTCTCATTTTTTGACTTCCCTCAACTTGGCTGGTACTCCTTCCCTTCTCAATTTTCCACACATTTCTTGGTTCATATCTACTTCTTAAATTAAATCTGCTTTCAAGCCATAATTTTAACCTTCATTTTTACAAAGCTTCTCTGAACGTTACAAGCGTTATTTGTTTTTCACTTAAATCATGCATATATTCTGAGAATTTTTCCCATGGCACTGTCTTGGAGGACAATGGAAGAATGCGCCTTTGGAGTAAAGTCAAACCGTTGGAGAGTTACAGCTCCTGCTGTTGCTGTAGAGACTGATGTGGGAGAGACATGTTTTGTTGCAGCAGGGGAAGATGAAGGCATCCACTTGTGCTGCTGCAGGTGGACCAGGGCTCTGCTCCCACGGATCATTTCTCCTCTGGTCACTGCTGACCTGACTGCATGTCTGCAGGGATTCCCAGTCATCTGCAAGGGATTCCCACACGGCAGGGTTGATGTTAGTAGTCTTCATGTCACGTTTGCAGAAATCCTTGTAGCACGGAGTAGGTCCGCTGTCATGAACACAACAGCCCCAAACCAAAAAGGACAGCCTGAGATAGAAGGCAGGCAGGCAGAAGGAGAACAGGGAGACTTGCAGATTTCTCAGACAGCTGGAACCAGTGGGCTGACGTCTTGTCCTCCCTCTGAAGCTGGCAGGAATGAGACTTGGCAGCTCAGGAAAGGCGGGCTGGATGAGAGCCACCTCTTTGAGGAATCACAGTCACTCACGGCACCAGGGAGGGAGAGCATTTCCTCACCGGAAGAGGAGGTAGCTGAACCCATCAGTCCTAGGACTAGACAAATGGGAAAAGTCCAAGACAGAAGATGACCCCCGAAACGTAAGGGTAGGAGGTTCAGGATATTCTGCAGTAGCCGGAAGGATTCTTCAGAGGGGTCAACTTGATTGTGATGGATGCTCACAGAGAGCGGTCGGAGGCTAATTGCTTGTGTGCAATAAATCTTCTGTTAATTACCTCTTGTGTGCTGTTTTCTCAAGCTGGCAGCCGGCAAGCTCCTGACATCTACCAATGGGCCTGGTGCCTGAAGCCAGCTCCCTGTAGAGCACGTCTTTGGGTATCCTGCCATCTTCCATTCTGTGGACATGACCAAGCCAGTGTAGAGGTTGCTGAGACAGGAGTGTGAACGTGCAGGGAATGTGGGCTTGGGGGAGAGCACCTCTTTGTTTCGGACTCGTGTATTGCCATGTGATGCTCAAAATCTTCCTGACACGGCACATGTGGAATGTGTTGAGTTGACGCTTCTGATGGGAGTAAGTTGCCCCTATCTTACTACCATAAAGCAGCATGCTCAACGTGCAAGCCTGGTAGACCTTCCTCTTGGTATTGGACGTTAGCGTTACATTTCCTTTTGGAGAGGCGAGCCATTGCCATAGTCGCCTTGCCAACACGCTTCTCCAGCTCAGCATCGATGGAGAGGTTACTTGTTATGGTGGAACCCAGGTAGACAAAATCATCTACCACCAGCTTGTGATCACCAATGCTGATGTGCGGAGTGCTGGCAACATCTCCTGACCCATGTTGTTGGTGTTTTTCTGGCTGATGGTAAGGCCAAACTTCATGCACACTTGGGCAAATCAATATAGTAATAATCACAGATAAATCATGCAACAGAAGAGGAATTAAAGTATCGCCATATGCTTCACCCCTCGCCAAAACTCTGGACGGAGAGGTACATCTTTACCTGTTGTCCGATGCAAAATAATTTAGGGACAATGCACTCCTTGAATGTCATCTGAAAATAGTTGGGATATTCCTGGAAAACATATATACAGTAGTTTTCTTTATTAATGCGTTGCCTTGGCTAGAATGTTGAATGATTGAGCTGCAATGTACTCCCCTCAAAAAAGGACTCAAGGGGCACAGGAAAAATCAAAGTCATCATTCGAATTATAACTTAAAAGAACTCTAATACAGGGCCCTGTTCTTAAGATAAACATACTCTGTTTTATAGTTTGCTGCTCCTTGCTTATGAATTATTCACCTTTTACAATATGTCTTATTAGATAACATAGTGCTGTGGTGTTGTGTGTGATACTGCTAGAACAATCCTGGTTTTCCGCTAATAAAGGGCAGACACTGTGACCGGTTTCTTCATACCCGCTTGCTGAGTCTGTCTGGTTGTAGATAAAAGTGATGGCTCAGTTTTGCACATCACAGTAAACCATAGTTAATGCTTTACTTTGAACGCAGAAGTCATTCCCTAAGTGTGAGCAGCAGCAAACTTTGATTCTTGGCTTACCGGTTGTCATTTCTTTGACCCGCTCAAGGTAAACCATAAACTAGGGTTTGATGTGACCTGCGGTTTACTGTGGCGTGTGAACACAGCCCCTCTATGACTGTTGTGCAGAGAAAATGTGGCAGCTAGATTTGGCTGGCTTGCTTTCTTTTTTCAAAAGAGGGTATACAGCACAGGTTGAATGAATGAGAAAACTTCTGTGTTTGGGTAGAAACTATCAAATACGACAAGTGGCAATAACAAATACATTGGGTTTCCTATTCTAGTGCCTGAGGTTGCTATCAATCCCTAAGTCTTAAGTTTCACAATCTTGCAAAAACAATTCTGTTTCCTTAGACTTGTCTCCCCCCCAAACTCCCAATGTACAGAGTTTCTTTCTACATAAAAACCGAAGACACTGCTTCAGCCTTATGTTCCATATGGTGTGTGAATGTGTGTGTGTGTGTGCGCGTGCACACACACACACACACACACACTCTTTCTCAAACATTGCATGCATTTTGCAGCTGTAGGATAACTTGGTTAACATTGCATGTCCTTCTTTTCATTTGCCTGGTTTAGTTTTATCCTGAACCCTGACACTGTTGGGTTTTGTTTTTTTGCACAGTGGTGATGCTTCTGGCATTCCCTTCAGTCTGTTAATTCAGGCTGCCATGTTGCAATTCTGTTGACGGTGCCCTTGCTTCTTCCCTCAGCATGGCGTTACCGCCCATGACATTGGCGAGGGGCAACTGCGCCGTTGATCAGAAAACATTCCTGCATTTTGTTTCCTTTTCATTTAATGAAATATATATTACCACTTGATTTTAATAAAACCTCTTAAGTGGGTATTATCACGCATGGCAGCATGATTTTTTCAAGGCGCAGTCCAGCAATTCTCCTATCTGTTGTGTCGTGCGTCCCAGTGCGTAGTTTAGGAATCACCGCCATGGAGCCTTTTAGTATACAGTAAGAGCTGCCTCAGTGGGACGCGGGTGGCACTGTGGGTTAAACCACAGAGCCTAGGACTTCCCAATCAGAAGGTTGGCAGTTCGAATCCCTGCAACGGGGTGAGCTCCGGTTGCTCGGTCCCTGCTCCTGCCAACCTAGCAGTTCGAAAGCACGTCAAAGTGCAAGTAGATAAATAGGTACCGCTACGGCGGGAAGGTAAATGGCGTTTCCATGCGCGGCTCTAGTTCGCCAGAAGTGGCTTAGTCATGCTGGCCACATGACCCGGAAGCTGTACGCCGGCTCCTTGGCCAATAAAGTGAGATGAGCTCCGCAACCCCAGAGTCGGTCACGGCTGGACCTAATGGTCAGGGGTCCCTTTACCTTTACCTTTAAGAGCTGCCTCTAGCACCACAGTTTTATTCAAAGGAGAAAATACCTGTGAAAGTAAATCGGAATCTACCTGAATGTATAAACTGCAGTGTTTAAACTCTGAAAAGAGATGTTGGATTTCAAGGAAACCCAGGGGACTTGCTGTCATATTTAAAAGCTTTGCAGGTTAAATGAATCCACTGAGAATTCTACTCTGGACATTTCGTTTACATACTCTATTTCTGCCACTTATTACTATTACTATTATTTATTCAACTTGGCCTTTATTGTAGAAAGCTGTTACAGATCTGAATACTGGATGAAATTAAAACCTGGTATATAATTGTGTAGCTTTAATTTAGAGCAGCGAGGAATTCTGAAATGTGAATTTAGCAAGGCATTCTGAATAGACTGGATTTTTTAAAAAAATTAAAATTATTTATGCTTTTCAGATTGTACATTTCACTAATTTTACAATCATTTTAACATTTCAAAACTTGACTTCCTTCCCCCTCTTTCTGTAAATATTCAATAAACCATTTCCATTCTTTCATAAAAAGTTTCTTGTCTTGATTTCTTATTTTTCCGGTAAGTTTTGCCATTTCTTCATATTCCATAAGTTTTTGTATCCATTCTTCCTTTACTGAGACATCTGCTTCTTTCCATTTTGGGGCAAGTTACATTTTTAAAAAAAATAATATTTATTACTTTTTGAACAATTTAAACACTACAAAACAAAACAAAAACAATAAAAGCAATAAAATACAACACAAAAACACTTCATAACACTAACACATTAAACTAACAAAACCAAACAAAAACAATTTAAAACACTCAGTTTCAATATCTTATCTTTCATTCACTTATTTCACCGACCTCCTCACACCTCCCTTTTTGTATTCCACTTCTATCAATTATTTCAGCAATTCCTTTCCATCTTCCTCTGTTTTCTATCCTATAATTATCTTAACACATTCTAACCTTATTTTACCTATAATATTCTATTGATCTATTTATACTTAAATCCTTATAACATTTCTGCTAAAGCCGGGGCAAGTTACATTCTTGCCCCTGTAGTAGCATACATGAATAAGTTTCTATACAGTTTAGGTAGTTCTGTCCCTATAATTCCCAAAAGAAAAGCTGCTGGGTTTTTTATATATATTTTATTTTACAAAAGTTATTTTAAACATCCTTTTCAATTCATTATATATCATTTCCCAGTAAGCTTTAACCTTACTACAAGACCACCACATATGATAAAAAGAACCTTCTTTCTCTTTACATTTCCAACACTTATTTGATTGAGATTTATACACTTTTGCCAATTTACTTCGTGTTAGATACCATCAATATATCATTTTTATATAATTCTCTCTTAGACCATAACATTCTGTAATTTTTATATTCATATTCCACAATTGTTCCCATGCGACCGTGTCTACTTTATGACCAATATCTATTGCCCAGTGTATCACTGAGGATTTTACTTGCTCATCCTTTGTCTCCCATTCCAATAATATTTTATACCTTTTAGACAGCACTTTTACATTACATTCCAACAGGTCTCTCTCCAGTTGAATTTCTTTTGATACTCTTACGGCTTCCTTCATATGCTTTTCCAACGCCATTGGGAAACGCCTCAGCTGTTAAGGAGAATCCTTAGCTCCCCCAGCTAATTAGTCAATTGGTTTAATATGCATTTCTGGATTATCAATCCCTCTTTATGATACTGAAGGAAGTGTGCTGATTTGCAGGTTAACCACAAAGGATGTTGTTCATCACCGTCGTAAATACTCTCCTTCATTCTGTATTAACATTCACACTGTGTAGAATCAAAACAGCTTTTCCTCCCAGCTAAATAACTTAGCTCTTAATTCACAGGCCCACTGATAATTTATCAGTGTTCAGTTAACATGTTGGTTGACCAAAGCTCAATCTCCTACACTGTCCCCAGGATTTAACTCTCTGGAGTTGCATCCCGATTACAGTGGTACCTCAGGTTAAGTACTTAATTCGTTCCAGAGGTCCGTTCTTAACCTGAAACTGTTCTTAACCTGAAGCACCACTTTAGCTAATGGGGCCTCCTGCTGCTGCTGCGCCGCCGGAGCCCGATTTCTGTTCTTATCCTGAAGCAAAGTTCTTAACCTGAAGCACTATTTCTGGGTTAGCAGAGTGTGTAACCTGAAGCGTATGTAACCTGAGGTACCACTGTATGCATTCTGTTGCTTGTAAGTCTCTTCCTTTAAACAACCACTTGCTCAGCCTACTTACGGGTAAAGAAAACTCCAATTATTATTGCAGAAGAGGCCACATGTGTCCTGCATGCAGTAGGTCTCAAGTTGTGGAACTGGCTTGACAGATGACGAGAGCAGACTATTGTTTTGTGCCAGGAATATTATGGCAGTAGAGAAATGATTGATCACCGATTAGTGCAGGTTGGCAGGCTACATTTGGAACATTTTAGTTTCTTAGAGCGCCATTCAGTTTCTCTAAACAATTTTATGTGTAAGTGAACTCTTAAAAAAAGAAAAAGACAGAGCTTTTTTTTACTTGCATTAATTACAGGTTTTGCCAGGTCCTCTGTTTCCCCCCAGTGATGCTCCCAAAAATTATTTCAATACATTATGGTTGTTTTCTGTCAGTTTGGAGCCCTCTTGGGCAAAAGGTGTGAAACCTATAGCCCCAAAATGGATATTGCGGTTTTTGGCTATTTCCTCCATAATTAAGGTGCTTTTTCAGTGAAATAACCAGAGAGGCTGATAATTTTATTAGGGTCATAGGTTATCAAAAGCAACAACAATAGGCGACTGCATTTGTTCACCCCAAATGGGAACAAGCACCCCATTTTTAGATGCCTAGACCATAGACTAATAAGGCTGCTGTTTTCCCCTGCTTACAACACTTTTATTTTCCAGTCAGCTAAGAGAGAAACAGAACATTCTGCTCCCCCTGCAGACAACATAGCAATTTTTACCCTCTGTGGAAGGGAATAAGTTCACCAGCAGCAGGAAAAAAAGGCCAAATCAGGGTACTTGGGTGGGTGATGAGGGTTTAATCATTCTCCCTTTCTCTCTGTTTGCTGACAGAATATCAGTCTTGAAACTCAAATCTATTGATGACGAAGAAGAAGAAAAAAACAAACCCTGTGCAGCTTGTAAATTACCGTATTTTTCGCTCTATAGGACGCACTTTTTCCCCTTCAAAAATGAAGGGGAAATGTGTGTGCGTCCTATGGAGCGAAGACGCCATAGCCCCGCGACCCTCTCCCGGCTGGAGAGGTGACGCGCGGCTATGTCAGGAGCCTCTTTAGCCGTGTGCCACCTCTTCAGCTGGGAGAGCGTGTGCGGGGCTAAAGAAGCCATAGCCCCGCGACCCTCTCCCAGCTGGAGAAGTGACGTGCGACTATGGCAGCAGCCTCTCCGCTGCGCCTTTCCGCTGCTCCCTGACCTGCTCTTTGGGGCTGGTGGTGGGCTTCCCCCCGCCAGCCCCAAAGAGCAGGTCGAAAGGAACCTGAAGCCTGGAGAGCAAGAGGGGTCGGTGTGCACTGACCCCTCTCGCTCTCCAGGCTTCCAAGGTAGCCGCCTGAGCGCACATTAAACGGCACCTTGTTTTAGAGCGGGAAAACAAGAGGGGAAAATTCTCCCTCTCTCTGCGCAGCACCTCCTGCCGCTTCGCTGAAGGGGCGCTGGGCAGAGAGGGGGAGATTTTTTTTTTCTTGTTCTCCCCCCTCTAAAACAAGGTGTGTCCTATTTTCCGGTGCGTCCTATGGTGCGAAAAATACGGTAGGTAACAATTCGATTAAAGGAAAATTTGCAAAAGTCAGTTCAGTTATGAACTGCCTTCTAAAAGAAACCCACTGTTTCCTGCCTATTTGGTAATGGAGGATATTTGGATCCTGAGCCATTTTAGGGTGGTGCAAACCACTGCTAATATCTCGAATCGGGCTTGGTGGCACACGGTTCTGGAGCTACCAAGGGTGTTTCTTAATGTGCCTCTTAGGGAACTGTGTTTCTGAACACTTACGCACATGGTTTACAAAGCTGAGCATGAGTTCTGGGGCTCAGCACTTTTCTTTCACCCCTCTTCTATCATCTGTGATGACATCCACATTTGTTTTTCTGGTTCGTTGGCCAGTATTAAGCCAGTGTTCTCTGGTTCGTATAGTAAAAGCTATGGTTTTCCCAGTAGTGATGTATGGAAGTGAAAGCTGGACCAAAAAGAAGGCTGAAGGAGGAGTAATAATAATAATAATAATAATAATAATAATAATAATAATAATAATAATTTATTATTTGTACCCCGCCCATCTGGCTGGGTTTCCCCAGCCACTCTGGGCGGCTTCCAACAAAGATGAAAAATACATTAAAATGTCACATATTTAAAACTTCCCTGAACAGGGCTGCCTTCAGATGTCTTCTGAATGTCAGGTAGTTGTTTATCGCTTTGACATCTGATGGGAGGGCGTTCCTGATCTTGGCTTCACAATCCATGATTTATGAAGCCAGGAACAATTATGCAAACCGCATCGAGGAAACCAATTGCTTTTGTCCAACCAGTTGATCATTAAAGTATATATTTATTGTAACAAACTTTAATTCTATAGAAATACCTCCCCATTGTTTGACAGGTTAGTTGACCAAATCCTTTTTGACTGGTTAGATTCCGAACGGTGGGTTTTGCATCCTTACTTTCCACCCATGAATTTAATCAGAATAAGGAGATCATATCACTGTTGTTTGCCCTTCTTTGTATGTCACATGACACACATTCCTAGATGTAAGGATGTTTACTCTGAGGAACTTTGCTGCAAAACTTGGGGCAGGGGGAGTGACTGATTAAAAGCCATTTGGAAACTGGAAGTGCCATTATCCCTTAGTGGAGTCGTGGAAATGTAACAATGGCGTTTTCGAATTCATCAAATCATTCCTCCCAACCAATCTCTGGCAGAATGCTAATGACAAAATAATTGTCAAGGCTCTAATAAACGTAATTTAGATTTTGTGTCTGAATGAAAATGAATATTGAATCTACACTTTGATCGTCTTTGCATCTTTGGTAAGCTGTGCTCTTGCTAAGCTGAGAAAATGTGCGATGATTGCAGTGAGCTCAGAAATTATTTTCCCTTGTTTGAAATAGGCCTTATTTTTAATTCAAAAAAAAGGGAAGGGAAGAAACTTCAAGGAAATAATGGATTCGTAAGCATGATGATGATAGCAGACAATGAACTGGGGGCTTGGAAATTACTTGACAGATAAAGCTTGACAGACCAATTGCTTGCCGTCAGACATCTATGCCTGATTCAGAAGATGACTACTATGTAGGTCTCTGGTGTTGTCATGGAACCACAAATAAGCAGCAGCAGTGTGTTTGTGTTTTTGTGTACATGAGAGAACTACAAACTCCAGAAGTCTTGGAATCTTGGAATACCCTCCTTTTTCCAAGCTAAAGGCTAGAGCATTTTGGGCTTTTAAGGTTGTATTTATCAATGTATTAATTTTCAACCATCATGCAATTCCAGAGTATCTAATATATATATATATATATGTGTGTGTGTGTGTGTATATATATATATATATATATATATATATATATATATTACTGTATATATATATATATATTACTGTGGGTAGACATAGTTTATGAAACTATGAATGGTGAGAGTACATCTCTCCTGTGATTCTACAGTATATCAGTAGTTTTCCATTTTATCTACAGAAACTTGTTGTGGCATTTATTTAGTGCAACATGAGCCGGCGCTATTTTCCAACTTGCATTTTTTTGTTTTGTTTTATAAATTCCTTTTCTGAAAGCTACCTTGGTGGGTTAAATGTTTCAAAAATAAATGGGGTGTGCCAAAAACACATTGAGTCCAGTGTCGTCTTCTGGCAGTGACCAGTCAGAAACCCATAAATAGGTACTGAATGCTCCCCTGCTCCGCCCCCCATACTTGTGGCTCCAAGCAACTGGTGGTATCCATTGTGAATTTGTGTCATTCTAATCTGCTACAGTATTGTAACTTTTGCATGTTTTAAAATACAGTCATACCTTGGATCCCGAACACCCTGAAACTCGTCTGTTTTGGCTCCTGAACGCCACCAACCCGGTGATAGTTCTGGTTTGTGAACATTCTTTTGGAACCCAAACATCCAACAGGGCTTCTGCAGCTTCCGATTGGAAGCTCCTGCAGCCAATCAGAAGTTGCGGTTTGGTTTTCGAACGTTTTGGAAGTCAAACGGATATCAGGAACTGATGTCCGTTTGACTTCCAAGCTACGACTGTACAGTTTTGAATTTTGTGGTTTTGTCTCTTTGTTAACCTTTTTTTTGAGGTTGTTGTTGTTTTTCAATCCAGCAGTATATACATTTTATGAAATAAATAAATAACGCTCTTTTAAAGACATCTACGTTAGTGGCCATCATTGCATGCAATTGGAAGAAATTCTGCACTTGAACAATGTGCTACGTCAATAAACTTTTGTCCTTAATCTTCTGACATTCAGCTTTATTGTTTGTTCCCGAGTTCTTGTACATATTATGAGACAGGGAGAAAAGCCTTCACGTCTTCCCTTTCCCCCCACACCTTGCATAATTTTAAACATCTCAATCATGGCTGCACTTAACACGCCTTTTCTCTAAGCTAAGACACCCCAAATACTGACTGGCTTTCCTGCACCTTTTCCAAGTCCACAATATCCTTTTTAATACCCAGAATGGTGCACAGTATTACAAGTCTGGTCTCACCATAGATTTGCATAATGGCAATGTGGGGTGCGGGTGGCACTGTGGGTTAAACCACAGAGCCTAGGACTTGCCGATCAGAAGGTCGGCGGTTCGAATCCCCATGACGGGGTGAGCTCCCGTTGCTCGGTCCCTGCTCTTGCCAACCTAGCAGTTCGAAAGCACGAAGTGCAAGTAGATAAATAGGTACCACTCCGGCGGGAAGGTAAACGGCGTTTCCGTGCGCTGCTCTGGTTCTCCAGAAGCGGCTTAGTCATGCTGGCCACATGACCCGGAAGCTGTACGCCGGCTCCCTCTGCCAATAAAGCGAGATGAGCGCCGCATCCCCAGAGTCGGTCACGACTGGACCTAATGGTCAGGGGTTGCTTTACTTTTAATACGATACGGGCAGTTTTCTGTTCATTCCATTTCCTAATGATCCATAGCATGGATTTTGCCTTTTGCACAGCCATTGCACACTGGGTCAACATTTTCATCAAACTGTGCACTATGACCTGCCCCCCCCCCCCGGTCTCTCTTTCCTGGTCAGATGCTCCCGGTTCAGACCCCCTGAGCGAATATGTGAAATTATGAATTCTTGTGCCCCAAATTTTCATCCCTTTACATTTGTTTACATCAAATCAACTCCACTACACATGCATTCTTGCTCTCTCTTCTCCCCCCTCCACCTCCTTTATTTCCTTAATTAATATTAAATGTGCAGCCCAAGTTCTTTAATTCTCTTTCTCTTTAAAAATCTAAATACAGTGGTGCCCCGCAAGACGAATGCCTCACAAGACGTAAAACCCGCTAGACGAAAGGGTTTTCCGTTTTGGAGGTGCTTCGCAAAACGAATTTCCTATGGGCTTGCTTCGCAAGACGAAAATGTCTTGCGAGTTCCTGCGATTTTTTTCCGCTCCCCACCCCCTTTTTCTAAGCCGCTAAACCGCTAATAGCCTTTTAGCAGCTAATCCGCTAATCCCTTAAGCCTTTAATAGCAGCTAGTAGCCGCTAAACCGCTAATAGCGCTAATCCGCTAATCCGCTAATGGGGTTGCTTCGCAAGACGAAAAAACCGCTAGACGAAGAGACTCGCAGAACGGATTCTTTTCGTCTTGCGAGGCACCACTGTACTTTCAACACAGCTCAGCACTTGAAACTTCAAGATGCAGGCAATTTTTTAAAAAAATTAAAAAATGCATGCTTTGCTTATTGGGAAGTTGGGAGGGGGTAGTAACTTTCTCCCCATAAATGTAAACTTTGCTAATCATATTTAAAAGAAATTGGCGTCGGATTTTTTTTTAATTGAAATGAGCCCGTATAAGGAAATTTTATTTAAGAATTGTTGCCTGAGGAAAGGGGAATTCTAAAGTAGTTTGCATCCCTTGGAAGCAGCACGAATGTGCAGGTTTATCAAGTTTTGAAAGCTGTTCAGTGCTACTTTTGCCTTGGCAGAATTTTTATCATGAATTCTTATTTGTTCTGTTCATGTATTTTAATTAGCAAACTGCGCAACCAGCAGTTAATGCTGGTTAGGGATGTGAGGAGGGGAGGTTATTAAAATCCTGTATAATATGGTCTCAGGCAAACTAAAGGCAGGGAATGTACACTGATGCTGAAATCACTTTGTGCCTGTCATTTGTGGAAGGGTAGAAAATATGGGAAATTAGGACTTCATTCCCCAACATGTTGGATTGTTTGATTGTTTGATTATTTGATTGTTGTTAGCCGCCCTGAGCCTGGCTTCGGCTGGGGAGGGCGGGATATAAATAAAATTTATTATTATTATTATTATTATTATTATTATTATTATTATTATTTATTACATGGTGCCCTCCAGCTTATTTTGGACAAGAACTCACATCAGCCCCATGCCACACAGAGTTGTAGTGCAATATCTGGAAGGCACCAGATATTTTATTTGCTTTTAATCAGTAAGTTTTTTCATATATAAATGGGAGTCTGGGCATCCCTTGTACAGTGGTACCTCAGGCTACAGACGCTTCAGGTTACAGACACTTCAGGTTACAGACTCCGCTAACCTGGAAGTAGTACCTTGGGTTAAGAACTTTACTTCAGGATGAGAACAGAAATCATGCAGCGGCAGCAGTGGGAGGCCCCATTAGCTAAAGTGGTACCTCAGGTTAAGAACAGACAGAAAGAGAAAATGAAAGCCAGGCTCCTTCTGGCCTTACTATTACAGTGGTACCTCGGGTTACATATATTTCAGCTTACATACGCTTCAGGTTACAGACTCTGCTAACCCAGAAATAGTACTTCGGGTTAAGAACTTTGCTTCAGGATGAGAACAGAAATCATGCAGCGGCGGCAGTGGGAGGCCCCATTAGCTAAAGTGGTACCTCAGGTTAAGAACAGTTTCAGGTTAAGAACGGACCTCCAGAGCGAATTTAGTTCTTAACCCGAGGTACCACTGTACTTAAACCTATAAATCTTAGTATGAGCTGTGGCGGGATTTTTATTTTATTTTTACTGTTGGAGTGGCAAACTTGAGGTTTCATTTATTAAAAGGCTTGGGATATGGATGTACAGGTAAATAGGAACCGGTATGCATTGAGGCTTCAGTTTGAAGTCCTTGAGAGAACTTAATTCATCTGTGCAACAGTGGGAGGCAACTAGGAACTGTCAATGGAACTGCTCATTTTTGACGGCTCATTTTATGCTGGCATCTGTAGTAGAAATAGAATTCATTTCGTTTACAGATGAATGACCTAAAGAAAAGAACGTTGAGCAGAAAAGGTGTAAAGACCTTTCAGAACTTAAATAATTACAGTGTGGGTAGAGAATTTGTGAAAGATTTGTTTTGTGTCAGAACTTGAGACCAAACTAGATGTAGACTTTCTCAAAGAGTTTGGTGGAATCTATGTGTTGTTGCTGTTAATTTATACACCGTCCATCTGGCTGGGTTTCCTCAGCCACTCTGGGTGGCTCCCAACAGAATATTAAAAACATGATAAAACACAAACATTAAAAACTTCCCTAAACAGGGCTGCCTTCAGATGTCTTCTAAAAGTCAGGTAGTTGTTTATTTCCTTGACATCTGATGGGAATCCGTTCCACAGGGCGGGTGCCACTACCGAGAAAGCCCTCTGCCTGGTTCCCTGTAACTTGGCTTCTCACAGCAAGGGAACCACCAGAAGGCCCTCGGCACTGGACCTCAGTGTCTGGGCTGAATGATGGGGTGGAGAAGCTCCTTCAGGTATACTGGACCGAGGCCGTTTAGGGCTTTAAAGGTCAGCACCAACACTTTGAATAATAAAAAATAATAATAAATAACATAATAAGTAATAATTAATTACTAAAATAATAAAAATAGAATAATATATATCGTAATATATAAATTATTATTATATAAATTATTATTATTATTATTATTACTACTACTACTATTTATTATTATAGTATACCGAGCCCCAGCCCCAGACAAATCTAGTCTGTGAGATAGGGAAAGAAGGTTTTAACTCTCTACTGTTATGTTACCGTTCAGAACTGGAGCCTCCCACACCTAACTGTTTGCAACTAGAGGAAAGCTTCTAGAGGTTTTTCGGTTAGATGGCTTTGCGTTATAATACCTCACGTAAGGGATACTGCAGAACAAAAATCCAAAAAGCTACAGTTCTGTGCAGGGGAATAATTGCTGTGGAACTTGGCCAAACTTGAGTCTGAGCAAACACCCCCGGATTGATGTGGCGATAGAGAGAGGAGCATTTTCAAGCATAACTTCAGACAAGTGCACTTATTTGCAGCTTGGCGGGTCATAGCTCAGTGGTGGTACTTGCATTCAGAAGGTCCCAGGTTCAGTCCCTGCCCTCCCCAGGTAAGACTGAGTTGAGTGGACTTGACTTGAAACCCTAAGGGAGCTGCTTGCAGAAAACAAAACAGTGGTGCCCCGCAAGACGAATGCCTCGCAAGACGGAAAACACGCTAGACGAAAGGGTTTTCCGTTTTGGAGGTGCTTCGCAGGACAAATTTCTCTATGGGCTTGCTTCGCAAGACGAAAATGTCTTGCGATTCCTGGGTTTTCCCCCCCGCTCCCCACCCCCTTTTTCTAAGGCACTAAGCTGCTAATAGCCTTTTAGCAGCTAATCCGCTAATCCCTTAAGCCTTTAATAGCCGCTAAACCGCTAATAGCGCTAATCCGCTAATGGGCTTGCTTCGCAAGACGAAAAAACCGCTAGACGAAGAGACTCGCGGAACGGATTCTTTTTGTCTTGCGAGGCACCACTGTACTTGAGGTAGATAGACCAGTGGTTTGACTTGGAATGAGGCAGCTTCCCAAGTTGCTAGTGAATCTCTCACTGAATAAATGGTGTTGAGTTCTGAAAAACGTCCATAGTTGGCAACGAGGGCCTTCAATTTTGATACAAGGCAGTCTTTTGTCCGGTCTCATGGATTTAATGTATTGAGCCAGCTAGAATCTTCTGGAAGTTGGCTGGATTAGAAAAGCACCTGTGAGGCTTGGACAATGTCCCTCCTTCCCCATCTGATTTTTCTAATCTCTTCCTGCTTTAGATACTTCTATTCCCTCTCTCCCGCACTCTAGTTTCTTCTGACTCCCTGCCAAATTCTTCTTCGGATTGGTGGTTATCTTAGGTTAGCATGCGAGAAGGCTGTGGATTAGTCCTCTGTGCTTATGCAGATAAAAACCTCGTCAACTTGAGTATTGCTTGCCCTTATACTTTGCATATGCAGAATAACCAAGGCTTGCAGCTGAAGAGAGTTGTCCACGTGAGTCTTCAGAGGGTGGTAAAAGCCAGCTTTTATTCACACATGACACACACAGCCCCCAAACAGTTTCCCCCCGCTCACACTGGACCTTAAACTGCCCGTGGATCTCCTAGTTTCATAGCACTGCTTTTGTCAGGTGGCAGCACACTGGATTTTATAAGAGGCATGTGAAATTAGGGTTGGTTTGGCTGGAGAGTTTCCTTCTTCCATTTGTGCTGGAACCTCATGGTCCAGCGGGATTGACAGAAGGCTCAGGAGAGACAGAAAAGATGCACAATACCACACAAGACTTGCGCACTGGGTCAAGAGCCATAAGCGGATGACTCTTACCTTTGTATTGTAGGCCACTTCCCAGCCAAAGCACACACTCTTTTCTCTATCCAAGTAAGCATGAAGCATTATAATAGTACAAGGGCCATTCAACCCAGGCAAAAGCACTCAGGGGGGAACTAGAGCAAGCCACTGTGAGGGGTTTGGCCTGCATAGAGTCCCGAGAGCCTGATAGATTGCCTGGAGGGCACATTGGGCATGGGCTTCCCCATCTCTGGTATAGTGGTACCTCGGGTTACATACACTTCAGGTTACATACGCTTCAGGTTACAGACTCCGCTAACCCAGAAATATTACCTCGGGTTAAGAACTTTGCTTCAGGATGAGAACAGAAATTGTGCTCTGGCGGCATGGCGGCAACGGGAGGCCCCATTAGCTAAAGTGGCACCTCAGGTTAAGAACAGTTTCAGGTTAAGAATGGACCTCTGGAACGAATTAAGTACTTAACCTGAGGTACCACTGTATAGTGTTTTAGCATACCTCTCTGATCCTTCTCCACACAGAAGAAAGCAAACTACTTTGCTGGGGAATGGTTCGTGGAAATGGCATGTGTAATGTGACAAATAATAATATAATAATAATAATTTATTATTTGTACCCCACCCATTTGGCTGGGTTTCCCCAGCCACTCTGGGCAGCTTTCAGCAAAGACCAAAAATACACTAAAATGTCACACATTAAAAACTTCCCTGAACAGGGCTGCCTTCAGATGTCTTCTGAATGTCAGCTAGTTGTTTATCTCTTTGACATCTGATGGGAGGGCATTCCACAGGGCGGGCGCCACTACCGAGAAGGCCCTCTGCCTGGTTCCCTGTAGCTTTGCTTCTCACAATGAGGGAACCGCCACAAGGCCCTCGGCGCTGGACCTCAGTGTCCGGGCAGAGCAATGAGGGTGGAGACGCTCCTTCAGGTATACTGGGCCGAGGCCGTTTAGAGCTTTAAAGGTCAACACCAACACTTTGAATTGTGCTCTTCACCAGGAACCCACTGGCGCTGGGATAGCTCAGTCGGTAGAGCATGAGGTTCTTAATCTCAGCGTCGTGGGTTTGAGTCCCACATGGTGCAAAAGATTCCTGCCTTTTGGGGTGGGGTGGGGGGTTGGACTAGATGACCCTAATGGTCCCTTCTGACTCCATGATTCTATGAACCCAGAACAAACCCCCTAACCTAAGCAGGGGTTCTTGATCTTTCCAGTATCTAATAAGACTTCCATATTGACTGGTCTGGTGGCATACTTCTGCAGTAATTGCCCTGGAGCATGATTCGGTCTCACGTTGGTTGTTGGGAAAGCGGCGTGCAAATATTAAATCACAATCAAAATCGGATCAAGCATGAAAGTGAGGCGAGAGAGGAATTAATAATTAGCACAAGGTCTGCCATGGCAGATGACCCCTTCTTTTAAGTCAAACTGTTGTTGATCTATGGCAAATCCTCCAGTGGTGTATCTACAAGAGGAATCCATTCTACCTTTCCTCTGCCCTGAATATTTCAAGGGTGATCGATCTGTGGTTTGAAAAAGTGTCCTTTTGCACAAGAATGTGCCATGCATAGAACCAGGAGTTTCTCGGCTCTTTTAGTTGGCTGGTGGAAGGTCATATTGGACCAAATCCAGGATAATCTTCTCTGCCACTAAGCCATAACCTTCCACAATTGGAAGAGTAGGAGGCTAAGCGCCTGAAGACCACCAGAGTCCCCCAATACTCAGTTTGAAAACCCATGGCTCCAAAGCCCTTTGGACTTCAAGTTTCCTGGTTTGCTTTTCTTGCTTGGTGCTATAAATCTCTCAGAATTGTAGATTATGTTCCGCACCGCTGAGGACGAAGAAGTCATTGTGACTCTCAGCTGTATTAAGGGCAGTTTTAATTATTCGACATTCAACTTAACCACCATTTGATTACACAGTATTTATCTCTTGAGCCTGCTTTTTAATGCCGTCTCTCGCCAGACATTCCGCTGTGTGAAATAGCAGAAATTTACAACGTAATTGCATGGTTTTGTTTTCTCCAGTGCAAATTCCTATCCTTTAATGGCAGTTCAGCAATGCCGAACTCCACACTCATTTTCCCCTATTGTACACTTTCTTTCTGCTTCTTTTGGCAGGTTATCCTTGGGAAAAGGGTGGTTGGTGTTTTTTTTTAAGGAGTCTTGATTCAAACCTCAATTGGAATCTATGCAAGATTCTACGGAGAAGGGTCTTCTGTACCCTATAGAGATCTGCCAACAAATCTAGTTGTCTCAGCTGTTGCATCTCCTATAAACCTCTAGTCTCTTGAGTTTAAACCTGGTGTGGCATATAGGTACTGTGCAGAGAACCAAACTGTGACTTTTGAGTTACTGGTCTACAGCCTTTAGTCATTAATGGGCAGAGCAACTTATGATTCAGATTCACCATTGTAATGGTTCTAGGGGTTGCTCGTGCGTAAGTTGCCGCCACTCCTGGCTAGGTTACCTGGTTGAACCCTTTCTGTCTGGACAGCCTCAAGTTTCGTGGCTGCCTCAGTCGCTGGCAGAATCCGTCAGTGGGCGTTTCTTGAACCTCTTCCAGCATAAAAGCTGTTTGACGCCCAGTCTTCTCCTACTCTCCCTGCGCGGAAGTCTTCTGCGCATGGAGGGTGTGGGCAGCGGAGTACCCGTACTCTCTCCGCTGGTCTCCGGCGAGGAGTCCTGGAGCCACCTCTCCGATTCCCCCATCTGCCCCCCTTCTCCACTGGTGTTACACTGATTTCCTTCCCCAGCGGATGGGCTGCCTCTCTCCCTGCTGGGACCCTCTCTGGCATCCCTCTGGAGCCTTCTCTCCACCTCCAGCTCCGATGGCAGTTCCCTGACAACCATGCTGGAGGGGATTTGCACGGAGTGATAGTGTCATTGAAATTCTACTCAATATTGATCCAGAGCAGAACTCTGACGTATAGTTAGCAGAGTAACAACTTAAACACGTTGCAGGATTCCCCAAAAATAGACCAGAGGCAATTGTATTTCATCCAGCAGAGCTTTACTGCTACTGAAGGCAAATGAGCATAATGGTCACAAATCCAATACATTCAGGGTTGGCACTGTCCATAAGAAATCCAGTTGGAGCAGACTTAACTCAAACTTACGATGCAGTGGTACCTTGGTTTAAGAACAGCTTAGTTTATGAACAACTTGGATTAAGAATGCTGCAATCCCGGAAGGAGGTGTTTTGGTTTGTGAACTTTGCTTGGAAGCAGAACATGTTCCACTTCCTGTTGAGTGTGTTCCATTTTTAAATTGAGTCTCCCGCTGCTATGAGAAAGCACGCCTTGGTTTTAGAATGCTTTGGTTTAAGAACGGACTTCTGGAACTGATTAAGCTCGTAAACCAGGGTACCACTGTAACTTATAATAAGTCTAAACCTTAGCACTAAGCAGACTATGTACAGAACACCACACCAGAATGAAAAGAGACAGAAAGAGAAAATGAAACCCAGGCTCCTTCTGGCCTTACTATTACAGTGGTACCTCGGGTTACATATATTTCAGGTTACATACACTTCAGTTTACAGACTCCGCTAACCCAGAAATAGTACCTCGGGTTAAGAACTTTGCTTCAGGATGAGAACAGAAATCGTGCTCCGGCAGCGAAGCAGCAGCAGGAGGCCCCATTAGCTAAAGTGGTACCTCAGGTTAAGAACAGTTTCAGGTTAATAACGGACCTCCGGAACGAATTAAGTGCTTAACCTGAGGTACCACTGTATTGTCAGCATGACCGTGACTGAAAGAACCAGTTTAAACCAGCTGCACTCGGCTTCTCTGAAGGAGTAACCCAAACATCATGAACCTTCAGCTTGTTTCTTTCACGCAGAGGAGCTTCCAGAACCCTCTTGAATTTAATTAGAATAGGAAAGATCTCTACACATCAGGTCAGTACTTTCTGCACCAAGACATGCAAACTGACAGGAGGTGCCCTGGCTGGTTCTGTTGGCTTTTGCTATCATTGGAGATTCACTACTGCTTGTGAGCAGCCCAGTGCACCTGCCCAAAGCAGCAAGTGAGTGGAAACTACCACTGGCAGATATCCTGCTCCCAGCAGAGATTTTGGGGGCACAGCTGTGCTGACTCACAATTCTCTGGGTCCTGAGCCAGCCGATTTGGGCTTCTTTATTGCACCAGCCTGGGAGCTGGCTCAGCAAAGGGGCATTTTCCTATAGACACCCGCCCCCACTTCATCTTACAAGAAAGGAGATTCCGACTAAGCATTTGGGAGGAAACTTTCTGACAGTAAGAGCTGTTCAGCGGTGGAACAGATTCCCAAGAGAGGTGGTGGACTCTCCTTCCTTGGTGGCTTTTAAGCAGAGGTTGGATGGCCATCTGTCATGGATGCTTTAGCTGAGATTCCTGCATTGCCTGGGTTGGGCAGGATGACCCTTGGGGTCCCTTCCAGCTCTATTCAAATTCAAATTTTTATTTATACCCCGCCCTTCCCGGTTCAGAAAACCGGACTCAGGGTGGCTAACAACAAATTTAAAACACTTAATTGATGCAACAAAAATCAGCAAAAAATACAGTATAAAACGTAAATAACAATACAGTGGTACCTTGGGTTACATACGCTTCAGGTTACAGACTCCTCTAACCCAGAAATAGTACCTCGGGTTAAGAACTTTGCTTCAGGATGAGAACAGAAATTGTGCGGCGGCGGCGGGAGGCCCCATTAGCTAAAGTGGTACCTCAGGTTAAGAACGGACCTCCAGAATAAATTAAGTTCTTAACCCGAGGTAGCACTGCAAATTCAGAATTCAAAAATCAATTTAGGGGGGAAATCCATCCAATAAACATTAGATGATCACCAGGGCTATCTGGCTAAATTAGTCTTATTTGGGCCAGCGAGGAGACCAGGGGAGAATTAGCTGTGGGATCCCAGAGCAGGTAATCTTCATAAAAAGGGGAGGGGGAGGGAAGGAAGGGGAATAAAAGATCAGGCTAAGTTAAAATCGAAAGCCAGGTGGAACACCTCTGTCTTACAGGCCCTGTGGAAGGAGGTTAAATCCTGCAGGGCCCTGGTCTCATGGGACAGAGCATTCCACCAGGTCGGAGCCATCACTGAGAAGGCCCTGGACTTGGTGGAGGATAATCTGACTTCCTTAGGCCCCGGGACCTCTAAACTATGATTATTCATGGACCTTAAGGTCCTCTGCGGGGCATACCAGGAGAGGCAGTCTCTAGCCAGCACAATTGGCAGGGTGGTGGATGCTACAGTGGTTAGGATGGCAGCCTAAGGTGCCAGGAGTGTTTTTAAAAAGTTGTCAATTAAACGCACAGAGCCGAGATGCCTCCACGCCCAGCTTGGTTTTCCTCTTCGATTTATTAAGTGCCTTTCTCATGGAATGCCGGCTGCCGCAGAAAAGTTAGCTAGCTCGACTTTACGATATGCTCCCTCTAACATTTCCTGCAACAGATGCATGTGTAGGAATAATGCTTTTGTCTTTTGGGAGCTTTAGCGATTGCGAGCACACTGCTTCGGGCGGCTTATCCCAGGACTTAATTTGGATTTGGATCCCTCCACCCGTGTTTATATTAGCCTTGCAGGAGAGAGAAGTCGACCTGCGTAGAAGCTGTTTAAAGAAGATAATGCATTAGGCCAAAGCTTGAAGATACCTTAAGGGTTGTACCTATTCTCTTGGCAGTTCTTTCAGCTGTTCCCTCGTCTTCCTTCTTCCTGCACTTCTCTCAGAATGCTTTCGACGGCCTCCAATACTATATTTTCATTCATTTTTAAAATGTATTCAACTTGCGATTTGGCTGGTTGTGGTTTGGGCATTTCTGATAGGGGTGCGCTTAATAGCTGATGCGGAAAAGTTGCAGTGGAACTTTTAACACTTAAAAAAGAAGTTTTCAGCAGGGTGTGAAGCGTATTTGTAAAGCTGAGTGACCAACAGTTCAGTTAAATTCACTGAAGTCTTAGCAAGGGGTCTGCAAATGCACTTGTCAGTTGACCACTGGCCCTTACTACCAAGATTCTCAGTTCCAGACGTGCGAGAGGAACCACGAGGTATTGCTTGTACGAAACCTCGCAGAGTCTCAAGAGCTGGCGAGACATCTTCTTGGTTTTAAAGCGTTCTTCAGCTGAAGACATGGCTGAAGATCAGCACATAACATGACAGCCCTTGCCCATAGGCTAAAAGCCACAAAACAGAAGGAAAAAGGGGATGAGGAGGAAAGAAGAAAATGAGTTTCAGCTCAGACACCATTTCTTCAAAGTTAAACATAATGGCAAGCTAGAATGGAAATTGGGTAGGGAGAGGAGAGGAAGAAGAAGAGTTTGGATTTGATATCCCGCTTTATCACTACCCTAAGGAGTCTCAAAGCGGCTAACAATCTCCTTTCCCTTCCTCCCCCACAACAAACACTCTGTGAGGTGAGTGGGGCTGAGAGACTTCAGAGAAGTGTGACTGGCCCAAGGTCACCCAGCAGCTGCACGTGGAGGAGTGGGGAAGCGAACCCGGTTCACCAGATTACGAGTCTACCGCTCCACTACACCACACCGGAGACAAACAAAGCTGGTGTATCTCAGCGGAGCAGATGGAGTGTACATAACCGCTGTACTGTATTAATCTATGGTTTGGCTTAGTATGGGGCCATGGTTTAGCATTCTCCAGACTAACCACAAACTGTAACCAAGGTTTGTCCAAGGTTTGGGGTAAGCTGAACCAGTGAATCAGGAGCCCAAAATAAGCAGAGAGGAGCCAAGCAGCCATGTTCTCCTGCCCTGGAGCCTGCCTGTCTGCTTGCACATTCACACAAAACTTAGTGTGAATTTGGCTTAGCATGCCATGTGAACCAGGCCATGACTCTTACCCGGATTTCAAATGGACCATCTGTGCATCACGTGCTTGGCTATCTGCTTTTCAGTTTTCAAAAATATGCATTAGTTTGCAAACTCCCCTTGCGAAGGAGTTAAGCATTTTCATGCTTAATTTTCTGCATGTGAGAAAAGGCTTACAGTGGAACATCATGTATGGGGTGCCTTTTATTATTAATGCCCGGAAGCTGAATCTTCGTTGGATGCACATTAAAATGAGTTGTTTGTGCCTTACCAGTTATGGTTGGATTGGCTTTTCCTTGAGGGGCCCAGACTGTATAATTACTCTCTTAGTTAAAATTTTAATGTTGTCAACAGGCGATGTGGAGGAAAGGGGATGTAGCCACCTCACTGTATAGAAACTCTCCAAGCTAATTTATTATTTGGCACGGCTGGCGGCATACAAATCGAAACTTCAGGAAAAGTCCTCAAAGGAGGACTGCAAACTGGCTCTTTGAATGCGTCACGTTTAAAGCTCTAGAGGTCTCATCAGTATGGGTAAGAATCAGTTCTAATTTGGTGTGAGTTTGATCTCATTGCAGCATTTCAGTGGCTTTAAACACACACAGACACACAGACACCATCAGTTATTTCACCAAAAACCCAGGCGTTCAGAGTGCTTTATTGCCAGGTGTTGATAGTTCAGTTTTGCTTGGTGTGGGGCCTTGGAGTACTCTAAGCAGATTTAGGTCCTATGTCTGTCATCCTCTCTAGGGGCAGTAATAAGAACGGGGAGTTTCTTAGCCAAATGCAGGAAAAATATGTAATTCCCCCGAGAGAGGGCAAGGGTAGCGGCAGCAAGAAGAAGAGTAGAAGAAGAGTTTGGATTTGATATCCCGCTTTATCACTACCCGAAGGAGTCTCAAAGCGGCTAACATTCTCCTTTCCCTTCCTCCCCCACAACAAACACTCTGTGAGGTGAGTGGGGCTGAGAGACTTCAGAGAAGTGTGACTGGCCCAAGGTCTCCCAGCAGCTGCATGAGGAGGAGCGGGGACGTGAACCCGGTTCACCAGATTACAAGTCTACCGCTCTTAACCACTACACCACACTGTCTCTCAGTGGTGAAAGCAGGTGAGCTAGGGCTTGGTAGCTGCATATAAAGCTGCCTTGTACTGAGTCTTGCCTAGTGTCATCTACTCTGACTGGCAGAAACTGTCCAAGGTCTGCAGCCAGTGTTAGAAATTAGCCAGGTGCTAGGCGCATTTTGCTCCTGCCTTTCGACCACTTGCGACCAAGTGAAGATGCCTGGGTGCCAGGATGGCACCTGACATTACACCATCTGGGGATCATTGGATCTGGACTGTTTTCACACACTAATACCCCATCCTGTAGAATTCTATATTTTATCTTCACAGTTGGAATGAATTTCTGGCACCAAAACGCTTTTTCTGCGCAGTCTGAGCAGGAACAGTCGCCATTAAGAGAAAGAGATAGGAACAGGCTAATCCAAATGTGGACTGTCTCTGGATCAAGTGACTCTTCTTAAGTTCTCACAGTTCTTATCCTAGCTGAAGGTTGTCATCGCTGGATCAATCACACTCAGCCCATCATTTGAAAAATAGGACTTTAGAGCCGTCTTGCCCCCGAATGGCAAGTAGACATTCTATTTTGGCCACTGTAACCTTGGTTTAAAGAGCCATTTGGCGCCCGGCTTATGTATCTTGAGTTTCTAACTGATAGTCTGCAGTAGAGAAATACCTTTCTCACCATTTCTCACCATCTCTCACCTACGATGATGTGCACTGGATCTGATCTGGACTCTTCTGCATGTGGAGCATGTCCTCTGCACTGAGTGATGCAACTGAGTGTTCTGTGTGTCCCCCAGGGTCTAGGCAGAGAGTCTTTCCCATTGCCTTCTGCCTGGAAGGTTTTAACTGGAAATACCAGGGATTTGGCCTGGAATTTTGTGCCTTCAGAAGCACCTGCTCTGTCACTGAGTTGTGTCCCTTCTTTCTCTCTTGCTAAGAGGCCTTGGTGTTTTCTGAGCAATAACGATATACGATATACGATATCTTTATTGACATTGTCCCTTGCGGCAGCTTGGCTGGTGTTGTAACGAGACGTTCTGTTTGTGCAGCACCTTGGGTTTCCAAAAAGCTACATTTATCATTTAATGCAGAGCTGCTCTGCCAACCCTTGAAACAGCTTCTTTTCTTTTCCTTTTTCAAAAAAACCTTGTTTATTCACAGCATTCTCTATATTGTTTCTACCATGCAGCTGTTGCATGGAAATGCAGTATTCCAAAAAAGAGGAAGAAAAGCCCAGGCACAACTGGAAACTCCTCAACAGGCTGATTATGGCTTGTTGAGCAATTGAGGCTGGTCCTCTATACTTAACTAAAATATACTGAGCGGTTTCCAGATATAGAGATGCCCAGTAGCATCAATTAAGCTCGGGAGGCGAGTAGGCTGTAGTTTCTCTGTTGTCTGTTCATGAGGGGGGGTGGGGTTGTTGGTTTCTCCAATGCAGGAGTAACATCTCAATTCAGCTGCAAGCTTGGCTTTTGTGTCAGGAGATTGTTCTCAGGTTGGCGAAGTGGCAACATTTTGGGTCTTTTCCAGTGCGGCCCCCGAAAAGAGGCCCCACATGTACATTTATAGACCACTGCTGAGTTGTTATGTGGAATAAGCTCCCCACCTCTCTCAGCTTTGTAACAGCAATGTTGAAACTGATTTCAGATGCATGTGGCGGTCCAATAATGGAAGTAAAGGCTGTGTATGTGTGTGTGTGCGTGCACCATATACCAACTAGTTTGGTACAGTTAAAAGGTAAAGAGACCCCTGACCATTAGGTCCAGTTGTGGCCGACTCTGGGGTTGCGGCGCTCATCTCGCTTTATTGGCCGAGGGAGCCAGCGTACAGCTTCTGGGTCATGTGGCCAGCATGACTAAGCCGCTTCTGGCGAACCAGAGCAGCACACGGAAACGCCGTTTACCTTCCCGCCGGAGCGGTACCTATTTATCTACTTGCACTTCATGCTTTCGAACTGCTAGGTTGGCAGGAGCAGGGACTGAGCAACGGGAGCTCACCCCATCGCGGGGATTCGAACCAGCGACCTTCTGATCAGCAAGTCCTAGGCTCTGTGGTTTAACCCACGGCGCCACCCACATCCCTTGGTACCGTTAGTTCACTATTAATAGAGTTGAGTTGAAAGGGACCCTGAGGGTCATGAACTTCTAACACACCACCTTGCCTTCCCTCTAAACCTGTGCTTCCCAAACTTTTGTTTCCAGCTGTTGTTGGACTACAATTCCCATCATCCCTAGCTAGCAAGTCGGGGGTGATGGTAGTCCAAAAACAGCTGAAGGCCTAAGTTTGGGAGACTCTGTTCTAAAGTAAAACGTCCCCAACGCTGCAGCCGAGGGGAGTTGCTCCATTCCTTTGATCATTTTGGTTGCCCTTTCTTGAACCTTTCCCAACTCTGCAGTATTCTTCCAGAGGTGAGGTAACCGGAACTCTCTACACAGTCATTCCCAGTGCAGTCTCGCCATAGATTTGTGTTAATGGCATTATGACATCCGGAGAGTTTTATTTCTAACCACGCCGCTGGTTTTCCCTACTGTGGCATCCTTAGGAAAGGCCAGGGAGCAGCATGGCATCATCAGCAGAGAGGGGAGAGATGAAGAACAGAATGGGGCATTATCAGGGACTGGCCGGACGCTGGGGAGGGGTGGCTGGATTCTGGGCACCGGGAGAAATGGGGGTTGGAGGCTGACTTGGAAGAAGGGATCAGCGAAATGGGGGAACTTGTAACAACCAGGAGATGAGAGCCAGAGGCCGGAGAAGGTGCAGGATTGGGGAGTGAAGAACAGGTGAGGGAGGAGGGAGGGAGAGGCCAGGTTAGTGTGGAATCTAGGGCTTCCATGCCTCCTCCTGCTGCCCTCACCTCTCCTGCTCCACTGTCTCCCAGGACCAGTAGAGGATGAAAGCGAGAGGAGCAGAAGGTTACACGCAGGCATAGTCTTCACCTGCTTGTGTGCAGCTCAGGTGGAAGAGGTACCTAAGCTAAGGTTAGGGGCGGAGCCTCTCTGTTGCAGCAACAGCCTCATTGGGGTGCACACCCAAGAGTAGCTGAGAGATGTGGAACTTAATGGGCATGCCTCTTCCTAGCTTGTAAGTGTACTTTTGACAAGAGTTAATTCTGTGCCTGCCAGCATCTGCAGGAAAAGGGTCTGGCTGGCTGGCAGCAACCCTGAACAGGAACACACTCTGCACTGCAGCATTTTCTTACAGGTTCCACTAAAAAAAAATAAATGGAAAAAACCTACTTGCAGTTTTGTAGCACCAAACAAAAGATCCTGTCAGCTTTTACTTTTGTTCGTGTCTTAGGTGAAACTCTAAATGAGTGATCAGCTCCTGTTTGTTTCAATTTTCAGTTTCAGTTTGAAACACTTAGAGCTATATAAATACTGCTCTCCAGAGAGTTAAGAAATGCTTTCGTTGCATAGCTGAAGCTCTTAAATGTTTCGGGGGAGAGAGAAGGCGCACCTCTAAGTATTCGTCACTGCTTTTGAATACGGCTCATAATCTGCAATTCCGGGCAATGCTCTTGAGACATAATCAACTTAGGCTTTCTAATGTATCTGGGAGAATTCTTGCAAATGTACTGTGACTTGCTTGTCTTTTAGTCGTTGCTTCACATCTTCCAGTGAGGGTGGAGTGTTGCTGCCAAATACCCAGATCGGTGCCTTTCTCCTTTTTGCAGCCTCTGCATTTATGCAACTTCACACTTCTGGCTTTCCCTGCAAGTTGATGTGAGCAAGCTATGTTCAACTACTTAGCTGAACTGGCTTGCTTCAGGAAGCCATAGTTCAGATTAACCACAGTTTAGGAGTTTGGACCTAACACTAAACTGTGGATAAACAAAAATGGAAGGCATCACTTCCAGTCTCCTCTTAATGGCCATGCAGGGTGGTGGTGGTGAGGAGGTTGGTTCAATGGGGAAATACTGAAGAGAGAGAAACTTAAATCCTCACAGAAACACAGGAGATGATACAATCTTCTAGAGCCACGGACTCTTTGACAACCTGTCGGGAAGCTTCATATTGCTGCCTCTGCAACTCCCCCTCAGACACTCCCTCCTTGCTCCTTTTTTTTAATTGCATATTGCTGCAGGAGGAAATTAAACCTTGTCTTGATTCTGTTCGCTTATACACTTGCGCTGGGAACCTCAGCTGAACTGCAGCAAAGAATCTCGAGCAAGAAAGTTAGCTGAACTTCCTGCGTCGAAGACCTGGACTACGTGAGCGAGGGATCACGCAGTAAAATGCTTCCTGAACTGTTCCGCTTCTGATGGCAAGGGGGAGATGGCATGATCGAACTGCTGTTCCTTGCCCATGGAAAACTAGGTGGCAAGGAAAGGACTGTAGCCTAGCTTACTCCTGCTGAAGAGGTAACAGGACTTAGTGAGCAGGAAGAGGCTGTGGCAGAGAACAGTCCAGAACCAGAGGCAAAAGAAGAGGCTTGACAGGAGAGGGAGGCAAGAGGCAGAGCTGAGTTGAGCTGGTGAGGAAGCCAGGCTGTCTCCCCTTCCTGCTGCAACAAGCACCGCCACCACCACCCCGGTCTCCCAGGACCAGGAGAGGCATGAAGAGGGTGGAGCAAAGATAGGCAAGACCTCAGATTGCTTGTGATCGAACAGGAAGAGGAGGTTGATTAGGCTGAGAAGCAGTGACTGGGCCAAGTTCACTCAGTGAGCTTCATTCTAGAGTGGGAATTTGAACCCTGGATTCCCACATCCCGGGCCAACACCCTAACCACTACACCACACTGGCTCTCATTTTTGGACGTTGCTACCCAAAATTATGGTGCTGGAGGAGACGCTTGAGAGTCCCATGGATTGCAAGAAGATCAAACCTATCCATTCTTATGGAAATCAGCCCTGAGTGCTCACTGGAAGGACAGATCGTGAAGCTGAGGCTCCAATACTTTGGCCACCTCATGAGAAGAGAAGACTCCCTGGAAAAGACCCTGATGCTGGGAAAGATTGAGGGCACAAGGAGAAGGGGACGGCAGAGGATGAGATGGTTGGACAATGTTCTCAAAGCTACCAGCATGAGTTTGACCAAACTGTGGGAGATAGTGGAAGACAGGAGTGCCTGGCGTGCTCTGGTCCATGGGGTCATGAAGAGCCGGACACAACTAAACGACTAAACAACAACAACAACAACCCAAAAGTGATATTAACAAGCTGGACACGAAGTTCAGAGGATTCTAAAGGATCTAGAAAAATAAATTGTTAGCCTGCAATCCTGTGAGGATAGGTTTATTGCCTAGAGAAAATATCAATTAGGGGTGGGCTTGGGGGAATGATAAAATGTGCTTATGGATATTTAAATATTTAACACAGGGATTTAAATGATTTAGAAATTAGGAAATTAACTGTTTAGAAGTCTCTCAAAGAAGAATTGAAAATGCCTCTGCCTATGTCCTCGAGGCGTAATAAAATGAAGGTAGAGTTATCTTTCTTCATTCCAGATCATTTCTACCCTGCTCACATTCAAGGGTCTAGGTCATCTTGCAACTCCTAATTTAAAAACTACCAACAACGGTGTAATATTATGTTAACAATATTCCCAAAAAATACATTTAAAATGCCTCGAAGCATTAAAATAAGCTTAGCGCAGTGCTCTGTAATAAGATATACAGGCCAGCTTGAAACTATTTCACTTACATAATAATGAATGGGGTTAAACGTAGAAGAAAGCTTCCTCATTTGTGTCTTGCCTTGGAATTAACCATGCCTTAAATCCACCTTCCCCAGCCCATTTTGCGCCAGATGTTTTGAACCCAAAGTCCCACGATCCCCATCTAGCACAGCTAGTGGTCGTAGACAGCAGAAAGGGGCATCCAGAACATCTGGAGAGCACCAGCTTGGGAAGGGGGGCCATAAACAGACAGAGATGCCTAGGAAACGGGACAGCGTCAGGGCTCTTTGTCTGGAGGGTTCAGGATAAGGCTGAATAGGGGTCTTCTGGCAGTTCTTTACATGGGGGCCCCTTTTTCAGGTTTAGACCTGAAGGCCCATATATTGCTCAACTCAGAGTCCATCATGGCATGAAGCCTGGTGTTGTATTCAGCTAATGTTTACTCAGACTAGACTCGTTTAATTTAATTGCCATGGCTAACTTCGGTGCATTAATTTCAGTAGGCCTGCTCTGAATAAAAGTTAATTTGTAAACACCGTTCTCTCCCCCACCCTTCTCCCTTTTAGCTGTATTTTCCAGTTTTCCTTGGTGACCAACAAAGAGATCACTGATTACCCTCACCTTCTGTTTTTGCTGGAGAGAAAAATTTCAGTGAAAAGGCCACTGTTGGCTGATCCCTCTCTCTGACCCAGGCACTCTGTTGCCTTTGTAGCTTTACTTTACATCGTCCACGTCCACAGCTATTGTGGACACAGCTATTGGGGGATGGGGAGGTCCTAGGTAGTAGCACATTAATCATTTGTGCATGATTAGTTTCTGGGCCCAATTAAAAGTGCTAGTTTTCACTTACAAAGCCTTAAATGACTCCAGACTGCAATACTTTAAGGACCACCGTTCCCTGTATTCACTGACCCGGCCCCTGTGATCACCATCTGAGGCCTTTCTTTGTGGGCCTCTGCCACGTGAGATGGCAACACGAGAACGGGCCTTTTCTGTGGTGGCTCCCTGCTCGTGGAATGCTCTCCCCGGGGCGGCATGCCTGACACTTTCACTACATATCTTTAGGCACCTGGCGGAAATGTTTCTCTATAACCAGGCCTTTGGCTGATTAAACCATCCATGGACTTTTAATTGTGTCTGTGGGAGCGGTGTTAATGGTTTGTTTTTGCTTCATTATGTAGTTTGCGTTCTCATTTTGTATTTTTATGATGTGAGCTTCAGATGAAGGGCAGTATACAAATCTAATGATTAATAACAATAGCTGATAATAATTTGTGCTCTGTGTTTTAACATGAGATAGTTCTGATGACCATTATAAAGGTACTGACCATCTGGCAGCACGTTGATTATTATTTGATGTATCTGCTGAGATGGTAAGGTAAAGGTAAAGGGACCCCTGACCATTAGGTCCAGTCGCGGACGACTCTGGGGTTGCGGCGCTCATCTCACTTTATTGGCCGAGGGAGCCGGCGTACAGCTTCAGGGTCATGTGGCCAGCATGACTAAGCCGCTTCTGGCGAACCAGAGCAGCACATGGAAATGCCGTTTACCTTCCTGCCGGAGCAATACCTATTTATCTACTTGCACTTTGACGTGCTTTCGAACTGCTAGGTTGGCAGGAGCAGGGACCGAGCAATGGGAGCTCACCCTGTCACAGGGATTCGAACCGCCGACCTTCTGATCGGCAAGTCCTAGGCTCTGTGGTTTAACCCACAGCGCCACCCACATCCCTTTGCTGAGATGGTAGTGTTGTGTTATCTAGAATGCTGCGCAGTCGGTGTGCCAGAGGGTTTAAGGGTGTTGTGTGCCTCTTAAGTCATGGAACTTTGAAGTGTCAGGCATAGCTCTAATGGCTTTAGCCCAAACGTAGCAGAGTTTTCCTGCACAGCGAAGAAGCTAGTTGAGGTGGAAATGACTAGTCAGCTAGACTCAGAATAACTATTTACAGGATTTATTAAAAAGGAAAAGAAACCAGCAGAGTTTCTGCATATAAAACAAAGCAAAATAAATCCTTTCTTTCTCTCTCTCTCTCTCAACCATACACAGCACTCCTACTCCTAACACACCCAACACCAAACTGTGCTAGCATTCCTAGATAACAGAGTTGAGTGCTGGTCGTTAACCAATCAGAGTCAGTAGTTTCTAGGTCAAGCAGACCTTGGCCTTCTGCCAAGAGTAAATTGACACTGCCTTGAGTTAATTGTGTGAAGCCAGAATCTGTAAGTTTCCATGAGAATCAATTAACAGAAACTCAACACCCCCTCACAGATTCTGCTGGACAATTAACATCAAATAACACCTATGTAGGAGATTATTTTTCCAGCAAACCTAAACTCTTGCACATTTGCTTGTTCTTTATCTTTGCCAATGGTTTAGTTAATACATCTGCTACATTTTCTTCACTTGATACATAAGTACATGTAATTATATTGTCTTGTACACAGCAACGCACATTTTGGTATTTTACAGAGATATGTTTGGAACGTGATTTGAAACCCTCTGTTTTACTTAAGGTTATACAAGCCTGATTATCAATGTAAACTCGTACTGGTTCTCCACAATTTACATTTAAATCTGCTAACAAATGCTTGGAATAAACCACCTCGTTGCACAATTCACTCAATGCGGCGTACTCTGATTCCGTTGATGACACACTTACAATGTCTTGCTTGCGTGACCGCCAGCTGATTAAAGCTCCACCGACCATTATGACTAGTCCTGTGACAGATTTTCTATCTGGCAAATTTCCCCAGTCACTATCACAATAGCAGGTCAACATTTCATCCTCTGAAGAATTTAATTGTAACATATAGCCAATTGTCTGTTTGAGGTATCTCAGAACTTGTTTTACCCCTTTCCAGGCATTTAGTGTGGGTTTTGAGACCAATCTACTTAATATGCCTACAGCGTAGCTAATATCAGGTCTGGACCACTGTGCTAGATACAATAAACTTCCAATTACAGAATGATATACATCAGGATGTTCAAATTCAGGACTCTCATCTATATGAAGTGTTTTTATGAAACCTGGATCCATAGGCACCACTGCCCCTTTGCAATCCTGCATCCTGTATGTAGTCAGTAGTTGTTTAACTTTGTTCTGCTGACTAATTAGGCAGCTGCCATCTTGGGCCCAGCACACTTCCAACCCTAGATATGTCCTAACCGGGCCTAAGTCTTTCATTTTGAACTTACTGGACAATTGCTTGGCAAATCTTTTAGTTTGTTTATCAGTTTTGCAAGCATACAATACATCATCTACATAAATCAGACAAAACTCTTGATCACTGCCTGTACCACGTACATAAACGCAATTGTCAGCTGTACTCTGCTTGAAACCAAATGACACTAAGGCCTCATGGAAACATTTGTTCCAAGATCTTGCAGCCTGTTTGAGACCATATAGAGCTTTGTTTAATTTCAGCACTCTATTGGAACCTGTCTCATAACCAGGCGGTTCGGCTAGATACAGGTCTTCTGATATTGATGCATGTAAATATGCAGTCTGGATATCAAAATGGTTTAACAGGAGTTTTCTCTTTGCTCCAAGCGTCAGAATCAACCTTACACTTTCCGCCTTAGCAGTAGGGGAAAAAATCTCGTCATAATCTTTTCCAGGCCTCTGAGAGTATCCTTGAGCCACTAAACGAGCTTTGTATTTGTACCTTCCTGTCACCAGAGGTTTAAGTTTGTACACCCACCTGCAGCCTACAATCTTTGCCCCCTCAGGCGCTGCTACTGGTGTAAAGACCTTGTGCTCATTCAGAGAGGACATCTCTTCCTCCATTGCCTGTTTCCAGAGCTCTGCCTCCTCTTTTGGTAACTTTAACACCTCCTGGAAACTCTTGGGCTCTGCAATTACACTAAACACATTTGCAGTATCCGGAGAAAAACGCACCGGAGGTACTCCTTTGTTTTGTCTTTTAGATCTTCTGGGAGAAAATTTTTCTTCTGACCCACTTTCCTCCTCAGAACTACGACCTCTCTTTTGTTGCTTAGCAACTGGTCTCTGGCTAATCCCACTTTCTTGAGAGCTCTTATCTGAACTTTCCTCCCCCTCAGACTCTGATTCTCTATGTTTACCTTCAGAGTCATGAAGCTCCTGAGAAGGTTCAAACCAAACCTCAGTATTGGCATGTAGTCTCTCCCAGCCACTATGTTCACAAAAACTGGCATTCCTGGAGATCACAATGCCATTTGTCCCTTCAGCAAAGCGGAAACCTTTTCCCAGCTCCTGGTAACCCACAAACACTAACTGTTTAGTCTTAGGATCTCCCTTCTTTCTCATTTGTTTTGGAATTAGTACCCAGGCTTTTGATCCAAACACATGCAAATGGTCAATTTTAGGTTTTTTTGTGAAACAATTTAAAGTACGGAGTTGTACCTATTGTTTGATGGAAGAGCCTATTTTGGAGATAACACGCGGTGAGCATGCTCTCCCCCCAATAAGACATGGGCAAATCAGCATCATCAAGCATGGCAAACATCATATCTTGTAAAGATCTATGTTTTCGCTCTGCAACGCCATTCTCCTCTGGGGAAAAAGCGTTCGTTTTTCTATGCCCAATGCCACGCTTTTGTAACCAATCTCTAAAAGCATTTGACATAAATTCGCCACCTCTGTCCGTCTGAATCCTTTTGAGTTTAGTGGACAGAAATCTTTCCACAGATGCCACCCAGCCTTTAAACTTAGTGAACACATCACCCTTATTCTTCACGGGAAAAACCCAAGTGTAACACGTGGCGTCATCCACAATTGTTAATGAAAAACGCGATCCACCCCTGCTTACAGGAAATGGACCAATTACGTCCATGTGAACCAGCTGTAGCGGGGACTCACTAACTCTGTCACTTCTGGGGTAAGAGACTCTGTGGGTTTTAACCTTTTTACAAACATTACAATCAAGGTACTTGTTACAACTCTTTAAATCACCCCCATCAGCCAATTCAGACATTTTTAGTACACTTTTCCAGCAAGCATGCCCCATTTTCCTATGCAATAAGTGCACACAGTTGTCATGTATAGCTTTGTTATTCACTGCAGGCTGAGATTTACTGACTACTGCTGCAACTTGAGATCCTGCTTTAAGCCAAAACAAGCCTCCCTCTGACTTAGCAGTGCCTAAAATCTCACCAGCCTTCTTAATAATGCAACTGTCTCCTTCAAAATACACTTTAAACCCAGCTTTTAGCAAACAGTCTACAGACATCAGATTGTTCCTTAATGAAGGTACACAAAGTACATTTTGCAGGCATTCACGAAGACAAGGAACAAAAACTGCACCCCCCGAAATCACTTCGGAAGTACTTCCGTCTGCTAGAGCCACCTGGCTGCGCTGTGCTGAGTTCTTGGAAACAAACAATTCATCTGAATTTATGATGTGCCGAGACGCTCCCGAATCGACCACCCAGACAGCTTGTTTCTCATCAGCAATCTTGACCTCTGCGGTCACCAGCTGAGCCGACTGTTTTCGTTTGAAGAATTTCTTTTTACGCTGCTGCTGCTGCTGCTGCTGCTGATCTCGTCTCTGCTCCTGCACCGGCCACTGAGACTTGACCAACTCCGGACATTGTCGTTTTAGATGCGCTGAAGACCCACATCGGAAACAACGCCTAACAGCAAACGCTGACTCCTCACCGGTACGCTGCTTTTGCGTCACCTCTGGCACGGCATGAGAACTCCTTCCAAACCGCCCGCCTGTAGAAGCCTCTGCAGCAAACAACCTTTCTTGCCTCTTCTGCCATTCTTCAATCAAACGCCCAGTAACATAGCTGACTGATAAATCACGCTCCTGTAAACCTTCTAGAGACAAAACTAAATTATCCCAGCTTTCCGGGAGAGAACTCAAAATAATAGCCACCTTCTCCTGCTGGTCTAACGCACAGTCTCTTTCCTGTAGCGCAGTAAACTTTAACTGTAAACTGTGTAGGTGTTCCTGCATTGTAACCCCAGGCTGTAACATTGCCTTGTACAATGCCTTGCGACTGAACAGCTTGGAAACCGCTGTCTCACGCACATGGAGTTCTTTAAGTGCTTGCCACACACCTCTAGCTGTCTTGATTCCCCTCACATACGGCAACTGGGAATCTTCCAGCCCCAAGACAATTGTGGCCCTTGCTCTTTGATCTTTATCGAGGTCTTCATCATCAGGCATCGCAGGAAACTTACTCACCACTTGCCAGAGACGATCCCTCTGCAGCACTGCCTGCATGCGTTCCGACCACAGCAAGTAATTGGAGTCATTCAGACGCTCAAAAGCCATCTGAACTGGTTGTGAGGCCATCTTGAGAGCGATGTCCCTGGAACCCGGAACCAGCTACTCACGACCACCGAGAGAGAAAACAGGAACCACAGCAACCAGCATTCACACGCTGCGTCTGTTGTCCTTGTGTCCACTGCGTCACCGGCTCACAACAGTCAGGAACCAGCCAGTGTTCATCTGCTGCACCAACAGGAACAACAACTTCTGGAACTACTGGAACCAACACAGTTGATGCTGACACCACCACAACTCAGGCTGGCAGCACAATACCCATAACCTCATGGAACTTTGAAGTGTCAGGCATAGCTCTAATGGCTTTAGCCCAAACGTAGCAGAGTTTTCCTGCACAGCGAAGAAGCTAGTTGAGGTGGAAATGACTAGTCAGCTAGACTCAGAATAACTATTTACAGGATTTATTAAAAAGGAAAAGAAACCAGCAGAGTTTCTGCATATAAAACAAAGCAAAATAAATCCTTTCTTTCTCTCTCTCTCTCTCAACCATACACAGCACTCCTACTCCTAACACACCCAACACCAAACTGTGCTAGCATTCCTAGATAACAGAGTTGAGTGCTGGTCGTTAACCAATCAGAGTCAGTAGTTTCTAGGTCAAGCAGACCTTGGCCTTCTGCCAAGAGTAAATTGACACTGCCTTGAGTTAATTGTGTGAAGCCAGAATCTGTAAGTTTCCATGAGAATCAATTAACAGAAACTCAACATTAAGACCCGTGATTGCAGAGCTACACACTTCACCTAAGTGTGGGTACAAAGTTAATCCTTTAAATATTTCAGGAACTGGGAGTCAGCAGTTCAGTTCTTTAAATACTCCCCTCTCCTCTTTGTGGAGGGCAGGAGGGATGTGTAGCTTTCCCCTTGCCCAACATGAGTATATACACAGCTGAATGGACTGGCAAGGGAATCCAGAGAGATGTGAGGTTACATAGAGGACAGGAGGGGTGTTTGAAAATAGCCACAACAGCTTATTAAAGTCTAGCTTCAACAAACAAGGTTATCCAAGAAAGCTGCAGAGACCTTATGGATTTTGTTACATTTACTGCTTCAGATAATCTATTTTTGTAGTAAGCTATTTATACAACAACCGTTGTAAGCTAATACAGTGGGAAGCCAAAAATATGAACTGGCTCGCGCTGGAAGCTTTTTGTCCTCTTCCACGCAGGGGGAGAGGGCTTTACTCTCAAGTTTCTCATGGACAATGGTTTTTTCCCGTACTGAAAATATCTCGTTCAGTGTTGGATTGTGCTTGCTTTCCATAGTGAGGGGGCCAGAAGAATGGTGTATGATAGGCTCAGTGGTAGAGAACATGCTTTCGATGGTTCAGTCCTTGGCATCTCCAGTTGGGCTAGGAAAATACCAAGCTAGATGGAAAAATCGTCTTGCCATAATACAAGGCAGCTTCCTAGGCTGTCTTTCTTTTGCCGATGCAAAAGAATTCATACAGATAACTCAATTGGTTAGAGCATGAGACCCCTTAATCTCTGGGTTGTAGATTCAAGGCCCATGTTGGGTGAAATATTCCTGCCTTGCAGGGGGTTGGGCTGGATGACCCTTGTGGCCCCTTCTAACTCTGCAGTTCTATGATGCTGTAGTAAGGGAGCTCTCCTGCCAAGTTAGGTAGTTCTAGGAGAGCACTTGTTCACCATTCCATAGGCTTTCCTGCTTTTCAGGAGCTTCCTAAAGCAACAATTTGCAGCTGCAAGGCCCTTTGCTCTACATTGCTGTTAGAGAAGATAGAAGGTGCATCTAGAGAACACTACCCAGGAGTGCCGGTATGCAAAGTCCACGATCATTTTTTAAAAACACTTGCTAGCAGAAGACTGGCAGTCTCAGGAGATGTTTTGGGTGCTCAGATCACCATGGAAGCCTCTTTCTTGCCTGGGAGCTTTCCAAGGTCCTGAACCTGTGCTTCCTACCTATACTCGCTTCCTGGAACCTGGTTTTAGCAGTCCATTAGTTGCTACTCAGTCCTGAGCCATGCGTAACTACAGCCCGATGCCCCATAGTTCCCTGGGTGGCCAGCCCAAGGCCATGCATGTAATACACTTGTTTGAATTTCTATCAAGACAGGAACATGCCTTTTGTTGGAATGTGTGCATGAAAGGCATAAGCCAGATTAATTCATAGTCGTCACTGTGCAATGTTGACAGTATCATACCTGTGCAGAGTAATGTGCGTCGCATGCCATAGCAATTTTCTGAGTCAGGGCATAAACGATAGCAAGCCATTAAAAATGGATTGCCATTCTGTAATCTGGAAGAATCAAGTTCTTGTTATAGCTCCGCGCTGCTCTGGATCGCTAGCAGGGTTTTAGGGTTAATTCCCAAGTGAAGTTCTAGACCAGTATTTTGTGTCTTGTAGAACAGAAGCTTAAAAAAACATCCCCCCTACTTTTGTATTTTGTTGGTGGTATGCTTCAGATGATGAAGATGGCATGAAAGACAATAAATGTAAGACATACCTTGCCATGACCAAAGCAAGAAACACTTTCTCGCTTAAGTGACCTGTTGTAGACCATTTTTGCTGTGGCCTAGCCAGGTTGGAAGAGGGTGATGTGTCAAAAGGTTTTCCAATGAGATGCAAGACTGAGTAGGCGTTGAACAGAGGTCTAATTACCCAATCCAGTGGGACAGTGGCAGCCAACATGATGTACCCCCAATGCTGATGGACTCTCTAGCCCCAGCCAGTCTGGTCAGTGGTTGGGATAATGGAAATTCTGGTCCAGTTACCACTCATAGGAACTCCACATTGGCTATCCCAACCTAAAGTAATGCTATTGCCTCTTTTGTTATTGGGTTCTTACAAACTCTGTAAATTGATTGTACTAGAAACACACCAAGTTGCTTTTTAGAACCATAAGATTAACTGTTCTTCCATTTAAAGTGTTCACCATGTTGGATTTCTATGATTATCAGCTAGCTTTAATTTGACTGTATTTCCCAGTTCTGTGCTGCATTAACACTGAAGCAACTCTGCGGTAGTTAAACTACATGCTTGAGTACCGGTGGAAGTGAATTATAAGCACAAAGCGATTCCATAAGACACTCTTACTTGGTAAAGCTAAAGTTGTTGCACGGGTAAGCTTGAAATCGTTATTTGCTTATTGAAGTCCGTTAGAACTTAGAAATGATGAAGTGATGGTGAAGCTTATTGATCGGTGCTCAACATGGCACATGCCACTGAGGGGCATGTTGCTTAGCTGTGGAGTTTCAGTAAAGTTTTGTCAGAACTGTAGTCCAAAATTTATTGGCATGAGTTGGTGGGTTTGCAAAAGGCTACATGGGAAGAGTGTTCGGATACTGCCAGGGAGACAAAGGCCATCATGCCTCCACGCCATCTCCCGGTCTCCCGTGGAAACAGTATCAGTCGATTAGCAACACGAGCCTCAGAAATAGCTGTCCACATTTCAGGACTCGTGCACTCCCTTTTTGCAGAGTTTCCACAACGAAAGATTCACCCAGGAGAGCATATTTTGCAGATTTATTCAACGTTGGTCAGAACAAAGGAAAAACATGACTGCCTGCCTTCGTGTCGAGGCAACAGACTGAAAACAAAAGCTATATACAAAACAGAAACTTCTAGTGTGCAGGAAGTATGCAGGCTTGTGACACACAACAGCCTGCTCCCTTTTTAAGGTGGAACGGAAATATCCTAACAAAGAGTACAGTCAGCTAGTGCACAATAGCAAAACCCTAAATATTAAGACCATCCCTTGAACCTGATGCCAGAGTTTCATTTTCTATTATACACATAGGAGGCTGTTCAGTTTTGTAGTGTTCTGATTCTTAATGAGCTGATCAAAGCTGGCAAGGATAAGCTAGGCTGTGGCTGGATGAAGGCATTTTGATCCTGTTACAGATTCACTGTCTTGGGGTGTTGCAAGTGCCACGTGACTCAGTCTGTGGGTTTGGACAAAATCTAACAGGGTAGAATACAGTGATGCAACAGTCCATCCGGGCAAGCATCGCATCTTGATCCCACCTCTCTCCTCTCCCTGTGAACTATTCTGGGGGTTCTCCTGACTGTCCCCCACTTCAGGGGGCGTTGCAGGGGGTAAGGAAAGGAAGGGAAAGCCCCTTTGTGTGAGCGGAAGTCCTTGCACAGGTTCTCATTAGGTGAATCCTGTCCACAGATTTTTCCCACTATACGATGCGTTGTGTGTGTGTGTGTGTTTTGTTGTTGTTTTTTTTGTCCTAATTAAGGCTGCAGATCATAAATAACAAGCATGCAAGAGAATTCCCCAGAATTGTAATAAGGGTAAGTAATACACACACAAACATAGATACAGTGGTACCTCGGGTTACATACGCTTCAGGTTACAGACTCCGCTAACCCAGAAATAGTGCTTCAGGTTAAGAACTTTGCTTCAGGATGAGAACAGAAATCGTGCTCCAGTGGCACAGTGGCAGCAGGAGGCCCCATTAGCTAAAGTGGTGCTTCAGGTTAAGAACAGTTTCAGGTTAAGAACGGACCTCCGGAACGAATTAAGTACTTAACCTGAGGTACCCCTGTATACAGAGATAGATATACTGATCCCCTCCACATGTTGATGTTCCCCTCCTTCCCCTTCCCCACTTGATATTCTCTCCTTCCCCTTCCCCACTTCGATGGTTAAATATATAGAATTAAATCTTTCTGCCCTTTTAGTACTACCCTCTACATAAGATGAAGGGAGGCGCTGATTCTGCATCTGTGTACAACTCAGTCCTGCTAATGACTCAGTCACTGGAAGGAGAGTTCATATTCTGAAGAGTTGTTGTTTTTTTTTGCACACTGTTGACCAGCTGCATCTTAAATGAAAACAGTTCATTCTTTCTGCATTTTTAAGAAGATTCAGTTAGGTGCAGAACATTAAATATTTTAACCAACATTTGTGTCTAGGCATATCTCTGATACTTGTTCAGTACTTGCATATAAGCCTTGTAAGAGCTGTGAGAATTTTAGTTACCAGGCTGCTAAGACTGATTTTCAGAACCTCTGTTCATTTGTTTTATTTTTAATGGGGTGTGGTGGAAACAACTCGCTTTATTGCTTTTGCTTTCTCCTAACATGCCTGAAGTCACATTTGCTATTCTTCTCATCTTCTGTTGTCTCCCTCCGTACCACAACATCCCCAAGCCATGCATGAGGGTGCTGGAAATAATATTGCATGTGTCCTTAAGATCCTTGCAAAAGTATCTGAAATCCGAATCCTCTTAGATAATGAATTTTCTCCCTTTAAAAAAAAGTTAGGAAAGGCTATTTTGCAAGAGGCTGGCTTTCCCACAAGCCCTCTCCAGCGGCCTTTTTCTTCTTAGTGAATTAGCTGGTCTTATGAGAGTTGGAGCCCCACAACACCTAGAACAGCGGTTCTCAACCTGTGGGTCCCCAGATGTTGTTGGACTACAACTCCCATCACCCCTGACCACCGGTCATGCTGGCTAGGAATGATGGGAGTTGTAGTCCAACAACATCTGGGGGACCCACAGGTTGAGAACCGCTGACCTAGAGGGTCACAGGTTCCCCAACCCTGTCTTATTTTATTATCCTTGCAACCCTACATGTCTCTCCCATATCCGTCTCTACAGCCACAGCAGGCGCTGTAACCTTCCGGCAGTTTGACTTCACCCCAAAGGCGCACTCCTCCGTTGTCTCCTGAGACAGACGGATGCTGACAACAACAGAGCACTCTACATCTACCTGGAACCTGAGTTATCATAGCCCTGCACAATTTTATGACTCACCAAGGTGAATGCAACCTACTTGTTGTGGGGGTGACTCCCTAGGAGCTGGATGGATTTCCTGTTGTTTCTTTTTCCCTATGCATTGAGTACCTGTGAGGCCATATTGAAGGACTGGTACTCTCTGTCTTGATGAGTCATCCCCACTCTTTTTCCTTTTTGGTAATAGCAGGGTTTCCAGAGCTGATAATCTCCAGCCACTCTTGAGACCTTTTTTTTTAGCCGATACTTCCCCAGTATTCAAACACCCGTGCTGAAACCAAACACTGGCATAATTGTCTCCTTTTAACATGTCCTTTTATGTTGACATTGAACTTCAGAGTCGTTTATATCAGCAAAAAAAGTGTGAGAGAGCGCAAAATCCTATTACCTTTAACTGTCTGCTCATTGATTAATTATTCAGGAAAAGTAAATATATAATACTAGATTTAAATTAAACTTTAATTAAAGATTTTATCTGAAAACCTGCCTCTTCGGGGCCTTCTGATGTTGTGTGGTGCTTTAAAAAAGAAAAAGGGGAAAAAAAGAAATTCCTTTTAAAGAAGGGATTTAAAGCTTAAATGTTTTTAACTGCAAGGTAACTGTTAGAAATTCTTTTAAAGGTTTGCTCTTTGTATGGGTGTACCAGTCTCTTGTTTTTGTACACGTGAGATTCCCCTTTTGGCTTCACAAAGTTTGTATCCAGAGACTGAAAATGGGGCACATTGGTATTGAATTTATGTCTCTCCTTGGAACCATAAACTTCTGCTTTCGTTGGTAGTTTCCGTGAATTCTCGCATTGCATTGATGAAATGAGGCAACTGAAACCCAGTTTCTAGTCTTGGTCTGGTCAGTATGTGGATGGGAGTTTAAAGTGTGTGTGGGGGGATGCGGAGTGGGTGTCCTTTGGAGGCTGGTTCTAACCTGTGGGCCACCATTTTCTGGATTAGGGTGTTATTCAACTGATCTGCAGAAATCTGCCGCAATCGCAGGCACGCTTACCTGAGAATATGTCCATCTGAATGCCAAGGATCTTCTTTCTGAGTAAAAATGCCTAGGTTTGAACTGTGTGGGCAAGATCCAGTGTTGGGCCAGTGGATTTTCCTTTTCCACTCCTCCTGCCATAATGCCCTTCAGCTCTGTAGGGATCCGTCAACCCTCTGGAGTTTGCTGTGCAGGTGGGATGCCATAATTGGATATAGAACCTTCTCCAGTTCACCCATTTGCGTCATAATTTGGGGCACATGTGGAACTGGCACCGACCCTTAAGAACAAATACATATCCATTTGCCTGTTTGTTCTCATACAGGTGTAAGGAAGCAGTGTTTTAATCCGTCGTAAATCACGGCGTGCCGGTTTTCCGACAGAATGCCCCGAGAGGCCGCATGCTGGCGTAGTTGTGTTCCCCACTTTTTAATGGACTCCTCCGAGTGAAAGCGAAGAGAGTTGAAGGTTAATTGAGTATTAATGAGTTGGGGGGGGGGCGTTTCTTGCCAGAGGCTCCCAGAAAAGTCCTTCATGTTTTGGAACTCTTAAAAAGAAATCTTCTTATCTTATTAAATACACATTACTCCTAAGGTGGCAATTAGAGAAAATAAATTATCCACAACTATCAACATCACTTTTCTGGCTACTCTTATAATAATCTTCTGCTAGTGAGAGAACTGGGTAGAAGACTTTTTTTAAAAAAAAATTAATCTCCTGTTCTCCTGTTATTGGCTTCTTTTTAATTACCCCTAATAGGAAGAGATGTAAAATTTTTGGTTATGAAATGATAATGTAAGAAGCCTAAGGGATAAATGATGGTAATTATAACTCCTGCTGGAGGTGTTTTTCGCCGTCACTCTGCCCCCACACGAACAGTACTTATGGAATAAATGTATAGTACTGAATATTTAAAAGCTGAGCAGATTGAATTAATTTACTCCCTTTGAAGGACATCTAACAAAGATGCTGTAATCTTGAAAGAGAATATAGATTATGTGGGTGGCTTCTCCTCCTCCTCCTTTTTTCATTCTGGGCTTGGATGCTGCATGTTGTCCTGAAGACAAGTTATGAAACTCAGCTTCCTTGGTGGTGGAGCCTCTGGCCCACAGCTGTCAACGTTTTCCTTTTTTAAAGGGAAATTCCCTTATTCCGAATAGGATTCCTTGCAAGAAAAGGGAAAAGTTGACAGCTATGCTCTGGCCCCACAGGCCTAATAATGCTCAACTAGCTTCCCAAGAACTCGGCCTATGAGGCCATTTTGACCAAGCCACATGCACCTGCTCTATACCTGACACCTTGCTCAGACCCCACCTGGAATACTGTGTCCAGTTCTGGGCACCACAGTTTAAGAAGGATGTTGACGAGCTGGAACGTGTGCAGAGGAGGGCAGCCAAGTTGATCGTGGGTCTGGAAACCAAGCCTGATGAGGAACAGTTGAGGGAGTTGGGTATGTTTGGCCTGGATAAGAGGAGAGGAAAATCTCATAGCCATCTTCAGGTTCCTCAGGTTAAGAACTTGATTCGTTCTGGAGGTCCTTTCTTAAGCTGAAACTGTTCTTAACCTGAGGTACCACTTTAGCTAATGGGGCCTCCCGCCGCCGCCCTGCGATTTCTGTTCTCATCCTGAAGCAAAGTTCTTAACCTGAGGTACTATTTCTGGGTTAGCGGAGTCTGTAACCTGAAGCGCCTGTAACCTGAAGCATATGTAACCTGAAGCATACGTAACCTGAAGCGTCTGTAACCTGAAGCATATGTAACCTGAAGTGTCTGTGTTTTGGCCACACTTGGCTTGATTATTTATTCCAGCCTTGGTTCTAGTTTCAATGCCCAGTGGTAACGTTTTGTAATGAATTGTGGTAATTTGCTTTAAGCAACAGATAAGAAATACCATATTTTTTGCTCTATAAGGCGCACCAGACCATAAGACGCACCTAGGTTTTGGAAGAGGAAAACAAGAAAAAAAAAAATCTGAATCCCAGAAGCCAGGACAGCTATTGGGATTGCAGCGCAGCGATCCCGCTGGCTGTCCTGGCTTATGGGATAGCCGCCTGCAGTCTCTCCCAGGCAAGGGGAGCCTTCATCTCCTGCCTGGGAGAGGCAGCGCCCATACTTCTATGTCCATGGAAGTTCAGGTTAATTCTGCATTCAAGGCTTTCTGAAAGAACATATGAATGCTGCTCTTAAAAGAAAATTCAAATTTAAAAAGCCTGCCATCCGGAAGTTCAGTGTCAGGATCTCCCGGGAGTAGAACCAGTAACCATCTGATTCATAGCTTAGTACCTAACATGGTGAGCTACCGGGGCTACACAATGAATGGTTTCCTAGGGGCTTAAGTGTCCCTAGGTTCTGGAATGTCTCTGCTTGCCCGGGCCAGCCATTGGCTCCCCTTGACCTGGAAGAACAATAAAAGCTTCCAGGTCAGGTTGGAACTTCGCCAAGGCAACAACAGACTTCCCTGTGCCTTCCCTTGGTGCCCAATTACATCCCAGCCATTACATGCAAATTTGGCCCCAGGAAAAGCTGTTCTGTGACCGGTATATATTAAGCGGGCATCTATTTTTGATTTTGACATCCAATGCCCTTTTAAAATGTGTTGGGGAGGAGGGAATTATTAGGTTGGTCTTGTTTTTATTTTTTAATATGTATTTTGTCTTTTTATATTGTGATTTTATGTTGTGAACCACTCTGAGACCCATGGGTATAGGGAGGCATACACATTTAATAAATAATAACAATCTTTTTTGTGTATTCCATTGCTGTACGTGGGGCTAGGCTCATCCCTTGGCTATTGGGAAGCCTCGTCAGGATTTTAAGAGTTCATGTACTGTGTTCACAATTCATTGGTGGGTTTAGGGAGAGAGCATGCCTGCTGACACCTGGATCCCAAGCCTGCAGGGCTTTAAGGTAGGCACAAGACTTTGAGCTGGGCCTGGAAGCAGACTGGGAACCACTGAAAACTGCCACAAAAGTTTCTACATGAATTACCATATTTTTCGCTCTATAAGATGCACCAGACCATAAGACGCACCTAGGTTTTGGAAGAGGAAAATAAGAAAAAAAAATATTTCCCCTTACTTTTTAGGATGGGAAAAGTGTGTCTTATAGAGCAAAAAGTACGGTATGTTATTTGCCCTGTATCTTTTGAGGACAGGTGCAAATAAATAAAAAGGAAAAGTTAATGTTTTGGTGATGCATGGGGAATGGGTTGTATCTAAAGCAATTGGTTATGAGCCTTGCACGCTCTTGGCGACTACTTAACTGGGAAGATAAGTACTGCATTTTTAAATCATTTTCCTTTGCTTGACCCTTTTGCTTGCTTTGTCAATGTAAAAGAGCACATTTGTGAACACTAGGAAAGAAGTCTTAGAGGTACTGTTATGGTGAACTGTGCCTTCCCTTTATCGTTTGATGATAATGTTGGGGAAATGTCTTCTTTCTGGGAACAAAACCCAGGAAAGACAGTTGCTTTTTGTTTGTTTTTAACTTGAATATAAAAACAGGGCTTGCCTCATGGAGCTAGTCTCTCAGAACTCCACTCCTCAAATTATTCATCACAGGTCTGAGAGAGAAGAGAAGCTAATTAGTTTTGCAAACCCACCAAACTGACCAGCCCACCTGCTTACACATTGCTATGTTTCTCGTTGATGACACATTGACAACCTGAAAGTGAGGAGGCAGGGCACCAGCCTTACAATGGATGCTTATTTCCCTGGTTATATGTTGTTGTTGTTTAGTCGTTTAGTCGTGTCCGACACTTTGTGACCCCATGGACCAGAGCACGCCAGGCACTCCTGTCTTCCACTGCCTCCCGCAGTTTGGTCAGACTCATGCTGGTAGCTTCAAGAACACTGTCCAACCATCTCGTCCTCTGCCGTCCCCTTCTCCTTGTGCCCTCCATCTTTCCCAACATCAGGGTCTTTTCCAGGGTGTCTTCTCCTCTCATGAGATGGCCAAAGTATTGGAGCCTCAGTTTCACGATCTGTCCTTCCAGTGAGCACTCAGGGCTGATTTCCTTCAGAATGGAGAGGTTTGATCTTCTTGCAG